>NW_020874439.1:8750000-10000000 GCF_003935025.1 Abrus precatorius | reverse complement strand
CCTAGGTTTTCATACAGCTTACATAGAATATGGTAGCTAGGGTATTTTATTTCCATCTTTGCTAGAGGATTCTTATGGGAACTTGAATTTCATCTCATTTTCTCTGGTTTATGTAATGGAATAGTAACTTTCTCATTTCATCTATTTGTTGTAAGCGTTTCTGGAAACATGAATTTTGTTTGTGCGATATATTTCAGTTTTATATTATTTACTTTCATTATGTCTAGCTAAATATCTTTGGGTTGAGTGAGGATGAACCTATACCTTTGCCCTTTGCAATGAACTAACATTGGATATGTAATGCCCCGAATTTTGTAATATTAATTATTGATAATTATATAAATATAAATGTATATTCATGTGTGTATTTTTTTAGATATATGTTGTGAATATGTATATGTGTGTATATATATATGTGTGTGTGTGTGTGTGTGTGTATGCATGACTGGTTGGATTGAAATGGGCAAAGTGCCTAAGTACAGGGCGAGATACTAGGCTATTCTCACTGCAGTGAGAGGATTCTCGCTGTAGCGAGAGGGCCCTGGGAGGAAAGACCAGAACTGTCGCCTTCTCGCTGTAGCAAGAGACGTCTCGCTGTAGCGACAGAGCGACAGTTTAGGCTGCATATCTGGGTGCAGTCTCGTTGTAGCGAGAGGGCCTTGCTGTAGCGAGATTCTGCAGAAACCAGAGTGCAGTTTTCTCTGGTTTTTTCGCTGTAGCAAGAGGGCGTGTCGCTGCAGCGAGGTCTCCTCAGTGCAGTGAGAATATCTCGCTGTAGCGAGAGTGTCGCAACCAGAAAAGGATTTAAAGGGGGTTAGGGTTAGGGGAGAGTTATTTCTCCCTCTCCCTTCGAAATCCCTTTGATCATCTCATCTCCAAACCCTTTTTCACCGATTATATTGCCTCCAAAGCCGTTTGGAAGCTTGATTAAAGGTTGAAGTTGTGTGGGGAACGCTTGGAGGTGAGTTTTAATGGTTAGGATTTTGTTTTTTCGTTCCCTTTCTCTGTTTTCGTGATTTTCCTGGGTTCTCATGGAGTTTCTCCATGTGTTTAGGACAAAATCCGTGAGGGGGAGCATCTCTTGGTGGATTTAGCATATGGGTCTTCAATCTGAGGTAAGGGGGGACTCTATCCTACTCTTTTGTGCATGAATTGTTGATATCCTGTTGAATATTGTGTTGTGACTGAGTTAGTGGGTAGGAAATTGTTGAGAAATGTAATGTGGGCCATGAGTCGTGATATGTGAACATGATATGTGTTGATCCAAAATTGATGGATGTAGATTGTATGTAAATGTTGTGTGATAGAATGAGTATGGGCACTTGTGCCGTATATTTGAATGAATATTGTGAAAATGTGGGCCCAAGGGTCGTGTAATATTGAATGATAATTGTAGGCTGTGTGCCATGTGTAAGCATGACTATTGCATGCGTGAATGAAATATGTGTGAATGGGCGTGTTAGCGCTGTTGTAATGTTCTGTGAATGGTTCAGCGATACACTGGAGATGTGGGAGATGAGGAAGGTAGAAATACCTTGGGGAAGAGGGAGTGGTGGTGACACCGATTGCAGAACGGCTGCACCACGGGCCACACACTCTCTTCCTGACTAGCCTCTGACCACTATCTTTGCTGAGCGACCCGTGATTGCCCACGTGGTATCCGTGAGGCGGGGGTAACCGGCGACCATTCATGGTGTAAATCGGTGATCACAATACTATAGTAAGTGTGGCTGTTGTGCGTATGCACGAGTTTGTGTGTTGTGCTTGTGAATGTGAAATGTTGCCTGTGATTGTATTTGCTTAATGTATTGGTAATGTGCTAGAGGTGAGACTATATGCTGACTATGTGCTTTTGGGTAGTGTAGAGTACTCACCCTTACATTCATTTTTCAAATAACCAAGACGATCAGTACCGGACTCAGTGAAGGGACGGATGGACTGCTATAGGACATAAAATTTATTTTAAAAATGTTGTAATTAAACTAGTCCTGTAGTAGTTATTTGATATTAATTTGTAACCCTTCACTTATTTCAAAATCTTTTATGAAAAATTTGGTTATCCGATTTGCGAAATTATTATTTAATTGGAATTAAATTTAAGGTGTTATAGGATATAGGTCAAGATACATGCTTTAATCTAACATATTGATTCTGAACTTAATGCTTTTTTGTTCTACATGAATAGGATTGATGAAAAGGAGTTTATTGCTGGAAAGTAGTAAACTTTCTTGGAAATGGATTAATTTGCTCATTATAAATTGTCTAGGAATAGAAATTTTTGATGATGTGGTCAATGAATTTAATTCTTAATGCTGAATGTATTTAGTTGTATTTAAGAAATTAGGACACTAATTTCATGTTAGAACCAATTACCAAGGAATTGGGATTGAGTACTTTAGAAAATTTGACCATTAGATGAAGTTGTATTTTGAGTTATACATATATTTGCATGCAAAGGGAAAGGGATAAGAGATTCCAAACTCAATCTGCTTTTAATTGTGTTTAGACCCATCTCCAGTAATTTAGACATTTATATTCTGCAATTATTTTAATTCTTACTTCATTTTTTAGTCTCGCAGTTTCTGTTCATTTATAAATATTAAATTCAACACTTTTAATTTTGTTTTTATGATTCTACATTGAGTTAAATTTCGTTCTATTTCTACTCTGTTTTTTGTAACCCAACTAGTGTCATTCTTGTGGTTTGGTATTTAGCATTAATCCCTGTGGACAATAATCTTTTGTTACTTCAACGATTTGGTGCACTTGCCAAAAAGTTTATCAATGCTTTCACTTTCAGCAGTTCATATGCACCCACTTATGAATAGCATTCACCACCCTTATCTCCTTAAGATTTTCCAAATCGTCTCCAGACTCTATACCCTAGTGTATCTTTGTAACTATTTATACATAATCTCATCATTTTTTCATGACACACTTTTATTAGCACTTCTCTTTTCACTTTGATAACATAAACAACTTTAAATCCTCATACACAACCATTTACATTTGTCCTCTTTTCATCTTTTTTCACTACTAATATATTTTATCATTTGAGGGCAGTCAAACATTTTTCATCAATTTTACATAACAATTAAAACTCTCATCATAACATGAATTCATCTATTTTTTTTTCAAACAGGCATCAACTTTCAAACAAAGATCACTCACTATAACATATCAGTCTAACATAGATAAATCATCCATAAATTTCACATTATACAATTCAATATAATGTGCCAAAGGTCAAACACCTTCAGACTCAAACTAGTCATGCAATTTAAGATACACTGAAACTAAACCATAGATATTTTGTTAGGTATTACACTCACTCGGTCTTAATAAAATCTTCTACCTTAAAGTTTAGACTCTTTTGCAATGCACATATTGTTCAAAATAATAATTAACAATCTTAACTACTCATGCATACTAATCAATAACAAGGTTATAAAAACTTCTTAAAAATTTGTTTTACATACCCACAAATCCATTTGCACACTATAATTTTAAGGAAAACATTAGGGATTTACCATCCAAAATTGAAAACTTTTAGTTTTTAAACCAAAAACATATAAATAGGAGTTAGTGTTTGGGATCAACTTCCCTTACTTGGAAATAGGTCTCTAAGATCAAGTTTTCCTTGAGGTCCAAAGGGAAGGTACAATGCTTCTGATGAAAAATTTTGTTCGAAAGATCAAGATCTTCCTAAGTATTACAAAATAGAAATTTGTTGAGAAAGAGAAAACAAACGAAAATAAGTGAAGCGGGAGAGCTAAGCTCCGAGAAACTTACTTGGATCCAAATAAGAATAGACGTTTAAGCTCAGATCTGGAAGAGATTTAAAGTTTGAGAGAGTTTTCTCTGGAAAAGGAAGGTGATAGATCAAGGAGGAAATGTGAAAGAAAGGTGTTTTGCTTCTAATGAAAGTTTCTAGGATGGACGTTCCTTAAATACCCCTCAAACTCGTGAATTCTCGCTACAACAAGCCCCTTCTTGCTACAACGAAAAACTAGACAATGGTTTTCTCTATTTTCTGTCATTTTAGCTACAACGAGACTCTCTTGCTACAATGAGAGCACTCTAGAGAGCCTGATTTAGAATCCTCTATCTTGCTGGACCTAGACATATCTCACTACAACGAGAAATCCTGAACTAAAATTCCTATTTTTTCAAAAACAAAAGCAATAAAATTGAGGGTGTTACTATTATTTCATAAATTCTTTGATTTCTAACTTTGTTTCTATTGCATATATACAAAAATATTGATTAGTTTATTCTCTTAATAATTTATTTATATCATTGAACATCTTAATAAAAACTTTGTTTCAATCTTTAAAGATGATACTATACTCTTATTTTATTACTTGTTACGATATGGTGTACTTACTAATTAACAACTAAGAATCATTTACTTAAAGACTATATGTGATGATATTGTCCTTGCTACTAGTTGTATTAAAATTTTGACTAAGTTAAAACTCATGTTAAGTAGTCACTTTGATACGAAAGACTTTGGTGATGCTTCTATTATTTTAGGCATCCGGATTTATTGTGATAGGTCATGTGGCATTCCTAGATTTTTTTGGAATGGATACATTGAAAGAATTCTTAAATGATTTAAGATGAATTCATGTTCTACATGTGTTATGCCTATTCAAAATCGTGAAAAAAATACCAATTTCAATGTCTTCAAAATGATATAGAGATAGATTAAATGGAGAAAGTCTAATATGGTTCTATTGTTTACAATTTAATATATGCTCAAGTTTGCACTCGTTTCAATATTATTTCTGTCGTTGATGCCTTCGAGAAATACTTTAAAAAATTAGGTTTGTGCTATTGGAAAGTTATCAATAAGGTATTTAGATACCTACATAGTACTAAGAATCATACATTGACCTATAAAGTCTAATCATTTTTAAGTTATTAGTTATTCTAATTCTAATTTTATAAATTATTCTCGCAACTAAAAGTTAACTTCAAACTTTATCTTTATGATGATAAAAATTATTTTTGAAAAAAGTGCTAAACAAATACTTACAACTACATCTGCTGTGGAAATTAGAGTATGTTGCTTGCTTTGAAACTACTTGCTAAGTCATGTATGGCTGAGAAACTTGATATCTAGTTTTTAGATTGTTGACAACATATTTAAGTCACTTATGATATATTGCAAAAAATGTTGTTTGGTAGAAAAAAGATGTAATAATAATTATTTTCCTTCAAAGTATTTTAATATAAAATATTTGTTTGTTAGAAAAAAAAGATGTAATAATATTATTTTACATTTTGATATATTACAATAATATTGTTATACTTTGCATCTTCAAATTAAACATATTTCTATAGAAAACATGAGTATCTATGAACTAAAGGCATGACTATTAGAGCTTTTTTAAAATCATAATTCATATGAATTTAGTTAAGTCTTTTAATATTTTGAATCAATGAGAGATTGAATTTAACATTTACTTATTATTAATATTATACTAATTTTTAGATGTAATTATTAATGTCATTTTATTATCACATCTCTTATAATATTATTAAGATATTTGGACCATTTGTTAAAATTCCACATGTTTTACTTTTATTATGCTTTCCTTTATTTATCTTGTTTATAAAATATGTTTATTAATGTTTAATTATGATGTTTGCTTCTATCATATACAACTTTAGACATTATTATGGACTTATATTCTTCTGTCATAATAGATGTCTTGCTAAAGTAATAATTTTTTTCTAATAATTAAATAAATATTATCCAAGTAAAAAAATGTTTTTTTTTCATTTAAATTTTATTATGTGGATTAACATTAATTTTAGGCTAAATTGATATTTTCATCCTCCAATTTTAAGGGAAGTTTCAATTTCATCCTCTAATTTTTTTTAAGTCTATTTTACTCCTTTAACTTATAAAAATATTTTAAATAGGTCATTTTTATTAAAATGCTAAATATGTTAATTGTTTTTGTCATTTTTACCATTGTACTATATAGGCATTATTCATTTTCTTATTCATATCTTGTCTCCCTCCTCCCTTTCATCTTCCTATTTTTGTTTCTTCATCTTCTTCTTCTAAAAAGAAAGAAGAAAAAGGTGGAGTAGACATCCTATTTAAGAAAGGTAATGAATAATACACACACAATACACATAGCAAATGATAAAAGCTTTTAATAAAGTTAGCGTTTTGAATAAAAAATAATTTATTTAAAATATTTTTACAAACCTTAAACCCTAAATTAAAATATTAATTTAACCTTAATTTTGTTATTTTTAAATTACATGATATTAATCATGAAAGATAGTATATTTTATATCATGGTGGATACATTGTTATTGAGCTTTTGATGAGGATCGAGGATGACGGGTTCACAGTTCACTATTTAATTTGTGTCAAATGAGGGATCCCTGCTTTCATTTGATGTGTTTGTAAACTATTTTCGGTCAAGACAATTTAATATGCATTTATTCACTTTGTGAAACTCTAGCCGTCAGACAGAGAAGAGTGCTCCATTTGAATGAATGGAGTCAAAAAACTATCGAGGTACATACAATCAAATTCTCTTTGAATGAATGAATTTAATATTTCTCTCACGTTCATATTCAAAAAGGGTCACATATGTGTAGGCATAAGTATTGCCCTATACCTCTTAATATATTAAAAAATAGTAATGATTGTACGTAAAAAAAAACAAAAATATATTCTATAGAAGTGTGGAAGAAGTTTAAGATTCTATGCTTTAAATTGTTTTGTAGATTTTGAATTAATGATGTCATTTAAGATGTATGTCTTTGTTAATTAAATAAATGTTATGTATATATATTTGTGTGTGATGTAAATGTTATGGAGTTGGATGATTTCATATGGAGATTTTTAATGTTTGGTTTATGGTTGATTTTCACTCATAATCATGATTTGTGTATTCATGAACAATTTCAGCAATGATTATAACACATAGAACAATCACCACAAATTAATTAAATTTAATAAAGAATAATGAAGTAATTTTCACTTAAAGGATATTTTGTTACTTTATTTAACATGATGTAAACGGTTTCTTCGGTGCTTCTCTCAATCAGTTCAAGAGTATTTCTACATTCTTGGAACTTGTCATTTTATATTCTGCAGTCTTTAAAATAATAAAACCTTAAAATGGTGCAATGTAATCTAATAGCAAGATACATATTGACTACTTCTTTGTTGACTGTTGTTTGGCTTTCTTGCAAGAAAACTTTTCACAAATGGATTTGTTTACACACAACGCATGCAAATGCAAGTACATTTCTTGTTTCTTTCACCTCCCAAAATATAGCATTTTTTAGTTCAAGTCAAATTTTGACATTTTAAGGCTGCAAGATGGGGGACATAAAAAATTATTTATTATTATTTTTGTGATTTGTGTTTCAACATTATTGAGATTTTGGATTTAGCTTTTATTTGAAAGGCATAAATTTATCTATTATTTTAACAGTTTTTGTAATATCATTCTTTAGAATTGGTTCATAGATATTTTCTTTCTTAGTAAAATATTTGTAGAATCAAATATTTGAAACATGATAAAAAATTATTAGATGAGGTAGATAAAAAAGAAAATAGTTGGATGAATAATTTAAATTATTTAACTATTATAGTGTGTGTATAGAGGGTTGGGTTTGGGTTCGGGGGATGGTTACATCCCCAAACCCGCTCCGACCCTGTCACTGCTTTTGCAAATTGGAAAAATTCACCATCCGATCCTACCTGTACCCACGGTCAAGATTTTATTTCCATGCCTAAACTTGACATGTATAGTCAAATTTGGCAGGATCACAAACCAAAAGTTACAAGAGAAAGTTGTAACTTTTAAATTGTAGGCACTTTAATAATTTTATTTGAAAAGTATAGGAAGTTTCAGTTTTGTTGATTTTTAAATATAATATACGCACAACAAAGTTGTAAATACACAAAAGTTGTGTGTTTAGTAACATCAACTTATAATTTATTTAAAAGTTTATAATTAAATTTTTAAAAAATAACATTCAACTTTTTGCTCAACTATCAATCAGCTAGCTACAAAGCTACAAGCTTTTAGATCGCCAAGGCCATATATCAATTCTAACATTTTTAGCAACTTCAAATAAGGATATACTTAAATATGAAGCCAATTCTAACATATATCTTTTCAATTTTGAATTTGAACACAAAATTTGGCCCATATAAATTGGCCAATAGTCTTTGTTCTGAGTTCTTCAAATTAACCTTCGTATACTTTAAAAACTTGTTGTAAGGTATACATGGGAGATATGTAGATGTCAAAGTTATAGTGTATGTATATAAGCATGAAGTAAGTATATGCGAGCATGGGATGTAAACTTTTTGAAATTTGTCACAATCACACCACATTTCATCTAACTGTATTGTAAATCTTTCAACAAGTCGAATTTCTATCGGATGTTGCGTTTCTTCGACTAAAAATATAGTGCTTGTTATGTCAAAGATGATGACTCTATGAGTGTTTGCCTTTGACTTTACATCTTCAATTGCTTTAGTTACAACCTCCGAGTACATATGTGCAGCATTAATCATTTAATCTACTTCCTTACTTCTGTCAATAAAGAACTTATTACAAAAATTTATTTTAACAAAATAAAAATATATAAATATAATTTAAATAATAATATTTATTTTATCATTTAAAAACAAAAAAAAATAAAAACCAACTCAAAATTCAGTTCTCTCGTAACTGAATTCTAGGTGGCCAAAACTTTAGGTCTATTTCAGTAATTAAATTGATATGGGGTCTATTTGAGTTTTTTTTAATTTATAATTTTACTGGAAAAAAGTCGCGTTTTTACTTATTTCATTTAATTAGTTACGCTATACGTGTCATTTATGTATTTTTAATTTACATTTAATATTTGAAATATAATAAATGAATACTTATTTTGATTTTAAGAAATATTTTCAAAAATTGTTTTGTTGTATTTTTCAAGAATCTTCCCTTTAGAAAGTCAAATTTCAATATATTTGTGTGATTGTAATAAAAAAAATATTAGTTTTGTTTCTATGAATTTATAAAGAAGTCTTTATAAAAAAAAAATAGTATAAATAATGAATAAAAATAATTTATTTTTTAAAATTTTATTTAAGTTTAAATAAGAGAGCTTCTCAAAAGTTCTCAAAAATAAAAAAATATAAATTGTTTTTAATTTATTTTAGAAATTTTATTTATTTTTTATACTATTTTTTTTTTTACAAGTGAAAAAAATGTAAGCATAATATTCATGGATAAAAAAACATTACACACCAAACATCTTCTAGAAGGCAAATTTGTTAGCCATAAAGTAAAATCAACATAAACAATGGTATGGTAGCTTTAAGACCAGACTATATTGGAGTAAACCCGCTTATACCATGTGGGAACAAGGTGTTCTTATTTTTAGCATTTTGAGGAAGAAATTGGTAAAGCCACGTGCATTTTCTGGTCTTTAAATCAAGGTTTCAAATGAAGCAGGCACCTTGGGAGAAAGGGAACTTGTGAGGATCCAAATTTGGAGGAATCAGAGAGTGAGTGGGAGGAGTGGGTGAGGTGGTTTTGTAGAGTAATTGACTACACAAAATGGAGAGGTTGAAGATTCTGAGTTAGGTTCCATGATAGATAAATTTACAAGATAGTTCATAATTCATATCCAATGCTAGGCTTTGGTTTCTTTGCCAATGAGAGGGAGTGGAGGTGGAAATTGTCGCCATCATACATTTTTTTTTCTTTTTTGTTCTCAACAATGGTTTTTCAAAACTTTATGCAAAACATTTGTAAAAAAAATTAAGGACTTATTTGTTTATGTTTTAGTTTTTAATTTTTAAAAATTATATTTTAAAATTATTTTAAGAAGAAAATAAAATAAAACTCGTTTATAATATAGTTTTCAAAACATTTAAGATGAGAAAATTAAAGATAAATTTGTTTTTGAAAAGATTTTTTAAGACTAAGAAAAAAATGTGTTTGATTTTATTTATTTTTGTATTTATTATTTTAAATTAAATGAATATATAATATATATGTATATATATTTCATATTTATTTTTAGGATTTTATTTAATTGATATATTTTTTACATTTTAAATAAAATATCAAATTGAAAAATTATTAACATATCAAATTTATCGAAGTCTTTACAAAATTTACATGAGAGAAATGTAAACATTGTTTTATCCAATTTTTAAATTTATGAAAAATTGTTTACTTAAAAACAAAAGTGAGGATGTTAGAAAACATGGCAATTGGCAAGGGAACACTGAAGAAGTAACGAATGAGTTACGAAAGCTATGGAGAAGAATTCAACTTGCATACGATGCACAAGGGATTGCAATGTATACTACAAGAGTACAAAATAGTCACAATAGGACAATTCATGTTAACTGAAATAAATTGTTCTAATAAATTATGTGGCTCTAACATTTCAAACTTGGATTGAAGCTGATGAAAGGGTTCAGGGCCAATGACTTTCTTAGAATATCAAGCCAATTAAAAATGGGAAGAGATATAGAAAGTGTAGAGTGACTTCTTAAACTTCATCTCAAACTACATGACACTTATTTTCATCGTGATTTGTCAGCTCATGAAAAATATGAGCAGAATCATAATCATCTAAAGAAGATAGATTGGTCATTGAGCTTATGTTGCTTGGAACAAGCCAAAACTCTTTATTGTAACGTTTAAAATTTTAATTGTATGTATTATACTCTTAATTGATTTTTTTGATTAATTAATATGAATAAGATTAATTAGAGACTAATTTAAGATTTATTAGAATTTAAATTTATATTAATTAAGTATAATAGGATTAGCAATTTAAAGTAAAACTTAAGTAAATATTAATAAGAAATCAGATGAATAAAAAATCTTTGATTAGAAGAAAAACCAATAGAGTTTTAATAATTAAAAATACTAGTATAAAATAATATTATTTGTCCTAAATCTGTAGGTAGGAAAGTCATCTATCACACCTTGATCCAATAGCTCATAATCAACTATGTGGCTCATTCGAAACCATAAGATTTATGAACCAATCAACACAAGCCAAACAACTCCATTCATCGTGAACACTTAGAAAATTTTCTCTTCCTCATCCTTTCCTCCATTTTTCTTCTTTTCTATCTTGTAATCTTTTCTCTCAAGTTCACCCTTACTTGCAAGTTAGAAACATCATTTAGAGTCAATTTGGTGCTAAAAGAAGTATGGTTCAAGCCTTGTTAGTATGTTTATGTGGATGTGTGTGGTTGTCAAATTTATTTTTAAATCTTTTAATTTATGATATATGTTGTGTTCTTGATGATGTATGGTTGGATTAATGGTGGATTGGGTGAATTAGAGGTAAGTCAAGTAAAAAAACTAAGAAAAGAAAGAAAAAAAATAGCAAATTCAAAAATAGAGTTTCCTAGAACTTCGATATGAATACACATACTGTACTGAGAAAGAAATCAACTCGGTTCCACCCTCAGAAAAAAGAAACTGAATACCTACTCGGCATACTACTCGGCATTCTAGACCGAGTACCCCTCATCAGGATTAAAAGGTAAATAATCCAATTAAAGATAATCAAAATGCTATGGGCCTCAATATAAAAGCTGACTCAGGCCCATTAGCTCAATAGAATGTCTATAAAAAGAAGGTAAGAAATATAGGTAAGGGGTTGACTTCTCATCATTAAATAACATTTATTGCTCAGAACCGAATCCTAACTTTACCATCGGAGTGCCTTTTGCAGGTATTCTCCCTATCCGCCAATCAACAGAAGGACGCCTGATCGGAGGTTTGAAGACAGTTGTTTCCTAAGAAGGAACATTTTGGCGCCCACCGTGGGGCCCGATTAACTTCATTACTCAGGATTAAGCATGGTAATGACGAGAAGCCAGCAGGAAGGGACTTCTAGGCAACAAATGGAGGGCGTCATGCCAGAGGAACCAGTACCTGAAGTGGTAATACAGGGAGGAACGGAAGAAAGCATTCTAGTTGTACTGAGGCAGCTAAGGGCAGAAATGGTGGAGATGAAGAAGGAGCGCGAAAGAGATGCACTGGGACTCTCAGCCCTAAGAAGGGAAAATGTCGGCCTAAGGGAAGAAATAAGGACACACGTCCCCTCCCTAACTACTCCCATCGTCCAAGATCAAGGAGAATCATCAGCGCTGCAAGAAAAATCAAGACACGTATATCAGTCGGTAACCGGGAACGACCGAGACGAACTTGTGAACCGGAGTCCGTTCATTCACCGCATTCTAGAAGCTAAGCTGCCCGATAATTGAAGAGGGTTGGCAATAGACAAATACGATGGCACATCCGACCCCGGAGAACATGTGGACATCTTTACAACACAGGTCGGTCTGTACACAGAAAGCGATGCCTTATGGTGCAGAATCTTTCCTACTTCACTTCGAGGACCCGCGCTTAGTTGGTTCACCCGACTCCCCCCCTCTCTATCGACTCATTCGTAACTCTCACAAGACGTTTCAACTTGCAGTTCGCCACAAGCCGGCCCCATCCTCTAACATCCTTGGCTCTAGTCAACATTCGCCAAGAGAAAGGAGAATCACTTAGAGCGTTTATGAAACGGTTTGGCAAAGTAACTCTTTCAATTCATAACTTGGAACCAGCAGTGGCTATGCACCACCTAACAACAGCGCTGAAGCCGGGACCCTTCGTTAATAGCCTCTGCAAAAAACCCCCGATCGACCTAGATGAGTTGAGGAGTCGGGCTGCGAAATATATGCAAATGGAAGAATTGTCCGAATACCGGAGCCAGGTACGGATGGAACAAGGATCTAATTCAAAAAACGTAGAAAGAAGGGAGACCTTCAAAGCAAGGCGGGGGAACGACAGAGGAAATGAACTTGAGCGACCACCTCGAGGACCGAAGTATCCTTCCTACACGACGCTCAACTCTAATCAATCCAGAATACTTGATCAAGCGTTGGCCACAGAAATATTGAGAATGCCTAGACGCGCTAACACTCCCCCTCGGGCAGATAAAAGTAAATCTTGCCGATACCACCAGAACAGGGGGCACACTACCGAGGAGTGTACGGCACTAAGAGACAAAATTGAAGAATTGATTAAAGGCGAACACCTGAAAAATTTTGTACAGACAGATCCCATAAGGCAATCCAACAAAGGAAGAGACCGCCACCCTGATTCACCAAAAAGATCCGACGACAAAAAATTTGAGCGGCACAGGAGCAGATCCAGAGAGCTCCCACCTAGAAGATTTGAACAAGATAAGTATCCGAAAAGGGTCATTAACACCATAGCCGGAGGGTTCGCTGGTGGAGGACCTACCTATTCGGCTAAAAAGAGGCATCTTCGGCATGTCCGTTCTGTTAATAATGTTTCATTGGACAGCAGAATCTGAATCCCGCCTATTACGTTCACTGACGATGACTTTCAAGGAGTCGATCCGGTACAGGATGATCCCATGGTAATTAGTGTAGACATTCTTAACTGTACTGTTCGAAAAAAACTAATTGACCAAGGGAGCTCGGCCGATATCCTTTACTGGAATATATTCAAGCAATTAGGCATCTCAAAACAAGAACTCAAAGAATATCATGAGCCATTGGTCGGTTTTTTCGGGGAACGAGTAGAGACCAAGGGGTGTATTCACTTGTATACCTCGTTTGGATCAGAGCATGAGGGCAAACGCATAAGAGTCACTTATCTTGTAGTACACGCGAACACATCTTATAATATACTACTCGGTAGACCATCCTTGAACAAATTAAAGGCCATTGTTTCCACTCCACACTTGGCCATGAAATTTCCGTCTGAAAGAGGCCGAATTGTTACCGTCCATGCCGATCAAAAAACAGCCAGGGAATGCTACTTCACAAGTTTACGCCTTAAGCCCTTTCATGGGAATACCCGAGATGTCAATATTGTATCCCCTCGGTCGGAAGAAAAGTTGGATATTGAACTTGATCCTAGAGTGGACGAGGAATATCGAGTCGAGCCCAATGAAAACAAACAATCCTTCCAACTAGTAGTAAAGCCGGAACAAGTTGCGTATTTAGGGATCGGTTTGAACAAACAAGAGAAAGCTGTTCTTCAGAAGATGCTAGTAGATAACGCAGATTTGTTTGCTTGGACAGCCTCGGATATGCCTGGTATTGATCCAGCATATCATTGTCACCACTTATCGGTCTATAAAGGAGCCAAGCCGGTAGCTCAAAAGAGGAGAAAAATTGGTGGTGGCAGAGCAAAGGCGGTAAAAGAAGAAACTAGCAAACTAATACAAGCTGGCTTTATTCGAGAGGTCAGGTATTCAACATGGTTAGCCAACATTGTCATGGTTAAAAAAGCCAGTGGCAAATGGCGAATGTGCACGGACTTCACGAATCTCAATAAAGCATGCCCAAAGGACGCATACCCCCTACCAAACATTGACACCTTGGTCGATGGTGCAGTCGGTCACAAAATACTGAGCTTTTTGGATGCTTATTCTGGGTATAATCAAATACGAATGTACCCCCGGATGAGGAAAAAACAGCATTCATCACAAATTCTGCAAATTTTTGTTATCGAGTGATGCCGTTCGGTTTGAAGAATGCAGGAGCAACATACCAGCGACTCATGAACAAAATTTTTGACAGACAAGTGGGTAAATGCATGGAGGTGTATGTAGACGACATGGTAATTAAATCTCTTGCATTGAAGCAACATCTTGACCACTTAGAGGAGGTATTTGGAGAGGCCAGAAAACATGGTATGAGGTTCAATCCTGAAAAATGTACATTTGGTGTAGCTGGCGGTAAATTCTTGGGCTTCATGTTGTCTGAAAGGGGGATTGAGGCAAATCCCGACAAATGTAGAGCCATCATCGACATGGCCAGCCCTCGCAATGTCAAGGACGTGCAGCGGTTGACCGGGCGAATTGCAGCCTTGGCTAGATTCTTGCCAGTGATGGCAGAAAGGTCTCGGCCTTTCATTGAATTGTTGAAGAAATCGCAGAAATTTGCGTGGTCCAACGAATGTGAGGACGCCTTTGTACAATACAAGCATGTGCTGGCAGCACCACCTGTGTTGATTAAACCAACACTAAATCAGGAAATGATCGTTTATTTGGCCGTGTCCGATCACGCTATCAGTTCGGTTTTACTTCAAGAAACACCTGAACCGAACCCCATATATTTTGTTAACAGGACACTTCAAGGTCCTGAATCTCGATACCAGTTAATGGAGAAAGTGGTACTTGCCTTAGTCCACACAGCTCGTCGGTTAAGACACTACTTTCAGAGCCATCGAATGGTAGTACGTACAGATTGTCCAATGGCCAAAATCTTGAGGAAACCAGAATTGGCGGGTCGGTTGGTGGCATGGACAATTGAATTATCACAATTTGACATCCATTTCGAGAACCGACGCCCCCTTAAAGCTCAGGTGTTAGCCGACTTCATCAACGAGTTCACTACACAACATAATACCATTTTAGACATGTGGAATCTACACGTCGATGGGTCATCAAATCAATCAGGCAGTGGAGCGGGGGTCATTCTTGAAAGACCGAATGCATTCGCCATTGAACAGTCTATCCGGTTCGGATTTAAGGCATCCAACAATCAAGCTGAATATGAAGCTTTACCCGCCGGTCTCAGGCTAGCAAAAGAGATGGGGGTTAAACGCATTACTGCTTGGAGTGATTCAAAAATTGTAACCGAACAAGTTAACGATATCTATCAGATCAGGGACTCGGTCATGCTTAAATATTACCAGGAGGTTAAGAAAATAAAAGCCAAGTTTGAGGAGGTATGTATTCGGTACACACCACGAAACATGAATGCACGAGCCGACAGGCTAGCTAAGCTGGCTAGCCAATGGAAACCAGGGCAGCTGCAGAGCGTGGTTCACCAACAAATCCCCCCACCAAGTGTCACCAAACAAGAATGCATGGACATAGAAAATTCATCTCATAATTGGATGACCCCTCTCATCCGATACCTCACTGATGGCAGTCTCCCACAGGACGCAGCAGCAGCTAAGAAAATAAAAGCACATGCAGCCAAATACCTTCTTCTCAGCAACGAATTGTATCGAAGAGGAATTTCCACCCCCATGCTTAAATGCCTAGACGACGATCAAGCTAAAGACGTCATGAGAGAAATCCATGAAGGTATTTGTGGAATCCATTCGGGCAGACGAACTATGGCAGCGAAAGTGCTCAGAGCTGGATACTACTGGCCAACAATAACTCAAGATTGTCAGTTGTTTGTAAAAAAATGCATTCCCTGTCAACAACACGGCCCTCACCTGCGCCAACACGCCGATACCCTTCGCCACATTAGCTCTCCTTGGCCCTTTGCTATTTGGGGAATGGACCTCCTCGGTCCTTTTCCTTTAGCAAGAGGGTAATGTAAATTTCTCCTCGTCGCCGTGGACTACTTTACCAAATGGATTGAGGCCGAACCCCTAGCATCTATCACGGCCAACAACGTACAAAAATTCACTTGGAAAAACATCATAACACGGTTCGGTCTCCCTCATGCACTAATTACAGATAATAGGCGTCAGTTTGCAAGTCGTCAATTCAACGAGTTCTTGGAAGGCCTGCATATCAAACACCGAGTTACATCTGTTGAACATCCTCAGACGAATGGCCAAGCCGAGGTTGCAAACAAAGTGATATTACATGAATTAAATAGGAGGCTGGGTTCGGCAAAGGGAGAGTGGGCAGAGAAGCTGCCCGAGATATTATGGGCTTATCGGTGCACGCCGCAGACCACAAAAAAAGAAACCCCCTTTCGACTTACCTATGGTACTGATGCCATGGTGCCGGTAGAAATTGGAGAGCCCTCATTCAGGAGGGAGAATTTCAAGGAATCGGCTTATGAAGAGGCTCTGGCCGTCAACCTGGACTTGATAGATGAAATACGTGATCACGCTGCCATTATGACCGAGGCTAGTAAAAGAATGATGGCGAGAAAATTCAACTCCAAAATCAGCCCACGACAATTCTACAAAAACGACCTGGTATGGCGAGTAACTGGGGACGCGCGCAAGGATCGACAAGAAGGGAAGTTGGCAGCTAACCAGGAAGGCCCTTTTCGGGTAACGGCAAGATTAAATAATGGAGCATACAAGTTGGAAACATTGGCAGGAAAGTTAATACCGAGAACCTGGAATGTCACTCATTTGAAGCATTATTATAGTTAAAACCTTGTAATACGTGCACAGGTGTACTCTTTTCCTATCCCAAGTTTTATCCTCTTAAAAGAAAGTGAAAAGGGGTTTTCCTAAGAAGGTTTTTAACGAGGTACCTAATCAATAAAATTCTTCTTTCTTCACCTATACGGTTTTTTATGCACTAAAAATCTTTCAAGCGCCATTCCCTTCCCGAGTACCCCCACTCGGTCAAGGATGAATCAATTATATTTCCCTCCCGAGTACCACCCCTTGGTCAAGGATGAAACAATTATATTTCCCTCCCAAGCTTCACTTGGCCAAGGTTGAATTATTTCCCTCCCGAGTACCCCCACTCGGTCAAGGATGAAACAATTATATTTCCCTCCCAAGCTTCACTTAGCCATGGTTGAATTATTTCCCTCCCGAGTACCCCCACTCGGTCAAGGATGAAACAATTTCCCTCCAGAGTACCCCCACTCGGTCAAGGATGAAACAATTTCCCTCCCGAGTACCCCCACTCGGTCAAGGATGAAACAATTATAATTCCCTCCCAAGCTTCACTTGGCCAAGGGTGAATTATTTCCCTCCCGAGTACCCCTACTCGGTCAAGGATGAAACAATTATATTTCCCTCCCGAGTACCACCCCTCGGTCAAGGATGAAACAATTATATTTCCCTCCCAAGCTTCACTTGGCCAATGTTGAATTATTTCTCTCCCGAGTACCGCCACTCGGTCAAGGATGAAACAATTTCCCTCCTGAGTACCCCCACTCGGTCAAGGATGAAACAATTATATTTCCCTCCCGAGTATCACCACTCGGTCAAGGATGAATCATTTTTTATTTGGCTAAAGGTCGAAATATCTCAATCCCGAATACTCCCACTCGGTCAAAATTAACGATGAGTACATTAAGCATACGAGTTCCTCTTACTTATCACTTGGTTAAGGCTGAATTTTTAAGACGAAATCATCTCCCTTGGCCCCTATCCGGCTAACGATGAGTACATTAAGCGCATCGTATGTTAGTGCAAGTTATTTGGCTAAGGATGAGTATATTAAGCATATCTGATATCAGTGCAAGTTGTATGTGACAAGATACAAAGCATGAGAAAGAAGAATAAAATTCTATTTCAAAATAACTAGTTACAAAAATTGGGCACTAATGACCCATGAATACACAAGGCGAATAATTTAACTTTCTATCCTTTCCGCTGCCTCGGGAGCGGCTGTCTCAGGGTTGGCAGTATCCTCAGGGAGGCATCTCGGCACTTCGGCGTTAGGTTCTACATCGTCCTCAACCTCTAAGGAATGAACCTCCCGCCAAAAAATTCCTTTGTAATGTCAAAATGAAAGTCTGCCGGTACTTGGCAGAACCCATGACACTGGCGAATAGCATGGTTAAAACCGGCTTCATGTTCGTAGGATACTTGCTGAGAACACTTCTCGGCAAAGTTTCTCATCTCGATTTCAGCCTTTTGCCTATCCAGCGCCAAGGCTTCTTCCATCTCGGCAGATTTGGCCCGTAAAGCCTCCTCCATTTGACAGGACTTTGCCTTTAACGCCTCCATCTCCTCCCCCCTGACCCTCGCCACCTCCTCGGCTGCGTGTACTCGGTCTACCATTATTTGAAAGTGCTCTTTGTATTGGTTAACCTGACCCTGCAGGGATTGAACGGTCTCGTCCAGACTGGCTTGAATATCTCTACTCTCGGCCAAAGCCTCTTCAGAAGCCGAATAGGCAGCCTTTAACTTCTTAACTTCAATAATAGGATCCACAACTAGCCTTCGGAGCATTGCGGTGGACCGTACATGAAGTTCTGCGTAGTAGCGCCATAGTGATTCATAGTCCAAACCGCCGACCAGTTCTTTCCCTGCCTCAGATAACAGGTTTGGAGCAGCGAGCCGACCGGCATGTGTCCCGTTCACCAGGAAGCCCTTGGCCAGCATGTCCAAGGGAACTACAGGGGAAGAACTGCTTCCCTCCCCAGCAGCTACCACTCGAGTTTGATTCCGAGCCCCTTGAACACCGCCAGGCTCACCCGAATGGGCGTGCCTTCTCTTCCTTTCCCTTTCGGGCTCCTTGCCTTTACCCTTGTCCTTGCATTTCTTGGAAGGGCCTTCGGCTGGAACAACATCTTGGGGAGGAGGGCGAGGTTCTGGCACCTCGGGAAGTTGGTCAATTTGAGGATGGCGATGCTCCTCAACGGGCGTTCCCTCTGGCATTCTCTGCTTCAGAGTGCGCCAGAAGGTCGGCACATCCACACCTCGCTGAGCCATCAAACCTGCATTAACAATAGCAAGTCAAATCAATATAGCTCAATTCCAAATACAAGTCAGAAACAAAATAACACATACCCTCCATATCCCACCGAGGACGCGGAGACTTGAGGACGAGGACTACATGTCGGGTAGGAATGTCTCGGGGAAGGGACTTCAAGAATTGCAAATCCGACAGCTCCCTAGCCGATAACATATCCTCAGGGAATGTGTCGTATCGGCGCAGCACCCGAGTCCAGTGAAAAGGAAATAGAGGATTGTCCTCGCTATCAAAAAAATAATTTTTACCTACAGGGTCCACGGTTACCTTGAAGAAACCGGTCTTGAAACCCTTAAAAGACGAAGCATATGGCTTAAATAAGGGCAACTCGGGTTGCCTTATTAGAGATACCCACCTCGCCAGGTCAGATGGACGTGTACAAAAAAAATGAAGGAAAAGACCTACACTAGGCTCTATATAATGGAACTTGCAAAGTATCCTAAAGGCTTGAATTGCCGCCCACCCATTCGGGTGTAGTTGTGTTGGCGCTACATTCAATACCCTCAAAACCCCCCATTTGGAAATCATCAAAGGGTAGCCTGATACCTAATTCTCTAAACATGTACTCATACATAAAGAAGGTTTCGGCCATTCCGACACCTCCTAGGAAAACAAAATCTGGGTTCTCGCCCTCGTCCCCTTTACAGGGGTCAAGGTGTATGGGATACGGGTCACAAGCCTCCCATAAAGAAATATCACAATTATCTACAAAGAATTGAAGACTTTTGTTTCTTTTGAAACGAGAAAAGTATGCGGCCACCTCACCATGCACCCACTCATAACCAGGCACCGTACAAGGAGGAAACACTTGCCTTTCCCGAGGAGGACTAGTACTAAGAAGAGGTTCAGGAGCGTCAGTATCACTTGACGATGACGTCTCGGTTTTGCTACTACATTCGCCGACCTGTGCCTCTTCAACCCTCCGATTTGAAATAGACGAAACTTCGCCACTCCCCTCGGTTCCATTCATAATATCGACCTCAATGGTACTTGGCCCCGAGGCATTCGACAGGGAATCCTCCCACTCAATACGATCAGCCATGATAGAAAAGAAGTAAAGAAAAAATGAAACGCACCTTACGAGCAGTCGGTAGGGAAGAAAAGCCTAAGATCTCTGAACACTCGTCGGTTTGGAGCAAAGGTATGCAGGGTTCGACACAGAGCAAAAGAGTAAGAAAGGGATGCAGGGACCACCACATATTTATAAGGGACTGATGTCGGGCAAATGAAAAGACGCCCTTTCGTTTCGAGCCATCAGATCCCTTCCAGATCAACGGAGGAGATGGAGCACCCTTTCGTTTCACATACCCTCTGACAAATCCTCAAAACCAAAATTCTAGAATATTCCTTCGCAAATTTATTATTCGGCCTATATCGTGTTGTTACTAAACCGATTACTCCTCAGTGTAAAACGATACATCAAATGTTACCATCACTCGAGACCGGACACCCCCCACGATGCATTGTAATTCACCCTAACCAAATGACCCTCTCAGTATAGTACAAAACACTCCAACCGAATACCTATTCTAATATTACCATTTCCATTTAAAAGCCCTTACTTCGCAACTCGCCGGGCTTGTGGGGCTAGTGTACTGAGAAAGGAATCAACTCGGTTCCACCCTCAGGAAAAAGAAACCGAATACCTACTCGGCATACTACTCGGCATTCTAGACCGGGTACCCCTCGTCAGGATTAAAAGGTAAATAATCCAATTAAAGATAATCAAAATGATATGGGCCTCAATATAAAAGCTGACTCAGGCCCATTAGCCCAATAGAATGTCTATAAAAAGAAGGTAAGAAATACAGGTAAGGGGTTGACTTCTCATCATTAAATAACATTTATTGCTCAGAACCGAATCCTAACTTTACCATCGGAGTGCCTTTTGCAGGTATTCTCCCTATCCGCCAATCAACAGAAGGACGCCTGATCGGAGGTTTGAAGACAGTTGTTTCCTAAGAAGGAACACATACTATAAAAACAGAATGTGAATGCTTCACTGTTTAAATCTTATAAAAATATTTTTAGATGAAACTAGACATCGAGAACTTTCCATACATATAAATTATTAAGTCATTGAATTAGTATATAACTTTGAGACAATATAGATTGTTTTTCTTGCTTTTAATAAAAGATATCCCAAAAAAAAAAAATTCCAATTTTAAATATGGAGGAGATAAAGAAAGATAAAGTTGATTTAAAATCTTCATTCATAAATATAAAATGTAAATTCAAAATTTAAATTTAAAATGTAAAAATTTAAATTTAAAATTCATTTATTTTTTACTTTTTTAAAACCTTTTTTATGATTTGTCTCATTTTAATTAAACTTCAGTATCACAACTTCCTATAATAAAATTAAGATAATTTTATCTAATTCAAAGAGTAAAATTGAAATTTTAACAGAAAAATAGTCAAAATTCCATAATCTTTTTTTATTAATTCTAGATTTAATTTTCATAACATGCACAGATATAAAAAAAATCAATTTTATTTAAAATAAATAATAATAAAAATATTATGAAAACATAATTTTATTGTGATTAAATTTTTAAAAATTATATTGAATTAATAAATTAAATAAATAATTAAAATTCATTGGTTGGACAAAATATTTTATATATTGTTACCAAGTCACAAATTAACATATTAGTGAAAGTTTGAATTTTATAAAAATTATTTTAAAAGTTGTATCTATTAAATATTTTAATTAGTTGATAGTGTAAAAAAGTTATATTGATAATACATCAAAATTATACTCATAAATAATTTCACATTTAGTTCTTAAAAACGATTATAAATTTTAATACTACAAAAATATATTAAC
Source organism: Abrus precatorius (assembly GCF_003935025.1). Taxonomy (NCBI): domain Eukaryota; kingdom Viridiplantae; phylum Streptophyta; class Magnoliopsida; order Fabales; family Fabaceae; genus Abrus; species Abrus precatorius. The sequence goes on along the minus strand of NW_020874439.1, from coordinate 9,977,700 downwards.
TAAAATGAAATAAATATATTTTAAATATTTTAAGTTCTATCTTGCATAAAAATTTAAATAAAAATTAATATATTATGATTAAAGAAATATATAATAAAATATTTAAGTATTGATATCATAAATTATTTTTTATATTATCGTAAAAAATAATTTACAATAAATTAGATTCCCACCATTAAAATTTATTTAAGTAATATAATATATTTTTTGTCCAAATATTTTGGTTTACAATATTTTTAAAATTTAGATTTCTTTTCACTAACAACTACGATAGTTGTTAACATATGCATGTAGTTATCCAAATAATAAATAAAGTTATTAACATAAACATTGACTTAGTCTATCATTCTTAATAGAAACTTAAGTCATTGAGATATATACGTGTTTTTATAACAACTTTGGAAGTTATTGACATTATCTTAGCAAAATAAAAAGTCATTGAAAATAAATATGGTTTTGACAAATGATAAATAGTAATAATAACTTCAGTGAGAACCAAAGTCATTGAACAGCTTGTAAATGTTACATATTATATATATATATATATATATATATATATATATATATATATATATTATTGTCATCAAAATAAAAATTGTTGTTGTTTAATATACTTTTGCGATAATATTTTTAGTAAATAGTTATTATTTGCAACAATAATAAAAGTCATTAAGATAGGTCTATTTTTTTCATTTACTAGTCAAGGAGAAAACAAACATCTTATAATAATAACTTATAAATATTGTAATTTAAGTATTTATGTCAATATTTAATTTATTGAAAAAACATTATTACTAGTTATATTCATTTATCCATTCATTTATCTACACAGATGCTCAATAGGTAATTCTCGGGTGAAACTTTATATTCATTGTCGAATTAATTAAATTCATTTATCCTCATAAAATAGTTAATAGAAGAATCTTTCTATAGAGATAACATCATATTTATCATTGAATTACTTACTCGAGTTCATTTATCTTTACAAAATGGTTGAAGGCCACAAATGGAAATGATTCATTAACTAGAGGAAGTTTATCAATTTGGTCAAATAGTTAGTAGAAGATACTTCTAGTTGATAAAAGTTACTTCTAGTTAGAAGTAGTCAACAATAATTACCACTCTACATATGTGGGTGTCAATAGTTACTCTGCACATTCCACATGTTATTCTTAGTAATTAAATAGTTTGTGTTATAATAAGTTGCAAATATTATACTAGAGATTCTTAGGCTAAATTTGAATAGAATAATAAGAAAAAAACACGAGAAGTGAAGTGAAGATAATCAGCACCAGATTCAGTGAAGAGTTGGATGGAATTGCTATAGTGCTTAGAATGTTATTTTGAGATTGTTGTATTAGAAATGGTCCTGTAGCAGTTATTTAATATAAACTTGTAACCCTTTCCCTATTTTGAAATATTTTATGAAACTTTTATTATTCTGAATTTGTGAAATTATTATTTATTTAAAATTAAATTTAAGGTGTTACATTAACTCTCATTGTTCAAGTATACTTCTTATTTGTCATTGATCTCTCTTAACACCCCTTACTCTACCCTCACTTTTACAAATATGTTTAAAGGAACAATATGTCTTGCTCCCTACTATTAATGTGATGACAATTTAGTGCCAGGATTGACTGATTCAAGTTAGTTACATTTACATTTTATTTTGGTTTAGTGATAATTATATATAGGTTTTTCCTAATTTATAAATTTTTTAACCTTAGGTTAGTGGACTTTTATGTTTGTATTAATTCACCATTAATCAATTTGTTGACACTAGGATTGTGCAAAAAAATTGTTGTCAAACTAATTTTAAAAATCTTGGTTACTATTATATTAGTTTTTTGACCCAAAATGTTGGTTTTTTTTTTGCTAAACCTCGAGATGTGAAGACTTTTAATGACTTCAACAAGAGTAGAACCAATGACAAAATTTTGTTATGACTGATTCAAAATCTTTCTTCGTAACAAAATTCAACAACTTCAGAGGGAGTGATGTGTATATCTTTATCATAATTTTTTTAAGGACAAATTAAATAAATAAATTTTTAAAAATTATATGTTTTCATTATTGATTATGGTTCTTCAAATTTAATTATGAGTTTTTTTTTCTACTACTGTACTAGAATTTTGGAATATTGAATTATTTTAATTATTCATTGTGATATATAATTCTCGATTTATTTGGTGTATTTGGAATATTAAAATATTTTTAACTTTATTTAATGATTGTCACGACCCTTTTTTGTAAAAGATGCATGACATACTAATGCAATTTACCCGCGTTTAAAACTTTCATATTTTGGAAGGATCCAAGACTTATTTTACAATAATAAAAAAAATAAAAAAAATCATTGTTTCAATAAATAAATAGAACTTCAAGGCATCATCATAATATCTAAAATATATTCATACATAATTATTTTGTAATGTTATATACATAAGAGTTGCTCAATATAGAGCTCAAAATACAGATCAAAAACAAAATTACATGTCTCTAAAAATTCTGGCTAAGTAGTCTAGATTACAACCCTTCCAAAAAGGCATGTTAAACTCTAAATATCTCTTAGTCAGACCGTCCAGCATGGGGAGTAAATGCATCACCTGTCACTTATGCTCACGTACCACCATACACATTGTAGCACACATACCAGTACAAACAAAAATGCAAGGGTGAGCTTATATAAACAACAATCATAACTATGAGGTATAAAAATATTAAAATTATTTATATAACTCATATAATCTATGGCAATAAACACAACAATCTCAGTCAATTGATGCAGCATAATCAGTCCATTCCCAGCTCATCTAATGCAGATGCAGCAATTCAGTTCCAACTGGTTTCACAACCTAAATAATCCAGAGGATCTGTTTCTAGCCAAGGAGTGACCTATACTTGTATCTGGATCTAGACACAGCACAACTCATCATTTCTATCATTACATGTCTAAACACATAAACATGTACCTCAGCTCTAAAATGATTAAAAATCAATATGATGCAACATAATTATATATATATATATTTTCAGCCTCAACAATACAGCAATAAATACACTTTTATTCAACCTCGACAGCATAGCTATATATATTTTCACAATAAAACTAAATAGCTCATAACATTTATCAAATATTTTAGCATGTCATTTCTACCACAACATTCCAAACTTTTATCAAATAATAGGGACATATACTCATTCATACATACTTTGGGTTCTAACCTAAGATTTGCTCATATAACAATTATTCTCAACTAAAACTAAATTAATTATCCAAATATTTCAGCATCTAAGGAATAAATAAGGGCAGGTCAGGTAAACTCTTAGGATGGGTTCCCTTAGATCTAAGTCCACGAGAGCTCTTGAGAAAGAAACAATGCTCAAAGGCTTAGATCTCCGCACTAGATCTGCACTAGGTAAAGGTTCTCACTTGGATCTGGAAGAAGTTCGACCTTAAGAGAGTTTTTTTTAGTGAAGAGGGTGAGAGAACGAAGGAGAAAAGAGGGGTTGGTGGTTTGATGAGAAATGAAAGTTTTTAGCTTCAAACCCCCTTAAATACTCCTCAGTTCATGATCTTTTTGCTACAACGAGCACCTCTCGCTCTAGCGAGATATACAAGACAGTGGAACCTCTCTATTGTCTGTCATTTTTGCTGCAGCGAGAATTTTCTCATTGTAACGAGAATCTCTTAGCTACAGTGAGAGAGCTTCAGAAGTCCTTATTCCTGACAACCTATTCTCGCTATAGCGAGAGACATTTCGTTACAGCAAGATATTCTACAGTTCAACCTGACCTAAAATCCTCCAACTCACACAACATGCATCAACTTTTTACTCAACAACCATAGAACTTATACCTACATAAATTCAAGTCATCTCATGTCACAACCAACATACAACATCACATTCAAAATACAGGGATGCCATATTTAAATAAATACATCATTAAATCTAAAAGAAAATAAGTATATATCCAATACAAGCCTAACAATTATTCATTATCATATTTATTGATTTATTAGGGGTAACAAACTTTTAAAAAAATTTAAATAAAAGGAGAATCTACCAAATTTTTTTAAAACTTAAGAGAGTGATTTAAGTAATTATTCTCAAAAGTACATTTTAAAAAGTTTGTTTCACACTTAACTATTCTTTAAAATGTACTTCTTAAAGTGATTATCAGTTAGAATCACTCTTCAAAATATACTTTTGAAAGCAGTTGATAAATTATTGTTAAAAAATTGACACACTTGCATAACACCTATTATAGAAGTAGTTCAAATTAATCTTTAAGGTAAAACACAACTACTCTCCCATTTCCATTCTACCATAGTAGATCCCTTTTAAATTTGCAAAAGAATATTAATCTAACCCTAGAACTATATTAGATAAATCAATAAATTTAATTATAAAATTTTACCAAAATGTAAACCTATCCTATGCTAACTCTGGCTCTTCTCTGGACATATATTGCATTTTTTCTAATCATATATTTATTTATTTATTTATGTATTTGTCCCGTGAATCGCACGGGTCTAGTACAATCCAAAATGTAGATTAATCAGTTGTATTTCCACTTCCGGCTATCTTCAAAAAGAAAATGATGAGAAGACGACAACTTCGCTGGGAAAAGTATACAGTTGCAATAATTACACGAAGAATATTTTAATTACGCGTAAAACTTTGGTCAGTGCTACTTTTGTTGACTTGGTTCGGGTGATCGTTTCGCTTTGTAGATGTGTGACACAGTATTAGATTTGGTTTATTTGAACAGCATTGTATTTTAAGTACATATTTGAATGAGTTATTTGTTTCTATAGGAACCACTTATCTTCTTAAAGTTTTCACAAAACTGTTTAAAATATGTAATTATTTATTAAAAATAAATTAAATTAAACGTACATCAGTTGTTTTCTTTTTTTCCAAGAAAAGGCTTGTCTTTTACAAGAAAAAGTATATGCAACTTTGTTTATGCTTTTGTGTTGGATCGCGCGAGTTTTCAAATGGTTTCTTAGCTACGTTGTATTTTCCTTTTTAAAAGAGTTTTCAGTTTTTAAAATTAAAATACATTATACATATTTCTAGCTTTTACATTTTGACGGGAAATTTCTAATGTATAGGTTTCTGATCACCAATCAGTAATCACCATGCCTTAAAAGGAAAGAAAATTATTAAAGCTTGATATGGTCTATTATTATTTGGCTCAATAAGCAAATTTTGAAATGTTAATCAAAATGTCAAAGAAACTAGCATAAAGTAATTCCTCGTATGAAATCGAACCAAAATCAAAATTTTAATTAAATTAGCAAAAAGTAATACCGACATATCTAATAGAATCCGATTTAAACTGCAGGTTTTTTTTTTTTTGTTTTTATAAATATAATTTAATTTCATTTAATTTTTATAATTTTTTTTTTCAAAATAGCCTTTAAGACTACTCACTGATAATATAGTCTATTTTATAAAATTTTAAAATTTCTAAAAATGAAAATCGACAAAAAAAACAAACAAACAAAAACTAAATTTAGCCATATCTCTAAAAGTTAAAAGTATATTTTATCTTATAAAAAATGTATGTAACGCGAGCTTTAAAAGAACACAAATTTACGAAAAAAATCATTCAATGCTGAATAAAAAAACTAGGTACAGGGTAAAAATATTCTAATACATCAACGGATAGTATCAATATCCATTCCATATTATTTTCACACACGAAATGCAAAAGTACTATCCATTCCTATTATCTCACTTTCATTCTAATACTCTATTTTAGAAATAAAGTTTAATTTTGATGTACTATCATACTATATAAACCAATAGAATTTTTAAATTAATTATTATAAAAATCAACAATTCTCACATGTGATAGTATATTATTGAATAGCAATAACACATTTTTATACCATCAGGACATTCTAATTAAACTCTTAATATTAAATTTAATTTTATTTCACTTCATAAACTTCTGATCCTTGCTTCCAACCCGACGAAGTTGTAGAGAGAGGCCATAGAAATGCGCTCATTCTGTGATGCCAAAATTTCAATGTGCATGGAAAGCTGGCAGAAAAAATTTCTACACCGTTCATGACCCTTCTGTTCCGTTTACTGTCTTGCTATTTTTATCAATTTTGGCACATAAAGCCAAATTTGGAAATATCCCAAACTGAAAAGGTTACGATAAACTATCTCATTCATAAAAATATATAATGACTATTTGTAAATTCTAAATTGTAGGCACTTAAATATATTTATTTTTTCAAAATGTATAAGGAGCTTCAACTTTATTTAATCGTTAGAATTTGATGCATGGATAGGTAAAATGTAAACAACGACAAGAAAAAACGAGGCTATTCCATTTCTAACATTTTTATCGAGTAGAAATAAGGATATTACCAAATATGAAGCACTGTAACCATTCCTAAGAAATGAGCAAGTTATCATAAGATGAACTTGTGCCATGTACACTAACATGAACAGACAAGTCTAGATAGGATCAAAGGATGCAAAGTCGAGAAGTTCTGGATTGCGTTCAAATTCGACCATGTCATGTGTAGCCAAGGTTACCCATGCCTCTATGCCATTTCCATCCTTTGTGGACATCAAAATTACCACATTTTTTATAGGTACACCGATAGTGCGAACGTAACTTGGCTTTCCCCATCCAAAATCTAATTCGTAGAAACCAAATCTTATCCAACTGCTAAAACTATAACATGGAATACCCTTTTTTGAGGCCATTGTTCTTGCTTCCTTTAAAGACTCAATTACCTTAACAAACTCAACACTCTGAAGTTTACTTATATAATCCCCATCAATTTTTCTTATCGTGTTTCTGACTATCTCTACCAAATCGTGCAACCCCACTTCTCCTTTCACTTCCACCAATGGAGACACCGCTTGTTGCCAAAGATTTCCGATTGAATGCTTCGACAACATTGAGGCCATTCTACTACGAATGTTAACCGCGTGGGACATCATAGATGCTGGAAATCTTTGTTCCCCTGAAGTTGCTTTCGCTGCTGCCAATGATGATTTCCACACGAGCGCTGTCACGGCTTCAACACGCGTGGGATTGAAATTGCAGCACCCGAGTTTTTGTCTGAGTCTAGATATGTTGGTCTCATTAAACATGAACCTCTTTGTGACGATGTTTTTGTGACCAACCATCCCACGTGTCATCATGTCCACCTCTATATTCCTTGGTGGGAAAAGCAGGGTTGCTTCCGCCATTTGAGGTGGTGCCACCACGTTATTGCCTTTTCCGTTTGACGTTGAAGCCCAAGCATTAAGGAATAACGCTGCTGTGGAACCATCAGCAACCTTGTGTGAGAAGCACGCGCCAACTGCTATACCCCCACACGTGAATTGGTTCAATTGAACAGCCATGTTTTCCTTATGTTCTGTTCCAGGGTTGTAAGGATCAAATGGGAAAAGTTCAGTGATATCATGAAGTTGAGGGGCTTCGAAAATGTTTGAGAGTTCAATGGGAACTCTAGACTCAATGAATAGAACACCCTCATTATTGCACTCAATAATTGAATTACCTTTGAGTCTTCCACAAAACTGGTAATAGAGAGTGAGGACATGGGATAAAGAAGCCTTTAGCTTATGAGATATGGTTTCGAAATCAGAGTCAAAAGCATTGATATCAGATGCAGAATAAAAGAGGAGAATGGGGATGTAGAATGATGGAGGGGCCAATTGATCAAGGAGAGAGATTTTGAAGTCTCTAAGGTGATCAGGGGTTGGAGAAGAAGGCTTTATTGTGTCTTTGGATACAATTTCAGCTTTCACTGCCATTTTCTGTAATTAGATTTCTACACACAAGACTTCGGTATGCTCAGGGAAATGTTGGGGCATTATATAAAGAAAATTTTGGCTTAATGTCTTTGGAACAATGAATTTGTATAATATTCTTTTTAGATTATCTTTGTACCCACTCTTTTCTAAGCGAGTGTAAAAGAAAATCACAAATATCCATACACTGATTTGTTAATTTTTTATTTATTTAATTAGTTATGCTATCTACGGGCTATATGAAGTTTTAATTTCCATTTAGTATTTCGTATAATCTAATTTATTCAATAAATGAAAAATATACACTAATTTATAATTTTGATAAATATTTTATTAAAAAGTTGGTTATAATTTTTTAATGAAAAAAATTAATTGCTAGTCTTGTAAAATTAAATATATTTAAGTTTTGAATTTAGTGATTGTATAACTTAATTATAATAAACATATAAATTTGAAAAATCTGTAAATATTACTCAGTTAATTTTAAAAGAACGTGATTAAAAAATGACACATGATATGATATGAGACTCACTCTGAAAAAGCCTCATTTTATATAATACTTTTACATGTAAAATAAATATAAAAGTACAAAAAATATCTCTGTTCAAATATAGTCCACTTTAAAAGAAATAAGAAAAAACAAATTTATTATCCTTAAATATAATCGACATAAACTCGGAAAACTTATTTAACAGTGTAAAGTTCAATTACACGCTTACATGTAAAAATTTTATCGATATAGTATGAAATTTTATATTTAAATTTTGTCATTATAATTTTTTCTTAAATCAATGACAGTCACGACTAATAAAAAAAATTAATTTTAAATCTTTTAAATTTAAAAATATTTCATAATCTATAAATTAAAAAATAGCATTTTTACATCTAAAACAATGATTGTTGTTAATTTTTTATTAATAAATAGTAAAATTAATAATTTATTTTTAAAAATATAAATTTTTTAATTTTAAAATATTAAAAAATTATAATAATTAATTTAAAAAACATATAATATTCTCTTAAGATTATTACGTATTATCTTTGAAAAATAGGTAAAGTCTTGTTTTGATAAAGATCTTATCTCTTATTCTTCCCTCTTCCTGTGATCTTGACCTGCAGTGTTATTTTCAAAAGCTCTCACTATAACTTAAAAATGTTCTAATAAACTACGTAGCCGCTTATATTATAATAAAGTAAGTAAGAAGGAGCGACAGCTACTCGACCAGACAAAAAATACGAGTAAAGGTCTTCTCATACTATATTCTCATGTTATATTAGTATAAATTTAAAAAAATTTATTATAAAAAGATAAATGTGAGCGGACAAATTCTACCAAACTCCACCAAACAATGCATCACGTTTTCCACACGTGGCAACGAGAGATTCTTACTTTTCATGGAAGATGCAAGCTATTTAATTTCCATGTGAAGTCTTAAACGATGGTTACAATATCCAAACAAAAAAGTTCACTGGTCTGTAACCATATATGGTTAGTTACAAATCCAAAAGATGGATTAAGTCGGCAAGAAAATCAGCGTAAGGTAATTATTATATATCTTTGGCATTTTGTGTTCACCACTCATGTATATTTGTATTTCACTGATTAGCAACGGTGAGGACAAAAGTGAATATAAGAACACAAAACATGATTCTTCATTTGGGAATTTCAAAGTTGATTCAAAAATCTTTAAAATTATTTCTCTTATTTTTTATATAATATTTATCTTTTTATAAAGTATGGAGCGATTTATAAACGACAACGACCAAATTGCTATAGACGTCGTTTAGAATATCTGGAGCAACTAATGATGTCTAGGTTTATTTTAGGAACATTACGAGTAACTTCTGCTTAGAACGGGTCATGTGTTGGGGAAGAGAAGAGTCATTTGTTCTCTTTATTTCTAGAAGTACCTAGAAAATAAAAAAACTTACATGTTTAGCACTTTTTTTACATATTTCACTGCTTATAATTTTTTATCGAATAAAAATGTAAATTCTCTCCTATATAATTCTTTTTTTTTTTTTATAGGCAAAACCAAAAGGAAGTATCCTATATAATTCTTATAAGGATAAAATTATAAACTCTCATGTGTAATACTTATTTAAGTATCCAAAATACTTACAATGATTGTGATAAAAAATATTCATATTAAATAATTATATTTATTATAACTTTTCATTCTATTTAAAACTCTTTTTTCAATCTTTTGAAAATTATTACTTGTATTATTATTCTTTCTTGATATCTAACTAATCTTATTTGTAAAAGAAATACTCTTTTATATATATATATATATATATATATATATATATATATAAATGCATAAAAAAATATCTCCAATAATATTTTATAAAAAATTAATTATCCACTATGACAGAACAAAAATTTTAGAGCAGTTCTATTTTAAATTAGAGAATGATTAAACAACTGTTCTTAAATGTTAAGGTTGGAGAGCAGTTTCACATGAAAAATATCTTCAATAACATTTTATGAAAAATTAATTTAACTATTAATTCTAATAATATTATCTACTATGCCAGAACATAAATCTGAGAGCAGTTCCGTTTTAAATTAGAGGACGTTTAGAATGGCTCTAAAATCTTACGCTATCTGATATGTTATATTTAAGATAACGGTTAAACAATTGCTCTCAAATGTTAATACTAGAGAACGATTCTGCGTGGAACCGCTCTCTAAAGTATAAATGTAGACCGCGAATCTAAAATTTGAAATTGATTTCTTTTTTAGTTTTCTGTTGCGAAATAAAATAAATTTATTATTACGTTTAAATCAAAATTTGGAATTGATTTCTTTGAGTTTTCTTCATTTTTATCACAAATCAAAATTAAATCTTGAGTTTATACATTTTGTGTTAACCAAACAATTCACATCTACATGAACCAAACACAAGTAAGTAGAGAAAAAAGTGAACAAATTAATAGGATATTTTTAACATAAATAGAGAGAAAAAGAAAGAAAGAGAGAATGAGAGAATGAATAATTCACCATTAACAAAGAGAAGGGAAAAAAAAGAGAATAAAAAAGTACCTACAAATGTGAAAAAAACTTAATTTGTTAGCGTAGAGAAGATGAAGAGAGTAGACTAACAAAGAATGAACAGGTACCTACAAATGTGAAAAAAAAAAAACTAATTTGTTAGCGAGAGAAGACAAAGAGAGTAGGCTAAAAGAGAAGATGAAAAGAACATAAAAGAGCAGAGAAGAAACTTACAGTAAAAGAGACCAGTTTTGTTAACTAAGAAGAAGAAATGCGCTGAATGTGTTTCATTTATAAATGACTTTAATAACATTAAAAAGCGGTTCTTTATTAATCACTATCCAAGAATGAGATTAGAGAGCGGTTCTTTATTAACTGCTCTCAAAAGTATAGATCTGAGAGCAGTTAATAGAGAACTGCTATCTAAATATATAGTTACAAAGTAATTTTTATTAACTGCTGTCTAAGTTAGTGCTCCAAAAGTTCATTTCTAGCGTAGTGATCATAAAGATCATATGTATAATTTTTTTTTTGGCTTAATCATGTTTTTTATCCTTATAAATATCAAACCTTTTGTGATAAGTCTTTATAAAAATTTTTGTTAGGATTAATACTTGAAAAGTTTAAAAATTAGGATTTAGTCCCTGTCGTCAATCCTCTTCGATTAAGTGTTGAACTGACTAATGGAAAGACAGTTTAACACTCCCACATAGTGTCACTTGTCATGCCACATAATTAATTTTTTTTATTTAAAATTAATATTTACAAATAAGTAGGAACACATATTTTACACAATTGCAATCGAATCCATCTTCTTCCCCTTTTCTTTTTCCTTTCTCCCTTCCTGTTTTTTACTACCCACCCCTCTCCCTCCTGTTTACCCACCCCACCCCTTTCTCAACCCCAACTCCCACCTTTCTCCTTACCTACTAAACACCCCTTTCCCAACCCCCACCATCTCACCCTACTTCTTCCTCAACCCTAACTCTAACTCACCCACCCCTTTCCCAAACCCTTAACCCAACTCCACATGATTTCACTTGTCAAATAGATAAGTAATATGATGTAACATATTTTATATTTACATTTAATGTTTTATTTTAATTAATAAACACTTTTCATATGCTTTATTTTTATAATTTTTATCATTTTCTACTTATTTGAATAAATTGGGGTCTATTACAAATAAATGCTTTTATTTCAAATTTTTGGTTATTCTAAGCTCTGACTACTCTTTTGGCCATAACTTTTTCTACAGATATCCTTTTTGGCTGATTCTAGTTGCATTGGATTCTACACATCTAGGGCTTCAAAATGCATATATGGATCGCTGGATTTGGAGTTGTTTTCTATTTTTTATGATTTTTTGAAGTTGAGTAGATTTGCTGAATATTGTTGCGAGATTGCATTTGGACCCTTGTTATTTAATAATTGTATTTGGGCTTTTAGATGTTATTGAGGCCTGCATTTTGGCCACTTAATTTACCCTAATCAGAACCTATAAATAAGACTAATAAGGTTCTAAATGAGAGAGAGTGATTAGACACTTTGAGTTTTTGAGACTTAGCCAAAATAAGAATCTTTGTTTTTTACTTTCTCTCGAACTCTCTCGTTCTGTTCCCATTTTTGCGTAGGTTAAGCATTTCGATGGAAAGCTAAATCTTTCGTTCAATCCGCAGAATCCAAATGGTGTAGTTCTGACTTGAGTTCTGCGCTAATTGCTCCGAGTTTGTTTTCTTTTTCTTTCTAATCTCAGAATTGTTTATTGCGATCGTGATTGACTTTTCTGTTGTTATTAGGACTCGATTGATGCTTTCATTTGATAATTAATGAAAATTAGGTTAAATGATTATTTGATTTATTTCATAACTCTATTCAGTTAGGTTATTCGATTGGATTAATAATTGAATTGGATGATTGTTTAAACGTGGATTTAAATCTTTAGATACTGTGATAGTCAGAGTTATACGCAATTGATTTTTTGTGGATTGATGTTTCTTAATTCATTTTTTACTCACTTTAATTTTGTTCGTAATTTAATTTGATTAATTACAATTTTCAAAACCCCAAAAACCTTATTTGCATTTTTTAAAAAAAAACCTAAAATTAAATTTGACTGAGAATATGTCTCCGTGAATCAATCTATGTTTGACTCTATACTATAAAATCTTTAGAAAACCTAGTTGTTTTGATAGCGACTTGGCAATCGTCTATCAAATTGGCACTGTTGCCAGGGACGCATTGCTGGTTTTGATTCGTTTTAGGGTTTGGTATTGCGTTTTCACTTTCTAATTCGTAATTATTTTTTTCATCTTTGTTTCGTTTCTGTCTCTTTTGTCGTGATTTGATATTCTTGTTTGTTCCTTTTATAGAGTGCATTTAATTTCAATTTTTGTCATTTTTTTTGTTTCATTAAATTTTGCTGTTTTAGTGAATTTGGAATTTTAAATTTTGAATTTTAGATTTTTTTTTTGAATTTTAAATTTTAGATTCAGATTTTATATTTTTTTAAATATTGGATTAATGAGCGTATTGTTGCAAAATTATGTGATTTGTAGAGATTTTACATAGATCTTTCATAGATAAAAGATAAAGAGCAGCGGATAAAGATCTCTCAGATTTAGTTTAGATTTGATTTTTAAAAAATTAAATTTAAATTTTAAATTATAGTTAAAATTTGATTAGATTTGATTTAGTTTGTTTTGAGTTTAAAGATAGGATTAGTTTTTTTAGATAAATTAGTTTTAAATTTAAATTTTGAAAAAAAAAACTTTATCTAACCAATTTTTAAATTTAAATTTTAAATTTTTTATTTATTTAAAAAAATTTGAAAATAAAATTTAATTAATATTTTTCTTAAAAAAATAAAAAGACTAAAATAATTTTAATTTCTATTTTTTTATTGTATTTTCTATTGTAATTTATTTGGTTGATTTTTATTTTTATTTTTATTTTTATTTTTTCTTGTACATTTTTATTATTATTTTAATTTGTATAAGGTTTGTTTGTTCTCTCACACACCACTAATCATGCATAACATGAGCGAGACCCTATACCCGGGTTTGAGTAAACTTTAGGTTTAAAGGAATTGTATAGTGATAGCAATTTGGATGAACATCCGGTTTGTCTATCACGAGAACGCTTATCTTATCTATATAAGTCCTTTTATCTAGTAGATTACCTACTGATTGAGGATGACTTTATAGAATAAATTTTAGCTCTAGTGACTTTTTATCTTTACGCTTACAAACTATTCAAGGTAAGAATGCATGTCGTAAATCATTAGGTTAGAATTCTAGGAACCGTGATAGAATACTGTGGGAGCATATTCTTTTATTATCTCGCTACATTTTTTTATTATTATTTATTATCATTTTGTGAGTTGCAGAATTCATTGATATTATATTATTCATTTTACGTGCGGATGCTGCTCAAAATTACAAATTTCATCGTTTAGATCACTTTTCTAAATTTATTTTTATTTTTATTTTATTTTTGATATTTTTTATTTAAATTTATTTTATTTTTTGATATAGAAAAAAAAATCGCAAAATATATATATATATATATAATTTTTTAAAAAAATCTTAAAAATAGAAAATAGCTCAATTAAGTTGACTTTGACTTTCTTAGTGCATGATAAGAACCAATTCTGGTCAATTACTCGCATTTGATCCTAAGACGCACTTGGAACATGTTGAATAGACTTAAATTAAAAAGTAGTGTGCATAGTCATTGTAGTGATACCCTTGATAGTGTTGGTGTGCACTCTAATTGTGATCATTCTGATATTATGGCTAATAATCAACACGAAAGGACTCATAAATATTTGGCTGCACCAGATGTCACATACCAACCCTTAGGCATCCAATATCCCGATGTAGATGCTCCATTTGAGTTAAAATCTGGTCTAATCCATTTGTTGTCTAAGTTTAATCGTAGTGCAGGTGAGGATCCTTATAAGCATTTGAAGGAGTTTCACATAATCTGCTCAACAATAAGGCCTCAAGGAATTCCATAAGACCATATCAAGCTGAATGCCTTTCCATTCTCCTTGGATGGTGCAGCAAAAGATTAGCTATATTACCTGCAGTCAGGGTTTGTCACTTGCTGGATAGACATGAAGAGGACATTCTTAAAGAAGTTCTTTCTTGCTTCCAAAGCAGCCACAATAAGAAAAGAATCAGTGGCATCAGACAGTTCAGCCAAGAAAGCCTCTATAAGTACTAGGAAAGATTCAAGAAGCTATGCGCAACCTATCCACACCATCAGATCAGTGACCAACTACTTATTCAGTACTTCTATGAAGGCCTTGCTCTAATAGAGAGGAGTATGCTTGATGCAGCAAGCGGTAGAGCTCTCATGGACAAGACACCATCTACAATCAGAGCACTAATTGACAACATGATAGAGAACTCTCAGCAGTTTAATACAAGAGCCATGGCACTAATGAGAAAGGTGCATAATGTGCAGCAACCAACCCATATAGCAGCAAATTCTAGTAGACTTGAGAGCAGAATTGAGGAGCTCACTACTTTCATGAGATAGCTAGCTGTTGCACAACAAATTATTCCACAAGGACGGGTGACCAGAGACTGTTATATTTGTTTCTCCATAGAGTACACCTCAAATTGTTGTCCTTTGCTGCATGAGGGTAGCCAACAAGCCTCTGTCTACGGAGTTTTTAGTGAAAGACAAGACCAATACAGAGCTTTGAATTTTCAACAACCTCAGAGACAACAACAATCGTATAGGTTCTAGTACTAATCTCATAATCTTGCCTTCAATGATGATCCAAATATATGATATGGTACCTCTGAGCAGCAGCGGTAATAGACTAGCCAAGCAAGTAATGGCTATAGACCACCCCCTATGAGGTAGCAACAAACACAACAAAATTATGAGTCTTCTTTAGAGGATTTGGTCAAACAAATGGCCAAGAGCAATTTACAATTCTGACAGAATGTCAATGCCTCCATTCAAGACTTGCAAACACAGATTGGCCAACTTGCTACCATTGTAAACCAGTTCAAGTCTCAAAGTTCTGAACAACTCCCTTCTCAAATAGAGGTTAATCCTAGAAACGTGAGTGCCATAATATTGAGGAGTGGGAAGGAGCTGTTAGGCAACCAGAAAGATGACGAGGTACAAGATGATGTGGATGTAGAGAAGCAGCAAAACACAGAGCAACAAACTGCCCCTAGCAGTTCAGAAATTGTGCAGAAACCACCCCTTCCCTTTTCAAATAGAGTGGCCAAGCCAAGACCACCAACAGACTTTGATAAGGAGCTTTTTGAGACATTCAGAAGAGTAGAAGTGAACATTCCATTGTTGGATGAGATAAAACAAATTCCAAAATATGCAAAGTTCCTTAAAAAGTTGTGCACTAAAAAGGAGAGACTGAAAGGGGATGAAAGAGTCAACATGGGGAGGAACGTGTCAACCCTCATACAGCCGAATATGCCACAGAAGTGCAAGGATCCTGGCACTTTTACTGTCCCTTGCACTATTGGAAATTCCACCTGCAGCAATGCATTACTTGATCTTGGTGCTTCCATAAATTTGATGCATACATTAATCTACAGGTCTTTGAGCCTCAACCCTCTAAAGCAAACTGGTGTAGTCATTCAATTGGCAAATAGGAGCATTGCATTCTCTGCTAGAGTAGTAGAAGACATACTAGTGAGAGTGGATAAGCTGATATTCCCCGCAGATTTCTACATTCTAGAGATGGCAGAAGAGTCCAACATGCCTACATTGATCCTTGGTAGACCTTTCCTGGAAACAACAAGGACAAAGATTGATGTGTACTCAGGAATTCTATTCATGGAGTTTGGAGACGATATTGTGCAGTTCAACATCTTTGAGGCCATGAAACATCCATCAGAGCTACATAGTGCATTTCATATAGATATTATTGATGTTTTAATTGAGGAGTTTTGTACTGATTTTTCTGATATTTCTAGTTGTACATGCACTATAGGAGATTTATGCAAAATTTGTGCTGAAATAGATACATATTTAATAATTGATGATGTTTCATGTGATGCAGCAGGAGGTTTGGAAAACTCTGGCTTGATGCATGCTGTAGAATTAGACTTCTCCACCAAGACACTTCTCTCTATTATGCAGCCACCTGCACTTGAACTGAAGCCTTTGCCCAAGCACTTGAAGTATGCATTTTTAGAGGCTGATAACAAGCTGTCAGTGATTATTTCAGCATATTTGGATGCTGCATAAGAGGAGATATTGTTGCAAACTTTAGCAACCCACAAGTAAGCAATTGGGTGGACTTTGGCAACATTTCAGGAATTAGCCTATCCACTTGTATGCACAAAATTCTACTGGATGAAGATGCAAAACCTGTGAGACAGCCCCAAAGAAGGCTGAATCTCACCCTCCTGGAGGTAGTGAAAAAAGAAGTTGGTAAACTATTAGCTGTTAGAATGATATACCCGATCTCCGATAGTGAGTGGGTAAGTCCGATCCATGTTGTACCCATGAAGGCCAGCATAACAGTTACAAAGAACCAATTTGATGAGCTGATTCTGACTAGAATTCAGAATGAGTGGTGAGTCTCTATTGATGATAGGAAGCTGAATCACACCACTCACAAGGACCATTTTCCCCTGCCTTTTATTGATCAGGTCTTGGAGCGGATAGTAGAAAAATCCCATACTGCTTTCTAGACAGATTTTCTGGTTACTTTCAAATACGCATAACCCTAAAGGATTAGCATAAGACTATCTTCACTTGTCCTTTTGGTACCTTTGCTTACAGACGAATGTCATTCAGATTGTGTAATGCACCTGACACTTTTGAAAGGTGTATGATAAGCATATTTGCGGACTTCCTAGAGACCTCACTTGAAGTATTCATGGACAACTTTACTGTTTATAGGTCTTCATTTGATGCATGTTTAGATAGCTTGTCTAAAGTATTAGATAGGTGCATACAGTTCAATTTGGTTTTAAATTATGATAAATGTCATTTTATGGTGACCGAAGGGACTGTACTAGGGCATGTAGTGTTAAGTAAGGGTATTGAGATTGATAGAGCAAAATTGATGTAATTGTTTCTTTACCTTACCCTACTTCTATGATAGAAGTGAGCTCTTTTCTTAGCCATGCAGGTTTCTATAGGCGCTTCATCAAGGATTTCAGCAGAATCGTGTCCCCATTATCTACCCTTTTGCAGAAAAATGTTGATTTCATCTTTGATCAGACCTGCAAGGACGCTTTTAATGAGCTGAAGAGGTGTCTCACTTTCATTCCAATCATTCAACCTCCAAGTTGGAAGATTCTGTTCGAGCTTATGTGTGATGCTTCAAACTTTGCAGTTGGTGCTGTCCTTGGTCAAAAAATGGAGAAGCAACCCCATGTCATAGCCTAAGCTTCTCGAACATTGGATAAATTATAAGCAAACTACACCACTACAGAAAAAGAATTTTTAGCCACTGTTTTTGCTTTAGATAAATTTCGTTCATATTTACTTGGCTTTAAAGTAATTGTTTTCTCTGATCATGCAGCTCTGAGGTACTTTCTTAAAAAGTCAGATTCTAAACCGAGACTAATTTGCTAGCTACTTTTTCTATAAGAGTTTGACATTAAGATCAAAGATAGATGTGGTGTAGAAAACCTAGTGGCAGACCATTTGAGCAAAATTCAACAGCTACTGGAGGATCTCCCCATTAGAGACACCTTTACAGATGAGCAGCTTTACCATATTGGAGGGCATGATCCTTGGTATGCAGACTTGGTGAATTATTTGGCTGCTAAGGATATTTCTACATA
The DNA here is from genome assembly GCF_003935025.1 of Abrus precatorius. Taxonomy (NCBI): domain Eukaryota; kingdom Viridiplantae; phylum Streptophyta; class Magnoliopsida; order Fabales; family Fabaceae; genus Abrus; species Abrus precatorius. The sequence goes on along the minus strand of NW_020874439.1, from coordinate 9,959,107 downwards.
CTTTTCCAAAGCTCAAACTGTCAAGCTGAAGAATGATTCTAAATACTACATTTAGGATGATCCATAATTATGGAAGATGTGCAGTGACAAGATTATTAAACGATGTGTGCTCGAACCTAAGTTCCAGTCTGTGCTTAGATTTTGTCATTCCTTGGTTTGTGGTAGACACTTTGGACCTCAACATACAACCCGAAAGATTATAGATTCTAGACTATATCGGCCTACAATGTTCAAGGATGCACACAACTTTTGTAAGACATGCAGGCGATGCCAAAGGACTAGAAACATTTCGCTCTGGAATGAGATGTCTCAACTACCTCTCCTTTTCTGTGAGGTGTTTGATGTATGGGGCATAGATTTTATGGGTCCCTTTCTTGTTTTGTTTGGCTATAGCTACATTTTGTTAGCAGTGGACTATGTCTCCAAGTGGGTGGAGGCAAAGGCCACTCGTACTGATGATGCTCGTGTTGTTGTAGATTTTGTAAAGTCACATATTTTCTGAAGGTTTGGATTTCCCAGAGCATTAATCAGTGACCAGAGATCACACTTTTGCAATTGCACAATGGCTGCCTTACTTTGGAAGTTTGGGATTATGCATAGAGTTTCTACACCATACCACTCTCAGACTAACAGACAAGCAAAGATCTCCAATCGAGAAATAAAGCAAATCCTGGAGAAGACTGTCTAATCCAATAGAAAGGATTGGAGTCTACGCTTGGAGGAAGCTCTATGGGCTTACAGAACTACCTACAAAACACCGATAGGAATATCTCCTTATCGGGTTGTTTTTGGTAAGGCATGTCATCTACTAGTAGAAGTGGAGCATAAGGCATTCTGGGCGATCAAGCAATATAACCTAGATATAGAGGCAGCTGGCTCGCATAGGAAGCTTCAATTACAAGAGTTGGAGGAGATTCGTAGAAAAGCATGATGAATCCACATTTTGACTAGTATTTTACTATAACATTAATCCATTTGACAAAGAATATACATTGGAAAAAGCATAAAAACTCATAAAAATAAAATGATTAAGGTTTTCTTTTAGATTTATTGTTATTTTAGCATTTATGAATTTTCTGTGTAAAAGTTAATAATTCAATAATGTTTTTGTAGAAAATTCTGAGCAAAGTTCATGAAGATGGAAGATCAATAGAAAGATAGAAGTAAAGTAGCAAATCTAGACTTAAAGAACAAGGTTTATGGAGTGGAGTCTGTGCGTAATCACTATTATCCACAAGAGTGAGTGTTCCACAGGCTTTCTCAGAAAAACACAGTGCGCGTTATCACTTTCACTGGTGAAAGTGAGCTTTCCAGATAAGCTCCAGACTCAACAAAGAGCGTGTTGTCACTTTCACTAGTGAAAGTGAGCGTTCCAGAGGAACTCCAATCATAGCAGAATAGCGCGTTATCACTTTCGCTGGTGAAAGTGGATGTTCCAAAGAAGCCTCAATCTTAGCGAGTAGCGCGTTATCACTCTCGCCAACAAGAGTGATTGTTCCAGAGAGGCATGTAGCAAGGCAAGTTGCGCGTGGCCATTTTTACTCATGAAAGTGAACACGCGCACAACTCGACTTCCAGCGTTGCCACTTTTATGAATGAAAGTGATCATTCCAGCCTTCTAGAACACCAGATAAGCCTCTGCATGGCTACTCTTGTGAAGAAAAGTGATAACGCGCAGAAGGCGAAAAAACATATAAATTGTAGAAGCGCTTAGATTTTTGGGATCTTTTGTTCATTTTTCATTTCCACTTAGTTTTCTGGTGTGGAGAGAGTCTGAGAGAAAGAGTGGGGACGAACATCGAGCTTCAACCTAGAGGAATCAGATTGAAGATCGATTGAAGATGACTCTTCTGCATTCATTCTCCTCTTCTCTTTCTTTTTCTTTCTCTGCTGTAATGGTTGCGTAAATTCTTCATAGTTAGGGATTGTGGATCCAAAACGAATGTGTTGAATCAATTCTGGATCTGACTTTTGAGTTTTTGAATGGATTGAGTGATTGATTCTGCACTTTACATAGTGATTGAATAGAAATTTGATTAACTAATTACAGAGAAACTCTTATCCATGGAAATTGGATTTGTTTCTCATATCTGAATCAATTACCAAGATTATAGCTTTCTTAGGGATAAGAGAACTTGATCTTGCAATCTTCTGGTTTCTTACACTTAAAGCAACATTGAATTAAACCAGATCAAAGGAATTAGAGTGATTTGATTGAATGTTAGGTTCATTGAGTTAAGGAATTAACCTCTGAATAATACAACGTGAAACTGATTGTTATTCTTTCCAATTACTTTTAAGTTCAGAACTTTATTGATTCAACATTGAAGTTTTGGTGAAACAACTCCCTAGCTATGTTTTCCACATCTGTTAATCACACATTTGCATGTTAATTGTTCTGTTTTTCTTTTGAGTTCAATATTTGTCAATTTGAATTCCAAACTCCATCTGAAATTTGTGAAGATCAACTAATTGTGGCCTTGTGAAGTGATAATTGAGTACTTTTATTCCCTGAGGACGATACTTGGGACTCTAACACAATTCTTTCAATTTTATAACTTGCTACATCAACACTAGTACACTTGCTAGTCAAGTTAACTTCTCTTCTGAAGTGTGACAAAGCATATGAGAACTCCAATATCTACAAAGAGCGCACCAAGGCTTTTCATGATAAGCTAATAGGGCATAAAGAGTTCCACATTGGTGACAAAGTCCTTTTATATAATTATAGACTTAAGTTGATGTCTGGTAAATTGAGATCTAGGTGGGATGGTCCCTTTCTTGTTATTAACATTTTTCTTTATGGTGTTGTTGAACTTCAGGATATGGGATCGCAAAGGAGCTTCAAGGTTAATGGGCATCAGCTCAAGGTTTTTCATGAGAGATTGGGGGAACATGAACAAGAGGAGGTCACTTTTGAATTGGCCACCTACCCTGATTTATAGGGAGTTTTCTTACCTTTCTCTCACTTATTGGATTGTTTGAATTGTCCTTATGCTTATTGTGTTTTCCATTGAGGACAATGTTAATTTTAAGTGGGGGAGAGTATTATGTTTTTGGTGTGTACATAGTCTAATTAAGTGATTATTTCAAGGCTTTGATGGATTGATTGAATCATTCTTTAGTTTGATAGGTGGACTTTGATATCTTATGTGTTTGATTATTTGGGATAGAATATATACCTTCTGAGGTTATAAGCCTTATAGATGACAATATCATGTCATTTTACTTTCCTTTATTGTGTGATTACACTCATAGTTGTATGACAGTAGAACTTGCCTTGAGCCTTTTTAAGACTATATTTCCATATACTCACACATTAACATAATAGAGGCATCATTTCCTTCTTGCAAACTACTACCCAAAAAGCCAACCCTGCATTATTTCCATTATTTGAGCCTCCTTGAGCCTAATTGTCCTATTTCTTGTGATCTCAGCTCATTTCAAGCCTACGGTATAAAAAAATAAAATGACCCAACCTTAAGGGATACAAGAACTTAAGAATTGTTTTAGGAATGGTCATAGAAATAAGTGTGGGGAGATAACTTTAGAAAATGCAAGAGAAAAGAAAAATTAACTACCTTAAAAAAAAAAAAAAAAAAAAAAAGAAAAGGAAAGGAAACATTGGATGGCTAGCAAAAGTAAAAGAAGATTATTTTTGGATTATATTACTTTATATCTTTGTTTAGGGGATTTAGTTTCATGCTTACTTTCACCTTCACTATGCCCCTTTATAACCTAGAAAAGTCCTCTCGATTTTTATGTGTATGTGTGAATTCTAGTAGAGAAGTAGGCAATGGGCAAGCTTATAGATGATCATACTTTATGTTTGTGCATTTTGAGTGACACACTTTACCTTATACACTTAAGTAATTGAGAGTATATCATGTGAGGATTCTATCTCTTATGGTTCATTCACTTATTTGATAAGTTCATTTGTCAATTTGAAGTATGAGGATTGATTTTCATTTTACCCATGATATTTGAACTTGATGGGCTTTTTTGTTTTAGATCCCCTATGGTTTGATTTTGTGATTTGTCCCAGAGGACAAAATCTTAAGTGTGGGGGAATTTGATGTAACATATTTTATGTTTATATTTAATGTTTTATTTTGATTAATAAACACTTTTCATATGCATTATTTTTATAGTTTTTACAATTTTCTACTTATTTGAATAAATTGGGTCTATTACAAATAAATACTTTTATTTCAAATTTTTGATTATTCTGACCTCTGACTACTTTTTGGCCATAACTTTTTCTATAGATATCATTTTTGGCTGATTCTAGTTGCATTGGATTTTACACGTCCAGGGCTTCAAAATGCGTATATGGATTGCTAGATTTGGAGTTGTTTTCTATTTTTTATGATTTTTTGAAGTTGAGGCAAATATGTTGAATATTGTTGCAGGATTGCATTTGAACCCTTGTTATTTAATAATTATATTTGGACTTTTAGATATTATTGAGGCCCGCATTTTGGCCACTTAATTTACCCTAATCAAAACCTATAAATAAGACTAATAAGGTTCTGAATGAGAGAGAGTAATTAGACACTTTGAGCTTTTGAGACTTGGTCGAAATAAGAATCCTTGTTTTTTACTTTCTCTCGAACTCTCTCGTTCTGTTCTCATTTTTGCGTGAGTTAAGCGTTTCGATGGAAGGCTAAACTTCTCGTTCAATCCGCAAAATTCAAACGCTGTAGTTTCGACTTGAGTTATGCACTAATTGCTCCGAGTTTGTTCTATTTTTCTCTCTAATCTCAGAATTGTTTATTGCGCTCGTGATTGACTTTTTTGTTGTTAGATTTCAAATTAGGACTCGATTGATGCTCTAATTTGATAATTAATGCGAATTAGGTTAAATGATTATTTGATTTATTTTGTAACTCTATTCAATTAGGTTATTTGATTGGATTAATAATTGAATTGGATGATTGTTCAAACGTCGATCTAAATCTTTATATACTATGATAGTCAGAGTTACACGCAATTGGTATTTTGGGGATTGATATTTCTTAATTCTTTTTTTACTCACTTTAATTATGTTCGTAATTTAATTTGATTAATTGCAACTTTCAAAACCCCAAAAACCTTATTTGCATTTTTTAAAAGAAAACCTAAAATTGAATTTGACTGAGAATGTGTCTCCGTGAATCGACCTAGGTTTGAAGAACCTTTTGTTCCATATTAATTCCTTATAGTTGCAACCAGAAGGTCTCAAAAGCCATAGAGCCTTGCAAATTGGAAGAAAGGGGTAGAGGTGGGGTGCGGTGGTGAAGTTAAGGAAGGGGTGGGTAGAGGGGAGGAGAGGTGTTAAGTGCTCGAAATTCATGTTTTATCATTAATTTGACACTCTTTTTGGATTAAAATGTAAATAATTTTAGGCATATTAATCTCCCAAGTAGGTAAATTAATCTAATTCAAGAAGTCACAAAAGTAGTAGTATTTTGGTTTAAAATATCACTCTTTTTGTGCAAAATTTGAGGAAGTCTGAAGTCTAGGGCTACATCCTCAAATCCACAGCTGCAGCCATGAAATTGTGTAACAAAATGAGAATTCCAGAGAGTTATAGCCATGGCTATGAATCTATAGCTATAACCATGAGAGGACAAAGTAATTAAGGCAATTCAAATCTCCACCGCTGCAGCGGTGGAATTAAAAATCCCTAATTTATCTTATTTCGAAGACATATAAAAGATAATTTTGGGGGGAGATACTGGGGATATATACAGAGATCGAGAGAGAGAGAGAGAGATATCCAAGAGAAAACAGAGCACAAGGAAAACGTGGGGAACGGATTGCTTGGGAACAAGGAGCCTTCTTCATTTCTTTCTCTTCTTGTAATTTCATTTTATGTCTTGCTATGGCCCTCACCATAAGTGGCTAGTTTCTCTTGGATTGGATTTGATGTAACTAGTAACTTTATTTCTTCTTGAGTTTATATGATATTTAGTTACCTTATTTGTGTGTGATTCTAATCTTAATGCTTATTTTGGCTTGATCAACCATTTTATGAACTAGGGTTTGAAATTTTGTTAGGAAATATTTTCTTAATCTAAACTGAATCATCACACCTAATAAACTCTTGTACTAAGAATAGATTGGGGTTGTTAGCCACTTATGTTCAAGTTATTGCTCTTAATGCAAGGTGCTATACTTAATCATAGAGGAATCATGTTTTAAGGTTAACTACCTTAGGACTTAATTTTTAGGGATCTGGTTAAGTTACTCAATGAATGTGTAAGTAAGATAGTTAAAATCATATTTACTCATTGAAGATAAAGTATTAGCAAGTGCATTTGAATCTAATCTCTTTCTTGCATTAGGTTTTCTACTAAAATTTTACTCTATTTGCTTTTGTTTATTTTCATGCAAATCACTATTTCAACCATGCTTTCCATTTTTGTATATAAACAAGAAAGGAAATCACTATCATTACCAAATCCCTAAAGACGATATCAATTTACTATAACGAAGCTTGGTCCGTTTGCCAAGTGTTACCAAAAAACGTCACCAAAAGAGGAGAGCTAAGGTGGAGGTTGGAGTTGGGGTTAGGGAAGATGTAACGCTCTGAATTTTTGTAATATTAATTATTATTATTATTATTATTATTATGTGTGTGTGTGTGAATGAATGTTGGAATGTGCACTTAAGTGCGTGATGAGTTTGATATGATAATGATGAATATTGAATGGTGATGAAAATACACGTGTAAATATGTGTATGTTTGTAAAATGTGATGTGGATGTTGATTGTGCATCGAGATTGATTTGTCTAAACTATGTGTATGGTGCAGGGTGTTCTCGCTGTAGCGAGAGGGCCTTGGGAGAAAGGTGTGAAATTGTTGACTTCTCGCTGTAGCAAGAGGTCCCTCGCTGCAGCGAGAGAGCGACAGTGAGGGGTGCATTTCTAAATGTAATCTCGCTGTAGTGAGATTCTGCAGAAACCAGGATGCAGTGTCTTCTGAGATTTTTGCTGTAGCGACAAGGGGCGTAGCTCTAGTGAGAGATGTCTCGCTGCAGCAAGAGTATCACGACTAGAGGGGTATTTGAAGGTGTTAGGTTTAGAAAATTCATTTCCCATTTCTCTCTTCAAAATCTCTTCAATTCTCTTGACCCAAAACCTTATTTTACCGATTAAATTGCCTTCAAAGCCGTTCGGGAGCTAGATCGAAGGTTGAATTTGTGTTGGGAACACTTGGAGGACAAAATTCGTGTAGGAAGAACTTCCTTAGTTGATTTCGTGTGTGAGCCTTCAATTCGAGGTAAAGGGGGACTCTACCTTATCTCATTGTGTTTGAATGCCATGTAATTTGCTATGCAATGTCATGTCCCGATTTGGAATGTGTGTTTGGTAGAATTGATTGATTATAGTAAAATTATAGTGGAAAGATCGTGTGGAACTTACTACTATCGACATTGAAAAATATTAGGTATGATGAAATGAATGGTTGTAGGAATATTATGGTAAAAACTATATGATCGAACCTTATGTGGTGGAATATGGGCATATGTGCCATGTGTTGTGAGATAATGTCCTGTGTACCGTGTGCGAATATGAATACTATATGTGGTTGAAATGTGTGCGAAAGGGTATGTTAAATGCGGTTGTGAATATGCTATGAATGGTTTAGTCATACACTAGAGGTGTGGAATATAGGGATGAATATAGGGATGGTAGAAATGCCTTAGGGAAGAGAGGGTGGTGGTGACACCAACAATGAGCGTGGGTGCACCACAGGCAACACACTCTTCTCTTGACTAGACCTCTGACCAACACTTTTACTAAGCGACTCGTGACCGCACACATTGTATCTGTGAGGCGGGGGTAACCGACAACCATCCATTATGTTAAACTGTGATCACAGTGCCACAATGAGCGTGGCTAACGTGCAGTGAGCGCATGTGATTGTTGTTCATTAATTGTGTGATGGTGCAATGAGCGCACCAGTGTGTAAATTGAAATGAAATGATAATTGTGATTATGGCTACTTGATTTGAATTGTGTTAGAAAACATGTAAAATATGTAAGGTGAAACTCTATGCTTGCTTGTGTGTGTTGGATAGTGTAGTGTACTCACCCTTACATTTATTTTTTAGGTGACCAAGATGATCAGCACTAAACTCAGTGAAGGAATAGATGATACTGCTATAGGGCTTAGACAGTTTATTTTAAAATTTTGATGTAATTGAATTAGTCCTGTAGCAGTCACTTGATATAAATTTGTAAACCCTTATTATTTTGAAATACTTTGATGAAAACGTGTGTTGGAAAAATATATTTGAACGAAAATTTTATTTATCCCATTTTGTGAAATTTTTATTTTGAAATTAAATTTGAGGTGTTAAGAAGAGGTGGGGGAGGTATGAGTTGGAGGTTGGAGTTGGGGTTAGGAAAGAGGTGAGAAAGGGTAAAATATGGATTCATTTGCAATTAAGTAAAATATGTTTAGAAATTTATTTATAAATATTAATTTTAAATAATAAAATAATTAAATTGTGACATACCATATGGCGTCACATGGGAGTACTGAGCTGACTCTTTGTTAGCCAACTCAACACTTAACAGGAAATAGTTGACGGTAGAGTATAAATCTTAATTTCTTAATTTTTCAAGGACTAAATTCTAACAAAAAATTTTATAAGAACTTATTACAAAATGACCAATATTTATAAGGACAAAAAATATTTGGCCCTCGAGCAAAGGCAGAAGAGAGCTTGACTGCAAGACCCACCCGTCGAGCAAGGACGAAAGTTAGCCTTGGTGATTCGACGGTGCCGAGTGGAAGGGCCATCACTCAACGGATAAAAGTTACTCTAGGAATAACAGACTGATCTTTCCCAAGAGCTCACATCAACGGGAAGATTTGGCACCTCGATGTGGCTCTTCGCCACCTGAGCTGTAGTATGCTCCAAGGGTTGGGTTGTTCGCCTATTAAAGCAGCATGTGAGCTGGTTACGAACGTCGTGAGACAGTTTGTAATATTCTCTTTTCACTTTTTGGTAAATTATGTTTTGTTTAATATTAAGTAGTATTATAGTGCATTTAAAAGAGAGTATAGAGGATTTTTGTAAAGATTTACGTTAGTCCAAGATGGAAGATTTTTCTTAAGCCTATCATGTAAAGGTTTAATAATATTATTGAGGAAAGGAATAAAATCTCCTACGTAATTGAGAAATCCTAAAAACCTTTGTAGTTAGGTTTTATCTAGGATTCTTCTGTCTGAAAATTTATTAGCAAATTCAATAGGTCTGCTAATTAGAATAATCGTTCCTTGGTGAATATTATGACCAAGGAATCTAATGTTTGTTTGAAAGAGATTGATTTTTGATTTGAACACGGCAAGATCATTTTGTTTGACAACACTAACAAAAACATTTATATGCTTGAAATGCTGATCAATGGACTGAGAAAATATCAAAACATCATCAATATAAATAGTGACAAATTTGAAATAAGGATTAAAAATATCATTAATGATCTTCTGAAATTTAGTAAGAGCATTTTTAAGACCAAAGGGCATTACATTCCATTCGTATTGTTCAAAGGGAACAGTAAAGACAGTTTTGTACCTATCAATTTCATTAATCTGGATTTGCTAGAATCCATACTTCATATCAAATTTGGAGAAGATCTTAGCAAAGTTGAGCCTATTAAGAAGGTCTTTCTTATTTGGCATAGGATACCTAATCCATTAAAAAGCTTGATTAAGAGACTTATAGTTGATAATTAACCTGGAGTTCCACTTTCTAATTTTGCCTGTTTATTAACATAAAATGCAGAACAAAGATTAAAGATGGACAAATAGTCCAGAGTGGGCTGCCTCCATCAACTCAATACCAATTGCCTAAATTAAAAGATAATGGTGGCAATCCAGTAATAGTTACGCCATTCAAAACTAAAAATCTAGAAGAGTCTATATCTCCTAGTTATCCAAAGCCTTATGGAACAAGCCAATTATACCAATAAGTATCTCTAAGTCTTAGGAGACAAGATAAGTAAAGACAAGATCTCTGCTTTTCTCAATAAGCAGAAAGATGAAGAAGCATCTTCCTCTTCTCAAATTCAACTAGAAAAACCTTTTTTCAAATCATTCAATATTAGTGCCAATGTGAAACAAAAAATTCTAGAGCTTAGGCAGAATAGTAGACCCAGACCTATGAAGAAATAGAAGAAGCTAGCAAAATATTAAGTAAAATTAATAATTTGCTCAAAATTGTCTCAGAAACACCTCAATCCTCTAAAGAATTTAGTACTAAATCAAAAACTAGATTTCTTTCTAAAATTGTTATCATCAGTAATTTTAATTTAGAACAACTTTATGAAGTAGATTCAATTTCTAATCTAGCTATTAATATGGTTATTACTTCAAGTAAAAATTAGAAATTTAATATAAAACTAACATTGTCGCAAAAAGGCTTTGAAAGTCAACAAAAGCCAAACAAATAGAAAGTTTTCTTCATGAATTATTGCCATAGGACAAAAAATTTAAAAGAAGAGAGTTTTGAATACAAAACTTTCTCTTGGTAGAGATTTGAAGCCTTAGAAATCAAGAACACTAAAGCTTATAAGTAGTGACAACACGTGCACCACCTGAAATTAAGAGGACATTTTGTCATTTTCAAGGACATTTATCTTTTCATGCGTAAAAATATAAATTTTAAAAATTCTGAAAAATTTAGTATTTTAAAATATTTTTCATAATTTTTAATGTATTCTTACCAATTTTAAATAGTTTTTTAGCTTGTTTTTTACAAACCAAACTACAAATATATTTTATATTTTATAAAATAATTAAATTCCATAAATTTTTATAATTTATTTTACACTTCAAATACATTTTATTTTAATTTTTTTAAATTAGTGTCAATTAAAATAAATTTACAGTCTTTAGAACATAGTTCAGGGCCAAAATAGTCAATTCATCTCTGCCGTTGCAAAAGTTTGATTTAAAACAATCCAAAAATAGAATAATTATATAAAATCGTCTTAGCGGAATCAATTCCATCAAAACATATCATATTTTAAATAATTTTTTAAAATATTTTTGTCATAATATTATATATGAAGGAAATTAATAACTCAGGTGACAACAATTATGAGAATGAGAACAATAAAAGTTATGTGTTATTTTTTTTTTAAAATTCTACTAACCACTCGAAAGAAGTGCTCATTATAATTTTTTTTTTTTCAATTATCTTTAATTTATCACTATATTCACTTTTATTATCTTTTAATGTTCTTAAACTTTTATATATATAAATTATTTATTTTTCTCTTATTATTAATTTTTTTATATTTATTTAATAATTGAATTACTATGAATCAAATTTTTAATGTTTGAATAAATAATTTAGTATTTTTTAAAAAAAATAATATTCTATAGTATATATATCCTTAAGATAAATAAAATATATTAAATTTATAAAATAATATAGAATAAATAATTAATAATATAAAAAATTAATTTTTATATCTCACAAAGAACGTTGGTTTAAATTCGACTAACAAAGTCAGCATCTCTTTATTCTAAACGAGCCTTCTAAACTTTATTTTTTATTAAAAATAAAAATATCTATTTTAAAACCAAATACTCGTATATTAGAATAGCGAAGATTAATGGTTGCATGAAGTTGTTTTAATTTAATACTTATCTTTTAATATTTTTGTAATTTTAAAATTTAAGATAATTTGATAAATATTTAAATTAATTACTACAATTATAGATTTTATTTATTACTTATAAAATAGAAAATTTAGAAAATAAATAAGCAAATAAATAAAATTTAAATAACATTGATCATAAATATAAAAATTTATATGAGAGTATTATAATTAATATATATTTAATTTTTTTATTTAAAAAATTAATTTTTATCTAATCAAAAACATCTTTATTAAAAAAAAATTGATTTAAATTTGATAGGATCATTATGAATAACAAAGTTCTGATTTATATTAAACTCAAAAAAAAAAAAAAAAAAACATGTGTAAAAGAAGTAAGATACTCGCATTTTTCCGACAAATAAATATCATTTTCTGATTTTGATTGTGTTTTAATTCAGACATGGTTCTTTTTAAATAAAAATAAAATATGATGTTTTGATAAAAATATAATTTTTCTTAAAAAATTCAATAGTAATTTTTTACTTAAAATTTATTAATAACATTTTTTTATATTTTAATTTTTATTATTTTTTAAAAATCGTTATTAACAAATTTTGACTTTTTAAAATTTTCTATTATCTTTTAAAAATTATTATTTAGATTTCTTATATTTTAAAATTTTTTAATATATTTTTTAAAAATTACCAACACTTTATAATTTTTAATGGTTTTATCACTGAATCTTTGCATTTATAGCAAAAAGTGATTTTTAAACTCCATATTTTTATTTTCAAAAAGTATCACATATTTGTATTTAATTTAAAAAGCATATATAAAAAAATACTACTTCTGGCATAGATTTTTTTGGTTTTTCGTTTTCGTTAAGTTCAGATCTTTTGGAGGAGTCGATCTAAGTGCGGTTAACAGGACAACGCATCCAAAACGAGAGAGAAGAAGAGAGTGTGTTTGGGATTCGGAGAAAATGAAGACTGTACTTTCACCTTCAGCATCTCCACCAACTTTTTCCTCTCCTACGTTTTCCAAAACCTACGCTTCCAATTTCGCTGTTCTCTCTTCTTCTTCTTCTACCAAATCCACACGCATTGAACTTCCGTGCAGAGGGGCTTCACAGAAAACTGCACTTCGCTGCAACTGTAGCATCTGGCCTGGTGGCCCTGCATCTGGTAAAACACTTTTTTTCCTTCTTTTGCTTTTGAACTTTAAGGTTTTTCTTCTTTCTCTCTCTTTTGTTGCCATTAATGCTGATGGTGTTTTCTTCAACGATGTTAAAAGGATTTTTAAAAATCTTTTTTTTTTTATTTCACATTTGTGAAGGGCTTTTAATCGAGCATTGGAATTATGGTGACTGGGGAATTATAAGTATGTCAATTTTTTTAGTGTTTACATTCGCTTTGCTTCACTTTGTAAATTGGGTTTTCTCACTCTTTAATGATAAATTGATAAACCATTCTTAAGGATTTGCTTTATCGAAAAAATAGTTTATGGTTAGTGGTTTTCAGGTACCAAATTAGTCCTCTTAATTTGAATAATGCAGGTGATAGTGATAGCAGCAGCAGAAGTATTCTGGATGCATTTTTCTTGGGAAAAGCAGTAGCTGAAGCTCTAAACGAGCGCATCGAGTCCACAGTTGGTGAGTTTTTGGGTGCAGTTGGGAGATTGCAAGCTGAACAACAAAAGCAAGTGCAGGACTTTCAGGTAAGGAGCAGTTTGAACAAGTGTTTTCTTCTGCTGGATGAATGATATGAAGCAATATTGTTTTTTCATGACTATACAAACAATATTGTTGCCTATTATTTTGTGTCTAATTCTGTTAATTGTATAACTATAATCTACTTGATGATTTTATCTGGCCATATATTTCAGCGCTACATTTTGGTTAATCTTAGACTGTTAATAGTTGCTATAGGCAAACTTTTAGTATTGTATTTTTAATTTGAAATTTATATTACAGGTCATTTGTATCATATTATTCAAATAAAAATGTTCCAAAATTGCTTTTTTTTCCCCTAGACACTTTAGTCTACAATCAGTTTCATATTCTACGAAGGTTTGGTAGGCTATCCAGTTTAATTCCTGGGATGATTTTATACAGAAAGACAGATTGTAGGATAAAGCTAATGATCTAACTCCTTTTAATCTGGTTAGCTAATGACTTAAAAATTTAATGACAGCAGAAGCAAAAGTCTCAGGACAATTTATCAAATATACAGTACTTACAGTAGTTCAGGAAATGAATCTGACAATGGAAGTGGGAAACTTGGAACCAATTGAGATGCTGACTAACATGTGATTTAGAATGTCGTATTCTTTCTGAACTAAGAGAATGTGTGGCACGACTATATTCTCTAAAAGTTGAAGTTACAAGAAAAAGATGGAATGATTTAAAGAGGGGTCAATCTCTATTAGTTAGTCAGTTAGTTAGAAATGAGAAGATGACCAGGTATAAACAATAGGAAGGAAAGAATAGAGTGGAGATGTTCAAGTCTCTTGAATACATGAGGCATGGAGAAGAGATTCTTCTCATTTTACAATCGTGATCAGAACCTTTTATCAGATTGATACCAGTCAGAGGGCATTCTTTCTGTTTCTGTAATAAAGATTGGTTGTTATTCCCAAATTGTGGCCCAGTATCTATCAGTTTAACACTGGTGTCTTAACTGTCTATTCTTGTCAATAATTGATTACAGTGCAAGTTTTTAAGCAACGAACATTGGAGGTCACAAACTATTAAAGAGAAATCCTAGAGTCTATGTAGCTTAATCATATTATCTTCAAGGAAATTATAGATATGAATTAGAGTAGATTTTTGTGAGGAACCAATGGAGTATGCTTCAAACATTTGGATTGCTGATCAAGGACACTTTCGTGTTAGTAAAATGGGAATGAATAAAATGTTGAATAAATTATTCCATTAGAATTATCAATTGCTATTAAGAAAGAAACTACCTAAGGTTAGTCGGATTCATAAATTTTATGATTTGAAGTTGATCAATATTTTTGCATCCCACTTTCTAGCTTCCACCATTTTCACTGTGCATTTTTGTACATTTGGATGTTAAAAAAATGGAAAAGTGAGACATACAGTGTCGATTTTTAGTAGTTCAAACAGCAGAACTGTTAGAAAATATAATGCTCATGCAGGATGAAGTGTTGGAGAGAGCCAAAAAAGCGAAGGAGAAAGCAACGCGTGAAGCTATGGAGGCACAAGGACTCATTTCCAAGTCTGCAGTGGAGACAAAAGTAACTGATTCAGCTACTTCTAATGCATCAAATTTTGCAACGGGTCCATTAACTTCTGTTCAGTCCACTGATGCCTCTGAAACATATAATGGACGTGCCGAAGAGGAGGAACCTCCTTGGAGTTCATCAAACGATAACTGATCCATCCGTGTGTATTTTGCTTTTTGACTGATTTATACTCAGTTTGCTTTATGCCTTAAGTTTAAGCTTAATTAATTATGATTATTGTAGCTAATGAGAGTTAATTAAGGATAAGAATGTTTAGTAATATAATTTGACGAGAGTAGACAAATTTGTAAATGCTAGAAAATTAAAGGACTGAGTTGCAAATTTTTGAAAATTTGGCGGATGAACCCAAAAAATTAAATAAACGTTTAGGTTGCTGTAATCATATATGTATTGCGGATTAGGATGAGAATATTGAGGTTTTCTAAGTCTTGAGAAGTGTTTAAAAAAATTGTAGAGACTAAATAGGAAAAGTAGATGAAGGACCACTTAGCAATTTTATAAAATTTAATATAAGTTTCAGAATAATTTATTAAAGAATGAAATCGGGATTATTATTCTTATTGTTGTAGCTACTGCTGCTGTTTGGGTTTTTTTTTTATTCTTTGAATTTAACATAATTGTTATATACATTCTTAGATTTTTATTTTTTTTAAATTATCCCCCTTTCTTCTTTCCATTTATAACTATATATTATTTTCTTGCAAAGTAAATAAAGTATTATAAGAATCAATAAATAAGATAAAATAAAATAAAAGGAGTCTAGATGAAGGATTTGGTGTTTTAAAATAAGAATAAGTGTAAAGTAAGAAAGTAAAGTTTCTTTATTGTTAATTTGAATTTAGTTGTTTATAAAATACATGAATTCAAATTAGGGTGAATAGAGTTCCACTTTCTCACTTTACACTTTAGACGATGTAATTGGATATTTGCACCAGCTAAACTTTAACTTGCGGTTGATGCTCCATCATTACCTTAGGTCTCATACTAATTAATTATTTTAAAATTTTAAATCTTTAAACATTTGTTTTTATTAATTAACTATAATATAATTTCTATTTTCGAGATATTTTTATGAATTAATTTAATAATTAAGATCAAATTTTATAATTCAAATAATTAAGTATTTAATCATTTAAATTTTTTTAAACTATATTTTACTATGTTAATGTGTGATTTACATTGCTTTCAGTTTGATGAATAAGTTATAAGATATTTATATATAGATTATACTGTCTTAAATTTCTATAATATCAAATTTTATTTCAAAATATATACTTAAATACTTTTCATAAATTAAAATATTTTACTATTATACTCTTTTTGTAATAATTTGTAAAATAGTTATGTGATATTCCTTCACTTTCTATATATTTTTTTCTCGTAAGATACGTGTATAACCATATTACCTTATATTATAAACATGATAATTTTATAAAAATAATTTTAATCTTAAAATAAAATTTATTTTACTAAACTTAATTTAATCAACCAATTTCATAATATTTTAAATAGAACTCTATGACTTTGAGTTCTCCATTATACTTAGGGATACGTAAGATTGAGAATCAAACTTGTCAAGTCAAAAAATATTTTAAAATAATTTTTTCTTTCCTAAAATACAAATTAATATTTTAATACATAAATTTTTTTCCTTTAAAATAAAAGTAGCAACACTTATTGTTTAGGGATTAAATAAATATTTTTAAAATTAAAATAAATTCATACAATTAATTTAAAGTAGTTGTTATTTAAATAGATGTTGTAGGATGCTAATACCTTCTTTACATGTAAACAACTCTTGAACTTATTTTGGTTTCAAAAATTATAATGTTCTAAAAGTTTTCTCAAAATTTTTCTTTAATAAACTTTGGTGGTACTCTTCTGATTTTTAAAAAATATTTTTATTTATAATGACGTTTTTCTTTACACATTTTAACCCCTAATTGCAACACTAATACCTATCTCATTATTGTTACAATTAATTAAAAGAGATAAAAAATTTCAAGCAAATATAAGAGAACGATGTTTTTCTTTACACTTTTTAACCCCTAATTGAGACACTAATACCTATCTTATTATTGTTACAACTAATTAAAAGTGATAAAAAATTTCAAGCAAATATAAGAGGAGACCAATCTCATAATGCCCCTTTTTATTATTAATTTTTGGCTAAAAAATATTTTATATATATATATATATATATATATATAGAACCGTGCATGACAAACTCAAGAGTCAACACATAACACATGATCAAATCATGAGTTACGTGGCTACTGCATTCATGAATTGAATAAAATGAAGAAAGGAAAAAATAGGATAAGATAAAGCTGGGTGAACACTATGAGTACTACAAGAGCTCAAGAGAACTAGTTTAAGGAATATCTTCAACTAAGCTTCTCCAATAAATGGTTGTGATTCCTCTGAACAAAAGTAATCACCCAAAACCAACACCTTCAAATTTTATATCCTTTAATTTGTCCACCCTTCGACTATTTTTTATTTTATTTTATGCTTAATAGTCACTAGTAAAGAGTGAAAAAAGGTCCCCATTATTCAAAGTTGTTACTCCATAAGCCTTTTCCCTGATGTGGCTCCCCCTTCTTTTATACATGTTATTCTTAACATGTTTACATCCCTTTTCATTTACTCCTACACGCCATCCCATTTCTTATAAATTCATCCTAGATTAGATGTTTGCAAGTGGCAGAAGCTGTTAGATTATTTTAATAATCTTATTATAGTGGCCTATGTAACTTGTAGCATGATTCTAATTAATGATTTAATGTGATGGTGGTTAAATATAAAATATAGAGTCATTGAGGGTATAATTGTAAATATAATTATAAAGAAACTCTCCCCTGTCCCTTCATATAAAATTAAAGAGCAGTTACCAAATCGGGGTTACGACATTCTTTATTTTCACTTTCACGGTCTCTGAGTGAGCTCACGGTAAACACAAGAAAGGAACTTTCTCTCAACCATCTGAGAGGAGCTGAAAGAGGAAGGAAGAGCTGGAAAAAATACCAAAGGATCAACGATACCAAAGAGAGAGGTAACATCAAGGAATAATGGATTCAGGTTAGTACTCTCTAAACCTTTAATTGTATGAGAACCATATATTGTGTTGTGAGAGCAACGTAATTCAAGATCATAAAGGGAAAAGATAATTTCATAATAGTCATTGCATAATGGAAATTACATAATGGATGAAAGAAAATTCTAACAATTGGTATCAAAGTGTGATTGTGAATTTCGTTGATTCTCCATAAAAGATTAGTTCTCCGTTAAAGTTTTCCCAAATTACATGAACCTTGGGTATTTTTTATATGATGGATTGGCATTATTTTGATGTTGAATAATTGTTTTTGGATTCAATAATTGAAAACCCTAAGGTTTTGGAAGTTACAAACATTGGATTTTGAATCTGTAATATGAGCAGGGTCATATATTAGTGAGCAGGGTCATGCATCAGGAAGCAAGGCCACGCATCAGAAACAAGCACGACCATGCTTCATCAAAGCACGACCATGCATCAAGTCAATTAATTCTAATTTACATTATCATTATGAGAACTTCACAATTTAGTACTTAATTTTAAGGGTAGCTTGTTAGTCACCAAAGTGGCCTGGATTTAAAAGTTCTTTAAGCATTTAATTGTGTGTTATAAATTGTTCAAAATTGTTTGATGCTATATGGAAACAAAGAGTGAACAATTTAACTCATTAATTATAACGCTAGGAGATCGCGCAAACGTGGATCATTGCATATGATTAATGACACTAAGGAGACATGTAAGCACTTCATAATATGTTTGTATATCTAAAGATGACTTGCATATTGGTTTGAGTGACTGGTTATCAATTAAAGTTGTTTATTAGCATCATTATAGATAAATTGTGTATTTAGGCGTTACCCAAAGGTAAACTTAGATGCATAATTGATGACAATTGACTATCTGAATCCATTAAGTTTATTCAAAGCATAAATGTTTAAGCATGTGTTAAATATTTCAGTCTCTATGAATACGTATGGCATGAGCAATGGCGTAGTCAAGTTCAATGGGCTTAATTATAATGATTGGGCTGAACAAGTTCGATTCCAGCTAGGTATTATGGACTTAGACCTAGCAATCATTATGGAACAAGAGCTTGCATCCATCACAAAGACCAGTACTGAAGAGGAAAGGACTCTTCGTGAGGCTTGGGAAAGGTCAAATAGGCTGAGCTTGAGTTTGCTGAAGATGACTATGGCTGAAAATGTGAAGCCATCAATGCCAAAGACTGAAAATGTTAGGGAATTTATGGCAAAGGTAAAAGAGTATGCACAATTGGACATTACTGAAAATTCCATTACAGGCACCCTGTTGACTAAGCTAACTACTAAGAAGTTTGATTGGTCATGGCCCATTCATGACCATGTGACTGACATAATCAATCAAGTAGCAAAGTTGAAATCAATGGGCATGGAGGTAAAGGAATTCTTTCTAGTACAGTTCATTTTGAACTCCCTCCCTCCTGAGTTTGGTCAGTTCCAGGTGAATTATAACACCATTAAGGATAAATGGAACATACAGAAAATTAAGGCCATGCTAGTTCAGGAGGAAAGGAGGCTGAAGAAGGTGAAAGAACACTCCGTCCATCTCACATTTCATGAAGGGGCTAGTAGTAGCAAGGCTAAGCTAGGTAAGAAGGACAACAAGGACAAGAAGGATAAGGCCTTATTAAAGGTTCGTGAAGGTCGAATCTAGAAGGGCCAGAGGTGCTTCTTCTGCAAGAAGACTGGTCACTTCAAGAAAGATTATCCGAAGAGAAAGGTTTGGTTTGAAAGGAAAGGTATATATTATGTTTCAGTATGCTTTGAATCAAATCTTATTGAGGTACCTAAAAATACCTGGTGGTTAGATTTTGGTGCAACTACTCATGTGTCACATGTAATGCAGGGATTTCTTTCGATCCAGCCCATAAGCGGAACTGAAAAGTTCTTGTACATGGGAAACAGAATGAAGGTTTATATCATTTCAATCTTAATGTTAAATTTGCTGAATCTCTGTTTCATGTTGAGAATACTGTTAGTAGTAATTTGAATATGCGTAATAAATGCTCTACTTTCTTGTGACATCAAAGGTTAGGTCACATATCTAAAGAAAGGATGATGAGGTTAATGAAAAGTAAAATTTTACCTCAGTTAGATTTTGTTGACTGAGATGTATGTGTGGATTGTATTAAAGGAAAACAAACCAAACACACATCAAAGAATCCAGCCACAAGAAGCAGTCAACTCTTAGAGTTGATACACACTGATACTTGTGGTCCGTTTGTCATCCCATCTTGGGGTGGTGAAAGATATTTCATTACCTTTCTTGATGACTACTCATGTTATTGTTATCTGTATGTGTTGCATGAAAAATCTCAATCAGTGAATGTCTTACATGTGTTCATTGATGAGGTGGAAAGGCAACTAGATAAAAAGGTAAAGGTTGTGAGGTTAGATAGAGGTAGTGAATATTATGAAAAATCTGATGAGAGTGGACAATGTCCAGGTTCATTTGCGAAACTTCTAGAAAGTCGAGACATATATGCATAGTATACTATGCCTGGTACACCACAACAAAATGGTGTGGTTGAAAGGCAGAATCGTACTATCATGGAAATGGTTAGGAGTATGTTGAGTTACAGTTCTGTACCTATGTCTTTGTGGATGTACGCATTAAAGACAACTGCGTATCTGCTTAATAGAGTTCCTAGTAAGGCAGTTCTAAAGACTCCTTATGAACTGTGGACAGAAAAGAAACTTAGTTTAAGACATCTTCATGTCTGGGGTTGTCCAGCAGAAGTAAGAGTGTATAATCCACATGAAAAAAAGAAGCTTGATGCTAGAATCATAAGTGGTTATTTCATCGGCTATCCTGAAAAATCAAAGGGGGTACAAATTCTACTGTCCTAACCATAGTATGAGAATAGTTGAGTCTGGAAATGCAAGGTTCATTGAAAATGGTCAATTTAGTGGGAGTGGTGAAACATGAAAGGTGGAAATTAAAGAGACACGTGAGGAAACTCCTGTAGTTGGTGTCTCTTCTCCAGTTGTTGTTCCTCTTGTTGTATCACGGTCACACAACACAAGGAGACAATAAGTTAATGTTCCAAACCCACAAGAACAACATATAGAGGATGAACCAGCTAAAAATGCGCAAGTCACAAGTGAGCAAGAGAAAGGTGAACCACAAGAGATAGCATTAAGGAGGTCTGTAAGGTAGAAAAGACTTGTTATTTCGAATGACTATGTGGTTTACTCACTTGAGCATGAATGTGACTTGAATATTGATGAGGATCCAGTCTCATTTAAGCAAGCCATGGAATGTTACAATTCTGAAAAGTGGTTGAATGCCATGAAAGAAGAGTTAAAATCAATGAGTGATAACAAGGTGTGGGATCTAGTCGTGTTGCCTGAAGGTTCAAAATAAGTCGATTGCAAGTGGGTCTTTAAGACCAAACGTGACTCAAAAGGTAACGTTGAATGATACAAGACTAGACTTGTTACTAAAGGATACAATCAAAAGGATGGCATAGACTATAAAGAGACCTTTTCTCCAGTTTCAAAGAAGGACTCTTTAAGAATTGTTATGGCTTTGGTGGCTCATTATGACTTAAAGCTTCACCAAATGGATGTAAAGACCGCCTTTCTGAATGGTGACTTGGAAGAGAAAGTTTATATGGATCAGCCAGATGGCTTCTTGACCGCGGGTAAAGAAAGTATGGTGTGTAAGTTAAAGAAATCAATATATGAGCTGAAACAGGCTTCCAGACAATGGTATCTTAAGTTCAATGATACCATCACGTCATATGGTTTTGTAGAGAACATTGTTGACCGGTGTATCTATATGAAGGTAAGTGGGAGCAAGTTCATCATTTTAGTCTTGTATGTTGATGACATTCTTCTTGCTCCTAATGATGTTGGGCTAAACTTTGAGATGAAAGATATGAGTGAGGCTTCCTATGTGATTGGAATAGAAATATTCCATAATAGATCACAAGAATTACTGGGATTGTCTCAGAAAGGCTACATCAACAAAGTATTAGAGAGATTCAAAATGGAAAAGTGCTCATCAAGGGTAGTTCCAATTCAAAAGGGAGACAAGTTTAGTGAAATGCAATGTCCCAAGAATGAGTTGGAGTGGAAAACAATGGAATCTATTCCCTATGCATCAGTGATTAGGAATTTAATGTATGCTCAGGTATGCACTCGGCCTGATATCAGTTTTGCTGTTGGAGTGTTAGGCCGATATCAAAGTAATCCCGGAATAGACCACTGGAAGGCTGCAAAGAAAGTCCTTAGGTATTTACAAGGCACTAAGGACTACATGCTTACTTATAGGAGATCCAGTCACCTGGAAGTGGTTGGCTACTCGGATTCAGACTATGCTGGATGTGTAGACTCAAGGAAATTGACCTTTGGCTACATCTTCTTGTTGGTTGGAGATGCGATTTCATGGAAGAGTAGAAAGGAGTCCATTATTGCTACGTCTACCATGGAAGCGGAATTTGTGGCGTGCTTTGAGGCCACTATTCATGCTTTGTGGCTGCGGAACTTTATCTTAGGGCTTGGTATTGTTGATAATATAGAAAAGCCGCTAAGAATGTACTGTGATAATTCCGCAGTCGTCTTCTTCTCTAAGAATGATAAGTATTCAAAGGGAGTAAAGCATATGGACTTAAAATACTTATCAGTGAAAGAAGAAGTGCGGAAATAGAAAGTGTCTATTGAGTATATTAGTACTGATTTAATGATAGCGAATCCGCTAACTAAGAGATTGCCCCTTAAAACGTTTTCTAGCCATATTGGTAGAATGGGCATTATAGACAAGTCCTTGTTAGCATGATTGTGTGATTCACATATATGTGTATAGATTATTTTGCTCATATTATTGTAGACATTTTGGGAATTCAATAAAAGTCTTGTTTCTACTTGTTTACTTGTTATCTGAATTGTGTTAATGTACATGTATGGTTTAAGTTGATAACAGGTTGAGTGTTAAAAACACATCAGTGTTACAGTCTGTAGTATGACTAATTAAAGCTATTTTAATTTAGGTTGGTTTTGTGATAGTTGGAAGGAATCATGTTTTCAAATGACTTGTGACCATCATGGTCCGATCAACTTAAATCATTAAAAGATGATGACTTAATATTATCAATGATATACACACTTACAGTTTATTGAATCTTCAAGTCATCACATAGGCCAAGTGGGAGATTGTTAGATTATCTTAATAATCTTATTATAGTGGCCTATGTAACTTATAGCATGACTCTAATTAATGATTTAATGTAATGGTGGTTAAATATAAAATATAGAGTCATTGAGGATATAATTGTAAATACAATTATAAGGAAACCCTCCGTCTCCCTTCATATAAAATTAAAGAGCGGTTACCAAATGTGGATTACGACATTCTCTATTTTCACTTTCATGGTTTCTGAGTGAGCTCACAATAAACGCAAAAAAGAGACTTTCTCTCAACCATCCGAGAGGAGCTGAAAGAGGAAGGAAGAGCTGGGGAAAATACCAAAGGATCAACGACACCAAAGAGAGAGGTAACATCAAGGAATAATGGATTCAGGTTAGTGCTCTCTAAACCTTTAATTGTATAAGAACCATATATTATGTTGTGAGAGCAATGTAATTCAAGATCATAAAAGGAAAAGGTAATTTCATAATAGTCATTGCATAATGAAAATTACATAATGGATAAAAGAAAATTCTAACAGAAGCAGATCCACTTGATCTTTATTCTCCGGGTATTGTCTTATGAGTGTGTTCCGAATGTGTGTGTAGTGTGTAGGGTACCTTAAACCCTAAATGTGTGAGTAGATTAAAAATTAAAATGTTAGGTTGATACTGAACTTTGAACATTGTGAATACCCAATTTTATCCCGGCCCCTCTTAAAATAAATAAATAAATACATAAATAATAAAAATAAAATAAAAATTAGATAAGATTTTAAATTTTAGGTCTATAAGAGATTAGGATTTTAAATTTTAAATTTTAAATATGTAGATATTTAGGTTAGTGAGTAGATTTTAAGCGAAGTGGATGAGATGTTTAAGGAAAATGTGAGAGGTGGCCATCAAAAAAATAGGAAGGTGGAACCTTTTTTTAAATAAAAAGAATAAAAAATAAATTAATTAAATAAGATCTAGGGTTAGGAGGTGTGGCTATAAATAGGAAGCTTAAGTCTTTAGAAGGGAACTTTTACACTTCATATTTTTATGTGACACTTTGAGAGCATAGAGAGAAAAAGAGAGAGAATTCTAGAGAGAGAGCTCAGGAAACGAAGAAAAAGAAGAGAGAGGTGAAAAGAAATCAATTGAGAGCATACAAAGGCGCACCCGAGGTCAACAAAGAGAGTAAACCAAAAGAGTTGAAGGTTAAAGCTAACGAAATTCTTATTCTCCGAATCAAGTAAGATTTCCTTTTGTTGCTTGTTCTTCATCTATTATTTGCTCTCGTTTCTGCTTGTATATTTTTGTTTATATTAAAAGTCTCGAGTTTTGTTTCTAAATGAAATATCTCTTCATCTATTATTTTGCTCTCATTTCTTCCTTTTGTTCATATTAAAAGTCCAACTTTTTATTTCTAAACAAAATTCTCTTTGTTTTATTATGTGTACTTTGCTTGCATCTCTATCTTTTCCTTATTTTGTTAGTTCACATTAAATGTATCACCTTTTTTTAAATAAAGATTGTCCCTTTTTTCAAACCCTAGTCTTCGCGAACCCTAAAAAATTCTAAAAAACAAACATTGTTTGCTTTGCCTTTTGCCAACCCTAAAGTATTCCTTTTTTACAAAAACCTAAAAAAAGAACATTTTTTAAACCCTAAACATTTCACAAATTATAAAAGTCTAAATTTTTCAAACCCTAAAAATTATTTCTTTCTTTGTAAATCTTAAAAATTTCAATTTCTTTACAAATCCTAAAAAAAAAACTAATTCTTAGATCAAACAATAATCATTTTCTTGTATTTTGTTTGCTCTTGTGTTTGTTTTTATTATTCTATATATTTCTCGTTTATTTCTTATTGTATATATATATAAAAAAATCCAATATCGATAAGACATTTTGGTTATATATAAAAAAGAGACTTTTAAATCTACGCAACAATCAAGTAATTTTGATAGAGTGGTCGATTCACCTTCAACATTTGAGTAGTCGTGTACTAACTTGAACCTCGTGCAAGAGTATATTTAAAAAAAAAAGTAAAAATCAAGCTAAAAAACATTAACACTTTTGAAACTCATCCAAACCTAATTTTCAAAAGAACTACGTGACAGCTTTGATTCGTTCGTTGCATATTGGAGATACGTAGGAGCGGGAACCTGACCCGTCAAGTCCCAAAAATTTTTATTTTTTCAAGTTTAAATTATTTTTAAAAAAAATTAAACTATGAGCAATTCAGAATAATAAAAAAGGAAAACAAAATTTCTATGTTTATTTAAAAAAGGGAATAAGTCAATAAAATATAAAAAAAATATTTTAAGATTATTTTCATTAATGCCAAAAATGTAAAAAAAAAAAAAAGAGAAAGAAAAAGAAAAAAAAAGGGGACAATAAGATCCTATGATTAATCCCTTCTCTCAATTCAAATTAAATTTTTTATGTTTCTTTATTTAAAAATAAAAAATAAATATTTATTAAAAAAACTCAAGTTAAATTTTATTTAATATAAAAAATAAAAACAATGAATAATATTTTATAAATAATCTATTTTTCTAATTTAAATTATTTTTTTAATTCTTTATTTAAAATTAAAAAATATAAAAATGAATATTTTACTTAAAAACAAAGAAAGAAAATTAAATTCAAATTTTGTTTAAATTTATCCCATTCTAAAATTAAAAAAAAAGGAGAATAATATTTTATAAATAATCCATTTTCCCAATTAAAACTAATTTTTTTAGTTCTTTACAAAAAATATGCAAAAATAATTTTTTACTTAAGAAAAAAATCAAGTTGATTTTTATTCAAATTTATTTAATATGATAATAAAAAATAATAATATTTTATAAATATTTAACTTTCTCCATTCGAATTAGATTTTTAGCTCTTTGTTCAAAAATAAAAAATACCAAAAAAGAAAAAAGAAATCTTACTTCAAGAAAAAATAAAAAAATTATGTCATATTTTATTTAAATTTATTTAATACGAAAATAAAAGAAAAACAGTATTTTTATATATATATTCATTCCTTTAATTCAAATTTTTTTAATTGTATTTCTAAAAAATATTTATAAAATTAAAACTTAAAAAAATTGTTAAAAATGAGAAACAAGATTAAAAAAAATGATAAATCAGAAAAAAAAAACATCAATAGTTTTCTTTTAAAATGAAATAAATAATTTTTAAAAAGTTGAAATGATTCTTGCACAATTAATTAGAAAGTAACCGTTTTAATCAACGGACACCGTAGGGTGCTAATACCTACCCTACGCGTAAACAACTCTCGAGCCCAAACATGGTTTCAAAAATTATTTTATTAAAAGTTTTTTCAATATTTTTTTCTTTAATAACTTTGGTGGCGACTCTTTGTCATGGCCGTCCTATCGTGCCCCGGTTGCAACAGATGGCGACTCCACTAGGGACTTTTTTTTAGAGTCAAGCTTAATCTAATTAATTGTGCAATATTTTTAACATTTTTACATATTTGTTTCACTTTTTATCTTGTTTGTATATTCCATGTATTTTATTTATTGTCTAGTGTATTTTGTAAATATTTGATATATTGTGAAACTTAGGATAAATGACCCTTGTACCATTTGTTATTTGTTCGTTGATGTTTGATGTTTAGTAGGGTAATGGTTTGTATGCTCCTTCCACACACATCACTAACACTCACCTCACACACATTTGGGCTTTATACCCGAGCTTGTGCGAGCCTAGGAATAGAAGATGCCTTGACTGCTGTTATTGAGGGGCTTGATGCCCACTTTGCCGTCGTCTGGGTATCGCTCAGGTTGTTACTAGCATCATGACTTAGTCATATTGAGAGACCATGTCCCTACTTGTGGCTAGGTTATGAGCTGGGTCCTTATAATTTAATAGGGGCAATTTGGGGGCCATAATAGACTTAGGGATTTAGATCCACTTCAAGACCATGCGCTAATTAATGGCCATAGTGACCACCTCACTATAGGATTCTATCCAAAATAAGGACACATGAGGAGCTCACTCTCCTTTTCTCTTCATTCATCATAGCCTTAGTAACATGACATGCATACCATGAGCATACAATTTTCTTTCCTTTGCATCCAAAAATATAAAACATTGAAAAAAAATATATTCATTTTGTGAAAATCAAGGTCATTACGTTGAGCCTGCATCTGTAGGACATCTCCTAAGGATGATGGGTTACATTTCATCTCATTATTTGCAATCATCCAAATTATCATGCATTCATTAAGTTTACATATCAAACATCAATTTATTTTATTATGTTTTTCTTTTTTCATTATGCTCATTTTTTTGTATAAAATTTTTTACAAGATTTAATAGCATTCAAAAATGAGAGAAGTTCAAGGTCACATTAGCAATGCATCAGGACCAATGAGAAGTATCAAAATCATTGTGTTGAGTAATGACCTTCAAAGAGTGAATGAGATTCGCCAACATATGCCCAAAGAAGCACACTTAAACTTTGAAAGGAAATACGGTCAAATTCTCAATTTTCTTTCTATCTCAATAGAAACACCAATGTTGAGCGCTCTAGCCCAACTCTGGAATTCAAAACTCAGATGCTTGGAATTACCCAGCTCGGATCTCGTTCCTACCATAGAAGAATATGAAATGATGGTTAGACTACCAATCAAGGAAGGCAATAAGGTATATCTGTATAGAGGAAATTACGTGGGATCCAGGAAAATAGCTACTTTGATCGGCCTAAGCACAGAACGAGCCGAGTTTGAGAACAGGGGATCAGTTCAGGGTTGGAAGAAGGGCTATTTAGAAGAACATCTGGAGTCTTTATACAAGCAAGGGAACTGGGACAATTTCAACAAGACTCTCGCATTATTAATCTATGGACTAGTTATATTCCCATTCACCTCAGGTTTTGTAGACCAAGCTGCTATGGATGTATTTCACCAATATGAAACAAACAGAGTGAACCCGGTTCCCGCTATCTTAGCAGATACTTTACTTTCTATGGAAGTATGTCATCAGAGAAATGGGGTAACATTACGATGTTGTTCTCATTTACTATTTATTTGGTTCACAACCCATCTCTATGCAGCGAATCATATGGGTCAAATGTCCGATCCTCTGAGGAGTTTTCATCGCATTCCAATCAAAAAACAAGATGCTCGAGTATGGAAAGAAGACTTCTTGAGATTCAATGCTGAAAATTTTCCATGGGTATGTCCTTGGTAACACCCCAGAGACACCATTGTTAGTTACGGAAAGTTTTCAAGTGTGCCTTTGATGGGACCAAGAGGATGCATAGCATATACTCCAACCGTAGCTCTCATATAACTCAAATGGACTCAAACCAAGCCAAGGAATGAAGAATTGGGAGGACTGATCTTCCAGTATATTGAAGATTGTGCAAATAAGCGTCTAGAAGAAATCAGAGCTGCATGGGAGAATGTTAGAAGAAAGGGAGAGAAGGAACTGGGTAAACCTCATGTGACCGTCTCACCACAATATCGAGAGTGGAGGGAAGCTAGAAGAATCCAAAATCAAGCCCCTAAATCATATTGTCAAGAAAAGGAATCTTCTCAAGCACCCAATGAAGCAGTGACTTCCTTAACAACCCAGTTAGAAGGAGCAAAAGCACAAATGAGATTATTGGAAGAGGAAGGAGAATACGTCAAGGTGGAGGTTGACCGGCTCAAGAGACAATGTCAAAAGAAAGATCGAGAAATAAATCATTTAAAAGATCAATGTGCTGACGGGTTTGACGACTCAAATGGCAAAGGGACAAAAAGAAAGAGAAAAGAAGAAGCTTCTCTCTCTCCAAAATGAAAAGAATGCGAGATGAAATAAACATGCTGACTGAGGCTCTGAAGACAGAGAAGAAGGCATCCCTCTCTAAAATAAAGGGAGCACAAGATGAAATGAATATGTTAAAGAGAGAATTGACCGAGACTCTTGAAAGGGAGAGGAAATTACAAAACCAAAATGAAGCGCTTGAGAATGAGAAAGATAAATGGTGCGTTCGAGCTGAGTACAAACAGGAAAGGAAGAGGGAGTGGATGAAGAGGTGCGATGACATGTATGACTGCATCCAACGTCACACCACACAACTGTTAGAACACTTTCGAGAAGCAAAGGAAGCGTACCAGAGGAACCATGAGATTGTGTTTCCTCTTAAAGTCATTATGTTCTTCAGATATTGTAAAAACCTTGCTATGAGTTTTGGAGTGCATGTGTAATTCCTTCACTTGAAAGTGACACTGTATTTATTCTATTTGATATGGAATAAAATTTATTTGTGGCGTTCATATTTGGCTTTAATACGAATTTCACCTATTGAGGATACCCTCATTCTTAACCGAAGTGATTTGCCATGGAATGAGAGCATAAGACATATGATGCATTGCTAATGAGTAAGACTTCGGCTATTGAGAAGTGAATACTTCCTTAGACTGAGTGTCAACTACTACTCGACCTAAGAAGGATTTGCCTCTAGCGTTGAAAAGTAGGGAACTTCTCTAAAACATTGAATGTTTAACAAAAACATATTCATTCTATTAGTCTTCTTTTTACTCATCATGTTCTTTTCATAATTAAAATTAGCAAAATTGCGAATCAGACATCCTTACAGAACCCGTTCCCAGTCAAAGATCATGGACGAATTAGAACAACACAATGAAGAATTGAGAAATGAAGTCAACCAACTAAAAGATCAAATGGCCAGAATTCTGGAAATACTGCAATCTTTGGAAAGGAGAAACACTGGATCACACCAGTTAATGAAGGACCGCCTGCTACTCCCACGTATCCACCTGGCTTCACCCCCCAAGAGACAATGGCACCACTAACATTGCATCCCACTAGGCCTATCCAACAGACTAATCTTCAAGAGGCTCAATTCCCACCTTATGGCCTCCCAGCTGGCTATGCACCACCTATGGCTCAAGAGGCACAATTTTCATCATACAATAATGCACCTCCAGCTGTAAGTGATTCATTAATCACTCAACAACAATCTACCCAACCCCTAGGCATGCCCTCAAACATCACTGAAAACCCTCAAACCTTTCCAATATTGCCAAAGGATACTATTCCTAACCCACAAGTTATCCTCCAACCACAAACTATCAACCTGAGCACCCAAGGGAATCCACCTACCCCCATTGGTATTGCCAACACATCTTTTCACCCCATTATTGAAGAGTTTCAGCCAGATGAGGATGATCATTCTAAAGGGAAGTTGTAACTCTTGGAAGACAGGTTGCGAGCTGTTGAGGGTAATAGTTATGGTATTGGAGACGCAGTTGACCTTTGCTTGGTGCCAGACCTAGTAATTCCTCCAAAATTTAAAGCACCAGAATTTGATAAATACAGAGGCATTATATGTCCAAAGAGTCATCTAACCATGTACTGCAGGAAAATAGCATCGCATGCTCGTGATGACAAGTTGTTAATCCATGTCTGCTAAGATAGTCTAACTAGGGCGGCTTTAAATTGGTACATGCATCTGGAACGTACTCGTATTCGTTGTTGGAAGGATCTGGCTGATGCTTTCCTGAAGCAATGCAAGTACAACATTGACATGGCTCCTGATAGATTAGAGCTTCAAACCATGATGAAGAAGGACCATGAAACTTTTAAAGAATATGCTCAAAGATGGAGAGAGACAGCAGCACAGGTTGAGCCACCCCTTTCAGAAAAGGAAATGGTTTCCTTATTCATTGATACTCTTAGATCTCCCTATTATGACAAGATGATTGGAAGTATCTCCGCAAATTTCTCTGATGTTGTCATTATAGGAGAAAGAGTAGAAAGTGACATAAGAAGTGGAAAAATTGCCTATGCTGCAGGGGCAACTAGCATCAAAAGGCCATTGAGCGGACTTGGGAAAAAGAAAGAAGGGGAAGCCAATGCAGTAACGTTTCTCCCCTCTGGAAAAGTTGACCCTAGACCAACTTATACCCCCTATAAATCTTACCATCCCAACACACAAAACCAATCCTCCACACTCCCCATACAACCACCCCAAACCAACCAAGCCCATCACACTTATCCCAACCAAGCAAGACCCCAAAACTATCAAGACCGAAAATCAGTTCACTTTGACCCCATCCCTATCACCTATACAGAACTGTTACCTCAATTACTGCAGAGCTCAATGGTGGTGCGTTGTCCCATGAAAACCCTGGAACCCCCATATCCCAGGGGGTATGCTCCCAATGCTAGGTGCGAATACGATGCAGGTGTTGTTGGCCATTCTACAGAAAATTGTAAGGCACTAAAGTTTAAAGTGCAAGATTTGATTAATGCAGGGTGGATAAGTTTTGAGGAGAAGAATCCCAATAAAAGCAATTCTTTGCCAGGTCATCAGGGACCATCTGTCAACCTTATTGATGAAGGCAGGGAACAATTCTTGAGGAGGAAAGTTAAAGATGTGAAGACCCCATTGAAGTCCATTTTTAGAGAAATATGCGAATTTGGACTACTTGAGCGAAATTCGGAAAGAGAAAATGCTTGTGAGTTTCACCCTAATGCAGCCCACACATTGGAGGAATGCATTGAATTTACCCACACTTCGCAAGACCTTATGGATAAGCAATTAATCCAAATTGGTTGCTCCAAGATTGATCAAGAGGTGTTGGCAGTTAACGAGTTGACCTCAAATAGCCCAAAACCTTTGGTCATCCATTACACCAAGAAAAGAATTGCATCAGTATCTACTCTACCAAAGCCCATTACTTTACGAGTCCCTATGCCTTTCTCATATAAGGACAATAAAAGCGGTACCTTAGAAATACGATGTGAAAGCTTACACTAATAATCATGAAGAGAGTCAATCAGAAGACATTGATTCCCATGTTGTTAATGTTACAAATATCGCTGGTATCGGAGGTATAACTCAGAGTGGTCGAATTTATACTCCTGAGGAATTGAGGAATAAACAGTTGATAGAAAAGAGGAATAATTGTGAAAAGGAGGGCACCAAGGCAACTGACTCAATAGCTAAGGACAGAAAGGAGGAACAAAAGAAAATGGTCTCTCATGAAGAGACCTGTGAGTTTTTGAAGCTCATAAAACAAAGCGAGTATATGGTGGTGGACCAACTAAACTGAATGCCTGCTAGAATACCATTGCTGACATTGATGATGAACTCAGAACCTCATAAAAAAGCATTGTTGAAAGTCTTAAATGAAGCTCATGTTGTCCATAATATCTCAGTGGACAGGCTAGAAGGTATTGTTGGCAACATCACTGCCAATAATTATCTTACATTCACTGATGACGAAATTCCCGTGGGAGGAGCAGGACATAACAAAGCTTTTCATATTTTTGTGAAGTGTATGGATCATATCTTGGCAAGAGTCTTAATTGATAACGGCTCTTCACTAAATGTAATGCCTAAAATGACCCTAGCAAAGTTACCATCAGATGGATCATACATGAAGCCAAGCACTATGGTGGTTAAAGCATTCGATGGCTCTCGAAGAGAAGTGATTGGGGAAATAACTTTACCGGTGATGATTGGACCTATTATCTTTGAAGTAACATTCAATGTGATGGATATCGCACCGGCCTATAGCTGTCTCTTGGGTAGACCATGGATTCACTGTCCAAGGGCTGTACCTTCTACGCTTCACTAGAAACTGAAGTTTATTATAGATGACAAGTTAGTCATTATCTCAGCTGAAGAGGACCTGCTAGTGACTAAGCCTTCATCCACCCCTTACATTTTCGTCACTGAAGAGGCTCTAGAGACCTCATTCCAGGCACTTGAGATTGCTAATACGACATATGTGGGGGAGGGGACATCTGTCATAAAGCCACAACCATCAAATACAGCTATGATGGTAGCGAGAGTTATGCTTGAAGAAGGTTACCGGCCTGGATGCGGGTTAGGCAGGAATGAGCAAGGATTGATTGAGTTGCCTAAACCAACTGACAATAAAGATAGATTTGGAGTTGGTTATAGGTCAACAAGGGCAGATAAAAGAAGGATAATAGAGAGCATGAAACTGGAAGGATCCCCTTTTGTGATCTCCTACAAAGCTTTTAAAGTGCAGGATTTGAATTTGCAGATCCAGTGGCTGCTGCTGAGGAAGACACCCACAGAGATGAACATGTCAATTTTGTTCGCGCATGTTTGCTGAATATAGAGATCGGCAATTGGGAGAACATTGAGCTTCTTGTGATTTTAGATTCAAAATTCAAGTAATTTGTAATGCTGATTCTATTGCTCTGCCCAAGGCTTTAGGATATTTGTTCTTCTTTATTTTGTTTTATTGAATTAGGCGTACATGTTTCCTTTTGATATTATCAATAAAATGCATTTTGAATTTTTCAATAAAATTTCCTTCCTTTCTTATTATTAGACCTTTCGCCATCTTCTTATCTTTTTGTTATTGCAAACTATAAATTGTGCAGACCTGATGATGATATACTCAAAAATGTCAATGCTAATATCGCTCTAAATAATGTTGACTACCTCATTAATCAAGCTAGCAATGAAACTGAACATGCCCATGATCCTTCTCCTGAACTGCTAAGGCTAGTAGAGCAAGAAACTAAAGAAATTTTGCCTCACCAAGAACCTACAGAGATGATTAATCTAGGCCTCGGAGAAGAGAAAAATGAAGTCAAAATTGGCACTTTATTGAAAGAGAATGAGCGCCACAAGTTGATAAAATTCCTCCATGAATATGAGGACATCTTTGCATGGTCGTACCAAGACATGCCTGACCTCGATGCAAATATTGTGGAACATAAATTACCACTAATGTCAGAATGTCCCCCGATCAAGCAAAAGTTAAGGCGGATGAAGCCCAAAATGTCCTTAAAAATCAGAGAAGAAGTGAAGAAATAACTTGATGTCAGCTTCCTAATTGTTGCAAAATATCCACAATGGGTTGCAAACATAGTGCATGTCCCTAAGAAAGATGGAAAAGTCTGAATGTGCGTAGACTATCAAGATCTGAACCGAGCTAGTCCTAAAGATGATTTTCCACTGCCCCACATCGACATGCTTGTAGACAACACAGCCGAACACCAATTCTTCTCCTTCATGGATGATTTCTCAGGATATAATCATATCAAAATGGCAGAAGAAGATAGGGAAAAGACTACATTCATCACACCTTGGGGTACCTTTTGCTACAAAGTTATGTCGTTCGGGTTAAAAAATGTCGGGGCAACATACCAAAGAGCAATGGTGACCTTATTTCATGATATGATGCATAAAGAGATTGAGGTGTATGTAGATGACATGATTGCAAAATCTAGAAGTGAAGAGGATCATATTGTTCATCTTCAGAAGCTATTTGAGCGACTGAGAAAGTTCAAGCTGAGATTGAATCCAGCCAAATGTGCCTTTGGTGTGAAGTCTGGCAGCTACTTGGATTCATAGTTAGCCAGAAGGTGGATCCTGACAAAGTTCGAGCAATTCTTGAAATGCCACCACTTCACACAGAAAAAGAAATTTGAGGGTTCTTAGGGAGACTAAACTATATTGCCCGATTCATATCCCAATTGACCGCTACATGTGAACCGATTTTCAAGTTATTGCGCAAAAATCAACCAATGAAATGGAATGATGATTGCCAAGAAGCCTTTGAGAAAATCAAGCAATACTTACTGGACCCTCCAGTTTTGATTCCACCAGTTCCTTGAAGACCCTTAATCATGTACCTAACAATACTCGATGGATCAATGGGTTGTGTGTTAGGGCAACATGATGACTCTGGAAGAAAGGAGCATTTCATTTATTACTTAAGCAAAAAATTCACCAATTATGAAGCCAATTACTCGTTGTTGGAGCGAACTTGTTGTGCTTTAACTTGGGCAGCCCGCCGATTGAGACAATATATGCTTAGCCACACGACCTGGTTGGTATCAAAGATGGATCCGATCAAGTATATCTTTGAAAAGCCCGCTCTCGCTGGGAGAATTGGTCGTTGGCAAGTACTTTTATCTAAATATGACATTGTGTACGTCACTCAAAAGGAAATTAAAGGCAGTGCTCTAGCCAATAAATGACTACCAGTTAATGCAGTGTGAATTTCCTGATGAAGACATAATGAATTTGTTTAAAGAAGAAGAGTCAGGAAAGGAAAAATGGATCATGCTATTTGATGGGGCCTCTAATGCATTGGGACATGGAGTTGGTGCTGTGTTAATTTCCCCAGAGAAACACCATATCCCAATCACAACAAGACTATCTTTTAATTGTACAAATAATGTGGCAGAATATGAAGCATGCGTCCTAGGGATCCAAGCAGCTATAGAGTCAAAGGCCAAGATTCTTGAAGTATACGGTGATTCGGCCTTGGTGATTCATCAATCGCAAGGTGAATGGGAGACTAGAGATGGTAAGCTAATCCGTTATCAGGCTTTTGTGAAAGAGTTGATAAAGCAATTTGAAGAAATCACCTTTCATCATATCCCACGGGAGAATAATCAGTTGGCAGACGCATTAGCTACCCTAGCATCCATGTTCGAATTGAGCAACGGAAAAGATATGCCACTTATAAAGATTCAACATCGCGATTAGTCAGCTTATTGCCAACTAGTAGAAGAAGAGTTAGATGGACGACCATGGTACCATGATATCAAGCAGTATATCCAAAATAAAGAGTATCAGTCAGGAGCTTCAGAGAATGACAAAAGAACTCTAAGAAGATTGGCAATGAGTCTCTCTTTAAATGGTGAGATACTCTACAAGAAAAATCATGACATGATACTTCTTAGATGTGTGGATACCAATGAAGCACAAAAGATTATCAGAGAAGTCCATGAAGGCTCCTTTGGAACCCATGCAAATGGACATGCTATGGCAAGAAAGATCTTAAGGGTTGGCTGCTATTGGCTAACCGTGGAGATTGATTGCTTCATATACGTAAAAAAATGTCACAAATGTCAAACTTATGCAAATAACATCTATATCCCACCAACAATATTAAATGTCTTGTCATCACCATGGCCTTTTTCAATGTGGGGAATGGATGTCATAAGGCCCATTGAGCCTAAGGCATCAAATGGACATCGTTTCATCCTAGTAGCAATCGACTATTTCACCAAATGGGTTGAAGCCACCTCATACGTCAATGTGACTCGAAATGTAATAGTGAGGTTTATCAAAAAGTAATTAATGTGTCGATACGGCCTACCAAATAAGTTGATCACGGATAATGCCACTAATCTCAATAACAAAATGATGACAGAGTTATGTACTAATTTCAAGATTCAGCATCATAACTCTTCTCCATACCGCCCAAAAATGAATGGAGTAGTTGAAGCAGCTAACAAGAATATTAAAAAGATTATTCAGAAAATGATGGTGACGTATAAAGATTGGCACGAAATGCTTCCCGTTGCCCTACATGGATATCGTACGTCTGTCCACACATCAACCGGGGCAACTCCATTCTCCTTGGTATATGGTATGGAAGCAATTCTTCCAATTGAAGTTGAAATCCCTTCACTAAGGGTGCTGATGGAAACTGAATTAGAAGAAGTGGAATGGGTACGAACTCGTTTTGACCAATTAAACCTTATTGAAGGAAAAAGGTTAAATGCAATGTGTCATGGTCAATTGTACCAGAAGATATTAAAGAGAATGTTCGAGAAAAAGGTACACCCTTGAGAGTTTTAAGAAGGGGATTTGGTAGTCAAGAAGATACTCCCTATTCAAAAGAGTCGTATTGGTAAGTGGACTCCAAATTATGAAGGACCTTACGTCGTAAAGAAGGCGTTCTCAGGAGGAGCCTTGATTCTTTCGAACATGGATGGCAAAGACTTATCATATCCTGTGAATTCTGATGTAGTAAAAAAATACTACCATTACAAAAAAAAAAAAAAAAGAGGTGAAAGCTCGCTAGGTTGGAAACCTGAAAGGGCGACCTAGGCAAAAATTAGAGCAGCTCGTTGGATTGAAAACTCGAAAGAGCGATCCAAGCAAAAATTAGGGCAAGATAACTCACCATTAGGCTGTGACCCAAAAAGGTAGTCTAAATGGACATTTGAAGCATCATCCAAACCTTTGAAGTTCCAAGATGAAAAATTAAAACTCTAGGAAGCATATGCCTAGAGCTTTAAACTGGGGTAATTTATAGTTTGCTAAAAGGGTGGTCAGGGTCATTCATAACTATGGAGACAGTCACGTGCTTGCAGCTCTGGGAGAAACGTATGTCTGAAGCTCTAAACTGGGGCAATTAATGGTTTGTTTAAAGAGCAGTCAAAGTTATTCATGTACAATATTAGCATTGTTCATCTAGAAAGTGTTCATCAAAACAGCTATGTACTCTTACCCTCTCCACTCATCCAACAAAGCTTGTTCATGTAAATACATTCTCCTTATTGAGTAAATAGAGTTATCTTCTTTAAACCTAACCATGGTTAATTCATTGTGCATTTTGTTAAACACATATCAAGAGGAAACAAAAATAAAAAAACAAAAACAAAAAGGAATGAGCAGCGAAAGAGAGAAATGGGCATCAAAGGTGTCTTGATAGATCTAGCAATTACAGTAAGCTCATTGAAATTCCACAACTTTAATCCCCCTGCAAACTATTATTGGGGATTGTCAATTGCAGTCAAACTGGAATACACTTTGATAAGAATTCAAATAACAAAAAGAGTTAGAAGGTCTAATCTCATTTCGAACTAGAAGACACACGATTCTGTAAGGGTGACAGATCCCAAATTCAAATTGAAAATATTACTGTAATTTTGAAAAGACTCTCATCTTCATTACTTTCAAAAGTCTTGCATCATGCATCTTCATTGCTTTCAAAAGTCTTCTTCATTGCTTTCAAAAGTCTCGCATCACGCATCTTCATTGCTTTCAAAAGTCTCGCATCATGCATTACTCTTGCATCATCATTACACCACTTTTCATATGATGCATCATTATGCATGGGCAAACACTCTTGTCCAGAATCTGACTAGAACTCTTACTCTTTTTAAAAATAGTTCAGAACCTGACTGGAACTCTTACTCTTTTGCTAAAGTCTAGAACTTGACTGAAACATCTACCTTTTGTCCAAAGTCCAGAACCTGACTGGCATGTCTACTGTTCGCTAAGGTCCAGAATATGACTGGCGCATCCACCTTTTGCTAAAATTCCAGAATCGGATTGGCACGTCTACCTTTTACCCAAAATCCAGAACCTAACTGACATGTCTACCGTTTACTAAAGTCCAGAACCTGACTGGCATGTTTACCTGTTGCCAAAAATCCAGAACCTGACTGACACGTCTACTATTTATTAAAGTCCAGAACCTGACTGACATGTTTACCTGTTGTCCAAAGTCTAGAACCAGATTGGCATAATAACCGTTTGCTAAAGGCCAGAACCTGATTGGCATAATTACCTTTTGTCTAAAGTCCAAAATCTGACTGGCACATCTACTCTTGTTAAAAGTCCAGGATCTGACTGACCCTCTTTTTCAGACCGCAGATAAAATTGATTCACTTCTTTACCAATTTCTTACCATAATAATATGAAATTTTTATTATTCATATCATTGAGTAAGAAATAAATAAAGAGGGGCAACTGTGAATACTGAATTTTATTCGGGTCCCCTCTTAAAATAAATAAATACATAAATAATAAAAATTAAATAAAAATTAAATAAGATTTTAAATTTTAGGTCTATAAGTGATTAGGATTTTAAATTTTAAATATGTAAATATTTAGGTTAGTGAGTAGATTTTAAGGGAAGTGGATGAGATGTTTAAGGAAAATGTGAGAGGTGACCATCAGAAAATTAGGAAGGTGAAACCTCTTTTTAAATAAAAAGAATAAAAAATAAATTAATTAAATAAGATCTAAGGTTAGGAGGTGTGGCTATAAATAGGAAGCTTAGGTCTTTAAAAGGCCACTTTTACACTTCATATTTTTATGTGACACTTTGAGAGCATAGAGAGAAAAAGAGAGAGAATTCTAGAGAGAGAGAGCTCAGGAAACGAAGAAAAAGAAGATAGAGCTGAAAAGAAATCAACTGAGAGCATACCAAGGCGCACCCGAGGTCAACAAAGAGAGTAAACCAAAAGAATTGAAGGTTAAAGCTAACGAAATTCTTATTCTCTGAATCAAGTAAGATTTCCTTTTGTTGCTTGTTCTTCATCTATTATTTGCTCTCATTTCTGCTTGTATATTTTTGTTTATATTAAAAGTCTCGAGTTTTGTTTCTAAATGAAATATCTCTTCATCTATTATTTTGCTCTCATTTCTTCCTTCTGTTCATATTAAAAGTCTAACTTTTTATTTCTAAACAAAATTCTCTTTGTTTTATTATATGTACTTTGCTTGCATCGCTATCTTTTCCTTATTTTGTTAGTTCACATTGAATGTATCACCTTTTTTTAAATAAAGATTGTCCCTTTTTGCAAACCCTAGTCTTCGCGAACCCTAAAAAATTCTAAAAAACAAGCATTGTTTGCTTTGCCTTTGGCCAACCCTAAAGTGTTTTCTACCCAAAAGTGTCTTTTTTTGCAAACCCTAAAAATAATTTTTTTGAAAAATCCCAAGTATTCCTCTTTTAGGAATCCTAAACATTTTTTTTTAACCTTAAAAGTATCTTCTTGCAAACCCTAAAGCATGTTCTACCCAAAAGTGTTATTTTTTGAAAACCCTAAAAATAAATTTTTAAAAATCCCAAGTATTCCTTTTTTACAAAAACCTAAAAAAAAAGAACCTTTTTTAAACCCTAACCATTTCACAAATTATAAAAGTCTAAATTTTTCAAACCCTAAAAATTATTTCTTTCTTTGTAAATCTTAAAAATTTTAATTTCTTAACAAATCCCAAAAAAAAAACTAATTTCTAGATCAAACAATAATTATTTTCTTGTTATTTTGTTGGCTCTTGTGTTTGTTTTTATTGTTCTATATATTTGTTGTTTATTTCTTATTGTATATATATATATATATATATATATATATATATGTATAAATCCAATATCGATAAGGCATTTTGGTTATATATAAAAAAGAGGCTTTTAAATCCACGCAACGGCCAAGTAATTTTGATAGAGTGGTGAATCCACCTTCAACATCGCTTGGATCGTAAGGGTTTATTGAGTAGTTGTATACTAACTTGAACCCCGTGCAAGAGTGGATTTTTAAAAAAATAATAAAGTGAAAATCAAGCTAAAATTTTTTTATCACTTTTGAAACTCATTCAAACCTGATTTTCAAAAGAACTATGTGACAACTTTGATTCTTCCATTGCATACGGGAGATACGTAGGAGCGGGAACCTGACCCGTCAAGTCCCAAAAACTTTTATTTTTTCAAGTTTAAATTATTTTTTAAAAAAAATTAAACTATGAGCAATTCAGAATAATAAAAAAGGAAAACAAAATTTCTATGTTTATTTAAAAAAGGGGAATAAGTAAATAAAATATTAAAAAAATATTTTAAGATTATTTTCATTAATGCCAAAAATGTAAAAAAAAAGAGAAAAAAAAGAAAAAAAAGAAGGGGCAATAAGATCCTATGATTAATCTCTTCTCTCAATTCAAATTAAATTTTTTATGTTTCTTTATTTAAAAAATAAAAAAATAAATATTTACTAAAAAAAATCAAGTTAAATTTTATTTAATATGAAAAATAAAAAAATGAATAATATTTTATAAATAATCCATTTTCCTAATTTAAATTAATTTTTTTAATTCTTTATTTAAAATTAAAAAATATAAAAATGAATATTTTACTTAAAAACAAAGAAAGCAAATTAAATTCAAATTTTGTTTAAATTTATCCCATTCTAAAATAAAAAAAAAAGGAGAATAATATTTTGTAAATAATCCATTTTTCCAATTAAAACTAATTTTTTTAGTTCTTTACAAAAAATTATGCAAAAATGAATTTTTACTTAAGAAAAAAATCAAGTTGATTTTTATTCAAATTTATTTAATATGATAATAAAAAAGAATAATATTTTATAAATATTTCACTTTCTCCATTCGAATTAGATTTTTAGCTCTTTGTTCAAAAATAAAAAATACAAAAAAAGAAAAAAGAAATCTTACTTTAAGAAAAAATAAAAAAATCATATCATATTTTATTTAAATTTATTTAATACAAAAATAAAAGAAAAATAGTATTTTTATATATATTTATTCCTTTAATTCAAATTTTTTTAATTGTATTTCTAAAAAATATTTATAAAATTGAAACTTAAAAAAATTGTTAAAAATGAGAAACAAGATTAAAAAAAATGACAAATCAGAAAAAAAAAATCAATAATTTTTTTTAAATGAAATAAATAATTTTTAAAAGTTGAAATGATTCTTGCACAATTAATTAGAAAGTAACCGTTTTAATCAACGGACGTCGTAAGGTGCTAATACCTTCCCTACGCGTAAACGACTCTCGAGTCCAAACATAGTTTCAAAGATTATTTTATTAAAAGTTTTTTCAATGTTTTTTTTTTAATAAACTTTGGTGGCAACTCATTGTCATGGCCATCCCGTCGTGCCCCCGGTTGTGACAAACATAAGTTGTTACTAAAAATTAAAATGTCAAGTTGATACTACACTTTAGATAAAGATTGTTATACAAGTGCTAGGCTTTGACTAAAAATTGCCAGACAGATACTAGGTAGATAACTAGTAATGATGCATGTTTAAAACATGGCTTATGATAAATTTAGCTTTTTTTTTTAATAATTTCATACATTTTTAAAAAGTTATATGAAATGGATATCATTTGCATAAATCGAAATTTTGTGTAAAAAGTTATGTTTCTTCAAAATTTATTATTATAAAAGCTAAAAATTGCAAAAATTAAGTCATAGCAACAAAACTTTAGATCAATTAATAAATAACTATGTGAGTACTTTTTACATTGGTTCTTCTGTAATCAATGTAAAAAGTAATTTAAATATAATTATCAAAATAAGTTATTTTTAGAATTGATCTAGAATGCACTTTCTAGATTAATTCTTTTATAATTAATGTAAAATTTTAAAAGTGCACACTAGTTAAACAACATAAATTAGCAACGACAAACTCTTAAATTCTCGAATTTCTATTAGTGTTGTTAAGTACATTGATGAACACTAGTTTTGTTTAGATATGTCAATTATAAACATCTCATTTCATTCTATGCTTTTTATATCATTAACTTTTTTGTTTGGGTACATGTCATTGATAAACATTGTTTGTACTTTATTTATAGACTTAGAAGATCAAAATCCCCAACATAATTTGTATTTTATTAGCTTATTTGTAATTTTTAGCTTTTGTTTGCAATATGGTGTGGCAGGCTTCTATTACATGTAGGGATAACAATTGGTAAAATACTTGATGAGCACCCACAAAATTTATTCACAATAGGTAGAGTATTTACCCGCTAAATAGGTACAGGTATGAGTGTAGGTAATAACTTGTAAATTTTAATGGGGATGGGTGCAGGTATGGGTATCTAAGTACCCACCCCGTCCCATACCCGCATATATATATATGCTTAAACTTTATTCTACAACTATATATTGAATTTTTGTATTATTATACTACTTATGTGAAGTTATATAAGATAAATATAAAAATATATTTAATAATAAAGTAAACCAAAAAATTTATTTTGGTTTGTATTTTTAATAAAAAAATTTATTTACTATTTTATATCGTTTAATTAGGCTAATACAATTTAATTATTACATAGTTGATATTAGATTGACTTTTAAAAAAATATTATTTATATATGACACACATAAAATATTTTTTATCCAAATATTTTTGTTCATAAAATTATATTGATATTTAAATCATAAAGTAAATGATAAATAATAAACATATTGTAAATATTTTATAAATTTTACAATCATTTACTATTATCAAAAATTATTATTTATTGATAATATTTAAATTTTATTTTTTATATTTTAATTTAAAATAATATTTTTCTATGCAACATATGCATTACAAACTTAACTATAATATATTGAATCTAAATAATATTATTAATTTTTTCTTCAGATAAAAAAGTATAATTTTTTTGATACACACATATATTTCTTTATTATAAAATTTTATTGTGACTATTCATCTTTTATTCAAATTCTTTCTTTTAAAATTTATATACATTATAAATATTTAATTTATTAAAATAATTTTCTAAAAATTTATATTTTTGACAAAATACTTTCATATAATATATGAGTTAAAAATACTAGTATTAATACATATATATATATATATATTATTTTAATTAAATATATTATTTTTCTTACAATTTCAAATTTAAAAGTTAAAAAAAAGTATTTTATATATTCACATTTTTGTTATTAGGACTTGAACTTCTCTAACTCTACTCTCATTTTCAATGTTATTCATTAGAGTTCATTGTCAATGTCACCACAAGAAGTTACCAAGTGATCTTACACGAAAGACCACCTATTGTGCAGATTTATTTCGTTGTCGCTCTGAAATTGTCGATCAATAAAATATCACACAAGATAGAATTATCGTTGACAAATAATTTATGTGTTTAATTTCGCTTATTATTTTTAAAATTTTAGTTTACAAAATTATTGTGTTAAGATATATTTAGCACTTATGATATTTGAATATTTATTTTTTATCTATGTTTTTACCTTGTTCGGCAACTACAGTTTGAATTTTTGTATTATTATGCTACTTATGTAAAGT
Source organism: Abrus precatorius (assembly GCF_003935025.1). Taxonomy (NCBI): domain Eukaryota; kingdom Viridiplantae; phylum Streptophyta; class Magnoliopsida; order Fabales; family Fabaceae; genus Abrus; species Abrus precatorius. Next base: position 9,915,388 of record NW_020874439.1, on the reverse strand, counting down.
TATATAAACATATTTTTTTTATAAATATTTTTTTTTCAAACAAGTGCGAGTAATGGGTACAAGATAGGTATGTGGGTATTCAGAGGATATAGGTACGAAAATTAATATTCATACCCACATGAGTATCGGACTGGGTACAGTATTTTCTTAAGATGCAGGTATGGGGATGGGTACTATAGTACCCTACTCATTGCCATTCCTAATTACATGTGTATATTACGGTCTCAAGTAAGTTATTTTTATTATTTATGACTTTATAATTTGTCTATTAAGCATATTACAATATTAATCTTTATCTTTTTCTTCTTAATTGCATGCTTAGCTTTAACTTTTAAATTTTTGAAGAAACACAGGGATTCTTATACTGAGCACAAGAAAAACAATCTTGAACACTTTTTAAATTTGTTGTTTTACAACTAACATAAAAAGATATTTTTTACATTAGTTGTTTATTCAATTAAAATTACTTTGACTTACTATTCACCTCTATCTACGTTGGTTATTTAAATGATATCAAATGTCATTTTTAATTGATATTAAAAATAATTTCATTAATTATTATAACTTTTTCCAACACTCAAAAAAATATATATAGATATTTTCAATATATTTTTACTCCTAAAACTTTTAAGTTTATACAAATCACTCTTCAAATACACTATAATTATATATATCACACTTATCAGTTTGCAAATTTTTGTGTCATCTTCAATCCTAAGGGGACATTTAACGTCACTAGTACATATCACCAAAGTCTTAGACCTTACATACTTGCATTTACTAGAGTATAAAGTGTAAAATCAGGTTTCTTCATAATAAAATAGTAATTTTAGTACAACTCAGTATATTTGACAGAAAAATGAAAAAAAAAAAAAAAAGGCACCAAAAAATGTCAGTGTTTCTTGTTAATTATCATATCAACTGAAAAATATGATGTAGAAAAATTCGATGATGTTGATGGTGTTGTCAGTAGGTGCATGAAAGTTGAAAGAGAAAAAAAAAAAAGAGTTCGCTAATATAAAACAAGAAGTCAACTTTCTAAAAAATAATGAGATTACTAGAGAAGGACCAGAACCTAAGATATCATACAATGAAGCAAAAAAGAAAAAAGTTGAATATTTCACTATGTCAATACAATGCAAATGTATATACATCATCGTCGTCGTCATTATTATTATTATTATTATATACTAAATCAAGTTATAATCAAACTAATTAAAATAACAATGCGAACAACTTTAATTAACGTAACAATTTTACTAATTATAACTGTAAATAAAATAAAATCTTTTGTTTGAAAAGATATGAATATTTTAATTTAAACCTTGATGCTATTTTTATCTTTCCGATTCCTCTCAACTGAAACAAGTGTAATGAAAAAAGGAGTAAGGTGTAAAGCCTAAAAGCAATACGTGTATGCGAAGTTGTCATTGAAAGAGGCAAATGAATGATGAAATCAATAAAGAAATCCCTTCATATATATACCATCGCTTTTCGTATCTCTGTAACAAGGAAAGGCCGTGGGGACCCGACACTCTGTCATTGAAGACATGTTTGTTCTGTCATCTTCGAAAGTAATATCAGAGACAAAGGCACACAAATATGTTTGGTAGAGTATGGGTTATACACTTTCTCTGTGCTTTTTCTTTAGTTCCTACAAAGCTACGATTAAATGTTTTCATATGCCCATTCTTTGTTTTAGTGTCCGTTGCTCTCATTTGCTTGCATTTTAGGTTTCCACTTGTTAGGATTGTGCATTTGTTAGTATATTTATTCTACCCATCTATCAATTGTGCTGAAATTTGTTAGATTTTAAAATTAATATTAAAATGACTCAAAAACAAAAACATGGCGACCAAAGAGAAGCATCGGCCATTTACGTTATAACTTCCTCTTATGTTTGATAGAGTTATGAATTTGAATTAAGCTGTTTGAGGTGGGAAAAATTTTCTAAGTTAAAAATCATGTTAAAGAAAACTACATTTCAACAAAATTTTGAAAGTCAGGAAGGAACCTAAAAATATGTCTAAAATTAAGAAGTATTGAAAAGTTATCCAAGACATTTTAGTTTCACATTAGAAAAAACACATTTCGAGCTATTTTAGAGGTTTTTGTCACCTCATTAATTTTTCTCTAAAATTGCTCAAAAAATAGGACTGACAAGAAAATATTCTAAGTCCACAAAACTAATAGCTTTTTCGAGAAGTTTTGAGGAGTTTCCAAGTCCCTGACACCTAAAATTGCTCAAAAAATAGGAAGTGGTCAGAAAATATTCTAACTCCACAAAACTGATGGCTTTTTCGAGGAGTTTTGAGGAGTTTCCAAGTCCCTGACACCCAAAACTGCTCGAAAAACAAGAAGTGGTCAGAAAATATTCTAAGTCCACAAACTTGGTTGAGCTTCAGTCCCTCTAGAATTGCTCGAAAAACAAGAAGTGGTCAAAAAATATTCTAAATCCATAAACTTGGTTGAGATCCAAAGTCCCTCCAGAATTGTTCAAAAAACAGGAATGAGCAAAGAAAACATTCTAAGTTCACGAAACCAAAACAAGCTCTCAAAACCCCAGAATTAGTCGAAAAGAGAAGTCAATGAGAAATTATTATAAGGCCATAACACTAAATGAACCTCTTAGATTTCTCCCAGAAATACTTGGAAAAAGATAGAAAAACAAAAGTCTTAATAATCAAGTCATTGCAAAACCCAAAAGCGGTTACCAACAGTCATCAACATTTATCACTAAGTAAAGGAGATCATGGGTGATAGCAGTTACGAAAAAAGCCCCAACCAACACACGATCACAAGCAATCGTGGATAATTGGCATCAACGGTTGAAGGTAGTTACTAAGAAGTGCCCATAAAAAGAGGAGAATGGTTGTGGTCCTCCTGCCTATAAATACTCCAAAGCGTCACTTTACAGAGGACGATTTTTTGCACCCTAACACCCGCACCTAAAATCTCTACACGCTGAAACCCTGCACCGCACCAGACACCAGCTACAAGGAGACTCATTGTGGTCGTTGTTCGCTGTTGTGAGGAGTCGTACGTGTACATTCCTGCATATTTACCTTTCTGCATTTTAATTCCAGTTTGTTGCTTATTTCTTTCTGTAATTTAATTCCTATTTAGCACATTTATGTAAAAATATCTACTTCTGTTTGACCATTAATTGCTATTTTCATTTAATCTTATACTTTATAATACTAATTTTATTATTACGTTAACAACACACTTAAAAGAACTTAAAGAAGACCTAATTCAATTCTCATATTATTCTTAAATTATTTATTTATAAAACTGTCATTTTTTACCGTAAACACAGTATCAAGAACCATTGTCAAAGGACACAATCTTTTCTCATGTGCCGTACTAAATATTTAGTCTGTGTTTCTGTTCATGTAGAAGATGACGTGCATTGTTGAAGCTAAGTTGTTTAAATGTTACGTCAAATAAAATTTGAGAAAATATTTCTGAAAAAAATCAACGAATCCTATTATTTATACCCGTCCTTTTCCATCAACCCGGGACTAAACTTAAAATAAATATATTATTATGTATTTAAGATATAATACTAAATTATTATTATTAGTATAATTTAAAAAAAATTAAATTATTAATGCTAATAATAGGATACATCATAATAATAAATGTTAATATGATTTGTTAATCAATATACATTATCGGTTTTTTTATTAATATAGAACATTAATATGTTAGTAGTATAAATAACAAAAGTTTTGTTACCAAAATATATTAACAGAGATTATTATAATATTTAATAACTTTTCTTAATAAATGATAATTATATGGTGTAGTATCCATATATCACACCATATTCATTTTAGAGCAGATTAGAGAGTATGAAAGTTTTTCGGGCAAAATTTTAATGAATAAAGGTGTAATTGGATATTGAGTTAAGTTAAATAAAGAAAAAATTCGACATGTATTAAAAATCATGCCAACAATTTTCGTACGTATTTTTTGTATGAAAAATTTGTTTAAGTTTTACTCAAAATAAAAATTAATTATAAAATATATTAAAAAAACGAAATTATTTATTTATTTATCTGTCCTCTCTCTGGTTCTCTTTCGTTGAGCCCTGTCAACGGGACCTAATTCCATTTATCATCTGTTGTTACCAAAGTCCATTTTTTTCTGTAGGTTTTCTTGATAAACATCTCGTTGATTTATCAGTGACCTTCATTATTAGGGGTGCAAATTCAAAGTGGGCAAGCCTAGTTGCAGATTAGATATTGAGTCAAGTACAATTTAGGCTAGTAGTTGAATTTGAAATGTTTTGAACTAGTGAGTGGTCCAGCCTAATTAATCTCTCGTAGGATGAGCCTAATTAGACCGAGTCTGGGACAAAATAGATATAATTTTACTGTCCTTGTTTATACGTTTTATAAAATTATTTGAGTTGATAATTGGTTGAACTCTAAACATTTTGATACCTCTAATTCTCATATTATTTTCTTATGATAAACACTATTATTAGAAGGCCTTCTACATGAAATATTCAAAATAAATCAATGTAATGGAATATTTATCTTCCACCATTCTTCATCACATGTAAAGAATGGAAAAGAGACAAAAAGAACAAGTGTGGCAGGATTTGATTTTGGAAGAAATATTTTATTCGATTCTTAAAGACAAAGCAAATCAGTATTCCTTTTCTGAGAATACCTCCTTTGTGTTTAAACACATTGAATTCTTTTCACACCATATGTAGTGTGTCTCACTTGTGCAAGAGCTAGATTCCTTTTGTGTTCCAATTAATGATAAAAATAAATAAAAGAGAACAAAAGTCCAATTGTTAAAAATTTGACCAATTGAAGTTCAAGCTCGGACCTGATATCTGAATTCTTTTACGAATTGAAACTAAATTACAAATATAAAAATATAATTATAAGACTTTTCGTGTGACTGTAAAATCCACGCGCCTGAAAAGGTGATTCTAAGACCTTAATGTTTGCAAGGAAAAAGGTTAACTAATCAAGGAATATTAGGGTTCTCCCAGTCAAAGAAAGAATTCTTCAGCAAGCGGCCAAAGAAGAATAAGTACACCAAAACTTATTTTACCTCATTGTCTTCTTTCCATTTTGTGCCTACTGCTTTGCCTTTTAAGATTCTTGATTTTGATACATATTTCAATTACAAGATAGTCAATTCATAAAATAATCCATTAAATAATCAAGCTAAGGGAACATATATTATATTTGAATGCATCATAAAAATGAATTTGAAGTGCTTTTTTAATCAATTATAGATATTGCTCTAACTCAATAGTAGAATAAAATTTTGAAGTGATTTTTTAAGTTTAACTTGTTTGCAGCACAAACTAAATATTATCTAGTCCACAAAATATGAGATGAGCAACAGGTTAATCAGCTTATTTGGTTTTTCTTTAGAACCTCCATTGGCTTGAAGTAAAAAATTTCCTACTTCGTAAAAAACTCAGTTGCTTTATCTCGAAAATCACACAACTTCCGTTCTAACATTTACATAAACAAGCACAACGAGTGTTGTACCTATGATAGGTGGTGAGAAATTAACACTAATGTACAAATTAATACCTTCTCATCATTTAGTAAGTAAGAAATTATTTATTCATCTTAATTTATTAATGTCAAAAAATAGTGAAAGCCTAAAAAATTATATATATATATATATATATATATATATATAACAGCAGAATATATTTACGCTGGTATAAATTTAATAAATTATAATTTATTATATTACTAATAGTTAAATATAAGTTAAATAAATGTAAAATCGAAATAATAATATCTTTATATATATATATATATATATATATATATATATATAAGATCTTATTATTAGTATTTTTAGTATTATTTTGAAAAAAAAATTCCTTGAAAACATTAGGGTTAGCTTAACATTAGTTATGTTTACATAATTAATAGCATGGTCACTTTGGTAAATTCGGTAATCTGCCGCCAACACCTATCACACGAAACTTAAATGTTAAGTTGGTTTTGGTTCCGAGACAAATGTGCATCGAATTTCGAAACCACCTTTCCAATCACCTTTTACATTGAAGCTTCTCCTTCTCCTCCTTATCTCTCGCTATCTGTCTAGTCTAGCTAGTTGCTCTTTTTTTCCTTCTTACCCTTGGTGCTAGCTGGTTCATGGATTGTGGGCTCTTTGGGGGGTGGTTAATTTTTTCTCTCAAATTGCATGGCACAACCTAAAACATCATCATCACCAATCTTCGAAGCCAGCTCAAATGCACGCCCTTTTTTCCAATTCCTTACCTTTCACTTCATTCTCCTCCTCCTCTTTAATTTTTCCCACATACCAAACCCACCTCTCATGGCTTCCTCAGAACCCATTAAATCATCAGAATCAACTATCTCTACCAAAAACATGCACCCTCAAAAAACCAAGAACCCTTATAGTTCATCAGGAGATGCGGGTAAAGTTTTTGGAGCCAAAGCTCATGAAGTTCCAAGTGGTCCAAACCCTATTCAAAACCGGTAAGAGAGAAGCATGATACTGGTTCCGGCACAAATGATCCACACAGCTAGCTAGCTAGTAGATGATGGGATTTGTAGCAGCAATGTTATTGTAGTTGTTCTCATCTTCATAGTTTAACATTAATATTGTTTGTTATCGGTGAGAGGTTTGTTAGTCTTCCTTCTTCTTCTTCTTCTTCTTTTTTTTTATCATCGTAATCGTTAGCACAATTAATTTTCCACCTTTCTTTTTGGCTAGAAATGTATAGCAAGAAGTACTATATTTTTCTATTTGTATGTACTCACCTATTTCTTTTATATATAGATAGTGTTTATATGGTATTGTTGGAATAAGCATTTAATTACGTATATGCCTCGTGTATATGTTATCCTTTATTTTTATTTCTTATTTTTGGCTGCCTTTCTTGGCCTTCTACCTTTGTGCATCACCATGGAAAAACGAGTTCAAATTTAATTTCTGATTGGGTTATTTGAAATTTAGTTGTATTGAAATTATGTGTATTTCTTTGTTACTTTTTGTTGAGATGATGCGCTTTTCCTCTCCTAGATTTATGGACAATTTGATTATGATTTGTTTTTTCACGCTGGCGCTGTAGCCTTGTCTTTATTTCATAATTAATGCTAATTTTTATAACATCTTCTATAGGAAGGAGAGAGAGAGAGAGAAATGAGTACAATAAGATAAATAATGTGATAAAAAAAATATTATAGAAATAACATTATTCTTACTTTTATTTTTTTATTGCTATTCATCACTCCAGAAGTGGAGTATAATACTACCTCTCCAATAACTAGAATTTACTCGTCTAGCCAAAAAAGATCCACATACATAATGGTTTGTTTGTGAACAAATTATCTTCTTGTTATTGTGTTTCAATGCTTATAATGCATCCTATAGTGATCTCAGAGGATTTAAGCAAAGTGTCGAAATTTTCTATAAATTATATTATATTATATTATAATTTATTTTTATGTATCACATTACTCATTTTATAAATTCTTCTGATTTATTGCTTTGTTGTAAAATTAATTGCATAAAACTATTATATAAATAGAACCTTTTATTATTAAAACCCAGGATGTAAATCCCAATAAGAACACCATACATGTGGAGAGAGTATAGAAATAGATGAAGAGTAAATCAAAACTTTAGTTTCTAGTTTTCTTTGACCCTAAGATAAATATTTTATTTTAATCTTTAATTTTTTTAAAAAAATTACCAAGACTTAGTCATTAATAAATTAATGATGTTTAATAAAACTCTTTGGGACACATTAAATGGTAATTTCACATATTAATTTACAAGTTGACTAGTACTAGAAGTTAGATAAATTGAAAATTAAAATAAAGTAAATATTTATGAAATTAAAAAATTAATTAAGATCTAAGATAATAATTTCCTTAATAGAAAAGGGAAAATAAGGAGAGGCGTAGGTACATATTTGGTATATGAATGAGGGGTTTGCATGGTTTTCATTGCATTCTATTGGGGGGAAAGAAGAGAGAGGAAGATAGGGGCGGAATCTGAGGCACGCATTAAGCTAAGCAGTGGTGTCAGATCCGTGACCCAAAACAGTGAGAGGACTTGTTTTCGCTGTGCAAAATTATTTGATCAGCCTTTGGTCTCTTCTTTTGTCTTCTCAAACACATTTATCGATAAAGCTGATTCCAACCAAATTAGGTTACCTCTCTGCCCATCATTTCATAATTATTACTGTATAATTTCCCATTGCTGCATAGCCTGTTGCTGTTCGACTACTATATACTTGTTTTACATTTTTTAATTATTTTAAAGGGTTTAAATATGAATATTCTTTATCTTATTGCAAATTATTTGTTTTATTTTTTTCAAGTTTTTAATTTTTATTATTAATATATTTACCTAGAATCTATTATATATTAATTTTATTTGAATTACATTGTACAAAAATTATCCAAATATAAAAAATAAAATAAAAATTATTAAAATATTAAAATTAAATGATATTTTAATTAAAATATAATAAATAAAATAATTTTTAAATATTTTCAAAATTGAATCAAAAGGCTGTTTTAATATTTTTTTTACTTCCGGTCAGTCGAAACAAAATTGTTGTATATTTTTATTAAATTATATTATTTTATTTTCAGTTTGTAATAAAAACTTGTACTCTATATTATATTTAGCTGATCGGAAAGAAACTAAATTATATAAGAATGCTTACATTTTTAATTAAGTGAAATTAGCTTTGCATCGAGAAACACATTAAGATAACATTTTTATTACATACTTATGGCATACATTATATACAGGCAAAAGCCAAAGGAATTATTCAAGGAGGTAAAATGAAAAAATATATATACGAAATAAATTTGATATGTAACGGTTTTTTAATAAGCACTAATAAAAAATTGAAAAATGAAATAAATTATTTTTATACAAGCTAAAATTAACTTATACACTTTAGCTTTGAAAATAAAAAAGAGATTTTTTTTTTAAAACATTAGAGTCATAAGTTGATGGTAACATATGAAAGAAATTTTAACTATTTTATTTTTTTATTTTCTCAAAAATTTATCTAGATTCACCTATAAATCACTTTAACATAATGTGTCTATACGAGATATATTATGTTATAATCAATTTTATTCGAGTCCACTTTAAAATAATAAAATTAAATTTTAAAATTAAAAAATAAAGTTTATGATTAAATTTTTGTTATAGGTTAGGAGTGGATAAGACAATAAATAAAAACTTATTTGAAAAGCATTCAAAACTCAAGTTTTAAATTTTGAAAAATTAAAAATAGGTAGATTTTTTGAAGTTCAAATGGGTGGGTTAATCGATAAAAACTGATTTACAAGAATTGAAAATGGTTAAAGATAATTGGTAGATTTTGCGGGAGAATTGATAGGATTGTGGACAAAAATCAATCGGTGGTTATCGAAAAATAAATATTATAAAGATGATAGATTTTTTAAATATAAAAATAAAGAAACTATATATAGGAGGATATGTTTTAAGGGAAGGAAAGAAAAAGAAAGAGAAAGAAAAAGAAAGGAGAAAGTTAGAGCATAATGAGAAATTATGAGAAAAACATTATCAAAGAGTGTGAGAAAGAAAAAATAACACAACTTAAAACTTAAAAAAAAACTAAAAAAAAAAAAAATGAAGAGTAAAGGTTAAAAAGATGAAAAAACCTAATAAAAGTGCATCATCATTATAACTATCAAAAAACCATTTGGTTCAACCCTATCTCATGTGAGTCAAGGTCAAAGTACTCAACAAATTAAAAGCTCCATGGACCCAAAAAATTCAGTGAGTTAGGGTTATGATCAGGACTTTATGGGCTACAAAAATTTATCAATTTTTAGAGAATCTAAATTAAAAAATTTTTAATATGGATTGCAATAATCAATAGAGTATCTATTAAAAATGTTTATTTCATATAATATTTTCTATTATAAACTTGTAGAGTAATAAAATTGTTTAAAAAATAAAGAAAAATAAAATTTGTATAATATTAAATATTTATAATAATTTCTGTTATTAAATAATATTAATAAAAATATAATTATTTATTATTAAATTATTTTACATAATCTCTAATTTTTACCTGCATTATTAATAATTATTAAATTATTATAATAATTTTTATATAATTTTATAAATATTTTTTAAAATATTATTTAAGTATTAACTATAAATTTTTATCTATATATTTTTTATTCAATAGATTTAAATAAATAACTATTAAGATAATATTCATTTCTTATATTTTTTATTAAATTTAAAAAATATTTCATATATGTTTGTACCTAAAATAAGCGTCTAGTAGTTAGAGAATATATATTCATTATATGTCAAAATAAAATATTAAAAAATAGCAAGATATTAAAATAAAATATTATTGATTAAAAAATGATAATAGAAAAAATGCTCATCTCTTCAGTACTTTTTGTTTGTTTTCTGATTTTATTCTATATACTAGTCTGATCAAAGAGAAAAAGAATTGATTAAATTTATTAAAATAATTATTAAATATTATTTTATAAAATAATATTTTATTATTTAATTTTTATTTAGTTAAAAATATTATTACTAATTTTTATTAAAATTATAAATTATTAATGTGCCATATTAAATTTAATTAAAAAAATTACACAAACACAAAAAGTTAAATTTAATTTAATTTTATAATATAATTATATTAATATCATAATTATATTTAATATTATTTTTTATGATAAAATTTTTAATATATTAAATAATTATTTTCTATACTTTTAAAATTAATTTTTTATTTAAAATGTAATTTTTAATTTATTTAAATAAAATAATGTAATAAATATTATAAATAAATGATATAATAATTATTAATTAATTTTTAAAATAGGTGGACTAACCTACCCCTAACTCTTACTCTATTCCATCATTTTCTTCATATTAGGACTTAGGGCCAAAATAAACTCACTAACCATAGAACTTTTAAAAAAAGTAAAGCTATATATGAGGCTAAGTAGGATAAGGCTTAGAACTTTAACCTGTTCTAACAACTCTAATCATTATGTAAGATTTAAATTATTTTTTTTTATATCATTGTTCTTGTTTTGTTTTGCTGTGTTAGTTTTTTTTTTTTTTTTGTACTTTTGCTGTCTTTTGGTTTTTCTTCTAAATGCAATAATATATCTAACAAAAACATACAAAGAAAATAATTTTTTTTATCCTTTTACTGTTTTGATTGTGTGTTTTTTTCTTACATAGTATTCTCACATTTTTTTACCCATTTATTTTTATCATTTGTATGATTTTTTTTTTTGAAACACAATAAAATACAAAAAGAATTTTTAATTTTTGTAAATAAAATTTAAAAGGAAAAGTAAAACTCTTTCAAAAAATAAAAATAAAATTTTTTCATTATAATTAATCTAATAATTTTTCAAAACTCGCTTCAACCTTTTTGATATTTCATTATATTTTGTTTCTTTTGGAGCTTTAGATTTGAGTTTTTTTTTCCCCTCCTTTTTACTATCACAATCAAGGATTGCAAGGTAAGGTAAAAGTGTTTTAAGAAAGAACATTTTTTAGGAATAAAATATTTTTAAAAAAAATTAAAAGAGTCGCAATCAAAATTTATTAAAGAAAATTTTTTAGAACACTATGATTTTTGAAACAAAAAATTATTTAAATATTTATTTAAAATTAACTATGCAAATTTATTTCAATTTTAAAAATATTTATTTAACCCTTAAATAGTAATTGTTGCTATTTTATTTTTAAAGAAAAAAATTTATTTATTAAAATATTAATTGATATTTTAGGAAAGAAAAAATTTATTTTTAAAAATATTTTGACTCAACAGTTTAGCTCTCGCCTCTACATATTTTAATGTGTAATAGAGAATTCAAAATTAGTAGTTTTATCTAAAAGAATATGAAATTGGTTGATTAAATTAAATTTAGTTTAAAAAAATTTATTTTAAGATTAAAAATATTTTTATAAAATTGTAATATTTAGGATATAAGATAATACAGTTATACATATATTTTACAATATAAGTAATATAGAAGAAAACAAAGTGAGATCACATAGTTATATTACAAATAGTTAAAATATTTGTAAATAAATAAATAAATAAATAATGGTTTGAATTTATACTTAAATTCATATTAAAAGAGAATTTAAGATAACGTAAGTTATATATAAATCTCTTATAATTTATTGAACAATCGAAGACAATATAAATTACAGCGTTACTAAAATTTATGTAATAAAATAAAAAATAAAATTAAGTAAACAAAAGTTTAGTTATCTAATTTATTAAAATTAAAAATATAACTTAAGAAAATTTAATATATTAAATTAATCTTATTCAATGAAAAAATAAATATATTTAAATTAATTAAAGAATATAATTTTTTAATAAAAAAGATTAAAACTTTCGTTGATAAATTTATATTATATAAAACTAAACGTAATGTTGGTATATAAGAGTCTTAACGATTGAAAGCATATAAAAGTAAAGACACTATATAATAATACTATAAATCGTTGTATTAATATGATTAAAATATTAGAGATGATAAATTTTAATTAAATAAAAAACATATAATTAATTAATTTTAAAGGTTAAAAATATTTTTTTATACTAATGGTGTATAAACTTAAGGTAACGTTGTACACATATGTTTTAATAATTTATAACATATAAAGGTAAAGTTGTTATATATTAGCATTATAAATCATTGTATTAATAAAATAACTTCAATTTAAATTAATTGATTAATATATTAGTAATTAAAAAGTAAACGCTTTTTGGTTGATTATTAAGATAATTATCTAATTAATTAAAAAAATATATTATAAATTTATATTACAAAAAACTTATGTAACATAAACTTTATCAATTATAACACATGGTGATAGAGAAATTACACATTAATATTATAAATTAAAAAATATAATTCAGTAATCTTGACATAAAAAAGTAAAACATGAATATAAAACTAAATTGCACAAACATTGTAAAATTATTTAATACAATAAAGGACAATGATGCTAAAAAAAGAAATAAATAAAAATATAATTAAATAAATTAAATAAAAAAGTTAACAAAAAATTAATAGGCAAAAATTGGGCCATAAGAGTAGCCCAAACAAAGGTCAACAAAAATTTGGGTCACCAAACCGGCCCAAAAAAAGTCAGTAGGCGAATTGGACCATTAGACTAATCCAAAAAAAAAAATAGAAATTTGGACCACCAGATCGGCAAAAAAAAAAAGGCATAAAAACTGCAAAATTTTTTAGGATTTCGAATCTAAGCTCTAAGGTTTTTAGGAGCACGAAACTACATTTTTCAAGAGAAAAAAATATGGTAGAGATTTGATGTAGAGATGATAAAAAAAAAAAAAACTTTCTTTAAATAATGAGTTTATGTATGAGAGAGAGCAAAATAAAAAATAAATAATAGAAGTATTTTTATGGTATATGATGATTTGGAGAAGAAGAAAAAGAATGAAAGTTAAATAGTAAAATGTGATAGTTCAAAGAAGAAAAGAATGATAAATTTTATTTTTTTTGTTTTGGAGGTTGAAAGTGGTGATTTAAAAGAAAAGGGGAAAAGAACAGTTGAGGTAGAAGTTTTTGTGATGAAGAGGTTTAAGAATATTATATAATTGAATAGATATATGATATGCTTATAGTAAAAATATGTCAAAGAGCAAAATTTTAAAAATGCATAATAAAATATTTACTCGGACTTTTGAAACCTTTTATTTATTTACTTTTATTTTTCTTCTCTTCTAATATCTTTCTCTTTTTTATATTTTTCAGAAAAATTCTCTCCTCTCTAATACTTGAATCCTTTTTTTCATAGTTTTTTTCCCTTTTTATTATTAAATATTTTTATAAAATACTAAAAATCTGAAATTTTCTCATTTAATGTATAAAGTCACATTGGTTTAAGTTTTTATTATTAGAATTAGTAATTAATTACTAAATTTTTATGAATGTATTAATTTATTATTTTTGGCTCATACCATGTTGAAACAATTAAACTAATAATAATAAAATAATTTTTTTATTTATTAAAAATATATTAAATAGTTTATTTAAATATAGAGATACAAAACATTAAAATTTTAATAAAAATATCTTTATCATAATATATATTGCTGATTTTGTTATGACTTAATTATTTTTTTTGTTTTTTATAAAAATAATATCTTTTTGAATAAAATAATTTTTTTAAAGATTTAATTTTAAAAATTTTTAAGAAGTTAGAATTTATTTTTTCATTAACTCTATTCTAATGTACTTCCACGTGAGAATATCGAAGTCATATCCTGCCTAACTAAAAAAGAACTTGCTTAGGTAGAAAAATTAAATATTTTTAAAAAAATCTCTAAAAATATTAATATTTTAAAAATTAGATATCTCTTTTACTGCCACATCGTCATCGGTGGCAACGGCGGAGGACCTGGCCGTGGGATCGAGGGACAAAGGCGACGCTTAGGAGACAGTGGCGGTGGTTAATGTATCAAAAGGGGGCGACTCACAGGCTCTTCCAGGTTACATCTCTATCTATCTCTAAATGATGGACCCTCGTGATCTTCAATGGAACCTAAACTAGGGAGTAGGAATACGATGCATGTCCCTTTGAGGCCCCCTTTTCTTGTTTCAATAGACTAGAAAACCTCGTATACGAGCATGTTACCAATGCGTGTTTTGGGAAAGGTAACACTTTTGGCACCCCATTTGAGTCTTCCCTCCCTCGCGATGATGCTAATCAAATGTATCATCACGTTGCGGAACAGAGGAAGAAGGAGCAACAGGGGACTAGTAGCTATTAGCTTCTCTGTGATCGTTTTATGGGTTCAGAAGCTCTCGGAGCTGGAGTGGATTCTAAAGCTAGCTGATTTATTTAGGCTCTCACAAATGACACACCCTAGAATGGCTTTGAAACCCAATGCTCCATCGCATTTTTATAGTGCAGAAAAGGAAAGGGCTTTTACGAACAACATTGAACGTGCTTTCAACCCTGCAATATTTAGATGTGACAATAATATTATCATACAAGGGAAAGATGTAAAACACTGCATTGACAACAAGATCGGTTCTTTGAGGGGCTGTAGAAGGACTAGTCCACGTGGTGAGGTTGTGGGGGAGAGCGTTCCCAAGAACTTTTCTCATGCTCATCCTTCTGGAAATGTTTATGAGAATAATGGCACTCTTGGTAGTGATTTCACACTTGCCATGCTGCTGAACTTTTATTCTCTTGACGATGTGCAAGGTCACATGTACAAGATGGCAAAGGATCAAAAAGGTTGTCGCTTTCTGCAGCGCTTGATTGATGAGGGAACCTATTAGAACATGTGTGCGGTGTTTGAGGGAATCGTTGATATTGTTGGGGAACTCATGATGGATTCTTTTGGGAATTATCTTGTGCAGCAGTTGCTAAATGTTTGCAACGATGAACAAAGGTTGCAGATTGTGTTCTCGTTGACTATCGATCCCGGGTAGCTTGTTCGCATCTCTTTAAATACACGGGTAATTAAAAGTTTCATTCCAGTGTAGCTTGTTTGGTGAGTTAATAATTGTTTATGTGACAGCAGGTAGGGTGTCAAAACGGACCCCTCTATCGAAAATTAATTAAAAAAAATTAAAAAATGATCATAAATAATAAAAAAATATGTTTATATAATAAAAATTAATATTTTATTAATAACAAAATTATCTATTCTAGTCCACCATTAACCCACATTTTAGTAGGTTAAAACAGACTGAATTAGGTGGATCCATAATATTTAGTCCAGCTTGTCAATTTTGGTAGGCTAGGCAAGCTGGCCCGTCAGTCTAAGTCCATTTTGTCACCCCTAGCAAGAGGCATGTGATAGAGAAGTTGATTAAACATTATTATGCTTCTTTCACTGGGTTTTGGGAAGCCATTGATGAAGAAATACAAGAGAAGAATGTTAAGAATAATTGAAAAAGAGGAGAAAAGGTTAAAGAAGGATTTATTTTGTAATTATTTAAAATATATTTAGAAATTTATTTATAAACATTTATTTTAAATAATAAAATATTAACAAAATTAAATAAATAACTTGGCAGTAATGAGTTGACTCTCTGTACACTCAATAAGAGAAAATTAAGGAACTAAATCCTAATTTCTTAAACATTTTAAAGACTAAACTCTAACTAGGAATGAAAATAGGCTAGGCTTTATATGCAACATCCTCATCTTATTTAAAGTAGTATGGACAATAATTTTAGAAAGGAAAGTTTAAATTAAGTTCCTTTACTCACAAAATACAATTCAATTTACTCATACTTATTAAATTTAGATAACAAGGTAATAAAAATTAAACAAATTAAGAGGAAACATGAAATAACATTAATATACATTGTTTTCATAAATTTGTAAGGGGTTGACATTTGTAAAATATAACATCAAAATACATTAGGACTCATTTACAACATTTACAATATATAAAATATAACAAGTCCTAATGATCAGTCTATAATCCACAAGACTGAAGATGATACTGGTCGTCCCCATGCCATCTCTCTATCTCCACAAGGTCTTTAGAATCGAGATCGTCATCCGATCCGAGATAGAGATCCCTAGAGTCTACAGCAGCTTCCACACCCGAAACTCGCTTTGTCGCTCAAAGGTGACGCGAGTCGGCCTCCCAAGAAGGTCATTATCGTAATAATTGAACAGGTAGGTTGTAACATCCCTATTTTTATACTAATTAAAATTACATGATTATGATAAATATGCATGTGAGAGTATGTTAAGAGAATTCTGAAGTGTTAGAACTGTAAGTCTCTCGTTGTAGCGAGATAATTCTCGCTGTAGCGAAAGAGAGGAGGTGAAAATGAAACATTCTGGAGCATTCTTGCTATGATGAGAGATCCCTCGTTGTAGCAAAAAGTGCAGAAAACAGAGTGTAATTTTGTCTGATAGTTTCGCTGTGGTGAGAGAGAATCTCACTATAGAGAAGAGTGTTATGAGTAATCTCTCATTGTAGCGAGAATGTCGCAATTATGAGGGTATTTAAGGATTTTCTGAATGAAAAATCATATTTTCCTACCATTTTCACGTCCTTCTGATTTCTCTCAACTTTCACCCCTCCTTTTCAGATAAAACCCCTCAAAGTGCTATTTTAGGACATTCTTGATCAGCAACCTTCATTTAGATCTTCATTATAAGGTAAAATGAGCTCTATTCTATCATTATATGATATGAGTTATATGTTGAGTTCATGAGAATATGTTTATGTACCAATTTTGATGATGTATGTATGAGTAATGAGTATTAATGAAGAAAGATTGCTAATATTTATATGTTCGATGATTTAGTTAACTGATTATATAGTGTAAATATGAAATATATGATGAAAAAGCATAATATTATAGTTGAACAAGTGTGATGAATGTATGTCTGAAAATGATGAATATGTCATCGATGAATTGTTGAATGATATAATTATTGAGATCATGAGTCAGTGATGAGTAATATGGAATTAGTTTGGAAGTGCTATTAAGCACGATTTTATGATTGGAATGTGGGAAAATCCGCAGCAAAATCTTTATCAAGATAAAGGAAAGACTTATAAAGTTATATAATCAGGATAATGATCCACCAACCCACTAGTTCTTTTTATGAGGCACAAATGGGAGAATTTATCGTGGAAGCAGGAGAACTACTGAAACTGCGTGAAACTATCACAAGGATTTATGTACAAAAAATGGATAAATAGTTACAAAATACACTGGAGGTATAGAGTTTAGAGACAATAAGGAGAGTGTTTATAATTAATAAAAATATAATATGTTTAAATTCTTCTCATCACTCATCCAGAAAAAATAATATAGAATAAAAATAAGTAGAAAAAAGATAAAAAAAAAGTATATATAAACTTAATAAACTCTTATTTTATATTACATTAACTCATGAGAAAATATAATACACAATAATTAATTATGTACAAGTTGTATTGTGTACACTTAAGGATCAAAATATTTACTAGTTGTGTCTATTGTCATTCTACTTCTTTTTTTGCCTTAGTTTACACTGATGTGTGGGGTTAAAGTTGTATTGTGTCTAATTAAGGATCAAAATATTTTGTTATTTTATTGATAATTATTCTATATGTACTTAATTATTTTTAATGAAAGATCATTTTGAATTATTTTCTATTTTTAAAACTCATTATTAAAATTAAAACTCAATTTCGTGTTTTGATTCATAATTTGCAATGTAATAATGTTCATGAATATCTATCTAATCAATTTAAAAATTATGACTTTTAGCAGTAACTCTCATGAAACTTGCTCATTTTATTTTGTCATAGTTAGATTTTTTATTGCCTTTGGAGTGATGTTCTTACTTCTTATTACCTAATTAATAGATGTCATCATGTGTTCTTCAAAACTAAGTTTCTCACTTTATCTTATGTTTTTACTGGTTGCTTCATTCTTTACCTTCTTGTGTCTTCAGATCCATATGCTTTGAGATGACTTTAGTCTAGAGCTTGATAAACTCTTACCTCGTTCTCACAAATATGTTTTTCTTGACTATTGTATGTCTCATAAAAGTTATAAATTTTACTCTATAGCTCTTTGTTTTCTATTTTGTTTTAACTGTCACTTTTTTTAATCTATTCCTTTGTTCTACACCTAATCCTTCTACTTTAGTATTTGAGTCTGCTTTCCCTCCTTTAGCTTTTGTTCTTTTTCATTATCTTTCAGCAAAATCATCTCATGCTTCCACAAAACCAACTCCTTTGCATCCTTTATAGGTATATAATTGTCACCAACCACTCCTCTAACTCGCTTTTAGTGCCACTCAACCTCTTGTCTTTTGAGATTAAACTTCTCATTACTCTTTGTGAATACACTTTACTCAAAGTCCCTTTCTTTATTATGTTTCTTTAACTTACAATTATTTGTCTCCTCATTATACTTGTTTATTTTCTTTTTCTTTTATTTCTATTCCTTAGTCTATTGATAACGCTCTCTCCTTTCTCGGTTGGAAATAAACAAGTTATATTTGGAAACTTGTTCCTCTTCTTATAAAGTCTCTTGTTGGTTGCAAGTGAATTTATATGATCAGGGTTCGTCTTGATAGTAAAATTGATTGTCTTAAGGCTTATTTGATAGTCAAAGGTTATATATAAAATATTTGGTTTGGACTGGTGACACTTTCTCTCTTGTGCCAAAATGACATTTGTCTCACTACTCCTTTTTATGTCTGACTACACCTGTTTTTCATTCTTCTTTCTCAAAAAATTGTTATACAAAAGAGACTACAACTTAACTTACTTCAGTGATGATGCATGAAAAAAAACATTAATGATTATTACCACATATATTTTTAACCTTATTTACTTAGATACAACTAGGAGAAGCACTCAATACTTAGTAAAAAAGCTACATTTGCAAGATTTTTTTTTTCTGAATACTTAGTTGGTTCTACTGTTTAATGTTTTACTGACTATTAAACTTTATGGTCAAATGCTCTTAAAAAGTATTATTTTTTGAGCAAGAGGGTTTGCACTTGCTTGTAATAGTAAGATGCTCTAAGGTGTGAATTTTATTTCTGAATTTACAGTTTGTAGTTAATGAATTCATTTATCTAGTAATAGTGTAAAATTTGAAAAATATAGGATTTATAATTCCACATTATTGTTATAGATTATCAGCAACAACTATAATAGTTAAATATAAATTTTGTTTCCAAAAGAATGAGGCATGTAGACTAGCAAGTCACTGTCCGTTGATAGCTATCATAGGTTTTATTATATTCATATTCCTGTTTTTTTTTTTTTTTTAATCATAAACAACTTACATGGTCATATATATCCTTAGTCCTTATAGCAAGGAAGATGTTAATTCTGCGACGGAAACGTAATAAAGTAGAAAACTAACCGGCCTAATTATTTATCTATATTGATTACCATAGAATTAAGAAACTTTTTTCAAGTTGTATTATGTTTCACCTGGCCTGTATTATATATTGTCTCTACCATTTATGTATCTTGTTTTAGTTATAGATATTGAGAACAAGACAGTACATATTTCTCTACCAAATTGGAATTGGGTTTGTTGGATGTTCAACGGTAACTAGTACTTTTACTATCTGCTGTTCTTAAATAAATATAGTTAAAATGGTTCGTATTCAAAATATGCCTAATGTATTATTTCTTTAACATATCTTAGCTATTATTAAGCTTGATAAAGGTGACCAAATACCTTATGATTATGCCAAATCCTTTAAAGAGGCTGTTGAGGTTTTTCAGCATGCTCGAATATACTATTTTTAAATCTATTCTTTAATTTTAAAATGAGTATTCATTATTTGTTCAGAAATGTCGAGTTTGCTTGTGGAATTTTTGTGTAAATATGATAACAATGCTAAAGAGCTTAAGCACGTGAAGTCCCTTCAACATAATTTTATTGTCACTTGATAGAAAACTTGATTTCTTGGGACCATATCCTTCATCATATCTACATTTTTGGGATTGATACATTGCCTTGAAATCTTCTATTATTTTTAATATTCTTAACTTGTATTATTTCTTATTCTTTATTGATATTGCTTATCAGACACTACTTGGATTTATATATATTGTTAAAAATTAAACTTGCTAAACGACAAAACTAAGTTAAACTCTTCTTCAAAAACACAAATCCAAATTGAACTCTTCTTCATAAAGAAGATAAATCCAAGTTGAACTTTTTATAAAGAAGACAAATCCAAGTTAAACTATCATAACGAAAGAAAAATTTAAGTTGAATTTTTCATCATTATAAGAGAAGAAAAATTCAAATTAAGTTTGACCTCCTCCAAAACATTATAAATAGGTAGTGCTATGAAATATGAAATTTCATTATGAAATAATTCATTACTTATCCTTTATTATAAGTGGTTTGTGTTTGAGAAAAATTCTAATGAGTTTTTTTGTGATTGTTTGAATAATTAACTATTAACAAAGTTAAAGTTTATAGAGTTTATTTATTTTCTAATAAGAAAAATATTTATTGAGTATTCATTTTTGTCACAATGATGATATTTCAAGTAGACAATTTATTTTAATTGCCAACGTATATGTTTAACTAGGATATAGGAGTTCTAAATATATATCATGCTGCATAGCTTTTTATTTTAGAATGTATGATTAATTTCAATCTGTATGCTTATTGAAGAACATGTATCTTTTTTTAGAATTTATTTTAATTTTTTATTTTAATTATTGCAAAAATATGACAATGATCAAACAATTTTTTTAAAAAAGAAACATCACATGGAATCATATTTTCTAGAAAAAATTATGTAAGTCAACAAAATATTAATCAATATGAGACTATAGTTGAATAAAAAAAAATTATTGTCATATAATAAAATATCATTTTATTACAAGACTTGCATTAAAAATATAACTTGATTACAATTGAAAAGACACTTTAACTTAACCAAAACCACCATAATATGATTCTTTGAAACAACTAGAAACATAGAAAAAAAGATTCTCTGCATGTTATTTATTGCTTCTTTTTTGCGATGAACTGCTTGAACCAATATGCTGACATCTTGGATATCTCGAGTGTTTTGAAATCAACATAAACAATGCCAAACCTTGATGTGTAACCCAACCTCCATTCAAAGTTATCAAACAATGACCATGCAAAGTATCCTACAACATTTGCTCCATCATTATCTGCTTTTTTTAGTTGAGTCAAATAGCCTTTGTAATAGTTTATTCTTGTCTTGTTATGCAAACCTTTAGGGAGTCACATTACTCGGATCATCCATGCCTACAAGTCATAGTGTCCGATAACGTTGCAACAATAATAGAATACTATGTCAACAAACCAAAATGATAAAGGACAAAACAAGATATGAACATCTAATATGTTACCATTTTCAGATAAGTTCACATTCGAGTCTATGTAATCAATGTCTTGTACATGACCCATGGTGCAGTGCAAAGCCAAAGCCAATATGAATTAATATGCAAGAAATCAACTTATAACTTAGTGAATATACGATTTTTGTCCACATCTATACAATAAATATTTGTCACTAAGTTCAAACTTACTTTTAGACCAATAGACACTCCATTCTTTGCATCATCAATATTTGAAAAATAATAATAAAACAAGATGAGTTATGGAAATGCACACACAAAAAAAAACATCAAAATTTAGGAGTGTCAATAGACACTCTCATGTGCCTATTACCCCTCTTATTTATGTAATGTAAAATACTCCTATTATTAATATGGTATAAGAGAGAAAAAGGGATATATTAGACAAAAATTACTTAAATGAGAGTAGTAAAAGACACTTAAGAGTGACAATATTTAAAGGAAGCATTATCTTATAAGCAAATCCTACCAGTCCTATTGGTACTCTGGAACTTATTTATGCATGGGAATTTTATATGATATAAATATGTTATAACCAAAAACTAATACATATTTTATATCTAAATTATAAATAATATTTGAGAAATGATAATTAACTATTAGTTAAATATTATCAACATTCAAAATACATAATAAGTTAAATCATAAAAGAAAGTGACAGAAAAAAGCAAAGAATAGGTGAAATCAATAAAAAGTTTGAAAGGAACACAAATAAAAAGGAGCACACCGAAGCTGACCTCAACAGTCAACACACCTGCTCCTGTCAAGGGCGTGTTGATGAGCACGGCCATGCTCCATTATATTATTTTAGAATCCAACAAAAAAGTGACATCCAACATAAGACTTTAGATTATAATCTAAGATTTCGTAACAAATGCAAGTATTTTAGTGACATGAGACAACATTTCTGCAAACTGCTAACTAGAAATCAGAAACAAGAATGGCAAATCTTGAAGAAGCCACAAATTATGCTGTCATATATTCTCAAAACTGTCATTTATGACTTGGTCAGGTTAACAACAAGAATAATCAAATTGACAAATTGTATGTTGTCTTTTAACATTTAACAAATAAGTAATAGCACTACTCATCTATTGTCACAATAAAAAATAAAATAAAAGCATGTTTCACATATGACTATATTGTTTGAGCCATTTTTCTGATCAATCCCCAACCAATTATTTTGCAAGCAAAGCTATGAGAAAGAGAGACAGTGTTGCTAATTACTAACTCAACTTTGATCTTAATACTAAGAATCCAATCTACAACTTATTTTTAAGTACTAAGATCACATTGCAAGTGCTTAGTAGTTTCTAGGTATGTTAAGGTTTTCGTTTAAGAACTTGATTTTAAGACATTAGAGTGGGGTATGTTATTTTCCCTAAACGTGACAAAATGTTTGCTTGAGTTACAAAGTGTTCCACTACTCCACTATTGGCTCTTTTCACTTTCTTGGGGCACACAAGCTCCAATAAAAACTTAAAAAGAGAAAACTTAAAAAGGTTTTCGTGTGAAGAATTGTGTAAAAACTTAAAAAGCAACCAACATCCAATAAAGAAAAAAGAAAAAGAAAAAAGAGACAACTTTACTAAATACCAAGCATGAATGAAGATGAAACACAAACCATATTGATCTTCTTCAATTTTCAACAAGATCCATCAAACTCCAACTCACAATGAACAAAGCAAAAACACCAAAATATATCCGAGAGAAAAAAAAAAAAAAAACCTTTTTTTTGTTTATAAACAAGGAAAACTCACCAAATAGAGGCTATTTAAGCACTTGGAACACCGACCAGGGAAACCATTGACATTTGTGGTGCTACTGAAGCAATTCTTCTCCAACCAGTTCTCCACTTTGGCTAAGAGAAAATGCATCAGGGGGTTGGAGCCTAATGCCACAAAAATAATACACATCACATGTCTCATTAGGCCTTGTCAGTTAAAAGCCTCTCACATTCAAAGCCTTTCCCAACTCATTCTCCCAGGTTTCTGAGTCATCCGGCAGCATAGGCATCATGTCATATGATGATGTGGCATGGCTATGGCTATGGTCTGCCATGCCAAGTGCAGTAGAAGAGTATGCAGAATACAACAATGCTGCAAACACTGGGCAGTACCTACTGTGGTGCAGTTCCTTGTCACCATCATCTTTGGTAACACCACATGCACTTTTATACCATTAAAGAACCCATCCGAGAGAGTAAGAGGGCACCCTGCAACATCAGATTGTTGTGGGAATGCTGGGATTGTTGTCGTTGATGGCTTAGATTAGATGGGCTTGGGAAAATGGGCTTAAGGGTGGTTGCTGCTGGATCAGGAAGGCCCACAAAGGAAGGGAAGTAGAGAATGCAGCAGGAGAAAAGGAATTCCTTCTCAAGTTTGACATCTGGATTTCTCATGATTTTGAGCCACAAGCCAGCTATGTTTCTAGAGGAAATATTCCATAACAAGTGTAAATGGAAAGCATTAGTTTTAATCTCACAATAAGCCTCTAGCAACCATTTCGTGAAGAAGTTTTTCGGCTGTATCATTGTCATCTCTTTCAAAGAGAGCACGGATAATTATGTCAAAAGTTATAAAATCAGGACTGCAACCATTGTCCTCCATTTTTTACCATAAGGACAATGCTTCATCAACCTTGCCCTCTTTACAAAGCCCATTGATCAGAGAATTATATGCTGCCACGTTTAGATGATAGCCATTATTCAATAAATCCTGAAAAACCTCCTGTGCATCCTTAAGTCTTCCGCCTTTGCATAGTCCATCAATAAGTATTGTGTGTGTATAAGTCTGGATGAATGCCCTTGTCTATAACTTTATTGGATAATGCAATTGCCTGATCTAAATGATGGTTTTTGAATAATGCGTCTATTAAGGAATTGTAGGTAATTATATCAGCACGTTGACCCCTATCCTCCATCTCATCAATAAGCTCCCAAGCATAAGAAATTCTTCCTAATTTGCAAAAAACATCAATAAGAAAACTGTAGGTTACTGTATCTGGAACCATACCTTTGCAATACATGTCTTCAAATAGAGCCATGGCTTCATCCACCATTTTAATCTTGCAGAACCCCGTAATCATTATGTTGTAGCTATGCAAATAACTTTTAATTTAAATATTTTAAATAAGTATTAACTTTTTATTGATATTATAAATAATATTTAATGAGCTGTAATTCTTAATTAATAAATAATAAACATTTTTTAATTTATTTTTTAAAAAAATAATTGAATAACAAAGAAAAAATTGAACAGTTTTTTACTTTTTATTTAATTACTACTTCTTTCTTCTTCTTTTCTCTACTCTGCCTTCTATTTTTTCAATGCAAAAACATTGGTACAAGAGTTTTTCCTTTTCACTACTCTGCTTCCATTACTCACACCTAACAAACAGTATTTCGCAGTTTTTTTTGCAAAGTTGTCACTTTTAGAGGCATAGAGATTATAAATGTCAAGTTTATTTTCTTAACAATCAGGTTTTATTGTTTTAATTTAGTCTTATTTTAAATAAATTTTAAATAAAATTATAATAATTTTAAATAAAAATTTGAAAAATAAATTTTAAATAAAATTATAATAATTTTAAAAAAATTATAATAATTTTAAAAAAAGTATAATAATTTTAAAAAAATTATAATAATTTTAAAAAAATTATTTTATTAATATAAAAAAGCCTTATTTTTCCTTCAGCCTCCATTATTTACACCTAACAAACAGTATTTCTCAGTTTTTTCGTAAAGTTGTCATTTTTAGAGGCAGATTATAAGTGTCAAGTTTATTTTCTTAACAATTAGGTTTTATTGTTTTAATTTAGTCTTATTTTAAATAAATTTTAAATAAAATTATAATAATTTTAAAAAAATTATTTTATTAATAACAAGTCTTATTTTTAAATTTGCTTTAATCACTAAAAGCTCTTGAGCAGGCTGCTTTACATAATCCATTGATCAACCTCCCGTAACTAACTTGGTTCATCTGAAATCCTCGTGAGAACAATTTGTGATGAAAATGCAGCGCTCTTCTACGTTGCCATTGAGACACATACCATTCATGAGTGTAGTGAAGGCTACGGTATTCGGCTGTTGACCCAATCTGAAGATCTTGGCCAATACCGAAAAAGCCAATCTTTGAAAAAGTACAATTGATGTGAATGTTAAAAGTACAAATGTCTGGCTCAATTCCCTTGAATCCCAATCGTTGAAAAAGGAAAATGGCAGTGTGGAATTGCTTTTTCTTAGGAGGTACCCCAAAATCTTGGTAAATTGAATGATGGATGGGGGAGGACGGGTATTGAGCATGCGATTGAACGAGTCAACGGCATCATCAACATCAACATTGTGAATGAATCGGGTTTAGAGTGACGAAGAAGGAAAGCAGAGAAGAAAAGGAGGAAACTTGGGAACAGAGAGACGGAGAGAAGAGCTTAACCTTGAGAATGACATTGGGAATATCGAAGATGTTATGTGGTTTGGTTTTGAAGTGATCAATGGAAGAATCATGTACTGTGTTTACGGTCTTGTCAGTTTTTTTTAAAGATCAAATTAAACTTATTTTTATATTCTTTAGGTACTTTTTTTATTATATTATGTTATTTAAATTTGTATCACTCTATAACAGTTATACAAAATATTAATTAAAATATATATTTGGACCCTTATTATTTAATAATTGTATTTATGCTTTTAGATATTATTGAGGTCTGAATTTGGGCCACTTAATTTACCCTAATTAGAATCTATAAATAGATTAATAAGATTCTGAATTAGGGTATGATGCGATTAGACACTTTGAAATTTTGAGACTTGGCCGAATATAAGAATCCTTATTTTTACTTTCTCTCAAACTCTCTCGATGAAAGGCTAAATCTCTCGTTCAATCTACAAAATCCAAACGTTGTAAGTCTGACTTGAGTTTTGCGCCAAATTGCTCCGAATTTGTTCTCTTTTCTCTCTAATCTCAAAATTGTGTATTGCGATCGTAATTGACTTTTCTGTTGTTAGAATTCAAATTAGGACTCGTTTGATACTCGAATTTGATAATTAATGCAGACTAGGTTAAATGATTATTTGATTTAATTCGTAACTCTATTCAATTAGGTTATTTGATTGAATTAATAATTGAATTGGGTGATTGTTCAAACGCAGATTTGAATATTTAGATACTGTGATAGCCAGAGTTACACACAATTGGTATTCTGTGGATTGATATTTTTTAATTCATTTTTACTCACTTTAACTCTGTCCGTAATTTAATTGGATTAATTTGCAATTTTAAAAAACCCAAAAACCTTATTTGCATTTTTTTAAAAGAAAACCTAAAATTGAATTTGACTGAGAATGTGTTTCTGTGAATCGACCTTGGTTTGACTCTATATTACGAAATCTTTAGAAAATTTCATTGTTTTGATAGCAGCTCGGCATCAGATCGCTTTCACTTGTCCTTTTGGTACCTTTGCTTATAGACGGATGCCATTCAAAATGTGTAATGCGCTTGGCACTTTTTAGAGGTGTATGAGCATCTTTGTGGACTTCTTAGAGACCTCACTTGAAGTATTCATGAACGACTTTACTGTTTATAGGTTTTCATTTGATGCATTTTTAGATAGCTTGTCTAGAGTATTAGATAGGTGTATACAGTTCAATTTAGTTTTAAATTATGAGAAATGTCATTTTATGGTGACCGCTGTATTAGGGCATGTAGTGTCGAGTAGGGGTATTGAGACTGATAAAGCCAAGATTGATGTAATTGTTTCCTTACCTTACTCTACTTCTGTGAAAGAAGTGCGCTCTTTTCTTGGCCATGCAGATTTCTATAGGCGCTTCATCAAGGATTTCAGTAGAATCACATCCTTATTGTCCATCCTTTTACAGAAAAATGCTAATTTCATCTTTGATCAGACCTATAAGGACGGTTTTGATGAGCTGAAGAGGCATCTCACTTCTACTCCTATCATTCAGCCTCCAAGTTGGGAGATTTCATTCGAGCTTATGTGTGATGCTTCGAACACTGCAGTTGGTGCTGTCCTTAGTCAAAAAGCGGAGAAACAACCCCATGTCATAGCCTATGCATCTCACACATTGGATAAAGCACAAGAAAACTACACCATTACAGAAAAAGAATTTTTAGCCATTATTTTTTATTTAGATAAATATCGTTCTTATTTGCTTGGCTCTGAAGTAATTGTTTACTCTTATCATGCAACTTTGAGGTACTTGCTTAAGAAGTCAGATTTTAAACTGAGGCTAATACGCTGGATGCTTCTTTTGCAAGAGTTTGACATTAAGATCAGAAATATAAGTGGTGTAGAGAACTTAGTGGTAGACCACTGGAGCATAATTCAGCAGCCATTGGAGGATCTCCCCATTAGAGACACCTTTCCTGATAAGTAGCTTTACCACATTGGAAAGCATGATCCTTGGTATGCAAACTTGGTAAATTATTTGGCTGCAAAAGAGATTGATGATTGCTTTTTCCTTGAGGTGTTTAAAAGATTTGTCGTAAATCCTCATCAAAATTTAAACAAATTAATGTAGTACTACGGTTACCATAGATTGTCTCCCATGAACATTGGCTATTAATCTTCATTAAACATGTTGAAGGCATTAATTGAACAAGCAATTAAAATGGGGGTGGGGGGTTTGTGGTTTCAAATCAATATAAGGAGCAGCAAGCAAACAAGTTTAATTAATTCAAACAATAGAAAGCAACAATCCTTAGTTCATCCATATAGATTCTATCCTCATTCCACTCAAGATTTAACACTCATCCTCTCTCCTATGAATTAGGTTAATTTAACAAGCGAAAATCAACCTTATGATCCCAACGAAATTACGCAATTTCTTAGGCTCTAATCCCTCATCCCAAGATTACGCAACCTTAGAATTAAACCTAGGATTAAGAAATCCCTAGTTTAGAATCTCCTTAAAATGAATTAGGGTTAATTAAGCAATGTCTCCCTTATTCACCATTAATTCAATTCAAGAAGCAAGAAAGAAGTAATTCATGAAAAGAAAGGAGTTATATTATCATTAAAATCAAGAAACTCAAGAATCCATGTGAACTCGTTAAGGATTACACAAAATTTAGCCCTCCATGGAAATAGGGGTCAAAAACACAGTTTGGAAATGAAGAAAACTCATTGGCATTAATGTAAAAGTAAGAGAAATGAGAAACCAAACCCTAGGTTGGACCCTTGGCTGTCACCCAAGGTTGCCCTAAGCTTTGGAAAATGTCCTAAATTTAGTAAAGAAGAGAAAATGTACGAAAATTGTAAGAGCTCCCTACCCTAATTTGGCAAAAATCTATTTATACTAAGGCTGACGTCCTCCAAAGTGATTACTTTCATTCTTTCATAGTAGACACGCGTATCTTTCTCCCTGAAAGTAGCGCCACCCATTATCACCACCACGTTTCCCTTGAAACCCTAAATTTCCCAATTTTTGTCCAAAACAAGTCTTGTTCATAACTTCCATTCTACAAATCCTTTTTCAATGATTCTTGAGTCAAAATTGCTTCCCAAAACGTGAGGATTCACCTCGTTTTGGTCTCGTTCAATTTTGAGTTCTATAACTTGAGATATAGTTTCGAGTTCATAAACGACATTCTCCAACCCTTGTGCGTGTTTTTATCCAACAAAGGTCCTCTTCCAGAATTTCAGCAAGGGGATTCCTATCATTTGGTCATCAGAGCTTTGGTTCTAGGGTTTGAGAACTATTATTGCTGGAATTTTGTGGTAACATCCTTCTTTAATTCTTTCTCGTTACCTTGATATTACCTTGTGTTCTTTCTCTAGTGCTGAACCATTGCAAAATTTATACCTTTGTAGTTAAAAAAAAATTATTACAGAAAATTCGTACAAAAAAATTTAAAAAAAATGGTGGCTGAATGGTTTATGCTTTTAGAATAATTACAATTCAATTTTCCAAGGTAATATATTGGTTTGGTTGAAGGATTGTTGCTAGCATTCTAATTTTAGTTTTTAATTCTACAAATTCCTTGTTATGTACCTATAGTTTTGTGGCTATTTTTCTTCGTCTTCCCAAACCTTTTTAGCCTACCCTAAGTTTTTGACTTAACACAATTCGGGTGGATTGTCCTTGATGTGGTCTCTTTCTTTTTGATTCACTTAAGAATAAGAGAATTCTAGAGTGGAAAAAGGCAAGAGTGCATATTATTAAAAAAAAAAAAGCCATATTAGACTGATACACTTGAGGGTGGTGAGGGTTAAAAAAAAAATAGCAACTGCAATTTTCTTGTTACGTTTGATTTGTTTGTTTAAGATGGCAGGAAATAATGCTAATGATGGAACAGGACTTTCTCAACTCCAAATGCGAGCTTTGACACAACATTTGGAGAGGTTGATAAAGCAACATAATGATGAGCTCCACGAGAGATTGGACCAATTGGAGAATAGAAGACATCATGAAGAAGAAAGGAGGAGAGGAGGAAATGATGGTGTTCTTAGACAAAACCGAATTGACGATTTTAGACTCAACATTCCTCCATTTAAAGGGAAAAGTGATCTGGAGGCATATTTGGAGTGGGAACTCGAAATTGAGCATATTTTCACTTGTAACAACTATGATGAGGGCCAAAAAGTGAAGTTGGCAGCCGCAGAGTTTTCGGATTATGCACTTGTATGGTGGAATAAATTACAAAAGGAGAGAATGAGAAATGAGGAGTCATTCGTGGAAACTTAGACTGAAATGAAAAGAATCATGAGGAAGAGATATGTGCCGACTAGCTATGCTAGAGATGTGAAATTTAGACTACAAAAATTGACCCAAGGCAGCAAGGGAGTTGAAAAGTATTACAAGGAATTAGAGGTGCTCATGATGCAAGCCAACATTGAAGAATATGAGGAGGTAACCATGGCCCGTTTCCTTAGTGGTTTATCTAATGATATTCGAGATATTGTTGAATTACAGGAATTTATGGAGATGGAGGACTTGTTGCACAAAGCAATTCAAGTGGAGCAACAACTCAAGAAAAGGGGTAGCAAGGAGGAGTTCTTCCAACTTTAACACTACTAGTTGGAGGGACAAAAACAAGAAGGAAAGGGCTGCCACTTCTAGTAATTCAGCACCTATTTCTCAAGGAAAAACTTCATCAAAGTCCTTGGAACAACCCAATAAAAAGAGTAAAGATGTGAAGTGTTTCAAGAGCATGGGCATGGGACACTATGCTTATGAGTGTCCTACCAAAAAGACCATGATTCTCAAGGATAATGGGGAGTACACTAGTCAATCTGAAACTAGTGAGGGAGAAGAGAGTGAAAATGTGGAGGAAGAAGAGGCTGCGGAGGGAGATTTGTTAATGATTAGGAGGTTGTTAGGGAGCCAATTGAAGCCTTTGGATGAGTCTCAAAGAGAGAACATTTTCCACACTAGATGTTCTATCAATGGGAAGGTTTGCATGGTGATTATTGATGGAGGGAGTTGCACCAATGTGGCTAGTTCTAGATTAGTGTCAAAGCTAAATTTGGCCACTAAACCACATCCTAGGCCATACAAACTTCAATGGCTTAGTGAGGATGGAGAGGTACAAGTAAGGCAACAAGTAGAAGTGAAAATTTCCATTGGAAAATACAAGGATAAGGGGCTATGTGATGTAGTTCCAATGGAGGCCAGCCATATACTTTTGGGGAGACCATGGCAATTTGACACTAGAGCCATCATGATGGTTATTCCAACAAGATCTCTTTGTTGCACTCATCAATTGGATTTTTATAACATTATTTCCTCTAATTCCTAGCTCATTAATCCTCTTTTGTGCCTAATTGATTGAATTGGATCATTTTATGATGTTTGAATTTTATTTGGGCTTTATTTAATTTTTCCAGTATTTAGCAAATTCTGATACTGTTTTGGTTTCTGGACCATATCTTGAGTTGTAGAACTCCTTTCATTGTGATTCTTGATTTGCAGGAAAGCTAAGAGAAAGGTTCATAATTCCTATGCAGAGGTCAGAAACCAATTCTGATAATAAGAAGCTGAAACTGGGCCTGGAAAAAGTCGGAATGCTGCAGTCGTGGATCCTGAGCAAGGTGCACTATTTGGGCTATATCTCAGTCCACAAACATCCGATTAAGCCCATTCTAGTGGCGTTTTAAAGCTGACATCCAAGGCTACAATTGTCCTTCAGGTCACGAACCAAAAAGAGGCCGTTTGCATAGCCGAAAAAATGGAACAAAGTGACGAACGAAATTTTGAATTTAATTTTTTGGCTCTTCTCTTCTCTTCTCTTCTCTCTCTCTCTCAGCCCCTCTCCCCTTTACGAATTGTTTCCCTCCATCCATGGAGGCTTAGATTTCTATCTAATTCAAGGATTAAAAGGGACGTGACACTCTTGAGGATTGGTCTTACATTGGCATAAATTCAATAACAAATTTGGTTTCATCTCTTCCTTATTTTCTCCTTTTGCTAATTATATTTTTGAATTGAAGTTATTCGTTTGGATTGATGATTATGTATCTGGTTGATTACATATTATTCGATTGATGTATGTAATTCAGTTTTAAGGAACGTGAATTAGATTTTCAGGTTTGGGATCCAAGATTAATGGCATTGGTGAATTAAATTAACACAAAATGATTAGGTTCTAGAGGTTTCTAAACTTTGAGTTTATTGTGTGTTAATTGAATGCATGAGGGTTCTCGTGTGAATGCTTAATTTGAATTGAGGTTTCATTCGAATTTAATATTAATCACTAATTTGTTGGTTGATGCATCTCCTTGGAATCCGGTGATAGAGTGGTCGTAGTTCTTCTAAATTCTTGTATTAGAGTTTTTAATTATTTTTAACTTTTGATTCTAATTAGTTATTCTATAAATCAAACCCCGTCTAAAAAATTTATAATCGTATAATGTTATCATCGTTGGGAGACGACTTGGATTGCACCTCTTACTATATAATTTTTATGCAATTCGGTTTTTATTAATTTGTTTGAGAGCGACACTCGCGATCAAATTTTTGTTCCAACAAGATCTCTTTGTTGCACCAAGATAAAAAAAATTGTACTCAAACCATTGAGTCCTAAAGAGGTGTGTGAGGATCAAGTGAGGATGAGAGAAAAGATTGCTCAAGAGAAGAAAGAATTGCAAAAAAAGAGTAGTCTTAAAAAGGAGAATGACACACTTGAGAGAAAAAATAGTGAAAAGAAAAAGAGTGAAGCGCTTGAGAGAAAAGAGTGTTGTTTGGCAAAGAAAAGTGAGGTGAAGAGGTTGTTTCTTGCTAAACAGCCCCTATACCTATTGTTTTGCAAAAATCAGATTTTGAATACTAACAATTTTGATGATTTTGAATTGCCTTCTAGTGTTAAATCTCTTTTGTAGGATTTTCAAGATATTTTTCCTTCAAGTGTACCAAGTGGTTTACCACCATTGAGGGGGATTGAGCATCAAATTGATCTCATTCCGGGGGCATCCTTACCCAATAGGCCAGCATATAGAAGCAATCCACAAGAAACAAAAGAAATTCAAAGGCAAGTGGATGAGCTCATGAGTAAAGGATGGGTAAGCGATAGTATGAGTCCATGTGCTGTACCTGTAATTTTAGTCCTTAAAAGGGATGGAACATGGAGAATGTGTTCAGATTGTAGAGCCCTAAATAACATCACCATAAAATATAGGCATCCTATACCTAGGCTTGATGATTTGCTTGATAAATTGATTTAAGAAGTGGATATAATTAGATTAGGATTAGAGAAGGGGATGAATGGAAAACTACTTTTAAAACAAAATATGGTTTGTATGAATGGTTGGTTATGCCTTTTGGTTTAACTAATGCACCTAGTACTTTCATGAGATTGATGAACCATGTTTTGAGGGAATTTATTGGCACATTTGTTGTGGTGTACTTTGATGATATTCTTGTCTATAGCACTACTCTAGAGTTGCATCTTGAACATTTTAAATCTGTTTTGTGTGTGCTTAGAAAGGAACAATAGTATGCCAATCTTGAGAAATGCATTTTTTGTACTGACCACGTTGTATTCCTTGGCTTTGTTGTTAGTTCTAAGGGAGTGCAAGTAGATGAGGAAAAGGTTAAGGCCATCCAAGAATGGCTCACAACTAAAACTGTGAGTGATGTAAGGAGTTTTCATGGTTTAGCAAGTTTTTATAGGAGGTTTGTTAAAGACTTTAGCACCTTGGCAACACCTCTTAATAAAGTGGTTAAAAAAAATGTGGTTTTTAAATAGGGAGAGAAACAAGAAGAGGCCTTTGCTGCCCTAAAACATAGGCTAAGAAATGCACCCATGCTTGCTTTGCCTAATTTTGATAAATCTTTTGAAATTGAATGTGATGCATCCAATGTGGGAGTTGGGGCTGTTTTGTTACAAGAAGGTCATCCAATTGCTTATTTTAGTGAAAAGTTAAGTGGGGTTGCTCTTAACTATTCCACTTATGATAAAGAATTGTATGCGTTAGTAAGGTCTTTAAAAACATGGCAACATTACCTTTTACCTAAGGAGTTTGTGATCCATAGTGATCATGAGTCCCTAAAATAGTTAAAGAGACAAGGCAAGCTTAACAAAAGGCATGCCAAGTGGGTTGAGTTTTTGGAACAATTTCCCTATGTCATAAAGCATAAAAAGGGGAAAGGGAACATTGTGGCCGATGCTTTATCTAGGAGACATGCATTACTTTCTATTCTTGAAACTAAGTTGTTTGGACTCCAATCTATGAAAGAAATGTATGTGAATGATGAAGTTTTTGGTGATATATATGTTGCATGTGAAAAAATGTCTCAAAATGGTTATTATAGGCATAATGGTTTTTTATTTAAAGAAAACAAATTGTGTGTGCCTAAATGTTCCATTAGAGAATTGCTTGTTAGTGAATCACATGAAGGGGGATTGATGGGTCATTTTGGAGTTAAAAAGACGTTAGAAACTTTACAAGAACATTTCTTTTGGCCTCGTATGAAATGTGATGTGCATAAATTTTGTGAGCATTGCATTGTGTGTAAAAAGGCTAAATCCAAAGTGATGCCACATGGTTTATATACTCCTTTGCTTATTCCAGAATATCCTTGGATTCACTTGTCTATGAACTTTGTTTTGGGGCTGCCTAGAACAACGAGTGGCAAAGGTTCTATTTTTGTTGTTGTTGATAGGTTCTCTAAGATGACTCACTTCATACCTTGTAAAAAGGTAGATGATGCTTGTCATGTGGCAGAATTGTTCTTCAAAGAGATTGTGAGGCTCCATGGATTGCCTAGAAGCATTGTGAGTGATAGGGATGCCAAGTTCTTAAGTCACTTTTGGAGAATTTTGTGGGGAAAGCTAGGTACTAAATTGTTATTTTCTACTACTTGTCACCCACAAACTGATGGACAAACCGAAGTAGTCAATAGGACATTAGGCACCTTGCTTAGGACTATTTTAAAGAAATATCTTAAGTCTTGGGAGGCATGTTTGTCTCATGTAGAATTTGCATATAATAGGTCTGTCCATAGCACAAAAAATTGTTCTCCATTTGAAATTGTTTATGGTTTTAATCCCTTAACTCCTCTTGATTTGTTGCCTATGCCTAACACTTCTATTTTTAAGCATAAGGAAGGGCAAACTAAAGCAGATTATGTGAAAAAGTTGCATGAGCATGTGAAAGCTCAAATTGAAAAGAAAAATGAGAGCTACGTTAAGCAAGCAAACAAAGGGAGGAAGAAAGTTGCATTTCAACCCAGAGGTTTTGGGTGCATATGAGGAAGGAAAGGTTTCCAGAACAAAGAAAATCCAAACTCCAACCTAAAGGAGATGGTCCTTTTCAAGTATTGGAGAGGATCAATGATAATGCTTATAAAATTGACCTCCCAAGTGAGTATAATGTTAGTGCAACATTTAATGTTTCTGACTTGTCTCTTTTTGATGCAGTTGATGAAGCATTGGATTTGCAGTCAAATCCTCTTCAAGAGGGAGGGAATGATGAGGACATGGTTAAGGACAAGAGGAACAATGCACTTGAAGGACTTGGGGGACCTATGACTAAAGCAAGAACTAAGAAGGCTAAGGAGACTCTAAACCAAGTGGTAGCAACAATTCTTGAAGTTGCCCCTAAATTGGAGGACTTAGAGCCTAAATTGGTTCATTGCATTGTTCCAATTGAAGACTCTTGATGCAAGAAAGGCTGCTAGTATTTTTATTTTATTTTTAGGGTTTTATAAGTATTGTAAGCTACTAAATAAAGTTTGTCATAAGTTTAAGTGGGCTGCTATATGGGCATATGAATTTAGCCCAATAAATTCTAGGTATTGTTATTTCTTTTATTTTCATTATGTTTTAATGGGCTAGCTGGCCCATAATAACTTTTAGGGTTTTGTGGTTGCTAATAGGCAGCCCCTATATATATTCACATTTACATCAATGAAAGAAGATTTGGATTATCAAACAAAACTTTGTGTGAGAGTGATTCTCCTGGGTTTTTGGCTGAACCAAGTCTGAGACTTATCAAGGGCTTTTCACCTCTCATGTGACGTCTTTGTGGCTTATCTTTCTCCCTGAAAGTGGCGCCACCCATTATCACCACCACGTTTCCCTTGAAACCCTAAATTTCCCAATTTTCGTCCAAAACAAGTCATGTTCATAACTTCCGTTCTACAAATCCTTTTTCAATGATTCTTGAGTCAAAATTGCTTCCTAAAACGTGAGGATTCACCTCGTTTTGGTCTCGTTCAATTTTGAGTTCTATAACTTGAGATATAGTTTCGAGTTCGTAAACGACGTTCTCCAACCCTTGTGCATTTTTTTAATCCAAGAAAGGTCCTCTTCCAGAATTCCAGCAAGGGGATTCCTATCACCAAGGTTCACAATGTATTTCATGTATCAGAACTTAAAAAACATATTGGAGATCCACTAACTTCAACCAATCTACCCTATCAAATTGAGGGAGCATTTGCTGAAATGAAACTTGAGGCCATTTTAGATAGAATAACTGTGAATAAGAAAAGAGGAAGCTATAGTGACTAAAGTTTTGGTCAAGTGGAAACATCAGCTTCCAAAGGATGCAACCTGGGATTCTGTTATGATTTGAGGCAGAAATACCCTTCATTCCATCCTTGAGGTCAAGGATGTTTCCAAGGGAGGGACATTGATATGAAATAAAATTGTTAAGTTGGTTAGTTTGTTAGCTATAAGTAGCAAGTTAACTAATTGATCTACATTCAATTCATATCTTGTTATAACTTCTGTAAATCTATAA
Source organism: Abrus precatorius (assembly GCF_003935025.1). NCBI lineage: Eukaryota > Viridiplantae > Streptophyta > Magnoliopsida > Fabales > Fabaceae > Abrus > Abrus precatorius. Next base: position 9,878,271 of record NW_020874439.1, on the reverse strand, counting down.
AAAATCTCACTAAAATCATTTGGGACTTTTTCTTCAATAAAATTCCCTCTTTTCTTTATGTTCTTTAAGTTTATGCTTAATTCCTAGAACTAGGAATATTTATAATAGAAAAAAGGTGTAACTTGTTTGTGATTTTACTCACGATGCCCCAATGCTTATTATTTAAAATTATGTTAGCCACCAGTACTTTGTATTATTTTGTTCCCCTCCATTCTGATCAATGCAAGCCAATAATGGATTAGAGATTCACCAGTGTAGCATAAAATCGACTAATCAAATCTAAGTAATAACCCTCTAGTGCAATAGCTACTTGGATACTTTTTTCCATTTTGAATATTGCATACCCATTTTTTAATTAACATATGGAGATAGTAAAATTTAGTGAAGTCAGTTACCATTGTTTCTAGTACAGTACAAAACACATTAGTTTAGCATATACATTAAGAATTACTTAAACTGTTTGATATTCAATTTTAGTTAAGTTCAATACTTCTTAAATTTCATGAGATTATTTCTTCACTTAGTATCCCTTTTACCACCACACATTCACTCATTATAGGGAGATGATAAATCCATATCAAGAATAATTTCCTCAGCTTCATTAAAAGGTGAGCCAACCTCCCATTCCATTTCTCTTCTACAATCCAAAAATACTGTCTTGAATTGGCCTAGAGTATTGCTAGGTGCACCTTTCTTAGCTGCATTGTCATCATTTTCATCTGGAACAATATCAAACATGCTTAAAACATTATCAGGTGCATGCAAGCCAGGGTAATTCAAATAACAGTCATGATATGGCAATGCTTTCGAGCAATGCTTTCTCATGCATAAGATAATTCTTTACACCTTTTCCTTTCTCATGCATATCATAATTCTTCTTGATATGGCAATGCTTTCGAGCAATTTCCCGATGCTAGGCAGTCCAGTTAGGGTGACTCCAAAGGTAAAGAGGTGGCAGTTTCAAGTTCTAGTCTTCCAATTGTTTATTATGTGTATTGATAGGAACTGGGATTTTTATTGAATAAACAGAACCAATACAGGGAGTATCCTTGGTATTACAAGCAAAGTAATAGAAACAGAACAACGGAAAATAGACCGCAGCAATCCAGTAATCAATGAGAGAAACCCTCTTGTAGCATAAGCTACCCCAGTGACCTCCCCAGAAATTTCTTACCTCCTTCACTCTGATCATCTATCCTATATCCCTCCCTTAGATGCTCCCTCCCTTATCCACGTCATTCAGTTTGTTATTCAGTTAGAATCTTCCCTAACAGCTTCTCTATCCACAATATTTTTTTACTTCTTCTTCTCTGATATGTTTTTAGTAGAGGCTTATTTGGCTTGGGCCCAACAATAGCCTCCCCACATTGAGAGGAACCTTGTCCTTAAGGTTGAAGTGAGGAAATATGGCCTGCAGTAGATCAAATTCTTCCATTAATCAGAACCTCCTAGACCCATTCATGAATTTCCAAGCATCCAGCACCTTTTCAGGCTAAATTTGGAGCTCAAATTCTTCTGTTAAATAGGGAAGCAGAGCTTGACTAGGTCGACTAGTAAAGGGCCTTCTTAAGCTAGAAAACATGGATAATAGGGGGCATTCGAGATGATTCTGGCTGCAATGACTTATAGGCAATAACTCCTATTTTCTCTTCCTACAAAAAGGGCCATAAAACCTGGGGCTTAGTTTTTCGTTTACCCTTTTTGCCAATGACTTCAACCTATATGGTTGAGCCTTCAGGTACACCATGTCCCCAATCTGATATTCCACTTCTCATCGCCTCTTATCCGCCTGCCACTTCATCCTTAACTGTGCTCTAACTAAGTATTGTTTAAGCTTTTCTATGATGCTATCTCGGAATAGCAATAATTGGTCCACCTTAGCCACTGATAAGTCTGTAATTAGGTCCTCTTTTATAGCCCATTTATTCATATTTGACATTTATTTGAATTGGGTTTTACACTAATTTAGTTGTTAATTACGCAGTTTGATATAAAGAGGCCGCAATTATATTTTGGGCGCATTTTGGGCCCAAATTGATGGAAGATTAGAGCTTCGCAGTAGTCAGCACGCCCAGACCCATTTAATAAGCACAAGAGTGCTTCAAGCCCATGCACGGCCGTGCTTAAGGCCTTGTACGGCCGTGCTCATCTGCGGAAAGCCTAATAATGAAGAGTTTTTAGGGTTTTCAAACACTATTAAAGGAAGACCTGATGCACCACTGAAGAGATCTTTGGAAGGACTATTTTTGACATCGTATCTTTGGCTTTGGAATACACCTCTCATCTCGTCTCTCTTGCACGGGATCCTTGGCATATGCTTGGCGAGACTTAGAGCTTCGAGCAACCGTACTTGAAGACTGGGAATACATCTCAGTCTAGTTTGCTTTTCTTTATAGCTTTATTCGTGAATGTTTTAGTTCTTTTCTTTAGCATGAGTAACTAAGTCCATAGCTAGGGCTATGGGAACTATTGTTTATGAATTTATGGGATTTTGATGTTTGAATCTTAATTTGATTTCTGTTATGTGATTAGATTTTATCCTATTGCGCTTCTTTCTTAATCCCAATTAATTATATCGTTAGGCGACCGTACCTCGGTTAATTAATAGATCTATAGGGTAAAACGAAACAAAGGATTAGGTGGACCAAACCAATCTTTCTCTTCTAATCGTTATTAAATTAACAAGTTCTTAAGTTCCTTAAGCTTTCTTAAATTGATGTCTTGCCTGACCATTGGGGATGTTAATTTAGAGAAAAGAATATTAAAATTGCATGATCATTGGGTATTAATAGTTTTCGTATGAATGATTGGTAATCACAAGGAAATCAAATTTAGATCTAAATAGAAAAATAAAATAAAGGATTGAATGAGAACACCCATACGCCCTAGGTTCCTCTCTGATAAGTTTAACCAAGACGTGCAGTGTATTCTTGCTTTTAGTTTTATAATTGATTTTATAAATTCTTGTTTTTAATTAATTTCGTATCTTTGAAGCTTAAACAATTGAATTAGGAAATTCTTAGTAATTGAAAATTAATCCTTGTAGGACGATATTTCGGGAACTTAATTTAAGAACCCTTTATTACTTCTCGATGGGTACACTTGCCCTCCGAACAAGTTTTTGCAGCCACCACCGTACTATCCCAATAGTAAGGGACAATCATAGGAGGGTCTCAGCCATAAAGTGCCTTGAATGGGGTCATTTTAATATAAGCGTTGAATGACGAATTAAACAAAAATTCCCCCATGGTAGCCAATTCACCCATTGACGTGGATGATCACTCGCATAACATCTCAAATAGGCTTCAATGGTACGGTTTGTGACTTCGGATTGGCCATCTGTTTAAGGATGGTATACCGAACTAAATTTCAACTTGGTGCCCGAGAGACGAAATAATTCCTTCCAAAATGAACTGATGAAGATTTTATCTTGATCTCAAACTATGGATATAGGAAAACCACGTAAACGAACTATTTCTTTTACAAACATCGTGGCTACCTCCTTAACTGAATATGGGTGAAGCAAGGGAATAAAATGAGCAAATTTGCTTAGCCTATTAACCACCACTATAATGTTGTCCGCTCCCTTAGCCTTGGGAATTCCTCTAATAAAATCCATTGAGATATCTTCCCATACATGCATGGGAATGGGCAAGGGCTGAAGTAAACTGACAGGTTTCAAGGTTTCATGTTTGCTTTGTTGACAAACCTGACAACCGAGCGATAAATTTTTCCACATCCTGCTTCATCCCAGTCCAATAGAAAACCATGCCCAACCTCTTATAAGTCCTTGTCACTCCAGAATGCCCCCCCAAGGTGAGGCATGGAATTCTACCAACAAAAATGGAATACGGGCAGACTCCTTAGGGAGGACTAGTCGCTATTTATACCACAAGCAACCCTAAGAAATTGCATAATGTGGATACGAATTAAGGTGTGTCACTATTTGCTTGATGAATCCTTTCAACACTTCATCACTAAGAACCTCCTTAGCCAAATCGACGAGGTCGCATTAGTCACCATGGATATGGCATTATAACTCATCACCCTAGACAATGTGTCCGCTGCCTTGTTTTCTAGCCTAAGTTTGTACTGAATTTCAAAGTCGAAACCCATTAGCTTGGTTACCTACTTTAGATGTTCCCCCGCCAAAACACATTACTCCAAGAGGAACTTCAAACTGTTTTGATATGTTTGGATAATAAAGTGATTGCTCAACAGGTATTGGCGCCATTTCTGAACAGCAAACACAATTGCCATTAGTTCACGTTCTTAGACTAATTTCACCTTGTTTCGGTTTGATAACGCTTGACTAATAAATGCCAAAGGTTGGCCTTGTTGCATTAAAACTTCCCCTACTCCATACCATATGGCGTCAGTCTCAATCATAAATGGTAGGTCAAAGTTTGGCATAGCTAAGGTGGGCAAAACCTCAATTTCCCTCTTAAGCTGGTCAAATGCCGTTTGTGCCTCTTCTGTTTATTTGAAATTATTCTTCTTTAGTAATTGCGTGAGAGGTTTAGCAATAACACCATAATTCCTAACAAAGCAATGGTAGTACTTGGTCAACTCCAAGAATCCCCTCAAACTGCAAATGTCCTTAGGTGCTGGCCATTGGGTCATAGCAGAAATCTTTGCAGGGTCAGCAGAGATTCCAGCAGAGGATATTATATGCCCAAGATACTCCAGCTATAACTCTCCAAAACTGCACTTCTTACCATTGATCCACAACTCTTGGCTTCTGAGCAATTGAAGAAATACACCCAAGTGATCAATATGGGAAGAGTAATCTGGGCTATACACCAAAATATCATAAAAAAAGACTAATATGAATTTACGTAAATAAGGTTTAAAAATTTGATTCATCAATGATTGAAAAGTTGAGGGAGCATTGGTTAACCCGAATGGCATTACCACATACTCATAGTGTCCTTCATGCGTCTAGCAGGCTGTTTTAGGTATGTCCTCTGTCCTCATGTGAATTTGGTGGTAGCCTGACTTTAGGTCAAGTTTAGAGAAGACGGTGGCCCCTCCCAGCTCATCCAATAGTTCTTCAATGACTGGAATGGGAAACCTGTTTGGAACCGTGATACTGTTAAGGGCGCGGTAATCCACAAAGAAGCGCCAGCTACCATCCTTTTTCTTGATGAGTATCAGTGGGCTAGAATAAGGGCTGGTACTGGGTTTGATCAAGCATGCTACTAACATATCCCTCACGAACCTTTCAATTTCTTCCTTGTGTCAATGAGGATGCCGATAAGGACAAATGTTAGGAATAGTAGCCCCCTCCTCCAAAACTATGGCGTGGTCACATTCCCTTAGGGTGGGAGAGTTGTTCCCTCCTTAAACAACTCCCTAAACTCCCTCAATAGCTCCCTCATAGCCTTTGGATCTGTCATTGCCACCTGAGTAGGTAAATATGTACATCCCAACGTAATTATGCCCAGTTCTACATAATAAGCCTCAGTCTCCCCTTTTAACTCCTTTCTAATGGTTTTTAATGAAGCCACTATTCGTGATAGTCCCACATCCCCTTTTACCTCAATAGTTTTACCATCCTTGTGCATCTTAATTAAGTGTTGTCGCAGGTCAACACTAAAATTCCCTAAGCTCTTGAGCCATTCATACCCTAGAACCACGTCTACCCCCACTAAGTCAAACAAGAAAAAGTCCTAAATTACTTGTAAATTGGGTAACTCCAACACCACCCCTTGTAAACCCCGTGACTTCCCAACCTTTGCCCATCTCCCACTTCAACAAAGTACCCCTTCATGGACTCTGTGGGGATATTTAGCTCTTCTACCAAACCCGATGATAGGAAGTTGTGCAATGCCCCCAAGTCCACCATCACAATTACCCTCTTACTCGAGATTAGTCCCCATAATTTCAGTGAGTATTTTGAAGTCATACCAGCAATATTACTTGCGTTTAGTTGAACATTTACTTCCTCTGCTTCATCCTCCTCAGGAACGTTGCCCTGGGTCACGTCTTGTTCCCCTTACAGAATTACATGGAGCTGCTTATTGCAACAAACATAGCTTGGTGAAAACTTCTCATCGCAGCGGAAGTAAAGTCCTCTTAATCGCTTCTCGTTTTCCTCTTCCTCGGTTAATCGTTTGAACCCTAGGCCTCTGCGGTGTGAGGAAGCAGCAAATAGGTTATGAGAATTGTTTTGATTCCTTTGTGTCTTAACCCAGCTGCCACTGGGGCAGTTAGAAAACCTAGGCCTAAAAGAGGAAGTGGATTTGCTCCTTTTGGTGCAGCTCTGCCTAGGCACGTATTGGGCTCTGCTTGTTTCAGCCCAATATGGCTTTTTACCCGTTGAACCACTCCTTTTAGACGAAGGCCCAAATGAGAGGCCCAACACCCTGTTTTTCTCTTTGACTTTCTATGCCATCTCCATCATTGTGCTCAAGTCCCCTGAGTCTCTCAACCTCACCTTAGCTTTGATTTCTTCCTTCAGGTTGTTGAGGAAGGCACCAATCATAAATTCCTCATCAGCGAAACGTAGCGGGACAGAGAATAGCTCAAATTATTTCCTGTACTCCAAAATTGTTCCTTTTTGTTTCAATCCTATTAAAGCCTCGTAGGGATTGTTTGATGATGATGACCAGAAATGCCTCAATAGGGCTTGTCAAAATGTTGGCCAGGTGGTTGTTAGCACTCGCTCCCACCATTGATACCAGTTGAGCTCCTTTCCCTCCAAACATACCACCGCCATATCCACCTTCTCTGCTTCGGGAATGCCATTTATTTCAAAGTATTGCTCTACCATGGACACCCATCCATAAGGATCATCCCTCGCGAAATAGGGCACTTCAACCCGCTTCACCCATTCCTCCCTCCTCCAAGCGTTGCCCTCACTATTGCCACCTTATTAGTTATTGTTTGCACCTTCCCTTTATGCCCTCACCCCTTGTAAGGCTGATTCAAACTTGGTCATCATTTCTGTCATCATCTCCTCCATCTGCCTCTTGAACTCCTCCTGCATAGCAACTTGCATGCCCTCCAATCTTCGTTCAATGTTTTCCAACCGATTCTTCATTCTAATTAATATCATCAGGCACTCCCAGGATCGGGAGCTCTGATACCAACTTGATAAGAACTAAGATTTTTATTGGATAAATAGAACCAACACAGGGAGTATCCCTAGTATTACAGGCAAAGTAATATAAATAGAACAATGAAAAACAGACTGCAGTAATCCAGTAATCAATAAGAGAAACCCTCATGTAGCATAAGCTACCCCAATTACCTCCCTAGATATTTCCTACCTCCTTCACTTTGATCATCTATCCTATATCCCTCCCTCAGCCGCTCCCTCCCTCATCCACGTTATTCAGTTAGAATCTTCCCTAATAGCCTCCCTGCCCCCAATCCCTTTTTTACCCCTCCTTTTTTGGTATGTTTTTAGTAGAGGCCCATTTGGCGTGAGCCCAACATGTATCAATAGAATCAGGTAGATATCAATAGAATCAGGTAGATAAAATGACTAGAGGAATAAACAAAAATGGAAAAAAGATAAGTTACTTTAAATGTTCATTGACTTGGTCACATAATCTTTAGGTTGAAATCATTTTCTCTTACTTACCTTTCCTGAAAGCATCTCATCATCTTCCCAAATTAAATCATATCCACATTTCTTTCTGTCAAGTCTGGCAAAATAGAAATCATTAGGAGTAGAGACATTTTTTTCTTCTGATTATATCAGAAACATGAGGACAAAACATGAAACAACACTAACCATTTAGTTACTTTTGGCATAATAAGTATAAGAAGTTTTGGCTTAAATGTCAATGCCTTGTCAATAAATTTGTTAGCAAGATAACCCTTAACCCCAAAAGGAGGATTCAGCCCTATGATCTAGTCAAGTATCAACAATGAAAGGAAAATACATTAATGAAGATATCAATTCTAGAAGTATTCACATGTCAATATAAACTATCAAGCAAAAGATATAGTATCTTACAAGTTGAGTGCCATTGGGTAATTCTTCTACATTGACACTTATCCAATCTCTTTCTTCAAAGTTGAAATCATTCTACAAGCAGAAGTTCTTTAGAAATAAAAAAACAAGTTTGTAGCAGGGAAACAAAAAGAAAAAAAGTAAGATTACATTACAAGTCTACTAGAGAAACATAGTAGTATATAAGCACCTAGCAATTTTAAATTTAAAGCAAGACGCAACCATAAACAAAATGAATAACGATACCACACATAACTTTACTAGCAAGAGTAGTATAAAACATTAGATGTATTCATTAACAATCATCATTATATTTTGGCTTAGACATTGCAGGTGACCTTCAATACCTTCAGGCAAAGTGACTGATAACTGAGCCAAAGAATGCCTATGCATCTACCTCATGACTTAGCAACTTTTGTGTTATGATTATAACTAAAGATACATAAGCTCTAAAAATTGTCATTCAACAAGGGCTGATGGTGATTTTGGTTTTGAAGAGTTAAATAAGGAAGGACAATCTATCATTGATTTCTCAAGGTCCTACGACTCTAAAATTATAAACACATGTTTTAAGAAAAAGGAGAAACATCTTATCACTTTTAAGAGCAGAGTGTTAGGAAACCTCCTATTATTAAGGTGTATAGAAGAGATAGGAAGGCTAAAGGGGATAAAAACCCTAAGTCAACCCGTTAGGCATATTCATAATAATAATTGTAACAGAATTAGTTATTTTGTATCTGAATCTAGGCGATAGGGGAGGGGAACAATATTATAAATAAGAAGGTAAAGAGTAAGGAGATGGGGGAAAAGAAATCCTTAGACGTGTCAGGGAGAGTTTGGCCTCTCGAAGTGCCATCATTGTATTCTAGTGAATTTATATGTTTTTAACATTAGAACTAAACAGAGATTTCTAAATATCAGAGCTCCAAGATTGAAGCTCTGTGGGTAACGCTGCGTGGAGAAGGATTCATGATCAAAAGAATGCGTTCGCAATGGAATCCAGAATCGAGGTGTTAGAGGGGATGTTAGCGGGGTCATTGAAAATCAGGAAGCACAGGACACGAGACTAAAAAAAATAGAGGACTAAGGTGCAAGATTCAAGAACATTGAGTTATTGCTAGGAAAACTTATTCCTCCACACTTTGGACGGCCAAAAGGAGCATCAAGAAATGAAGATAGGACTTCAGGAAATGAGAAAAGGAAAAACCCAGAGGTAACAGGGGGGTTTAGCACAGGGGATCAATGGAGGGAATTGGAACTACCACTGTTTTTCAAAAAGGATACATATGGATGGCTCAGCCGGGTAGAAAGATACTTTGTCATCATAGGGGCAAGTGAGGCAGACAAAATACAGGCAGTAATAGTGGCAATGGAAGGCAAGACGTTGTACTAGTACCAATAGTAGAAGAGCATTGAGGAGAGCCAATCTTGGGAGACCTTCAAGGAAGCCCTCCTGTAGAACCCCTTCAAGATGTTGTTGGCTCTAAAACAAAATAGGGTCAGTGCAGGAATATCAAGAACAATTTGAATTATACATGACTCCGCTGCGTGATAGGGATCCCACATATCTCATAAGCATATTTCTAAATAGGCTCAGGAAGGATATCAGAATGGCTTTAAAATTGTACCCTTCAGCTACCTTAAATGATGAATGCGTAGCGCACAGTCCATGGATGAGTCTGAACGTGCGAAGGAAAAGGAAACGGGTTCAACAAGAACTACGCCTAATGTATCTTAGAGGATCAAGGGTGCGGCAAAAGGAGGGTGTGGAATGCTAGGGGAGGCCAGCGAACAAGCGAAGGAAAGCCTGACAGCCGCTTTGGGGATCTTAGCAGATCGAATGGAGGAACTACAGGGAGGAATAATGGTTACAAGAGGCTAACAGATGCAGAAATGCAAGATAAACTCAAGAAAGGGTTGTGCTTCAAATGCGATGAAAAATATGGGCCAAACCATATGTGCAAAAACAGAGAGCTATGAGTTATGATCATGGAAAAAGAGGAATAAATTGCAGGGAAGAAGGAAACTAGCAGGAGTGCACAAGAATAGATACCTGCTGAAGAAGAAGTAGGACAGTGTCTTTAAAATTGTCTTTTTATTCCATGAAATGATTTACAATGAGGAATTCCATGAAAATGTGGGCAGAAATCAAGGGGAGAAAGGTTATTGTCCTTATTGATTATGGAGTGTTCCACAACTTTATTTTCCAAAGTTTTGGTTAAAGAACTAGGCTTGCTGGTTTTGGAAATAGACCTCTACACGATAGAGGTAGGGGATGGTAGAAGGCTGAGATGTAAGGGAAAATGTCCTCATTTGAAGTTTAAGTTGCAATAAGTAGAAGTATAGCAAGATTTTTATTTGTTTGAATTAAAGGGAGTTGATGTTGTGTTGGGAATAGCATGGCCGGAAACCTTGGGAAGAATCTAGGTGGACTTCCAAGAGATGACAATGGGTATTAACAATGGGATAGGAGTGGCGAGACTGCAAGGGGATCCGAGATTGTCCAAGGAAAGAGCAACCTTAAAAGCCATACATAAAGCCCTACTAGATAAAGGAGAAGAGTATTGGATTGATTGTCGGATGAAGGGGAACATTGGAGTCACAGAATCAAGGAGGAGTATAACAGATACAATAATTATTCGCAGAGTTTACAGATGTGTTTTAGCAACCAGTAGGATTGCCTCCAAAAAGAAAATGTGATCATGTGATACACTTAAAAGAAGGAACAAATATTCTGAACATTCGACCTTATAAGTACCAACATTACCAGAAAAATGAGATAGAGAAATTGGTCACTGAGATCCTGTCAGCTAGAATAATCCAACCCAGCACAAGCCTATGAGCCGAGTTACCTTAGTTAGAAAAAAGGATGGCTCGTGGCGATTTTGTGTAGATTACCGGGCCCTCAATAAAATCACAGTGAGTGACAAGTTCCCCATTTCGATGATAGAAGAGCTAATGGACGAGTTAGAAGGAGCAACGATTTTCTCCAAATTGGATGTAAAGGCTGGTTTTCACCAAATCTGCATGAAAGGGAGTGATATTTAGAAGACGACATTTAGGGCTCATGAGGGGCACTACGAGTTCCTTGTAATACCTTTTGGCTTGAAAAATGCCCTTCCACGTTTCAAGTAATGATGAACAACGTGCTAAAACCATACCTTCGAAAATTCATTTTAGTTTTTTTTTTACGATATTCTTATGTATAGTTGTAGTTTGGATGAGCATATACGACATCTAAAATTGGTCCTAGGAGCACTCTGACATCATGGTTTGTACGCAAACTTGGAGAAATGTACATTCCTACAACGTACCCTTGAGTATCTAGGACATGTGATATCAAAGAAAGGGGTGATAGCAGATCTGTAGAAGCTGGAGGCCATCCAAAACTGGCCAGTACCGCGGGATCAGAAGGCCCTCAGGGGGTTCTGGGACTGTTTGGATACTATAGACAGTGTGTGAAGGATTACGGAGCCAAGGCGCGACCTCTCATATAGCTGCTGAAGAAGGATGTTGTGTTCCAATGGAACATTCAGGCCCAACAAGCTATTGAACAGTTGAAGAAGGTCATGCTACAACTTCCTATATTGGCAATCACAGATTTTTTAGAGGAATTCGTGGTAGAAACAGATGCTTCCAGCAACAGAAGTTCATATACGAAAGGGAACTCATAGTTGTCGTCTTGGCAGTGCTACAATAGAGGCACTATCTGTTGGGGAAGTGCTTTACTATATTTATGGATCAACGCAGCTTGAAGTTTCTGACTGATCAAAGGGAATTGAGTGAGGAACAGTTTTGCTAGATGTCTAAGTTAATGGGTTTCAACTTCGAAATCCATTTTAGGCTAGTCATCAGAATCAAGTTGTTGATGCCCTATCCAGGAAAATGATGTTCACCGCCATTTCTGTGATGAGACATGAAGAGTTGGAAGAGTAGGCCAAGAAAGTTGGTTGTGTTAGTAAACTACGCAGAATCATGGATGATTTGCTGACAGATCCCTCAACACATCCTGGGTATGATAAATCCCAGCAGGAGGACACTCTGGGTTCTTTCAGACTTACAAGAGAGCTACAAAGGTCCTCTTTTGGGAAGGGATGAAGGCAAACATACAATATTATGTAGCAGATTGAAAGACCTGTCAACATAATAAATATGCAGCCCTTAGCTTAGCAGGGTTACTGCAGCCTTTGCCAATACCTACCCATTGCTGGAAGGACATATCAATGGACTTCATAGGAGGCCTTCCCAAAACAGGTGGAGTGGATACGATATTGATGACGGTGGATCGTCTCACCAAGTACGCACATTTCCTGCCATTATGCCATTTGTTCACTGCCAAAGAGGTGGCTACGGTATTTGTGCAGGAAATTGTCTTTTTGCATAGGTTTCCAAACTCAATCGTGTAAGATAGAGATCAGGTATTTTTAAGCAGTTTCTAGCGTGAACTATTTTGATTATCTAGGACTCAGCTTTGTTTCAGTATAGCCTACCATCCACAGACAAATGAACAGACGAAAGTGGTAAATTGGTGCCTCAAAATGTACTTACGTTGTCTTAAGGGAACCAATCCCAAACATTGGCCTGACTAGTTACACTGGGCAGAATTTTGTTTCAATTCTAACTACAATGATTCCACAAAGATGACACCTTTTAGAGCATTATATGGGCAAGATCCCCCTGTGTTACTAAAAGGGACGACTATACCTTCGAAGGTGGAAGAGGTTAACTGCATTACCACTGATAGAGATAATCAGCTGCAAGAGTTAAGAGCTAATTTGCTTAAGGCTCAGGATGTTATGAAGGCCTAGGCTGACAAAAAAAGGTGCCAGGTTGACTTGGTAGTAGGCGATTGGATCTATTTGAAGTTGCAGCCTTATAGAATGAAGTCAATAGCTAGAAAACCTAATGAGAAACTCAGCCCTAGATTCTATGGGCTATATCAGATTGTTGAGCTGATAGGGCTAGTGGCATATAAGCTCTAGCTTTTGGGACGCAGCCACATAACCCCTACCAACGTTGCTAATAGATAAGCATGAGTTGACCTAGGAACCTGAGGACGTGGAAGCTGTAAGGGAAGGGCGCTAAGGTGAACTCGAAGTATTGATTAAGTGGAAAGATCTACTGGATTATGAAGCCTCTTTGGAATTTGCGGCTTGTATTCAAGATACTTTCTCTCATTTCCACCTTGAAGGATAATGTGGTAGTCAATAGGAGGGTATTGTTAAGAAACCTATTATTATTAAGGTGTATAGGAGAAGAGATAGGAAGAATGAAGGGGACAAAAGCCCTGAGTCAGCCAGTTAGGCATATTCATAATAATAATCATAACAGAATCAGTTATTCTGTATCTGAATCTAGGCGATAAGGGAGGGGAACAGTATTATGAATAAGAAGGTAAAAAGTAAGGAGAGGGGTGAAAGAAATCCTTAGACGTGTCAGGGAGAGTTTGGCCTATCAAAGTGCCATCATTGTATTCTGGTGCATTTGTACGTTTTTTATATTCAGACTAAATAGAGATTTGATAAATCCACATTTTACCATAATTTTTAGTATGATTTTGTTAATAAATATGTAGTAAAGTGCTAAGTAAACTTGAAAAATATTCATAATTGTATAAATAGTTTAAAATTTTAGATTTTAGTCCAATTCTGAACAATTTAACTCAAAAGTGACTTAATCCTTGTGTAGAAGCTTGAGCTGAGAATTTGAGTTAAAGATTGAAGTGAAGAAAGTAGAGGAATTGAGCTTAAAAGATGAAGAATCAAGTGTTATATGAAGGGCGTAATCATTCTGAGTACATAGAGTGAACACTTTGAAGAAGAAAATTCATGAAGATCATCAGAGTAGCTACTTCAAGTGTTCAAAGTAGCTACGCAATTGAGCGCGTAGCCACTTCAAGTATTTAGAGTAGCTACGCACAGCGCGTAACCACTTCAAGCGTTCAGAGTAGTTACGCCCAAGGCTAATTCAGAACTGTACAGTGCGTGTAGCTACTTCAAGTGATCAAAGTAGCTACGCAGTGCGCGTAGCCACTTCAAGCGTCCAGAGTAGCTACGCAGTCAGCACGTAGCTACTTCAAGTGCCTAGAGTAGCTACGCAAAAGTAACAGAATTTTAAATATCACTTCTAAGTGTCAACTTTGGACGATTTGAATTCTTAAATCAGTTTAGAAGCTTCTAGAAGACCTTTGATGCTAGAATTCTCAGAGAATAACATGTAGAAAAGCAAAAGGCAGGAAAAACCATATAAATAGAAGTTAGAGGTTCAGAAAAAGGGACTTTTTGGTTCATTTTGTTATTTTTCACTTTGTAACTGTTTTAACTTCCAAGGGAAGTCAGAGAGAGAGATTGGGAGCGACTTTCAAGCTTCATTTCTAGAGGAATCAAAGTGAAGATTGGGTCTTGGAAGATGTTCTTCTTCTCTTACTTCTCCTTTCTCCATTGTAATGTTGTTCTAAACCTTTTTGGTTAGGGATCTATGGATCCAAATTTGATGTTGTGATGTAATTGTGGATTGAATCTTGAGATTTTAATTGAATTGAGTATGTGATCTGTTCTTAATGCAGTTGTGAAATAATCCTTCATTCAATTGAATTTTGAGAAATTTTCATCAATAGAAATTGAGTTTATTTCTCATATCCGAATCATATGCCTAGGTTATTGAGATCTTAGAAATAATTATCATGATCTAGTAATCCTATAATTTCCAGAACTTAATGCAATATTTGATTGAATTTCACCTAAGGAATTAGGGAGGTTTAATTAAGTATTAGGATCAATGAGGCAAGGAATTGTCCTTTGGTTAAAAAAGCGAAATTGATTATCAATCAATTAAAATTCTCAAGAATTCAGAACATGATTACATTGTAATTGAAAATCTGGTGAAGTGATTCCTAACTATTTTTCACATAGTATTCTTAATACAAATTTCATATTCTATTTTTACAGCAATTCCATTACCTTTTATTGTCTTTATTTCTTACTTTCACATGTTACAAACCTCTCAATGAATTGTTTTGTTCAACTAATTGTTAAATTGTGAAGTGGTAATTGAAATAAGACCCTTGTGGACGATACTTGGGGCTCATATCAAATTCTAAATTTTATTACTTGCTACAACTATCTAGTACACTTGCTAGTTAGTTCTCAAAATTTTGTGACAAGATTCCTAAATAATACAAGTGTCTATTCAATCTCTAGCCTATTTGACACCAGTATCTAACATGGAGTTTCAAGGTCACAAATCATTTTTTCTCTTGTGAAAAATCTAGACCAAGAAATTTGCAAGGATTGTAAAGTGTTTCCAGGAGAGAGTCTTAAAGTACAACATAGGGTCTTGGGTCTTCATGTTCATTCTAAGACTAGTAAACATAGGTTTTGACAAGTTAATGTTCCAAGAATTAAGTAGTTACTTAAAGGTGAGAAACTATTGGACTTCAGAGGCAGTCAGTAGAAGAGGATAGCTGGTCAAGACGAGGTAGTATTAACATCTTTTGAGACAATATGACTACGAAGGTTAGGAAAGTTGTTGTTAAGAAAATTTCAGGTAAATTTAGAAGTTTTGGACCCAAAGACAAAGAATCATAACAGTGGAATGAAAGTGTGCAAAAGAAGATTAAAGAGAAAAAAATGTGTTTTAAAACTTGACATATATGTAATAATGCTGAAAATTAGGCAAGATATTGAAAGGCAAGAAATGAGACAAAAAAAAGTAGTGAATGAAGCACGCTTTAAGGCTTTTGAAGAGTTATATCAAGATCTTAAGATAAAGTATAGTGAAATCACTATTATCAAATAACCATTATGTGTCCATTACAAGAATGGTGTTTTACGGTGGTGGTGTCATGGCAACCATTACGTACATGGCAATAAGGACAATAACGATAGCCATAGCGAAAAAGTGACAGTTTTGCAAAAAAATGGGTTTTTTTGACAGAAAAAATGGGTGCTGCAGACTAGACCCTGTCTGGAGAAAGAAGCCTTAAGCCTAACCCTAAAAATAATTATTGATTCTCTTCTTCATCTATCATTTCTCTCTTCTCTGATCTATATTCTTCATTCATTGTTCATCTTTCATCTTTTGCTTTTCGTTCTTGTTGGAGTTTTAATTTGAATCTTCTGCAAGCCCTATTTTTTTCGGCAATTGTTGCTACTGCAGCTCTGGCGATGATTGCTCCATCTTCGACCACTGATGATGGAAGCAAAACAGAGACAGATAAGGAAAGGGAGCCACCCCAAACCAGAGATAGTGATGTGCTCACTATATAGGGAAAGTTGATTTTTTTAAATGAGAAAAGTTTTTTTTTCTACCCTTAAAAACCCTAAAAGCTGTAGAGAAAAAAAAAAAAAAGGAAAAGGAGACATTTTTAATAGCATTGTTGCACTGTGTGGGGATAGAACCCAAAACAGTGTAGCAGAAGATGAAAAGATGAATAAAAACAAAGAAGACAATATAACAGAAAATCTAAACTGTTTATTTTGTAGTGAAATATTTTGAATTATGGTTTAAGCTACTTATGTTTGAGTTAATTCTTCATTTATTATGACCTATATATAATATTTTTTTATATATTTTATTATATCTGTCATAATTTTGCCAAAACCAGCCATATGCTATACCACAAGTTTTCAGTTTTTGATACTTGAAATCAATTATACAAAATGATTGAGAAATTAATGAAAATGTTACTCATAGAATATAAGTTGAGTGATTAAAGTGGAGAAAGACATTATAAGTTATTTGTGAGCATAAAGTACCTATCAAGCTAAAAAGAAAGTTTTACTATACTACAATAAGGCCAGCTATCATATATGTTAGTGAATGTTAGGCCTTAAAGGAATACAAGAAAAAAGTGAGAGCAATAAAAATGAGAATGCTAAGGTAGATAAGTAGATACATGAAAAAAGACAAGATAAAAAATTATAGTATACCAGAGAATATTAGAGTAACATCTATAGTAGAAAAGATGAATAAAAATGACCCAAGGTAGTTCAGTTATGTGCAAAGAAGACCTTTGGAGGCAACAGTAAGGAGAGTGGATTGCATAACTCTTAATCCGATAAAGAAAGGTCGAGAGAGACTCAAAAGAACCTTAGACGAAGTTATTAAAAGAGATATTTTGACTAACCAAATTTATGAGAATTTGGTTTTTGACCAAGCTCAATGACGTCATGTGATCCATATAGCTGACCTCACTTAACTTGGTCACGAAATCCCTTTGTTTTCCATTTTCTATTCTAGGTTCTTATCAAGGTATGTGTAACCAAAATAGAGAAGCATGAAGGACAACCACATACCCTATCACCGTTTTCAACATACTAATGAAGCCTATCCACAACTTGTATTAGAAAGTTCTTACGTTACCTTTTTCTAATAAGAAAAATCTTGAAAAAGTAAAAAACATTAGAAAGTTTACATATAAAGTTATTTGTATCATTTTAATTCATAAATTCATTATTTATAGTTAGCTATCTTTGAGCCTAAAAGCAAGGGAACAGTCTAGTTTTGGAATTTAGTGTAACTCTTGTCGGTTTGAGTAAACTTGGTGTACCAAGAAAAAACCAAAGACAAGAAGATTGACAAGTGCATGCCACACATACATACAAAGATAAAAATGCAATTATTGTTCATCATTTTGACAAGCAATGCTTGAAAGGGAAAAAAAAAAGAATTTATTTACCTCCTTCAGCCTATCTATTGATAAATTCATTCTACACTTGGTCTTATAATGTAATTCATGAATGATAATTGAGATTTTTGAGTTATTCATTGAGAGAATTTATTATTAAGTCTATTTTGTTCATATTTCAGGAAAGAAAAGGATCAAGAAGTGAAAGCTTTAAAGGATAGTGAGAATTGAAGCAAAAATCAGAACCAGAGATATACACGGGCAAGTACATAGTCGTGTATCTGAGCGTGTAACTCATTGATTGCATTAATCAAGCACAAAATCAGAACCAGAGATATACATGGGCAAGTACACGCCCTGTGTATATGGGTGTGTATCTAGCTGGTCGCATCAATTGAAGTACATCATCCAAACCAGAGATATACACGGTCGTGTACATGAGCATGTACTTCCCAGAAAAGATGTGAAGAGTAATTTTTAAAGACCAGAGATGTACACGGCCAAAGTACATGGCCGTGTACATGGGGCATGTACTTTTAACTTACGTCAAAATTAAACTTCTGCGACAAGATAAGCCATGAGACCACTGATATAAAAGAAAACTTGGCACAGTAACCTAGGGGACGCTGTTTTTGGGAAAAAAAAGAGTCAGTGACGACTGGAGAAGGGAATCAAGCTCTTTAATTTCTTTCCTTTGTAATTGTAGTTTCGACATGTTTAGGTTTTAATTTTCCTTTGAGTATCTAGACATAATGAATCCTATTTGACCAAACCTTCTGGAATTCTTCTTAATGATATTTCATGTTCTCTTTTCTTGGGTTTAATTGAGTAGTATTAATTGTCTCCTATCTTATTTACAATTAAAAGGACTTGAATGTATTTCTAGAGATAGAAGAACATGGGTTTTCTATATTAGGAATAACCTTAATTATGGAATTCATAATGAACTTAATGCAACTTAGGAGAATTAATTAAGGAAGAGATTATGATTAATCAATTAAAGGTTAGGAACCGTTATCCTTGAGAAAGGCAATGGTTTATTTCAGGAATTCCTCCAGCAATAAGGGACTAGAACTAAGTAGTTGAAGGAGAATTTCGGTTATTTGGACATTTAGCAGGATTTACAGTCTAGATACTCACTTATTTCTCTTGAATACACTTAGTCATACTTTTCTAGGTTTTATTTTCATAGAAATTTGTTCCTTTTAATTTGTTATTTTCTTAGTTTAGCAATTTTATCAACATAATCTCTTGCTCATATTCATTAACAATTGGGTAATCAAGGAAGCAATTCTTAATAACAGTCCCTATGGATACGATACTTGGTACTATATTTTTTGCAATATTATGCTGACAATGAGTGAACTTGCCCAGTAATCAGTTTTTACACACCATCTATTTTAGTGAAATGATGACCATAGGAAGTGTATAGCATGCCATGAAGTAAAGGTGAAAGATAGACCTTGAGTTGCTTTTGTAAATGAATTGATAATCAGAATTCTTATCTCAAGAGGTATTTTATGTTCTCTTCATATATACAGTCATGCATTTCTCTAATATTTATAGATAAGTTTTTCCATGATGCTGAAAACTATTATAAAATACAAAAGAATGAGATCAGTATGGGAGCAACTGAACTTGTAATACAATGACATAATGTACAGTGTTTGCAATGTGTAAAGTAAAGCTTACAAATATTGTTGAAAACTTGAAAATATGGGGAAAGGGTGAAAAGGAGAGAAAAGATTATTAACATAATATTTTGAATATGTGTGCTGAGAGAGATCTCAAATTAATTAAAGATATGACCAAAGTAGTGCTTATAAAGGCTCAGGCAATTCTCACCTTATGAGTAGTTTTTGAGGTTAAGCATAGCCTAAATTCAAGAGCATGTATGATACAACAAACCACTAACACCAATTGAAACTTATACTAGGTCAAGTATAAGTCAATTACCAATTTACAACAAGAACAGCTCCGCCCATTAAGACTACTAGCTATTATTTGCCTTCACCAGTCAAGCTCAATAAAAGCAGAATTAAGAGTCATACTTTAGACTTGTTATATATAAAACCATACATGTGCTTTTCACTAACAGCTTAAGCTTATAAGATGTATAGTTCATAACAAGGTAACAAAACCTCTATAACAAAGTGGTCTCTCAAGTTTGATCTTCGCCATAACATTTTTCTAATAAAAAGTTGAATTTCAGTACAAAATAGGTAGACTTGTGTTGGGATCTCAAACGAATTCCAACTTTTCAGAAAAGAGATGAGAAAAGTAGAGAAAGGAAAAGGGAAAGAATACTTTTGCACTGTTTAATTGTTTATTGAATTAAAAACAAATACGAGAATTCTCCGTCCAAGGGTTCCCCTTTTTATAATACAGCTAATGCTTAGTTCCACAACAAGTCAGAATGCTCACTCTTCTACCTTTTCGTCCTACTTAAGCTAATTTTATACTGTTAGAATGTAATTAGTCATTAGCCGTTACGATTTGTAGAAAATTAATAGTTACATATTCTAAGAAATTAAGATGATTGATTCTTGATTATTACGTAGAAATTAATTGTATTTAATTCTATAAATT
Organism: Abrus precatorius; assembly: GCF_003935025.1. Taxonomy (NCBI): domain Eukaryota; kingdom Viridiplantae; phylum Streptophyta; class Magnoliopsida; order Fabales; family Fabaceae; genus Abrus; species Abrus precatorius. Next base: position 9,858,088 of record NW_020874439.1, on the reverse strand, counting down.
ATTATAAATTTATACTATGTGGACTGCATTTAGACACACAACATGTCACAACCGGCAGTTACAATGATAAGGCAAAAATATTTGTAAGAAAAATTAGTAGACTCGCCACCAAAGTTTATAAAATAAAATCTCAAAAAAACTTAAAATTTTGATTTTTGAAACAAAAAATGGATTCGATAGTCATTTATATGTAGAGAAGGTATTAGTACCCTACAACGTCTGTTTAAATAACGATTACCTTAAATTAATTATGCAAATTTATTATAATTTTGAAAAGCATTTATTTAACCCTTAAAAAATAAATGTTGCTATTTTTATTTTTAAAGAAAAAATATTTATTTATTAAAAATATTAAGTTATATCTTAAAAAAGAAAACTATATTTTTCAAAATTATTTTGACTCGACGGATATGATTCCACTCTTACGTATCTCCAAGTATAATGAAAACTCAGTCACGTAGTTCTGTAGAAAAAATGATAGAATTATTTTATTAATTAGAAATTCATAAGATTTTAAAAGAATTTGTTTCAAAATTAACCATATTTCTAAAAAACTAAAATGAAAATTGTTTAGATCTTTGAAGAGACAAAATAGCGCAGCTATACATGTTATCTTATGACGAACAATACGAAAGGCAAAGGAAGATCATACATTCATATTGTAAGTCGTTGTAAAAGTGTAATAATTAAGACCAAATATTTTAATTTATGAAAAAGTATTGTTAATATACATAATTTAATTAAAAATAATTAAATATTCGAAGAAATATAATATAGCGTAAGCAATACATAAATATCTCATGACTTATTCGTTGATCAAAGGCAATGTAAATTGCATATCTATATTGCAAAGCATTATATAATAAAATGGAGAAGTATACTTAAATAATCGAGCGTTTGGTTATTTAATTTATTAAAGTTGGAAACATGATTTGTATATATTTTTTTAGGTATGAAATTAATTGTATCTAATAAAAGGAGGGGTATTTAACAAACTAAAAATATATTTAAATTGATTGGTAAATATAAATAAAAAATAACATGTTTGCATTGTATGAAATCCAAAATAATGTTGATATACGAAAGTCTCAACAATTTAAAATATGCAAAGGTAGAGATGTTACATAATGATATTACAAATCACTACATTAATTAAATGATTTAATTTCAAGTTAATTAATTGACAAGTTAGATAAAATGTATTTTGATTAATAACCGAGATAAATAAAAAAGAATATTCTTTAATCGATTAATTAATTATATAGTTAAGTAAAAATGAATATTATTTTATTTTTAGAAAAAAATTTATATTATTTAATAATTTAAGGAAGGAAGATTTTTAGTCATAAAAATTTAATAAAATAAATATATAATTTATTAATTTTATAAAAGATTTCACTTTTAAATATATTAATAGTGCTTACGACATAAGATAACGTAGGTGAACATATGTCTTGACAATTTATAACACACAAAGGTAGAGTTGTTATACATTAGTGTCACAAATTGTTGCACTTTACTTAGTCAATAAATTACTTGCTTAATATTCATTGCGTGAAGAGAGAAACGTTTAAGAATAGACATTTAAATTAATTAGTGAAATAGTCCAATTAATATGAGATGAATTGTAAATTATTGTATTGATAAAAATAATTCTTTTTTAACTTAAAAGATTTATATCACATAAAACTAATAGCAACGTAAGTACACATGAGCTTCATGATTAATAACACATAAAAGTACAGATAATGCACAATAGCGTTATAGATTGTTGTGCTAATCAAGTAATTTTAGTTTAATAAACTAATTAAAAGGTTCATAATTAAAGTAATAATATTAAATATAATGTATTTTAATTTATTAATAAAATAATTATTAGTTAATTAAAATTAAAATATTTTAAAATTTTATTGCATAAGACTTCAAGTATCGTGAATTTTATAAATTTTATTTATTTATCACATTTTATTATAATAATTATTTGCTTAAAGAAAATTATTTACCAATAAAGACATTAAATCATATTTACTTTATATAAAAAAATAAAACATCAACACACAAATAAATTAGATTAGATAAATAAATAAAATAAAGACGACGACGATAATAATAATAATAATAATAATAATAATAATAATAATAATAATAATAATAATAACATTAAAGTTATAAAATAAAATAAAATATTTTTAATATTATTTATATTATAAATTTTAAAATAAATATAAAGTGAGATTAGTTCAATAATCATTTTTATTATTAATCCTAGATTCTAAAAAAAATAAAAAAAATAAACAATCATCATAAACTTTGAACTAATACTAACATAGTAGCGTTTAAACATATACAATTACTAATACGTATATGGCAAATAACAAAACGCTAACACGTTCGTATACAGCATGTGAACATTTAAAACATTATTATACATCATGTGAACATTTAAAACATTATTGTAACATAAAAGGAGAAACAACCGAAGATAAGAAAATAAACCAATGTACGTGAATACAAAATGAAACTTAATAACCTGAGACGCGAGCACAGTGAGAACAACAGGAAAATAGTTTGTGACTTTGAATATTTAATAGTATATAAGTACGATTTTTGTAATATAAAAGTTCAGACGAACTAGATGCCTACCGACAAAGCTCTCCTCGTGAGCAGTTATGACCAAGATTTCATCCACCAAAGCTCACATATGTGATTTTCTTATCTCCTCCTCCCTCCACACTAGACTATCTTTCTATTTTGCTTCCCCATCCTTTCTCTTATTGCTCTCTCTATCTATATTTTGGTACCTGATAAGTTTGTAATTAGACCATCTTTTACAACTCATATATTCATATTTGACTTTCATTTTATTTGAGTTTTATACTAATTTATATATTAATTATGCAGTTTAGTATAAAGATGCCGCAATTGGACTTTGAGTGCATTTTGGGCCCAAATTGATGGAAGATTAGAGTTTTGCAGCAGTCAGCACACATAGACCCTTTCAACAAGCACGGGAGTTCTTCGAGCCCATGCATGGTCGTGCTTAAGGCCTTGCACAGCCGTGCTCATCTGTTGGAAGCCCAATTATGAAAGTCTTTAGGATTTTCAAACCCTATTAAAAGGGTGACCTCTGAGAAAGTTTTGGACACCGTTTTATACCTTGGCTTTTGCTCTTTCACCTCATCTCTCTTCTAGGGGGATCTTTGGCATATTCTTGGTGAGACTTGGAGTTTCGAACGATGTACTCGAAAACTGAAAACTTATCTCATTCTAGTTTGTTTTTCTCTATAACTTTGTTTATGATTATTTTAGTTCTTTTTTTTAGCATGAATAACTAAGTCCATAGGTAGGGCTATGAAAACTATTATTCATGAATTTATAGGATTTTGATATTTGAATCTAAATTTGATTTCCGTTTTGTGATTAGATTGTATCCTATTGTGCTTCTCTCTTAATCTTAATTAATTATATCGTCAGACGACTATACCTCGGTTAATTAATAAATCTATAAGGTAAAACGAGACAAAGGATTAGGTAGACCAAACCAATCTTTCTCTTCTAATCGTTATTAAATTAATAAATTCATAGGTTCCTTAAGCTTTCTTAAATTGATGTCTTGCATGACCATTAGGGATGCTAGTTTAAAGAAAAGAATATTAATATTGCATGACCATTGGGTATTAATAATATTTATATGAATGATTGGTAATCACAAGGAAATTGGATTTAGAGTTAAACAAAAAAATAACATAAAGGATTGAATGTGAAAATCCATATGTCCTAGATTCCTCTCCGATAAGTTTAACCAAGACGTGCATTATATTCCTTGCTCTTAGTTTTATAATTGATTTTATTCTTATTCTGATTAATCTCGTATATTTGAAGCTTAAACAATTAAATTAGAAAATTCTTAGTAATTGAAAAATAATCCTTGCGGAACGATATTTCAAGAACTTAATTTAAGAACCCTTTATTACTTCTCAATGAGTACACTTACCCTCCGAACAATACCTCTGCTCTTAATTTGTTGCTCTTTTTTTTTTTGTAAAATCCTCCGTTTTCCAGAGAACTCCCCTTTTTGAAGACCAAGCCCCAGCCTTCTTAACCAAGGCCAAAACTGTAGTGTAAGAAACTCTTCCTTACTCACCTATGGACTAATCTCTTCCCTACAACTTTATCCTTAGTTTCTTTAAAATTATGCATTACTCTTCCATTTTTAGTAATTTTCTTTCTTCTTTTTCGTGTCACGTAAAGAACTCATGGAGAAAGAAAATGATTGTGTGCAATATGTTACTTACCTAGTCAACCTCTGTTGCTAGCATCTCCACAAAATCAACCTTAATTAAAAGGTGCTAACCATAATACACAGCAAGGCACCATCTTATCACACACCTATTTTTTTTAATTTTTGTTAATTGTTTTGCATTATGTTAATGTCCAAAATATAATTCAGGTAAAATTTAGGTATTCACACAACACATTCAACAAATGTACTTTTCTATATGGTATTAGTAGTTTAGGCTCTTTTTTTTCAATCTGCAACAGTTTTTTTTCTAGTGAACACTACCCATAGCCATTATGCCCATTTCCTTCGTCACCTAGAGCTGTCAAAATGGATCAAAATTCTAAACCCTATCCTCGGATGCCTCTTTAGAATGAAGTTTACCTCTACTATAATACTCAAAAAAGCTTCGTTCCTTGAAAGCACTCTCTGCTTGACCTGACCCTTGGACAGTTCGAAACCAAAGCTTTGCACAATTTATAGCTTTACTGACCTTACTCTCTTAGACATACCGCTTATCCCTGTATCCCTGAGATTAGGTGAAAGAGCGCTTTATTTGCCTTTATAGACATAAACAGACGGGACTACTTTGGTAATAAGAAAATATTCTTCGCGGGGATTGCTTAGCTTGGCGCGCTTGCTTCCCTCTATATAATCCTTTTTTTTTTTCAAAGCCCTATAGTTGTGAGTTTACAATGGCCTAAGTCCCAAAATAAAGAAAATAGCGAGTTAGGGTCAGGGTTAAGGGTAGGCTAGTCCACTTATTTTAAAAAGTAAATAATAACTATTATATTATTTTTTTAATAAAATTTATTAAATTATTTTATTTAAATGAATTAAAAATTATATTTAAAATATAAAAAATAATTTTAAAAATAAAAAATATTTATTCAAAATATTAAAACTTTATCATAAAAATAATATCAAATATAATTACATTATAAAATTAAATTAAATTTAACTTTTGCATTTGTTTAATTTTATTGATTAAATTTAATATAGTACATTAACAATTTATGATTTTAATTAAGAATAAGTATTAAATATTTTTAACCAAACAATAATTAAATAATAAATAATATTTTACAAAATACTAATTAATAATTATTTTAATAAATTTAATCAGTTCTAGTACGTTTAAATTTTTTTAATGACTTTTAATAATTATCGATTCATTATAACTTAAGTTTATACATGGTATGATTATTTTTAATATAAATATAAATATGTAGAATCTTAAATGATTAATTTTAATAAATTTTATATACATATATATGTATAGATAGATTTTTATTATTAAAAAAATATAGTTGTAATATATATATTTGAAATTCAAAAATTAGTAAATATTTACATAAATCAATATATAAATAAAAAATTAAATTATTAGTTAACTTATCAATTTATATGTAATATATAAGTATTTTTTTTAATTTATCGTGTACATATTATTTTTTTATATTATATTAATGCTATAGTGTAGTTAATTTTACGTATATTTATGAATTTAAAATAATAAATTAATATACATATAATAAATTAATGTATAAAATTAAGTTAAATTATATATATATATATATATATATATATATATATTGTATTTAGTTTAAAATTTTATATTAAGTTTTATCACAAATTTCTCATTAAGATAAAAATTTAGAAACACAAGTTATTTTAATTTAAATATTTATTAATTCTTACTATGTTTACGTGTTACTTTTCTGCGTCCATAAATTTTATAATGTAAAATATTTTATGTTTACAATTTCTACGATGAAAATGTTTATTTACTTTTTTTTAACATATTAGCTTTCATTTACTAGATTTAACAAATTTTGTCAGTGTTATTTTTTGTTGTTAATTTTATATGTTTATTGTGACTTTATTTATTGAATATAAGATATTTTTATATAAATAAAATAGGATCCTCATAATATAATATATATATATATATATATATATATAATATTTTAAATAATTTTATAAAAATAAATTAAGAAAAATACTAATATAAAAAAAATTTAATATGAAAAAATTTATAATTAATGCTCAAATAATATTTTAAAATTTATTTATAAATTATATAAAAAAAATCTTACAATTATTTAATAATTATCACTGATACAGATAAAAATTATATAAAAAAATTGTTAAAATTATATAATAATCGTTATTTTTATTAATTTATTTAATAACAATCATTATAAATATTTAATATTATATAAATTTTATTTTTCTTTTTTTTTAAGTAATTTTATTGGATTACAAGTTTATTATAAAAAATATTATATGAAATAAATATTTTTACTAAATATTCTAATAACTACCGCAATTTATATCAAATTTTTTAAATCTAATTTTTTAAGAACATATAAATTTTTTAACTTATAAAACTCTAATCCCAATCTTGGTCCGTGAGATTTTTGGCCTTATGAGCTTATAAATTGATGGGCTTTTTGGCCTTGACCCACATGGGGTAAGGTTGGATTAAATAAAATTTTTGATAGCTCTAATAATAATGATGTATAAAAATCTCTATCATTAACATGTTATAAAATCATAAGACTACCAATTTAGTTGCGTTGTCAAATACTTCGTGTATTTAAGTTATTTTTGATTAATAAATAAATAAATTACATTTATTGTTTACATGTTAAAAAGTCACATAAGATATTTTTCAATTTTATGATAAAATAAATAAATATTATTTTTAAAATAAAAATTTAAATAAATATCTTTAATTATAAATTCTTTAATATTTTAGTTTTTAAATAAATGCTATTTTTTTAATGTACACGTCAATTTAAAACAATAATATATAAATTACTTTATCATTCATATATAGTAAAAATATCAGTTTGATTTTACTAGTTAGTAATATGTACATGTGAATTATTTAAAATTTTATTTTGTTTCAAAATACTAAATATTTGTCTATTTTTTCCTTAAAATAAAAACAAATCTTTAAATTCACATAACAATTAAAGATAGTAATGTATAAATTAATCTATTATTCACAAATTACATAATTATAAAATTAAATTCTTCACCTTATTTTTAAGCAATGCTAAAATAATGAATATATCTTAGTCATTTTAACACTTTTGAAGAATTTATTTTTATTTTTGTAAATCTTTTAATATGGTTTTATTTTTAATTTTATACCTTTTAACAAAAAAAAAATCCCTTCTTTTAGTAGTAAGTAGCCCTTGTTTTTCATAATATGTAACAGAAATATGAAAGCGGAAGGATCAAAATTCGTCTGATTCAATTACTTTAAAACTTTTTTTATTCTTTAATAAATAAAATATCAAATTTAGAAATGAAATAAAAATTTAATTTTTACACAAATAACTATTTTTAGGGACATCATGAGGTACTAATATTTTTCTCAGGCATAATTAAAATTTCTAGATCTGGTTAAGTAAACTATATTTTCAATAATTTTTAAATTTTTAAAAAAAATTTAGTAACGACTCCTATAATTTCTAATTTTTCTTTTTCCTATTTTCGATTTACATTTTTTCGTTGCAATCCCAATCCCAGTTGACACATGATAAAACTTGTAACTTGATCTAATTCAAGTTATATTTGTATTTCTATTTCGGACAATTTTAAGTTGGTCATCACTCACCCCTAACACAATTGCTTATTTAATCACTTATACAATAAACTTTTTTCAACAATGATTAGTTATTTTATAAATTTAATGACCAATGTTATTAAAATAAGCTAAAAAATAAATTAATTTAATAAGAAATACCTAAAAATTTATTAAAATAAACTAAAAATTAACGAATCCTAAACTTTTTTTATAAGTTTTTTTCATAAGCTTTTAAGACCAAATCTCAGGCGTAGTCCATGTGACACACCTCAATTAAGTGCGATAGGTGCAAATTGCCGCGGGTCGCTATTGTATATTGTTGTGTAGGTATTAGTCGCTGTTAACAGATACCTTCAATTCGAAGGGATATTATCTAACTTTAATATGACCGGAAAATACTTTCAATTAAACTGCTTTTTGGAGGAACTTTCTAAGCCTAATTTCAAATGTGCACTAAAATGGTTATACCATATATCAACGCTAAATTTTGAGTAAAGGGAAGGATAATTAGCCTACAGTATTTCTACACATCATAGTTATACGCACTAAATTATGCACAGAAGGAAAGTAAATTACAGAAAGATCCTAACAATTAGATATACCCTAAAATCAACAAAACGAAACACTAAACTACTCATAATTTGGAAATCTATGCTTAGCATGTCCTAACCCTTTTCTAGTTGAGCTTCAAGCAATCTAATTCGTTAGTTAACACTGCTAGTTGTTAAATTACATGTCACAATAGCTTTTCTTTAATCAATTGTTAAGTTGGAAGCATAGAAGCCTATGTTACTAGAGCTTAGCCTAGTTATGTACTTGAACCCATTCGAACCGTCCAGGAAGAGGTATATCATTGACAATGTCGAAATTGTACCTGCGAAATATTACATATTTACATTAAAAAAAAGGGGGAAAAACCCAAGAGCAAGCAAAATTGAACAAATAATTAATTAACAAAATAAAAAGAAGACTTGTGGAGATAATTGGATTAAGGTACAATACTTGTCCATAAATATTGTCTGCTGCTGCTTCTCTGCAAAGGCGAAGAACTCATCCATCTCATAAGCCGTTGGAATATTTCTTTGTATGAGTTCATGGATATTTTGGGTGTCAACAGCATTTGAATCTCTAAGTAAACTACAAGGTGTGCTTTCCCTGGTGCTCCTGCTCAACAACCAAATTGTATTCAAAATACTCTTGCCAGAAAAGAATCTAATAAAAATTTGACAGTCATACGAATGTAAGTGTTGGTCAGTAACATAAAGGTAATCAAAAGTTTCTGCACCAGCTGCAGGCTAACTTTGGCAGCTAAATATTAGAAGTGAAGTAAATAAAGATGATTTTCCCAACAAAGTTTCTTCAGTATAGAACTAGAGACAACTTGCTATTCCAAAAAGTAGTTGGCATTTCAAGGGACAACCTCTGACTCGGTGGGCTCAAGCACTAAAAAAATACAAAGCAAGAGACAACCAAAGTCTCTCTCTCACTGTAAACTCAAACAGTAAAATCCCCCCCATGTACATGATACGAGGCATAGATTCATAGAAGTTATTGCTCCTTACATAATTACATTACAAAGGTCAATTTTCTTTTCAACATGACCATTATGGAGCACTAAACTCCAGACAGAGATCTTGCAGATCAAAAGGACCATAAATGTGATAGAGACGGTGAAGAGAAACGAAACATTTCCTATTAATTACTTACGAGAGTTCATCAGAAATCTGGAGGGAAACCTAAATAAAAATTAATTTCAATTCTTTTACGTTAGTAAATAATATGACATCATCACTACACCCAATTTTCTAGCTGGAGACTCGTTTTTTAAGGAATATATTAAAGAAATTCATTGGAGGAGAAAGATGAATAAATATACTTGAATACCAAAAGCACCACTACATCACTGCATTGTTGCTTTCGATTGAGCAATATTTTAATGTAAAGCAGCAGATGCAGGTAATATTTAGTGTAAATATATATTTTCGTCCTCAAAATTTTTATTCTAATCTTAATTTTTTTTAAAAAATTATTCATTTTAGTTATTGTACTTTTATTGTCATTTTATTTTTAAAAAGTATAAAATAAATGTTATTTTGTAGAATAAAAATAAAATATCTTTTTATAAAATTAAAGACGAAAATAATTTAAAATATAATTAAGAGATTAAAGTAAATAATTATTTAATAAAAAATTACACGAGGGTGGGTGCAATTATTAAAGAGTTATAGTCAAAACATCAAAATCCCTGAAAATACAGCATGTAATAAATAACTATTCAGTAGGTGATGGCGAAAAGTTGCGGATCCTATGACCCAAACCTTTGGTAATAACATAGCTTCCCTTACATCAGCATTAGGGTTAAAATACTTATAAAATCAGTCACCACAAAAATTTTCAAAACATATGTAAGTAACTGCAGGTCCATGTTTAACATAATTTTCAAAATAATTTAAATTTTTTTAATTTCTAATGTCTTTCAAATTTATCAAACACATTTCAAAAGTATTTTTCACAAAAACAATTAAAACTCGAAATTTCAGTAAATAGCGGACAAGTTAAAAACAACAAACCCAAAAAAATAATAAAAAATCCAAAATTGAATTCTCAGTCAACGCCACTTTCTGACTCTCCCAAACGCTTCAAATCGCAGAAAATTACAAACAAACACGGTCAATACAGCTCGCCGATGCTTTATTTGGCGGAATGAAATAAAATAAAAAGGAATACAAATAACATTTTTCTACTTAATTAAAGGAAAATAAACAAATTTAAAGACAAAATATTCTTTCTATTCAATTTTTTTCTCCGTATTTTTTTTTTCAATGAAACATTCAGAAGGTTAATATTGCTGCTGGCGATCTTTAATTAAAAACCTTGATAAAAAAAAAATAAAGAAAAGATAAAAGCATCACAACGCACACAAATATAAACATAGATACCCATGCCTCATTTCACTAAACGGGTTTAGTTTAGACCGTGAGAAAAGTTAAGGACCTATTTGTTTCAAGAATCATTTTTATTTTCAATTTAAATTGTAAAAGTTTCTTCGTGTTTTCATTCTTTTTCTTGTTTTTTTAAATTTATACAAAAAATATTATTAGTATTTTTTATAAATCCATGACAGCAGAAAATAAAAATAGTTTTTTTTCCGAAACAAAACATTTCCTAAATGTTCAAATTTAATTATACTTTAAAAATAAAAAGCTTTAACTATGTTAAAGTCTTGAGTCTCAAAAAATTGACACTGATATAATGACCGAACACAAAAAAAAACGAAATCACAGATAAATACCTGTCTTTCGTTTCCACGAGCAACGTAGTTTCAGCGAAAAAAGGATCAACGTTTTGATTGGCGACACGTGGCGCGGCGGCGGCAGTTTTCTTAATCGGCGGCGAGAGGAGCTTCTGGAGGCGGCGGCTACGGAGTTGAAGGTAGGGATGGGAATTTTGAAGTGCGAGGGTCATGGCTCTGGTGCGAACACCGATGATAGGAGAAGAAGTAGACACTTCCATCACTGCCACGTCACCACCTGCTTTGGATTTTCTCATGCACTTTCCCATCTCCCAAATTGGATGGTTCACTCAATCGACGGTGAGAAAGAGGGAGTAGAAGAAGACTAAAGAGGGGGCCAAGTTCTGGGCACCTGGAAAAAGTGTCTTTATAAAGGGTTTGGACTTGGGAGAAATGGGTAAAAAGAAACAATCTCTTTCTATATTTATATGCAATATTTAGTTTTTTTTTTATGAGATAAGACATAATTGTGTTACTGTGTTTTTAATTAAAAAAATATTTTTAATTTTTTATTCAGTATTTTAAGGATATTAATTAATATTTTTTATTTTTAATTGGTTTAATGTATTTATTTCCTTCTAAATGATTTATTGATAAATGTCAATAAATGTTTTCAAAAGTATTAAAACTAATGCTTTTAATTAAACTGTGTTCTTAATATATTTTTGTTATTATTTTTAGCATGACTTCAAATTTATTTATTTTTAATATAATATCTTAAGAAACAAATTATTTTAATTTTAATTTATTTTTATTAACTATTTATCTTATTTTCTCTTGAAGAGGGTTCTGGTTTTTCTCCTTTTTAAAATAAAATTATGTATTTTGGATGTTTAGATTACTTTTAAATAAATAAAATAAATTAAACTTTTTATTACTGAAAAAAATACTAAAATTGCATTAATTATGTGAGGATATGAATATAAAGTGTATCTCAATAAAAATAATAATAATATATTTTTTATTTAATAAATATTATTATAAGATAATTTTTACAATACTTGTAAATTAATGTTAATTTTCTATTAATAAATTTATTTAAAAACACAAATATTTTTTAATTTTTAAAATATTAAATAAATTATAACTATTAATTTAAAGAGAGAATACAATGTTTTCTCAAATTTGTAGGTACTATAACAAGTATCTTATTATAATATAAAAATTTATCATATAAATTTAATTTATCATATTAATTTAGTATCTGATTGTTTTAAAAAATTAACATTTTTTATTTCTATTAATCACTTGAACTCATACAAAATTAATATGCAATGAATTTTTAATTAATTACATCATTTCTACATATTAAAAAATTTAAATTTAGAGAATTACTAAATTTAAAAATTTAAGCAGTAAAATAAAAAATAAAATAACTAAAATCAAAATATTAAAATATTATAAAACCCAAAATTATATTGGAGTTAAAATTTTTTAATAATTTCTATAGAAAAATGTTATTAAAATAAATTAAAAAACTTTTAAATTTTTTTTTCAAAAGCCACAATTTGGGAATAGAAAATATATGAGAGATGCTATGATATCTCACCATTTAAATTACTATTAAGATTGTTATAATGATAATATTAATATATATATATATATATAATATTAAAAAGACAAATAATTATATCTTATTTCATTATATTTACATAAATGAATAAAAATTAATAAATAAAACCCAAAAAAAATTAGTATTATACAGTAAAAAAATGCTAAATCAAATCAAATTTTATTATGATAATCATCTATGTATGTATGTACATAATTTAAACTTATATATTAACTGTGAAAATGTTATATCAAAACCTTGAGCAATGAAAAATGTAATAAGATAAATTTTAATTGTAGGAAAAAATATATAATATTCATATGTAAACTTCTTTTATAAGAAATATTTTTCTTTGAATTTTTTTTTACATTAGAGGGTTATAGTTCAAAAAAAAAAAGATAGCTTCATCTAGACATAGTAACTTCATAATCATCATGCTTTAGATTAAAATTATGTGTTAGATTTTAATTCATTATGTAATTTTTATTTATGATGTAACTATTATAAAATTACTATTGATATTAAATTTTATAATTTTCACACAATTAAAAGTTTAGAGAGCACTAATTTGAATTTATTGTGCTTTGATGTGATCTGACGTTCTTAAGCTCTGGTATTTTCTCCAATTCTTCCTTATTCCTTTAGCTACTCTTTGATAGTTGAGAGAAAGTATTTTCTCATTGTGCTTTAATGTGATTTCCCTTTGACATTCTTGAGCCCTGGTATTTTATCCAATTCTTTCTTATTCTTTTAACTCCTTTTTGATAATTGAGAGAAAATGTTTTCTTTTCTAGGTATCGTAATACCATGAAAATGAGAATGATTGTGATTTCTATCATGGTAATCGCTCTTTCATTTTATCTAAAAGGAGAGGAGATGATTTCTTTACAATTATACCTTCAATGATTCTATATTTCATATTTAACAACCATCATAATAAATCTTTAATTAGAGTCATGACATAAGTTACATAAGCCACTATATAGATTATTAAAATTAATCTAACAATCTCTCACTTGACCTATGTAACAACTTGAAGGTTCAATGAACTATAAGTACGCATATTATTGAAAATATCAAGTTTTCATCTTTAATTGATTTGAGATGATCGAATCATGATGATCACAAGTCATTCAACGACAGGATTCTTTCCAAGTATCACAGAACTAACCTAAATCAAAATAACTTTAATCAGTCATACTATGACTACAACTTTGATGTGTTTTAGCTATGAAGATTCCTTTTCGATGTGTAGAACACGAATCATTTCAAAAGTTTTTGAGTGTTTTACAATCAAAATTTCATGTCATTTTGCACAATATATTAGCACATGATGTTTTGGAGCTATGGGAGACAAAAAAGAGCAAATTGAAAAAAATTCTTTCTCAAAATTGTTAAAGGGTTTGTTTACTACTAACACATGAACTTCTGGTTAGAATTTTAATTATCTATGCTTGACTAGACATTTTATTGACAATAACTGGAAGCTAGAAAAAAAAAATTCTAAATTTTTGTCAAATTACTAGCTATTCAGGAAAAACTATTGCTAAGACTATAGAGAAGTGCTTGGACAGGTGGGAGTTGAATTGTATTTTAAGTTTGACAGTTGATAATGTCTCATCAAATAATGTTGGTATTTAGTATCTCAATAAAAGGCTATTTAGTTTTGGATGAAGAATATATTCATATGTGTTGTTGTGCGCATATTTTGAATTTGATTATAAAAGAAGATTTAAAAAAGATTGATGATTTTGTTTTAAAAATTCGTCCTGCAGTGAAATACATAAGATCTTCTCCTTCTAGATTGACAAAGTTTAAGGCATGTATTGAACGATATATTGAATACAAAGGTCTTCTTTGCCTATATATTAAAACTAGGTGGAATTCAACCTTTTTTTATGTTCCTATAAGTGAAGGACTATGTACGCTCAATCTTACTATTTTTGAAGATTTTTTATGAAGCTACTTTGTGCATTTTTGATTTATCTTATGTGACAAGTAACATGTATATGTTAGGGTTCTTGGAATTAGAAAGAAGATTAAGCAAATATGTCATGAATTCAAAGATGTAAGAATTAAAGAAATGGATATAAGAATAAAGAAAAAAACATGATAAGTACTGGGGGACTCCTAACAATCTAAATATGTTGTTGTTTATTATTGTTGTGTTAGACCTTAGATACAAATTGAAGTTTATAAAATGGTTGATTTCTCAAGCTTTTGGTGTTAGTGAGGTAATGATATTGAATAAGAAATTAGAAACTTGTTTGGAGTCTCTTTTTGAAAAATTCAAAGGTAAGGAAGCAAGATCTCAAGGTGATTCACAAAAAACAATATTGAATGATGATCATTATGGCTATAGTGAATTTTTTCAAGATAGTAGTGATGATCATTATGGCTATAGTGAATTTTTTCAGGGTAGTAATGATGATCATTATAGATACAATCAAATTTTTTTTTATCAAGTGGAAGTAAGAATTCTGAATTAAGTAAGAACTTGGAAGAAACTTTAGAGAGCCCAACAAATTTTGATACCTTGAATTGATAGAAGTTAAACTTAAGTTGATTTTCAATCAGGTAAATCCATATTTTACTAACATTTTAGTTCAATTTATAGCAGATGTTTTATAGAAAATATGATGGTTAATCTTATAGCAGATGTTCAATTTATTACTCTTCTAAATATATCGTGCCTAAAGTCAAGCACATCCGAACTTAGTCCAAATTAGATATTTTAAAGAAAATATGTTTCAGTCATTCAATATCAATCAAACATGTATTACCAACTTTAACAAATATCAAACTTCAATTTAAACATATATTTACGAGATAAATAAATACAATATTACACTTTCATGAGCACAATTATTTTCACTGTTTTCACGGTGAGATAGAGTTTTTCTTACCTCAATGTAAAGATTTGTTAGAACATTTGAAGAAGATATTGTCCAAAATATCAAGGCGTATGTATTGCAAAAATAGAGCACTTTTGGAAAAAGGAGAAAAAATGGATAAATAGAAACAAAATTGGAGAATTAAGTTTTGAAAAACTTACTTGAGGTCGAATGGAACAGACGTCCAAACTTGAATTCAAAAAAGATTCAGGGTTCAAGAGAGTTTTCTCTGAGGAAAGAAAGTGAGAAGGAGTTGCTAGTACAAGTTTTTAAAACAGAGATTTCTTAAATACCATTTTTGGCCCGCTAGTTCTCACTTGAGTGAAACGCATTTTTGCCTGAGTGATAACACCAAACAAAACTTTTACACAAATTTCTAATAATTTTGCCTAAGCGAAATTGAATTTAAAGAACTCCCACTTTTCTTTATGCATTCTCGCTTAAGCGAAAGGATAGTTAAGACAATATTATCCATTCTCGCCTAGACATGATCCTAAGTAAGAATGCTTAAAACATCTGGTCCAGAAAACTTAATCTTGTCAGAGTGAGACACGTCTCATTTGAGCAAGATCTTTTGCAACTTGTAAAAATTTAAAATTCTTATAATTTAAAAATGAATTGCAATAATAAATGAAGTAACGCAATAATAAAATGAGGATGTTAACCGGTACATTTTCTCACGTTAGAAGAGTAAAAATTAGACCCTCCCTCTCCAATATTGGTCAATTAACATATCCCAAAGGATTTGAAGAAACTATTTGCTGGAACAATTTTATATTTTTAATGTCTCGTGGCACTTGACTAGCGAACAAGCTATGAAATAAACCTTGTAGAAAAACTATTCTCAACATTTATGGTAAATTAATAAACATTATTTTCATATCCATAATCATTGTAGCCAACTCCATCGATCCAAACAGATTTTGTACATTTATCATTTGTTTTTGGTTGACCATGACAAGAATGAAGAGGAGGGACAAATATTTATCACAAACTAATTAGCCAAATTAAACAACACTAGTGATTCATTTGTTAACATTGTGGATTTGTGATTTGACTGGCAACTCAAATTGTCAATTTTAAGAAATAGCTTCCCACTGTAAGCATGATCCCCCATCAGATGTTTCCAAAGATTCTGCACCATTTTGTCTGTCAGCAAATTATGTCAAGAATAAAAAAAGTGTCAATAGTTTCAAATTCACAACAAATGCTTGAGACTAATGCTCTATTTGAATAATGAAAGTAATTGTTAATACCTGTTGTGTTCTGTTCATGCTACCAACCAATGTTGTTAGTGCTTTCATTCTATGTGAGGGGTAAAGGTGCAGTAAAGTTCCCTTGCGTTGCTTCTGCCATTTCAACTTCATAAGGGCTCTTGTCTGAAGATTTCTCATCTTCCATAGCCATCCGCTTCAGTTTCTCCCGCTGCACATCGCGAAGCTCATATCTGATCAGAAGCAATGAAGAGGAGTCATATTTCATCAAAGCATGACTCGGACAGTTTCCCTTTTTTTTGTTGATTTGTTGTCTGTGTAAGTGTCAGCATAAGCATTGTAATTGTGTATTTGTGTGTGCATGCACCAAATATCCGGAGGGGAGGAAAAACACAACAAAAACCATTGCCAAGAATTTGTAACACTTACTCAAGAACATGACTCCGGGCAAGCTTAAAGTAAATTTTCCAGAATTTATTTTCCTTCAAATGGCGAGGACAGAGTACATATCTCAGTTGAGATATTTCCTGGAATATAACCAAACTAGAATTATTTATGATACTAATTGTACCGGGGTTTTTTTTTTTCCTTCCCCCCCCAACTATAAGATTGATTACATGTATTAATATTATTTACAATAAATCACAAAGTTATTAATAAGATAGGTAACTAAAAACATCAAATGCACTTGCCAAACACATGCCAATGACACCACTCATTAAAAACTATTTTAGCCTGACAGGGTTTACATAACTCAAAATCCATATATAAACAGATATATACCGTATTAGAAAACATCTCTGATGACTGAGAAGTTTATCAAAAGCATATAACGTGTGGCAATAATTTCAGGCCTTTGTTGATGCCTACAAATTACAGTTAAAGATTATCAAGAAGCACTGATGCCTGCAAATTTAACGTCTTCAGAACATCAATGTAAAGCCAGCAACCAAACGAAAGATGACTGTAGAGTTGGGGATGGTGAATACCACAACTAAGTTCCTAATGACACTCTTAATAACTTTTCTTTTACTCTGCCTTAATTGTATAATATGAAGCATAAGGATAAATAATTTCACTTTGTATTTTTTTAAATAATATACTTCATTAAAATGAAAATAAATTAAAGGCAGGTAAAACATTTAACTTCCTATCGACACACTAATAACTATGCAAATCATGTCAAGCACGATAATAGAAGATTTTCCTTTCTATCATTATTATTATTAGAACTTACTACATGTAGACACATAATCCATACAGCTGTCTCCACCCAGTGTAAAAAGGCTTGATTGTTAATGGCTGTATGTTTAGATACACAGCTTATTTAAATGCTTATCCAATAAGGTTTTTTTAAATGATAGTTTATGCTATAAATTTAATCGCAAAATTTATTAGGATAAGTTGATAACAACTTATTTCAATAAGCTATACCAAAAAGTTTATTGAAATAAGCTAAAAGGAACTTATGAGCGTCATAAGTTGTTTCCATAAATTCTTTTAAACAGGCCCAATTGTTCAAGGGAGGGTCTAAGCCTGGAAGTAGAATAGCTCACTTCCACACAATTAGTTCTCTTGTTTTTAAAGTAAAGCCATTAAATACTGGACGTAAAAATGGTAGCTTGTAGATCTTTGTCTAGCATTCCATGTACGAGTGTTTGTATTGTAGGATTTCAGTAGATTATACTTAGCCTTATCCTTAAACTCCTTCACAAAACCAGAGGGATTTTGGTAAATCAACAAGTTGAAAATAAAACCTAATAATGAAAGACAATAAATATAAAACCAACTCATCCGCTTCTTGTATAACATATTGCATTCATAATTTATCATGCTTGCAGCTGCTCAATCTAAATGAGCTCACTTATCAGCTTAAGCATTAAATACTGTTGGTATTTTAGTGATAAGAAATAGTATCAGAATTTGGTGGGATGACTTTCAAAAAGTACAAATATAAAGGAAATAATAATTTCACAAGATAAAACACGTACAGAATGGAACAATAAGGGATCTTGCAAAGTTAATGGGAAACAGGGGAAAATGGAAAGAAAATTTAAGTGAAAAAGTACACACAAAGTTAAAAGTGTCCCTCCCGTCCCTCTTCACATCAGACAAACAGAAACCCCCTTGGCGAGATGAGTGCAACTGACATAGAAGGAAGCAAACATAAACAATGAAGATTCACAGATAAAGAATTCATGAGTGAATAACCCAGCTTTTTCATTCAAATATACAACTTGGCAGTTCCCTATCATATCATGCTATGCTCTTGGTTGAAAATTGAACTTAAGTATGATGGAAACTGAAATGCAAGTATTATTGAATACCAACAAGAAAAAGGTGAGTACACATAACCAGAGCCTATGGCTCCTACAAAAATCCCAATTGATACTGGAATTCTGCCCCCTCTAACAGAATGTAGCAACTTATTTTCTCCTGCTCCCCACAAACCTCGCCTCTCACTCTTAACATGCCCCTTCTAACTAACTCATGCATTAAATTCCTTTTTTGCCCCATTGTTCTTTTTCTATCTCATATACACCCTCTACACTTTGGGCCTCTCAGTAAGATCCAATAACTGATCCCCTTCCCTTAATTTGTCACTCAGGCCAACAGCCCCAACAAAATATAAGGTCTCGTCAGCAAGTTAGAAATTGGAAATTATTTCTCTGCATTTCACCAACCAAAATAGATTCATGAGAAATAATAGGAACACAAAATAAGAACAGGAAACCACACACCAGACTATCTCAAGGCACAAGATTGCTTCATTTGCTGCCACAGTTTGTTGATGTTCAAAATTATATGCGCACTTGAGTCTAAATGTCCTTTTTTCTTCTTCCTAATCTTCATACTTGATATATTTATAGTCATCTATCAACAACAATAACAATCAAGCTTTTTTCCATTAGGTGAGATCAGCTGCATGGATTGCACAACATCATCAAGCTCGGTCAAAAACCAAATTCCCTGAGATGTTCTTTACCATAAGATCTCTTTTAATAATTTCTTCCAAAATTCTTTCAGTTCTCCCTCTACTCCTTTTCACTGAATTAAAAATCATGTTATTCATTTTTCTCACTGGTGCCTTAAATGTCTTTGCACATATGCAAACCACCATAGTCGATTTTCTGTCATTTTTCCATAGTAGGTATTATTCCAATATTCTCTCATATGTGGTCATTTCTTATTCTATCATTTCTCATATAACCACCCATCCATCTTAGGATTCTTATTTCTAAGACTCATCCATCTAAGAAATGTACTGTTCAAAGTTTTTTCATGTAACTTGCTTTACATGCTTATTTGTTATTCAATCAATCATGAATTTTTCATAGGGCAGACCTATGATAAATTTTTTTCTCTTGTTCACCTGATAAAATTTCTTAGCCGCACAAAGTTACTGTCTATTCATAATTCATTGGCAAGCAAGAGATAAATTATAAACTAATCATTAGCTATCCTTAACCCAATTATTTAGAATCTAAGGCTGCCATAATCATTTAAAGGCAACATAGACAATTTAAGGAGCACTAAAATATTTGTAGTTTTGTACTAACTACTAAGGGTACTAGCTAGTACCAATGCTTGTTGGTCCAAGTGGCAAGGAGCTAGTTTCCCATTAAGTAGCAATCTCATGTTTGACTATTGCAAATAGAAAAAGAATAGGATGCAAGAGAGCACCCTGCAATGGTTGGTCACAGTAGAGAAGTGGAGTATGGGAAAGGATTCTCTCTGGTCACTGGATGGGTGCAATAGGAAATCGAAAGACAGTGCATTTTGTGGAGCTCACAAAATACATCCGTCTTTCCTTCCCCTACTGCACCCATCCAGTACTGGAATGGAGCTTATTCTGTAGACTACAACCCCAAGGGAACTTGGAAAATCAGGGATTTGAATTTTGGAATCACTAAGGGAAGGGATTACACCCCAGCCCAATGGTTAATCTTACAACTTCGCTGTAGCAATATGGATTCACCTAATTTGACTTGGATTAGTTGGCATCCAATTCAGCTTTCAGATACTGAGGGTCTCAAACCAAAAAAAAAAAACTACTAGATAGTCAACGGGGTGGGCACTTAGCAATGTAATGCAAGCAGACTAGAATTACAAACACGATTTTATAGATTAGAATCATTAGATAAAGGAGTGTCATCAATCTCACAATATGTGGACTACAGAGAAAGATAATCTGGTAAAGTCTTCTATTTCTATAAAAGAGAACATCTAGTTTTACTCTTTAATAGTTGAACACCACAAACAAGCAAGAATATTTGAAGACAAACCTTGACTCTTGATAGTATGAGGATTGCATGTCTCTCTTGCCACTGAGAGAGATCCTTTCTAACTATTGTTGAAGAGGATTGAGTTTCTTCCCCATAAGTGCCTTCATCTTCATCTGCACCCAAAACACAGTTCAAACAAAAAAATAAAATAAAAAAATAATTTTGTTTAATAAAATACAATCAATAGATAAATGAAGAATAACACTGCATCATTATTAGGTTCCCCTATGAAGAATGCGAGACCAATGCTTTCAATTCCAAGCAACATTATCACTAAGCATGGGAATTGAAGAAATTTATATCATCTGGGGTCAGGGAAAGTACGGACAACCAAAATTAAGAAATTGGAAATTAAAAAATTGAACCCATAAATCCTACAATTTTCTTTCCAATTAAGAACAAGAAAAAAGAAAAAAGAAAGAATAAATAAGGGAAAACCTCGGAGAGGGAAATTCTTAAAAGTGTCGAGGGTGAAAGATTTGATGTGGTTAATGAGTTCCTCAGTGATCCCGTAAATGCTTTCTTCTTCTTCTTCTTCTTCTTCTTCTTTTTGTCGTACTTTGGAGTTGGGCTGTGTTTGGGTGTTTGATGTTTTGCTATTCCTTGAACTCCTCGAAAGGCTGCGTCTAAGCCAGTCCATGATTCGCTTCACTTGGCTTTCTTTTTCTTTGAGAGTGTGAAATGTTGTTGTAACATTGAAAGAAGGGGTGACTGTTAATCAAACATATCGGTTAATGACTGAAGTTGTCATTCATAGTTATTTTCATAGTCCTATGATGCGCTTAAGCCCCTTAATTTATTAATGGACATTTGAAATAAATTTTATTGGGATAAAATAATTATGAAATAGTATTTTCTTGGTAATATGTGAATAAATTACTTTCATATACTATATTATTAAAAAATCATTTAAGGTTATTTCATAATAGATTTTGTTAACCAATGTTATTAAAATATTAATTAAAAATTAATAAATAGTAATTTTGTTAAAAATTACATTAAAATGCATTGAAAATCAAGTAGTAAATGCACTATTACACTTTTTAATAAAAAAAATTGTCATTTTTATTCCTTAACTATGTTCTAAAAGTACCCGTCAACAAGTTAATTTTATAATTAATGAATTTCTTAGATACTGCATGAATTTTATAAAATTAAAATATTTTATTAATAAAAATAAAGTCATATTATATGACTATTTAAAATTGAATAAATTATAAAAATTAAAAATAAATAAATATTTTTAGGTGTTCGTGATGATACTCATAAACTTGAGAGAATATTTTATATTTTTTTAAAATTAATAGATGTAATTTTTTTAGTGTAAAACTTGTAAATGAAGGATGCATTCGTACTTATACTAGCTATTTCTGGTGAACACGATATTCATATTGCTGGTAATGACCATGAGGTATCTTGCTCTCATATCTTTTGGGAAATCAAGTTGTGAATCTTTTAACCAAGCATAGCCGTAATTTGCAAGATAGGATTGCTATCTTTTCAAAGCTCCTCTTGGATCTGACTTACTCTGCTTAGTGATTTGTCAGTTGTTTCATTTTTTAGAGATTTTTAGTTTGGGCCTTTACCTCCGTTCATGCATTAAAATTTTTTTTTTAGTATTTTAAAGATAAGAGGGTGCTAATATTTTTTTAATTAAATCACTAATTCTATTATTTATTAATATAAAATTAACGATCAGAGTTATTTCATGCATAAGATACAAAATTACTGTGAATTTTACCATGTTTTTATGTTGCAAACTGTGCATTTGGATGGCTATTATAATCATATTTTATTTGATTTGATAAAATTAGTTTTTTTATATTAAAAGTATGATCTTGATCGAGTAGGTATCAGACAAACTGTAAGTTTTTTAGTTTCTCCTATTATTTTTTAATTTATGTATATAAATATTTTTTATGCGAATGAAATAATATACAACTATTTTTTTTTTTATCTTTCATTCTTTTTACTTTTTCTATCTTTTCCGTTATTAACATTATTTTATAATACACAATTAAATCTCTAACAATAAAAATAAATCATCTGTGTTCTTTATCAAGGTTATAATTTTTTATTTAGATAATTTATTTATCAATAAAATTTTAATATTTATCTTTGCATGTTATCTAATATAGTATAATATATCATATTAATCTATTGTTTGAAACTGAAAGTGTTTATCAAATTATAAACTCTTATTTCTTCAAATCTTACAAGCTCAAATTCTTAAAATGTTATCATGGTACTTGATGTTGATATTGTTGGAAAAATAGGAAGGAAAAATTATTGTGTTATGGTAAATGTCATTGCCTTGAAAACAAATTTCTAGTGGACCTCTAATGCAACCTAATATCTAATTTTACTCTCCAAAGTTTACACAGCTTTGCCACTAGACACTTGCACTCAAGGTTAGGAGTGATGAAGTCTCATAAACAATGTTGAGAATAACAGGGATGAGAGAATGATAACAAAAGAAGAAAAGAGAAGATATGAGCTTGAAAGAGATATGATTTAATATGAACTTATTGTGTTAGGGTAAATGTCATTGCACAAAATACTCACAAAATTCTTTATTAGCATCTCTATCAATAAACAAAATTTCTATGCAATTACCATAAATCCAGATAAGATGTATAATGGAGATAGTGAATGATGTGCTTCACTCAGTTGCAATGTATATGGGTTGGTGCAAAACTAAATCTTGCAAGTACAATCGAAAAGGCTATATATATAACATGCAAAATTTCATAAGAAAAAAATATTAAAATTAAAATTCTAACCTAGATAAAGAACACATAGAACACAACACAATTAGGGTATTATACAATAATATTATAAATGAAGGACAATTAGAGAAAGTAGATAGAAAGATAAGAGAAAGAAAGATAGAAAAAACCATGTCATATTTCATTTGCATAAAAGGTATTTATACAAGTGAATAAGAATTAATAAAAGAAATTAAAAAAAACTTATAATTATAAGATATCTAAGTCAAGATTATATTTTTTTCATTTTAAAAAAATTAAATCAAATTTGATCATGATAGTACATATTTACAGTGGATTTTTTTTAATGTTTTTTCTTAAATTTAATTTCTATTAAGCTATGACATTTAGACAAATGATTCAGTTTCAAAGATTATAATTGATTGAAACTTTTTCTATGTCGGTATTTTAATTCCTAATTAATTTATGAAATAAACTATTTATTAAAGAAATGCAGTTCAAGCATCAATCAAAATAAATTAAAGTTTAAGGTATTTATTTAAAAAATTAATGAGGTTTAAGAATTAATTGTATCAAAGTTAAAGTCAAGGGTATCAGATTAAAAAAATAGGATGAAATTTAAATTTAAGATCTGTCAATTTGAATTAGCAAATTTATTTGACTTTTGATATTTTTGTGTCCGTTTAACAGTTATGTTATTCTTGAACACTTTAATCAATAATTATAAAATTGTGTCCAACTAATTATTTTGCCAACACTACTGTCACAAAATTAATAAATATAAAAATTTACTAAAAATTATGATAAATTTGTTAATGATCTTATATATTATATTTTAAAAATAACTTAAACTTCTTAACCGATAATTCTTTAGAAGTTATTATCATTCTCTTAATAAAAATAAATATTTGATGGTGTGTATAGGATAATTTTATTAAAAAAGATAATTTATTTATTAATAGGTCGTTATGTTCGTTATTAAAAAAGTTATTAAACTTTGTTGATGAGATAAAATCAAATTAAGATATATCTTTTTTATTAAAAAAAAGAATTAGATAAGAAATTAAGATATATTCTGAAAAAATAAAATTTCTAACGAAAAAATAAATAAAAGTCTATTATTGAAAATATTTATGATATATTGTTTTTAATATAGTTTAGAGATATTCATATATTTAGCTTCAAATTTTTGTAATGGTTAAGTTGTAAAATATAGATAATAAATTAACTATAATTAAAAAAATATTTTTTTAAAGCAATTAGTCAATTTTTTTTATTATAAATAAAAAATTATTATTTAAAAAGTGAAATATTAATGAAATTATTCTTCATTATAATTTTTTTCGTATATATTTTAGGGTTAAAGTTGATTGATAATAATCTATGAATTATATTGTTTCTTTCTACAATAATTTTACTTTCTATTCTTATTTTTGTTAATTCTATTCTAAAATTTAAAGATTAAAGTTGTTATTTAACTTTTTTCTATTAACTTATATAAATTTTTAATGTTTCTTAAATACTATTTCTATATTTATAAAATTTACTTTTTTATTTTTTTAATTTAGTGTTTTTTAATACTCTTATTTCTTAAATTGATGATTTAGAAGTATACAATAGATTATATTTTAAAATTATTTAATTATATTAAATCTTTATCATTTTGATACATATTATTTGTAGTTATAAAATTAAGTTAAAATAATTTAAAAAAATTATTATTTAAAATAATAATAATAATAATAATAATATAAATTAAATAAAAAATATAAATTTTGCTTCTTTAATTATTAAACTACATGTATATTTATTTTAAAATAAAACAGGTGTGCATTGTAAGGCTACTAAAACTTTTTTTTTTAAAAAAGAAGTTATCAAAATAATCTCTCTTCCTCTGTATATAAGGAGAAATCAAATCACACTGATTTAAATACACATATTTTTATACTATTTAATAATTTTTCTTTAATAAATTTATTTTAAAATTCACTATTATATTAAAAGTTTCAAATTTCAAATCCTTTTCTTTTTATATGTATAAATAAATATTAATCCATTCTTTAGAATAACATCAAACATTTGCATTTTATTTCCATAGTTTTGTAAACTTAATCAACTAGTTTGTGAATAGTTAGTGACAAATGTTGATGGATTAATTTTAGATTTGATTATTAATTAATTTTATTGATACATAAATTATTTTATGGCCACTATGTATTGATAACCGAATTTTATGTAAGGATAGGAAATCAAATTATTGAAACTAAGACTTTATTTGAATTTCATGTTGAGGAGGAAAGAAAAGGAGAAGAGAGATATTAGCTATCATTAAAGCCTAAATTGATCTAGTCTATTTAATTAATAAGCTTAATTTAAGCTTTTTAAAAAATTTAATTAATTAAATAGATTAGGTCTGAGCTTAAGAAAAAAATATATTAGACATATTTAAAACTCATAAAGTTTATAATAATATATTAAATAATTTTATATAAAAATTATAATATAGTAATATATTAAATAAATTAAATGTTGAAATAAATAAAATCTTAAAATTAAAAACCTTAATCCTTTCATTTGAAGTTGAAAAGTGTCTCTACTATATACTCTCTAAGAAAGAGAGAGCCTTGCTTGTTAGAGTCTTTTGCGTATATCTTATACGCATAAAGCTAATTTACATTTGTAGTGTCTTGATTACGTCTATTGCTAGTTCATCTTATTTTATCCATCATTTTCTTCGCTTGTTTATATTATATCACATGTAACTCTTTCACTACAAAATAGATCATTAATAAGGCTAATAGGTCAAAGCATGCTTTTAAAAAAGATTAGGCTAAGCTTAATAAAAAGCCTATAACAAATAATAGATCATGTTTAGACTTCAAAATTATTAAATAGGGTAAGCCTATTTATGCAAAGCTTAGTCTAGCCTAACTTATTTTCATTCCTATTTAAAAGTTAATTAAATATGAGAAAAGGTTAAAGAATTTTTTTAAACTCTCCAAAACTTTCCTAACTTTATTTTTTTGAGTTCTCTCATTTTGAGAATTTTAAGGCCTGTTTGATTTCGCTTTTTAAATACAGTTTTCAATTTTTAAAATTTAAAAATTAAGAAAATTGTTTGATAATTTAAATTTTAAAAACTATTTTTGAAAAAAAAATTTTATTTTCAATTTTTAAAACTAAAATTCAGAACAACTTATATGGTGTTATTTTTAAATTTTGATTTCTCTTCTTGATACTCTTCTCAAAATTCTAAGAATGTAGAGAATGCAATTTTCATTAATGGTAATATTGTAAATTACCTAAAAATTAGGTTACAACTTCACCATCTCCTAACAATTGTCTCCCTTAGATGAATATCACGACGCCCACCCTAACACCCACCTTAACAATTCACCTCACACTTGACAAATCAACATCTCTCATAGTTAAGGCCTTCAAATCAAAGTTGAAATCTACCTTCACTTCACTGTTGACACCTTTAGATCAACACCATCACCGTCTACACCCATTGACATCTTCACAACACCATCGACACAACCACTCTCACAGCACTATCAACCATCTTGGATTCACTTAGGTTTTTTTTTTTTTTCTCATTTTGGATTTCTTCTTCATCATTGTTGATTTTTGATTTGGATTTAGATTCAAATTCTTACTCACAACAAGCACCTAACATATTTAGAAAAAAAAGCTCAGGTTTGATTCTTCTCTTCCTGCATTTTTTTTTCTATTTGTGACTATGTGATTTAACATTATGTAACATTATGTATGAGTTTAAATGTTGTGTGATTTGAATGTGGTAACAAAGAATTATGTGCTCATATTCTTAGCTGTGATTCTGAAGTTGGAGTGAGTAGAGTAACTTGTGACTAAGATTATGTGCCAAATATGTACTCGTTGCACTCAGAGATAGAGTGTTGTGCTTGGGCAATTACTGCTTACTAATGAGAAGTGATAACATATAAGTATTCATTCATTCATATACATCCACTATATTGACCAGCATTGGCTGTTACATGAGGCCATAGAAGAGTGTCTTATGATCACTGCAATTCTAGTTTCCTCTTACTTACCAATTATTTTTTTGCTTTATTTGTTACATTAATGTTAGTTAAACTTTGTTATGTGACTAAAATGAACAAAGTACTATCATTGTTAATGAATTACTCACTTTTCACTCAAATAAACTGTTATCTTCAATATGGTATGAGTCATTACTCTTATGTTTCTTCTTCAACCACAACATATTAATTTTAGGATTGTTCACATGGTTTTTAACTCCTCTATCACTTCATGTTACTCTGGAGAATCTTCCTTTTCCCTCATGGATGACCTTATTTTCTAATTCATTCTTTTCATATCATTCTAACGATCCTGCTTTATCTTTGGTTCTTCAAGTCTCAACATCTCATTAGTGACAACTACAATTCTTGGATCTGTGCCAAGCTTGTGGCTTTTTCCAAGAAAAATAAGCTTGAATTCATCCGTGAAAAATTGACTTCTGAATTGTAGGATGCAAACTAACAATTTTGTGATTTTTTGGTTTTTCAACTGCACAATAAATCTTCACAACATCGTGTATTTTAAGGCACAACTCTATTTACCAAACTCAAAGCAATTTGACTAGTACGAGACTACTTGTAATGCAGGAGCCGTGGCATCAAGCCATTGCTTAAGTACAGCAAAATATGTCATGTTTTTCTTGCTCAAAGATCATGGTTAATTATTTCTAAAGGATTTGATTCCTTTCCACCAATAAACTAGCTAGTTATTCCATTTTGTCCATCAAAGCCTAGAGGTCGTCGAGGTGATTGCTTTTATGACCTTACCAAGAAAACTTTATTCACATCTCACCAAGTTTTGATATTTCACAAAATAATTTTCCTTTTTATAGTCCCAACTCCTTACCTTGGCTTTGAGTTACTTCGAATAAAGAAGGATTGTTTTGTTAAATTTTGTGATGAGTTAAGGGCAAAGGGTTACTTAAGTGACTCAAGGAATGTTCTTTTTGAAAAGAAAGTTGTTATGTTCTTATTTATAATTGGCGAGAATGTTCGCCATAGAGTTGCTGCAAATTGCTTGAAACACTCAACAGAAATAGTTTTTCATTATTTGAAGCAAGTATTAAGAGCAGTGTGTTTGTTGGAAAAAGAGTTGATAAAATAAGAATCTATAGAATTGCATAGCAAGATTAGAAATGAGTCAACATATTATCCTTGGTTTAAGGTATGTATGTAATACTTATTTGTTATTTTAATCAGTTCTCATTTTATTCTATCTTGTTTTAATTTTTTTATTTTTGGGTTATTGTTATAGAACTGCATAGGTGCAATTGATGACACTCATATAAGTGCACAGGTTCTTGCTGAAAAACAAATTGTATGTAGAGATAGAAAGACAACTATCACATAGGATATTATGTGTGCTTGTGATTTTAATATGATGTTTACATTCATGTATTTTGGATGGGAAGGAAGTGCACATGATTCAAAAGTTTTTTTAGATGCACTTACTAACCCAAATGCAAATTTTTCATGGCCATCTAAAGGTGAGCACTTATATTATAACTCAGTTATTTTTAATTGATGAAGAAATATTCATAAATATATATTCTACGTAATGTAGGTTTGTTCTATCTTGTTGATTATGACTATCCATGTACGAGAGGTTTTCTTCCTCCGGGGAGAAAGGTATCATGCATAGGAATATAGAGGCCAAGCTAGACAACCAAGGAGTCCTATAGGGTTATTCAACTGCAGACACTCTTCTTTGAGAATGACAATTGAGCGTTGCTTTGCAATCTTGAAAAACAAGTTTCCTATTTTGAAGTTAATGCCTCCATATAAACCTTCCAGGCAACAACTCATAGTAGCAACATGTTGTGCTATTCATAATTATATACGGAAGTAGAATTTCAATGATTATTTATTCAAGATATAGGAAGAAATGGATTTTATCGAAATTGAACATGAGAATAGAGGTTCGAGTATAGAAGAAACTAGCTTTCCAATGATCATAATTTAGTCAGATTATTCAATGAAGGTGTAGCTGAGATAGCAATATTTAGGAATCATATTACAGATCAAATGTAGGCACAATATAACAACTAGTTAGTAGTGGTTTATACATATACACTTGCAAATAGTTATATATTCATTGCAAGATTTATCCTTAATATACATATTCATTTGTTTTATTGTATCAGTATTATTTACTTTTTTTTGTGATATTACTTATTCATACTATTTATATTTTTTATTAAAAATTATTTTAATATTAAAATTAATCATTATTTTTTAGTTTAATATTAATTTATTTTGTATGAGCATGATATAACAACTAATTAGTATTAGTTTATATATATACAGTTGTAAATATTTATACATATATTGCATAATTTATTCTTAATATACATATTCACTTGTTTTATTATATCAAAGTTATTTACTTTATTTTGTGATATTACTTGCTTATACTATTTATAGTTTTTTTATTAAAAATTATTTTAACATTAAATTAATTATTATTTTTTAGTTGAATATTAATTTATTTTGTGCAAACACAATATAATAACTAATTAATATTAATTTATACATATATAGTTATAAATAGTTATACATACGTTATAGAATTTATTTTTAATATACATATTTACTTATTTTATTGTATCAATACTATTTACATTTTTTATGTGATATTATTTATTTATAATATTTATATTATTTATTAAAAATTATTTTAATATTAAAGTTAATTATTAGTTTTTAGTTTAATATTAATTTATTTTATAAATTCATAATTTACGAAACTCTTAGTATTACAAGTATTATTTTAATTTAATATTAAATTTTGATATTTTAATAATTTTTCAATTCAATATTTTTTAAATATAAAATATATATTTGATTAAATCAAAAATACCAAAATTAAATATTATATATATATATATATATTTAAAATACTAAATAAAAAAGTAAATAAAACCAAACACATTTTATTTTTTTAGTTTTTAAAACTTATTTTTAAAAACAAATTTATCAAAAAAGTTTATTTATTTATTTTTCTTTAAAACAGTTTTGAGAACTAAATTATCAAATAAAATTTATTTTTATTCTCTTCTTAAAAACAGTTTTATAAAATTGTTTTAAAATGTAATTTTTAAAAACTAAAAAAGAAAACTCAATCAAACAGGCCATAGTAACTCGTGTAGTGAAATTTATGACGAGCCACGCATCGTAGATTGTGTTTAGGTGTCTTTCACTAAGCCGAACCGTATCATTCCTTCTTCTCTGAGCGCTTGGGAGTCACTGGGAAGCATTAAGATCCAAATTCTATTATCTCCCTAATGGGCTTTGGAAGATGCAGAGCATATCTTGGCACCGTTGACAGTCAATTTACTAAGAGTGAGGTGAGTGTGTTGTGTGGGATGGGGAATGAACATTGGAGCGATTGGGTTGGCCTAATGGATCAACAAACATATTTGGGGTAATCCTCCCAAATCCACCACATTATTTCAATTAACTTACAACCCTTTTTTCAATTAGATTATAATTTTATTTCAATAAATTAAATTATACGGACAATAAATTCATATTACACCAACGGAGTTTGGTCCGAGTGGCAAGTGGCTTGGTATTGCTTAAATAAGATCTTGAGTTTGAACTATTGCGTATGTAAAAAATCTCTAGTGATAGACTCACCAATTATATCCAAGTGCTCAATCCGGGTCAAATTCAGATTAAACTGGATGATAAATAAAAAAAATATATAAAAATAAATTCATATTACTGATTTCTAGTATTTTTCTAGAAATTAATTGTTGCGGGTATTATTTTTATTATTATAGCTTGTTATTATTTTTATTTTTACTCTCAATATTTTAATTATATTTATCCTTTATTATGGAACAATGGATGATATATTTATTTTATTTTATTTTTCAGATTTCTGAAATCTAATCTAGTTGTGGGTCTCAGCCATCTATGTAATGTATCCAAAAGTGCAAAAGAAAAAAAAAATCACATTTAATAATAATCGTTGGAATTGACTCGAAGCTTATCAAAATTTCAACACGTTCATGATGAGGAAACCTAAATGGAGACAATATCGTCATTTAGACAATCATATATACTCATAATTTCTGCCACACTGGAGGAAACTTGTCACGTCCTTCTTACTTATTTGCTTATCCAAAATTTTAGACAAAATGTGCAAAACTCACATAATGATGTATTCAGAAATGCCAACACATCCCCAATGCAGAAGTTAGTTTCCAATTTCAGAATTCTAAATCAATAAAGAGAAAAATTGTCTGGAATCCATGTAATTTGGTTGCGAAACATCGTTTTACATGTTTGGTTTTCAGCAGTTCACGACCATTTTTATTACTTTTTGATAATGCAATTTATTTTGTGGCTTTAATAACTTCATTTACTTCATTGATTGCAATTATAATTTCTGCATTATAAAACAAATACTTGTTCAATAGTTGGATGATGACAATGTGAGTAAGGGTTGCGTAGCATTTTAGGAGGTAAGGAAGGAAGGGCGAGCCACCAAGTGTAGGACACTGGACTGCAACCTAAAATCTTAACATCGTTCTCGCTTAGGTGAGACCATTCTTGCCGCAACTGTCCTCTCGTCCAAACAAGAAGGAGTCTCGCTCAGCCTATCTCGCAGGAAAAATTTAAAAACTCTCTGAAACCATTCTTGCTCAAGGATACCTCTCGCTCAGGCAAGAATATCATAAAAAGGTTGAAAAAATCATTATCTAATTTTCTTGCTCAAGCGAGAAGGAGTTTGTCCAGACAAAAATGATCTCGCTCAAGCGAGAGCCCGCTCGCTTAAGTGAGAGCCGCTCGCTCAAGCGAGAACGCGTGGGTTTGAAGGATATTCAAGGGAGTTTACATTGAGAAATTTCATTTTACTCTAAAACCATTTCTCACTCTCAATTCTCTTTGTTCTCTCCCTTTGCCTTTCTAGAGAAAACCTCCTATAGCTCAAAATCTCTCTCGAATCTGAGCTCCAATGTTTATTCCACTTGAATCCAACTAAGTTTCTAGAGTTCAACTCTTGAATCTCGTTTCTATTTCTCTATTTCCTTTCTCTTTATAATAGTACTTTACCCTGTGATGTTAAGAAGAACTCTAATCTTTGGATAGTATTTCCGATCAAAACGTAGAGCTTTTCTCTAGAGCTCACGAAAAACTTAGCCTTAAAGATCTATTTTCAGGTAAGGTGAGCTAACTTTAAACCCTAAGTTCTAATTGTATATTCAACTTGAGAAATTTGAAATATCTATTTAGAAAGGTGATCCAAAGTATTTTTCTTAAAAGAATAATATAAAAAGAAATGAATTTATGGATGGGTAAAACCTATATGTATTTTCATTACTATCTGAGTAAAATTTTATAATAAAAAATGTGAAGAAAATCCATTTTAAGAAGTTCCATGATTTATCTAATGATGATTATGTATGAATAGTCTCAGACAGTAAATTGGTGTTGAAAATAATAAGTTTGCTAAGACAAGATTAAACCTTAGATTAGATGATTTTGATTAAGACCGATGGAGTATGATGTCTGACAAAATGTTTATGAACTACGCTACTAGTCTAAGCCTTGGAGTGCCTGACCTTCGGCGCATTGTATTGGTCTTATAATGATGTGTTCTTCTATTTTATAATTGTATGTTTAATTGAGAAGTTGATTGTTGGGTGAAATTGATATATATGGTTTGACTGCCATTGAATGATAAAAGATATTGTATTACATATGTGTGAATTGGATGAAGTATGAATGTATGTACTTAGGACGTGAGTCAATAAAATGAATAAAGTAAAAGAGATGAAGGAAATTTGATTGATAGTGAGAGTTATTAATGATATTGATCTGAATTGCTGAAAGAGTGTAAAATAAAAGAAATTGAAAAAAAATATGTTATTAATGGAAATTGATGAAATACTGATTAAAGATGTGATATGTGAAAAATGCTGAGAAGGTGTAAGAAAAAGAAAAGAGGAGTAACTTATATATGTGTCACAAAGACACCAATTGATGCGATTATAGTATATGTGTTGTAATACATCGACGAGTAAGATTATAATATAAATATATATATATATATATATATATATATATATATATATTGTAATACATTGATTAGTGTGATTGTAACACATGTATTGAAATAGTCTGATTATGATGTGCAACTGTAGAATTTTTGTATGGGTAGTTTAAAGATACACAGGAGGTATAGAGTCTGGAGGTGAATTGAGAAATCTAAGGGAAAATGAGGGTGATAAATATGAATAGCTTATGTGTATACAATTGATAGCGAAAGCATTCATAGGCCTTATGCTCATTTCATGACAGATTTCCTAATTATACCTTTGCTATGAATGCCTAATAAAGCACACGTTGTATTCGTGTGTGGTGGCTAATGGTGACTATCCATCCTGATGTAAGTTTTTCGTAATTAAGAAAGTATGTTGACAGTGATTTAGGGGTCCGAGAATATCTAGAGTACTATTATTTGATGAATAGTTCAGAATTGAAATGATTAAAGTGGCATGAGTTGAGAATTTGATTATGTTGAATAAAAGGGAAATGGATTTATTTGATTGAGTGAGAAATGAGGTATGTGAATGTTCTCTGTTTGATTTAGAATAATTTTATAAAAAATTCTAATTTGACCCATAATGTACTAGAAACTATTTTTTGTGTTACTGAGATTATACTATAAAAATAAAAATTTAATAGGAAGAAAGCTCACCCTTATAAACATTTTTAGGTAACAGAAGAATTTAAAGAAGATGAATCCATTCTAGGATCATACTCGCACGAGATTGTAAGGAAGGGAACTACTCTATTAGGATTAGTAATTCTAAGAAACGTAATCATATTAATTTAATTTCCATTTAAAACTTATGACTTTTCAATAAATCTTATGGTAATAATGGTTCAAGTTTTATGTGTAATATTTAATAATTAATTGTTTAAATTTTTTTATTATTTTATATTCAATTTTAGTTAGAAATTCATTTTATTAAAGGATACTTTGTTCATACCATGGATTTGAAATATGTATATCAAAACATAATTTGAAATTTAGCTTTCCATTTTATCCATAAATTTGAGTTATGAAACATATTTTATTTTGTCATAAATGAAATTTTATGCAGATGAAGTTTCTTTTAAAATTTTGCTGATTTTGTTAGTCTATATTTATACATCAATACAACTTTCCAACTATACAAATCTGTTACAAATACCATTAAGTTTTATTCAGAATAACATAAATTAAAGCAAACTATTGAAATGGTATTAAGGATGTTAGGATCTCACGGTGAACAATGTTGGTGAACAGTGACACCATGACATCATTAGTGACATCACCCTGACATCACATATGCGTACAGTACGTGTACAGTACATGTACAATACGTGCGCACAGTGTTTCTGACGTGAATATTATCATAAACAGTGTTTCCGTCGTGAACAGTAAGGCGGTGAACAGTGTTTCCGATAATGAACAGTAAATTTTAAAAAATTTCTATAAAAAGGGGGCTTTACACGAAATTTTTCATTTCTTCACTCCTATCCAAGTTTCTCAAAGGTTTCAAGGCCATATACCTCCATTTTCTCTCATATTAAACCTTCCTAAACTTAGATTTCTCTCTAGATTTGTGATTTTGCGTTTGTTCTAAGGGATTTGAAGTGAGTTTCTTTATGTTTGAAGCTAGATTCACCGTTCATTTCTCTTCTCCTTCTCTTTCTCATAGAAGTTCATGGTGTTCTTAGGAGAAACTCTATTCCAAAGCCAAATCTTCAGTGAATCTTGCTATAAAACAAGTAATATTCGGTAGATCTGGAGTGAATCACCGTTCTAAGATAAGGGGAGCTTATTTTAGCCTATGAACTATATTTTGAATGGTTGGATATGCTATTACAAGAAGTTTTGATATGATTTTGTTAGATCTTTTGAATAAAAGCTATTTTTTAAGCTGTAACTGCTGTTAATTGATTTAAAATGCTAAGATTTTGGCTTATCTATTATAAACTTGTCTTAGCTGAGCAGTTGAAACAATTTTAGCAGTCTTGCATCATGTTGAGATATATGTTTTGCATCATTATAGAGTCGAGTTACATGTTTAGGTGGGTAGACGTCTAACGGTAAGTTCATACTGAGCTGCTGTGCTGTGCTGTTTGGATCTAGATACCAGAATGGGTCACTCCCGGACCGGCTCGGTTCCTTCTGGATTACTTAGGCTATGAAATCAGTTGGAAACCATTTTTCATGTTGTTCATTAGATGGGCTGGTAATGCATGGGGTTGTTGCTATGAGTAATATTTTGCTCTATATATACGATTTCATTTTTTTTTGTAAACTCACCCTTGCATTTCTTTCTATGTCGTTGTGTGTGTACTGCGATGATCGTATGGTGTTACATCTACTTCACAGGCTGAGGGGTCAGTGGAGAAATGTTAAAAGCTGGAGTCGAGTAATTTTGCATCAAAGTCCTTTTTCTTTATATTTTGAGACCTCATGTAAAGGAAGCTATGTAGTATAATTTTGTGTATTTGAATATTATGAACTAAATGTAATATTATGTTGTTCTATTGGATATTTGTTGTAAGAAACTTTGTTTTATTTTTGAATGAGAAGTGAATTTTATACTTATATTCTCTATTATTTATCTATCTTAAATAAGTATGTGGTGTAGAAACAATGTTCTCAGTTCCTTATAAAAGGGGGTCGTGACAACTTCCATGTTGTAACACTCTCTTTTCATTTTTCGGTAATTTATAGTTTGTTTAATATTAAGTAGTATTAGAGTGCATTTAGGAGAGAGTATAGAGGATTTTTGGAAGGATTTCGGTGGAGATCTTGCTCAAGCGAGGTAAACCTCGCCCAGGCGAGATTAAGCGTGCAGAAATACAATGTTGTAGCGCTATTTCACTTAAGCGAGATAAGATAATTTCAGCCCAACTGTTACCCTGTCAGGCGAGAGTGATCTCGCTCAGGTGAGCTGGGATCTCACTCAAGTGAGATGGGTTGCTCAGGCAAGGACTTACAGGAGAAATATCATGCTCTCTGGATGCCATCTCGCTCAGGTGAGATGTAGCTCACTCAAGCGAGCATATTAGAAAATAGTGGACGAGACCACTGTCTGCATATCTCGCTCAGGCGAGATATCCATCTCTCAAGCGAGTTGTTATTTGCTCAAGCGAGAACGCGTGAGGCTGAGGGGTATTTAAGATATTTTCAGCATAAAAATTTCATTTCATTCTAAACTCACGTGTCTCTCTCAATTTTCTCTGAACCCTCTCTTCTATTCTTCAGAGAAAAGCCTCAGAAACTCAAATTTCTCTTCAAATCCAAATTTGGACATTCAATTTAAATGACTCCAAGTAAGTTTTTTCGGATTAAACTTGATTTTCCCTGATTATTTTTCATGTTTTTGTTTCTTATGGATATCTCTTGGTATTTAGGAGAACTTCTATAGTTGATCTCTAATCTTCTTTAGTATCTCTTTGTGAACTCGTTGTTCAGGTAAAGAGGGATCTATTTTATCGTTATATTACAGTATTTATTTTGTGTTTATTGGAGCACTGTTACATGAACCTTTTGTGAGAATATGTGATTGAGATATCTATTGTGTGGATAATGAATGAAAAGATACTTGTTTGATTGTTTGGATTGATTGGTTGTTTGGACTAAATGGTTGGTATATCCTTATATGCATTATATGATGACTACTTAATGTAAAATATTATGAAACTTGCTGTGTGATTATGTTGTGATTTTTATGGAATAATTCTGGATATGAAATGATATAATAAGGTGTGATATTGATCTGAAGGATTTAATAATTGTATCTACATTAATAAGGGTATGAGTGGAGTAGACTTAGTCTGAAAGTGCTTTACAAAGCACAATCTTATGAATGGGAAAAAGGATAACTCTGAGAATGACTTTAAAAGTCGAATACGAATTGGATCTAGTAAGAATAGTTACAAAGATAAAAATCTAGGGAAAACGTAGGGTTGTGAACAATATTTGCGTATGTGTACACACTCTTTCTGAGAGCGAATGCGTCACATGGCCTCACACTCGTTTCCTGACTAGACTCCTGACTATGTCTTTGCTAAGGGGCCTGATTATTGTACATGTTGTATCCGTGTGCATGGGCTAACCAACAACTATTTACCTAGTTGAGTAAGACCTCAAGAAATGTTGGAGGCATCGATATCTGTGATCACAGTGAACTGGGAGTAGGTATTTGAAATGAGAGAATGGATAATAGATAATAAATTGTGAATGATGTGTGTGTGAATATGTTTGCAATGTGAATTTAGTGTGAAAATGGATATATTGTATTTATACGATAAATTATGATTTTATGATATGATGTTTTGAAAATGATAGAATAGACGCTCATCCTTACTGATATTTTCAGGAAAACGGGATGATAGAGCCTTAGGGAAGAGTTAGATTAATAGATAGTGCAGTCCAAAATAGGCTACATTATGTATTTAATAAATATCAAAGAGTATGTTATTTTAAATTTGCTATTCTTATAGAGGATGAATCTAGAACTTTTGTCATGTTAGAAATGAATTTCTTTTGTAATATTCCTTTTGATTTTCCTAGGAATAGAATACATCAGACACTATGTATCTATATCTCTAGTGGTACTGTTAGAACTCTAGTAGCCCTCACCTATATATTTACCTATCAAGGCCACGATAATCTCGGGAGATCATCCAAAAGGACCTTCGAGCGAGTGAATGGCACATAAGTCATAGCTGATTCAGGCGATCGTTACCTTGGATCAGATGATGATCTGAATTCAGAGGATTTAGCCTAGATAGAGTTGGTGTGCAAGTGATGAATAGGACTGGTCTTCAGTATTTGTTTATGGGGGAAACTGGTCTGGGACTTGAATTTGTATATATGTTGTAATTATTTTGGTTTTGTAAATATTGTTTTAAGTATCATATATTTTGACAAACAGTTTGTAAATTTTTATATTGGTATTTGTAATATATATTCAGGTTTCCCATAGAGAATACTAACTTTTAACTATGATACTTATTTATTCTCTCCTTAATGTATTATTGTTGTTCTTTTAACATTGAGAAGTTTGAAATTCTCATCTATCTACATCTACCTAAAAGAAAATTGTATTGCTTTGCTATAATAAAGCCTATTATACTCAAAAATCATATTTTATCTCAAATTATAAAGAATAAAATGTACATTATATGAATTTAAAATTTTAGGGTGTTACAATTTGGTATCAGAGCAGTTTATCCAAACCAGCCTGAGGTATAGGATAAGTTTATCGAGACAGTGTCTTATTTTTTATTGATTAAGAATTGCTTGTTAATACAACCTACTGGTTGTGAATTGTTTGATTGGTTAAGATGTTTGGATTGTTTGTATGATTTGAACTTGATATGAAATGTGTTGGAATGAAAGTTAATGTGCAAAATTTGATTTTTATAGAATTGGAACTATGGCCGATAAAGGTAGACTTGTTGGTATTACAAATGAGATCTTGGCCCGCATGACATAAGTCTTGGAAACCTTAGTGCATAACCAAGATGCGGAGCTCGTAGAGTATTGTGGACTTTCTTCGTTCAGAAAACATAACCCTCCAAAGTTCGAAGGGAAATTTGATCCCGATGGTGCCCAGAGGTGGATAGTGGATATAGAGAAAATTTTCAATGCAATGGAATGTTGTGAGGAGTATAAGATGGTTTATGCCACCTATATATTGGGAGGAGAAACAGAGGATTGGTGGAGGTTTGCCAGTCAAACTCTGCCACAAGAAGAACGATACATTTACTGGGAAGCTTTAAAGCATGTTTCCTTGGGAAATACTTCCCTAGAAACTTGAAAAAACAAAAGGCCCGAGAATTCCTTGAGCTGAAGCAAGGAAATATGTCCATAAGAGAGTATGCTGCAAAATTCCATGAGCTTAAGAAGTATTAGCCCCATCTCCAGCATGAGGATGAAGATGAAGATTTATGCGCACAGTTTGAGAATGGGCTAAGGTCAGAGATACGGGCAGCAGTTAGTGTTTTCCAACTGACTGATTTACCAACCTTAGTCAGTAAATGCTGAATTTTTGAAGCTAATTCCAAAGGCAAGACTGTAGACAATCAGATTGGAGAACCAGTGAGACAGGATCAAAGGCCTCCAAGGTTTCCTAGAGGACCTTACTCTAATGCTAATCAATTTCAATCAAGGGGGACTGCATTTCGTGGAGGTAGTAGCAGTGTTTCCAATTTCTCAAGAGGACCACTGAGATGATTTCGATGTGGAGGACCTCATCTAGTGAGGAATTGCTCATAGCCAACATCAGCTTGTGGAATTTTTGGGAAGACAGGATACTCCGTGAGTAATTGTTGGTCAGCTCTTCAACAGAGTAGAAGTGCAAGTGGGAGTAACCGGCCTGCATTCAAAGCAAGTAGTGGAGTGTAACATCCTCATTTTATAATTTATTATTATTGCAATTAATATTAGTTGTTTGTGCATGTTATTTGAAATTAGAAGTGTTTGATTGAGGTGAACTATAGGATATCTCGCTGTAGCGAGAATAAGGCAGTGAAAATGGAACATTCTAGAGCCCTCTCGCTATAGCTAGAATCTCTCGCTGTAGTGAGAATGCTCTCTTCTCGCTATAGTGAGGAGCTCTCATTATAGCTAAAATGACAGATAGCAAAGGAAGAAAACTTCTGATTTTTTCGCTGTAGCAAGAAAGTCGCGAGTTTGAGAGATATTTAAGGAACTCTTGCCCTAAAATCTTCATTTTCAACCAAATCACATATCCCTCTCCATCCTCTTCGTTCTCTCCCTCTCCCTTCTCAAAGAAAACCTTCAATAACTCTAGATCTTCTTCAGATTTGAGCTCAAACATCCGTTCTTCTTGGATCTAAGTAAGTTTCTCAGAGCACAGATCTCTATTTCATTCCTTTCTTCGGTTCTCTTCTCATCTTAAGATCTCTACCGTGAAATACTTAGAAAATCTTATCTTTTGGAAGATCTCTTTGTGGATAGTGTGGAATCTCTCCGTAGATCACTCAGAGAACTAGTTTGGAGGAATCGTTATCAGGTAAGGGGAGTATTTTCTAGCTTTAGTTATATATGTATATATAGATCTAGTGGTTCTTCGAGAAATATGAGTATCTTACTTAGTAAAGTTATGTAAATTTTGATAGTATCATATGACAAAGGTGTATTGTGATATAAAGAGAGGTTTGGACTTTATTTTAAACTTATAATATCATATTTTTAGAGAAAATATGGGCTTAAGTGGTATTAAGAGATTTTAGAACTGAGTTCCTTAAGATGTATATGAATTAAGTAATAAAAGATATACTATAATGAACTTTAGGTTAGGAGACTATATATTGAGATTGTACGAGCTGGGCTGAGTCCGAAGGTGTTCAACCCTCGGCATATTGTACTAATTGAATGGTGTGATATTGCATGGTAGTCTCTGTGATAAGTTTGATATATTGTATTGGTTGCATGATATGACTTTGTATGACAACTTTACATGTTGAACTGGTAGAATTATGGAAATGAATGAAGTGTTGAATAAAAGTGAAAGCATGTGATGTATGAATGAGAAATGAGAATATGATTGAGAAAGAATATGAGGTGTGATTATAATGCAGGAGTCCACGCAGCTTGAAATGGAGTGATTATGATATAAATTATAGCACATTGAAAGGGTGTGTTATCATATATATTATAATCCATGAATTTATATAATTTGTGACTCATGAATCATGACATGCGGATTGATATAAAGAATGTGAAATGAGAAATGTTGAGAATGAGTATAGATAGTACAACCATACACTGGGGTATAGCGTTAAGGAGAAGATTTGGGAAATCTTGGAGAAATGAGGATGGTGAATGTTAATAATGAGAAGGGTGCATAATAAATTATTGAAAATAAACATTCACAGGCCACACCCTTATCTCCCGACGAAGCTCTTGACTATACCTTTGCTAAAAGGGGCCAGGACGGCACACGTGTATCCATGATATTGCGGCCAACCAGCAGCTATCTATGCTAGAAGTCCTCAAGGGATCCCAGGGACAATTATTATGATGAAAAGTGATATAGATGAGAGGTGGTAAAGAATATGTATGATATGATATATGTATCATAGCAAATCAGTTCATGTTGTTATGGTATGTGTGTTGTAGTACATCGACGGGTGTTACTGGGATAGATGTATCGTGACACATGAATTGAAATGATATGATACATGTATAATAACATACAGGTCAACATAGAAATGTATGTATAATGAGTGAAATGTTATATGTGCTTGATGAATGATTGTATGAATTATTATAACATACATGTATTTGAATGAGAATGAATTAGAATAAAGTATTAGGCTACGACTCTAATTATTATTATTAGTTAAGATATACTAAAAGAGATTTAGTGGGCGAGAAATACTCACTCTTACTAATTATTTTCAGGTAATAAAAGATAAGAAATGGAGACAAATGATCCGTTCTAGGGTCATACTCATCAAGGAGTTGTACAAAAGAAACTGCTCAGATAAATTTGATTTATTGTAATAAAATCATTTATGTATTTTATTTATTGACAGTGAAAATCTTCTAAGGAGAAATATTGTAAATTCGTAAAGTTTATTAATTCATATTTTCATATTGCACCATTTATTCCAAATATACAAGTTGTTATCAATTTTTCCCTAATCATGTTTTAATAATATAAGTTATAAATGCAAATTATTTATATATTAAAAGAAGGATGTTACATGGAGCAAAGCCGAGTGTACAAGGCAAAGCTTTTGCCATGAGTGGGTATGAAGCGTCTAAGTCTGATGAACTGATTAGAGGTAAATGCATCATCAATAATAGACTATGTGATGTTTTATTTGATTCTAGTGCCATACATTCTTTTGTTTCTATGGATTATGAGAATTGTGTTGGATTGCCAATATCTTCGCTGCCATGTAATGTTGTTGTGTCCACTCCTACAGTTAAGCCTGTTGTAACCTCTTCTGTATGCTTAGGCTATTTTGTGATGGTTCATGGTAGGAATTTCTATGTTGATTTAATCTGTTTACCGCTTTCTCAAATCGATGTTGTTTTTGGCATGGATTGACTATCATCTAATCGTGTTTTGTTAGATTATAAGGAGAAAGCTTTAATCTTTGGTGATGATACACCGGGAAACTCTAGACTCCTAAGTATGGGTGAAGCGAGAAATACGGTTGAAAGTAAGGCTTTCATGGTATTGTTTTCCACTGAGATGGATAAGACCGTGAAAGCTGAGCATGCTCCAATAGTATGAAATTTTCTAAAAGTTTTTCTAGAGGATGTAACAGAATTGCCATCAGAAAAAGAAATCAAATTCATGATTGATTTGATTCCGTGAGTAAGCCCAGTATCTATCGCACCATACCAAATGTCACCAGTGAAGTTAGCTAAGGTGAAAAAACAAGTAGAAGATTTATTGCAAAGGCAATTTGTAAGGCCAAGTGTGTCGCCATGGGGAGCTCCAATACTTCTTGTGAAAAAGAAAGATGGGAGTATGAGAATGTGCGTTAATTATCATCAGTTAAATAAAGTGATGATTAAGAATAAGTACTGTAACATCCTAAAACCTTAAATTCATACAATGTATATTTCATAAAATATAAATTGAGACAAAATACAAATTTTGTGTATAATGGACTTTATTATAATTAATCTTTGAAGTTTTTCCTTTAATAGATACATGTGGATGGAAATTTCTTTGAATTTTGCAATGATAGTATAATAATAGTAATAAATTGCAATAATAAACACATATAACAACTAAGATTTAGTGTTTTCCCATGGAAAACCTAAATATACGATACATATCAATCAAAAAGTTTACAATTGTCTGTCAAAATATGTGGAACTTAAAATATTATTTACATCACCAAAATATTTACATTACATGAACAAATATAAGTCCTAGAGCAATCTTAAAATAGAATCCAACACTGAAGGCCAGTTCTATTCATCAACCTCGTGCCAACTCTCTATCTCGACTGAATCCTTCAAATTCAAATCATCGTCTGATCCCAGGTAATGATCGCCAGAGTTAGTCGTGACCTCTGTGCCCGTAACACGCTCAAAGGTCATATAAACAGTCTTCTGAAGTGGTCATGGTCATGGTAGGTGAATAGATAACTAAGAGCTGCCAGGGTCCTAACGGTTTCACTATACATATATATACATAGGGTCTGATGTATCATACTCCTAGGGAAATCAAAAGGATTGCTCCAAAAGTAATTCATCTCCAACATAACAAACGCTCTGGGTTTATTTTCAATAAGAACAGCAAATTTCAAGTAACAAAGTCTCTGGTATTCATTAAATATATAATTTAACCTATTATGTACTGAATTATCCACTAATCTAACTCTTTCCTGGGGTTCGGTCATAATATTTTCTTGAAAATATTAGTAAAAATGAGCATCTATTCTATCATTTACAAAGCATTATATCACAAAACCATAACTTATAATATAAATACAATACATTCAATTTCACACTAACTTTATATTACAATCATATTCCCATATACACCATTCACAATTTTATTATCCATTTTCCTATTTCAATACATACTCTCAGTGCATTGTGATCATAGATATCGATGCCTCCAGCAATTCTTGAGGTCTTACTCAACTAGGTAAATAGTCGCTGGTTAGCCCATGAACACATATACAACATGTACAATCATTGGATTCCTTAGCAAAGGCATACTCAGGAAATGAGTGTGAGGCCATGTGACACATTCGCTCTCAGAAAGAGTGTGTAAACATAAGCGAATGTCACTCACTACCCTACGTTTTCCCAAGATTTTCATCATTTTCGGACTCTATACCCCTAGTGTATGTCTATAACTATTTACACTAGATGCAATCCATATCCGACTTTAAAAGTCATTCTTAGATTCCTCATTTTTCTTATTCATAAGATCATGCTTACTAAAGCACTTTCAGACTAATTTCATTCCACTCATACGTTCATTGATACAATTACAACTGTAAATATTTTATATTAATATCATTTCCTCATATTATTTTACT
Source organism: Abrus precatorius (assembly GCF_003935025.1). Lineage (NCBI taxonomy): Eukaryota > Viridiplantae > Streptophyta > Magnoliopsida > Fabales > Fabaceae > Abrus > Abrus precatorius. The sequence goes on along the minus strand of NW_020874439.1, from coordinate 9,813,098 downwards.
CAGACATATTTCATAAAATCTCATACTAACCATTCAGTAAGTTCGCAAATATTTCACATCAAGTACTCATGACATATTACATATACCAATCATTCCAAACAATCAAACAACTATCTTCTCATTCATACTTCACACAACAGATATCTTAATCACATATTTTTTCATAAGACGTTCATATAACAATGCTCTCATGAGCATAAAATAAATACTATAATAGAATGATAAAATAAAGCCCTCCTTACCTCAATGACGAGTTTTCAGAGAGATGTTGAAAAGGATCAAGGATCATTTATGGAAGTTCTCCTGAATACTAAGAGATATCCATAAGAAACAAAAATAGGAAAAATGGTCGGAGAAAATTAAGTTTAATCTGAAGAAACTTACAGAAAGTCATTCAGATTAAACGTTCGAACTTGGATTTGAAAAGAAATCAGAGTTTCTAAGGCTTTTATCTAGGTAAATGGAAGAGAGAGTTCAGAGAAAATTGAGAAGGTTATGTGGTTCAGAAACAAATAAGATTTCTATGCTGGAAATCTCTTAAATACCCCTCAACCCCGCACGCTCTCGCCTGAGCGAGGAACAGCTCGCTTGAGTGACGATATCTCGCTTGAGCGACAGACATCTCGTCTGGGTGAGATATGCAGACAATGGTCTCGCGCACTATTTTCTTATATGCTCACTTGAGCGAGTTCCATCTTGCTTAAGCGAGATGGCATCCAAAGAGTATGAAATTTCTCCTGTGGGTCCTCGCCTAAGTGACCCATCTCACCTGAGCGAGATCTCAGCTAGCTTGAGCGAGATCACTCTCATTTGGACGAGGTGACAGTTGGAATGCATTTATCTTATCTCTCTTAAGCGAGAATCATCTTGTTTGAGCGAGATAGCTTAGCAACATGGCATTTCTGCACGCTCAATCTCGCCTGGGCGAGATTTACCTCATCCTTGAGTGAGATATCCTGTGCCTAAACTCTTCCAAAAATCCTCTATACTATCTTCTAAATGGATTCTAATATTGCTCAACATTAAACAAAACATAGTTTACTAAAAAATGAGAAGAGGGTGTTACAAGTACCCTATTCCTAGGATCAATGATCTGATGGATCAGTTACGAGGAGCTTCGGTATTTTCAAAGATTGATTTGCGATCAAGTTATCATCAGATTCGAGTAAAGAAGGAAGATATCCCTAAGACAACTTTTAGGACCTGCTATAGTCACTACGAATATTTGATAATGCCATTTGGTGTGACTAATGCCTCGGCTGTGTTCATGGACTATATGAATACGATATTTCATGAATTCTTGGATCGATTTGAAGTAGTGTTTATTAATGATATTCTATTATATTCCAAGGGTCATGAGAAGCATGTTGAACAATTAAGAATCATTTTGAGAATATTGAGTGAAAGGTAGTTGTATGCAAAATTGTCAAAATGTGAATTATGGCTTTCACAAATACAGTTCTTGGGACATGTGTCAAAGTAAGGAATTATGGTCGACCCAGCAAAAGTAGAAGCAGTATCTCAATGGTCGAGACCTACAACTCCAACCGAAATTAGAAGTTTCCTTGGGTTGGCTAGCTATGATAGAAAATTCATTGAAGGATTTTCTAAAATAGCGCTGCCTTTAACAAAATTGACGAGGAAAGGAAAAGACTTCGAGTGGAATGAAGAATGTGAAACTACTTTCCAAAATTTAAAAGAAAAGTTAACCTCGACTCCAGTGCTAATATTACCAGATCCAAAGCAAAAGTTTGAAGTATATTGTGATGCTTCAGGACAAGGACTTGGATGTGTTCTAATGGAATTTGGGAGAATAGTTGCTTATGCTTCAAGACAACTTCGACCTCATGAAGTTAACTACCCTACATATAACTTGGAGTTAGTAGTAGTAGTATTTACATTGAAAATTTGGAGGCATTATTTATTCGGATTGAGATTCGAAGTATTTAGCAATCACAAGAGTATGAAATATCTATTCGATCAGAAAGAGCTAAACATAAGGCAGAGGCAGTGGATGAAGTTTCTCAAATATTATAACTTCACGTTATCTTATCATCTTGGGAAAGCGAATGTTATAGTAGATGCACTGAGCAAAAAATCCCTACACATTTCTACCATGATGAGAAACGAGTGGAAATTGATTGAAGAATTTAGAGACTTGAATTTGATGGTAGAAGTGCGACCTAAAAGTTTGTACATGGGTACTTTGAAGATTAATAATGATTTCCTGATGCAAATCCAGAATGCTCAACTGAAAGATGAATATTTGAAAAATATGGTGCAGCCAGAGGATGAGACTAAGGGTTCAGAGTTTTTGCGACTCAAGTGGACTTATCAGATTTAAAGGCAGAGTGTGCGTTCCTCAAAATGAAGAGTTGAGGCAAATAATATTGGAAGAGACGCATATGGGTAAGCTGAGTTTCCATCCTGGAGCAATAAAAATGTATCACGATTTGTGAAAAAATTTCTGGTGGTACGACAAGAAGAAAAAAATCGCTGAGTATGTTGCAAAGTGTTTAACATGCCAAAAATCAAAGGCAGAACATTAGCGTATACCAAGAGAATTACAACCATTGGAGATTTCTGAATGGAAATGGGATAGTATCTCCATGGACTTTGTATCTAGACTGTTGAGAGCAAAGAGAAATCATGATGTTGTGTGAATGATTGTAGACCGTTTGACCAAGACTGCACGTTTCATTCCAATTAACATGAAGTATAAACTAGAGAAGTTAACAGAAGTATATCAATGAGATAGTCAAATTGCACGGGGTACCCTTAAGTATTGTGTCAGATCGAGACCCAAGGTTTACATCAAAGTTCTGGGAGAGTCTATAAGAAGCTTTGGGGACTAAGTTAAAGCTTAGCTCATCATATTATTCTCAAATAGACGGACAGATAAAGTGCACTATCCAATCACTGGAAGACTTGCTACAAGCTTGTGTGATGGAGCAACAAGGAGTGTGGGATGAATGTCTACCTTTGGTATAATTCACGTATAACAATAGTTATCATGCAAGCATCAGAATGGCACCATATGAAGCATTATATGGAAGGAAGTGTCGAACTCCTTTATGCTAGTACGAAGTTGGAGAAACAATCTTGTATGCACTTGATGTAGTGCAGAAACAGAATGATCAAGTGAAGATGATTAGAGCAAAGATAAAGGTTGCCCAAGATAGACAAAAGAGCTATCATAATCAACGAAGGAAGCCGTTAGAATTTCAAGTTGGTGATCATGTATTTTTGCGAGTTTCACCCATTACTGGAGCCAGTAAGGCATTGAAATCTCAAAAGTTATCTCCCAAATTCATTGGACCATTCAAAGTTTTGAGTAAAGTTGGTCCTGTAGCATATCAGATAGCCATACCCCCAAATCTTTCTAATTTGCATCTTGTGTTCCATGTTTTGCAATTGAGGAAATACATTCCAGATCCTTCACATGTAATTGAACTTAATCCTATCCAAGTTCAAGAGAATTTGTCATATGATGTTTTTCTTGTGAAGATTGTTGATCATCGAGTCAAGCAGCTAAAAGGTAAAAATGTTTCATTGGTAAAATTAATTTGAAACGCAAGCGATGAAGGAGATGCCACTTGAGAGCCTAAGGACAAAATGAAGGAAGCATATCCTCATCTCTTCTTGAATAAGTGAAGTTTGGGGGCGAAATTCCTAAATAGGTGAGAGTAGTATAACACCCTCTTTTCATTTTTTGGTAATTTATGTTTTGTTTAATATTAAATAGTATTAAAGTACATTTAGGAGAGAGTATATAGGATTTTTGGAAGAATTTTGGTGCAGGAGATCTCGCTCAAGTAAGGTAAACCTCGCCCAGGTGAGATTGAGCGTGCAAAAATACAATGTTGCAGGGCTATCTCGCTCAAGCAAGATGATTCTCACTCAAGTGAGATAAGATAATTTCAGCCCAACTGTCACCCCGCCCAGGCGAGTGATCTCACTGAGGCAAGTTGAGATCTCGCTCAAGTGAGATGGGTTGCTCAGGCGAGGACTCACAGGAGAAATATCATGCTCTCTGGATGCCATCTCACTCAGGCAAGCATATCAGAAAATAGTGGATGAGACCACTATCTGCATATCTCGTTCAGGCCAGATATTCGTTGCTCAAGCAAGTTGTTCCTCGTTCAAGCGAGAACACACGGTATTGAGGGGTATTTAAGAGATTTTCAGCATAGAGAATTCATTTCATTCTAAACTCACGTGTTTCTCTCAGTTTTCTTTGAACTCTCTCTTTTATTCTTCAGAGAAAAGTATCAGAAACTCAAATTTCTCTTCAAATTCAAGCTTGGACGTTGAATCTAAAACACTCCAAGTAAGTTTTTTAGGATTAAACTTGATTTTTCCCCGATCATTTTTCATGTTTTTGTTTCTTATGGATATCTCTTGGTATTTAGGAGAACTTCCATAGTTGATCTCTGATCTTCTTCAGTATTTCTTTGTGAACTCGTCTTTGAGGTAAAGAGGGCTTTATTTTATCGTTATATTACAATATTTATTTTATACTTATTGGAGCACTGTTACATGAACCTTTTGTGAGAATATGCGACTGAGATATCTATTGTGTGGATAATGAATGAAAAAACACTTGTTTAATTGTTTGGATTGATTGGTTGTTTGGACTAAATGGTTGGTATATGCTTATATGCATTATATGATGAGTACTTAATGTGAAATATTATGAAACTTGCTGAGTGATTATGTTGTGATTTTTATGGAATATGTTTGGATATGAAATGATATAATAAGGTGTGATATTAATTTGAAGGATTTAATAATTATACCTACATTAATAAGGGTATGGGTGGAGTAGACTTAGTTTGAAAGTGCTTTACTAAGCACAATCTTTTGAATGGGAAAAAGGATAACTCTGAGAATGACTTTAAAAGTTGAATATGGATTAGATCTAGTGTGAATAGTTACAGAGATACACTAGGGGTATAGAGTCCAGAGACGATAAAAATCTGGGGGAAACGTAAGGTGGTGAGTGACATTCATGTATGTGTTCACACTCTTTCTGAGAGCGAATGCGTCACATGGCCTCACACTCATTTCCTGACTAGACTCCTAACTATGCCTTTGCTAAGAAGCCCGCTTATTGTACATGTTGTATCTGTGTGCATGGGCTAACCACAGACTATTTAACTAGTTGAGTAAGACCTCAACAAATACTGGAGGCATCGATATCTATGATTATAGTGCACTGGGAGTGCGTATTTGAAATGAGAGAATGGTTAATAGATAATAAATTGTGAACGATGTGTGTGTGAATATGTTTGCAATGTGAATTTAGTGTGAAAATGGATATATTGTATTTATATGATAAATTATGATTTTATGATATAATGTTTTGAAAATGATAGAATAGACACTCATCCTTACTAATATTTTTAGGAAAACAGGATGACGGAGCCTCAGGGAAGAGTTAGATTAATAGATAATTCAGTACATAATAGGCTAAATTATGTATTTAATAAATACCAAAGAGTATGTTATTTTAAATTTGCTGTTCTTGTAGAGGATGAACCTAGAACTTTTGTCATGTTAGAAATAAATTTCTTTTGTAGTATTCCTTTTGATTTTCCTAGGAATAGAATATATCAGACACTATGTATCTATATCGATAGTGGTACTGTTAGAACTACAACATCCCTCACCTATCTATTTACCTATCACGGCCACGATAATCTCGGGAGACTATTCAGATGGACCTTTGAGTGAGTGAATGACATAGAAGTTATAGCTGATTCAGGCGATCGTTACCTTGGATTAGATGATGATCTGAATTCAGAGGATTTGGCCGAGATAAAAAGTTGGTGTGCAGGTGATGAATAGGACTGGTCTTTAATATTTGGTTATGGGGGAGATTGCTCTGAGACTTGAATTTGCATATATAACGTAATTATTTTGGTTAAGTAAATATTGTTTTAACTCTCATATATTTTGACAAATAGTTTGTAAATTTTTATAATGATATTTGTAATATATATTCAGGTTTCCCATGGAGAATACTAACTTTTAACTGTGATATTTATTTATTCTCTCCTTAATGTATCATTGTTGTTCTTTTAGCATTGAAAAGTTTGAAATTCTCATTTACATACATCTACCTAAAAGAAAATTTTATTGTTTTGCTATAATAAAGCCTATATACCCAAAATTCGTATTTTATCTCAAATTATAAAGAATAAAATGTACATTGTACGAATTTAAAATTTTTGAGTGTTACACATGTCTCTTAAGTTTATACTTGCTCTTGATAGAATTTATACTCAATCAATTTAATATTATTTTTATAATAGAGAATGCAACATTTCAAGCAGTAGTCAATCTTTATTTCATTTAACCAAGTTTAGAAACTAATTTTTTAGCTAAATATCTTTTGGAATTACGTCAGGATTCAAACTTAGTTCACTAATCAGTGCAACCTATACTGAGCAAAAGAACTTTGGATTTGGTTCCTTTTAAACTTAATACTCAACTCCAAATTGTTAATGACAACTCAGAATGCACACAATCTTCCTATGAAGGTTGATTAGTAACCTCTAGGAGACTATATAATCTACCATCTTGATTGGGCTCCCCAATTAAAGGCTACGAATAACATGCTATAAATTCAAGACTAGCAGCATAAAAATCATATTTTAATGCCTAACCATATTATCCTTCTAAACACATTACCCACATCATGCTAAGCTACATGGATATTCCACCATAACTACTTTCAAGCTAAAACATATCTACATGATTCTATATATTAACCATCTCTCCATGCTCAATTGAAATCCAAAAGTCAGGCGTGCATCTTCACTTGTACAAATGAACCTTATTGTATCATCATCTAAATACTTTTTATACTTGCACTATTACATGGACACCTAACTTTTTATCATTAATGAACTATTGTGTTTGACATGCTACCCTAAAAAAATTCTTCAACACCACTATAAAATTTGTTCTACTCCCTTCTATTAAAATGCAATCTATCATACATCTACAACCGATTTGAAGGTAACATAGCAATTATGGTTAACCCTAGACTCTACACTTTAAAAACGTCAAATTAGTGCTTTCAAATACAAATTTAATTACTATTTAGATTTTTAACTCAACAACTTTTAATTTTATTTCCTTAACAAAAATTCTAATAAAATTTTGCAGCATCTCTGCTTACATTAAGAGCTTCTATCATTAAATATTTTAGTTAATTAAACAATAATAAATATTATTAAATATTAAAAAAATAGATATAGTTAAGCAATTACATCTTAATAATAATATACAATTCACATAATCGTATAAATCATTTTATTGTATATCCCCGTATAACTCCACAACATGCATTCTATAATTTTTGTAAACACAAAAAATCTTATAACAAACAATATAAACAAATCAAGGAAGGACCTCTATATCACTACAACTCTATTCTAGAAAAACATAAATCTCTATCCTACACATGTATTAAAAAATATAAATAATAATAATTTTATTATTAACCTCTTTTATAGTGAAAATAAAAACAAAAACAAAAACAAAAAATAAAATAATTAAATGCTCCATGCATGCGCATACCCAATCTAATATAACAAATATTTAATTTTCACAAAATTGTAAACATTTATATACCGATATTAACACAACACCTACATCAACCAAATAATAATCATAATAATAATTAATATTCAATGTATTAAGAAAAAACACTATAAACACTATCAAATGAACAAGAAACTAAGCCAAATATAAAAAATTTTAAATTAATTAAAATATTCACTGACATACTTAGATAAAAATGGAATGATAGTTCTCGTTTCGCAGATAAAGCTCTAAAAGTGGTGAATGATGGTTAAGAAGCAATGGTAGCACAAAGAGAAGGAGAATGAAAAGAGAAATGAGAAATAAGAAGCACTAGCCAGCAATGTATCATGGATTATCCATAATAAAGTATGATTGAGACACTTTATTTCACTTGTTATAGATGAGTACATGGAGATACCAAGTATTAAGTATTAATTTATAAAATTTTCAAAAACTCATTATGATAAAATAAAATACTCATTAATAAATTGTGTGCATCATTAGGGATGACAATGGGTAAAGTATCCGATGGGCACCCGTAAAATTTACCCACAATGGGTAGAGTATTTACCTGCTATATGGGTACGGATATAAATGTGGGTAAAAACCCGTAAATTTTAATGAGGATGGGTGCGGGCATGGGTATCTAAGTACCCACCCTGTCCCATACCTGCATATATATATATATATATATATGCTTGAACTTTATTTTACAATTATGCATTAAATTTTTGTATTATTATATTACTAATATGAAGTTATATAAAATTAATATAAAAATATATTTGATAATAAAGTAAACTAAAAATTTTATTTTGGTTTATACTTTTAATAGAAAAATTTATTTATTATTTTATATCATTTAATTAGGCTAATATAATTTAATTATTACATAGTTAATATGAGTTTGACTTTTTTAAAAATATTATTTATGTATGACACATATAAAATATTTTTCACACAAATATTTTTGTTAATAAAATTATATTAATATTTAAATCATAAAGTGAATGATAAATAATAAATATATTGTAAGTATTTTATAAATTTTATAATAACTTACTATTACTGTAAACTTATTATTTATTAATAATATTTAAATTTTATTTTTATATTTTAATTTAAAATAATATTTTTCTATGCAACATATATATTACAAGTACAACTATGATCTATTGAATCTAAATAATATTATTCTTATTATTTATTCACGTTCAAAGAAGTTTTTGAAAAAATATAAATATAAAAAATTATTATTAATTTTTATTTGTTAATTTTTTCAAATAAAAAATTATAATTTTTAATATACACGTATATTTCTTTATTATAAAATTTTATTGTGACCATTTATCTTTGTTTTCAAATTTTTTCTTTTAAAATTTATATATATTATAAATATTTAATTCATTAAAATAATTTTTCAAAAATTTATATTTTTGATAAAATATTTTTGTATAGTATATGAGTTAAAAATACTAGTATTAATATATATATATATATATATATATATATATATATATTAATTATATTATATTATTTTAATTAAATATATTATTTTTCTTACAATTTCAAATTCAAAAGTTAAAAAAAATATTTTATGTATCCACTTTCTGTTGTTAGTATTGAACTTCTCTACTCTTATTCAATTCTCATTCTCAATGTCTGTCTCATTAAAACTTAACAACTATGAAACGTTATTCATTAGAGTTAGTTGTCAATGCCGTCACAAGAAGTCACCAAGTGATCCCACACGAAGGGACAATCATTGGCAGATCTATTTCGGTGTGCTCTGACATTACCAATTCGATCAAATCTCATATAAGATAAGGTTATCACTGACAAATAACTTGTGTGTTTATTTTCACTTATTGTTTCTAAAAATTTTAGTTAAGAAAATTATTATATTAAGATACATTCAACATTTATGATCTTTGAATATTTGTTTTTTTATCTATGTTTGTACCTTATTTAGCAACTACATATTAAATTTTTATATTATTATGATACTTATGTGAAGTTATATAAACATATTTTTCTTTATAAATATTTTTTTCTCAAATAAGTGTGAGTAATGGGTACAAGATGGGTATGCGGGTACTCAGAAGGTCTACGAGGATTAATGTTCATACCCATATAGGTATGGGATCGGTACGGATATTTTTTTAAAACGTGAGTATGAGAATAAGTACTATAATACCCTACTCATACCTTACTCATTGTCATTCCTATGCACCATATATACACAGTAGTATCTTATGACATGGACTAACGCTATTATTTACCGACACATGTACTGATAGAGACATATTCATTATTACAAGTTAAATGATAAACTATGACAACAATCTGTTAAAAATTACGACAGCAATTACCAAAGATGTTCAACAAATTTGTAGTAGTCAATGGATTTATATAAGGAAGCTCTTTGTGATGTTCAATTGCAATTAGAACTGCCCTCATATATCCCTCATCGATGCTCACTACCTCCAACGCCCAACATAGCCTTGTGATTTTAGGTTTTTGTCTTTGTTATTATCAAGAGAGTTGCGGAAGTGTCCTAAATATAATAGAACTAAACAATTCAGGATAAAGAAATAAAGTAAGTTTTATTTTTAATTAATTAAAAATATACCATGCAACTATTTTAAATAATAAATTTTATGAATTAAAAAGTAAATATTATAATATTAATAATAAATTTTTTATTATAGTCAATAAAATTTAAAAAGAGATAAATTTATAAAATTAAAATTATTATTTTAATATCATCATTATATTTTTCTTATGATTATAGTGACTATAAAATTGAACTCAATTTTTTTAAATTAGTCACTAATTTGATTTTGAAATGAATTAATGACATTTTTTATTTTAATAATTCAAAAAGTGGTATCTAAATTAATCACCAACAATGATCAAAATATTACTCTTTAATTTTTTAAAAAATAGTCGCTAATTTAATTGTTGAAGAATAAATCATAATTTGGCGAACAACTGTTATCTAAATGAATCTCTAACCAATAATTTTCTTGTAATATCTGAACTTTATTGAAAACAAATTTAAATATGGTAAAATTACTATTTCTTCTCAAATTGAAGTTAAAGGATAGATACATTTTCCATGATTGACCCTTAGTCTTTTTATTAAGTACTTTACAAAAAGTAAGGAATATAATTATTTAATGAAATTAAATATATCAATGCTTTAAATAATTTTTTAAAAATGATCTTTAAAATTATTTAAACTCGTTGTTTTACCTTTTTTTGGTTAATTATTTTTTTAGATTAAACTAAATATATGTTTCACTAGAGACAATTTTATTTGACTTTATATCAATTAAAAATATGTTTATAAGAATATAATTAATGTAAAAAATAACTCGTAAGCAATTTAATTCATGAAAAAATTACAATAGAATTAATATATATATATATATAGCCAAATTTAGGTAATAATTGAATAGCGTTAGACATCCATGATGCGGGAAAAGTAATCATGAGTCCTCGTCCTTGTAATCATGAGTCCTTTTAGTGGCTAGAGAGCAAAAGTGCCTATGGTGGTCACTTGGAAAACTGATCCCACCCTATTAGAATAATATAAAAACCTACACAGTAGAAGTATGTTAAAATTAAACTTCTACATATACCATTTGCTTCATTGCACGTACAAGTCACAAACTTTGATTTAGAAGCCATTGGTAAATGCGTTGTAATTATCAACAAAGAAATACTTCATTAATTGATCGTACAAGAAATCGGTAGTTTAATCCTCATTGAGCAAATACCAAAGATTACTCCAACTTTGGGTACAAAACCTAAACAGAACCCTAATTATTAGATTTCTATAACAATGATTACAACTCACTGATTATTACCGTAGGTTCTTTTTATAAGGAATAAAATAAAATATTTTTTTAATTTTAATTATAAAAAATATAAGATAAATTTAAGATATATTAATTAATAATTTTTTTAATGGTTTTTTTATGAGTGTTACTAAACATACAAATCATCTATTATATCATTTAATAGCATATAAGATTTTTTGCAGTTTTGACGAGAATTACAGTTTACAATCTAAATTCACTTAAACAAATTTGTTAAAAAATAATTTCACTTAAAGTAAAAAAATTTACTTAAGCTAAAATTATAAAAACTTTTAAAATTTTATTTTCTTCCTCAATAAACTACAAAAAATTTAAAAAAAATTTATTTCTCATCAATGACTATCTAGTTATCAAAGATCCTTACATATATTATCTCACCAAATATTTAAAATATATTGTTTAATGTGCTACTTATTTTAAGCATTAGTGAAGTAAAACTATTTAGAATTGAGTTAAATTGTTGATAATGATAATAAAAATTATAGAAATGATTACTTTAAGAAATTGATTGAGAAACAATTGCAATATTATATAATCTAGAATCCTTAAATTTTTATGATATGACCATAAAGTATGACCACACGATGTTGCACAAAATTTTTGTAATTTAAAAAGGAAAAAAATGAAGTTTAGGTATGTTTGATTTATGTTTTAAAGATAGTTTTCTGTTTTTAAAAATAAAATACAATACAAATTTGTATTAAATTTTATTTTAAAAAACATAAAAGGAAACAAATACTTTTTTAAATTTTTTTACAATTTTGACTTAAGTAAATTTTTTTACGTAAGCAAAAATTACATTTTCACCAATTTGCTTTAGTAAAATTTTTTATTTTAAGCAGAAATTATTTTTTGTTAAATTTGCTTAAATAAAAATTTAAAAATATGGGCTATAATTCTTACTTAAATGGTAGAGGATCTAGCTTTATTTAATATCATGAGTAATTTTAAAATAAAATTTATATTTATAAAAATTTAACTGATTTAATTATTTTTTTAATCTATTAATTTATTTTTTTATTTTTTAACAAAAGGATAAAAGGGAGTAAGTTTTCACTTCTCTGACAAACATGAAAGTGGCATTTATGATATATATACTCTCATAATGACTCCATAGAACTAGTTGACTAATAAAACACTAAAAAGATTGTGAAAAGAAGATTACCTTAATTGACGTAAGTAATACTTCTTGATTTTAGTCAATGGAATCCTAATCTTGCAAAGAAATAGAACATCTTTTAAGTAACAGCAGTTAATCCATTGAAATTATGACTCATATGGACCACACTATTCGTAGAGTTTTGCTTTTTATGAGTTTATCTCTTTTCTTATTCCCTTTCCGATGACATTCTCTCCCCTCTTCGCAAGTTTACGATACCGTTCTATCCAATGAAATTAACGAGGGAAAAAGAGAAACTAAACAAGTTCAAATTCAAGCTTAAAAGTGGGTTGAGTTAATTTTTCAAGATTTGAGTTTAACTACACTTTTAAATTCAAGATTTAAATTTAAACTTGACTTTTATATTCAAGGTATAATGCAGATCTGTTACTAATAAAAGTTATTGTTTGAGTCTTTAAGATTTGGTTTAACCTTAATTTTTTTAAAGTTTGACATTAGTTACAAATTTATTTAAAAGCTTCGTACTAGTAAAATATTTTAAATACGTTAAAAAAATTCACTTTTAAATAGACTGGTCTAAACATATATACATATAAATCATCTTTATGTAAAATAAATACATAATTTCAAAATATTATTATTTGCACTTAAAATTTCACCCTTTTAACAAAAGAAACTTTTAAGATAGTTAGACACAATTTATTTAATAAATAAATCTAGCTTAATTTAGGCCTCATGTATCTAAACCATAAGCGTGAAATATTAAAGAAGTTACTCTTCTTTATAATTTATCACACGTGTTTTAAAATTAAAATTAACACGTGAATTATACTTTTTTTTGCAATGATTTTAATTTAACCCATATATTTGTTATTTTAAATGTTAAAAATTAAAGTTGTTAGTTAATTTTTCTTTATTTGCTTATATGAATTTTTATATATTCTTTTGTAAATACTTATTTTTCATTTATAAGATTTATTTTAATTTTTTATTTTTTCAAATCTAGTCTACATTTTAAGAGTTTATTTTTTAAATTTCTGGTTATTAATACTTATTTATTGAAATTTAATTAATTTTTTAATACTATACCGTAAATTATTATTTTAAAATAAAATATATTTTAAAATTAATTAATTTTATTAAATCTTTAGAATCTTGATGGATACTATTCGTAATTATAAAGTTGAGTCAGAATATTATTTTTTAAATTATTGTTTAAAGTAATTTTAGTTATAAACTAAATATTTTGAGTTATTATTTATTACAAAATTTTAAACTAATTCTAATATAAGGAGAATATGAAGAATTAAGTGAAATTATTTTCCTTCATCACCTATTAAAATTGACTATGAATGTTGAAATCTTTCTCATTATAATGATTTTACTTTTATCCATCTTTTTTTTATTTCTATTTTAATTTTTAAAACTTAATGTTATTTTTTAATTTTTTATTATTTTGTATAAACTTTTAGATTTTCCATGACTAACTATTTTAACATTATAATTTTTTTATTTTATATAAACTTTTAAATTTTTTATAAATACTTATATTTACATTTATAAAATTTCTTTATTACCTTATATAAACTTCAAATATCTCAAAAATATTTATGATTATATTTATAAAATTCATAATATTTAATCTATTATTTGCAATACTCTTTATTAAAATTCTTAATAATTACATTTTTTTAGTTTTGTATATAAAAATATTTTCCTTGTTAGAAATTAATTGCAAAGTCACTTTTGTTTTCTTTTATTTTTCTCAAAATTTGTATTGTTCTCAAAATACATGGTACTTTTTAAAGTTAATTATAACAAAATTGTTTTTGTACTTTTTCACATGTACATCTCTTTAACACTAATTAATTTTATAATAATACAAAATTATTAACTTTTACCTCTTTTGATCTTTATAATATATTTTAATATTTCACATTTATAAAATTTTATTTTAATTACTAAATTATATGTATGTTGGCTACTGAACCAATTATCATAAAATTTATCTAAATACATTATTGAGTGTAAATTACAACAAGTGTATCAATATTTTTTAGTATAGATAAGTCGAATATTGTTCCCATAGTACTGTGACTTAGTTATTAATTTTCTAATTTCTCTACTCTTTGGTTAATAATTTGAATGAAATGATCAAATTTTCTAAAGCAAGTATGAAACCTGTAATAATTTTTTTTGTAAAATTTAGATTGGGATAACGAGATTTTTTTTATATTTATAATTATCAAACACAACACTAACGATGAAAAATTAATATATAAAAAATGTTAGGGAATGAATTTACTAAACCTTCATCTAAGTGACTTAAGTCACACTAATTCAAATCCTACAAGTGAAATTGAAAGGTCAAATTCGTTAATGTAATCAAAGATTAATTTCTTGACTCAACAACTTTTTTCTTTAATTAGAAACTATAATTTTTTAAATATTCCTAATTAGAAGTGCATTAATTTTTAGAATTCTTAAAGCCTCGTAATTACTAATATCTATTCCTAAAGTGCCTCCAATCATTTTGCTTTATTTCAATTATAATTTCTTTTTCAATCTTCCAATGCAAATAGAAATCTATAATCCACTCTAAACGACCAAGAGGCATTAAAAATATGAATAAGCAATTAATTTAAAATAAATAAACTTGAATTAAAAGTAAAAATTCATATTACATATAAGTTAGGATTTAGATCTCTTTTTTCTTAACTAAAAATATTATTTACATATAACAAGACAAAAAAGAAGAAGAAGAAAGAAATGAAGAGTAATTTAATAAAAATTAATGAGCGTTATAGGTTACACCACTTTGATTTTCTAGCATTAATAACACAAAATATTTCTTTTTAAAATTTTCATTCTAAACTTTTTCTAAAATTTATAGTTAAAATAAAGTAAATATAAAATAGTAATATTAAGAAAATTTAACAATTTAGTTTATAAATATTACTTAATCTAAATCATAATGAATAATTAAAAATGATTAAATTTACATTTTAAATACTTTTATTCTCATCATCATTTGTTACACCTTAAAGTTACTTTTTTACTTGTACTATTTAAATATAGAAAGTTCTAATTCACATCGTCCAATTAATAAAAATCAAAATTATTTTAGTTTTGACTTTTTTTTAAAGAATTTTTCAGCACTGTGAACCAAAAATTCCTTGTATATTTCCAATCCGTGGAACATGATTTCTATGTAAATCAAAATACTTAATTCGTACAATTTCCTTTCTTTTCTACCTTTTATATATATATATATATATATAATTCAAATTTTATATAGAAGGATATACAAACCTTTTATACACACGCATGGTGTTTAAATTTATGTACGAAATAACACTAGTATGTAAATAAAACGTGTAAAAAGAATACTAAAAGTGTGTAGAGACTCTAAAATTGTCCTACCTACTTCAATTAATCAGTTTATTATTATGAATATATATATAAATTGTTACAAAAGTAACTAGAAATGCTCACGTCCATGACTTTAGGGATCCTGCCCACCATGCATAGAGTCATATCAATGACCATATATGTCACAGATGGCTCTTAAACACTTTGACTTGGACCCAAAACTTTTTTTGTTTCTATCTACATGAAAGGAATGGAACCAGTATAGTGGAAGATATGATATCATATCTGATCAATACCATAATGTGTGATACCAGAGCATGAGACCCTACTTCATTAACTCTACCACTGCCCCACACTTGAATACCATAATGTGTGGTGGGCAATCATAAATTATAAAATTGTCAAAGTGGCCATACCCATCTCTATCCAAATTTTGAGTGTTCTTTCTCCTTTATCACCTTTATATGTTTACTTTCTTTCTCGTGGAAAGGGAAATCAATTGCAGGTGCAAAAGGAATTAGCTACCTTTTCTTTTATTCCTTTGAAGCAGTTACCTCCCATTCCATTTTCCCATTTTTGTCAATCAAGCAATGCAATTTTCTTTGCCAACCCTTCATTAGTTGGGTTGTGCCTAAATAATCATCCTTCATTTTTATTTAGTTTATGTATAAACTAAATGAGTCTAAAATGAAGTGTAAACTATTCTTTTATTAGTTACACCTCTTCACCTGTGTTTGTATGAAAACATATGTGTATCATTGCCTATAATATAGAATTAGAATCAGAATTCAAAATTTTAGTTTGATTTCAATGATGTTGGAATTTAAATTTATTTATAATTGAATTTTACTTTGACTAAATAAAAGCTAATTAAGATACAAATACATAGTTTTGAACTGAATCAAAATTTGATTATTTCAACAATTTCTTATTAAAAAAAGAACAAAACATAACAAAATTTCAAATTAAAAAACAATTAAAATTTATTTTTTATAAATAAATTTGAATAATTATTGCATTGCCAAATTACAACAAC
The DNA here is from genome assembly GCF_003935025.1 of Abrus precatorius. NCBI lineage: Eukaryota > Viridiplantae > Streptophyta > Magnoliopsida > Fabales > Fabaceae > Abrus > Abrus precatorius. The sequence continues at coordinate 9,796,087 of NW_020874439.1, read as the reverse complement.
GTTAATACTTCTAGGAATAGAATGTGGCGAAGATTGTTGGTGTGGCACCAATGATCAATTCAGTGCCACTGATGGTGATGCGAAGGAAGCACATCAGCAACAGCAACCATTGTAATCAAGCATGTCAATTGTGGCAACGATAATTGCCGATGGCCATGTTTGCTAGCGACGATATAATTGTTATGCTATGCACATAACAAAGATAATCAATAATAAAATATAAAATATATTAGCAAAAAATATATATAAAGTATTATTTTTAACAACAAAGTTTCGAGAGAGTAGAAATATCAAATATACTAATTTTGTTAACTATAGAATTAAAATAAATATTTATCAATTTTACTAAAACCAAATCATATTTAACTTTCTTTTCATCAAAATAAAATATATATACTAAAGAATTATAAGGTGTACTGTAGCCCTACTCATACGCATAAGATTCAAATCAAGAACAGTATGAGTGAAAAATTAATGGATTAGAAAATCAATACTGAAAGTTAAAACCCATAAAAACTAGCCTTAATCCAATGTCATGATATTATTTTAATTAGCTCAATAACTCTTCCAACATCAGCCCCTCATTCCGTAAAATGATTGTGTTCATGTGAAGCCAAATAAACCAGGTGGCTGCAAACCATTTATGGCATATCCTTATTTTTGTTTTTTCCTCATCTTATAACCTCTATGTTGAAACAAATGTGCCTTACACCACACTTCAACATAATAACCCTACGTGAAAGAAAACATTAAAAAAAAAGGTGTGTAAATACATGTCACTTATAAAACATTTAAAGGTAACTCACTAACAAACCCATATACAGTTTATTAATGGGTTCATTTATATTGATTAAGATCTAATTATTAGTTATGTATATAAAAATAAATAATCCAAGGGTGTAAAAATACTTTAAAATTTCTATTAAGCTTTAAAGGATTTTGTTTTTGGCTGTCAATTATAAGATACTTTTAGTACATATAAAAAGAATAGTAAAATGTATATATATAGTAGTTCAACTTATCTAATGTATCGTTATCTATTATCTATAAAGTGATTTGCATCCATTGAATTTGCTCATATTTAATATCTAACTGTACCTCAAATCCACTAATTGACTGGAATTAATTCCACGTCCTCTGCATAAATTCACACCCATTATTTTTCAATGTTATATGATCAGAATCGATTAAACATGTTTTAAGGAATTAATAAAGCAGTAAAAAGAATACGTAGATTTCTTGCTAGCTACTATGGTATTTATAATATACATCATAGAAGAGTTTATTGGCACATTAGATGAAGCGATGTTCTTCGTATTTCATTTTAAAAAAAACCATTATAAGTATACAATATAAAACATAAAATGTTTTTAATAAATTTCATATTTTAAGCCTCGCATATATGTGTCAATTTCCCAAAAATTAAGGCAAAATTAATTCTAAAATAATGAAAGAAAAATTTCCCGGCCTATAATATCAAAACAGATTTTGAATGTAAAATGAAAAATTTGTAATTATGGGAGAAAAATCTTCATAATGGACGAGAATATCTCATAATATCTATTAATGACAAATAGAATTGCTTCTTAAGTTACTCCAAAAAAATTGTCAACTATACCAAAAATTAATAATTGTCAAGTAAATGATTAGCTAAAATTAATTTAGACAGGTAAATTCTACCTCGTGAGAAAAATTAAAGTGGTTCAATCTGATGCCAGCATATGGAATTCAAATTCTACATTTTACGAAGAAAGAAAAGTTCCTTTTAAACTAACAAAGAGAATGAGAAATTAAAAAATGGAAAGAAAGGACAATCTTGATCCTATTAAAACTTCCATGAAACCTGTAATTTGATATGTCTATTTATTCTTGTCATGTATGGGGTGGAGACAGAATATCTTAATAATGTGCAAAATGAATTTTTTAATCTTTCCTTTAATTAAATTATAGAATGCTGTGAAAAAAATAGTAAAAAAAGCAAATCTTCTATAAAAACTCACCGTTATCAAAGGAGTCCATGAATTCAGCACAAAAGCAATTTGCATTATATAAATTTTAATTAGTTGCAAGACACTAGCATGGGTTTAATGAGAAGATTAACATAAAAATATTCAAAGTTTCAAACCTTGGAGACCAAGCATAATTTTTTTCAGAGAAGAAAATGATGAAATTTGGAGTAAAGGGGACAGAAAGAGTAACATGACAAAATTGTCAAAACCTGTTTAACAACTTTTGTTCTCACTCTGATTCCTGTTCCTCTGAGCAACATTTTTGACTTTTCCTCCCAAACCTCTTTCTTAAAGGAACAACTACAAGCACTCCCTTCCCTTTTTTGCGCCTCTTTAACTCTTTAAGACACCAAGAAAAATGAAAAAGCACCGAACGAAGAAAATAATATTAATAATGTCTCTCTCACATACAATCACTCACTTTTTCCTTAGAAGATTTTGAAACTAATTGAGGACCTTACCAATAAAAAATTAATAACAAAAAGCAATGTTTCAAAAATTAAATAAAAAATCCTACTCATAAGATTTTCCAGCCATGATTTAATTGACTTAACAGACCAAGTTTATGATTCAACTGTAATTAAATAAAATGCAATTAATGTAATGAAACTCTAGACATAACTAATTAGTGGTATAACCGGTTAGTTCAATTTAAAATTTAAAATATTGACTTATGGTGGTACTACACACTATACAGTATACATGATAACATGTCTATTTTAAATGCATTGGTTCATAGAGTACATTACACTCACTTTACATGATAATATGTCTATTTTAATTTTTGTTAATTTATAAATATGTTATTCCAGTATAGAGTATAATACTATAATTTATGTAAAGCAAAGTGTGACCCACATCACAGGCCCATTGCTTTGGACAATTGCAATCTATGCAATGAGCACCACCTGTATAACGAAAATGGCCAAAGAACTCCCCCAACAGCAACATCTCCAACTGGGTCTCTGTCTCTTTCCACACTTCACTACTACTACCAGCTTAAACCCACTACTATTATACTTTTATCTTTGCTTTCACATTCAGTTCTGTTTTACTACTTGGTTGTTTTCTCTCACTCTCTATGGACCGTACTGACAAGCAGCAGCATCAGCAGCAGCAGCAACAACAGTTATCTTTGGCCAAGAGTACAAGGCAAAGATACAATGAATGGTTTGTTTCATGCTTTCTCAGAACCCCTTTTTCAGCTGTAAAATTCCCATGTTTGCTTTTATTTTCCTTCTACACAAGTTGTTTGAAGGGTTAATTTCTGTTTGTTGACATGTTGTTTTGTTGTGCCATTCTTAGTACTCTCATGTGCATTGAGTAGTGTCTTTTTTTTTTTTTTTCTATATGCGAAATCTTTTCTTGTCTTGTCAATATATGATCTATTGAAAACCAGTCTTTGGGTTGTCATGTGTTGTTATAATTATATTGATTAATTTGGCTTTTGCTAGAAATTGTTGTAACTGAATTTGCTTTTTCTATGGTTCTGCTGAACTTGCAGCTGGAAAGAAATGATCAAAGATCTGTTCTGATATTGCTATCTCATGTTATAACGTATCTCAATTCTCAACCATTATCTTCTATGTTGTCAATGAACCGTCATGCTTTCTGCTTTGATCAAAAGCGTTGATTTGGCATCTTGATTACACTGTAATTCCATCGAAATTATTCTTGCGAACTGTTTTTGTTTGTGATTCTGATTTTGTTATAGCTGGGAATGGTATCTTTAGCAAATGCTAGCATTTTATCTCTAGTAATATAAGTTGATTCTACATTTTTTTCCCTTGCTCTCTTTCCTGATAAAGAGACTAATTGACGATCATGTTTTCTTGTTAAGCTAGAGTTCTAGACAATAGTATTTTATCTCTAGTAATATGTGAATCTTAATACCGAAGTAATTAAATAATCGGTTTTATGCCTTTTTTATTCTAATTAGTTATGAGTGTTTTTATCCTTCGAAGAAAATGAAAGATCAATTTTCTTACATGCTTACATGTTCTTTTAAAGATTATGATGAGGGAACGGCCCTGTGTTTGTGTTGTTCTGATAAAAGATCAACAAAGAGGCTTTGTTGTTTTTATTTTCTATATAATTTACCCATTGATCTTTTGTAGGATTTTTCGTGATGTACCAAGTGATATAACTATAGAAGTGAATGGAGGAACATTTTCATTGCACAAGGTATTTATCTCATTTAATTTCAGTTTTATTATGATTTTTAATATGAGGTTCCTCTCTCTGTGATTGTTCTAACTAGCATTACTTTTCTATGAAGTTTCCTCTTGTCTCCCGAAGTGGAAGAATAAGGAGGTTAGTTGCAGAACACAGGGATTCTGATATCTCAAGAGTTGAACTTCTTAATCTACCAGGAGGAGCAGAATGCTTTGAGTTGGCTGCCAAATTTTGTTATGGTATTAACTTTGAGATTACATCCACGAATGTAGCCCAGTTATGTTGTGTCTCTGATTACCTTGCAATGACTGAAGATTTCTCCAAAGACAACCTTGGCTCACGTGCCGAAGAATATCTTGATTGCATTGTTTGCAAGAATCTTGAAATGTGTGTTGAAGTCTTGCAACAATGTGAGAGCTTGCTTCCTCTTGCTGATGAGCTAAAAATAGTCAACCGCTGCATTGATGCAATAGCTTCAAAAGCATGTGCAGAGCAAATAGCATCTAGTTTCTCAAGGTTAGAGTATAGCAGCTCAGGGAGGCTACACATGAGTAGGCAAGCCAAAAGTGATGGTGACTGGTGGATAGAAGATCTTTCTGTTCTGAGAATTGACATTTATCAAAGAGTCATAACAGCCATGAAATGCCGTGGGGTTCGGCCAGAGAGTATTGGTGCTTCCCTTGTGAATTATGCACAGAAAGAACTGACTAAGAAATCCAGCTTGTGGAATCCATCTAGCCAGACTAAGGTTGATTCAAATTCCACTATGCATGAAAAGCTTGTGGTTGAGACCATTATCAGCCTATTGCCTGTTGAGAAACTTGCTGTTCCCATCAATTTCCTCTTTGGGCTTCTCAGAAGCGCAGTGATGCTTGATTGCACAATTGCTTCTAGGCTTGACTTAGAAAGAAGGATTGGATCACAGCTAGATGTTGCCACTCTTGATGACATTTTGATTCCATCTTTCAGGCATGCAGGTGATACCTTATTTGATGTTGACACAGTTCATAGAATTTTGGTAAACTTCTGTCAGCAGGATGATAGTGAAGAAGATCCAGAAGATGCTTCTGTTTTTGAATCTGATAGCCCTCATTCGCCTTCTCAAACTTCGTTAGTTAAAGTGTCAAAACTAGTGGACAACTACCTTGCTGAAATTGCTCCTGATGCAAACCTGAAGCTTTCTAAGTTCTTGGTCATTGCAGAAACCTTGCCATCACATGCACGCACTGTTCATGATGGGTTATATCGAGCAATTGATATTTACTTAAAAGTATGTTCTGTTATCTTTGCTTGATTGTATGTATTAGTGTTGAATTTAATCTAATGACAATTCCAATTTCATGTCAGATATACACTCCCTAGATTTTCACAAAAAGATAGCTGCCTCACCACTCTCATGTTAACACAGTAAATTGATTGTACAGTTGTACTAGATTTGCGTATCATTTATAAAACTTTTCTAGGTTTGTGAAACTTGTGTTGAAAATATGATGTCTAATGTCTCATTTTTTCTTAAATCTTCCCTAAGGTTAAAAGGGAAATTCTGTTTTCCTTAATGAAAATACTAGTTGATCCAATTGCTGATGCTTTGTGCAAATGCATTTTCAGGCTCATCAAGGTTTGTCAGATTTGGACAAGAAGAAATTATGCAAATTGATCGATTTTCAAAAGCTTTCTCAGGAAGCGGGAGCACACGCTGCACAAAATGAGCGCCTTCCTCTGCAGTCAATTGTACAAGTTCTATATTTTGAACAACTAAGGCTTAGAAATTCTTTGTCATGTTCTTATGGTGAAGATGACCACAAGCCAATGCACCAGTCATGGCGCATAAGCAGTGGTGCACTGAGTGCAGCAATGTCTCCACGAGACAACTATGCATCATTGAGACGCGAAAATCGTGAGCTTAAACTTGAATTGGCTCGACTGAGAATGAGACTAAATGATCTAGAGAGGGAGCATGTTTGCATGAAGAGGGATATGGCTAAGTCAGGATCACGTAAATTTATGAGTTCTTTCTCCAAAAAAATTGGTAAGCTTAGCCTATTTGGACATAGTTCTTCCAGAGGATCAAGTTCCCCATCCAGGAATTCTCAAAGAACAGATTCAAAGGTGATTGAGAGAACCTGTGCTAGCACAGAGTAGGTAAATGTGTAGCTGCCATTTTTCTTGTTTATTTGTCACTGTACTAATGGGGCAAGTGTAAGTTATGCTCATGGTGACACATTCACTTCTTTTTGTTTATCCTTTTTGTTCCTTTTCTTGCCACCTTTATGTTAGTACAACTAGGAGGCTCCTCTTGCTTGCAAGTTCAGTTTTTGGGGGATTGCTGCATTAGTTTTGTTTGACTATTTATGTAAAAAGTGTTGACATGAACGTGTAGTTAAATATGATCCATGCTTTTCTGCCTCATCTCTTGCTTGAAGTATTTTACTTTTCCTAATATGACTTTGGAGAGAAATATATGAATAATTTATCCATGTAAATGATGTTACCAGAAGAGCAAATTTTCACCCCTTCTAGCACTTAATCAATCATTTGCAATTATCTTTAGACAAAACTTAGCAGCACCTCCTTATGTATTTCTGGTACTAATTTTTAATCAGAATCAGAGTTTTTTTTTTTTTCCTCAATTAAAGGTCTGTATTTAATGTTCTAGGTAATTATTGAGGTAAAATTCTAATTTTGATTAAAAAATAATATTATCCATTATCTTTTTTTATTTTGGTAGATATTTTTATTTTTATTTCAGAAAAAATATAAATTAAGAAAAAATTAACCGTATATGGCTGGTATTTTGTTTTAAAAGGAAGAGAGTACATATTATAAAAGTAGTGGAAAATTTTTCTTACCAAAATAGTGTCAGTCAAAATTTTTCATGACATATGAAATTACGTGACCCTGCAGAAGCTGTCAAAAATATTACAAGCCAGCTAAGGTCCAAATTTTTTATTCCTATGCTCAGATTGGGCTGAGAAGGGAAGCAAAGCTTAAACATTAACCCTCAAATATCAATTAAATTTAAAAACAAAACTTAGGTACAATAATATAAATATTATTGGTGTTTTTTCCCAATCAAAATTAAAATTTTACCTTAGTAATATGTATCGACCTTTAACGCTGATGTGCTAACCTTTAATGATAACATTTATTATACATATTGTCGTAAAATTTTAATTTTAATTGGAGAACTCCTAGTATTGTATGTAAGGTGGAATATCATGTGTACTATTAGTGTTATTCTCTAATTAAAATTGATATTTTACCTTAGTAGTGTGTGTTAATCTTTAATGTCGACATGTTGACCTTTAAATTAAGCAAATTATTAAGATAAAACTCTAATTTTAATTGAGGAACAACATTAATACTTATGATACCATAAATTTAAGTTTTGTACTTTCTTAAATAAACCTTTAAGAGAGTTGGGATTCGTATTTATTACTATTACAGTTTACCTACAACAATAATTATTATTTAAATATGGTTATGGCACCATATGAGAAATTGTATGATAGAAAATGTAAAATAATGAGAATTTGCTCGGTACTTGAAATTGTGAGACAAACTATAAAAAAACAAAACAACAAATAAAAAACAAAACAAAAATGATACAAGAAAAGAGTTATCTAGACAAGAGAAGGATTATAACACCCAGTATTTTTAAGTATTAATTAAAGAATTATGTAATATTAAGTGTGATTAGAATAGATTTAGATGGAGTTTGAAAAAAAAAAAAAAAGTAAACAGTAAGTCGGTCATGAACAGTCAGGCAATGATAAATAGTAATTTCGGCGATGAACAGTAGGCGGCATAAATAGTACCCAAATTTTTTTTTTGAGATTTTGCCTATAAATAGGGGGCTTTGCATGAAATCTTCATTCTTCACACTTCTCAAAGGTTCTACAGAGATCCAAAGATTTCTCTTCAGATCTGGAATCGTACATTCATTCTAAGCGATTCAAAGTAATTTTCTCTAAGTTTGAATCTAGATTTACCGTTCATTTCTCTTCATCTCAAATTTCTTATAGGTATCTTATGATTTTTAAGATAAACTTTAATTTTAGAGCAAAATCTTCAGTTAAATCTTTGAGAAATCCTTATCTTAAGGTAAGGGAACTCTACTTTATATTTTATTATGTATATTACTTGTGTTCTTATAGATCTTGTTATATATATGATTATATGTGGAATAATCTTTGTTTTGTGAAAAATAATCGGTGAATAGTAAGAATAATTGGTAGTTTATGTGATTTTATGATGAATATATGAAGTTGTATGGTGAAAATATGTTATTATGTTCAAATATTGCATGATAAGATATATTGACAATGGTTGATATGAAGTTATGAATTTGTAATATGAAATGTTCAAAGAGACGAATGTTTTATGTGTGAATATATTGTAGTTGATATAAACGTTGATGTATGTTGTGAATATGCCATGGTTTGATGTATATAATGAATGGTATGTAAAAAGATAATGAAAAATATGTGTAAACATGAGAAATAACATATGCGAACATGTGAATATACTCAAAAAGAGTATGAGATGGAAATGGATATGATGTAAATAGTTACGAAGATACACTAGGGGGTGGAAGATGGAGATGATATAAGATATCTTGGAGAAATGTAGGGTGATGAGTGACATTCGGAGTTGTACACAAAATATTGTGTACGAATGCACCACATGGCCGCACACTCGTTTCTCGACTTGACTCCTGATCATTACCTTTGCTAAGGGATTATCTATTGTATGTGTTGTATGCGTATTATATTAGACCATCCGGTAACTATTTACATGGATGTGTAAGACCTCGAGATAGAGCATAAGATAACTATGGCCACAGGGCGTGGTAAGCGCGGATAAAAGAAAGAGAAATTTTGAATCTATGGAATATAATATGTGTTTAATTGTTGAGATGAGAATTTGATTTATATGACATTGTGATATGCAATACTGTGATGTTTCTTTAATTGTAATAAAATGTGTGTTATGATGAATATGTGTTATGTATGAGTAGTAGGGTAGAGACTCACCCTTACACAACATTTTCAGGAAATCAGGACGAGTAGTACCAAGCTCACAGTGCATGGATGGATGAGAACTACTATAAAACTTAGTTACTTTGAGTTATGTAATGAATATTTTCAGTTCTATAGCATTCTTTTGTAATAGTTGTAAAACTACTATTTTCTTTGTTGCAGATAAAAGTTTAGAATTTTTGTTTTCTAAAGTACTTATGAATTAATGAAATTTTATACTATGGTTTATATTATTTTCACACTTCTTTCTTACTTCAATAATGTTCAAAAGAATTTGTTTTATTTTCTTAGTTCTTTTATAAAACATCATGTATTTGAGAAAAGAAATATAAAGTGTTATAATTTTGGTATCAAAGCAGTTCATCCAGACTAGACTAGGGTATAGGACCAATATGTCTGTATTGTGTAATAGATATACTGGAGTATGAAATTATTATTTGCTAACATGACTTGTTAGATGTGAATTACCTGAACTAGATGTATCTATGTGTATGTGAATGATAGATTAATAAGTGATCTGAGTTTATTGCAAGATTAGAGTTATGACTGGTAGAGGTAGACATTTTGGTGCTACAAATGAACTCCTAGAGTGCATGACCCAAGTCTTAGAGACTTTGGCACATAACCAGGAGGCTGAACCAGCCGAGTATAGAGGACTCTCTTCTTTTACTAGGCATAACCCTCCAAAATTTGAGGGAAAGTTTGATCCCGAGGGAGCTTAGATGTGGATAGCAGATGTGGAGAAGATTTTTCATGTCATTGGATGTAGAGAGAAGCATAAGGTAACTTATGCTACCTATATGTTGAGCGGAGAAGCTGAGGACTAATGGAGATTTGCTAGTCAAACTCTATTGTAAGAAGATGGTTATATTCCTTGGGAGGCATTCAAGACAAGCTTCCTAGAAAATTATTTCCCTAGAGATTTAAAGAAAAAAAGGGCTAGAGAGTTCCTTGAGTTGAAACAAGGAAATATGTCTGTGGCTGAATATGCTGCTAAATTTCATGAATTGATGAAATATTGGCCTCACTATTAACATGATGATGGAGAGAAAGATCTATGTGCTTAATTTGAGCATGGATTGAGGCCAGATATTCGAGTTGCTGTTAGTGTATTCTAGTTGACAAATTTAGCCACTCTAGTGAGTAAATGCAGAATATTTGAAGCCAATACTAAGGACAAGACAGTGGATACCAAAATTGGTGGTCCTACGAAGCAAGACCGAAGGCTTCCAAGATTTTCTAAAGGACCTTACTCTCATCCAAATCAGTCTTAAGTGAAGGAGACTGTATCTCAAGAAGATAGTAGTGGTGGTTCTAGTTCTTTCAGAAGGCTACTAAAATGTTTCAAGTGTGGTGGACCTTATATTAAAAGAAATTATCCTAAACTTCCACCAACATGTGACATTTGTGGAAAAATAGGACACTCTACAAGTGTCTGTTGGTCTGCTTCACAAAAGAGCAGAAACATGAGTGTGGTACAAAGACCTGAATCTAGAGCAAGCATTGGAACAAAGCCAAATGTGCAAGGCAAAGTTTTTGCTATAAGTGGAGCTGAGGCTTCAAAATCAGAGGAACTTATTAGAGGTAAATGTATCATAAAAGACTAATTTTTATATGTGTTGTTTGATTTTGGTACTACACATTCCTTTATTTCTGCGGATTGTATGAGATGTCTAGAATTACCTGTATTAGAATTGTCTTATGATGTTATTGAATCTACTCCTCCAGGTAAGCTTGTAGCAACTTCTTTTATGTGTTCAAGTTGTCCTGTGATGGTACATGGTAAGAGTTTTAGTGTAGATTTGATCTATTTATCTCTTTCCCAACTTGATGTAATTTTGAAAATAGATTGGTCGTCATCCAACCATGTTCTATTAGACTGTAGAGAGAAAATTTTAATTTTTGGCACTAAAGTATCAGAAAGTGCTACACTCTTAAGTCTAGATCTGTTGGGAAATGTAATGAATGCTAAAGCTTTCATGATTCTATTTTAAATTAAGACTGAAAAGGAAATGAAGCCTGAGTATATCTCAGTGATGAGAGATTTTTTAGAAGTTTTCCCTGATGATGTTATTGAATTGCCACCGAAAAAAGAGATTGAGTTTACTATTGATCTCATTTCGGGAGCAAATCCTATTTCTATTGCACCATATATGATGTCACCAATGGAGTTGGCTGAGATAAAGAAACAGGTAGAAGAATTAATGTAGAAAAGGTTCATAAGGCTAAGTGTGTCACCTTGGGGAGCACCTGTTCTTTTGGTGAAAAAGAAATATGGGAGCATGAGGATGTGTGTCAATTATAGGCAATTAAATAAGGTAGCAATAAAGAACAAGTATTATTTTTCTCGAATTGACGACTTAATGGATCTGTTACAAGGAGCTTCCGTATTTTTTAAGATTGATTTGCTATCTGCTTACCATTAGATCAGAGTTAAGAATGAGGATATCTCCAAGACAGCGTTTAGAACCCGCTATGGCCACTATGAATATCTAGTTATGCCATTTGGTGTGACTAATGCTCCTGTAGTATTCATGGACTACATGAATAGAATTTTTCATGAGTTTTTGGATAAATTTGTTGTAGTATTTATAGATGATATTTTTATTTATTTCAAGACTCATGAAGAATATGCAGAACACTTGAGAATTATTTTGCAGATATTAAGAGAAAGACAGTTGTACACAAAATTCTCAAAGTGTGAATTCCGGCTACCACAAATCCAATTTTTGGGGCATGTGGTATCGAAAGATGGTATTATGGTAGATCCAGTAAAGGTGGAGGGAGTGACTTAGTGGCCAAGGCATACTAATCCAATAGAAATTTGCAATTTTTTGGGATTAGCTGGCTATTATAGGAAATTCATTGAAGGATTTTCTAAAATAACTTTTTTTTTTATGAAATTAACAAGAAAAAGAAAGGAGTTTGTGTAGAGTGAAGAGTGTGAAGCTAGTTTCCAAAAGCTGAAAGAAAAGTTAACACCTGCACCTATTTTAGTTGCCTAACCCAGAACAGAAGTTTGATATATATTGTGATGCATCTGGGCAAAGACTTGGTTGTGTCTTGATGCAGGATGGAAGGGTAGTTGCTTATGCTTCGAGGCAGTTGCATCATCATGAAGTTAATTATCCTACTCATGACCTAGAATTAGCTGCGGTAGTTTTTGCTCTTAAGATATGGTGACATTATCTCTTTGGGACGAGATTTGAGGTATTTAGTGATCACAAAAGTTTAAAGTACTTGTTTGATCAGAAAGAGCTAAATATGTGGCAGAGGCGATGGATGGAATTCCTCAAAGATTATGATTTTACATTGTCTTACCATCCTGGAAAGGCAAATATAGTTGCAGATGCTTTGAGTAGGAAGTCTTTGCATATGACAAACATGATGGTGAAAGAAATGAAGTCCATTAAAAAATTTCGAGATATGAACTTAGTAATAGAGATATGACCTAGAAGTTTATATCTTGGAACCTTGACAATCACCAAGCCGCATAACAAGAAGATCTATTTTTACAGGAAATGATGAGGCATACGGGTGAAGGAAAAGATTTAGATTTCCATTATGATGCAAATGGGTTGATTAAATTCAAAGATCAGGTATGTATTCCTCAAAATGATGAGTTAAAGCTGATGATATTAGAGGAGACACACAAGAGTAAAATGAGTTTCTACCCAGATGCAATAAAAATGTATTACGATCTTCGTAAGAATTTTTGGTGGAATGGAATGAAGAAGGATGTGGCAAAGTGCTTAACGTGCCAGAAAGCAAAGGTGGAACATCAACGTTCACTTGGAATGTTGCAACCATTGGAAATCCCTGAATGGAAGTGGGATAACATTTTTATGGATTTTGTCTCTGGTTTGCCAAGAACCAAAGGTAATCATAATGCAATATGGGTGATAGTTGATCGCTTAACTAAAGCTGCTTATTTGCTTCCGATCAATATGAAGTATAAGTTGGAGAAATTGGCAAACATGTATGTAAAAGAAATAGTTAGACTTCATGGAGTGCCGACAAGTATTGTGTCAGATAGAGATCCAAGGTTCACTTCAAAATTTTGGGAGAGTTTGCAAAAGGCTCTAGGAACTAAGTTAAAGCTTAGTTCAACTTATCATCCGCAGACTGATGGTTAGACTGAGAGAGGACTATTTAATCTTTGGAATATTTGCTAAGAGCTTGTGTGATTGAACAACAGGGAGTCTGGGATGAATGTTTACCTTTAGTAGAGTTTATATACAATTAATTACTACTGTTGTTTTTATATTTATGTTTATTTTTTAATTTTTAAAATATTATAACATAATAATTTTATTATTATTTATATTATTAATTTTTATTTTTATATGTTTTAATTTAAACTTTCATTATAAACTCTGTTTATTAAAAATAATAATAAATATTTTATACACTTCTATAAAATATAATATATTAATAAATATTATTAAAATCCTTTTGAAACGCACTAATTTAATGTAATATTTTGTATAATAAATTAGTTTTACCTTAAAAATAAAATTTACAAATGTATTGAAAATCAATTTTGTAGTTAAAAATTAAATCTAAAATTAGATTTAAAACTAATTCAATGTAAAACTAAATTTAAAACTAGTTTCAACAAAAATCAAATTTAAAATCGATTTTAAACTAAATTTAAATTTTAAAACTATTTTTGAATCATTTAAAAATAAAATATAATAGTTTAAAATTCAATTCATATATTAATTTGTATGATGGATAGATGATAAAAAGTAGAATATATCTAAATATTTATCACTTTCATAAAATATAAAAATAAAGAAATATTATTAAAAAATAAAATATATGCAAATATTTATATATATATGTGTGTCTGCAAATATAATATTATATTATTTATTGTAAAATTTTAATATTTTTTACTATAATAATATAAAAAATATTTATAGTATATTTTTACCATATGCAAAAACGGTTTAAAACCAATTTTAAACTAAATCTAAATTTTAAAACCAAATATAAACCGATTTTTAGAAAAATTAAAATAAATTGATTTATAATACAATCCATATAATTTGATTTTAAATGGATCTAGCTTAGTATTTTAGAAATCCAATCCATGAACACTCCTGTTACTCGCTCTCTTAAAATTGCTAATAGTTTGTTTACAATTTTTGAATTTTCCATGGCATGATAGCTGATGAACGAACTTTCTCATGTTGTGTTTAAAAGATTTGTCGCAAATCCTCATCAAAATTTAAACAAATTAATGTAGTACTAGGGTTACCCTAGATTGTCTCCCGTGAACATTGGCTATTAATCTTCATTAAACATGTTGAAGGCATTAATTGAACAAGCAATTAAAATGGGGGGTTTTGTGGTTTCAAATCAAAATAAAGAGCAGCAAGCAAACAACTTTAGTTAATTCAAACAGTAGAAAGTAGTAATCCTTAGTTTATCTACATAGATTCTATCCTCATTCCACTCAAGATTTAACATTCATCCTCTCTCCCATGAATTAGGTTAATTTAACAAGCGAAAATCAACCTTATGGTCCTAACGAAATTACTTAATTTGCTAGGCTCTAATCTCTCATCCCAAAGTTACGCAACCTTAGAATTAAACCTAGGATTAAGCAATCCCTAGTTTAGAATCTCCTTAAAAAGAATTAGGGTTAATTAAGCAATATCTCCCTCATTCATCATTAATTCAATTCAAGAGACAAGGAAGAAGTAATTCATGAGAAGAAAGGAATTATGTTATCATTAAAATCAAGGAACTCAAGAATCCATGTGAACTCACTAAGGATTACACAAAATTAGCCCTCCATGGAAATGAGGGTCAAAAACACAGTTGGGAATTGCAGAAAACTCATTAGCATTAATGTAAAAGCAAGAGAAAATGAGAAACCAAACCCTAGGTTGGACCCTTGGCTGTCACCCAAGGTTGCCCTAAGCTCTGAAAAATCGTCCTAATTTAGTAAGGAAGAGAAAAGGTATGAAAAATGTAAGAACTCCCTGCCCTAATTTGGCAAAAATCTATTTATACTAAAGCTAGCGCCTTCCAAAGTAATTACTTTCATTCTTTCATAGTAAACACGCGCAGCATCAATTGGGTTTGCCTTTCTGTAGTGTC
Source organism: Abrus precatorius (assembly GCF_003935025.1). Taxonomy (NCBI): domain Eukaryota; kingdom Viridiplantae; phylum Streptophyta; class Magnoliopsida; order Fabales; family Fabaceae; genus Abrus; species Abrus precatorius. Next base: position 9,780,747 of record NW_020874439.1, on the reverse strand, counting down.
TACTATCAACTTTGATAGTAACCACGCGCAACACTTGGACATTTTGGACTCTCTGGAGTTGTCACTATGAACATTGATAGTAACTACGCGCAGCACCTTCAATTCTACATGCTCTAGAGTAATTACTATGAACTTTCATAGTAACCACGCGCAGACTTAATGGATTCTGGGCTGCTGTAGTTGTCACTTTTAATCTTGAAAGTAGTTACTTTCACCTCAAATTCCTCAAAATCCAATAATTCTTCAAAATAAGCTTGGAGATTCTTGCCACATTATTCAAATGATCAAAACATGTAAAATAAACTATCTAAATCAATGTAAATTAACCAAAAACTAAGAATTCTATATTATTTAGCCTAATTGGAATATTCATCTTATTTACACTATCTAAGTCTATTCTTTTCTATAAAAAGTAATAAATGATGTATAAAAATTTAGTAAAATGTGGATTCATCAATAACCATGGATTACTTTAATGGGATTTAAACCTAAACACCAAAATCAATGACAGGTAAACTTCCATTTTCTTGTAATGAGATTTGATTTATTAACAAGGCTTAGGATTATTTAAAGAAAATTAAAATGAAAAATAGGATGATTAAAATTAACTAAATTAGTTAATTATTTAGTTATCAAATAAATTAAATAAATAATTTAATATTTAAAAATAAAAAAATTTAATGATATAATAATAACAATAACAATAAAATTATAATAAGTAACGGTAATAACTAGGTCAAAATAATTAAGTATGTGGTTTAATTAGAAATGAAAATACAAATACATGTGAGAATAAAATATACTTTGATAGAAGAAATTATAGTTAAATAAAAGTCATGGGATATGATTAGAAGGTTTTAACAAGTGATTGATTTCTCTAAATATAATATATTTTACAATAACTTTTTATAAAAAAAATTTGTAAGAATTTAATTTTTAAAATATTAAGAAGTTAGGATTTAGTACCTGATGTCAACTCCCTTATATTAAGTGGAGAAAAGCCAACTCAACTTACTTACGTGATATGCCACATTATTTAATTATTTAAAATTTAATTATTTAAAATTAATATTTACAAATAATTTCTTAAATATATTTTAAATATTTACAAATAAGTCTCCTAAATTCAAATTCCCTTCTAGCACCTCCTTCTCCACACCAAACCCTATTGCAAAACTCCATAACCATTTCTTCAAGCATTCATAGAACTCATAATTTAGAGATTAATGAAAGAGCTCTAACCAAATAGAATTGATATTACATAATTCAACAAAACTTACAAGGATATTTAGCAAACTACATGACAATGAGAAAAATTTGATGTTTGCTACAAGCTTGAAGGGTGTATGATTGGGGGGTGCTGGGAAAGGGTGGGGTTTGGGGTGTGGGAGTGGGAAAGGGAAAGAAACTTGTAAATATTTAAAATATATTCAGGGACTTATTTAGAAATATTAAATTTAAATAATAAAATATTAAATAATTAAATAATATGACATGCCATGTGAGAATACTGCATTGACTCTCCATTAGCCAATTCAGTACTCGACAAAGAAAAAAATTTAACCGTAAAGACTAAATCCAAACTTAACATTCTAGGAACTAAATTTTAATAAAAAAAATTTACAAAGACTTATCATAAAATAGGTTATATTTATAAGGACCAATAACATATTAAAGCCTAATTAAAAGGGTATATTCAAATTATTTACAGAAACTTAAGTTTTGTTTGAAAGTTTAGAAGGAAAAAGTTTTAAATGGCTTAGAAGAGAGGAAAAGGGAGGGTTAAACTTTTTTCTTATTTAAATGTTTAATATTGTAATAGAAGGTAACAGAGTATTTAACATGTAAATGACATTATTATCTTTTTATATTTTTTTAAAATACAAAAATTAAATATTTTTTCACTAAAAATGAATATTTTTAATATTTGTATTTCTATTTTTTATAATTTTTAAAAATATTCTCACCCTAAAAATTAACATTTTTTGAAAAAAATTATTTTTTTATTTTTAATTTTCTTGCTATTCTTTTCTTTAAAATTAACATCACACTTTTTTTAAAATATTTATTTTTTCCTAATTCATTCATTTATTAAATAAATTAAAGAAAAAAATAATAGACTAAATCAAAGGTATTTCAAATTACATTCACTTCATTTAAACTTCTCCAAAATGGAGAAATTAAAAAAAAAGTTAAGAAAATTTTAGAAGTTTAAAAATATACCTAACACTTTTTTTTATATTTAATTAACTTTTTATAAGAATAAGTGATTACTAACTTCTCTCATCCTCTTCATTTTCCTTCTCAACATAAAATTTAAACAAAACTTTAAATGTTACAATTTTTTTTGGTTAATTGAGAAACAACAGGAAAATTGAGACACCGGTGTTTTTAGACAAATTATTGATTATTATTAAATTATGATTGAATTATTGTTTAAAAATGCATTCATGCAAGTGAATTATTAAAATTATATTGATCAATGAAGCTTATATTAGATGCAAATGAAATGAAAAATAAAAGAGTGTTGATTTATAATGTTGAATTTAGGAATGGAGTATTATATGTAATTAATAGCATGCTTGGATCTGATTTTAAATATTTTTGGATTCATATTTAGGTTAATATTATTAGCTAATTGTAATTTTTACATTAAATTTATTAATATTTTAACGTAGATCGGAAAACATTTAGCTGATGATGGTTAAAGATTGCTTCTCTAAGCCGCAAACCTGTTCTTCTCACAGGACTCCATTAACTGAGCGTGAAATAATTTTATAACACTTTTGTTTTAGTAGAACAATTACGTTCATCTGTTTGAGATATTCTTTATGGGGTAGTGAAAGGATACAGCCATCATATCATACACTGCATTCCCATAAATTAATATATCACATTGCTAATATCTTTTTTAACACAATTGCAGTGATTTTCTCAAAATTTACCTAATTATTGCATCAATGTATACACCGATTTCATAATTTTTTTAACATTTTACACTATAAAGTGCTAAATTTTTATTTTTTACATTTTTTTAAAAACTATGGTTGTTTATGATAATATCGAAGGCGTTATGTTAAAAATTTGAAAACATTCTCACATTATAAGAGTAATTATACAATAAATTAGTGTAAATTTTACAAAATTGATTGAAGTCATACCCATTGAATTCAACTTATTTCAGTTTTTTTTTTTTAAACATGTCCTGAAAACTATTTACATAAAATCTGATTGAATAATTTTTGATAATTTTTTTAAAAAATGCACTGATTGAATAATTTGAGAGGGAAACTACAAGGTAAAAAAAGCTATCTATAATTGCTACATGTTCTATTTTACGCACATTTTAAATTCTTATCTCTTATTTGTTTGTTACTAATTTGTTAACATTAATTTGTATTTGAGAACTTGGAATTTTTTACACAAATATTATTAAAAAAATAAAAAATTACAGAAATAAACCTAAGAAGAAATTATTTACCAGATTAAAACCATTTCCTGTAGCAAAAAATAGAAGTGTAAAATTCGGTTCCCCGAGAACCGAATTCTGCCTTAGTTTTTTTTTCCGTTTTTAAAATTTATTTTATGATTTTATATAATAAAATAAATATTATTAATTAAAACATATTTATATATTTATATTTTGATAAAATAAATATTTATAATATGTTATTCTAATAAATATTTATAAATAATTTGTTAATTATATGTAATAAAATAATTTTTATTATTTGAATTATGTTCATATTTTTATATTATTTAAAAATAAATAAGTAAAATAATAATATTAATTTAAATATTTATTAAAATATATTTGACATATTTAAAATAATAAATAATATTTTTTCTTATTATATTATTTAATATAATTTTGATTTTTTGAAAATGATATTAATATTATATTTTAAAATTATATTTTTAGTTATTTAATAATATATTATTTAAAAAATAAAAATTACAATAATAATTTATTGAATTTTAAATTTGTATAAAATAAAATTATAATAATAATTTATTTAATTTTATATGTTTATAAAATAAGTAAAAGTATTAAATAATAATTAGTTTATTTATTTATTTTGAGATATTAAGGTTTATTAAAATTTAAACATAATTATTTATTTAAAAAATATAATATTAATATTGATAAACATAATTAAATAATATTATGTAGTATCTTATATATATAATTATATATTTAATATAAATTACAAATACTAAAAATTAAAAAGTTGCAATAACATTCATAAAATTAAAAATTACATTAAGAAAATTTCAAAATAATAACAACAACATAAATCAATGGCGGGAATTAGAAGCTTGAGCGATGTTTGAACATATTTTTCTTGTATGACTAGGAGTATGACAATAAGAACAATTTTTTGCCCGACTTTGTTGTTCTTTAATGTCCATCTCTGTTCTTATCCTACTTGACTTCAGTCGACCCTTTGAAGTTCTTTTCAGCTCTGAATTTGGATACAAAGTTGGGCCTGTGTAAGTTGGCCAATAGTCTTCATGTTTGAGTTCTCCAAACTGACATTCGTATACCTTAGAAACTTGTTGTAAGGTATACACGAGAGATATGTAAATGTCAAAGTTATGATGTGTGTGTAAGCATGAAGCAAGTACATGTGAGCATGAGATATGAACTTTTTGAAACTTGCCACAATCATACCACATTTCATCTAACCGTACTATAAATCTTCCTACGGGTCAAATTTCTGTTGGATGTTGCGTTTCTTCGACTAAAAATCTAGTGTTTGTTCTGTCAAAGGAGATGACTCTATGAGTGTTTGCCTTTGACTGTGCATCTTGAATTACTTTATTTGCAACTTTCGAGTACATATGTCCAGCATTAATCATTGCATCTACTTCCCTGCTTCTATCAATGAAGAACTTATTGCAACGGGTGTATGTTGCCATGACCATTGAGCAAATTGGTAGGGTTCTAATTTTTTTCAAGACCGAATTGATTGACTCCGCTAGGTTTATTGTCATGTGTCTCTAGCGTCGTCCGTTGTCCCATGTCAGTGTCCATTTTTTTCTTGGGATGTTGTCTAAACATTGTGCAGCTTTAAGATTATTATCTTTTACTATATTATAATAGTAAAAGAATCTCGGGTCAGTCATCCCATATGCTGGAAACAAGATTACAAATTAAATTAATATAACTAGCTAAGCAATTGTATAAAATATTAATGATAATATAAAGTATGTAAGAAATTAAAATTACCCATATTAACGACATCTTTCTTCAGTGCAGCATTTTTTAATCGTTGCATAAAGTTTTGTGCAATGTGTCTAATGCAATAGACATAGACAGAATTGTTTTCTGTCCAACCACTTCCATTTCTAGAGTATGCACTTCTTATGACTTCATGACGATTTGAAATGAGGCACAACCCCTCTTGCGGGGTTACGTACCTCTTTAAGTTTTTTAAAAAAAAAAGAATCATGCATCGGTAGTTTCACCTTCAACCACAACAAAAGCAATGGGAATTATGTTGTTACGGCCGTCTTGCGCAACTGCCACTAATAAAGTTCCTTTGTATTTGCCATTCAAAAATATTCCATCCACTTGAACAATTGGTTTGCAGAAGGCAAAACCATCAATGCATGGCTTTAAGGTCCATAACAACCTCTTGAAGAACACATCCCCCTCGTCAAGCAAGCTACTCTTGTATGTCGGTTGTGTACTCAATTTCCATACGAAGCCCGGAACATATGCAACTGTCTAGGTAACTTATGGTATGACTCTTCCCAATTTCTGAAGATATTTTCAATAGCATGTTGTTTCTCCAATCATCCCTTTTTATAGTTGATTGTGTAACTCATTGTGGACTTTATGTGGGCCAAGATGGTTGCGATGGGTGTGGATGGATTAGTCTCAATAATTTCACAAATGGTTTGAGAAATCATTCGTGATGCCGACTTGTTATGATCCTGTGAAATGAGCGGGGATACAGATCAATGTTTGATCACATTTAAGCTAATCAGGTAACTCTTCATAACAAAAATTTAAATTTATATTTATTTTCTTATCTTTTACATATCATCTTAAGTAACAAAGTTAAATTTATTTGTAGTTTTTATGGACGCCATATCAAGACTTGCAAACATCAATACCCATGGAAGCATATAGAGATGTCCAGGTGTGGACTTCATCTACTGTCATCCTTTGTTTTGCAATTGTTGAATGACACCAAACAGATAGAGTCAAATTACAGTTTCGTCTCTTTCAAGAAGTTCCTTCTCTACCGAATAATTTGAATGACCTCCACAAAATTGACATGAGAGGAAGACAAGATGAAAATTGGGTTACAAGACATGCTCAATGGATCGAGATATGGAATAACAGACGTGAGCTAACAATAACGGGTCATCTAATGCAAGGCCCATTATGTCACACACAAGAATACATGGAATGGTATATTGTCAATTCCATATATTTTCTATCTGTGCCACCACTATTACAAGATCCAAAGAAGAGCGATCAACAACTAAGAACTACCAACACATTTGAAATCGGTACGACTTCCACACCATCGTACCATAAGACTACATCAATTCCTCCGAACATTACGCCACAAGCAAACATAATTAACACAAAACATTCGTTTGCAATAACATCAGAAGATTTTTTTTTACAAACTTATTTGGAGTTGATTTTACAACTCCATCTTCAGCACAAACTTACATGCAATCTCTTTACCAACCGAATTTTGCTAATGAATCTGGTAATTCATCAAATGTATTATAACAACTAGACATTCATGATGATCCAAATCCTCCACAAGTTCATCTTGAAATTCCAGAGCAACAACCATAACGACGAAACCTACTACGTCACAGACGTCGCTTTCGTTGTGAAACTGACCATCATTACGAAGATAGTTAATTATTAATGTTGTTATGAATTTGTTATCATCTTTATTAATGCACTTTGTATTCATCAAAGTTACCTTAGTAATATGAAAACGTTCATTTTAAAATATTTGTCTTAAGTATAAATAATTAACTTATAATTTAATATTTTATTTACATTTTAAAAATAAATTTTTTATTTTAAATTAAATTTTATTAAAAATTATAATAATAAAATTTTAGGGTTTAGGGTATTAAAAATTATAATATTAAATAATGTAATTTAAAAAAAATAAATTTAATTAAAATAAATTTTTTATTCAAAATATCATTTTATTACATTAATATTTGAAAATACTAACTCAAAATTATATATTTAAATAAATAAATAAATAGAATAATATTTAATATATTTTTTTAATTTTTACAAATATTATTATTATTATTCTTTATGTATAAATAATTTAAGCATTAACATTACTATCTAAAATAATATACTTATTATTTAAATGTTTTAATTAATTTTAAAAATTATCTAAAATAATATACTTATTATTTAAATGTTTTAATTAATTTTAAAAATATATTTATTATTTTTTCTAAAAAAATATTATTTATTATCGTAAATATATTTGTAAAATTAATATTATTATATTTTTATTCATTTTTAAATAATATAAAAATATAAACATAATTCAAATAATAAAAATTATTTTATTATATACAATAAAAAAATTATTTACAAATATTTATTAGAACAACACATTATAAATATTTATTTTATCAAAATATAAATATATTTTAATTAATAATATTTATTTTATTATATAAAAAGATAAAATAAATTTTAAAAAAAAGTTAAATCAGAATTCGGTTCTTTGGATTTTTGTAATTTTTTATTATTTTAATAATATTTGTATAAAAAATTCTGAGAACTATTTATTTTTCAGCATATTCTTTAATAAATGGAGCACTGCCAACATCAATCATCATCCAATAGGCAAAGGGAAATGGGACATGAGGCTAGAAATTATCGTTAATAGGGGTGATTATAAGCTTAAGTAGGCATAGCGTCCAAAACCAGAAACACCCCTTCTGCCCCTATCACTCAAGTGCCGGCTGATTTATATCTTTAATGATTTTTGAAAAACAAATTTTTAAAATAATGTTTTTTTAAAACATATTCTTTACATTTTTATTTTTTTTTTGTCATTACCTATTTCTTTCACAGTTTAATGAGATTTCTTTTTTTATTTCTTCTTCGTCAAAAGAGATGAAACTCACATAATGTCATTATTTAATAGTTTCACTTCAAACTAGTTTGATAATATGGGTTAGGCATGAATTTTTTTTATAATTTTATATAATAATTATATTTTTTATAAATATTTTTATTTATAGATATTTAAATTAAAAATAACAAAATCTTAACACCATATTTTTTTAATATACACTTTGAATATATTTATAGTTATTAATTAAATTAATTAAAAATTATGTAATTTTTATTTTTATTTTTAAATTAAATATTATAATCGAAGTTTTTTAAACTAGTTTCATGAATTGACTCATATATGACATATAATACAGTTAGGTGAATTTTGTCTTTGAAATAGATGAAATTTACCAGATAAAAATACATGACTTAATTATATGAGTTTTATCTTTACAACAAACGAAATTTATAATATGATAACATATAACACAGTTCTATGAATTTTATTTTTATTAAAAAATTTTAAAAAAAATATTTTATCGAAACAATAGACAAAATATGCAATGATGTAAAAAAAAATCTAAAAAATACGTTTTTAAAAAATATTAAAAAATTAAATCAGCGCTCAAGTGCCATTATGTTTCTGCCTTAATTAATTTACTATGTGGTGATGTAATATGGGAACAAATTATTATTTTTGCGTGATGATTCTGTTAAATTTATTTATTTTTACTATGGTCTCATTTTAACTTAATTTTACATATTTCTAAAATTTAAGTTTAATCTGCTCTTTGGAAGCCAACAAAACAAGAAATTAAGAGTACTAATGAAGTAGGACACACCCATAAGGTTATTAAAAAAGACACACCCTTTAGGAGAAAACTCAAACAAATGGAGACCAAATGACAAAGGATGCGACATGTTCGTTATGCAATCTGCCACTGTATTAGCTTCCAGATAAGCATGGGTTATTTTTTGAACCCAATTTAATATAGTTTTAATAATTAATCAATCGTAATTTATATATTTATTACTAAATTTCTTCCACTAAAATGTTACATAAAATTATTTTTACATTTTTAAATTTTTAAACTATTCTACTTAAAAAGTCGTGTATAATTTTTTATTTTTACTTTCATTTATTACTTTCATTTATTTTTATAAACTTATTTACTTTAGCTTTATGTTTCTTAATCTTTTGTACTCGTTACCTTTTAGCTTTTTTTTCCTTTCTAATTATTAGATATTTTATATTTTTAATAATTAAACTAATATCAACAAATTATTTAGGCACAAAATAAATAATTTAATATGTATTTTTTAAAGTAACTTTTAATACTCTTTTTAAATATATGTTTAACATTAATAAAAATATTTAATATTAATTACAATATAAATGTGCTTAACAGTATATATATATATATAATTTAAGATATTTCATTAGAAGAGTTGCATATTTTTATTTTTATTTTTATTTTTTAATTTTTAAAATTATTTTAAGTTATTACCTTATTAATTTTATTATTATTTATTTATTTATGTTTTAAATTTTCTATTTTTATTCAATACTTATGTTTTTAGTAATTAAGTTAACATGACTAAATTTTAGATACTAAATAAAAATTTAATATTTCTTTCTTAAGTAAATTTTAACAATTTGTATAAAAGATATTGGTCAATTTCATACTTGGTCAAATAAAAAGTAACTTAAATACAGTAATTAGAAGAAAAACTTAGGTCATTCTCTCAAAAACACTTTTATTCATATTCCACTTGGTTTATGGGAACAATACAAAGAGTGTGTTTATTGATAGATAGCCATAAACACAGTGAGAATGATATGAATGAAGATGAAGACATGAGACGTGGGCTTGAGGATGACGAGATGGATCCCATTAAGGAGATAGCAGATCAATACCTTGAGGCCCAAAGGGAGAAGAGGCCCAAGAGGAATGTTGGACAACCCAAGTGGATGGGTTCCATTCGTGGTGGACATTCCAAAACGCAAGAGAAGAGGCAAAGATAGAAAAGATTAGTTAGATTTTAAATTGTTGGGACGTTGCAATTTACCAATTTTTATCTGTTTGTTATATTTTTTGTCTTTTTCTCTTGTAACCAACTATATATGTGCTACTCACTTTTGGTGTGAGGTCATGAATGAATTGATTCCAAATCTTCTCTCTGATTCTCTGAATTTCTCTCTCCCTCTTCCTCGTTTCTTTTTTGGAGGTTACCTACCCTCGAAGCTAGGTGTATCAATTGGTGCTTTCATTGAGAGAATGGTTGGTTCCTCTGCTGAATTCTCCACCCTCGACACCATTGTCGCTGCCATTAAATCCTTAAACACCCATTTCGATACCTTAGAAAAACAAGTCACAGAAAACAAAAATCATGAACTTCTCCACATTGATAATTCCGAACACCCACTTCGACTACCACCTCCATCAAGCTTAACGTGCCCAAGTTCGATGGAACCGATCCTCTTGGATGGATCTTCAAGGCCACCCAATTCTTTGACTACCATCAGACGATCGGAGCTGAACGGTTGCGTATTTCTTCTTTCTACATGGAAGGGGAAGCACTTGCATGGTATCAATGGTTGCATAGCAACAATCAACTCACGAATTGGACGACATTTCTGCGGGAGCTAGAACTTCGATTTTCTTCGTCTGAGTTCAATGACCCTCAAAGGGCTCTGTTCAAGTTGAACCAGACCAGCTCTGTTCGTGCTTACCAGGCTTAATTTGAAACATTGGCAAGTCGAGTAACTAGGCTGACGACGCTGTTTTACCTCAGTTATTTTCTCTCTAGGTTCAAACCTGAAATCAGACGTGAGGTAATCCCTTTTCGCCCTAGTACTCTTTCTGAAGCCATCAGTTTAGCTAAATTGCAGGAAGAGAAACTCACAGCAATGAAACCTAAAATGGGTTATTCCATGGTGAGCACCGCTACAAACAAGGCTCCCACAGCCGGATTGCTTCCTACACTAATGGTTGCTAAACTGTTACTTCCACTACCGAGCACCATCAGTACCCAGATGTGTCAGCTCACCGCCGCCAATTTGCAAGCTCGCTGGGAAAAAGGGCTTTACTACTATTGTGAAGACAAGTTCGTCCACAGCCACTGTTGCAAGAAACAATTCAACTTACTGATTGCTGCTCCAGAAATTCCTTCAGAGGATGATGAAATTCACAGGTTATTTGAGCGTGGCGAACCCAACCTAGTTGCCCCGAATAGACCCGCACCAAACTCACCGAATGCCCAAATCAGTATTCATTCTCTTACGGGTCAAACCACACCCCAAACTTTTCGGATTCGGGGAATTATTAGGCCGTCTCCGGTTACCATCCTTGTGATAGTGAGAGTACCCATAATTTTGTCCAAGATAGAGTAGCTAAGTTTTTGGGCCTCCAACTTCAAACGGCCCACCCGTTTTCAGTGCTAGTGGGAAATGGTGAGGAATTGGCTTGTGACTCTTTTTGTCCAGGGGTGGGCTTAAAAATTGGGCAACACCAGTTTAATGTGGACTTGTATGCCCTACACTTGAGTGGTGCAGACCTTGTCCTTGGCATTCAGTGGCTCAAAACACTTGGGACTATCCTTACGGATTTTAACACCATGACCATGAAGTTTATTAAGGAGGGGCAAATAGTAGAACTCAAGGGAGAGAAGAAGCCCGAACCAACAGAAGCTACAGCGGCCCAGTTCAAGTGTTTAGCATCTACGAGAGCAATTGCAGAGATCTTCCACTTACAAGTCATTCCCTCACCTTCTGATCTTGGCACCGTCACCACTCCTGCGGAACCCATAACCACCTTACTTAATCAGTATCCCAAACTTTTTGAAACACCCACCACCTTACCCCCATCTCGGGCCACAGACCACAAAATTACCTTACTCGAAGAAGCAAACCCCGTCAACATAAGGCCTTATCGCTACCCCCATTACCATAAGCAAGAAATTGAGAAGATGATTCGAGAAATGATGAAGTCTGGCATCATTCAACGCAGCAGTAGTGCGTTCTCTTCGCCAGTATTATTGGTGCGAAAGAAGGATGAGAGTTGGTGTTTTTGCGTTGATTACCGTGCCTTGAATGCGCTCATTTCTAAAGTCCGATTCCCAATTCCTTCCATAGAAGAGTTGTTAGATGAGCTCCACGGCACTCAATGGTTCAGCAAATTGGATCTCAGAGCAGGATACCACCAAATCCGAATAGATGATGCTGATATTCACAAAACGACCTTCTGGACACATGACGGGCACTACGAGTTCCTCGTCATGCCCTTTGGCTTGTGCAACACGCCAGCAACCTTTCAAGCCACCATGAATGTTCTCTTCCAGCCATATTTACGCAGGTTCGTCATTATTTTCTTCAACGACATCTTAATCTACAGTAAAACTTTTGAGGAACATCTCACTCATTTGGGATTGGTTTTTGAATGCTTGTTGTCCAACCAATTCTGCTTGAAACAATCCAAGTGCACCTTCGCCCAAGGCGCAATTGAGTATCTTGGATATATTGTGTCTCGCGACGAAGTTAGGGCTGATCCTGAAAAATTAAGGGCAATGGTGGAGTGGCCAGTTCCTACCAATCTGAAGCAGCTTTGTGGGTTCCTGGGTTTAACAGGATTCTACCGCAAGTTTATTTAAGGGTACGCCTCTATAGCTGAACCACTAACTGCTTTACTGAAGAAAGACTCTTTCAAATGGGGAGAAGGTCCTCAATAGGCTTTCAAAAAATTAAAGCAAGCCATGGTGACTACCCCTGTCCTTAAGTTACCAAATTTTGAGGAAGAATTTGTTATTGAGACTGACGCATCTGGTGGTGGAATGGGCGTCGTATTGTAGCATAATGGCCATCTCATAAGCTTTTTCAGTAAAAAATTCTGCCAAAAACTGTTAAATTCTTCTACTTATGTGCAAGAATTACACGCAATCACCGAAGCAGTGAAGAAGTGGAGGACTTATTTATTGGGGAGGAAATTCGTTATTTACACTGATTAGAGAAGTTTGAGGGAATTGATGAGTCAGGTAATACAAACACCGGAGCAATAATATTATCTCTCGAAGTTGTTAGGCTTCCACTGTGAGATAATGTATAAGCCTGGATCCTCTAACAAGGTGGCTGATGCCTTGTCAAGAATGCCAGTAGAGGATAGGCAATTCTACGGTATTATTGTTCCCCATTTGGACATTTTCTCTAAAATATAGAACCTGTACAATAAAGATCCTCAACTTCAACGATTGCTTGAAGGGGTCAAGACTGATCCGTCACAGTATGAAGACTACAAGGTCATTCAAGGGGTGCTCTTCTATAAAGGGAAAATTTATTTACCATCTGATTGTGAATTCAAGTCCTTGTTGCTTGAAGAGTTTCACTCAACCCCTATGGCTGGCCATGTGAGGATCCTAAGGACGTTTGGTCAGTTATCTGAGAATTTTTACTGGAAAGGTATGAGAGCAGATGTTACTGCTTTTGTTAACAACTGTGCCACTTGTCAATGGGTCAAAAACCCGACACATGCTCCTTGTGGACTCTTACAGCCTATACCAATTCCTTCTGGCGTATGGGAGGATGTCTCCACTGATTTCGTGATAGGACTCCCTTCATTCCAACAACATACGGTAATTATGGTAGTCGTTGATTGCTTGTCAAGGGCGGCTAATTTTGGCACTCTTCGAGGCTCTTTCACTTCTGTTCAAGTAGCCCAATTGTTCTCTACTATGGTTTGCAAGTTACACGGTATGCCAAAAAGTATCTTGTCTGATCGAGACCCTATTTTTGTTAGTCATTTTTTGCGTGAACTATTTCGGTTGAGTGGCACGAAATTGAGAATGACAACATCATACCATCCTCAAGGAGATGGACAGACTGAGGTGGTCAATCGAATACATCAACAGTATTTGAGAGCTTTCTACCATAACCAACCGACTCAATGGGGAAAATACCTTCACTGGGCAGAATGGCACTATAATTCTACTTATCAAACTTTAGCTGGAATAAGTCTATATCAAACAGTATACAGAAAACCACCACCCTCTCTTCCTCAGTATCTGATCGGTTCTAGTGCGTTGGAAGCTGTTCAAGAGGAGCTTAAGAACCGAGAAGCTATACTGGAAAAGTTGAAGAAGAATTTGCTCAAAGCTCAATCCCACATGAAAGAAAATGCGGATAAGAAACAGCTCCCTCATCCTTTCAAAGTTGGTGACATTGTGTTAGTTAAACTCAAACCTTACTGTCAAAGTTAAGTGGCGAGTAAACGTATTTAGAAGCTTGCCGCAAAGTTTTATGGGCCTTATTTGATCACCAAAGCTGTTGGTGAAGTTGCATTTGAACTCGAGCTCCCAGCAAAATAAAAAATCCATCCCGTTTTTCATGTGTCCAAACTTCGACCATTCCTTGGAAATGCTACTGCTGCCCCCCTTTCCTTACCACCCACTACTGCGGCAAACCATCCTCAAATTCAACCAATGGCCGTCATTGCTTCCAAAATGGAAGGAGATCCACCAACTGAGTTTGTGTTGGTACAATGGCATGGACTTTACCCAGAGGACTCTAGTTGGGAGTCACTTACAGAGTTATTAGCTGAATTTCCAGAATTACACCTTGAGGACAAGGTGTTTGTTCCACGGGAGGGAGCTGATATGAATGAAGATGAAGACATGAGACGTGGGCTTGAGGATGACGAGATGGATCCCATTGAGGAGATAGCAGATCAATACCTTGAGGCCCAAAGAGAGAAGAGGCCCAAGAGGAATGTTGGACAACCCAAGTGGATGGGTTCCATTCGTGGTGGACATTCCAAAACGCAAGAGCAGAGGCAAAGATAGAAAAGATTAGTTAGATTCTAAATTGTTGGGACGTTGCAATTTACCAATTCTTATCTGTTTGTTATATTATTTGTCTTTTTCCCTTGTAACCAACTATATATGTGCTACTCACTTTTGGTGTAAGGTCATGAATGAATTGATTCCAAATCTTCTCTTTGATTCTTTGAATTTCTCTCTCCCTCTTCCTCGTTTCTTTTCTGGAGGTTACCTACCCTCGAAGCTAGGTGTATCAGAGAATATAGCAATTATGGAGACTAAGTCCTTGATAGGCAGCAACATTGATATCCACGTTCAGTGCACGTGCCACCCTTAAAAGGATACCCCAAATGGGCCAACCTTAAACAATATTGGAAACAGGCTTTGTGATCTAGACAACTCTCTAACTCTTCGCAAAGTGACCAACCATTCACTCCTCTTACGCTCAATAATTTACATATTTTAGTTTTTCTCAATAAAGAAGTAATGTCAATTGTCACTTGACAGATAAATAAAAATAAATGCAATAATTTAATTCTTTTAATTAAGGAAATTTTTATTAAAAAAAATGAATACAGTAGACAAATTAGAGGTGTCTTATAATAGAATCAAAGTAAATTTTTCCCAAAACTATTTAGAAAAAGGATCCGAGTAGGATAAAATTGAAATTAAAAACAAAAGACTTTTAAGAAGTACATTAAACAATTTCTAAACCATGGAAAGAATTCAAATAAATTGGGAAACTTCTAGTAATCAGGAAAAAAAATAGCAAAATAAGAAATGGTTAATTTAAGAACACCAACACATTGTGCTAAAACAACTTGAATGAAAAATAATTTGTTTTTCTAGTTGATGGGAAAATCAGAATCCTATATAAATTACTGTATATTTCAATAATAATGCAATTTAATTGAGTTATGGACCTAATTTTCTTACCTGAAATAAAAATGAAAGCAATGCATATAATTGCTAAGAATGAGCTTAGACGGATGATTCTCATAATCATTCTGTGAAGGAGACGGATGATTCTCATAATCATTCTGTGAAGATCTCCTTCTTCTTTCTACTTATGTGGGGTAATGTGGAATAGAGCAACACCCTGCTTGAGGTTATTTAAGAACATGTGGGAAATAAATGCAATATTATTAGGGTCAAATCCTTTATTATTATTATTTAATAATTTTAAAGTCTAATTTGGTATATTAGTATTTTTAATTGCTTATTTTATATTAAAATATTTAATATATTATTAAATTTCTTTATAAATAAGTTATTAAATAATATAAATAAATATATTTTTATAAAAGTTATAAAATTTATATTTAAATAAATCATAAAAAAGTAAGATATAAAAATATTAATAAAAAAGATGTATCAGATAATAAATGAAAAGTAATAAATATGTCATTAAATCTTTAAGATGATCTCTTTATGTTACATATCAAATAGTTAAAATAAAATTTTAAAAAATAATAAATAGACTAGCATTATATATATATAGAGGGACGATCTTTTTACATTAGTGTAAGTATAAAAACTATTATATTCGATCTAAGCCTTTTATTTAACTTATATCTAATGAATTATAATTTATTATTTTACTTATATGATATATATCGTCTATGTTCAAGCATGAAAAAATATAAACACATTTCAATGAATTAGTGAGCTTTACTTTTACAATAAACATTTAATGTGATTAGTTATATCTACTTTAAAATTGAATAAAATAAATGTGATTATTACATTTTTAAAATTGTTAACTTACTACGATTTATTATCATTATAATCCATTAAGAAAAAGGACTGAGAATGTATAGTGAAAATAAAATATAACATATGTTTATATACTCTCTTTCACATTAAAAATAAAAACTTAATTTTTTCTTAGATTTAATGTTGAAGATTGCTTATATTATTGCTAAACATTCGATTTACCCTTTAAATGTGTACTGGCATTCATTTTATTCATTCCCAAACATTCATTTAAAAAATAAAAATTCACATTTTTTTAGGTGACTTAATTTTTTATAAACTCATTTATTAAGATTTATATCATCCAGTTTTAGGCATAGAAAATAAATAAACATGTTTTCATGAATTAGTGAGTTTTGCTTTTACAATATTCATTTTATGTGATTAGTTGTAACTGCTTTAAATTTGGACGGATAATAAAAAAGATGGTGCATATATAAGGTGATTATTATATCAATTTTAAAAATTTTAAATTATATTAAATAAGATTTATTATAAATAATTATCTATTAAAAATAAGCAACTCTAAGACATTGAAATTATACAAATATCAATATATGGTGCACTTGATTTATGACTTATTAAAATCGTACACATGGTGTCAAGACACATTTATCACACTAATCTCCTTAACTATTAGAGGAGAAAGCTAATGTGCATAATCTATCCACCAAGAGTAAAATTCACATATAGGAATCAAGCACATCAACATGCTATGAATTAAAGCATCATCTATTTTAGTACTTTACAATACAATCCCTTCTTTTAAAGGTTTAATCAAATCTCATATAGAATACATGAATATGGCGCTTCACTATGATTTTCTTGCCATCAATAGTTGTAAAAACAGCCATATATATATATATATATATATATATATACTTAAAACAAATTCAACACATGAAAAGTGGGGTACATTCATTAGTTCAATCGTTCAAGTAGAGCAATTCTAACGCATACAATATATCTATATTTCTATCTCTACTCGTAGCACCTATAAACATGATCACAGTTAAATAATTTCCTATAACATCCACGTTCAGTAGTTATTTCATCTCAATTTGGTACATCATAACACATATTCATAATATAGTTAATCATGTCAACGACCAAACTCGCATACAAAACTGGCCACATAACATTATGATAAAATATCAAGTATTCATACATAATTTGTAATATCCCATATTTATTGAAATTATTTTTTTAATATAACTATAAAAATATCATCAATTATTTGAGTAAAATAAGTAAAAGATAAATGAATGTAGAAAAGATTTCGTGTATGTAAGATTTGGATTACTGAAATTGAGTAAACTTTTAAAAATTTGCACATACACATTAAAGATTTTCAATTCACAATATAAAGAAAAGTTGAAATGGTTTATTGACAATTAATTACTAAATATTACACATACATTTCTGAATAATTCATTTCAGTAAATTTATCAAAACACTTTAATTTCTAATTAAAAATTTTCATTAGAATCACATATAATTACATATGACAAATAATTTTGAATAAAACTTTTTCAATAATATTATTACAATTCTTCCTTAAATATATTAAACTCTGCAGAACAGTTTCTTTTCCTACCATTACTTGCAAGTATAACCCTAGAATTGATCAACCTTCTTTACCTTAAAATAGTTGTAAGGGTGAGCATCCCTTACTATGAAGCACGGTTGTGCTTACCAGGAAGTATGAATGTGCTTACACTGAAGCATTATTATGCTTCAATTATGCATAAGTGTTGTTATAGTCTAGACTTTGGAAACCTTCATGTTCATCACTTTACAGATTTAATACCTAACATTTTTAACTTCTAAAACCTTAGGGTTTTTATTTATTAAATCCTAAACTATCATACAACATCAAATTAATGACAATCAATCTCATAATTATAGTCATTGGCTAACTTTAATCCTCAAAATTCCTTTCCTAAGGTTAATGCAATTTAGGGAAAACTTCAATGGAGAACTAATCCTTTACAAAGAATCACAAAATTCACAACAAGACTTTAGTACCAACTATTAGATTTTAATCCATTATAAAATTACTATTCTCATTTATCTTGAATTACATGGTTCTCACACAACATACAAGTTCTCTCACTATCAAGGGTTTAGAGAGCACTAACCTAATTCATTATGCTTTAATGTGATCTCCTTTTTGAGGTTCTTGAGCTCTTGATATTTTTTTCAACTTTTCTTTCCTCTTTTAGCTCCCCTCTGATGGTTGAGAGAAAAGTTCTTTTTTGAATACCGTAAGACCGTAAGATAGAGAATTAATGTAACTCTTATTTTGATAACCACTCTTTTATTTTGAATACCGTAAGACAGTAAGATCGTAAGATAGAGTTTCCTCATAATTGTATTTCTAATTATATCCTTTACAATTCTAATATTTTATATTTAACAATCATCACTTTAAATTTTTAATTGTAGTCGAATTATAAGTTACATAAGCCACTACATGAATTATTAAAATAATCCAATATTATAATGCTCAAAGAGTGATACAATAATACCTTAATACATAATCATTACATAGTAGAGCATGCACACTCAAAATAAGTAAACAATATTAAAAATAAAATTTTGTACTAAAATAGTAAAGTAAGACTTTAAATAAACACCAATAAAGGTATATTTTGTCATGAATCAAAGTTAAGAATGATCTTAACAAACTTTAAAATAAGAAAAAAAAAAGCATAATTAAAGAAAACTTGGTGAGATTATAGAAAAAAAAAGTAGAAGGAGAGTAATTGTAACATTCTCATTTTGTAATTTATAATTATTGCAATTAATGTTAGTTGTTTGTGCATGTTATTTGAAATTAGAAGTGTTTAACTGATGTGAACTGTAGAATATCTCGCTGTAGCGAGACAAATCTCACTGTAGCAAGAATGAGACGGTGAAAATTGAACCTTCTGGAGCCCTCTCACTGTAGTTAGAATGACAGACAACAAAGGAAGAAAGTCGCGAGTTTAAGAGATATTTAAAGAACTCTCGTCCTAAAATCTTAATTTTCAACCAAATCACGTATCCCTCTCCATCTTCTTCGTTTTCTCCCTCTCCCTTCTCAGAGAAAACTTCCAATAACTTTGGATCTCCTTCAGATTTGAGTTCAAATATTCGTTCTTCTCGGATCTAAGTAAGTTTCTAGAGCTCATCCCTTGGATCTCCTTCCTATTTCTCTTTTCTCTTTTCTATAATAGAAATATACCTTGTGATGTTAAGAATAACTCTAGTCTTTGGTAGTATGTTAGATCAAGACGTGGAATTTCTCTTTACAGCACACGAAGAACATAGTTTTTGAAATCCATTTCCAGGTAAGGGGAGTATTTCTGAGCCATACTTTTAGTTTTATATGTAGTGACCCCATGAGAGCTAAAGCAACCTATTTAGTAATAATCTATAAAAAAATTTATAAAACTATATGGTAAAAGTGGATTTTTTTAGTATAAAGAAAGGTTATGAGTTTATTTGAAATTACTATAATCAATTTTTTTTTATCAAAAGTCATGAGCTACAACAACATTAAGAAAATTTATAATTATGTTACTTGAGATGTATAGGAGTTAAGTAATAAAAGACAGAAAATACTGAACTCTAAGTTAGAAGATTCTATTGACACTGAGAAAATATGACCTTTGGTGAATTATTATAAAATTGCACGAGTTGGATTGAGTCTGAAGGTGTCCAACCTTCAGCATATTGTTTGGTTGTATGTTGTGAGATTTGTGGTAGACTAATATATTGTACTGACAACTTTCTATGTTAGACTGACATGATGCAATAAGTATATATATGAATTGATAGTTAGAATGTATTCAGATTAATTAAGTTCACATGAATAATTGAAATGTTGATTGATTTTGAAAGTATGTGATGTATGAAAGAGAAGTAATGAGATGCATGATTATGAGGCGTGAGTTAGAATTACTTGAAAGGGTAATTACGATATATATTATAGTACGTTGAAGGTGTATTATAGAATATATTGTGATTCACGGATTTATATAAATCAGAGCTCACGTATTATAACATGTTGATTGATAAAAGAATATGGAAATGAGAAATGCTAAGAAAGAGAAAAAGAACAAGTATAGATAGTATAGAGATACACTGGAGGTATAGAGTTCGGAGAAGATTTGGAAAATCTTGAGGAAATGAGGATGGTGAATGCTAATGATAAAAGGGTGCATAATAATTTGATGAAAAATAGACATTCACAGGCCACACCCTCATTTCCTGATGAAACTCCTGATTATACCTTTGCTAAAAAGGGCCGAGACGGCACACGTGTATCTGTGATATTTCGGCTAACCAACAGCTATCCATACTAGGAAGTCTTCAAGGGCTCCCAGGGACAATTATTATGAAAAGTGTTATAGATGTGATATGGTATAGAATATGTATGATTATAATATATGTATCGTATGTTGTTATAATATATGTTGTAGTACATCGACGGGTGTGACTGGGACACTTGTATTGTGACATATTAATTAAAATGATATGATACGTGTATAATAACATACAAGTCAATATAGAAATGTATGTATAATGATTGAATTGTTGTATATGCTCTAATTGATGGTTGCCTTATTGCATGTGCTTGGATATGATAAGTTTCAATATAAGTTGTTCACTATTAGTAATGAATTTGAATAGGATATTAGGCAATAACTTTAGTTCTTTTAAGATAATTTATAATAAAAGAGACTTAGTGAGACGAGAAATACTCACCCTTACTAATATTTTCAAGTAATGAAAGAAAGGAGACAGAGATGGTTGATCCATTCTAGGTCATACTCGTCAAAGATTATAGAAAAGGAACTGCTCAGATATAATTAAATTAAATGTAATAGATGTATAAATCTTTTGATGTATCTTATTTCATTGATAAACAAATTTTGAATTTGATAAATTTGCTAAATTTTATTAATTGGTATTCCCATATTGTACCATTTTTGCAAAGTTATACAAATTATTACTAATTTTTTTAATAATATTTTAATAATGTAAATTATTTAAAGGAAATTATTTAAAGAAAAAAAGGATATTATAGTAATCGTAGTAGTGGAAGGAAAAAAAAAGTGTCCAAACAAAAAATATATAATAAATAAAACCTCTTAGAATCCTCTTTAGAATTAGGAGAGGGCCTATAAATCCATCTATAATGTATATATTTTTATTATTATATGTATGGTTAAAATGCATTAAATTAACAATATTCGTCGACCTTGTAGCACTTTTTTCTTTGTTGGTCTCAATTAGGTGTTTCAAGGAATAGATGGGACCTCAATTTGCATGAAAATTTTAATAAAAAGATACAAGATCTAACATGATTAAAACATACACTCAAGCTTAAAGATAAACAAATTACATTTCGTTTGGTTTTATTTTTATATAAAAAATCATCGAAACTAAATGTAATATTGAAGTCAAACTAAACTAATCTTTTAAATCAATTTTTACATAACATTTGTTTTCTAAATTTAATTTTTATATCAATTTTTACTCAAACCTTTTTACTTTATTTTTATAATTGTTAGAAAAACAAAGAACAAGAGAAGAGACATTAATCAAAGTGGTAAAATAGTAAAAAATTGATGAATTTGTTGATAAAAAATAAAGAAAATATATTAAGAGGGTAAAAGTCTAGAATAGATAAAAGCACCACATATTTATGTAATTTATAGTAAAATTAAAGAAAAAATATTGTTTATTCAGGAATATTATAGGAAAATTAATATATGAATATACAAGTATGGTTCAGTTTGATTTTATCCGATTTTAACAATCAGAACTGAAAACAAAAATCAAATTACAGTAAAAAATGATTTTTCAGTTCTTAATTATTTTGGTTTAATTGAATTTATTTATTTATTTTGATCAGTTTGGCAGTTTGAAAATAATTTAGTTCAATTTTAACACTCATAAGGAAATGTGCTATCACTTTAATATACTTTTTATTTTAAGCTAAAATTTATTTAAAATCATGAGTCTCACTCCTAATTTAATAATTTTTACTCATATATTTTTAAAATTTAATGAATTTTAGTCAATAAAGAACTGTGCCAGAGAAATGTGTTCTTTTAAGTCTTCACTTAAAATATGCGTAACTCAAAGTTCAAAAAATAGAACTTTTTTCTTAAAAAATAAAAGCAATTCCTAGAATGAAATCTTTTAAGCTTAAGGATAAAATCAAATGAAAATGTGGAAATTAAACAACTAAAACCATATTTGTAATTAATTTAAAGGTCTTGCTAGTTGTAAATTCTGACTAAGAAATAGAAAATATTAAAAATAATATTAAGGATATGAAATAAGTGTATTAACAATAAATTTAGCAAAACTTTGCACGTGTAAATTTTTAACCAGAACACTAGTTAATATTTGTAAATTCTGACTAAGAAATAGAAAATATTAAAAATAATATTAAGGATATGAAATAAGTGTATTAACAATAATTTTAGCAAAACTTCGCAGTGTAAATTTTTAACCAAAACACTAGTTAATATTTACCTTAATTTAAGTGAGTTAAGTTGATAAAGCATTTTATTTCAACAAATTTTTCACTTTAAAAGGATTAAATACAAAAGAAATAATGATATACATAAGAATATTATATAAGAAATGGTAATATACGTGAAGACAGTGGATAGTAGGACTTCTAATCTAGTAGAAAACAAGTTGAAAAAAAATATTAAAAAAATAGATAAATTTATTCAAAAACAATTTTTATCAACCAAATGTCTAAAAATTTAATTTTTGACTAAGCTCTATTACATTATAGATTCATATAATCAACCTCACTTAATAAAATAAAGTTTAGTTGTTGTAGGAGTTAAATACAAATTATATTATCCACTAGAAAGAACAAACTTCAAGAGACTAGAGCATGCTGAGAAGGAACCAAATAAAATACATTATTGCAAAGAATGTCTTCTCCTTTATCCCCTTTATCCCGGAAACACACATGTATCCTGGCTTTTATTGGCATAGTATGCTTATTTTTTGTTCCTTTACTTTGTTTTCTTTTGTGATTCTTAAGAGAGTGTTAAGATTCAAAGAGGATCAAATCCTTCATTGAGCATGCCAATGTAATTCAGAAGTTTACTAAAATGAGTGAGGAAGAAAATAAATGAAAAAAAAAAAATCACAAGTTTCTTACAACCATTAGGATCACAAGTTCACGCTGGAAAATGAAACTTAATAACAAGATGTTTTCAAAAGATAGGTTATTAGTTTATTGAGAACCACCAAAAATTTCCGAAGTTTAAACTGCAGAAAACTGCTCCTTCAGCAAATCATTGAGAGAAAGGCAATCTGATAACAACAAATTACACTGAAAAACAAGCACAATGTCATATGGCATATCCTAGCAACCCCTCATAATTGTAGCACAGAAGAATAAAACAAGATGGGGTCTTTCAACACCAACAAATTATTGCAAATGCCTATATTCATGTGCTCTTGCAGTTTAAATGATCATGTTGATTTGGTGTAGAAGCGAATACCAACTGCCAAACCCAAGATAAACAAGGGAACTAGAAATTGGAGAATCTTGATGATGAACTCTGGTGTCTTGTCCTGATTATAGTGAGGTTGTTTTGGAGGAGTGTACTTAACCTTGGAGGGGATGGTTGATGTGTCGATGTCTCCAACGTAGAACTCGTCCATCATGGCTACCGCACTGGTGCTGTGACCAATGTCGTCAAAATCATTGCTTGCATCTTTCCCTGCAAACACGAGTCATTTGGACCAAATTGAGACATTTACAAAAGTCTCATTTTGTTGAGATCATGAGGCATGATGAAAGATTAGGTGCATGTTTGGTTTAGCTTATTTACAGGAAATAATCGCTTGTTTTTGGCAGTTTTGTGAAAGACCATTCAAAAAATAAGCAATTATTTCCTTGAAAAGAAGCTCAATCAAACATGCACTCTGTGCATTCAGAGACAAGGTTAGATACCTGTGGAAGACAACAGGACCTCATCCCCACCAGGGTGGTCCTCCAAGAACTTTGTCACATTATAAACCTGCACGAAAAAAGATATGATGAGGTAAAGAAACAGAGGCCACCAGCATGACATGGTTCCAAATCCACTAGCATATCAAAAACCCAGCACTCCCAATTTCTACAATAGTTGACTAATCTCTAATTTACCTCAAAAGCTCAAAAAGTCTATAAAATGGCACAATGGTATTTTCTTAAACCCCACTGGCACAAGACTCAATTCTCTCTAGCATACACTCACCACCTGATCATGATCTATGAGAATGAGAAATGAATTCCAACCATTCTGCATCTCATGACTGCGTGTTTCAATGGAGAAAGACATAAAAAATTGATAAATGAGACATGCAGAAAGACAATGTCACTCAAGAGTGAGTACATCCTAGTCACAATTCCAAAGCATTTTTTATTCCTGTATAACAAACAGGATGTGCAACTTGAAAGATGTGAATTACAAAGAAAATCAATGCAAGAGATCTGGAAGATTTTTCTTATTTCCAGAGTTTACAAGTTAACCATGAAGGAAAAGAAGCACAAATTAAGCATGTTTGTTTGCAATTTTTAAAAGAGTTTTCTCTTTTTAAAAACTAAAAATACATGTAATTTTAGTTTTTAATTTAGTTTCTAAAAAGAGAAAAAAATTTTAAAAATTGCAAACAAACATACTTACTTCCTCCTATTTTTCAAAACTACTCTAGTGGTTTAAATTGCAGTCCACAACCACAATTGCAGGTCCAAACATTAAGGATTTTATAATCTATGGTATGCAACCACATTGCGACCGCATGAGCTGCACTTATCTGCAACTTTTTGCACTTTCAAGGGATTATGACATAACCACAACCGCAATTTAAAACCTTCAAGACAATGAATTACTCAGGTATAGTATGAAAGCAGGGTCAACATCCATACCTAACCATTAATTAGTCATCACTCCATATGTCAAATATTCCACCCAAATTCAATTTTATTTCATAGGGTAACCAAAAATCCTCAACATTCCACCATTCAATCACAATCCAGAACACGAAGGTAGGTATCAATTAATTTAATCAGAAAGAAAGCAATAAATCTATTTCAAAAACTTAATCTAATGTGAAATATGGCTACAATATTCAGATTAACAATTCAAAAACTGCACTTCAAAAAACATAAAATAAAATATTATAGCCTTCAGACAACTAAAACCATCAGTCAGTAACCGGGTCAACTTCAACTCAGTATTCTTTCAGCAATAAAAAATATGCTTTGGAAGAAGCACTTTATATTATATGCTTCAAACAAACAATGCTAGCTGCAAAACACAAAATAAAAGCACTAGCAATTTTTCTGTAATTTTCAAAAAAAAAAAAAACTTTACATGCCTGGAGATAAAATAAAATAAAAAAATCACAGCCCTTAAATAGATCTAACTAATCCTACTCCTCTAAGGAAGTGTAGCTCTAACAAAAAGAAAATGAAAAAACCACGTGAATCTCAACCAGTTCAAAAGAACCTCCAATGGTTGAAATATAACTGGTTCCACTCAACTCAAAAACACAAGAACCTCAAAACAATGAAAGAAAAATGGAAACCCCACAAAGCAAAAAGGCAATACCTTGCCATGAATGACAAGCCAACAGTCTTTGGCATTGTTGTGCTGAGAGACTTCGGCCAAAGTGAAAACCTTGCTGCGTTCCCCAGCCATTGTTGTGCTGAAAAATGCAACACTTGTTAATTGTGTGACGCCAAATGCAAATTTTGAAGAGGGTTTGAATAAGAACAAATTGGTGGTTGGTGAGAAATGAATTGCGAAATTTGGTTGTTTGGTTGGTTGGGCGATCGACGATGGTGATGGGGTTGGTAAGGGTGGAAAGGTTTTGTCATACCAACCCCCTAGCCACTTTTAAGTCCAATTATCATTTTTTTATTATAAATAAATTTATAATTTAATTATATTATTATACCATATAATTAAAAATTATTAATTTTTATAAAATCATTTGAATAATTATATTTAAGGTAATTTTTAATTAATTTAGAGTATAAAAATATTTGTGTTGACATTATATCAAAATTAAAATAATAAATTTGTGTGAATTTTATTAAATAATAATAATAATAATAATCTTATTCTTTTTTAATAATTCTTGTTGCTTATTTAATAAATTTATCGTAATTTTATTTAATAATAAAATTTATTATTGTCGAAGTTTTTCCTAGTCAAACTGTCAAAGAGATAAAGTAGTGGTGCAAATTTATTTTTTTTACAAAAAAAAATAATAATAATAATAAATTTATTATTGTCGAAGTTTGGCTATTAATGATGTGTTTTCCGTTTTCCATACTTGCTTTTAATAATATTTTTAAAATTTATTTTGGGTCAGATTTAATAAATATAAATATCAATAAAAAATTCATTTACATTTAGTTTGCGTCAGTTTTAATAATTTTTTTTATTGTTCTTGGCACTCCTTTTCATAACGGGTAACACTGTGTTAAACGAATGAAAATTATTGTTTTGCACCAGCTTGGGAGTTTTTTTTTGTCTTCTTTTTTTTTTGCATCCTATTAAAAAATAATGATTTTTTAAATATCTTTCATGATACAAAAATAAGTTCTTTTTCATTTTTTTATTATTTTCAAATTTAGTTCAAAAATTTATTTCAAAATTCGTTAATAATTCGAAAAATTAATTTCCAGAATGAAAAAGTAATTCTAGAAACTAATTTCATGCTATAAACTGTCAAAATTAAACATGCTCTTGATTTTTAAAAATGTAAACTATTAATTTTGGAAACTTATTTCCAAAAATATAAAATTTTAATTTTAGAAAAATATTTTTTAAAAAATTAATAATTCCATAAATTAATTTCTGAAATTGTAAAATCTTAATTTTGAAAACTTATTTATAGAAACATAAATATTTGATTGTGGAAATTTATTTCTAAAAATAGTTAATAATTCTAAAAATTAAATTCCAGAAGTGTCAAAATATAAATTTATAATTTATTTTAATTTTAAAATTTTATTTTAAGAATCTAATTTTAGAAACTTATTTTTTAAAAATATTAATATTTCAAAATTAATTCTTGAAGGTGGGAAAGTCTATTTCAAAAAATAATTTTGAAATTGTATAATTTAATTTTAAAAACTTATTTTGTTTAAAATGTCGAAGTTAGCATATTGAGAAATAGTGACAAAAAGTCATTTTTAACGGTAAATTAAATTTTTTGTAATACACTTAATACAATTGGCGTATTTGAAGAATAATTATGCTTAAATTACAGCCGAAGAAGGTGGAAATAAAAAAAAAACTAAAACTTAGAACGGTAAGAAGAAGAAAAAAAAATATTATATACATATATATATATATATATATATATATATATATATAATAGAGATGAAATATGAAAATTAATAGAAAAATATTTTAAATTTAAAAATAAAAATTATAAATTATTTAATATAAAAAATATTTATTATTTTATTTAAATAATTTAAACTTTTGTTAGAAATATTTTTTAAAAAATTATTCTCTATATATAGGCTAAAGCATTTACGCAATTTAGTTTTTGTAAACTATTGTATGCTTTCCATAAATTATTGAGTAAGATAAATTGATTTTTTGTATTTCTGGGTGGTCTAAAACTTTTATCTTTTTCAAGGGGTAAAACAAGAATTTTTTACATTGCCAAATTCTTTATATTCCATTATGCAAAACAATAAACAGTTAATATTGAGATATAGAAATTTCTTGTAACTTATTTAATTCTTTAATTTTTGGTGCATTTAAAAATTTAAATTCTATTATTTTTCTTTTATTGCATGACTAATAATTCTTTCATTACAAAAATTACATGGATATAATAATGTTAAAATGGTGTTCTTAATATTATTTGATTTGTCATATTTTTTACCAATACAAAAGATATAGTAAAATATATATTATCTTTACAAATTTTTGCATATGGTAACTTGTATTGTATATTCATTTTTTGAACCATTAACCGAGGCTAATTTTTTTATTGTTTTTGTATAATATTTTGTTGGTATAATTTCTTCTTGTATATAATATGCTCCTAAATCTATTAAAGATATCATATTGAATGTTTCTTTTTCTATTATTAAACTTATTTCACAATACCATCTACTTACTGTCATAAATGTTAATAATTCCATTTTAAAGATTTATGTATCTTTTGTTTGTTGTTCTTTGGATATTTTATTATTTTGTTCTTTTAATAAAGATTTTTCTTGTAATTCAAGTATTTTAAATTCTAATATTGTTTGATTTTGTTTTAATTCATGTATTTCTATTTTTAATACTTTATTTCTTCTTGTAAATCTTTTATTGTAATTATAGGTTGTTTGAATTTTTCAAATACATATTTCATTCTTATTGATTTAATTTCTATAGGCTTTTGTTCTTCTTTTGTAATTAATTCATTTAATTTTTTGATAAAATTATTTCTTAAAGGACCATCTTCTAGTTTTTCTATTAATTTTATCAGATTATCAATTTTATCTTTTGTTAATGTATTAATTTGGGAAACTAAGCAATCCTAACAATTACATATTCTTAGTCCTAGACAATAATTTTCATATTCACTTTCTAATTTTTCAGTTATATTATCTAATTGATAAATTTTATTTTTTTATTGTGTTTTCTTCATTAGAAATTTCATTATCTGATTCCTCTAGTTCAGGACTATTTAGTACTGTAGTTAATACTTGTTTTAATTCTAAGTTTTCTAAGGAATTAATTTTTTGTTCTACTTTATAATTTTCAACATGATGTCCATATTTCTCATATTTCCAACAATTTCCTAAAAATTTGTTTTTATTTTTGTTTTCTTGACCTTTATTTTGATTATTAGAGGGAGTCATGTATATTTTCTTCTTATTATTATTCTGAATTTTATTTTGTTTCTTTATTTGTCTTTTATATTTTCTACTAGGAGCTTGTATAGACTCAATTTCGTATTGTTTACAAACGATTCTTAATTCTCTCTTATTTGTTAAATTTTGTTTTCTTATTTGATTTTGTAATTTAGCATCATTACAAACTTTTAGTCTTGTATCTACTATTATATTATGTATTTGTCCAAGGGTTAATGTTTCATAGTTTATTCTTCCGTCTGATCTAACTTCTAAGTTTTCTAATACTTTTTTACTAAATAGAGTTGGTAAAGCAGTGATAAACCTTTCTTTCCAATAAGGAGCTGTTGCATCTTCTCTAATCATTACTTTTGAAAAAAAATATATATATCTTTATACCATTGATAATTTGACATAGTGGGACATCTTAAGATTGGTAATTGTATTCTTGCTCTTTCTTTAATAATGTAGGATCTCCTATAAAGTTTTGTATTATACTAAAAGTTATTGTTATTACTACATCTGATTCTTGATCTTCTTGTTTTACATGAGATAAAATAAATTCTTTATCAATAGGACTAACATGATTATCTCACCATCCTCTCAATTGTCCTGTAAACCCTTGTATTAAAGCTTCTGCCGTAGCTCTATCTTATAGTTTTTTCAATTTATAGGCAATTGCTGTCATTATCATTTGTTGTGTTAAATATGTAATAGCTTGTTCACTTAAGGCATCTAGATTCCATTCTACTATATCACTTCCTGCGTAAGAGTTTTGTACAAAATTGGGTCTTTATTCTAATAAAACATCTGGTAATGTTGGTCTATTATAATAGAGCTTAATTTTTTTATAACTATTGCTAAAATTTATTTTGTTTATATTTGATTTGATTTCTATAACATTTATTGAA
This sequence comes from Abrus precatorius, assembly GCF_003935025.1. Taxonomy (NCBI): domain Eukaryota; kingdom Viridiplantae; phylum Streptophyta; class Magnoliopsida; order Fabales; family Fabaceae; genus Abrus; species Abrus precatorius. The sequence continues at coordinate 9,750,302 of NW_020874439.1, read as the reverse complement.
GGTTTTTCTATACTTAGATTTGATATTTTTTTGTTTTAATTCTTCTATATCTAATTCTAGACCTCTTTTTTGTTCAAATTCTTTCAGGGTTTTTGGTGAAAAAGTAGTTATTTTTGTTAGAATTTTCTTAATCCATTGTGTAATTTTCATTATGTAAAATACCTATTATAAAATTACCATTTCCCTCCAGATCTTTAATTACGTTGTTCTCACAATACAATACATGGTTCTCAAACAATTAAGGGTTTAGAGAGCACTAATCTGAATCCATTGTTCCTTGATGTTACTCTCTCTTTGATGTCGTTGATCCATTTATATCTTCCGCAACTCTTCCTTCCTCTTTTAGCTCTTCTCGGATGGTTGAGAGAAAGTTCCTTTCTTGTCTTTACTGTGAGCACACTTAGAGACCGTGAAAGTGATAGAAAATAGAGAATGTTGTAACCCTTATTTGGTAACCGCTCTTTTATTTATCTGAAGGGAGTGAGGAGAGTTTCCTTATAATTGTATTTACAATTATACCCTCTATGATTCTATATTTTATATTTAATCACCATCACATTAAATCATTAATTAGAATCATGCTATAAGTTACATAGGCCACAATAATAAGAATATTAAAATAATCTAACAATTTTATACATTAGTTTTTTGAAATAACTAAAAATTTTGTTATTAGATTTTGAACTACTACTCCCTTCTTCTTTTTGCTCTATTCTTGTTAAATATTTGGTCATGACTTCTAATACTGTATTAAAATAATTTAATTGCTGATGTATTTTATTGATATCTATTTTATCTACAGTCTTATCATTTGAATTTGTCTTTTTAAATGGACTTGCTTCTACTTCTTCATTTTCTATTTTTAATTTAATTTGTTCTATCGGAGGATATTCTGATTCTAATATTTTTCCTAATGTAGTTTTTCATGTCTTAGAGATTTTTTGTAGAGGATTTATTTGTTTTGTGTAAAAATATTCTATATTATTTTTTAAACAATATTGTTCTAACCATGGGAAAAATGAGTATTTATTTCTATTTCTTCTAAATAATTATAGAATCTTGTTTTGATTTTTAATCTTTCTTGTTCTGAAAATTTATTAAAGAACCATTCTTTTAATTCTTGATTATATTCTGCATCTATTTCAGCTTGTATCCATAGTTTATCTATTATGAAAGCTTCTACTTTGGTTATGGTATTAAGTATTTGGGATGATGTTGGACTATAGTTATCTTCACTATTGTTTTCTAGAAATTTATAAATTAGTATTGATATTCCTAGTTTTGACATATTGTCTAATCCTTTTAATTCTATTGTTGAGTTATCTACATAATATCTAGCAATCATCTTCATTATTGTCAGCTAAATCTTCAGTCTTCTAAAAAATTAGGACTGTTATCTTTATCTTCAGAATTATTATTAGTATTGGTGGGAGATAATAAAGCCAGAATGTTATTAAATTCTTGTTCATTTCCTACTGCATATAATTTTGTCAATATTTGGGTTTTTTGAGCAAGGAACTCTTGATTAGCTTTTTCACCTTCCTATATTTTTCTTCGGAGTTTGTCCATGCTGGATCAACCAATGGGCTATCTTTTGTGTATTGAATAAGTCCATATTAAAGTTATTCCACCATTATATTTTGACAGTTCTGACTAGCATTTGTATTGTTAACTTTTCCTCTAGCTTAGCTAAGTCATATTCCTACATTGTAATCCAAGTTACTCCAAAACTTGCTACAAAAGATATTAACTGACATTCTGAAGTAAAATGAGTGTTTTTGATGAAATATTGTAATGAGATCTGTAACACCTTAATTTAATTTTAATAAATACAAAATTTTGCAAATTTTTAAAATAATAAAATTTTCATTTTTAATCCAAGTTTTAGCAAACATTTCGAATAAAGAAAGGAGTTACAAGCTACATCAAACAATTGCTACAAGACTTATTTAAATACAACAGTTTTCAAAATAATATCCTAAGTCCTATAGCAGTTTCATCCACCCCTTCACTGAGTCTGATGCTGATCGTCTTGATTACCTGAAAAATGAATGTAAGGGTGAGTACTCTACACTACCCAAAAACACAGTCAACATAGAGTCTCACCTCCAGCACATTTTCAATACATTAAACAAATACAATTACAAACAGATTATCACATAATTCATGTCAATTTAACACTGATGCACTCGCGGCATCGGCAACATTTCACATCCATGAGTACAATACACAAACCCGTGCATATGTACACTAGCCACACTTATTGTGGCACTGTGATAACAGATTTACACTATAAATAGTCACCGGTTATCCCCCCTCTCACGGATACTACATGAACAGTCACGAGTTGCTCAACAAAGATAGTGGTCAGAGGTCTAGTCAGGAAGAGAGTGTGTGGCCCGTGGTACACCTGTTCCGCAGTCGGTGTCACCACTACTCCCTTTTCCCCCATGGTACTTTTATCGTCCTCATCTCCCACATCCTCAGTGTATCGCTGAACCATTTACAGCACATTACAACGGCGCTAACATGCCCATTCACACATATTCCATCCACACATGCAATATTCATGCTTGCACACGGCACACAGCCTATATTCAATTCACATTACACGGCACATAGCCCACATTTTATCCACAATATACGGCACATGGCCTTCATTCATTCACAATATCATTAATTCATCAATCAATGGCATTCTATCACACACAATCACCCCACGAGGCCTAACTATTCTAGCACACATTACATTATACATCAATTTCCATCAAACACACAATTTCTACTCCTTATCTTAGCCACATAGCACTAATCAACAAAACACATAAAAATTACAACATATTGAGATAGGGTAAAGTCTCCCCCTTATCTCGGATTGACGTCCCACACGCTAATTTCACCAAGAAGTGCTCCCCCTCACATATTTCGTCTTAAACACATGGAGAAACTCCATGAGAACCCATGGAAACCACGAAAATAGAGAAAAGGGGGTGAAAAATCAAAACCCTAACCATTGAAACTCACCTCCAAGCGTTCTCCACTTAATCCAACCTTCAATCAAGCTCCCGAACGGCTTTGGAGGCAATGTAATCAGTGGAAAAGGGTTTGGGAATGAAAGAATCGAAGGGAGAGGGAGAAATAACTCTTCCCGAACCCTAACCCTCTTTAAATTATTTTCTGGTCGTGACACTCTCGCTGCAGTGAAAATCTCAGACGAAACTGCACTTTGGTTTCTGCAAAATCTCGCTACAGCGAGACTGCACCCCAAACTGTCGCTCTATCGCTACAGCGAGAAGGCAACAGTTCTGGTCCTTCCTCCCAATGCCCTCTCGCTGCAGCAAAGACAGCCCAGTGTTACACACTGCCCTTAGGCACTTAGCCCATTTTCAGCCCAACCAGTCCAATCCAATCAATCATACATCCACACATACACACACAGATATATATATATATATATATATATATATATATATACACACACACACACACATATTCATACTCATTACACAGGAAAACACCATCATTATGCATTTAATGCAAATTTACAACATTCATTTACACTTATATACACATATATATGAATTTAGATTTATATAATTAACAATAATTAATATTACAAAATTCAGGGCTTTACAAGGTCTTAGCTGTTTCAGGAAATATTTGTAAAGTTGGTCTAAAATCATGGAACCAATAATGAAACCATCTTAGAAATTAAGAGAAATTCCTTTTCGGAACCAAATAAACTAAGAATGGCTTGTTGGTCATAAATACATTATATTTCTCCAAGCATCGATATAATTAAAGTAATTATATTGTGCTGGTTGATAATTTATTGTAAACAACTTGTAATGGAAAAGAGGACAACCCTAATCCTGTATTGTTAAAATCTTATTTATTTTAAATTTTGAAAATATTATTTCTTGTGTTTGCTCATCTCATTAATGAGTTAGCTCAATGGAGTGGGTGTATACCAAAATAAGCTCATAAAATTCCCTCCTTTGTTGTGCCGAAGAGGGGATAACATAACAATTTTGAGGGAAGATCTTTTTTGCTATTTCATTCTTAGGCAATAAAAATCATTCTGGTTCCATGGCCATTATTGGAATACCTCCTTCTTTTTCAACCTATTGTTTCTCTTGGAGTATATGCTTTGTCACACTAGGAGATCCTAGTACTGTAAATTTATTGGCTGATTGTACAATTTCTAAAGGAGTAATTGGTTTTATAGATTGAGTTGAAGTTTGTAGAACTTGTAAGGTTGTCATCACCTTTTTCCCTTATTCTAGTTTTGGTTTTGAAGGAGTAGGAGGAGAGGGAGGTTGTGAGTCCTCCTTCTTTTTTGGAGTACCATAATAGGAACTAGTCATTTTGGACATATTTATCCTATAAAAATTCTCTTGTAAGATAATCTGGTAAATAATTTTTATTTCCTTTAATATGTTTCTATTTCAAAATCGAAATTAGATAATAAAGCTTGTCACCTGTCAAAAATATGTTTTGAAACTAGGTTCTTGACATCTTTTTGTAAAACTAAAGGGGCTGATTTAAAATCAGTTCTGATTAGAAATTTTTTGTTATATAAATCATCTTAAAACTTTTGCAAACATAAAACAATTGATAAAATCTCTTTTTTTTACAGTACAATATTTCTGTTGTGTAGGATGCCATATTTCTGAATGGTATTGAACTATTTATTCTTTTTCTTGTAATGGTATTGAACTATTTATTCTTTTTCTTGTATTTTTTGCTTTAACACACCCTCATATCCTAAATCTGAGGCATCTATTTCTACTATTAAAAAGGCTTTTGAATCAGGAATTCTTAAACAGGGAAGGGTTTGTACTAAAATTTTTATTTGTTTGACAACATTAGTCACTTCTATAAATTTATTCAAATGTATATGTTGAGAAATATTTTTTAAAAATATTAACACATCATGTAAATAAACAATACAAAATTCTATATATGGATAAAAAAATATTATTTATAATTTCTTGGAACTTACTAGGAGCATTTTTTAACCCTTGTGGCATAATGTCACGGCCTTTTAAAGTAAAATAAAATAAAATAAGATAAAAATTGACAATATGTCCCCTCAACTATGAGACAAAAAATTTATTATTATTTTTTTTTGTAGCCTGTATTGATACAGATAAAATTTTCTAAAAGGACATAGTTCATTTAGTATTACCAATCATAGAATCATTGACATACAACTCAACAACTCCAACAAAAGTAATAAACCAAGCATATATAAAAGCTTATCCAGTACATCAATTTATATCATAGTTTACTCAATATGAAGCTCAACAAAATTTCATAAAAAAAAAAGAGGTACTCAGAAATAGATTACAAAACAAAATACTTTACAACTAGACTGAATTTGTAGCTAAATAGTCTAGGTTAAACCAAAACCAGACTACAAAACATTAAAGCTACAAAGTTTCCAAAATAATGACTTCATTTCTCCAAGCATAGTTGGATCTCCGAACTAAGGAGCGTCCGTATTACCTGTTAAATCTACTTATGTATCCCATACAATCATCGTAGTACACACCCACACCACATAAACAACAATGCAAGGGTGAACTTATGTAAATAAAACCACCTAATGATGATATAATAAAGCATAGTTCAAACCATAATACAGTAGAGAATTCTATTCAATCCAAACCAATATCAAATAATATATATATATAGCCTAAACAGCCTATCTAATTTCAGCATCTCAGTTCCAATTGGTTCCAGCAGTTCAACCAAAAGGACTTACAAATAGTGTCCGATTTGGGCGCGACCCAACCCCGGTACCTGGATCCAGATATAGCTCAACACAGTATGATCTCTACCATCACACATCTAATCACCTAAAATTGTGGTTTAGCTATATGATATTTCAATTTAACATTTCAACACGGTACAACCATATTCATAAATATAGACAGTATAGTAATTATAATTCACAACCAATTGACGAGTACACAACATTTATCATTTTCTCAGCTCACACAGCACATATAATTTTAAAACAGCTATAATATCATTCATAAAAGAGAGAATTCCACTTATAACATATCTTTGAATTCTATCCTAGGATTTATTCACATATTAAATAATCTCAATATTTTCATTACATAATATCCATATAAGTAAATCATTTACATATGAAATAGAATTGAAATTTATATAAGCTTCCCTTACCTTATTACTTCAATGGGGTCAAAATCACCAAAAAGTCGCGTTTGTCCAAAATTATTCCCGTGAATTTTTTTTCTACTCCTATGTCACCTAAATGTACAATTATAACGTTAAAAAATCTCATTAAAATTGTAAACCTTAGTTATCCCTAAAATTCCTTTCCTATTTAGGAGATATTTTCTAGTAAACGGAGGAAAATAAAACCTATTTTGAATTTTAATACTTTAAGAACCATAAAAAATAAGTATTTTCCCGCGACAACTGTTAAAGATATTAACACTCAAAGAGCTATACTAATTCTTTCAATTCTCATTTTATGTCATATGAAAGCTAAGACAATGAACTACAATTTTTATGAAGACATAAAATTCTAAAAAGACCTTTTTTCTAGCTTAAAATATAAAAAATCGCAACATAATTTCCTAGTCCTGATAGCTTGACCTTTGCTCACTAAAATGGGCATATCTCATAATTGACAACTCCTTTTTAGGTGGTTCGAAAGCCATTGTAAAGCTAACATCAAAATCTACAACTTTCATGAGATACAAAAAGCTAAATCAGTCGTTTAAAAGGTCTAAATCACCATGCAATTGCACGAATTTGAGGGCCAAAGCTGGAGACAGCAACTACACTTTAATTTCAAAAATTTCAAAATCCTTGGACAGCCACCACTCCCTAAAATCTACCAAATTCTAACTCATACAAGACATAAATTAAGCTCAAAATTCCATTCCTCACTCCCCACAAATTATCCACTTAGATTAAAGTTTTCAGCTGAAAATTTAACAAAAAGAATCAACTTAAAAATTCTAGCACCTCGAGCCATATATGGCAACCAAACTTGCAAGAAAACTTAAATTTTAGGGCTAAACAAATTAAGGTTTTACCCTACACAAAGGAAGCCTTCTTTAAGGCTTTGAGAAGTTTGAATTCTTGTCCAACAATTTTAGCCACACGTACAGGAGAAGCAAATTGGATTTCAAGTGAACTTTGGTGCAAAAATGGCTTTTCCTCCCCCTCTTCACGTAGATTTTGTTTCTAATGAGAACAAGAAAGCTTGGCTGAAATAAGATAGGACAACTAACTAATTATGGACAAAAATGTCCCTCAACTAAACACTAACTAGACTAGCTTGCCTTCCGGTTACATCCTTATTTACAAAAATGTCATTTTAGCTATAAAATGTGAGTTTTCTTCACTTTTAGTTTAGTTTCTTTGACAGTAAATGGCTAGAATATTTTTCTCATCTTATTACAATCATGTGTAATAATTAATTATACACTCATAGTATTAATTATTTCAGTTAACTTGAATAATTAGTATAATTTAATAGAATAACTTTTTATGCAACAATTTCACAACTCAAACATTAAAATATGTTAATTATCATACTCGTTTTATTGCACATATTCTAATATGTAGTCTTATAGAAAATACACATCAAATAAATTACCATACACACAAAATTAAACTCACAACTACTATTTAGAATAGAACTATAAAAACCTTGTATGACACATAACATTCCATTCATAATGCCCAAAAGGTACTACAAAAGTTGTTTTGTATCTATCTTCTTCTTTTACAGATATTTGATAATATCCTGATTTCATATCAAATTTTAAAAATATTTTAGCATATATTAGTCTTTTAATTAAATCTTGTTTATTAGGTATAGGATACTTAATCCATTTCAAGATTTTATTTAATGGTTTATAGTTAATGACTAGTCTTGGAGTTCCCCTTTCTTATTCTGAAGCTTTATTTACACAAAATCATGTATAACTCTATGGAGATTTTGATGCTCTTATTAATCCTTTCTGTAAATATTCTACTAATTCTTGTTTATAATATTTTAATTGTTCATTATTCATTTGTATTAGTTTAGCTTTGGTTGGAATATTATCTTCATTAAATCCTTCTTTATAAGGTAAACTTATTTCATATTTTTTTTTCTAAAATGAAAAGGTATTGGATTTGTTTTACAAATTTCTCTTTCAATTCTTTTTTCATAGTTTTTAACAATATTTTGTATATTGTAGCTTTTTAATTGTTGTTATATCTTTTTATAACTTATTTCTTTGTTAATCAATTTAATTTGGTTTTGTTTGTTTTTTAATAAAGAGGAATTTTGAAGCCTATTTAACTCTTTAATTTTAGGTATATCTAAAATTTAAATTCTAATAGTTTTTCTTTTATTGTATAGCTTATTATTTCGTTATTATTAATATTACACGGATATAGTAATGTCAGAAATGAGGTTCCTAGTATCATCTGTGTTGTCATATCTTTTACTAATACAAAAGATGTTGTAAAACATATTTTATCTTTACAGACTTTTACATAAGATAACTTATATTGTATATTCATTTTTTTATCCATTAGCTTAAGTTAAATTTTCTGTAGTTTTAAAGTAATATTTAGTTGGTATAATTCCCTCATGTATGCAATTTATATAAAGTCCTGACTCTATAAGAGCTATCATATTTGTACTTTTCTTGTTCTACTATTAGTTTTATTTTACAATACCACCTATGTATTATTACTGGATTTAATACTTCTTTATGATTAGAATCCTTTCTTTGATTATTAATTTCTTGTTTTATTGTTTTTATTTCATATTGTAGATCTTTTATAGTTAGGGCTCTATCTTTCTTGAAGAAGAATTCTAAAGTGGTTAATTGTTTAATAAAATCTATTTTTATTGGGTTTTCTAATTTTTCTATTAATTTTTTACATTTTTGTTTTTTCTGCTGTATTATTACATTTATTTGTGGAGTATTTTGTTTTTTAAATAATTTTTTTATCTTCTTTAAAGTTTTTCCTATTTTTCTACTAATTTTTGAGGTTTTGTTTATGCTTTTTAATTTGTTTTGTTTTATCGGAGGATATTCAAATTTTAATATTTCTCCTAATGTTGTTTTCTTTTGTAAAAAATATTCTATGTTGTTTTTTAAACAATATTGTTCTAACTATGGAAAAATAGTATTTATTTCTATTTCTTTTAAATAACTATAGAATCTTGTTCTAATCTCTATTCTTTCTTGTTCTGAATTTTTTTTGAAAAACCATTCTTTTAGTTCTTTATTATACTCTGCATCTATTTCAGCTTTTATCCATAGTTTATTTATTATGAAAGGTTTTACTCTAGTTATTATATTAAGTATTTGAGATGTTGTTGGACTATAATTATTCTCACTATTGTTTTTTATAGATTTGTAAATTGGTATTGATATTCCTAATTTTGATATATTGCCTAATCCTTTTAATTTTATTGTTGAATTATCTACAGAGTAACTAGGAGGTTCTCTCAGGGTATGAGGCTTTGTTATTTTGACGGATGAAGACCTATTCATTCTTAATCTTATCTTCCCATCAGATTCTATTATGTCTCTTATTTTTGTGTTGATAATTTTTTCTTGTTTTTTACAGGAATTGTTAATTCATTATGTTTTAACTTTTTAGGCATTTGTACTAGACTTCTTTATAAATTAGCTTGTATTACTATTGTTTCACTAGTTGAAATTTTGTAAAGAGCTTTGTAGTTATAGTCTACTCTTGTAACTTTGTAATAGACCCTATATATTAAATGAAAAGGATCATACAAGTTGTCTACTATATTATATGGTGTTTTAATAAAGATTTTTATTACTTTTTCTGTTTTCTCATTATTGAGACTCATAGCAAAGTTAGGATAATAATTAAATAAAGCTGGTCCATCATGTAAATTTATTTTTAAAGCTGCTATTATTGAATCTTGTACTTTATTAAATTTCATATCTCTTAATAATACTAGGATAGGAAAGTCTATTCCTAATCTAGTTTTTGATCCTAAATGAATAAAATTAAATCCATCTTTTTTATGTTTTTCTAGTAAACTGTTTTCTAATAACTGTATATCTTTTTTACTCTGGGTTCCTAGATATAAATATTCTATTTTGTGGATTTGTTCATTATTACCAAAATTCCATAGAGTTCTTTTACTGTAAACATCTTTTTCTTTTATTATTGGTATTGACCAATTATGTAAAGATTGTTCTATTTTTTCTATAGTGATCTGCTGTGGGACTGATTTAGAGGTTGAACTAGAGTTGAAGTTTCCTCCTCATTCCTCTTTTTACTGTTTGGTTATTTCTTCCTAAGTTTAATTTACTCATTGTTCTTAACAAACTAGCCATACTGTAACGGGACCACCATAGCTGACCAACGGTTTTACTGCCACTCCCTTGGACTTACTACCGGGACCACTACACAACACAGCTGACCAACGTCTAAACAGCTCTCGCTGCTACACTCAGACATTTCTTTCTTAAAAATGAACAGTTTTATAGGAACTCTAAGAAAATTATCCCCAGAAAGAGTATAACCTCTTAGTAATAAGAAAGATGAAGTATCATTTTCAATACTTGCTTTTAATTATAATTTTAAAATTTATTTTGAGTCAGTTTTAAGGAATGTCAATAAAAAACTTATTTATACTTATGTTGAATACTAGTTAAATATTTTTTATATAATGGGCCTAATTCAATGTTTAATGAATGGCAAAACATAAACACTGAAATTCAATATGATTTTTAAATATTGAAGGTGGTAAGAGAATTAGTCCCTGGTCTGTTTTATAAGAAATAAAATAGAGCATTTTCTTGATCCTTATTATAAGAAATAAATGATAGATTCAAAATGCATTAATTGCTAAATTTTTTTATATCCCTTTTATTAGTATCATTACATATACAAAATACTAACTACACCATTTAATATCATGGATATTTTTAAAATAAAATTTATATTTATAAAAAATATAACAGAATTAATTGCTTTTCCTGGTCCCGATGATTTAGTCTTTCAATTCTTATAAAAAGGACCGGAAGGAGTATTTAATAACATTATATAACGCTTGCATTAGAATAAATGATATTAAATTCAATATTGTCGGATGGATGCTATTTTTTCTCTCTGAAATTGTTATTAACTTAAAGATTAATTTGTAATAAATGAAATTTGTTTAGGGTATTGACATTTTGATTTTTTTTTTCTAATACATTTTGGTTAATTTTTAATTAATTATAAACTTAACTTTTAGATTGAAAAAATTAATATTTTAATATTTTATTTCTCTTTTTTTTTTTAAAAAAAATGATCATCCAAAATTTAGCATACCCAAATTTCCAAATTTACTTTTTTTTTCCTTTTCTTCTTTTAAACGTCTTAACTCCACTTAACCCTTTAGTACTTAGGAAAAATGCTATCACATTCTTTAAAATTTAACAAAATTATACCTGATGCTTTAAACTTTCTTTTTACCGTATATAAATATATTTTATTTTATAGAATAACTAGAATGTTAATATGTACGATGTTATAGGCGAGTTAACTGTCAAATAATAGTATTAATAAGTTTAGTTTTTTTTATCAAAATATCAATGATAATAGGCTGTACTCAACTAAATAAGTATAATTAATTTTTATAATTTTAAAAATTAAAATGCACATAGTTTAAAAGGTTAAAAAATATATAAGTAAGCAACATATCAATAAAAATAAAAGAAAAATATGATATAAATATAATTAAAATGATTCAAGATTATTAAAATAATAATAATAAAAGATGTCATTAATTATATTATAAATACAAATAAAAAATAAAGTTGGCAATACATTCAAAGAAATATTAAATTTACACAACTATTCTTAACATGGCTCACCTTGATTTACTGAATTTATCTCTCTTTTTATCAAAATAGGGCACTGGTGATTAGCTAACGAGGAATACCTTAAATCTCTTAAAATTCGACTTAATTATAATAAGGATGTAACTTTTTTTCACAAAACTTGAATTTGGGATGATTCTAAAATACGATAGAACTTCATATTTTGAACTATAAATTTGGACAAGAATTACTGTAATAAAATGTGGATGACATAATATATGATTAGAAGTTAATTCAAAAATATATATAGAGTTTTTGATTAAGAGGCTATGAACCATATGAAAAGTTGAAAAAAATAAAATTGATATCTTAGAACATAATTAGAGGGCGAAAAGATAATAAGAATGGTGTCATAAACAAGAATGCTTGATAAGTAGGAGATTGTCACAAGAATTAATAAAATTTTTAATAAGATTAATAGGCACAAGGAAGAATCCTAATAAAAAAAACACACTCAATGTATTTGATTATAAAAAATGTGTGTTATTTCCTCATATGATCGCCAATTGTTTTAGTACAATACAATGTAGGAGCTTGTTCGTTTGTACTTAATAAAACTAGAAATAAACCCTTTTTAGTACAAGCATCATTTATATATTCTAGTGGTTAAAGGGACATATTGATATTTTGAGCTCTTCTCCTCTCATTCTAAGTAAGCTATGCATGTGTACACTCTTGAGCCTAGGCTTCTCCCATTATAACTTCATAATTCCTCCTTCTTGAGAAACATTTATTTTTAAATATTTTAATCCATCACTTGCATTATATAAAAATAAATTAGTCACACTCAATCTTGGCACACACTTGAAAATATTCATCTTCTCTTAACATTAAACTTTGAAATGGAAAGATTTCCTTCCTAAAGTATAATCATACACAATGACTTGATTCAAATGTTGCCTTTCTCCTACCTTTCTTGGCATGTTTAGCATACCTTTCTATTTTTTTGAGTTTGGGTCATGCTTAATCTTTTTCTATTCAAATTTATCATTGAATTAAAAAGACTAAAGCCTCACTTTAGTTCCTGAGAGATTTTGAGTCTAACATTTTAGTCCCTAAAACATTTAAAATGTCACATTAGTCCTAAACTCACTTCTCTGTCATTCACTCTAGTCCCTGAGCCCAAACTCTATTAAGAAATAGTAACAAAAGGTTGAGTTATCATGTTAAATGTCACGTCAGAAGCCAAGTTGGCAGAAACAATATCATTTTAGGAAGCTAACATAGTACCTTGAATGACCAAACGACGTCATTTTGATTGAAGCCCTTTGTCTCAAAGAAGAACCCTAAGTGCATGTAGAATCTCGCCCAAATTCTTGTTCGTAGTTGTGTTTAGTGGTAAAATATTTAGAGATTGAAGTTTGTTATAGTGGAAGAAGAACCAACAGATAGAGAATTCGATAAAAATAATTTCTTAATTCATTATGATTCATTTTGGATTTTGGGGACGACGAACCCTAAGTGTTTAATGTTTTAAGGATGACAAACCTTAGATGTACAGGTGGGATAAAGTTAAAATTTGGGCTGATGTTTATGGTACAAAATCATGCTTGTGATTTAGTTGTCGAAAGTTGGATCGTGGGGTATGGTAGGCAAATCTTGTGTTTGTATATGTAGAATTACATAATAAAGAAAGAATGTGTCTACATAATTTATTAGAACTTAAAATATTTCTTTCTCATCAGTATTTGTGATGCAATTCTGAATGGCAAGTTTGCACCCAGCAATCATGGAAACGTCCTTATGGGGTTGGTCTCCTAGTAGCTGACAATTGTTTGAGTGGAAACTATTTTGACTACCAGGCTTTTGCAATTAGCTCTCGCTCACAAGCTGCAAAGACATATTTGGAATGCAAGTTTGAGAACTTTACTAGCTCCTTACATAAAGATCTTATCAAAGATACACTTATTGTAACTAGGGAGTCTGTGCAAGGTGAAAAGCACAGTAGTTCTGTATGCATTGTTGCTATGGTTGGAGTTGGTGAGCCATTCCATATTTTGGATCAGGAAAATCTCAACAGTTGATTGATACTGTTGAGATTGTAAGAGAGGAAGTAGGGTACTGCCACAAATCAAGGTGGTGCTAAAAGGGTAAAAAAGGCTTCAATCAGGATGACGTCGTTTGGTCATTCAGGGTATCATGTTAGCTTCCCAAAAATGACGTGCTAATTAGGCTTTTGGCATGACACTTAACATAACAACTCAGTCTTCTGTTACTATTTTTTAATAGAGTTTGAACTCAAGGACTAAAGTGAATGTTGAAGAAGAAAGTTGTGGACTAACGTGATATTTTAAATGTCTCATAGACTAAAACGCTGGACTCAAATTCTCTCAAAGACTAAATTAAGAGATTAGTAAATTAAAAAAGAGACAATTACATTAAAGATACAAAAGTGTAATAAACATTTTTTTAATAAAATTTTACTATTTTCAAATATTTGAACTCAAATCTAAAAGTTAGGATAAATAAAAACCATCTTGAAAACATATTTTACTTATTTTTAAAAATATAATTTTATTTTTATAAATTATTTTTGTTTTAATAATAATAATGCATTACCAAAAAAATAAATTTTATTTGCCAAAAATAACTGTTAAGAAATTATTATAAGTTAATATCAATTTTTCAATATTTGTTTACACAAAAATACTTTTAATTGTTAATAATTTTATATTTTTAATATTTATATATTTCTATTGGAAATTCAAAAATTTATAGTCAAATTTAATTTTAAGGATAGTTTTATGATTTTAGTATAATTTATTTATTTATCTCAAACATTGAATAGAATAACATAATATTATATGTTTTTATTATTTTATTGTAACTAATAGTAGAATAGGATAAGGATTTATTTTACTCCTTTTATATCCTATTTTTATTTAATTTTCACATCTTGTGATTTGTTATCCTATCATATTCACAAACTCTTAATATTATTTCATTCTGTCTTTACCGAGAAAGAGAGATTATATGACATTTTAGGCTAGTGGATTGAATGGAATTTTGCTCATTCTGATAGGGTTTTGAAGGGCAAGGCCGAAATTCATATGGTCGCTTGTGGAAAAAGCAAACAAAAACGTAAAATTGCTCCATGAAGTCTGTCATATTGCTCCCATGGAATAACCTTCATTTGCTATTGCTTCTTTTGCAATAACGTTTTGCTTTCAATGTATATAGATATTTATGGGTCTCACCAGAGCAGAGGAGGCTGGGCTAAACACATAGTTCAATCTTCGATAATTTTTATTTTAAATCCCATAAAAGGAGTGTGAAATAGCTAAATAGAAAGGTTGGGGAGACTAAAGAAGGAAAAAGTACAAAAATATGATCGATTCTGTAATAAAATAAGAAAAGAGATGCACGATTAAGAGACTCACAGTCAAGATTTAAATGGGACACCTTCCACATTATATATTTACATGTTCCACGCAGGCAAGATTAAGACTCACATTTTCCAGTTACTGTACTATAGAATCATAATTTTCTCTCATTTTTGCATCTAATCTTCTCAGCAATTCATAAATCTGATCACAATCATCATGAAATCTATCACCAGCAACGAAACTGTGAACCTCATTCTTTAATCCAACCACACTTTGACCAACAACCTTCTTCAACCTATTCTCCTTTATCAATGTCCTGAGTTTTGCAGCATTATGCCAATTATTGTCCTCACAATAAATATTTGATAAGAGTACATAATAGCCTGCATGACTAGGGTCTAATGGGAAAAGATTCTTAGCTGCAACCTCCCCCATCTTTGTATTTTGATGTATGCGGCATGCACCAAGCAAGGCACCCCATACATCAGGCCCAGCTTGCATAGGCATGCCATTAATTATTTCCAAGGCAGTATTCAACTCTCCCATTCGACCAAGAAGATCAACCATTATCCCATAATGCTGTGAGTTTGGCATCAATTGGTAATCATTCACCATCATATCAAACATCTTTATCCCTTCTTTAATCAAACCTGCATGACTGCAAGCAGATAGAATTGAGATGAAGGTTACATCGTTAGGCTTAACACCTGAATGATCAGCCATTTCATAAAATAATTTCAAAGCCTCTTCCCCTTGCCCATGGGATCCATAAGCCGCAATTATCGAGCTCCAGATTACAACATTCTTACATACCATTTCCTTGAAAACCTTGTTAGCATTATCTATGCTACTACATTTTGCATACAATTCTATGAGCGATGCTCCAACAAATTCATTGTTGTTGAACCCACTTTTAGTAACAAAAGCATGAAGGCATAAAGCTTGTTGAAGAATCCCCAATTTTGAACTAGTAGAAAGAATCTTCACTACAGCAACAGCATCAGGTTGAGTTCCACTAGATAACATGTTGCAGAAAACCTCCATGGACTTGTGTGCCATTCCAATTTCAGCATAGCCACCATACAAAACAGCCCAAGAAACTACATCTTTCTCGGGCATTCGGTTGAAAAGGTCAACTGCATTTTCAGGTGAGAAGCACTTCATGTACATGTCGATCAGAGCAGTAGAGACAGCTATATCCAACTCAAAACTGTAATTGACCGCTAATTTATGAATCTTTATACCTTCTTCCAAATTTGAACTTGAAGCACATGCTCGCAATGCACTAACCACAGTAACCTTGTTGGGTTCAATTCTCTTATCTCTCATTTCATTGAAAAGATGTAAAGCACTGCTTTCAGCTCCATTATCACCATAACAGGCAACCATTGAGCTCCAAGATATAATATCCTTATTAGGCATTTCTCTGAACAAATTGGCTGCACTCTTGATGGAACCAGTTTTTCCATACAAATTTAGCAGTGAATTGGCCAAGCATAACTTAGTGTCAAAACCCCTTCTTTTTACAACTCCATGTACACTTCTTCCAAGCTTAAAATCAGATAACTGAGCACAAGCAGAAGCAGCACTAACAAGTGTCACTGGGTCAGGACTCTGTTGCTCCAACACAACCATTCGGGAGAAAAATTTGAGTGCAAGCTCAGGCATTCCACTCTGCTCATAACCAGTAATTATTGAAGTCCACAAAACCACATCTGGTTTTGGATACTCCATAAACACCTTCGCAGCATCATCCATTTGTCCACATTCTGAATACAGCTCAATCAAGGCAGACCCCACAAACATGTCATTATCTATCTTCTTCTTCTTCTTGAGAAACCCATGAATCATTTTACCCATCCCAAGCTTCTGCAAGCCTATACATGCTTTCAAAGCAATAGACACTGAATAATTGTCAGGTCTTTCCTCAGTTGATACAGCATCTGCGCTCATTCGACGGATTAGAGATAATGTCTCTACCCATTCTCCTTCCAAACAATAGCTCCTAAGCAAAGCATTCCACAGATAGACAGTTTTATGAGGCGTTTCCTCAAACAGCTTATGTGCATGGCAAATTGATGCATGTCTGGCATACAAAACGTTAAGCTTTGTCACAATGAAACTGTCATGGGCAAGACCTACTTTCAAACACTGAGAATGCAACAGTGCAACCGATATCTTACTGCAGCAAGTTTCCAATAACCTAACTAAAAGATTCCTCCTTTTCATGTACAATCACTAATCACTTTTATAACTTTTCAAAGCAATTTCAGCTGTCAAGTTTTAGGAATTAATGATCCTATCCGTCAAATCTCAATCAGCATCTTCTAGGGTTCAAATTTCAATCTCTCAATCACTTTCTTCTATTTATACAATCAGCTCTTCTTTAGGCAGCTTCAGCAGTAAGTCCTGTTGAATAAACCATGTAAATGAAACAATTAGTTTGTTGAAATAAAGAACAGAGAGATATGAACCAATAAAGAATTAGTTGCATGACATCAATTAACAAGTTAAACAAAAACTATTTCATACCATAGAGTTACATTTGTTTAAACAAATAAATAAAAACTAGAATCAACGCAAAATGGAGAAATAAAAAGAACCAAAGAGTTTCCCACAACAAAGCATATCAAGTGTTCTTTACCAATGAATAATATAATGACTCTCAACCGTTTGAATCATTCTTGAAAAGTGAAAACATTGTTAACATGATAAATGCTGCAAACGTACAGAGTCATTTAATAAAACACCCAAAAGGCAGTTAATGGCTACGGAGACAGTTGCAGTAATTGGCCAAATAAAAAGCAGAAAAACCCAGCAAAAAGCACGGAGAAGATTCACACGTTCTCAAACACACATTCCCAGTTTGAACAGAAGAAGTGGCAGCCCAAAAATAGACACAAATCAAGTGACATTTTTCAATAACATGCATATCATGATACTCAGTGAAAAACATGAAAAGGCAAACCATTTCGTTGTCGTCGACGATGCCACCATCATCATCCCGCAACCATTGTGAAGTTGTGAAGCATTCAGCCTCAATCTCCCTCTCTGCATGTCACTGTGAGGGGAAATTTTCTCAGCCGCGGTCACTCGTTCCTTCTGTGAAGCGATATGTTTTACTTTGATTTAAAAAATTTTAAGTTAAAATTGAAAAAACAAAAGCTCTCAAGTAAAAAAAGTACTAATTTCCAAATTAAAATAATTTTATTTATAGCAACGATAATATTAATTTATATAAAAAAATATCATTAATATTTTATTTTGTATAATAATAAACAATATAATAACTTTTTAAATGTAAAAGTTATATAATTCAAATGTTAAATTATATAACATTATATTTATAACTATCTATATTAAATTTTATATAAATTAAACAATTTTATTTATATTACTTTTTTTCCTAGATTATATTATCTTTTACAAGCAATCATGTTCAAACTTAATAAAATTACTACATATGATAAAATTTTTAAAAAATATTTAATATTATATGAAATTTTAATTTTAATATTACAAGTAAAATAAAATACTTTTAAACTAGTCGATCCATGTTAAAATAAAATTAGTTAACGAACTATTAAGTAATTTATAAATTTATTACATACTAAAAATAATTAATTCCTTTATCACTTGTCAAGTTTTCTTAGTAACATATTTCTTTTGTTCTTTCATTCTGCTGTTACTTAAACATTAGATTTTTCATAATATTATCATTGACTTTTATAGGTAATTTTTCAGTTATGTTTTTTTTTCTTAGTTTTCATTACATAAGTTTGTATAAATGTTTATAATAAATTGTCATTTTGTTACTTTATGTATGAAATTTTAACATATTTTATAATTAAAATTGTTATATTATTAATTGAATTGAATAAGTTTTTCTTGTTTTATTGTAAAAAATAGTTACAAAGAAACTTAATTATAATTAAAAAATTGCATAAAATAGTAAAAAATAAGTAGAATCATTAAAGAGTTTGAAAAGAGTATAAGCAAGATATACTAGCCTCAACACATTTATGCTCCATTTGCATACAACATTCTCAATAAGGCATGTTTAATTCCAGTACAGTTTGTGCTAAGGGGGGGGCAAATACACCCCTTAACTTTCATAAACTTTTTTTATACTTTTGCACCCCCTAATTTTATACTTTTGCACCTTTTATGTCCTTTTATGTTTTTGCACCTCATGACCTTAGGGTCCTGGATCTGTCACTGGCACCTCAACATTAAAGTGACAAGCACGTTTGGGCTCCATTCCAACACAACTAGTGTTGAAAGTAAAGAAGTCTCTTTCCAATGTGTGCTTAAGGGGAGCAAGCCTCATGCTAGGGCTCATAAGTGTTGAATAGAAGAAATTATAAGATTTTTAAAGAGCACTTTTGGTCTTTTGAAATTGATTTTTCAACCTATCTCTCTCTCTTTGCCTCCTCTGCACAAAAACTTTACACATCGATTATCAAACCTTTCAACCATTCACATTACATCTTCTTTTTCTATTATTTTAATCATTATTTTTATTGAGATGTGCGAACAAAGTCCCACATTTGTTAAAAATGGAGAATAATCAAAGATATATAAGTATGGTAGATATCTCTATTAGTGTGAGGCATTTTAGATGATATCCAAAAATAAAACTATGACGGCTTAGGTCCAAAGTGGACAATATCATACTAATGTGGAGATATACTAAAAAGTTCATACTTATTATAACAAATGGTATCATAGCTCGAATCTCCAAGTAGGACTAGTGCCACATTGGATGTGGATGTGGGTGTGCAAGGTGAACCCTAGGTGTGTAGTGATGACTGCGGATCCCATGGGAGGGCCCAGTATGGGTGGACCTTCAAGAATAGGCGAGGGTGCCTCCAATATCATACTTATATGCCCTTGATTTGGGACAATATCATATTAGTGTGGAGATATTACAAAAAGTCCATACTTATTTTAACAATTTTCATAAAATCCCACTAAACTAGGTTAGGTGTAGCAAAATGACAAAATGAAAGGTTTCAATCTTCAATACAACTCTTAAACAATAAAAAAATATAAGTTTAGACTTATTAGCCTTTTTAAACATAATTTTTTTATATTTATTTAAAAAATTATTATAAAAGCTTAGCTGAAATTTTTCAAAAAGTCACATTAAGCTTTAAAATATAACTTATATTAAATAAATATGTCAACTAGAATCACAAAAGACATTATTTTATCAATTTCTCTAACCAATGTCATATTGCATACAATAAAAATTAATAAATTAAAATTTTCATTGAAAATTATCATATTTAATAGTACCAATACACTTAATTATATTAAATTTTATAATTTTTTAATAAAAACTTATTAAATATATATTTTCATTATGTGTAATATTGCACAATATAAAAAATGTTTTTTATTTTTATTTTTTATATACATATCTAAATTGTTAAACTCCTTTGTACATAATTTAATTAATTAATTAAACTCCAAGTCGATCCATACAGTAGCATGGATAACTTCCTCATTATATAAAATTTTGTAAATTTATTTAGTTAATGTATCTTAATTCAATGATTAAATTGATTCAATTAAGTAAATCTTTTCTAATAATAATAATAATATTATTATTATTATCATTATTGTTATTGTTATTATTTAATTATAAAAAATTAGCATCTTAAGAATTTATTTTAGTAAAAGAAACTTCTTAATTTTTCTTTCATGAGTAAACAGTCAACTATAAGTTAAGGTAAAATAAAGAACTTAATTTTGTCATGCATTCCATGTATGCTTAGTTTAATTAAACATCGATTTTCATGCATTTATTTCTGGTAGATGAAAATATCATACATTTATAATTATTATAATAACAAAAAAGGTTAGCGTAATTTTTAATGCATTTCGTTGTTCAAAGTTAGGCTACCCTGACGTAATAATTTTAAAAGCACAATAAATTGTGGGAGTTTTTTCTATTTCATTAATTTATTTAATATTTTTTTTCATCTGAGTTGATTTGTATTTGACCTGAATCAGACATCTGGATGTAGTGAGTAAGTCTATCACTGAAAATTTTTGTATACATAAAAATTCAAATTCGAAACCTTACTTAAATGATACTAAGCCGCTTGCTACTTAGACCAACATTCATGAGTAATTTATTTAATATTTTCAAACATACTTCTTGGAGTAAAAATATTTAAGAAAGTTTAGGGTAGCTAATGAAAAACATTAAAATTATTTTAACTCCTTAATTTAGATCTTATCCATAAAAAGAGCATTTTTCCTATGAATAAATGTCAAACATAATCACGAGATTAATGGAAAGTGTGAAAAACACAACATATGGTTGATAAATGAATGTCAACCACTTTTTATTTTTTTTAAAAAGCATATCTTAGTTTTAAAATGGGAAACATTCTTAATCGTGAATACTATTATCTTCTTTTGTTCTTTTTTTTTTTAAGAAAACTAAAAATAAAAAAATTAGCAAAAAGGAACCCCTAAAATCTTTCAAGACACATTTCTAATTAAACATCATAGATAAACTAGAATAATATAATAAGAAAATAAGGAGCAGCGTTAACTCATTTAAAGAACAAGTGGTCAAAGCATTAGAAATGTTGTAATTTTTAATGAGAAAAAGTACGATGAGACTCTTATTGACTGTGTGTGATTATTTGATACTTGATTGTATACACAAAAATTAAAGATATATTTTAAAATTTATGAAAATAAAGACCTTTTATAATAATGTTATAGATATTTAATTTTAATAAAATTTGGCATAAATAATCTTAATAATAATTATAATTCATCGGTTGAATTAATGAAAATTAATTTCTCTGTTGTGCATGTAAGCATCGTTGGTCATTGGTCACTTTTTATTTATATTAATGTTATAAATGTTTTATTTTGATAAAATTTTACATAAATAATCTTGATAATATATAATTATAATTTAAAGCTTAAATCAATAAAAATTATTTTTTCATTAAATTATTAACGGTGTAAGATTAATTAAATTATAGTAGTGTAAGTTACACTCACTTTTGTATTGTTTAATAAATATTTGTTGAATAATTTAATCTTAAAATTAACCATTAGATTAAAATTTCAATCACATAAATTTGAGATTGATTTAAAATAATTTGATATTATTTATAAACATAAAAATTAATATAATATATACTTTTAAAATTTATGAAAATAAGGACCATTTGATAACAACCTTATAAATATTTGATTTTGATAAAATTTGTCACAAATAATCTAAATAATATATAATTATAACAACGGTTGGATAGATGAAAGTTAATTGGTGCGTGATCTGGTACTCACAAGGGGTACCAGATACCTTTTCTACGTGAATAAAAATGATTGGTTTAAGTAATTTAAAATTATTTTTATTATAAATTAATTTTTATTATGAAAAAACTCTTTATATTTATTTTAATACAAAAGTTCCTTTTGAAAAAAAAATATTAAGTTTTGCTTCATTTTCTTTACTAAAATTTTTGGAGTTTTTTTTTTTTCATTTCTTCTTTTTCACTCCAACTTTTGTATTTTTTTAAGTTTAAACGAGTACTTTCTTTCTTCATATGTTAACCATGAAAAGATGCAATGGTATATTTTTCACATAGAACCTCGATCAAGTACTCCTTTTCACACTTATATCAGAAACACTAGAGCATAGTTCTATTTCATCCTCTTTGCTTAAACTTTTGGGTTCTATTTTTTTTTCGTTTCTTCTTCTTCCCGCAAAATTTAGGGTTAGCTTTTTTGTTTCCTTTTATTACCACTGATTTTATACTTAAATTTCCTAACAATGTTTATTTAATTTTTAAATGTTGAAATATAACTTAATTCCTTTGGTGCTAGAGTTTTGGATTCAAAGTTTGAAGAGCAAAAAACTAAAAATGAAGGATAGCAATGCCTTTAACAGTTTCCCTGTACCTAAATCTTTGCAACTAGTAATTATTAATTGAAGTTTTGAAATTTTCAAATTTTCTCAATTTCTCATTGCTTGGAAATTTTTCATGGTTTCAAGGATGAGAGGTTTTTGAAGGAGGAGCGGTATATGTGGTTCAAGGATTATTCCTATTTTCACTATCTCATTCAACTGTATCTCACTTCCTATTCTTCTGTATGCATTCCATGTTGAAATTTTGGTTAATGACAGGAGAAGTTGCATACATATTTGCAGGTGTTGGAGCTTGGATGGGGAAACTCCCAAATGTGTAAAGAGTTGCATATTGTATTGACCTTTCATTTGTTGCAGTTCACAACATGCAAAAACAGTTACTTTTTTGGAGATTTAAAGGTCAGCTTGCAAGTTCATAATAATTAATGTACATTAACCATGTGTGATTTGTTATATATATGTTCTTTTATTTGTAATGCATGAGAACAAGCAAAAGAGATTCACCATTGTTGTAATGCATGAAAATAAGCAAAACATATTCACCATTTTATCTGTCTTCACCATTAGAAAGGATATACACAATTCTATAGATATATAGAATTATATATATATATATATATATATATATATATTCAAAACATATTCAAAATAAGCAACTTTGAATGGAAAGCTTTAAAAATTATATATATATATATATATATATATGTATATATGTATATATAGAATATGTTTTGGATAATGCTACTAACATTATCCAAAACATATTCTTTTTCTTTTATGTGTATGAATAGTCAGATCCTCGTGATTCTTCAATACAATGCTTAATCGGGAGTAACAAAAACACTCCTCCATATCTTTTGAACTTTGGTCTGGTTTCAATATTCATGTAAGTTTAGTGCTGAAATTTTTTTTTTTTTTAAGATAAGAGATATCAAATTTTTCATTCTAAATTACTCTTAAAACTTTCTATTTGTAATTAGGAATGTTGAATTGCAAGTTTTTTTAATATTTTAATGTCATTTACATAGCATCATCATTTATCATTTATTTTTAATATTTTATTAACTGCGGATGAGCATTGCATTTGGCAATTGGTAGAGGATGTGCGATTCCAGATTGATTCAAATTTTGTAAGTGCAAATCATTGCTGAATATATAAGATGAGAGTTACTACAAAAAATATAGAGAATACAACATCAATATTCTTGAAAGATACAAGGTTGTGGATTCTTTTTTGAACCTAAGTCTCCTCATCCCTTATCCTACTTAAGCAGAAGTAAACAATTTTTTTTCTTTTTTTTCTTAATATTCTAATTTTTGTAAAGCTTTGTTCAACACAAATGGAACTTACCTTAACTGGGAAAAGTTAAAAAAGAATGGTGCTGCTGTGAAAGTCTGCCATGGTGATATCATATCATTTTCTGCTCCTCCACAACATGGTAATATGGATCCTTCTGATGACTCAATATCTTTATTCTTCTCTAATTCCTATTCCACCTTTTCTTACAATAGTTGTAGCACTTATAGATTTTTTTTACTCACTAGTGCTTCAGGATTGAGCAATATTTCCCTATATCTTTTCTTTTATTTGTTAGAATAAATTAATAAATAAAAGATATAGTCATATATAAAATATTTTCTTTGTTATGGATGCTGTTTATTTTTTAAAAAAATGGGACCATAACTGTAATTATTTTGTGTAATGTCGAGAAATTTCTGCTTTTGAGTATTTGTTGCCTTTTGTGCATATTAAGTCTTTGTAGTGTGGATTTGTTCTATTTTCAAATTATTATAATTTGGTTTACAATATATATCGAGAGGTGCTCGTGTCCACCCCATGCCAGTGCATATATTTACATTTTTTTAATCATTATTGCATTCTACTATGATTTATGCATGATAGTGGAATTCAAGCTTCTAATTTTATGTATACATTTATATTTTAATGTCATTTACATAGTAGTTGTCTGCAAGTTTATTTTTATGGTTTCCTTATTTTACATGGCAGGAAGAATTTCATTTATTCAAGACAAATAAGAAAGAGAGCTTTTTTCTTCCAAAAAAGTTAATATTGTATTTTCTGCTTCTACTTTAGCCGGCTAACTAATTAGTTACTCTTAACTGCTTTCCTAACAATCCTATACAAACTTTTCCTTACAAAAATGTTGGTTGGTTCAATGTAACTTGGTACAATTGTGCCTGACTACAATAGTTTACTGGAGCAAAGTATGCATTTTTTTTTCTGTGAGTGGATGTGTTCCTATTCCTGGTTGTGCTGCCCCAAGGCTTCTCTGTATTAATTCCTATTTGTGCTAAAAATCATGCATCCATTTATTGCCTTTCATTATAATTGACTGCCTATATTAAGATAAACATGGACTTCTTATCTAATACCTTGAATTACATGTAAATTATTCATTATGATTATCTCCTTCAGTGGTCACAAGGTTGTAACTTACTTGAATTTGAAATGAATTTTGTGAGATGATGTTCGCAGGAATGCTATTCCTTTACTAGTCAGGAAGAAAGCATTGTTATTCCATTCTTCAAATGCCTTTTAAGATATTTTGCTGATAAAATCTTGCATGAAATAATAAATTGCTATGAAATACATGAATTTGCTGCTGTATTATGATTAAACTAGAAAGATACTATTTTCTTCCAAAGGACAATGAATATATAATAAAAGAAACTTAAAGTGACCTATGCTTTTTTGTTATTATTTAGGGCTACAGGTAGATAAGTAACAGTAGATATTCTGAATTTTTATGCAGGGTTAGGTTGTATATTTGAGACATTGCAGCTAAGAAAACTTTTAATTATAGTCATAAATGAAGATTTAATGGATAGTCATCAAAGTAAGCTTTTTTTCTCCCAAAAAACTTAATACTGTATAAGAATAAAACCGGTTTTAACTAAAACTAGATTTAAAACCAATTTTAACTAAAACTGGATTTAAAACTAATTTTAAATCAAATCCAAATTTTAAATGTCATATTTCTATCTACAATATTTTGCTTACCTATACTCATTTTTAAATGTCATAATCAGGGGGTCTTGCAAAAAGAATGTCAAATTTCCAAGGAAATAATTTTTTCATTGTAGCTGAGATTGCACAAAAAGTTATTGATGTTCCTCTACACTAGAGTTTTAATTGTTACAAGGTGGCTAACTGAAAACAAGCAAAATATTATGTTATCTTTAATTGTTGAGTACACTAGAATTGTTGTTGTTCCTTTGCCAAACAAACAAATGATCTACTTTTGCCAATAAATTTCATTTAGATTTTGCTAACATAAACTTATGTTCATCTATTTACTTGGTTATAAAAAGTTGTCACGATATAAATTGTAATGTTTTGACATAATGTTCAAGTAAGAAGCAAATAAACTGACTAGTTTTGCTATTTAATATCGAAGATGTAGCTAAAGGTTGATATAAATTGCAAAACTAAGAAATAATATAATCCAAAATATTCATAACAAATAAAAGAATTACACCTAACAGAAATATCTATTAGACAATACAAATTAATAGTCTAACATAATGTCAATAGTATATGAAATATGATGGTTTAATAATTTACATCTATTCTTTAATCTTTTTCAAGTGCTCAAATGACCTTGTGATCATATTGTTACATTGTAGGGCTTTAAAGTCAAATCTAAGGCAATTTGCAATCTTGTTCCATCGTCAACCTATAAACAAAAATGTCTTTCAATAATTGTTACTATTAGGTTACAATTACAAAATATCATGAAAAACATTTAAACTCACTTGTATTCTATATTCATTCATATTTATTTCCATCATCCAACTTGCTACCCAAAACCACAATCATTCCTGTGTTTATAGATTAGATTAAGTAATTTTTATTTTCTATTAAACAACTGTAAATAGTCAACAGATTAAAGTATAATAAATTACACTTACGAGTCAAACCTTTGAATGTCTATCCCTTTAGGATGCATAATTCTACATTCTGAGATTGAATATCTTTATGATAAATCATATTTGTAAAATGATTCATGTTAGAGTAGTTCTTCCATATATATAACCTACAAGATCTAAATTTTATTTCTTCCACAAAAAAACATTAAAGTAGTGGAATTGTATTGACAATGAGAGTGGATAATAATTACCACTTTCTTCACACTTCTCTTACGTGATTCTGATTTTGATTGAACTGAGAATGAGTTAGGTAGAACTAGCTCTCTTTTTAGGATGTTAATAACAACTAAGAACTAATGAATGTTTTCTTCATTTATAGGGACAAATATCTATTTATGTATAAAAAATAATCATCATCACATTGTTAAGAAGGGATAATACATCAATATTAAAATATTTTATATCACTTGTCACCTTTGATATGAAATTAGCTTTACCCATAAAAGAATGTTAATAATATTCTATCAATTCATTTGGGTGTTTAGTCCATGTAAGAACATATTGCTACAAAATTGAAAATATGTTAGCATTGTTACAAAAAAATAAAATCATATTTAGACTAAATTAATTCATTTGTCAAATATAAAAGAACAAGTTCAAACAATACCGAAAAAGTGGTAGGCATGAACTAAATTCTTGGGTCTTCAAATGTTGATCTTTCTTGATATGTCATCATACAAACTACCAAATCAAGCACCTATATAAAAATAATTACAAGTAATATTAATGAATATAACCTATATGATAATAATTGCTAGTAATATTAATGAATATAAATACAACTTAAAATAAAAACTTAGTTAGATAGAGATATTGTTACATCTTGAAAAATCATTTCTTTAGGCTTTAAAGCTTGTAATATTTTTCTATCAGCAGTACACCAATTGTCGTGTGTATGTATGAAAACTTCTTTCCTAAAATATTAGCAAAATAAATTTAAAACAAAAAATCATATAAAATGAAAGTGATGACTTAAATAGTCTACCATTCAATGTCTATATATATAATGAATTTGCGATTGGTTTAAGTCATAGACTTGTGTTCTTTAACTCAGTCCACTCTCTTTATGTGTTTTTTTTTTTTACCCCGTAGGCTCTCTTTATTACAAATCAACTGTCGCATGATAATATTTCCTATAGTATCACGATCAATATCATCCTTTCTAACCACAAATCTAATGAAATTTTGCATAATTTTGATAAAATTCACATGCTTTAAACTCATATGCACATTCAAGACCAAATATGTCTTCAGTTGTTAACTCATTTATTTTTTATAAACTCCATCTTCAATTTCATTGTTAACTTCAATGTTCTTCACACAATTATCAACTCCAACAACATCTTTTCCTTCACTATTCTGACTACCATTATTGTTAGTAAATTCCATCAAATTCAAATTTAGTTCATCATCAAAATTAATACAATCTTTATCATTATTTGTCATTTGTAATAATCTGTAAATATATTGGTCACAATAATATAACATATTATGACTCAAAATCAAAGCAAATAAATTGAAATAAACCAACACATAAAGAAAGAGAAAAATATTTATAAGCAACATTCTCTCTTCCTTAGAAAAGCTTTCAAACCTTGAATAATTAGACTTTCTTTCAACAATTTATCAAGGAAGATTCCTTGACAATTAACTCATCTCACTATTCTATCATTCTTTAACATGTCTTTTAACAATCTCTCAGGTCCTTTAACTATAAGAATGCATCACAATTATGTTCAAAATTCTTATCTATATCATTGACTCTCTTATTTATTTTATTGTTTTTCTTGATTTCATTTCTCTGTATCGTTTTGTTTAGGAGAAAAATTCAAAAACCCAAAGAAATAATTGCAAGAAATTCTAAATCAAGCAAGAAGGGGATAATCGCTTCATATTAATAATCAAATAAAAAAATAGAGAAAGAAATTGATATACATATGTGTGGGAATTCCAGTCAAATTAGTGCTCCTTAAATGAAGAAGCTCAAGTCTACATGATTTTTTTTTCTTGAAAGAGGAGGGAGAATTCCAAAGAAGAGAACTACCTGTAGTTTGCAAAATTTTGAAAGTATTTCCCGAAGACATTCTTGGTTTACCACCTGAGAGAGAAATATAATTTCTCATAGATCTTATTCCAGGAGCTAGACCTATTTCTGTGCCTCCATACTGGATGTTGCCTATGGAATTGGCCAAATTGAAGAAGCAGATAGAAGAGTTGTTAGAGAAGAAGTTGATATTTCCTAGTGTATCTCCATGGGATGCTCCAATTTTGCTTGTGAAGAAGAAAGATGGCAATATGAGATTATGCGTAGATTATCAGCAATTGAATAAAGTAACCATTAAGGATAAATACACACTTCCTAGAATAGATGACCTCATAGATCAATCAAAGGGGGCAACAATATTCTCAAAAATTGACTTAAGCTCTGGGTACTATCAAATAAGAGTTAAGCCTAAGGATATTCTAAAAACAGCCGTTAGGACTCGATATGGCCATTACAAGTATCTAATGATGCCTTTTAGAGTAACCAATGCCCTAGCAGTGTTTATGGACTACATGAATAGAATTTCCACCTATACCTTGATAAGTTTGTGATAATCTTTATTGATGATATTTTAGTATATTCTAAGAATCTGGAAGATCATGAGGAACACCTTAGGATTGTGTTGCAAGGATTAAAGGATAAAGGACTTTATGCCAAACTGTCTAAGTGTGAGTTTTGAAGTGAGGAAGTAAAATTTTTGGGGCATGTAATATCAAAGGAAGGTATTTTTGTGGATCCCTCTAAGGTAGAAGCTATTTTAGTGTGGGAAAGACCTAAGAGTGTGACTGAGATTCAAAGTTTCCTAAAATCTTTGCACATCGCAAGTATGATGGTCAGAGAGTTAGAGATGATAGAGAAATTTAGAGATCTTAACTTCGCCATAGAAGTGAATCCTAATAGTGTCAAGTTGGGAATGCTAAGAATCTCAAATGACTTCATGAAGCAAATTCGACAATCGCAAGAAGAAGATCCAAGTCTCACTAAAAGGAGAAAAGCCATGGATTTAGAAATTGAAGATAGATTTAAAGTAAAAAGTGATGGAATTTTAAGATTTAAAGATAGAGTTTCAATCCCTAATAACCTAGAACTGAAGAGAATGATCCTTGAGGAAGCACATAAGAGCAAGTTGAGTATTCACCCTAGTACCACAAAAATGTATCAAGACTTAAAGAAATTGTTTTGGTGGTCTGAAATGAAGCGAGAAATTGCGGAATATGTTTCATCATGCTTAGTTTGTCAGAAAGTCAAGATAGAGCACCAACGACCCTATGGAGATTTACCACCTTTAGATATTCTTGAATGGAAATGGGACAACATCGCTATGGATTTTGTAACAAATCTACCCAAAACACCTAATGGAAATGATGCAGTGTGGATAATTGTAGATAGACTGAACAAATCTACTCACTTTTTACCTGTGAGTATAAGGAGTTCTTTGAGAAGTTAACTCAGCTTTACTTGAAAGAGATCATTCGACTTCATGGTGTGCCTTCGAGTATCATATTTGACAGAGGTCCCAGATTCACTTCGAGGTTCTGGAATAGTTTGCACCAAGCTTTAGGAACCAAACTTAAGCTTAGTTCAGCGTATCATCCCCAAACTGCGCGAACCATTCAAACAATGGAAGATCTCTTAGAAGCTTGTACTCTTGATTATCAAGGAAGTTGGGATAAATTCTTACCTTTGGTAGAATTTACTTATAACAACAGTACACATTTGAGTATTGGCATGGCACCTTACAAAGCATTGTATGGAAGGCGATGTAGAACCCCGTTATGTTGGAGTGAGGTAGGAGAAAGTTTGATTTTAGGTCCTGAATTGGTACAACAAATAACGGAGCAAATCAAGTTGATTCGAGAAAGAATGAAGGCTTCACAAGATCGGCAGAAAAGTTATCATGATAAGAGGAGAAAACCTCTTGAATTTCAAGAAGGTGAACATGTATTCTTGAAAGTTATACCTATGACTGGAATTGGCAGAGCAATGAAACCTCATAAACTCACCCCTCGATACATTGCCCCATTTCAAATACTTAGGAAAATTGGTTCAATATCCTACCAATAGCCCTACCTCCCTTTCTGTCAAATCTTTATAATGTTTTCCATGTATCTCAACTTTGTATATATGTTTTTTATCCTTCACACATATTGGAAACTGATATAATACAACTAAAAGAAAATCTAACTTATGAGGCAAGACCTGTAAAGATTCTAGATCAAGTTACAAAACGATTACGAGGGAAAGACATACCTTTGGTCAAAGTTAGCTAGGAAGATCTAAAAGGAGAAACAACTACATGGGAATGAAAAGAAGACATGTGAAGATACTACCCTCAACTGTTTTAATAGATACGTGAAAAATTTTGAGGACAAAATTTTTATTAGTGGGAGAGTAATGTAATATCTCAATTTTTGTGATTAGTGTATACTGTATGTACAAAAAAAATAATTTAAATTAATTAAATAAAAAACATATATATATATTCATTAAATTGTTGTTTGCAAATTTACATACGATTAATTATTTTAAGAGTTTATGACAATTTTTGTTGACAAATATTTACGCAGAGAAATGACTTTATAATTTTATATAAAGTTCTATGAGAAAGATTTAATTCCTTTCGAGTTTTCAAATTTTAAAAATTTGAAATGATAATATTAACTATTATTATCATTAGTAGTAATATTTTATATGATGAAATTTGTTACGTTAAAATAATGTCGTATACGTAATTTAGCAATTCGATTCTCTTATCTCTTTTAAAACCAATTAATTCTCCATTGAGTGAGTCGTATTAGGATACAATTGTCAAGACACTTCAACCATAAAATTTTATCCTCTTGAGTACATAATTATAATGACTCTACTTGATTAATCCTTTCCCCTAAATTAACCTAAGCCTAATCTTCTAATTCTTCTTATCTCATAATCTCCATTAAAGTTTTTACCTTATTTCTCCAAAGAATGACACCTTGCCATGCAGCTGCCACCTCATATCTTCCACTCCCCAACTCCACTCACCAGATTTACAAGGCTTGACCTTCCACTCACACTCTACCCATTTCACCAAATTCCACTTTAATGTTGCAAGAGGGAGAATTCTATGAACTTCTGCAAATTAAGAAAAATTTCTCTTCTCCTCTTCATACAAAAGTGAACCACTCCTTCCCATGGCCAACCAAAATTTTCCCAAATGCTACATGCAAATGCACCACTAGATTCCTCTCTACTTCTACGATTTTAGATTTCTCAAAAAAGTGCAGTAACAACTAGGCAGCTGGGAGCTGATTTTTCTTAGATCCTTGGACACTAAAAAAAATCATTCCTTCTCTGTTTTGAACTTCTGAGCTAAAGGGGAGGGGTTTGATTGACAAGGGAGTTACCAATGTATATATATTTGTTATGTTGTGAAGTTGATTTGCTGTAGTTGTGATAGAACTCTGTTTGGGTAAATTTGTGTGCTTTGTGTTAGTTATTTTGAGCTAGAATCTGTATTGTAATGAACTATAGTATGTGTGTGCATACCATGAAGAATTTCGTGTTAATTGGACTCCATTTAGTTGATGAAATCATAAAGAATTATTCTTGTCTGTATACGGTTGGGTGGTGCTATTTAAATCTGTGAATTGGTTGATTTAATTCTCCTTATCATGATGGAATTGGATTCTAAAATTCTGTATGATGAAATGAATCTGTGTCATTGAATTGTATTAAAAAATTTACATTAAAATAAATCAGTTTTGAATTTATACAAATTTTTGAAGTGAAGCTGTTCTGTTCATTCCCTATTCTGTCCTGAAAAATTTCACATTTTTTTCTATGCCTAGTAACGTACTTTGGTGCAAAAGAAATTATGACATTATTATAAACATGTTGAAATTTTATTTTGGAAAGTTTGGTGTCATTTGGCCTCACGTAGAATTTTTCATAAATAATTTACTTGAGTTAATCCTTCTGTAGTTGTAACTGGAACCTTGTTGAGAAGCAGTGAATTGAGGAGCTGATTTACCCAGGTTACCCATGCTGATAAATTCTAGGAAAATTTATATTTGGATCCTGATTTATTTTAATTGATCTCTGCAAAAATTTGGGTTTTTGTGTTGCCTGTAGAATTTTTCAAAGGAACCCTGTGCCAAAATCTCATAATTCTAGCCTGTGAAGCATTGCTTCACAAAAATCAAATTCATACCTAGAATTTGCTCAGACCAAAGCTCAATTTTATTCTCAATACACTTAGGAATTAATATGAAAGATTTCAGAATTTATTAAGCCAGTCTCAATTTATAATGAATTTTCTAAGCTGATCATAATTAGTAGGTATCTCATTTCTGCCTTTTCAAAAGCTTAAGGTATAATACATAAGAATCCCTCCCAATAAGGCAAAGTCCTAGTTTGACCTATAATGTTTTCTAAAGTGTTGACTGATTCTTATGCTTTACATTTCTTAATTAAAATTTGTTTAATAGCGGAAGTTAATTAATTTTCCTAAAAGGAGTACAAGCTAATTACTAAAAGAACCTATGTTATTAATTATGCATACTTAAATATAACTAATATAGTTAAGATACTATTATTTTTTTAACATCTCTTGGTCAATACAAAAATTCAATCCTTATACTCTTTGCCTGATCCTAAGCATCCCAAAGTTGGTATTTGTTGAAAGAGTACCTTTGTAGGAGAATGTTATGTTTAAATAGTACTTGTGTTGTTCATATATATGTATATTCTCAATTATTACGTGTTGTAAAATTTAGGAAAATGTACTTGTTGTTGTTGACCTTTGCGAGGTACAAGAGAAATCTAGGGGACAGCCTGGTTGCGAGGATACTTCGAGACACATGGTGAGAAGTATACCTATAGGCCTATAGGGGTATGTGCGCTGAGTTTGGAATTTCCAATGGCTTGGGGTTGCTCCTTGTAATTGGGAAATTTCATGTTCGGACTTAGTCGCCTCGACAATTCTCTGATGATTATCATATTGGCTAGCAGTTTCTATTGTTGTTTTAACGATGTAGTTGTGCATGTTTAAGAAACTTGACTACAGAACATTCATGTTGTTTCATAAGAGTCTACATTTTATTATAATTTTGTGATTACTTATATTGTAAATTGTTAAGGTATTATGATTGCTTGTTAATGAATATATATATATATATATATCTAACTGATCCTTGTATTAGTTAAACCTCACCCTTTTCTGTTGTATTACTGTATGGATACGACAGTTAGAGTTAAAAATGATAGACTCGCAAGTACGGATCACTATCGAGGTTGAGGGGGAGGCTGAAGAAGGAACCACCAATAGTCTTATTGTAGATATCCATGTTGTCGTAAAACCCGTTCAGAGTAGCACTAGTATGCCAGCAGACACACCCATTACTCCATTACCAACTCTTATTATTATCTCTTCATCCTCTGATCTGAGCCAGATTCCCCACTGCCTGACCCTTCCACCCACACTACTCTCCATTAGGGTTCCTTGTTCATACTTATACTACTCCGTCACCTCTACCTAGAACTAGTTAACCCACTCCTAAATTGCTTAAGGTTACCTTACCTATTTCATCAACTCACCGTAAGGTTACCCATTATAGGAAAAATGAAAGAGGACCTGTCCGCATGACCACCCCTATGAAAAAGGTTAGACCCATTCCCAGCCCCATCTTATTTATTGTCCCACCCACTCCCAGTGAGAGCCCCATACAGTCTAGTGACATCTCTCCAGATTCTGATCCCTCTGAAGATGCGGATGAAGACATAGTGATTGTAGTGGATTAGAATTCCATTTCTAATGATGGAGTATCTTTTGAATGGGTGTATATTTATTTTACTTTTTGAAAAACTTATGCTGCTCACTTATGTATATATGTTCAGCATGTTGGCCTTTTGTAGTTCTATTAAGGATGGATCCACATTGTAGATGTCTTCATAATAGTCTATATGTTGAATTATGTCCATAGCTTCCAACTTGAATTAATGCATGCATATGTGAATGTCTATATCTAACACGTATATTGATTTATAGTTAGATCAATTTTTGAGAAGAGATCTTTAATTGCCTTGCAATATATTCAAAAAAAAAAATATACCAATTTTATTCAACTCTCTAAAACTCATTGCAAGTCACCAAACGAGTATATCGTAAGCCAATTAAAGACCTAGTCTTGACAATAAGGACAAGTAAAAATATTTCAAAGGTACACTGGAAGTGTGAAAAATGGAGACAATTGAGAAATCTTGGAAAAATGAGAGTGATTGATGCTCTTCTTGAATTACGCATAACAAATGAGAGTAAGAGCACCACAAGTCTCACACTTGTTTCTTGACTTATACTCCTAACCACACTTTTGCTAAAAAGGGTCGGATCGGCATAGGTTGTATTCGTGTAGCTGCGACTATCTAGCAACTATCTATGCTAAGGAAGACTTCGAGGGATTCCAGGAGCAGTGAAAGTGTGAAATGAAAACTCCAAGTATTAAGAGAGAGAGAGAAAGAGTAATAAGCTGAATAATTAATAATTGTTGCATGTATATGAACATGATTGATTGTTGTATTACCTTTGCTGTATTGTTAATTTAATTGTGAATGTATGCTTAGTAATGTGGTAAAAGCTCATCCTTACATAACTTTTCAGGGAACCAAAATGACAGCACCTAGAGAGAGGATTAGACTTATAGATAGTTCTGTACATAATAGGCTTAATTTTGTATTTAATGAATATCAATTATCAAAGGACTTTTATTTCAAATTTGTTGTGCATGTAGATGATATACCTAGGAATATAATTATGATGGAAATTGACCTATATTATAATCTGCCTTTATATTTCCCTGTAAATGATAGAATCCACTACACCCTATACATTTACCCCTATCAAGACACAATTAGAACTCCAACAGTTATGACTTACCGGTTCACATACCATGACTACAATCATCTTGGAAAGCCAACTCTTTGAACTTTTGAGCGAGTTACTGGCATGGAGGCCATTATGAATTTTGGTGATCGTTTTCTTGGATTCGATGATGATCTTGATTCGGAAACCTTGCAGAAATAGAGGGATGACATGGGGACGACTAAGATTGCCTTCAGTCTTTTTGGTTGACAGACTGCTCACTAAGACTTATTATATTTCATATTTTGTAAATGATATAAACGAATTCTAATGTATTTTGAGTTATATTGTGTAATTATCAAATTCTTATAAATTTGTTAGAACAATGTATATTAATGTTATTTCATATTTTTTTAATTGGTTTGATTCCCATTATTTATTATTTATATTTTGTAAAATTGAGAAAGAATCAACAAAATGCTTTATGTGTCCAAGTGTTATAAATTAAATTGATTGAAGATGGGTAAATCATTGTTTTTTTCTTAACATTCCTTACCTTAGACAATAATCTAAATATAAACTAAGCATTTTAAATCCATGACATACCGGTTGGGATCAAAATATATGAGAAAAGCATTTACACATCCAACTCTAAAACAATTATTCTTAAAAATTTATTACTTTTAAATGAATAAAAAAAGGTAATTATGTGGTGTAACTCTTTTCCAAAATTTTATTATTTCTAGATGTTATTATTTTTTAATTAGAAAATTACCAACTTTTTATATTTTTTCTTTTTATCTGGAAATTGGCATACTTAAACAATTTTTAAAATATATATTTCAATTTTTTTTAAAATTTAAATTACAAGTCTCAGTTTTTTGGAGAAATTTTTTAATAGAAATATATATATTTTCTTTACGAACAATTTTAAAAAAGTATTTTTTGTATAGGAAAGCAGCATGCACAATTTTGTTTTAAGTGAGAAATTAGCATAAATAAGAAATAATTTCTTTTAATAAATGCTAAGTCCACATTAGAGTAGAGCAAAAGGTCACAAGACAATTTTAAACAATACTGGTAACATAGGTCCCGTTTGAATTCTTTTTGAAGATTTTTTGTCTAAAAATAAATAAACTTGTTTGATTGATTATTTTGGGTTAAATTAATTTAATTTTTTTACAAAATCATATTTTTAAAAGAACAACTTTTACATATTCTTATTTTTTAAATATTTATTTTCTTTGAAAAAACACACAACAACAATTTATAAAATATTATCCATTTATGATATAATAAGTACAAGAAAATATTTTTTTTACATAAATCCTAATCTTCTTGGTGAAGTTAGAGATTATTCTTTTAAAGAGAGGTGACAACATTTTTGTTTATTATTTTTTTTTTGTGGTATGACTTAAATTTTGTTTGAGTAAATTTAGTGGCAAGTCTTTGTAAAAAAATTAATATAAAAAATAAATAAAACTTCTTTCATAATTTAAAAATAATTTATTTTTTCAAAATTTTTAAAAAATATGTGACAGAATTTTTTAAAACTTTTTTTAAGAAAATATAAATTATTTCTAACTTATAAGAGAAATATTTATATTTTATATTAATTTTTTCAATAAAAACTTCTAAAAAAATTTATTCAAGTACAACCCTATTTAATTGTGATTAATTGATTACAATTTGTCTTTATTTTTACATTGTTATTTTTGTATACATAAAACTTAAGCGTAAATTTTATGTAATTAATATTATTTTTAATTAAACTTAAATTTTTATTTTAATAATGTGCGATAACATCATATACTTCCGAATGATTATTCTTTATTTTTGTGTCAGTATTTTAATTTATTATTTAATAAATTATATAATAATATAAATATATAATTATTATTTTTAATTATACTTTAATCATGATTAACATAATAAAATTATAAACTGATACCTTCCCTAATTTTATGTGGAGTTCATTTCTGAATCATTGAAGAAAATGGAAATTCTAAAAGTCTTCCCTTCCGTATAAGACTTCAAACAAAAAATAGTACTATTTAATAATCGCTTAATTAAATTTTTACTCTTAAAATTTTATTAATTTTTTATTAGTCTTTCAAATTTATTTTTTATATATTTTTATTATATATATTTTTATCAAACGGTACTCTTATGATTTTTATTTCTTACTTAATCTTTTTAAAGATTATATTTTTTTTATTCTGTTTAAATATTATGAATCATTCATTTTATCTTTATAAATGTTATAACTTTTACCTTTAATTTAGAGTGATTACATAAAAAAAATGCAAAAACGTATTTTATATATATAAAAAAAACTATTTATTAAAGACTCATTTAAAAAGTAAAAATATGAATGAAACAAATAAATCTTATTACAAGTTTGTAATTATTACTTATCGACAGTAATCAGTATTAAAGCAACAAAAAGAAGAGAAAAAAGTAAAAAACACGCATAGCTAAAAAAAGAATAAAACACACGAGCGTTGGGCTAGGCCCAAAAGGCCCAATCCTCACTCGGCTTGGGAAAACCCTAATGAGGAGCTCAATATATCCCTAACCACGAAATTCTCGCGCAACGAGTAGCAGCAGCAACACAAAACCAAAACACGCGAAGGGTACTGCGTTGTGTTGCGGCGGCGAAGATGGTGTCAGGTTCAGGGATCTGCGCGAAGAGGGTGGTAGTGGACGCACGGCACCACATGCTGGGTCGTTTGGCTTCGATCGTTGCGAAGGAGCTTCTAAACGGCCAGAAGGTTGTTGTCGTTCGCTGCGAGGAGATTTGTATCTCTGGTGGCCTCGTTAGACAGAAGATGAAGTATATGAGGTTCCTCCGCAAACGCATGAACACCAAACCCTCTCACGGTCCCATCCATTTCCGTGCACCCGCCAAGATTTTCTGGCGCACAGTTCGTGGGTATGTATCTGAATCAAATGTTGTTTTATTTCTAGACTTTTATGTTTTATGTTGTTTCGTTTGAAATGTTTTGTCTTAGGTAGTCTTTTAAATTCTATAAATTACATAGTGACTTAAGGTTTCATTAAGTTCACATGTGCGAGGTTCATCAATTTAACAGCAAGTTTTATGTTTAAAATTACCGTGTGGAAATTTTCCACGAACCACGAGCGAAGATTAATCTTCGATTGTATGAGATGAAATGAGGGACTAACAGAAAGGTTTTATAATCGAATAAAATGTTCGGCTTATACAACGAAAGTTCTCATTAAAATGTGGTAGTTGTTGTTCGTGGTTAAGTTGTTGAATGGATTTTGTTCTGTAAAGACAAAAAAATGAATTGATACATTGCGATCTTTTGAGAGAAGTAACATTGATGCAGGAACTGAAACTATAAATTTCATGCAAGTTTTTGTAGGAAGGTACTATTAGGAGGTTTTTATTAGCTGGGCTTTTCCCATATATTGCTGTTAACTATTTAGGAAAAAAAGGGATCAATTTACTTTGTTGTGGGAAGTTCTGAAATTTATGTTGTCATAGAATGATACCGCACAAGACAAAGCGTGGGGAAGCTGCACTTGCTCGTTTGAAGGTTTATGAGGGAATCCCTCCTCCATATGACAAGATGAAGAGGATGGTTGTACCTGATGCTCTGAAGTAAGTTTTCTGTTTTACTGAACTTATTTTTATTGTATTATTCAGTCATTAGACATATATCGAGGCAAAAGCTAAACGTTACCCTTGGGTTACTTAACAAATAAAAAATGAGTTTTTATTTGGGAAGTGTAACAATGCATTTCTTTCCACCATGTTTTTTTTATAAGCATTTTTATTAATTTATTTCTCAACTAGTGTTGTAAGAGCACTGATTCTTCTATACTATATGAACTGTCTTTCTTTTATGATTGTTGAACTAAGTAGTGAAAAATGATACCAGGGTGTTGAGGCTTCAGAAAGGGCATAAATTCTGCCTACTGGGTAGGTTGTCATCTGAAGTTGGGTGGAACTACTATGATACCATCAGGGTAAGTTCATCATTTCTGAACTTTTGCATAGCAAGAATTTGACATGTGCATTTTCTACAAGTGATCAGCGAACTTCTAAATAGCACACACTGTATTTGTCTTATAGTTGTCAATTTCTATTATATGTTTGTGCAATTCTGTTTCCCTATTCATGTACAATCTTGAATGGGAGTGAAAATTTGATTGTTAGTTGTATACTATGAATTGTGCTTTCAAAAAGGGGGAAAAAAGTAATTGTGTTTGCTGAAGTGAGTAATTGTTTTATTTGCTCACAGGAGCTGGAAAAGAAGAGAAAGGAAAAAGCACATTTGGTTTACGAGAGAAAGAAGCAGCTCAACAAACTAAGGGTGAAAGCTGAGAAGGTTGCTGATGAGAAGCTTGGTACCCAACTTGATATCCTTGCTCAAGTTAAATACTAAGTAGAAGTCTTTGTTAGTTTTTTAAAATTTTTTATGTGACTTGTACCAAATTGAACTCCCTTTCAATTTTGCTGGAGGTTGTATTTGTCATTGGATCATAGATCTGATAATCTTGGAAGCTGTTTATTTATTTACTTGTGTGCTTTGTAGAATTTTCATGCCAACCATATAATTTCCATTTCCTTAAAAATTTCACTTACCCTTAGTTTTCTATTCAATGGAGTAATTTATCGAAGTTATTTCAACTTCGATGGAGAATCCTGCTAATTTGTTTCTGATAATAACAAAGCGTTTTGATAATCTGGTAGAATGGTCCCTAACGTGAACAAAGCACTTGATTATTATTCTAGGTAGTTATTGGTTCTATGTTTGTGTTCTGTATTGTATAACACTAGTAAAACTGAAAGAAAGTAGGGTACCTATTGAAAAAATGGCGTAACTTAATCTTATTTTGATCCTTGTGTTCATGTTTGAATTCCAGTTGTGATTTGCGGATGTCAATATTCACGCTGGATGGCAATAAGCCAATACTTGAACTACATGTGCATGTGATATTTGTTACCAAGTAATTTACACCGCACCAAACATCAATGATTTAACGGTGATTAAAAGTTGATTATGTCCTAGCCCATGAGCTAATCTATTAAGTTCTCTGAATATAAGTGAATGTCAAATTTTGTCTTAACGATCATATTTACTAATTTTTGTGCCCTTGGGCAGACATTAGTCTGGTATGGTTTTCAATTTATGGTTTATTAGGTAAATAGTTTAATCAACTAATTATTCGATTAATATCCTTTTTAGTACACCAGAATGTATTTTAAGAATCTAATCATAAGATTTATTTATATTTTTGGCTTTTGGAGCACACTGGGGTCGTAGGACATATTGATATAAGTCTGATGATGTTGCCTCACGTTATGATTGGAAAGCAGAACTCGACCAAAAGAGAAAAAAGAAAGCACTAATTCCAGCAAAAATTTAAAATGTGAATATTGATTTAGTCCAAGTTCTTTTCGGAAATACTGATTCCAGCAATATTTTCAACATTCAAAATCTGAATCCAATAACGTCCAACAAAAAAAA
Organism: Abrus precatorius; assembly: GCF_003935025.1. NCBI lineage: Eukaryota > Viridiplantae > Streptophyta > Magnoliopsida > Fabales > Fabaceae > Abrus > Abrus precatorius. The sequence continues at coordinate 9,708,827 of NW_020874439.1, read as the reverse complement.
CTCTGAATCTTAGAATTAATTTTCTATTTAATTTAATGCAATGTATTATTACTCTCACACGAAAGAGTTACTCTAACACGACGTCCAAAAAGTTGAATCATCTACCATAATAATACATTTAGAATCGTGGTATTCCTCACATAGGAGGGGTAACTATTGTGTTGTAAAATTTAAAACAATTTTAAAGAAGAATTGGATATATTTTAGTTTTTAATATTTTTTTAAAATTATATATATTATGGTTTTGTCCCTTATATATTTGGAATTTAAGTGTTTTAATTTGTTTTTATTAATGTGATCACTCAATCAATGTGTGACAATCTTTTGTTATCAATATTATTATTTATAAGTTCTTAGGGATTAAAATTGTTGATTTTTTAAAATATAAAAATCTAAAACTATAAAAAAAAAATTAGAAAATTTTTAAAAAATTATTAAAATGTAAAATTTTAAAATATATTAAAATCTTTAATAAAGTATAGTGTTTGGATGTAGTTTATAAACAAGGGTAGATAGTATTGTTGAGCTATTAGTAAACCTTTAGAATATCTTTAAGAGTTGAGTTTATGAGGGAAAGGGAGGATAAGGGAGGAGTTTGAGAGGTTTAATTGTTGTTTTGAAGTTAATTAATTTGGAGGAAAGGGTTAAGAGTAGAACTGATAAAAAGTCTAATTGACCCGACCCTAACTCTTATTTTTCTAAATTTTCCAAAACTCTTCCAACCTTGATTTTATGAGTTCTTCCATTTTGGGAGGTTTTTATTATATTAGAATATTTTTTTTCATATTAATTATTAAATGAATAAAATAGAAAAAATATTTTTAAAAAAAGTGTGATGTTAATTTTTTAAAAAAATAAAAAATATTTTTTTAAAAAATATTAATTTTTAGAGTGAGAATTTTTTTAAAATATAAAAAAATAGAAATATGATTTTTAAAAATATTAATTTTTAGAGGGAGAAAAATATATAATTTATGTATTTTTTAAAATAATTTAAGAAAAGAATAATAGTAAATTTTTATTCAAAATATATTAATTTTAAGAGCGATATTTTTAAAAAAGTTTATAAAAATAAAAACATAATTTTTAAAATATATTTCTAGAGTGATAGTGTCAAAATATAATAATTTTTAAATAAAAATATAAATAAAAAGTATAAAAAGCAATAATATCATTTATATATTTAAATTTTCTATCATCCTCTCCTCTTCAAATTAAACATCCAAACAAGAAAGGGAGTTTAATCCCCTTTTCCATCCTTACCCCTTCTTTTTTTCCCTCTTCAAATCCTTTCCTTCCATTTTTTTTCAAAATTTTAAACAAAGCTTTAATCAAAATTGTGACTGAATTATATGAGTGTACACATGTATAATTTGTTTTACAAAATAAATAAACTTTAAGTTTGATTATATTATTATATCTTATTCAATTTTTATAAATTTATTATTAATGAGTGAGAATAATTTCTACGTAATAAAAGTAGTATGTTAGTGAAAGTTATTATTACTTGACTTTTATCTCTCTATCAATTTTTCTTTTAGTTTTTACCTTAATTTCTCTTAACCTAAATATTTCTATCATATAAATATCAACTTTTGCCTGATAGTAGAAGACGTAACATGGAGTAGAAACAACATATGTGTGGCAAAAACACAGAAAGAAAAACGTACATATGTTATTTTTAATTAAAGAGATTCCTTTGTTATCATTTTTTTTAGCTTTTATAGATGTTATTCAATTGAAATAATATTTACGCATTAAAGATAAATGCTTGAAAAATTTTGGAAACTGATTCTCCGATATAAAGTAAAATAACTTGAATATTTTTGTTAATGTAACTTCAAAATAAGTAATTAATTATAGTTCGTATATCTTTTTTTTAACATATCTTGAAAAGTGGTAGCATGAGGGTCTTGTGACAGAATATGCAACATAATAAAGTAATTTAATTACAAGTTTGTTTTAATATTATACTTTGAAAAAAATCTTTTCACACTAATATAAGTTTAAAAATACTTACAATCGATTTAAGTCTTTCATTTAACTTATATCTAACAGTTAGTGAATTAATAAATTATAACATGATAGATATAAGTTAAATAAAAGATTTAAATCGAGTGTAAAAAATTTTAAACTTATACTAGTGTAAGAAAATCTTACCCCTTATACTTTTGATTATTTATAATATTTAATTTTAATATTTTAAATATTAAAATTTCATATAATATTTTATTTATATTTATTATAATTTTACACTATTTTAAGATTTTAAATTAATAATTTATTTATGTCAAACCATAAAAATGTGTGCAATGGTATTTTAAAAATCATACTTTTTAAAATGCAAGTATGACTAGTGGATACTATAATACTAGAGCCAACAAAATAAGCTTTTCTAATAATATAATTAGATTGAGTCGGTCTGATTTTACATAAAAAATAAGTTCAAAATGATTAAAAATATTTGGTTTGGTTTGATTCGATTTAAATAAATTTTCATCAATAATCTAAATAAATCAAACCAGTTTCAATTGTGCTCATGTTGGTTTAGTTTGAGTAACCGGATTTGTTAATTTTGAAAACATAAATAAAAATATACGAAAAACCAACAAAATAATATAACTTAATTAGCAGAAATTTTAGGTATACTATTAATGTAGTCTCATGTGGATTATTAATCACTACATCTACATGTCTAACAAATTACATATGACTTAATTATAAAAAGTCTCAAAATCAAATGTCCAAATATAATATGCAAAATTACATTAGTGAAAGACTTAAAAAAGTATTGTCTTCATAAAATAAATACAGGATATCAAATTCAATTGCCAATAACTCCTGCAATATTTAAGGAAAAAAAAAGAAAAAATTAAATATATTTTTATATATGTAAAATAGATAAATATAACTTTAATTACAATATGAAATGAATAAATTGTAAAAGCTTTACTAAACAATATCATCAACTTTAATCACATTCTCTTTAAATGCTATATTCCCTTGACAATTCTTAGAAAAAGAAAAACATCATATAACAAATTAAACTTAAATAAATTTTGAGAAATATAAAATTAGAAAAATAAATAAATAGAATAGAAAAAATGCAAGTGATCAATTGGATTTTTATAACATTATTTCCTCTAATTCCTAACTCATTAATCCTCTTTTGTGCCTAATTAGTTGAATTGGATCATTTTATGATGTTTGAATTTTATTTGTGCTTTATTTAATTTTTTCAGTATTTGGCAAATTTTGATACTGTTTTGGTTTTTGGACCATATCTTGAGTTGTAGAACTCCTTTCATTGTGATTCTTGATTTGTAGGAAAGCTAAGAGAAAGGTGCACAATTCCTATGAGAGGTCAGAAACCAATTCTGATGATCAGAAGTTGAAACTGGGCCTGGAAAAAGTCAGAACGCTGCAGTCGCGGATCCTGAGCAAGGTGCAGTGTTTGGGCCATATCTCAGTCCACAGACATTCGATTAAGCCCATTCTAGTGGCGTTTTGAAGCTGACATCCAAGGCTATAATTGTCCTTCAGGCCACGAACCAAAAAGAGACCGTTTTTATAGCCGAAAATTGGAACAAAGTGACGAACGAAATTTTGAATTTTTGAATTTTGAATTTAATTTTTTGGCTCTTCTCTTCTCTTCTCTCTCTCGCTCTCTCTCCCCTTTATGAATTGTTTCCCTCCATCCATGGAGGCTTAAATTTCCATCTAATTTAAGGATTAAAAGGGACGTGACACTCTTGAGGATTGATCTCACATTGGCATAAATTCAATAATAATTTTGGTTTCATCTTTTTCTTATTTTCTCCTTTTGCTAATTATATTTTTGAATTGAAGTTATTCGTTTGGATTGATGATTATGCATCTGGTTGATTATGTATTATTCGATTGATGTATTTAATTGAGTTTTAAGGAACATGAATTGGATTTTTAGGTTTGAAAACTACAATTAACGGCATTGGTAAATTAAATGAGCACAATTCAATTAGGTTATTGAGTTTTCTGAATTTTAATTAATTATGTGTGATGATGCAAGATTTTGCTACTCGTTATGCACAAAGATTGTCGTTAATCCTCATCAAATATGCAAAGAAATGAATGCAGTACTAGGATGTTGTCCTAGGTCGTCTCCAAGGAATTTTTGGTTGGGAACATACATCGAACAAGTGTAAACATAAAATTTAAAGCTAGTAAATTGGGGGAAGGTTTGTCAATTTCCAGATTTTAATCAAGAGCAAAATGTAAACTAGTGAAATTTAATCAATTAAGGAGAGTAATCCCTAGTCAATCAATGAGTTCTATCCCTATTCTTTCAAATGATTCAATAATCCCCTATTTTTCCCTTGAATTAAGTTAATCTATCAAGCGTAAATTAACTTTAGCATCCCAATTAAAATTAAGCATCTTAATGGGCTCCAATCTCTATCCCTAAGATTAAGCAATCTCAAAGATTAATCAAAATTAAGCAATTTTAGATTAGAATTTCGTTTGGGTAATTTAGGATTCATTAAGCAATGCTCCCTTCATGCAAATTTCATTTCATTTAGAGATTGGGGTTAATAAATCAAAGGAAAGAAAGAGTAATATTGCCATTACGCCCAAGAATTCAAGAACCATGTGAATTGACTAGGAATTACAAGAGAATTAGCCCTCCATATGGATGGGCTTCACAAATGAAAGAAGGAAGTGCAGAAACGTAAGCAACATCAATGTAAAATCAATGAAAATCAAAGGGAAACTGGAAATTAAAAACTTATAATGAACCCCTGGCTGTCACCCAAAGATCCTAAGCTCTGCAAAATGCTCCAAAAGTGTCAAAAGAATCTAAGGAAATGTAAAAGCCCCCGTACCCTAATTTCTCAAATTCTATTTATAGTGCAGAAATTTTTGCCCAAAGTGACAACTATGGTTTCATAGTGATAACGCGCAGCGTTCCAAAGTGATTACGCACATTCCATAGTGATAACGCGCAAGGTCTGTGATTTTGGCCTCTATGGAGTTATCACTTTGTCTTCACAGTGTTTACGCGTAGGTCCTGTGTTTTTGCCCTCTCTAAAGTTGTCACTTTGGCATCAGAGTGATAACTTTGGCTGCTCCAGAGTGTCTACTATGGTTCCATAGTAGCTACGCACAGGATCTTGTACTTTTTGGCCTTTCTGGAGTTGTCACTATGGGTTCATAGTGATCACTCTGGTCTACCTTTCTGGAACAAGCTTGCTGTAGTGTTCACTATGGACTCCAAAGTGATCACTTTCACTTCAAACTTTCTCAAATGCTAAAAATCCATGGAAAAAGTCTAGAAACTCATGCACAATTATTCAAATGATCAAAATTACAAACTATATCTATGTAAATCAATGTAAATTAACCTAAAATTAAGAAATCTATTATAAATTGACCAAAATGATATTTTTATGTTATTTACAACCCTAAGTTTACTTTTTTCTATTAAGAAACATTAAAATAACAAGTAAAAATCCAATAAAATGTGGATTCATCAATGTGCTAATTGAATGCATGAAGGTTTTCATGTGAATACTGAGTTCAAATTGAGGTTTCATTCGGATTCATTGTTAATTACCGAATTGTTTGTTGATGTACTCTCTTAAAAATCTAGTGATAGAGTTGTCATTTTTCTTCTTAATTCTTGGATTGGAATTTCACTTTTTGTTCACTCTTCATTCTAATTATAATTAAGTGCGTTTTTTGTTTCTTTTATAAACAAACTCCCCGTTTTATATACTCTCTAAATAAATTAATTTGTCCTTGTGATTCTTTGAGAAACGACCCTAGTTGCTTACCTCGTATTATAGTAATTAGGTGTATTTTGACCCGTGTGCGACCACGTGTCAGCAAGCAATTGACTTTGTAAGTTATCATCTTTTTCAATTGTCTTTACTCAATTTTGTGTACAAATTAAGAAATCAATTGTGATAAGATTCAATGAACTACTTAGGTATAGAATATATGACCTTCAATGCTAAATGCGAATCGAGACGATATAGTAGACCAAGGAATAACAAGTATATTCCTAACAATGTAAGAAACAATATGATACTTAGCCACATTGTCTTTTCACTGTCTCGAAATATCAAATCTATCCAAATTATCTTCATCACCACCCTTCATTTATCTTTCCAACTCATTGTTTGTACTCTCTCTTTACTTTTCTTTACTTTTAATCTAGATTCATCTTTAAATCTAACACTTACACTAGTTCTGATAACTTGTGTTTGAAAAGAAATATTAATGATTGAACATTAACATCTCATTTTTCAACAAGATGATGCATTTGTGCATGTTAAGCAAATAATTTTTTTATCATGTCTTTTATTTTTTAAAGGATCTCTTGACATTTATTGCACATCTTAATAAAAAAAATCTTAAATACTCCAATTTATATCTTGGATTAAGAAAAATAGCTATAAATAAGGGATAATTAAAATTCAAATATTCATTAACATTTGAATATTTGTTGAATTTAGATTTCATATTGCTTACCATCCTTGGCAACATCAAATCTTTACTTTCTATTTATATTATAGTTGTCAATCTCAATCTCAAATAGTAACAAAGATTGCTATTTAAGAATTTACAATACACATATATATTATGTATACAAAATTTTAGTATAAATGCTAAAGAAATTCTCAAAATCAATCACATAATCATCATTCAAAGTAAAAATATAAAACACTAAAGCATAATTATTACATTAAACAAACGATGCTATCATATGGTAAATTAAAGTCTAAAAGCTCTTCCTTCCTAAATCCTAATCTAATCATATTTTGTTTTTGATAGAAAACTTCCCTTTTATTTTCACTCTCATTGTTACTTTTGCAAATGTGTTCTTCCTCTTCCTCTTTAATTTTTTGTATTTTTTGCTATTTATCTTGCACAATATCTTCCTCTTTTCTAAAGTTAGAAGTAGTAGTAATGATCTTCTTCAATATTGTTTGCTATCTAGTGTAAGCAGCATACTAATTAGCCCTAATAGCTTTAGTAACAACTCTTAAAGTTAAATTATCATAATTAAAGACCAACTCATCTTTTGCAAGTTTCTTATTTTCTCCTTCTTCGATTTCTCTGAAATAATGAGATAAATCACATCAATTATATTATAACAATATAGTAGATTTTGGTTATACCTGATATAAACCAAATCTTGCAAACTTTTGACTCTTTAATTTGCTTCTCTTCTTAGAGTGACTCTAATCATTAATTAAGAAAATATTAGTATCTTTTCTCAACCAATGAATATAAATCTTGAAAAAACTATTAATTTAAACATAGTTATTTATATGTTAAAAAATACTCTAATTTCTTTAATAATTCAAATGAGTTACAGGTCAAGCTCAACATCTTAATGGTCAACTTTTGCAAGCAAGCTTGGAACTTGATTTTCATAATTCTACCACCACTCAGCTATAATATAATTAAAATATTTGACATTATTTTAATAAAAAACAACAAACAACATTACAAGAAAATCAAACTCTTTTGATTTAAACTAACCAAGAGTCAAAATATGCATTTGTAAGAGTGTATAACACTTAATTCCAAAATGTAGGCATCAATACAACCTAAGTTGATTTCTTACCTTAGTCTCTTTGGTTGTTTTTTATTTCAACCAATCATTTGAAGTTAACATTTTTTAAGGTTGTTTTTCTTGTTTATGAAACCTTTGCAAAGCGAGAAATGTTATTGCAAATCTAATGACTCTATGCTTAACCAATTCCATCTTTTTTTGTAAACTTTCTCATCAAGTTCAAAGCCAAGGAGTGATTGTACATGAATCCTACAAGAGAACAATCCCTTTGTATGATCCTTTTAAATTTTGGAATCTTTCCAATCTCCTCCAACATCAAGTCCAAACAATAATATGCATAAGGATTCTAAATATAGATGGTCTCCTTGTTTGTAAATATTTATCTGAGACAAGATTTAAGGAATTTATATAAGATAAAAATAATAAAAATAGATTTTTGTATAGTGTATACTACTTAAGAACTTTAATTCAAGTTCTTACTAACTAAGACATAGTTATTGTCATTGATCAATACTTAGACAATGTTTTCCTCTCTAAGCTCATGTATAAAGGAATTTAATAGCTCAAACGATTTTCCCTAATTTTCACAAAAGAATAAGCATTGACACTTTTAACGAACATGTTAAGCAATCCATTTCAGTCTTTTAGTTTCTATTTTTAGGAACATAACGTGATCCATTATCTCCATTATTTGACATCTGGTTTTTTCATATGGAGGTTACTTTGCTGATTTTTCATAACACTATTGGCACTCCACGATTTGGGCTCCATGTGAGTAGAGTCGTATAAGTATTTTCCAATTTCATTTAGTTTAGGTCATCGAATTCGCTCTTCTATTTAGAATACAACACACCATCGTACTTTGAGTGAGTGAGGGTTAGGAAAACAAAAATCGTGAACCAATCTTGCAATGGCTAGAGGTTAGTGCTTTCGATCTGTTTTAGCTTCTGCACAGCTTAATAATTGTTTACATTTAGTATCAAAGCATGACTGCCTTTGCCTTGCTTATTCTGAAAATTTAAAATTTTGTTTTTGGATATGGATTTTATGCATTTTGACTCTCTTTTTTAATCATAACTAAATATGGAAAAGAGATGGACAATTATTTTTGATGTTTTATGTATCTAAAAATATGTTTTTTCGCGTCTACTGCTCACTGAAAATGCTGAATTTTTAAAATCAGGTTCAGGTTCGGGGGAATGGGTCAAACTGACTTGGCTAGAGGTTGAAGACTAGTAAAATAGAGGGTTTTCTGTCGTTTTGTGCTTTTTTTGTTGTTGGCGGATATGCCACTATATATTTTTAAATGTCAATTAATAACATGAAGTAGCGCTTGGTGTAGTGCCTTTGTCTTTGATGAGGATGCGGGTTCAAAGACTAATGTGACTGTTAATTACCTAAACCCATAACATTTGATAGATACATGATTCTGAAAACTATAAATATCCTCTCTCTGCAACTGTTTAGCATGATATTGTTAATTTATATTGTTATTTTAGACATATGTTGCATATATTAGTTGGTTTATGCAAATTTTCGTATCTGGTTTATTTGATATTAATGCTAATATTTGGCCTTTTGGAGAAAAATTAATGTTTGGTGATAAATATAATTTTAATAAATTGGAGAGTAACCACAATACCTTTAATTGATTAAAATTATATATAGTCTTTAAAGTCACATTAAAAAACATTAATTGTAATTAATTGTTGTTGGGTCTTTTCCTTCAAACACGGCAAGTGTACTGAGTCTGTTGCAAGTAATAATCGGTAGAGTAACGGGATATCGTCCTCAGAGAGCAATTCAAATGTATTAATTAATAAGATATAAATTAATTGAGCTTATATACAATAAAATTGGTGAATGATTTTCATGTAATATTAAACAATAATTAAAATGTAAAGCACTAAAGTAAAATATGGTAAAATTCAAGTTTAAAAGCTGGGATTGAATTTCATCTATCTTCCCCTCTATATTCCAGTAATCTAGTGATAAATATAGCGATCATTTCCAATGAATCTGATGCAAAATAAGACAATCATATATTTCAATTCCTTAAAAATATATTCCTAAGATAATTTCTCAAATGTTGATTTCTCAAACAGTTAATAAACTATCCAGCATTAAAATCAGAATTTAAAAGCAATCAACAACTTGAAATCTATTCCTAGAGCAACCAATTATTGAGTAATCTCAATCAGATCTAGATCTAAATAATATCTTCCCAAATACAACTCAGATCTGAACTCCAGAAACCGTTAAATAACTAGATTCAACCATTAAAACGGATTGAGATAACCAAATCATTAGAAATAAAGAAGAAACAACTATATTTATATAGATTACTGAGAATATATCAGGTTTGAAGATTTACATTCAATCCCATACAAGATTTAGCTGCTCATGACAACCATATCAACAAAAATGGAGGTACAAAAGGGATAAATTATCAAAAACCAAGTATTCCTACTCAATTTCTTTGCCTTGCACCGTTCTGAACCTCTGAAACTGGATTTGGAACAGTAACCCTCCACTTGAACATAAAAATTGCCTTTTATACTGATTTGCTTGAGCTTCTCTCGCTACAACGACAGTCCCTTGCTGTAGCAAGAAACATAGATAGAAACTAGGTCATTCTGTTTGCCTTTCACTGCAGCTAGGATTCTCGCTACAGCGACCCAAAAGTATTTTGCTACATCGAGCCATTCTCGCTGTAGTGAGAAAAGCACAGAATCACCCTCTTCACAATAGCTTTTCTCGCTGCAGCGAGTGTGTTTCGCTACAGCGCGAAATCTCCAGAAGCTGACTTTTTTGCAATCTTCATGCTTCAATTACTCCTCCTCTGTCTTTTTCTAATCTTCTTCAGATGTTTCTCCTGTAATTCCAACTACAAAAATAGATTAAAAAGAGCTTAAAACCATAAAATTGCATTCATTTCAAAAAAATATATATGTATTTGTAAAAGTTCCAAGTTTGAAGGAAATTTAGCAAAATAATCCAACTTTCAACATAAAAAATATTTAAGTCACCATCTCAAATCACTTATTTTATACACTTATCAACTCTCCCCAACCTAGAATCTTGCTTGTCCTCAAGCAAAGTAATTATTTACAAAAAAATTTGAGTTGAGATAAAATCAATCATAATTGCTTCCATCCCTCTATCATTGTGATATCATCGGAGTCAATCAGATTCGAGATATAGATCACCTGAGTTTGCAAAAACTTGTGTATCAGTAATCCACTCAAACGTCCATCGAGATGGTCTTCCAAAATGGTCGTGGTCGTGATACGTAAACAAGTAGGTCAAGGCTGTTGGGGTTCTCACAGTACCAGAGAATATATATACACAAAGAGTATGATGTATTCTACATAAAGGGAAATCAAAAGGAACACTATAAGCTAATTTCATTTCCATCATAATAATATCCCTAGGCACATCATTAACATGTATAGCAATTCTAAAGTAACATAATCTCTGATATTCATTAAATACATAGTTAAATCTATTATGTACAGAACTATCTACAAGCCTAATTCTCTCTCTGGGTGTTGTCATCCTGGTTCCTTGAAATATTTATGTAAAGATGAGTCTCTATTCATATTACTAAGCATACATTCACAATTATTCACACAGTAAAACAAAAGTAATACAACAATCAATCATGTTCATATACATGACACAATCTTTAAATATTCAGCTTATTACTCTTCATCTCTCTCTTAATGCTTAGAGTTCTCATTATGCACTTTTCACTACCCCTAGGATCCCTTGAGTTCTTCTTTAGCATAGATAGTCGCTGGATAGCCGCAGCTACACAGATATAATGTGTGTCGACCTGGCCCCTTTTAGCAAAAGCATGGTCAGGAGTATTAGTCAGAAAATAAGTGTGAGGCCTATGGTGCTCTTACTCTCATTTGTTTTGTGCAATTCAATAAGAGCATTCACCACCCTCATTTCTCCAAGACTTCTCAGTTATCTCCATCTTCCACACTCCCAGTGTACCTCTGAACTATCCATACTCGTCCTTATCATATTCCTTTCTCTTTATCTGTATTTCCCATTTCATCTCTATATTTTTCATTAGCTGTTTACACATATTATTAATACTTTTATCTCTCTATTTTATTCTAGTTCATTATTACAGTGAGATACATCTTTCTACAGTGAAAAATCCTGCAACTCAAACATCTAAAACTCTCATAATTTCAAGCAACATGCATTAAGAACTTATACCAAATACAAAATTAATAAATACTAACATAGGGGGTATTACAGCTCCTAGCCTGAGCGAGACCCCCTTCTCGTCTGGACGAGAGGACAGTTAGGGTAACTCTATCTCATCTTGCTTGAGCGAAATTCATTTCGCTTAAGTGAGAGAATTCCAGAACGCTCTCTTTTGGAAAATCCTACCTCGCTTAAGCTAGAAACCTTTTATCCAAATTCCTATTTTTCTCACACAAGAGCAACAAAATTGAGGGTGTTACAAACATTCTCCCACTTGGATAACATCATTAAATTACTAAGTCCATAAACTATGTCATTGTAACAAGTTATTAATTATCACTAAAGAAATAATAAGCTCTCAATAGTATACAATTATATCCGATAAGGATATATTTCACACACTACAAACAACTTATATTTCAATCACAATATAGATAAAAGAAACACAAATATCATTTCCACAAAGGTCCAAGTATAAAAAAAATTATCATAAAAGATATGTCAATAAAAGTGACGTCAACAAAACATATATCTCATAAAGAAACTAGACAATAATGTCAACAAGTAAATACAAAATTTAACTCCCACTAATCCAAAATATCAAAAGACTTGACTAGACCCATATGAACTACATGATTCTAAAAAGCTCCAATGTTCAAGCCTTTGATTATGGATATGCTAACATGCTCTTTGTAGCAATGTACACAATTCAAGTCTAAAACTCAAGTACTTTCTTTCTAACAAACAAATACTTTAGATCAAAGTGTTTCAAACGAGTAGAGCTCTTATTATTTTGAGAGAGAAGTACAACAGCAGTATTGTCGCAATAAATCACAAGTGACCTAGATATACTCTCAATAATGCGGAAGCCAGAAATTAAATTTTTTAGCCACATAGCCTAGCGAGTAGCCTCATAACAAGCGACATACTTTGTTTTCATAGTAGAAGTAGCTATAACTATTTATTTGACACTCTTCCAAGATACAGCTCCTCTCACCATCATAAAAATAAAGTCTGAAGTAGACTTACAGTTGTCAAGACAACCTGCAAAATTAGAGTATCCAATTACCTGAAGTTGATTAGACTTTGCATAGGTCAACATATAATCTTTGATTCCCTGCAAATATTTCAAGACCTTCTTCACGACTTTCCAATGAGCCAAACATGGGTTGCTCAAGTATTTTCCCAAAGCATTAACAACATAAGTAATATCGATCAGAGTGCAAACTTAAGTATACATCAAAATCTCAATAGCGAAAGCATATAGAACTTTCTCCATTTAAAAACAACTCTCTATCATCATGAGGATACTGAGAATCAGAGAGTTTTTCACCACTTTAAACAGGCGTGACACATGGGGAGAAAGAATACATATTAAACCTCTTGAAAATTCTATCCTTTCTGAGACAATGCAAGAGTACCACGAGACCTGTCACGACATATTTGGATGCCTAGAACAACAAAAGCATCACCAAGGTCTTTCATATCAAAATGGCTACTCAACATTTTTTTTTGTCTCATTCAAAGATATCATCAACATATAAGACAAGGATGATAAAATTGCTCCCACTCATCTTCAAGTAAATGCACATATTTGAAACATTTTTCTTGAAGCCAAACTTCAAGTACCATTGTCTAGAAGCGTACTTCAAACCATAAATGGATTTTATTATTATATTATTAACAAATTAAAAACATATGTTCTAAATTATTTTCAAAATAGACAACATGATTAAACAACATGGTTTAATATTTTGGCATCTAATTATTCTAGAATTAAATTCAAGTTATAACAAAAATTTATTTATGTTACTCCACACAAAATATTTAACAATTTATCTCCCACTTGGACAATATAAATCAAAACATCTTATTATTCTAGACAGCATGATTAAACAACATGATTTAATATTTTGGCATCTAATTTATCTAGAATTAAATTCAAGTTATAACAAAAATTAATTTATGTTAGTCCACACAAAATATTCAACAATTTATCTTTCAATTGGACAACATAAATTAAAACATATTGTTATTCTACATTAATCAACAATATGTGGCCATAACAAGATGCCAAAATAACCTAACACAAACTACAAACTATAAGCATCTTAACAATATAGAAAATCATACTCGAAGAAGTAGTGATATCATACATTATAAGATACCAATATTATGTGACTCAACAACTCTAGTAATATAAGTAGGACAATAAAAGCTAGAACCCTGGAGCCTACACAATATCCTACAAAGAAACTGCTAATTTTTTTTTTTTTTGTGAACAATGAAGGATAGTAAGCCTTCTCAATCTTATCAAATTTCTTAAGCTTATTGCCTAGAGACACTATTAAAATTTCACAATTTTACGACAAATCTTTGCCAAAGAATTTGTCACTAATCTATCTACAACGAATTTTGTGACTAAACTTACTTCTTAGTACTACTAATCTCAAGAACATTGTCTATAGTGAACTTTATAGTTACTAGAAGTATTTTATTAGAATAAATCCATTTATAATGTTTTACTATAACGGCAGCGGAAGATTCAAGTGTGGAAAATTTAGGCTCATTCTCTTAATAGGGGCAACATTAACATTAGAAAATGGTAAGGAACAATTTAACAAAGTCAACTAAGTCCTCATAATTAGTCCTGTTGAAACTTTTCACCGAAGTGGGCACAGATACTGATGTAGGAAATAACAAAATTTAATATGTGAAATGAGTTCAAGTGCAACATTAATATGCCCATTACAAAAAAAATTTTACTCACTGTGATCTCGCCTAAGGATCCCGGATTACAATAAATAAGAAAGACGAATACAATGCACAAAACTTCATGTCATAAGAATCTTAACACCGATAGGGTATCAATACAAAATTTACATAAACAAAACACAATTGCATGGTATTTTCAAATCACATTAATAACAATATGTCGATAGGATATAATTATTATTAATGCAATATATAATTATATAATTTATAAAAGTCCTGTATAAACGGTCTCACGATAGGTGGGATGACATTTATACAGAATAATCATGCATTCATAATTAATTTAAATATGTATGTTATGCATGAAATCATAATTATACCATAATTACATCAAATAATTGATATAAAACCAAAAAAATAAAATTTAATATATATTACATTCAAAGAGAGAATGAATAGTATAAAAATGTATAAATAATAGTATAATTATGTATAAAAATTTTTGGGCCCATAATTTCATCAATACAGTAATTATTTAATTAATTTAGACACGAATTAAAAATATCTACAATGCCCAACAAATTATGAAAAATTGTCCAAAATATCAAAAATTTAATTTCAAAAGGATTAAAAAAAAAAATTCCAGGCATCCTCCACGCAACACACTCTCCCAGCCTTCGTACACCTAGAATAAACCCATCAGCTACAAAATGGGTCCAAAACTCGACCCAGTTCAATCTTGCATTCTAGAGCACCAATTCATGCCATTCCAAAGCTATATGGATGTATTTTAAACAAAAAAGAGAGTTTCAAAGGCTAAAACCTGATGAAGCTATAGAGGATTCGAGCAACCCAGACAGTTTTTTCAATAAGTAGGGTCCACTATGTTCTTTGTGATATGCACAACAAAGGCCCTATGACTATTTGTTGAAAAAGGTTTTTGTTTAAGGGAATTGAATCAAAACAAAAATAGGACAATGATGAATGCAAAAGGAAAGAAAGAACAAATTCTCAATCTAAATTGAACTAAATAATGAATTTAATTATTAGGTTACGTTCATGTTCAATTTGTTAACAAAAGCCCTTTAATCAATTTAAAAAAAAAACTTCGTCCCTTTGAGAGAATTTGAAAGAAAATAATTTAGGATTCATAATTTCAAAAATTAAGAAAATGCGAAATTATCTTAACATACCCAACAAAAATTGACAATTTTTGGATATGATATTTATGAATATAAAATGAACAAAAGCCTTAAATTATTTTTCAAATCCATACATCAAAATTATAGTGTTTTGGTTGCTCAAAGTTGAAAAATTACGATGTGTATTAAGTAGGCTCTAATACCACTTGCAGAAATTTTATATATAAAATTAAAGTTTTGGATAATTTTATATATAAAACTAAATATATCAATGATTGTATATAATACAGATCATAACTATATATTGAATAATTACATTAAAAGTGTACCTGAACTACTCTCTTTTCTTATTGCTATTATCTCATGCTAGTAACTGTCTAATAGTACAACAGTTATATATAAGCCTAATCAGATGAGAGCAGAAATCTCTTACTTGGCACATAGAATGACCCAACTCATCACAGGTCATTTGCACTAAAAGGGCAATCACAAAATTTATATAATTAATAATAATTATACACATTTATTTATGTCATAATTAATAACAATATAACTATAATAATTTAATAATACTAATCCACAAATTAATATAAATATTAATATTGATCTTAGATGTAACATTCTTTTTAGCACAAACCTATGTCTTGAGAAAGAAATACAAATTTACATTTCTAGTGTCTAGAAGAAATCATAAAGGCATCTCTTGAAGGCCTTACTTTGACGCCTCTTCTGCCTTCGCATGTTAACTTTTACTTAACTAGTCTTGCTTTAGTTCAATGCTATCATCAGCTTTTGGCCTCGCGTTCATAAGAACCTGCCATTGATTGAATCACGTTCATTATAAGAAAAACACCATACACACGCCATGCAGATTAAAATGCATCTCATGCTAATCTTTGAGATATAATATGTGTTAAGATAACTGTTTATTTAATAAGTGTTTTTAAAATGAAATGATGAAACTTATAAGCAGAAAATAACTTATTTTAATAAACTATATTAAAAAACTTATTGAAATAAGCTGGAAATAATTTATGAAAATCTTAAGTTGTTTTTTGTCAGCTGTTTACAAGTTCTTTCAAACAGACTCATAAAAATCAGTAAATTAAATTTTCTTTCTTTTAATAATTTTTCTTTATACTCACACATTTAAGAATTGAATCTTTATCAGCATATTTAAGAAATACAACTATTTATGAGCCGTGGTGGACTTTAATGGTAATATAATTAGGATGATGTGTTTGATTGTGTTTTTTTTTTTTTTTTTTTTGAGAAAAACATGAGTAATAGAAAATTGAAAATAAAAATATAGATAGTATTTTAATTTTAAAAACTGAAAAAAATATTATTTTTGAAAATAATTTCAAAAACTACTATTATCATATAAGTTTATTTTTAAAAATAAAAAATGGTTTTAAGAATCAGGAAACAAACAAGTCCTTAATATACAGGCCTAGGCTTCTGTTACCTTCCGCAGCATAGTGTTCTCATTGATCAAAGTTGAGATGCGTTCTTCTAAGATAGCGTTTTTTTCTTGCAACTCTTTAGCTCTTGATTCCAAGTCATTCACATAAACCTTCTTTCTTTCGCGGGCTTGTTGAGCAGAGACCCTGTTCCTCAATAACCTGTTTGTAATATCAAAAGTCATATATACACTTGGTTTTATGGTTTATGATCATTTTATTACATTCTCACATTTAAAATTTGTTTTCAAAAGTGTGGCAATATGGCCTAATCATACTAGCAATTGCACGCATAAATAAATGTGAATATTTTTAGGTTTCTTGCAGACAAGGATACTCCTAATTAAGTGTCTATATTTTATTATTATATAGTCCCACCAACAAGTGTGTTAAAGATAATTTGTCAAAATAAAAAATAAAAAAATACTATATAAACATATGGCATTTAATGTGTTGAGAATTTAAAAGGGATACTTTTTTTTCATTCCTAACAAGTGCACCTTTGACATGTACATTTTTATTACATGAATATGATAATATTTTTTCTTTTGATTTCTAATACTATCTTCTTTATCTGAAAATGATAGAATAATCTTATGAATATAGTCGGATGGTATAAGAGAAATTCCATTACTTTTTTACATAACATAAATTTTGAAATCAAACTCACAATCACATACTAAAAGAATTTGAACTTTTTCCATTCGAATTCACACATGTTGATTATATTTATACATTAATATGATACGGATCCAATTCTTTTTCTGTATTTGTATTTTGAATGGTTCAGTCTATTACTCTACAATAAACATTCATTAGTTGAATACCTCAATTCTTCTTTAGTATTTCAAGTATACCCTGATCAAAATCTACAAAGAAATTTAATCTTCATGTGGGTCTCACTCATTCTTAGAAAAAGTACACATACAAATCAAAGAAGTGTTACACCTTATAAGACCCAATTTCTCCTAATAATGCTTGTTTCAGCTACCAAATTGTGAACACATTTGAATAAAATACCTAATACATGTATGTATGTGTATACCTCTTGAGGCGTCTATGCTCCTTGTCTGCAGGGTTTCTTCCCCTGCGGCGCTTTCCAGGAAAGCCAGTTTGAAATTGAGGGTCTGTCACATTATTTTGATTAAGGTTACTATTTGTAAGAGTTACTGCAGAATGAACACTAATTGGTGTGGCTTCCACATCTGGAACTGTGAACATATCTTCATCACTGTCTTCTGAATTAGTAAAGATCCCACTAATTAGTTAGCCATGCTTAATGTTCACAAAACATTCTCTTTACCGCTCAAA
The DNA here is from genome assembly GCF_003935025.1 of Abrus precatorius. Taxonomy (NCBI): domain Eukaryota; kingdom Viridiplantae; phylum Streptophyta; class Magnoliopsida; order Fabales; family Fabaceae; genus Abrus; species Abrus precatorius. The sequence continues at coordinate 9,690,405 of NW_020874439.1, read as the reverse complement.
AAATAACTTACAGTTAGAGGTATAATAAACGAGGTATAAAAAATTTCTATTTATTATCATGTAACATTCTAATCGTCCAAAAAATCTTCATTTATTTCAACTTTTTTTTTAAATATTAAAAATTACAAACCAACCCTCTTAACAAAACAGAGGCAAAGATCTAGCATACATGAATATGATGATGCACTTTAGTAACTAATCAATGTTATGTTCTGTAACACATACCATTTTTGCTTCTCTTGTTGTGTATCGTTGAACGAGGGAAAGTGTTTAGCTTATTCCATGAAGAAGAGGAGGAGGCTGTTGCTCCTCCTTCTTTCAGCTGAGAAGAGGCTTCACCCTCAGAGGGTCTTGGAAGAGACATCTCTCTCTCTCTCTCTCTCTCTCTCTCTCTCTCTCTCTCTCTAAAGGGTAGCTGCAGTTTTTCCAAAAGGATGTTTGAACAAAGGAAAAAGTGTTTACGTGTAGTACTAGTACGTGTGCAACATGGGCCATGTCTTTTAAGAAATGGGTTGGTTTTAAAATTGAGTAGAATTAGTTTTAAATCATTAAATATAATTGGCATATGTGTCAAAATTAATCTTAAAATGTATTTTTGTTTATTAAAATGTGTATATAAGAATTGATTTTATAATTAAAAACTATAAGACACTAAATCTTGGATATATGGAACCATCTGATCCAACATCCTAAACCATTGACGATGAAACATGGGAATGGGGCCAAAAAGTTTGGTTCACAAATGAACACGTTGATGTACACAGAACCGCCCCTTTCCTCACACCATTCTCATGGCAGCTACACAAATGACAATTCTGCATCTTATGTGGTCCATTATTTCCATCTATGCTCATGACAGGAGTCTACGGTGCCTTTTTCAAATGTTTTGGTGCTTTCCATGCGCCTTCTATTACAATGAAACACATCAGACAAACTATATACCAAGTGGCTTGTTACAAGTTCTAGGACTAGCTTCCACAAATTGCATTCAATAAATATGATTGTTGAAAAACCATTTGATACTACAATTCTTAAGTATAGTTTCTTAAGCTTTATTGTTTTGTTTGTTAATCAAGATTACAATATTATCTCGGAAATTTGCTATATAACATTGAATGCAAATTTTTTATAAAAAAATTCTTATTTTAATTAGTTATCAGTAGCAGAAAAATTTTGTTTTTCGATACAAGTGATCTTGCTAGTTAAATCTTATTCTTAGAAGTTTGGCAAAGCATGTATTTGAGCAATGATACCAAATGTTTGGATTATTGAAAATTAGTTAAATTTATACGATATTTTAATCTGAATAAAAAATAAATATATTTTTACTTTTTTACAGTGTAAATATTCTCACATAAGTATAGATAAATCCCAAAAGTTCATCTATAAAAAGTATTAAATGAATTGGTCAAATACAACTTGATTTGGTGAGCTTAGTAAACTACAAACATATAACGGGCTAACAAAATAAAAATATTGAACTAAGTTAGAAGTTGGGGAATGAACGTTGACAAAGTTTGACAAATTGATAAATAACTATGTCTCATAATTAAGTTATTAATCAGAATTTGTAATTATGTGTATGAAAACGAAAGCAAAATTCACTTTGGAAACATTTACGTCATGAAAGTAATTAAGATCTAATTATTGACTAGAAAAAGGTTGAGGGTTAGGTTGGGCAAGATAGATAAAATTGAATGCACGAGGGCATGCAGTGATTGTGGCTTTGTTGAGAAGTTACTTTACTCTTCTTGTGACAAATGACATGGTCGATCTTTGTACAGATTTGAAAGCAAAGGCAAAAGAAAAAACAATCAATTATGATTACTTTAATGGATTGGATGCCCATGTCTTAAGCATCCTATGCATGCGTTATTACCATCAAATGAAGTGCATATTAGTTAAAACTTGCATTCTAAGCATTCACTTTGAAGAATTTGCAGATAATGAACGCAAATTCCAAAGAAATTACAAGTAATAATTTCTTCTTTGACTATCACAAAAATACACGTCAAAATATCAGCTTATCAAGCCAAAGTGCATGGCAACACTGCAGGAATTGCTGTGGCTTTGTCCTGTTATACAGCATCAGTGGATCGATTAAGTCATTGATTTGACATTGACATCGTAAATTTGATTTGTTTTATAATGTTTTTTTTTTCCTATAATAATCTAATAAATTAATATTTTGAAATTTTTCTCAAGTATTAGTTACTGATAATGTGACATGTCACTTTAGAATAATCACTAATATAGTATGACTATATTTATGTCATATTGTTTGAGTTCTGATAGAAATTATTTTTTAAAAAATATAAAATTAATTTATGAAAATTAAAATGTTTTTTTTAAGTATCAATATTTAATTATATTTATTAATATTAAAAATATATTTTTTTGTTAGAAACGGGACTCGAGAGTCCGAAACTAAATCGAAACTACCTCATCATCTTAAACAAACCTATACATAAATGGTTTTGATTCTCATTGATTTTACTTATTGTAAATTTTATAATTTTCGAAAATAACATCTATCTTATCACCTCAAAATTCCAGATTTAGAATGAATTTTTTCTTGTGGCATTCTTCATTTTTATGAGTGGTAAGGTTCATTAAAAAATAAATAAATAAAACTTTGGAGAACTAAAACTATATATATATATAACACTGTTTAATGGAACAAATCCAAATAAAAATTTATTTACAAGAATTAAAAATATATTTAACCCTTAAAAAATTGATAATGGATTAAGAAAAGGCTTTATTACATTTAAAGAAATATATATAAAAAAAAAAAGAATATCAAGTGAAATTCTCAAACCTCCGTACAAGAAATAATAAAGCACACTGCTATGAATCATGATAGTCTTTAAGACCCCATAGCTTGGTAGTTAATGCATTGACGTATAACACTTTACTTTATCCCAACCAGTATGCATCTTCACAAGCATAAAAATTACAAACCTTTTAATACATAATTCAAAACAGATAAGGATTGTTAAACCCTAAAACCTCTCATTTTCAGCATTTTCCATAAAGAAATAAAATCTCCACTTAGCCTGCTACTAATTATTAGATAGTGCTAATATTGAGAAAACAAAATTTGTATAACGGTAACCACTGCCAATTTTCAATGGCTCAGTAACCTTTAATCATAACATTCCCTGCATACTCACTCATATTTCCTCTTTTGCTTTCTCTTTTTATTATATTTCAACATAGTTTTCTATCATCAATAATTTGTTCACCCTACCAAACATAGATCCATCCTAAATTTCCACTCCTTTTCCCTTCCTTCAAGCTTTGTCTTGCCTCTCACAATTTATTTTCATCATTCTTCTTTACATCTAGAGGTGATTATGATTATGATTATGATTATGATTATGAATCAATTCATTGCACAACTTTGAAACTACTTATGTGTAGTGGGTTTTCTTATTCTCGGTAGTTATGAAAAAGAGAAAGAAGGCATCAGTGTTCATGAATTCATGGACTTGAGGGATGCATTGGCTGGTTTCTTTCTGTTTTGTAGCTTCTGGCTTGTCACATTCTGTGAACAAGATGGTATGTCTATATTTCATTATAAAATAGTACCATGTTTTGAGTTGAGCCTAACTTTTCATTGTGGAAAATTGACTAGAACATTTCAGGCTCGTATTTCCTTGGCCATGTTTATTTTTTCATGAGTTTGTTTTTAGATCATTCATAACATAAAGTCTTTAAGCTTCTTTTTATCATTTTTCTAAACATTGCTCTTCATTTGATTTAAAGAAGTGAAAATGATGAAAATGATTTTAGTTTTGTGGCAGTATTTGAATTGGGACAAGCTGGTAAAATTATCTAAGTGCAGTATGAAAAATACGAACTTTTGTGCTTATGTTTTACACTCTGATTGATGATTCCATTATTTGGATATCAAAGAAATGACCAAATTTCTAAGGTCAACCTTCTGTAGTTCCAAATGTTTCTCATAGACTTCCATGTGACAGGTTTCTTGAGTCTTTCTTGTGGTGGAAGAACCACTTTTAGGGATTTATCTAACATTTCATGGGTCCCAGACACCACCTACACAACCACAGGCAAGACTACCACGATCACTTACGGTGATGGTTCCTCCTTATCGAGCATCTCGGCTCGGTTTTTTCCAAATTCCAGGAGGCGAAAATGTTACAGAATACCAGTGAACAATGCAACAAATTTGGTTCTAGTTAGAGCAAAATTTGTGTACAAGAACTATGATGGACTTGAGAAACCCCCCAAGTTTTCTGTTTCTATTGGAACAGCTACATCTGCTACCATAAATCTTGCTGAAAATGATCCATGGAGTGAAGAGTTTCTATGGAATGTCAATAAAGATACACTTCCATTCTGTTTAAATGCTATTCCACATGGTGGTTCACCTGTAATTTCTTCCCTTGAAATCAGACCACTTCCTCAAGGAGCCTACACAACTGGCATGGCAGATTTTCCTAATAAGTTGCTAAGGAAGAGTTATAGAATTGATTGTGGACACATCAATGATTCTATAAGGTAAGAAACCACAGCATAGCATAGCATCCTTCTTTTCCTATTGATATTATAAGGTTGTGAAACTTTATGTGTATAAATTACAGGTATCCCCTGGATCCATTTGATAGAATATGGGATGCTGATAGAAGTTTCACACCCTTTCATGTTGCAACTGGGTTTAAGATTCAACTTAGCTTCAATCAGTCTAGTCTTGTGGAAGAACCACCAGCAGTTGTTCTTCAAACTGGGAGAGTTTTGGCTAGAAGAAATATGCTGACATACAACCTCCCTCTTGACACATTTGGAGACTATTACGTCATTCTATACTTTGCTGGAATTCTTCCTGTTTTCCCCTCATTTGATGTGTTCATAAATGGAGAGCTAGTGAAATCAAACTACACAATAAATAGTTCAGAAACAAGTGCTTTATACATAACGCGAAAGGGAATTAGTAGCTTGAATATAACACTAAAGAGTATCAGCTTTTACCCTCAGATCAATGCATTTGAGGTTTATAATATGGTTGATATCCCATCTGATGCCTCCTCAACTACAGGTTGCCCTCCACCTTGCCTTAGCAAACATTTCATTCTCATTTCCACAAGCTATAGTTTATTTCATTCACTAATTCTTTTGCTCAACTTGAATAGCAGTTTCAGCACTGCAGGTTATTCAGCAATCCACTGGATTGGATCTTGGATGGCAAGATGATCCATGCTTTCCATCACCATGGGATAAAATTGATTGTGAAGGAAGCCTCGTTACATCATTGTGTGTGCACTAAATACAATTTATTTATTTTTTTTATCTTTTCTCATCGTAGTAGCTTTTGTTTCATTGAAGATCTAATAGTAATGACCCATTTCAGGGATCTTTCGGACATAAATTTGAGATCAATTAGTCCTACATTTAGTGACTTGTTAGACCTTAAAACATTGTAATTTTCTTTCAACTAATTGGACATCATCTACATGAGTGTGTGATTCTGCTTATTAGGGAGAAATACTTGTTTTATATTTGCAACCTTTCTGAGAAAACTTTTGGAAAAAGAAAAAAGAAGCAATTATTTCTCCAAATTTAAGCATTTCCAAACATGCACTCTATGTTTTTCTTGTATTCACTCTCTAACATCCATCTTTGGCCTTATTGTTTATCAGGGATTTGCACAACACATCGCTTGCTGGTGAAATACAGAATTTGGATAGCTTGCAACATCTTGAGAAATTGTAATGCCTCCTAAGAGCATGAACTTGATCTTTGGTTTTATGCAAAGTGTGCTAATAACTGATGAAAATTTCAGGAACCTAAGTTTCAATGAATTAACATCCTTTGGTGTTGATCTGGAGAACTTGATTAGCCTTCAAATATTGTGAGTTACATTTGCCACATTCTTTTGAAATTCAGGAAGTTCATGGCTCTTTTAGAAATTTGAAGTTTTGTTTAATTTTTCAAAACTTTACTTGAATCTTTTATCTATAGTCTTTTGAATTTACAGCATAGTCTCAATAAGGTAGTATTAAAATTATTAATCTTACATTTCCCTCTTCTTCCCCTTCATTCACTTTTTCCCCCCTCTATCTGAAGAGAGTTGCAGAACAATAGTCTAATGGGAGTGGTGCCTGATAGCTTGGGAGAGTTAGAAGACCTGCACTTACTGTAAGCTGGCAACAGAAAAGTAGCTCAAAATACAAAGAGAAATATTTCTTCTATTTATTCTTTTTGTTTGTTCTTTTCTGTTTCCTAATATTTCTTCTATTTATTCTTTTTGTTTGTTCTTTTCTGTTTCCTATTCTATCCTTGAAAGTGGACCAATTACAATTGTTTTTCAATCTGCAGGAATCTGGAAAACAACAAACTAGAAGGTCCACTACCACAATCTTTGAACAAAGAAACTTTAGAGATCAGGTATTGAGCTCATGCATTGGCATCTCTGAAGCACGAATACACGAGAAATGTTGACATATGCGTGTTATATTCGTGTTTTAGCAATAATTTTTACATTTTATAGATTTAACTGGAATTCCTTACTTTTAGTATTTTTATTTTTTTTTGTAAAATTATTTTAGTAAGATTTGATCAATGTTATAGTAAAATATTCTCATATGCGTCCATAAATATAAGTATACTTTAGTAATATATATGGCCGTACTCATATCCTAATATTTTAAAAATTTTCCGTATTTGTGTATCATATTGGGACCAGGATCCTCCCTCATTTTTTGGCACAAAATTGTGCCCTGGAGTCAGTGTTCTTTTTGCACTTTAACTTAAGTGAAAAATACACTAATTGCAGAGCGCAGTTATTGCAGAAGATACTAGTCCATCTTATTTTATGGTATTATACCCAATACTTGTATCGATATTCGTGCAACATAGATAGACATCCTTAATTAAAGAACAACATGAATATTAATTCCTTGATCTTCTTGCAGGACAACTGGTAATTTGTGCCTTACATTTTCCACAACCACATGTGATGATGCATCATCTAATCCTCCAATTGAGGCACCCCAAGTCACCATAGTTCCTAAGAAGAAACACAATGTACATAACCATCTAGCAATCATACTAGGCATGGTTGGAGGAGTCACACTAGCATTTCTTTTAATGTGTCTTTTAGTATTATTGATATACAAGACTAAACAATATGAGGTCTCCCACACAGAAAGTATGTATATTCTTTGACATCATACATATATCTGTACATTTTTCTCATCAATCATCATGAGTTACATTGATGTCCTTGTGTCATATAGGAGCAGAAATGGACATGAGGAATTGGGGTGCTGCAAAACTCTTTTCCTACAAAGAAATCAAAGTAGCTACAAGAAATTTCAAAGAAATTATAGGACGGGGCAGTTTTGGATCTGTTTATCTTGGAAAACTTCCAGATGGAAAATCTGTAGCTGTCAAAGTTCGGTTTGACAAATCTCAACTTGGTGCTGATTCTTTTATCAATGAGGTTCAGTAACTTAATTCCTCTTACATAAAACATTGCATGTTTCATGTGTATTTCTAAGCAGTGTAATACCAAAAATGTGCATAATGAAAATTGAGACAAAGGGTCAGATTCTAAACACCAACTCAGCTCTAGTGTGATTTTTTTAAGGTTATTAAAATTTTGATTCCTGAACTTGACACTGTTTTCTGATGTAGTCTTTACATGTAACAACTCAATATTTTAGTCCTAATATGAGAAAACTTATAAAACTTAGTCTGGGAGTGGAAGAGTTTTTTGCTAGGGATTGAACCCTAAATAAGTTCTTCACTACTTGAGCAACCACTAAAGACTAATTTTTGCCATTTGCCAAAAATATAATTGTATTGGATTTTATTTTGTTTTAATGTAAGGACTAAAATGAACTATAAATTTTTTTATATAGAGACCAAAATAAGAAGCTATGGTTAGAGACAAGATTTGACTCCATAACCTTGAAAATAGGCAAAATCGATTTGTAAACATTTTTTTAAGTAAAGACTAAAATGTAGAGTTTTTTTAAACGGATAAAATAAAAAATATTGTCTAGTATAAGGATGAAATTTTTAATTTAACCATTTTTTAATAATTAATTGACCACCACCACACATGAAGTTTTTTATACAGGTATTAGATAATTGCCTCATTAAAAGTGGTTTGCCCATGTTGGCCTCTATTGGCAACTTAGAATATGTTTTCAATCTATAGGCATAATTTATAAAAATAAAAAATAAAAAATATATATATGCCTCAAGTTTATGTAAATCTGAAAACAATTATTCTATTATAAAAGCTATTTTTTATTGCCTAATTCTTTCTTTGATGTCTACTATTGTGCCTAGGTTAATCTTTTGTCAAAAATCCGGCATCAAAATCTTGTATCCTTGGAAGGATTTTGTCATGAACGAAAGCATCAAATATTAGTTTATGAGTACTTGCCTGGTGGATCCCTGGCTGATCACCTCTATGGTACTAAATGCTTGAACACAAATACATGTCTAATACTTATAATCACATATACCTTTTGCATCATTGAATCATGTCTTCTAACAATTCAATCAGCATATGAATTCTCTTTTTAACGCTGCATTTTTATTCTCTTAGGTACAAACAGTCAAAAAACTTCCTTAAGTTGGGTTCGAAGGTTGAAAATTGCTGTTGATGCTGCAAAAGGTACACATTAAACTTCACTTTATTTCCTTATTTTGCAAAACATTTTGGTTGTTATAAATATTTTAAATTTTGATTTTAATGTCTGAAGATATTTTGTTTAGTTTGGGTTCTTAAGTTTTTTAAAGTGAATGAGCTTTTATCCTTAGTCTTGTAATTTTTTTTATCTAAAAACTAAAATCAAATTTATGGCATTTATAAGGATCAGAAGTTTATTCATGTTAAGAATAAAAATATAAGATTAAAATGACTGATGCATATACTTCACTTTTTATTTAAGACATGTACTCCCATGTTCATTGATGGAAAGGGAACACGAAAATATTAATATTATTATTGGAAATTATGGAACACTATAGTTTGATACATCATATAAATTATCTTTCTGAAGCTATTTTCTTTGATGGAAAGGGTTGGATTATTTACACAATGGAAGTGAACCACGAATCATACACCGTGATATAAAGTGCAGTAACATCCTCTTGGATATGGATATGAATGCCAAGGTCTGTGACTTAGGTCTCTCTAAGCAAGTAACTCAGGCAGATGCAACTCATGTCACCACTGTTGTCAAGGGCACTGCTGGTTACCTTGATCCAGAGTATGTCCTTAAAATCAATAAAGGTTTAAATATGATTTTAATATCTGAAAATATGACTTTTCTTGAAATTTTATTTAAATTTTGTTTGTATTTTATTATGGACTAAAGCATATAACTTTTATCAAGGACTAAGTGCGCATAATTTTTATAATATTTAAGGACTAAATAAATCTTTTACAGAGATTAAAACAAAAGAAAAATAATCACATTTTAAAGATGAAAATGTATTTAAGCTATTGATAAATTAGTAATTTCTATGATCATGTAAATACATTATATTCATGTACAGGTATTATTCCACTCAACAGCTGACAGAGAAGAGTGATGTATATAGCTTTGGGGTTGTTCTTTTGGAACTCATTTGTGGAAGAGAGCCATTGACTCACTCTGGAACTCCTGACTCATTCAATTTGGTGTTATGGGTAACATAATGTTTCTTTTATTGTTTGTACAAAGGAGTAGAAACATTGGTTATTGTTAAAATTATAAAATCAACTCAACCCAAAAACTGATAAGCAATTAGGTGAAGGTATATGCATAATTTTTGTTTCTCTAACATTCCCCTTTACTACAAAAGAAGTTTGGGTTTGAAAGGCAGAGAGGACATGGGTTAATTTTCCTTAATATATATGAAGATTTAAAAATTCATTAAATTTATTAAAATTAGTTTTCTTTAAGTTAATTCCAGTTTTGATAGATAAGATCCTATTCATATTTGGAATTTTTTTTACTTGTGGATTGAATATTTGATTCTTTCAAAAATTTAGATTTTTAAATCTTAAGTTTTGGATTGGACTTTTATATCTAGATTTTTTGTCCACTTCTACTTTTCTTCTCTATCACTTCATTCATTACTCTCACAGTAGGTCATGAACAACTAATTTAAAAAAAAAATTATGGTCTTAAATATTTTTAAATTAACATTTTTATAATTTTTAATTTTATTTTTTTAAAATTAAAATTTTATTCCTGAATTTTTTTAATTCAGCAACTTTTATTCTCTTTCATTAACGTAGCACAAGAAAAAATAAACTTAATTAAATACACTTACAGTATAATAATTGTTAGCCAATCATGAATTGTCATATAAAAATTGCTGATTTTTGTAAAAATCATATATACATTTTAGTCTAATTAATTAACAATGTAAAAGCGCACTAAAATTAAACTCATAAAACATTAACACATGATAACCTTTTAGGTAGTCAAGTCATTGTTATGGACTAAAAGTGTTGAATTTAGAAAATTTAGGAACTAAAAATAATAATAACCTAAAATCAAAATTTCATAAAAATGTAGGGACTAAAAATATATCTAAACTAAAAAGCAGTATATTAAATGGAAAACCTAGTTTCAATGCTCATTATAGAATTCATGCACATGCATTTTTTACTTTCATCAAAATCAAATTTTGCGTTGTCACTTGTTTGTTATGCTAGTCCATGGTTAGAATCCTTATGCATCTTTTCTTTTCTTATCTCTTTTACTTTAAACATTGCTGAGCCAACACAATGGAGTAAAGAGGCTGCATGAAAGTGATTGGGAAATAAGAATACATGAAATATGATTAAAAATAACTCCTCTATCAGTGGCAATGTACTAGTTAATTTTATCTTCTAAAGTCACAAGACAAAGTTTCTAGCTTCTCGGTTGGTTGGTGGGAGAGTAGAGGTAAATATTGATAATTAGATATTATGAATAATAAAAATTTAAATACAGAAATTATATGACTTTTTAGTGATCATATAACATTAAATAATTTTTAATCTTAATCTTTTATGTATGATTGTATAATCAAGCTTTACTTCTTTCACTCTCATCTAAAAAGAGCTTTATCAACAGAAGCATCTCCAATTAATCAGAATGGCAAACATGAATTGCTCTGTATTTTCTTTCATCACTTTCAATTAAAGCAGCCCTAATCAAATATTTATATGATAATATGGCCCCTTCCTTTGCCTATTAAGACTGCTACAAGTGTTTCTCTCTTTCCTTAATTTGTTTGGCATTTCATGTTTGTCTATTATTCTCCCTTTTTCACAATTTTTTTTTCTCATAACTACCAAATGCAGGCCAAGCCCTACTTGCAAGCAGGTGCATTTGAGATTGTGGATGAGGAAATAAGAGGAGCTTTTGATCCCTTAAGCATGAGAAAGGCAACTTTCATTGCTGTGAAGTCAGTGGAGAGGGATGCATCACAGAGGCCATCAATTGCAGAGGTATTAGCTGAGTTAAAGGAAGCATATAGCATTCAGCTCAGATTCCTTGAATCTTGTCAAAATGAGAATTGATTTATAGTTACACATACTACATATCTAATTAAATTATTTGTCATCACAGAAAGATAAATATTTTGCTCAATCGTTTATACTTGTTGATTGCCAAAAAAGAAAAAGAAAGATGATTTTTATAGCATGTAATTAATTTTGTAATTTATAATATTTTATCAAATGTGATGAAGAAACCAATTTATTCAATACAATAACTAGTAGATTATAGAGTTGGATTTGGATTTGATCTTTTTTTTTTCCTGAGGAGGAACTCATACATGGAAACAAAAGAAATTATAAGCTATAAAATTGGCAGATTTCATAATTTTGTTCACAGACCCCATAGTAAAGCAACATGTTGTCCATTGGTCGAATTCGTTCAATGTTTTTAAAATTGAATGAACAAGAACAAAAGATAAACTACTGTTTAATCTCATTCAAGCGTGATGTTATTATTCTCGTAGAAAGAGAAAATAAATCCTACAAAACTCTTATCATGATCATTCATTTTTCTTTTTTCCTTTCTAACAATTTTTTCACAAGTTCTTTTATATTATTTTAAAAATTCGAGCGAACCAATAAATCCTGTCGTCAATTCATATAAACACCCCGTGCAAAAATTACTTGTAAGCCATTGAACAAGCCAAAAACCAGTTAACGGCATAGCTGGTCCATTCATCATATATAGATTCATTTTTATAAATTTGTAAAACTCGTGAAAATATCCATGGAAGACTTATGACCATTAAGAGAGCTTAACCTAAAAAATTATTCTTAGACAAGAGAACTTCAAATTTTAATAGTTGTCTTAAAAAGAAGTCTTATAGTTGCCTTACGTGGATACTTAAGTAAAATAAAAGTCATCTTCCCCAATCCTTTCTTTCCCTCCTATCCCTCCCTATTTCCCCTATTGAAGAATCTCATCCAGTTTTCTCCTCAAACCTAAAACCACGTAATGCTTGTGTCTCAAGTTGGCAATGGTACAAATTTGTTGCGTTAGTAGATAGCAGCATAAGTACAAGCACCGTTGTCCACAATATACAATGCAATTTCACTAAAGCTAAAAAAACATCAACAAATGAAAGACACTAACACAACTTACGATCTACCCACACCATGGTTGACCACATGCCAACTACATATGTCACAAATATGATTTTTATTATCGCATCAAAATAAGAAAGTACATAAAAAATTTCGATGACCATTAACATACACGTAGAAGGAAACAAACCTACTTATAAGAGCATACAGATTCTTCAAAGTGGTAATGGAGTATAGAATCTGTGACTAAAATAACAAAGCCACGCTATATCTACCTCAAAAGCTTGCCACAATTCAGTTCAAGTTCATAAATTAATATGTCAAATGCTTCTATTTAGCTGGGTGGGGTGGATGGAAAGCCTCGGCAACTATTCTTCTACTCACCATAAATTGATTAGTATCAAGTGGAATAAACTATAAACACGTGAGACACTCCAAATTGCTCTGTTACACTCAAGTAATAGATATTGTCCTTTCATGTCTTTATGTGCAAGATGATAATCTTGCAATGGGGTAATGAAGTATTATTATACGTTCAAAACTTACAAGCCACAACTAGGTACTCATACTACAAGAGCATTGCTGGGCATTTGGTACCAAGCTACAGTCCCCAGAGAGCACTAATCATTATCTCATATTTCCTCCATGGAGAAGTTCCTCCTAAGAATTAACCTTAAAGTAGTAAACAAAGGATCTGGTTATGTCTCTGCTATCATGAGCTGCTTGAGACAGGCAAGGAAGAACAATTGCTATAGTTGGGCATCTTTGAGCTTTAGCATTATAATGTAGAAGCTCTTTGAACTAAAGAACCAAACAGAAAACAATTCATGTTTTCCCATGAGTAGCTACATACCTTGAAGCAAATAGAGCACAAATCAACAAAAGAGAAAAAGAGAAAGAGAGTCAAGCAAGCTCTATGCCAGAAAAGTCCATTGATCCAACTAAGCTACAAGAAAAAATTTGAAGGCAGAAGATAGTTTTGTGATGTGGTAATCAACCATAAGTGACTTTAGAGATAACAATACCTATAACCATATAAAATGATAGTTTGTCACATCAGATTCAATTTAATGATGCTATAACCCTACTTAACAGGAGAAATCAACACATTAACAGCAATGAAGTGTAGAGACTTGTGACAAAAATTTTATACTGCAAGAACAAAACCAAATCAAGTAAGCTAGAGGGAAAAATTACATATACCTATCAAGAGGAAGGATCAACTTATACTAGTGTAGGTCAAAAACATACTTAGATCATCTAATAACTTTACTGGACAATTATTTTAAAAAACCCATCATTGGATGAAAGCTCATATAATATTGATCATACATATTTATAAAATTTTACATAAATCCAAGACTATGTCGTACTTGATTGATATATATCAAGAAGAATGCTATGTAATACATTTAAAATACATGAAAATAAGAACCTTTTAATTATATTCTTATTGTTTTTTAATTTTTGAAAGATTTGACACCAATCCATGCAATGCATTCTTATAACTCAACAGTTGGATGATGAAAATTGCATTCCATACAAAGTTATGAATGGTTTTGACTTGAACTGAACTGGTATAAATATATCCCTCCTCTTCAATCTAAATGATAATCAACTCATTATTTTAGCTTTAAAATATGTAGGAAAATTATTATTTAACCATATCCCTTGAAGAAATTGATCTAATTTGACCACACCTCAAAAGATGAAATTTTATTGAATAAAATAAGCAATACAAATAAACTACAAATATACCTAGTCCTGCCTCGGTTAGTTAAATTCACCAAGGATGATTAACATTTCAATAGCCATGATGAAATGCATTTCAAATCTCAAAATCAGGAATCATCAATGTTTCAAAATTACACAACCTCAGCTTCATTTAGGAGTGGTTGTGGATGCTGGGGTCAGGTTGATATGAGACTTATCTGCTTGGTGCACACTATCAGTATTCTCGGCATCAGCTTTCTCAAGCAAAACTTGTTGCTGCATTGCTTTCAACATCTCCTTCAAAGTCTTCTCTTCTTCTTCTAGCTGCATTTCCATCATCTCAGATTCCTTCTGGTTGGTTTCAGAGTTGTCAACTTGACCCATACTTGCAAATTTTCCTGCTTCAACTTTTTGAAGGGAAGCTTGTTCCTCCAGTGCTTTCATCATCATCTCTGAAGTTTTCTCTTCCCCTTGTAGTTGCATTTTCATTATAATCTCAGCTTCCTTGTCAAGGGGCTTGAAATATTCTTCAATGGCTGCCTCCTACATGATTTTTTCATATTGTTATGCAACAAATTTGAGAGCCACAAATGAATAATCATGGAACAGAAACCAATATCAATCATATAACGACTTTTAGATAACAGACAAATATCTTAAATAAGACAATTATGACAAAATACAAATATTTCTATACCCCCAAAATACCTAAATGAAAGACTATGAATCATCCAATTTTAATATCAGCAAAAGAAGAAAAAAATTGCATTTCACACAGAAATGCTCTATGAATGCTAATATAGCTTAAGGAATAAATAATAAAATAAAACTTCTTGTTTAGAAGACATTGTGCCTTCATATTCACAAGTGAAGGAAAAGGATTGAAAATTTCAAAGAAAATTCAAAAAGGAATGCATGTATTTGAATCCTAAATCCCCAAAATTTTTTATTTCCCATGAAAATACAACTTACTGTTTCTTCTAGCTTCTTGTTCAAAGTTTGCATCTCTTGAACCATACGACGAATCTCAGATAAAATAATCTGCTCAGGTACTTTATTTATGGCTGCCTTCCTTGCTTGTGCCTTTTCATGGGGGAACATCATACATATCAAAATCGAAATAAGAAGATACCAAATATTAAAGGAAATTTTGAGGGCAAGCAGTTGTTGAGTAAAGAGGAAATCACACATCTTCCTTCACCACCATGAAAAAGTTCAATTCTTATTTCTCCCATGTGAATAGGGTCTGAGCAACAGGAAAAAAGAAAAAACATTGTTGTAATATCTTCAATACCTTGCTTTACATATTTTTATAATACTGTTATATAAGCCCAAAGAAAAGCTGACTGTTCTTCACAATGTACTACTTGTTCAAAGACAAAGGATCAACATGATGAAGCCTTATTAACTACAAATAAAAGTTCAAAATGGCTCAGTACCCTTATTGTATCTAGAATAAGACATGAAGACATGCCTCAGATTTGCGATGGCTATAACTGAACACAACTGATCACCCATGTTTGACATGAACAATACTAAACTAAACTAACCTTTTCGAAAGCTTAAATGCATCACATGGTTCACACCTGCTGTTTACCAAGAATGGATTGGACACAATTCTTCCCTTCTCTCTAACATTAGGCAGGTTTCATTTGATTTTTGAAATGAGACTATCTTCTTGGCTATTGCAATTTTCAAAGATACCCAACTTCATACGAAATCCGAGGTCCCAGCTGAGAACATTCGTGTCTCATTTCATTTTGTTTCATTTTATTGTGTTTTCGAATTAAAGGGAACAAAAACTAACAAGAATATAAATGTTCATGACTAAATGTAAAATATGTCAGACCTGTTGTACACGTTGCTCAAGCTGCAGCCTAAAAGATCGTATTCTTCGCTCTTCATATCCAGAAAGCACTCTGACGTAAAAGAGGGCTTTCCTCCCAAAGTCTAATAACTTATTCATGTTGTCAAATCATCAACAACTAGTTTCAGAATTTTCTGCAAAAAGGAACCCACCTCAGAGTTGCTAGAAAAAAAATTATTGAATATTGATTCAGCTGATAACTTTTGAAACAATTAACTAATGAAGCCATAGAGCTGCCAAATTGAATCATACCTAGGTTAACTTATGATAGAAACTGGTACCAATGATAAGAAAAGTGAATCTTCATTGAGAGGAAAACTCAATTCCAGCCCAACTCCCAATGTGGAAGCAGAACAACAAATCAGGAAAATGACACACAGCAATAACTCCCCTGGATAATCGAGAGACCAGGAAACTTTCCCACAACTGAATTATTATTACTCCCTCCACTCTCTCTTTCCCTCTCTATTATTTTTACTGTCTCTTCTATTTACAACTCTGTAACTAACTAACAAAAGTTCTCACTAACAGTCCCAGCCCAACAAACTAACCAACCAACTCTAACTAACTAATTATTCTACTAACTAACTAGATAGGAGTTATCTATCAAATTATCACCAATGAAAAGACACAAACCTCATAAGTTCATAACTACAAGTAGAAAGCCTTATTATCCCTAAAGTTTGATCCTCTGGGAAAAAAGATTTACGAAGCTTACAAGATATTGAACTGTACAAGTAACAGGAACTGAAAGAATTACAGATGAAAACTGACTCCATAGCCCAATACTGATAGACCTCATACAATAGCAACAGAAGGACCCAGAGAAAGACAAAAGCATGATTAGTCACTAAACTTAGCAATTGTCAATAGACAAACAAAGAGAAAATCATTTAAAACTTGAGAACACATACCAGCAAGATTAACTCCTTAAGAGCCACACACTCAGCATAAGAACACAAACAATGGAGCACAAATTTCATCAGGACCTCATGACAAAATTTCTAAATTTGCAAGAACACAACAGAGGCTTGGAGGAAACAGGTGAAGTTTATACTCCACAGGGAACCACTGCATTCAAACATGCTCTAAACTACCTGAATGCTAACTTAGCAAACCACTGACTCACCCAAACTACACATTTCTTCAAAATCTCAACCCAAAAATGTAAAAACCTTTGCACAACCATATTTTAGAAGTATTGACAAAAAAAAACAAACAAAAAAACATATTTTAGAAGTCATACGATTTAAAATATTGAAACATTTTATAAACCTTAATATCCTCAAACGAATTACAAAATAGGGTCATGAGAATTGAGATATCATGTATATTCTAAGTTCCTGATCAGGTTAACAATAGGAAAAAGTTAAACACCAGTGCTCCCAGAAATTTGGCATATAAAGGTATAGGTCATCCATTGTGTCAAAAAATTAAGGTGGCCATGAGAACCGCGAATTTTATATGCATTTTTTTCACATTTCTTTCACAGTGAATGAAAAACATGGTTTTCCAGATAAAACATGCGTACTAAGCAGAGTCTGTTTATCTGAAGATTATTGTAGTGTTTGGATACAGGATTTTAAAATCCTAAAGAATTCAAAATGCATGAGAATTTAATGGCTTTAATTTAATTCCAATCAATGTTAAAACCTTTTGTTTAGACAGAGCAATTAACTCAAGCATATGTTAAATTGCATTACCATCCATTAAACAGACCTTCTAACACGCTAAAGATCAATCTTAAAAAATGCAAAAACCACTATATTTGGGAAAAAAGAAAGAGCAATTATTATTAAATGCCAAATTTCATATTCTATCTCAGTAAACAAAATAAATATCTCACAGTTCATACTAAGTAGTGCACCAAATCAAAGCAAAGGAAACCCTATCTGAAGCATTTCTTCAAAGATATATAACACAGAATGGCATAAATGAGATAGTTTATGTTTATAAAGTGAGAATCAGTGATCGGAGGGGGAAAAATATTTATCAAAACGCTGACTAGTGAATATGAAATTAATAAACAACAACAAAGTCTTATCATCAAAACACTGACTAGTGAATGTGAAATTAATGGTTAAACTAAGAAGAAGAATTGGGCAAAATTGGCGGTTCAATCACTGGGAGATTGTAATTTGTATGCAGAACAGCAAAAGACAGATTAAAAAATAAAAACAATAAAATAAAATCCGTCGAAGATGGCGTGGGTAATACTGTGAGAGATTTACCTGATCTGAGACGAAGAGAGGTTGAGAATAGTGAACGAGAGAGACAAGACAATCAGGCGAGGGCCGTCAAGGTTCAATAGAACCGGAGTGAATCAGTTTTGGTCTTCAAATTGTAAATGATAATTTACATTACTCTGATTTTAATATTTTATAAGATGTGATAAATATTTTATACTTTAATGTCTCTCCATAGTCCATTCTGACCAAAGTTTTATCTCTATTTTTTTTATTTTAAAATTAAATCTTTTTTAACTTTTTCTTTTTTTTAATTATAATATATTATTTAATGATCATACAAAATCCTATAAATTTTCTACTGTATATAAAAATATTTCATTAAATTAATAATATAAATTTATTATTATATTTATAATGTAAAAACTTATTATTTAGATTTTTATAAATTTTTCTATAACCAGTATGTATATTAGAATTTTTTATTTAATTAAAAATTATATAATAATTCAAAATTTTGATCATAATTTTATCATCATAAATATATACATGTAATCAAAATAAAAAACATTACAAGATATATTTAAAATATTTATTTATGATAATTAAATTACATTATAACTAATTATGAATAAAAAATATTTATCTTAAAAAACATATAGACTTAAGGTTTTCTCGAGGTTCTAAAAAATCTTTTCTCATTTTAAGAAAGGGGCAAGGGACGCATTGCTAGGGTTTCTCATCCTAGATGGTCTGAGGAGTTTGAAGAGTTTTTACATATTAGAGACTAGTAAAGACGCATCAAGACTTAGAATGTTGGCTCTTAACCTTTGCCTATAGGACTTCTAAGAGATTGAGTATCATGAGACAGAGAAGCATTCAATAGAGAAGTTGGACCTAATGGATTAGAGTACAAAGAAGGTAAAGATGGATTATGGGGACTTAATGGAAGCTCAAAACTGGTACATGCAAGACGAGCAACTAAGATCTGAAGCTAAACAAGGCTTTATCTAACCCTTCTATTTCTTAGACTTTTTCCTATAAAGATAAATTGCTAGAGTCAAAGCACTTAGTCTTATTCTAAATGATGATGAAATTGTAAAATCTATATTAGATGATTTTAATATTACATCTAAAACTAAGGATAATGAAGAAATAACTAATAAAAGTCAGAATCTTTGTCCTACGCAAATCTATTCATTTTAGTTACCTAAACCTGAAGCTAAGTAGTATTTTTTTTGGAAGGGGGTGGGGGAGAATGAATTCTTTCTAGTTAAGAGTGTGGAAGACTATAAGTATGCTTTCTTTGAGGGCCTTGGCTAATCTTAGATCACTATCTCTTTGTACTTGCATTACCAACACCACTACTTGCTTCTCCATCTTGAATCAAGTTCTCATCTAAATTTGCTAAAATAACTTGATAATTTTTGTGTGTCCCTTTGATCAGATGTATCCCTATATATACACATCACTGAGGCGATATTACAACCTCCTCTCATTCCTAAAATACACCTATAACTATTCTATTTTAATTCATTTATTAGCAAGTCAAATATATACTATGTCAGATTTGGATTTGATATACTCTATCAAAGTTCATATATGAATTAGGTCATTATCCTCCTTTACAATCCAATCATCTTCAGAAGCAATATCTTCAATGTCAAATTTAGGCTCCTTCCTCCTCTTGATACTATTGCCCAATTTTGAGTTTGTCATGACAAATACAACATCATTCATTGCTTTTTGCTTTAAACAATTTCTTTTCTTGGTGTCAACTTAAATATCAGCAACATTAATTAATAATTTAATATAATAATTAAAGCAGTCTACTTGTTAGTTTTAAGAAATAACTTACTTACCATTTCAAAAGCACTCTAATTACACCACAATTAGATGAGCTACATGTCAAGTTCAATACACAAATGGCAAATCCTTGTAACTAACGATGTTCTCCACCATAAAATTCCACCATTGTGCTGGAGTTTTCACTTTCATTCTAGTAATTGCTACTTTTGTACCAAAATATCATTTTTTAACTTTGAAATACTCTAGTTGACCGTCAATCTTATTATCTTCATTCATGTCTTCTACCTTTCTTTCTAAACACTCATATAATCCACGCTTAACTTCAAAATCAGCTTCAAAATCTGTAGCATAATGCAAAATTGGGTTAAGGTAGTAGCCTGCAGCATGCAAAGGTCTATGCAATTGGTTTTCCCATCTTTCCTCAATTATCTCCCATAATGGCATGAAACTAGAGATTAAATAAATAAAAAAAAAGAATTTCTAAACCAAAGTTATAAATTATCAAATTAAACTACACTTAATATACCTTTTTTTAACAACATTGAAGTTGGTTTGAATCTTTTATTGGCTCAATCCATTTCCTCATAAATGAAACCCACGGCTAGTTTGTCCTCTAAATCCACCAGATACAACACTCTAATTAAGGGATAAGCATCAATTAAACAATTTAGAATATCTTTCTAAAACTCCTTATTTATAATTAGACTTTCAACAACTATTCCATTCTTAGTTTTGGCAAACTTACTATCCTTCCATTCTTTAGATGTAAACATTCTCAATAATGATCGTATATTATCATTCAAGCATCCTAAAGTCAAGTAAAAAGTTACAAAACGTGTAGCTGGAAGTCTAATTAAATTTGTACCTTGAGTAAAGCTATGCAATAAAGATATAAGACTAATTCTAAAATAGATGTAAGTTGTGATTTTTTTCCTGTTTGCAATAGTTATTTTATGTAACGATATCTTCTTCTCAAAATCCTCCAACATAAGATCAATGCAATACGTAGCACAAGGTGTCTAATAAAGTCTTTCCCTCTCTCCATCAACATTTCTCCTACTGTCTTATAATTTGCAGCATTATCTGTCACAATTTATAGCATATTTGCTTCTTCAACTTCTTGAACAACATTATCTAATCATCTTAAAAAATTTGTCTGTTATTTTGCATATGTCAGATGCATCAATAGACTTCAAAAACATAATTCTTGCTGGACTATTTACCAAAAAATTAAGTATTGTCTTCCTCATTTTGTCGGTCCATCCATCAGTGATGATGGTGCATCCTATTTTTTTTTTCATGTAGCTTTATGCTTTTCCAAAATGCTATTTGTCTCTTCAACTTTTTGCTTCAAATATTTTATCCAAATCTCATGGTAGGATGATGACTTAAATCCAATACCATTTCGAGCAATCTCCTCACATATCTTTTTAAATTCTTTACTCTTCACAACATTGAAAGATATTGCATTATTGTAAAAAAAATGAAGTAATTTCTAAACATGCATCCTCTCTCAAATCTTGCTTAAAAATTGAATTAATTGTAGCTTGGGTGGTCACTCCCTTTTTCTTGAAAAGAGTTGTTGGACTCTCAACATCACCTTATATTTTTCTTTTGTCCACATTTTCAAATTCAGCAGCATCACTTTTTATTGTCTTTCCTTCAAGCTCTTACTGTGTTTTTTTTTTAATGATTTTTTCTTGCAATTTAACAACAATGTCCTATATTTGCTTTCGAACATCATCAGGGACAGTCATGCAAGCTCCAACATTTTGCTTTGTTCTTGCCAAATGATGTTTGATACGATGAACTCCTCCAGTATATTTGTTTTTACAATATTTACATTTAATACTTCTAGCATCTCCAAAAACAGAAACACTATGATTCCACGCCACATCATTTCTTGTTCCAGTATTATTGTTTGATTTTGATCTCAAAGTTTCATTTCTACCAAAAATTCCACTCCCTGCAGCTCCACTTGATTGAATCCTTTTTCCTTTTCCACTACCACCAACTTTATTCCTAATATTGGCCACCATGTAGCAATGAAAGAACAAAAATAGAGGAGAAATGAAGAACTGAGACCCACCCATGTAGACCACCACACAAAATTGAGACTCACCCACGGAGAACTGTGAAACAAAGCAACAAATGAGAATAGCAAACAACAACCAACATAAAATCAATGAGAAGAATAAAGGAAAGATTGAGATATTATCACACAGAACAGCAAACACCAACCAACCAGAACAGCTGAAAGCTTGAAACCCACATTGTAGAAGCTACAAAATCAAAACCCAAATAGAGAGAAGATGAGAAATTGTGTGTTGTTGACTTGTTGCACGAGGAGCCGGTTCAAAACAGAGAAGATGAGAGAATGGATGTTTTCGCATGGAAGATAACTCAAGAATGGGTAAAAAAAATGCCCTAGAACTATTTTTAAAAACTAGGTCACAAAAACCCGACCCAGAAACTCAACTTGCAAAAACCTAACCTATAAACCCAAGTTCAAAAACTAACCCAGAAACCCAAGTACCATGATCGAGTTGGACCGGATCGCCAATCCTATGATCCTAAGGAGGAAGATTAGGATCTTACCCGATCTTGTTGTTGTCTGATCCCAGATGAAAAATGCTTGGAGTCATTGAGAGTGGAGGTCACTAGCAAAAACAAAGAAAGCTTCTTTGGAGTTTAAGCAAGTGATTGGGAACGTGTTCGAAGGATAGGAACTTTGATCATTATTTTCCTTGAGGAATCATCCTACTTTGCATTCTTCTTTCATATTTATGGAGTTTAATACCTTTGTTTTGATTGTTTATTTTAGGATGAATAACTAAATTCATAACTAAGACTATAATAGATCCTTTGCATTAATTTGTGTAATCATTCTGTTTGATAATAATTTCAACTTCCGTTTGTGATTGTTTTTTATTCTAGTGCGTATATTTGTATGTTAGGAATTGACCACTTCTAGCATGTTGTAATTAATTACATAGTAGACAATCATACCATGTTTAGTTAATGAACTCATAGAATAAAATGAGATATGAATTAGGTAGATCAAACTTAACTTTTCTCGTCTAATCGTTATTTAATTAACAATTTCATAGGTGTTTCATAATTTCTTATCTTTTTACCTTGCATGATCATTGAGGATAATAATTTAAAGAAAAAAAACGTTAACATTGCATAATCGTTGGCATTAATAAAATTTGTATGAGTGATTAATAATTATAAAGAAATCAAAATTAGAATTAAGTTAAAAGAAAACATAAAAGCGAACTCATAAGCCTTATGTTCTCTTCCAATTAGTAATCAAAAGTGTGTTTCTTCACTATTTTTAATCTGCTTAATTAGTTTGTTTACTTTCTAACACATCTTTTAAATTCAAACAATTAAATCAAGACTTTCTTGATACTTGGAAACAATATTTGTGAGACAATAATGTGGAAACTTAATTTAAAAACTCTTTATTACTTTTTGACAAGTACAATTGCCCACGAACATGGTTACTCCTAGCGGTTCATACTTTAACCAATCTTGGTATGCTTTAGTATCTATCACAATAGTTTAGCATAGTTTAGCTAAGTTTGATCTTTTGCTAAGACTTGAGTACTTTGTTATTTCTTATGGTAAAACCAACACTTTGCATCTTGCCTGTACCCTGGCATTTTCAACTACTATCTTATGCATTATTTCACAATCATAACACAAATTCTAGCCATTAATTTGTCCATTGGTTATGTATTTATCATAATCATTCATCTTTCAAAACAAGATAATCATTCATTTTATGGACATGACTTTTTTTATATTTTTTCAGATTTCATGTACCAACTTATAAAATTCATAACTAAATCAATATAATTCAAAAAAATCATTGAATCACTTGTGTTTTCTTTATTTACATGACTATTTTCGTGTAAAAATACAAGCATAAATCATTCAGTTCCAGAGAGCTATTTGAAACTTAGTTTTCCTCTATTATTCCCAAAATACCATTCCCAACACTAAATTAATGAAAAATATGTAAATAAATCATTATAACTTCAAAACTCATAAAATTAATGAGGTTTTTTTTTTCTTGAAGTATTTACTTTTCAACAAAAGTACACACATAAAGCATTCTTCCACAAAAAGTAACACTCAACCTAGTTTCTCTCTAGTGTCATTTTCAAAACCCAACAAGTTGAAAATTTCATAACTAATTTATAACACCTCCAAAAATAATGAAATCAACGAGGTTATGTTCCTATAAATATTTACTATCATACAAAAATACATTCTTAAGACACATCTTTACATATTCTAATTCAAAATCTATTTTCTGTAGGTAGGTCACAAGTTACTTTATTTTAAAAATAAATTCTTAGAAAAATTATAACTTATTTATTTTAAATATGATGAAACTAGTGAGGATAGTTCCCTATGTGTGTCTAATTGTTAAAAAAATAAAGAAATTCAAACACTTACAAAGCCTTGCATGTGACAAAATATTTCTTTGCAGATCATATAGTTACTTTTATCTATCAACAACTTAATTAAAAAATCACAATTAATTTAATTTAAATCAAATTTTAGTGAAACTAGTTAGAAATTACTCCTGATACAGTTTTATATCTAAATAAAATACTTTTGTAAATTTTTGCAAAACAGTCTCCATAATTTATAGATATTACAATTTAGTCTATAAACTTTAGTTTATTTGCAAAAGGTCCTTTATCAAAATTTGATGATTTTCAAATTGTCTGTCGCATTTTTCCTTACCTCTAAGTCATTGTTCAAGTCTCAATATGATCAAAAACATTCATTTGATCCTACAACTCATGTAATTAATTATCTTAAATTTTTAAAGTTTATTTATAGTCAATTCATGGTATTTCCTTATTTAAAGGTTAAATCTTTCAAATTTAAGTCAATAACTTAGTCAACTTTACATACTTCTCATACTCCAGAAGTTCCAAATATGTCAATGAATCTAAAAATTTATTTCTTAATTATTTTTTATTTTTAGATCATTTTCCTTTAACTCTTTTACCAATAATCTTCAAAAATACATCCAAAATATTATTTAAATTCAAAATAAATTCAAAATCTATAGAATAATAAAATCATGGGTTTTTATTTTCTAAATTTTTTTGTAATTTTTATAATTTTTCAAAATTAAAAACAATTTAAAAAATAGTTATAACTATCTCAAAACTATAAATCCTCTTAAATTTTTTTGAAAATTTCTTTTTATGCTCTACAAATTTTAATCATGAATTTTTAACTAAGCTTAGTGTATTTATGCCATATAAAGGTCATACAAAGAATTAGAACTCAAATTATGTATAAAAAAGGATATTTACAGAAATAACAGATAGTTTATAACAGAAAACGCTTTATTTTTATAGAAAATTTCAAAAGAATGTTCAAATAATTTGAACACATGGATTTACATATAATTATCATAATGTCATGATAATAATACATAGAAAGCAAAGTCATCAAAAAAATCTCCTCAAAATACCCATTTGCAATTTGTTAAGATTTTTTGTAGAATTTTCTGTTTTTGCTGTTTTTAATTATTTCTTTGTATTTTCTTGTTCTAATCAATTTTATTTTCATGTATCAACTAGATTCACAAAATTTTCATTCAATATAAAAGGTATAAGGTTTTCATTTGACTAAAAATTAATTAGCAAAATTATTTTCCTAATTTATAAACTATACTCTTATCCTTTACTTGATTTTGTCTTGTCTTTTTTATGGGATTGCAAGTGTGTGTTGATCTCTTCTTCCTCTTTTTTTCTTGGCTTGGTTTGTACCTCTTACTTCCCTTCCAAGTTAGCTTTGAGTGTGCTCAAAAGGATCCTCAAATGTTGGAGTTCTTTTACTTAATTTTGGTTGTGGAGTTGTTGGTGTTTTGAAGTTTTTCCTACTTTGTTGGCTTGGAGAATGACATGGTTAAGTAGTGTGATTTATTTTTAGTACACGTTAGATTAGTAGTGTTGACTAGATTTAGAATTTTTAGTTAAGTCTTCTAGTTTTGCTCCATTTTACACGTAAAATTGGCCTTGTCTTTGGTGAGTGTTTTTCAATTTTTTTTTCTTGACCTTTATTGGGTAGGAAGTTTACGATCAACTAAAGAGATCTAATTGGAGTAACTTTACTGTTAAATTCTCCCAAATTCAAATTTTATCTATGAGGAAAGTGCTCCCCCAAAAATCATCCTCAATGTGAAAAATTTAACTCTTATCATGTCATCTAGGTATAGGGATGGAAACAGGTCAGACAACCTAACAGGGGCTTGCCTTTTTTAATAAACAAACACGACTTGGGTTTTTTTAAGGCCTGTCTCTGACCTGTATATATATATATAATTTAAAAATAGAGCTGTCAAAATATATTTAAATAATAAATTTATTTAATAATATATTTTTTATATTCTTAATTTTGTTATTATTAAATTAATATATTATGTTATCATTTTTTATTTATAATTATAATAAATAGAAATTATATTCTATTAAATATTAAAAATATTTATACACGATTACACTTTGTAAATAATAAATTTATTTAATAATAAATTATCATATTTGTTATATTTAAACAAGTTAAAGAATAGTTAAATATTTGAACAGGAATAAGACACAATCAAAACTAAACTAAATAAAATTTAAAAATAAAATAATAAAATTATATTAATATATTTTTTATACTCTTAATTTTATTATTTAATTATTATATTAATGTATTATGTTTAATTCTTTTTTTATATAAATAAAAATTATTTAAATATGAATTATATTTTATTCAAAACTAAAATTTTATAAAAAAATGATAGAAAAATAAAATAAAAAATTCAATATACAATATATATATATATATATATATATATATATATATAATAGGACCATATAGTAAATAATATAATTTTAAATAAATTATGTATATTAATATATACTTTTATAACTTATTATGTGTTTTACCTTCATTGGTATAAATTTTTTGACTAAAGTACCTCCGTTACATCATTATGGATTGAATTAATATTTCTAGTGAGTATTCTTAATTCTCTCATTTCTTGAAGCTATTTATTCTAAATTGAAAAATGAAATGACCCCTCTCCCGAAATTATTTTGAATTGTGAGGCACATTAAAAAAAATGGAATATATAAACCCCTAAAAATAAAAAAAACTAAAACATTACATTATAGGGAGGGGTCAAACTTCTTCTATTGGAACCAACAAGGGTAGTACAGGAATACTCACCTGTTGTCTATCGACTACGCCTTTCGGTCTGATTTTAGGCCTTGACTCGCCCTCCGTGGACGAACCTTGCGGAGGAACCCTTAAATTTTCAAGGTATTGGATTCTCACTAACGTTTACATTACTCAAGCCGACATTCTCACTTTCGCTTGGTCCATCAATTCTCGCTATAAATATGTCAAATTTTAAATAATTATTTTATATTATATTCAAAACTAAAAATATTTATATATGATTACACATGTTTAAAAAATAAATTTATTTAATCATAAATTATTACATTTGTTATATTTAAATAAGCTGAAGAACGTCTAAGTCTTTAAACAAAAATAGGACCAGTTAAAACTAAACGAATTAAAATTTAAAAATAAATATTAATATTCTATTAATATATTTTTTATATTTTAATTTTATTATTATTCATATTCAATTATTATATTAATATATTATGTTATAATTTTTTTTGTTTATAATTAATAGAAATTACTCAAATATGAATTATATTTTATTTGAAAATAACAATTTATTAAAAAAATGATAAGAAAATAAAATAAAAAATTTATTATAATATATATATATATATATATATATATAATCAGACCATGTAGCAAATAATATAAATAATATAATTATCAATAAATTATATAATAATATATATTTTTGTAACTTGCACGTGTTTTAATTAAATTTTTAATTAATTTATCAATTTATATGTAATATATAAATATGTGTTTTAATTTATTATATCAACAATATTTTTTATATTATGTTAATGTTATATTGTAATTAATTTTATATTTATTTGTTAATTTAAAATAACAAATTAATGAAACAAATAAAATTAAATATTTTGTAATTATTTTTTTAATTTAATAGTTATTATTATTGTCATTATATATATATATATATATATATATTGCATTAAGTTTAAATATATTTATTTTTTAAAACATAATAATTTTATTTTAATTGATTCAACAAATTGTGTGAACGTTATTTTGTATGATCAATTTTATGTATTCACTATAACTTTATTTGTTGAATATAAGATGTTTTTAAACAAACAAAATATGTTTTTTAAAATAAAACTAAAATCTTTAACATCTAAATAAAATTTACAAAATAAATCAAAAAAATATAAATATAAATTTTATTAATATAAAATATTTATAATTAATGCTTAAATAATATTTTAAAAATTATTTATAAAATTATATAAATATTATTATAATTATTTAATAATTATTAATAACATAGATAGAAATTAGAAAAATATGTAAACTAATTTGATAATAAAATATTTATATTTTTATTAATATTAAAAATATTTTTTTGTAACAAATTTTGTTAATAGGCTTCAGGCCAGGAAAGACCATTTAAATAGGTCAGACCTAATAATTATATTACAGGTCGGACCTATTTAGAGTAAAATCTGACCTGTCCTGACGTGTTTCCATCCCTATCTAAGTATTTGCTTTGTTTGTCTTTAATTTTTGGTTACTCACTTCAGATTTTCTCCCTCACATAATACTATTTGTTGGCTAAGTTTGATTTGGTTAGACCTCTTGATTAGGAATTGAATCATTGAATCAATATCATTTTCAATTAGTTTCAGTAAACTAAGCTTTCTTTTTTATTGATCTACTTCACTTTAGCTAATCCCTTACTCAATTATTAACAAATTAGATATCCTTTCATGCCAAAAATCATGTCAATTGGTTTGGGTAAGATATGATCATAAAATTATAAGTTTTACCTATTTTATCTAACCTTTTCACCCCACTTTAAGTGCTATATTTAGAAAAATCGATTTGAATTTTCTATTTGAGGTTTGTGTTTGGTTCTTGATCGACTATAACCTCATTTAACCTAATAGCTTGCCTTCAAAATTTTAAAATTTTCATGACTATCAATTTGAGTCATCATGTAAATCCTATTTTAATGATATTTTGGTCTTTTTATCAATTTTGTAACTTATATTTAATTTTCTATTTTTATTTTTTCTTAATTGATTATAATTTTTGTAATCTCTAATTTAAATAGTTTAAAATTATTTTAAATATTTTTGAGTAATTAATTTATCCAATTTGTTTGTTACTCTTTTTTAGATAAATTTCACTAAATATATTTTAGTTTCTAACTTTTTATATATAATTTAATACTAATTTATTTAAATTAATATAATTAATAATTAATTTAAAAGTAGTAAAATTTTGAAATGTTACATATTTTAATAAGGGTAAAATAAAAAATAAATTATTAAAAATATATAAAATCTTATAGCATTATAAAATAATTTTTTAATATTAATTATTAATAGTTTAGATAAGATAACCTGCAGTTGCAATTAAGTACGAACAATAATTTCTTTTTATTAGTTATTTGAACTCTCCCATTATTTTTATTTTTAAATTAACAATAATTCAAGATGATAAGACCTATATAATATCCATCATCGTACTGCCATTGGAGATTTTGGATCGTAATTAATTTTTGTCATCATTTATATTTTTTTTGTCTGTTCTTTTTGTTGTCATTCAATTGAAGTTCGTTAGTTATGAGATGGGCTCTAATGAATTTAACTTAAATCCTGTTTGACTTAAAACTTTTAAAAAATTTTAATATCAAGAATTGATTTTAAATAATTGATAAATATTTTAATATGCTGAAAAATAATTTAATATTAATAGAATAAATTTAATAGAATTATTTGTCTGACTTTAATTTCAATCCGATAAAGGCTGGATAATAAATGAAATAATATTTAAAGTTATATATAATTAAATTATAAAACTAAAGAAATATGAAAATGAAATTAAAATATATTATCAAATTATACAAAATGATGTGGCATATCACATGGTGCCATATAAAAATGATGATCTGACACTTTGTCAAGTTGCACTTAACAAAATAGAATTAATTAAATCTTAATTTCTTAACTTTTTAGGAGTTATATTTTAACAAATTTTTTTTATAATTTCTAATAAATTAAGAAATTAAGATTTAATCCTTACTATTAATTCTCTTCTGTTAAGTACTGTTTGATAAAATATCAGTTTCATTTTTATATGGCACCATGTGACATGTCACATCATTTCTTTTATTATTTAAAATTATATAATTACACATTTTACATAATTGTATAATTTTTTTTTAACTTTTTTCTTTCTTCTCTACAACCTTTTTCCTTACCTTTTCTACAACCCTTTTAGCACTTTCCCCCCTCCCCTACTCCTACTCCCATCCCTTCTTCACACCTTTTTTCAGCAACCCCTCCCCTTCCCTACCTTCACTTGGCACCCCCTCCTCCAACCCTTTTTCTTTTCCTTTTCCTTTTCAAGGTTGTCTATAGGCTAAGTTCTTAAAACTTGAGATATAACCTCTTCCCACCTTTCGTTAATTAAATACTTCCTGCGTTTTATCTTTTTAGGCTTTCAAGTCAAATCCCTTCGCAATGCTGCCCTGATGTTAAGTTGCCTACTCTTCAAATCCTTTCTTCCAAGTTAGAAAGCACCCAATGTGCTTACCTGCAATCCCCACAAAAGGATTTTGCTCAAAATGGAATTTTTACTCTATAAAGTTACTTCCATTCCTAACTTTGTTGTATTGGTAAATAGGAGTCCTAAAATCTTTTATGCAAGCCTCGAGAATAACATAATCTTTATCTATGAATGCGTGAGAAGGTACCTTAAATCTGATAAGAAGATAACTTTTTTGGCCATTGTTATCATTTGAAGATAACTTTTTGGCCATTATTTAGTAATCAGATATTTGTGTGTGTGTGTGGACACGGAAGGAACAGGGTGTAAGAGAGAAAATGAGAGAGGCGATAGAGAAGAAAGAAAAATGTTAAATTTTTTTTTTATGAAACTATATAGATAATATTTAGAAATTTATTTATAATTATATAATTTTAAATAATAAAATATAAAAAAATAAATTATATAGCATGTCACACGACACATAAAAATATTAAATTGACACTTTATCAGCTACTTTAGTATTTAATAAAAGAAAATTAACAATAATCGATAAAGATTAAATTCAGATTAGATTCTAATTTCTTAATTTTTAAAAAATAAATTCTAAAAAAATTATAAAAGTTTATGGTAAACAGGTAAATATTTATAAGAACACAAAATATATCTAATCTTAACATTAAATATTATATTTTTAATTAAAAAATTATTATTTTTTAATATTTTATTAATTGCTCTTAAACAAATAGTAAAAACTTTCCACGTACACCGCATTCATTACTGGATATGCATGAGAATAGAGGCAGCAAACTTTTCAGGCTAAATCAGAATAATATAACACTAAGCACCACGTGGCGATTTGGGAGGCGATGACAAACGGCGTCGTTCGTTTCTGTCTTACCGAAGAATGAAGAAGTTGGATGGAGCTTTGGGGGCTGCAATGATGATAAACTATGATTCCACGAGGCTTTAAAAATCACATGCCAATCTCAATATTCTTCCCTCAATCATCATCACTGTTGTATTATTCTCCATTCCTTTCTGAGTTGTTTTTCATTTTTCACTTTATTAATTATTTTCCTTTTTTGAAAATCTCATTCATTTTTATTTTGTTTTTACTGTTAACCCTCTGTTTCAACCTTGGTACGCACCAACCTTCTCTCAATTTCCTAAGTTTTGTAAATATTCTTCTCCAAAAATAATAATAACAAAAAGGTTGAACTGCAGATACCATGATTTTGGGTTTCTTTTGTATTTTCGCTTTTTTCTTCAAGTTGTTTTACCACCTCCTATGATCTGGATTCCATTATATCAACACCCTTTTTTTCAATTCTTTCATTGGTGCTTTTAATCGGGGATTTTGGGACAAGGGTCGGTGAAAATTTTGGATTTTGCTTTGTGGGTACTGGGTGATACGTTCTTGTGGTACTTGTGATGATCTTTTCTGAGCACTTGAGAAGAAGATGGCTACGGAGGAAACAACACACTCTTGGACATTGGGAGGACTTATTGGAGCTTTTATTGACCTTGTTATAGCTTATTTCCTGTTATGTGGATCAGCTTTTGCTTTCTTTGTGTCCAAAATTTTCAGGTTTTTTAGCCTTTGTTTGCCTTGTCCCTGCAAAGGGAGTTTTGGGTTTAGGAATAGTAGTTTCTGTGTGCATAAGGTGCTGTTTGAATGGCCTTCAAGGAAGATATATTCCATTCAAGTCATGGCAGCTAAAAGGTTCCCTTTTGATCTGATTCGAGTGAAGGGTCATTCAGGCAGTGCTAATGATGACCAAGTGGTTG
Source organism: Abrus precatorius (assembly GCF_003935025.1). NCBI lineage: Eukaryota > Viridiplantae > Streptophyta > Magnoliopsida > Fabales > Fabaceae > Abrus > Abrus precatorius. Next base: position 9,657,728 of record NW_020874439.1, on the reverse strand, counting down.
CAGAGAGACCACATGGTGATAGGGTTGTTGAGTTGGAAGATGAGGCATCTTGTAGTTCATGTTCAGGGCCACGTTTGGTCCCTTTTGTTGATAGGGAAAACGTGTATGATCCTAAGGGGAAGAGGGTCATGAGTATGAAGAGAAGGTCCGGAGTTAGGCGCAGGAGGAGGGCTAGTTATGATTGTGGGAAAATCTCATCGGTTGTTCCTTGTGATAATCTACAACCTGATGTTGTCCTCACTTCCTGCTTGCCTTGCGATGGCAGTATAATTAGAGACAGAACCAATGAAAGAATAAAGTTTGGTTCAGGGAAAGAAGTTAGTGCACTTGGTAAGTAAGAAATGACCAACATAATTATCATTCATTCAGCGATCTAAATTAATTTGGATTTGTAGACTTCTAATGTTGATAATGATAATTATGCTAGACTAGCTCCCATATGTTAGCATATTTATAATCCTTATTACATGATAAGGGTTTGTGATTCTTGTAATATGCGGTTTGTCACTTAAAAAGTTAGTATTACAAGATTTAGGTTGGGTTACCGAAATTCAAATCGGTACTTAGTTCAGCATCTTATGATGATAATGATGATTTTTAGGCTTTCAAAGGGGTTACAAGTTGAATCTTTTGTGTATATATATATACTCATTGAACACCTATTCTCTATATTTTTATTATTTTATGCCTACTGGATATTGCTTTTAACTTGCTGTATTTTGCTGTACATAGGCATTGATGATGCCCAAACGGGCAATGATTTGGATGAGAAGACATTTCATAGTTATGAATTTAATGAATCGATGGTTGATAGTCCTGGACAGGACAAATGTTCGTCATCATTGGAAAAGTACGGGAGTAATGCACAAAACAATGTTCATATTGTTGGAAATGAAGAGGACCGTATCAAGATTTTAGAAAATGCACTTGGAGAAGAGAAAGCTGCCTATGCTGCTCTTTACCTTGAGCTAGAGAAGGAGAGAGCTGCAGCTGCTACTGCTGCTGATGAAGCCATGGCTATGATATTGCGTCTACAGGAGGAGAAGGCATCAATGGAAATGGAGATGAGGCAATACCAGAGGATGATAGACGAAAGAGTGGCTTATGATGAAGAAGAGATGAATATTCTGCAAGAAATCCTTATAAGAAGGGAAAGAGAGAACCACTTTTTGGAAAAGGAGCTTGAAGCTTATAGGCAGACGGATTTGAAAGGAAGTGACCAATCATTTGACAAGCCAAAGGTGCAACTTGATGAATGGGGACGAAGTCCTCCAATTTCAATCGAAACATTTGAAGATCAAAGCACCATATCAATTGCTAAGAAGGATGAAATGGCAGATATTTCCTCAAGTTATATGGTTGCTCAGACTTGTATCCATACAGAAGATGGAGAAGAGCAAGAGAAAAACACAAAGCTCAAAGATCAAGTGCATGACAACCTGCATAGCTCCTTTTACGATACTGAACCTGATGTTCTTGATGTTCATGTCATTAATGACAACATAGAACTTAGGGAAGAGGAAAATGAAAAGTTAAGTAGCTCTTCATTGAGTACTGTTACAAATGAACCCACAAATAGATCTCTTGAATTTGGAAGTTTAGCAGTACAGAGTAGTAATGTAGGGAGTCATTGTCCGGGGGCAGGCAAGACTGAAAATGGTAATAGTGTTGATGATGGCTCGAGTAGTCAGTTATCCATGTTCTCAAGCTCAAGACGCAGAACTTTGCCTTTTGATTATGGAAGTGATTCTTCATGTGCAGTTCATTATGAAAAGTTAAAGATTAGCAATGAGATCGAAATTCTCGGAGAAAGGTTGAGGATGTTAAAACATGAGAAGGAAAAATTGACTTTAATTGCAGAGAATGGAGAAGGTGAAAAGCGTCAGTTGAAGCTTTTGGAGGAGATAGCAAACCATCTTCAAAGGATAAAACAGCTGAGAAACCCTATACGTCGGGCTTCCTTGCCCCCTTCATCATCTAAGGTAAAACATTTTGTGTACTTCCTCTTGAATTTAGACCAAATTTGTTTTTAGAAGCATGTATTTGCGACAATAGCCATGGTCCTCTGTTCTTGTTGACTAAACTTTATATGGTGATTGTGTTTGTCATTCTTTCTAGTATGTAATGGTTTATTATGCTTCTGTCATGAGACAAATGACAAATATTTACTTGAATTTGACATGACCATGCAAAGCAATATAAATTGATATGCACAGAAGAAGGTAGTGGATTATCATTATGGTTGAGGTAGATCTTATCTTGATTGTAGAGCTTTTTAATTTAAAGCTTAAAATTCTCATATTTGATGATGGACATGATGATTGGAAAGTAAATTTGATATATGCCAGAGGAGTTTAACAATTTGATTTATAAATACATAATTCTGGTAAGCAAAAGAACTTTTGTTTTACTTTCTATGTACTGTTATATAGTCAATCTTGTATGAAATTTATCTTCATGTAGCTTTAAACATATTTCTTGCTCTTACAAGTTAGATGAATTGTACCTTTTACAGTATATTTATGTCTGAGAACCTTCCCAATTACCTAGGACCATTATCAAGTTAAGTTCATAAAAGATGAAATGATTGAAAGTTACTGATTCAATTACGTTTCCATAACTGCCACCTTTGTATATCTCCATGGAATAGTCTTATGTCTGAACCTCTTTAAAATTCAATCCTGTACAAAAGCAAACGTCAAAACTCAAGCTTGGTCATCAAGGTACAGAAAGCCTTGGTTACTCCCCATAAATTGTTTGAAATGACATTTTCTTGTATGTCAAAATTTCTTATATAATAAAAGATGTGCTACTTTAACAACCTAAGATACTTGAATTCCTGGCGTATTTCTTGTATGGTATTGTCACTCTCATGTGTAATACTCTTCCTTTAGTGATTTTTGTTTACATACATCTAATATTAATATGGTTGTAAGAGAGAAAAAAATATATGAATATTACTTAAATAGAGTGATAATAGACACTTAGGCTTTGTTTGGAGTTTGAAGGGAGAGGGAGAAGAAGGGAAGGGAGGGGAGAAAGAGGGTTAACAAAATATCTCCCAATGGAGGAACATAAAAACATAAAATCAATAGAGACACCCTTCTTGTATTTGTCGCCGTGCTTTAGCTGAGAACAAAACACCTTTATTTGTAATGAAGGTCATAATGTAATTGTTGATCGTTGACCAATGATAATTATACCCTTTCCTTTTCAGGTGAGCTTGAGGAAAAGACGCTGCCAAAGTGCGTCTTTGGGGACATGTGAAAGCAACTAAATCATGTAAAGTAAGTGTCATGAGGTTTTTAGCTTTGCTCCATAGTAGCATCCTTGGCTACTTGTAAATGGCAATCACCTTTGGTAGCAACTAGAATTCATCAGTATTTCTTTTACCTCGTAGCAGTTTGTTTTTATTTATTAGTATGTAAATAAACATTATCATAGTCCACTAGGCCAAATATATAGTTAAAAGTACAGTTTTTGAATTATCCCACCTTGTTTTGTGTTTTGCCTTGGAGGGATGTGGCACAATTGATGGAATATGAACTGTACATATCCTCTTTTCCCTTGTTCTTGTTGCTTCAGATATCATGTCTATTGCTTTTATTTCTTCTTTAAGTAGTAATCATGATTATGTGCTTGTGTGTGTGATTTTGCTTTTAAAAAGATGATATTTATAGTTATTTTTTAAAAGCTTGATTAAGGGCATAAAAAGTAGAGAGACCATGGTTATTAACTAGTTATTGGTTATTAATATATTCTCTAGAAGTTGGTGTTTTCTGATGATGACATATGTAATATTGTAATGCATTGAGTGGCTGATGCCTCTCGCATGATTAATGATGGCAAAAGTATCATTCCTCAACTTTATTGTAGAATTTGTTTTATCTTTGACCTAGGCAAATATTAACTAGTGTCTCTGCTTTAAGGGTAATAGTAAAAAAATTTAATCTTTAACTAGGATCTAATCTTGCATATACAAGAATTTGCATATATAATAATTCGAACTAAAAATTTTACTTAAGTGATATTGAGCAGGCTATTCAGACTAACTTTCGTTGATTACTATAGTTTTTTCTTTAATTGTTTATTTTTTCTTTAACTGATTAGGAACTGAAATTATATATATATATATATATATATATATATATTATTTTTTTATTTTTATTTTTTATTTTTTGTGTGTCTGGGTATATAATTTTATACATGTGTACACTAATTAACAATAGTTTGTTGCGTAGTGTTTGAAATTTGTTTGTTACATAATATGCGTAGGGGTCGTTTTCATGTCTCTGATGGTTATTTTTTATGCATACATATGTATTCTAATTTTCTCGCATATCAAAACGTTACGTGACGGAGATACAACTTGATTCCCCAAAGAAGATTTTTTTTTATTCCTTTAGTTTTTAAAAGTACATGTTTATATAAATTTGTTTTTATAAGTAATAAGTTTATCTCATAAAGTTGTCAGTTTTTAAATAATTTCATCTCTCCGAATTAATTTTTATAAATAAAAAAGTTTCAAATATTTTTGACAGAAAGTATCATAAATTGTCATTTTTAGGAACTAGTTACATTAACTTCTACGGGATGAATTTCATAAAGACAGACTAACTAGTATATTTTGTGAAAATTTTTCTATTATGAATTTTAAACAATTTTGTTTAGATAATCTATATTTATCTATTAAAAATCATGATTTTTGTACAGATTAATTATTGAATATAAAACAAATTTACAAAATCATTTCATAAAATTGACTTTACGGTATATCTTGATCAAGTCATTTCAGTAAGTTTATTACTTGTTTGATAAGCTTTTAAAGTTTAATTGATTAAAATAAAGACGTTTGAAATTAAGTTTATCTCACTAACTTATAACGCTTTTATAAATATTATTTAAAATAATGAGTTTGTAGCTTTTGTTTTTTTCATCCTCAGCATTTTTTAATATTACAGTTTATTTTAATTATTAAAATTTTACGTTATTTATTTTTAATTTTTAATATAATGTTTGATAAACTATAATTACATAAAAATTTATTGTTGATAAAATAAAAAATTACATAAAAATATTTAAATATATTATTTTATGTCATTTTATATTTATTAACTAATTCAAAAAATAATTTTATCAAATATTTTTAATTTACTAAGTTAACAACTTTTAGTTAAAAAAATAGTTTTTCATCTAACTTTTAACTAAACATAACTTTAATAGCGTTCAACTTTTAGCCAGAAGTTAGCTTTTCACACTAAACTAAAAAATTTTTGGTAAGAAAAACCTACAATTAAATCATATTTTAGTCATTTTTATATTGCATAACAACATACGTTTTTCTTGAAGCAGTGGGATTAGTGGGATCTTACGACATCCTTGCATTATCTCAAAATCACATTATCAGAAAGGCTACTGAGATCAGTTCATTTTATGGTTTTGCTAAATGAGTTAACAAAATCTTATTATCTTTCAAAATTATGTGATGAGTTACACTTAAAAGAACTATGACTTTTTTCAAAAAAATTAAATAAGAATATTACTTTAAGTGTTGGCATGTTTAGCTTTTTGGATTTCATTTGAGTATTATCATTATCATACAAAAAATTTACACTCTTTTGATAATTCGTGGTCAATGTAATTGATAGTAGTTATTAGGGTCAAATCACCACTTCCCTAGCAAAATCAACACAAAATTTAACACTAAAGCATCATCCTAAGCTTGATCTCGGATCCCAAAAAGGTCATGTATTGGCAAGAGAGGTAAATTTTCAGCTCCCTCGTACCGTGGTTATAGAATATGTTGCATGGATACGGGTATGATAACGAGTACGAATATGAGTACGTGATATGGCATTTTTCAAAAAAAAATAGGATACAGATACGTTAATTTAAATATATATATATATATATATATATATATAATTGTATAAAATAAATATAAAAAACTGTATATAAAATAAAAGTATACAAATTTTAGTATATTTGAAAGAGATCACTGATACCATTTGTTGTTGTTATTCACCAGTAAAAGCTAATGATTGAGATTTGAAATGAGAGGAGAAAAGTAACATTATCCAACCTATAAGTATGTAGAGGCCGAAGGAAGTACGGATACGTGGAGGTTAGAGGGAAGAAAGAGACAACTAATCAAATTTTTGAAAAAAAATAATTTAAAACTCTAAAATTTTAGTTAAAAAAATTTATTCTCCATACTCAAACGGTACTCACTTACTCACTTTCTCCACCCAACTTTTTTTTTTACAAATTTATTTGAGTACCTATCTAGTATGTACCCGTACCCGGTACTTATTCGGGAACTGGAAGTGTTGTACCCATGCTTTAAAGGTCATAGACTATAATACATTTCCCATTCAACCTACGAAACCACGCACAAAACCTTCTTCAATCAAGTCAATTAAGGTCTATATGTTTACTTGTTATTCTCTACCAAAATCCTACCTAAATTGATCTTTAGAGTGTTATTTGTAGGTATACCCTTCGATGAAATCATTGGTATCAAGACTTTTAATACCACCGTCAAAACCGTCCTAACTTCTATCAGAGTCATGGAACAAAACATTGGCTTGTGTAAATCAAACCCATAACTATTTAAGGGATGAAAATAAAAGAACATATATGCAAGGAACAATGAAAATGAAAATGTACTCCTAAAATTGTATTTTTTATATAGTGAAATCATCTCCCAACCTCGTTCAATATCATGTGAAAAACTCTCCCTTCTTTTTCCCACTCATGTCAATTAAAGAGCTTACAAAATCTAATTGCACATCTAATTTATTTAAATTGATGTTAATATCGATTGGAAAAAAGAGAGGAAATTATCTCAATCCCCGCTTAAGCATTACGGACATCAATCCTACTTTCTCATTCTTCACTTTCCACTTTCTTCCTCAAACTCATAATGTTAGAAACAAACTTAAGCCTGATGAAAACTATCATCTATATATCCCTGAATCTATCATGTTAATCATCGAAAACAAAAAAAATGGAAACATACCTGAATTCATAATGATAAGAGAGCGCTAAGGTTTGGCTTTCCAGATCAACATGTACTCTCTTGAGAGAACCTTTTAGCAATCTGTCTGTTTCTTTCTGATAATGGGATGTCAGAAGAAAAGAACGTAGTGTGTCCTGGGACCTAACCTATTTATAGACAAATAAGGCTGCCTTTTGGTATTTCTATTTTTACCCATCACAAAATAGAATTACCCTTTAGTTGCCACACATTAAAGGTCCTATATCCTTTCAGATACATAATTGACCAATTTAATTTATTTGATCACTTTTAATTTGGCATAACCGAAGGTGTCCTTAATATATAATTATTCACATATAAGACCAATGTTGGATCAAGGATCCAACACATAAAGCTCTATTTTCCTTTCATTCTCCATGGCTGAAACCTTGAGCTTTCATCCTTACTGTCATTTACTCACTTTTCCTTACATGTAGAGTACATTTTGGACACTCAATCAATCCCTTCTACCTTACACCTTCTTCTTTTTTGTTTAAAAAGACTTCATTTTCTTCACTTTGCAAGGTCAAACTCGTTGCCCTTACTCCATCACATGCAAATGCAAAGTTGAGTTTGACATCCTTCAATCCGCAAGGAAAAAGCTTTCTTATTGGCATCCTTTCTGTCAAAACCCATGAGTGACAATGCTATTTTTAGCCATGCATGCTAAGTTCTATCTACTCTTGTCGCCATTGCATGTCAAAAAGGGTCAGCTTCAAGCCTCTAAAAGACCAAAGTTCAAGAAGTCTTGAAGTTTCTTCTTCATTTTGTCGAAATTGTATGATGTATATCTCCGTGGTGGGTTGGTATTTTGATGTGAAATTTCGATTGAAGCTTCCTCCTTTTGTCTTCTATGTGTGGTTAGAATTATATACTTTTTGAGTTTCTCTCGATTCAACATGTATTTTTCAAGTTAATTATTGCTCTTATAAAATGTTCTCGGTCCTATTCTTTCGAGTAATAGGGTCAAATAAGCTTATTTATTTGTGATTTTTAATAAGAATGTTTGGTAATGTGTTGGGAGGGCTTTTGCAAAATTTTATTATTTTTATAATTTTCATTAATTATGCCAGATTTTTTTAATCTTTTATGTTTTGTTTCCTAATAGTCTTCCATAATTAGTGCTAAGATAACTTTTTAGATTACCAAATATTGCCAAAAAAAAAAGGAACTAATTGAGACATGATTGAATGAGACTAGAAAGTTTGGGTACTTCTAAAACATACATTTTAGCATGAGAAATAAAATAATAAAATCTTGTCATTCTATTTCGGTAACATAAGTAAGTAATGAGATAATTAGAAGAATGGATTCAATAAAGAGTTGATCACCTAAATAAAGAGTTAAAACTTTGTTAAAGAATTGCTTTAAAAGATAAATTATAAGTGTGAACACCAATTTTTATCTCCAAGAAGAGATTGTTATAAAAAATTTTTAAAAAAATAAAATAAAAATAAAGATGTTTTAACAGAAAAAAAAAAATGAAAATATTGAGCTCCTAGAAATTAAAATTTTGCATTATGCGAACTTTAACTCAACACTAAGGATAAATTTTTAGCATCAATAAAGAAAACCTCAGACATTTAGTATATTACAAAACTCTAAAAGTAAAAAGAAGACCAATATAAAAATATAAAGGAGAGATTTCGGTAGGGGATGAACAATTAAATTTTTAGGAGGCAAGATTAAAATTTTTAAGGAGGAGATATGAAAAAAAGAAGAAGAAAAGAACAGGAGAGAATAAAATTTTTAGGAGACAAGAGTAAAGTTTTTAAGGGAGAAAATATAAAAAATTAAAAAACAAGATATTTAAAGAGAAAGAAAAATACTAAGAAGAAAAAAATGAAAATTTGTACTGTTACCTACAGCTAAAATTATCATCTTTAGTTATCATTTCTACCATTTCACCATCTTCGATTATGGCCTAAGTATTCTCCTCTCCATTCCGAGTATAAACTCACTTGCTATTCAAATATAAAATTGAAAAAAATTTACTTGTCTTTAATTTTATTTAAAATATATAATAGTGTAATTTATTATTATAATAAATTGATTTAACATCAAAATGAAAGTCCAAACTCTTGCAGGATAATCTTGCACGTAACATGTGCAAGTATTAAATGCAACTTAGACAAATTCTTTATTATTATTATTATTATTATTGTTTGATTTTGTGGTCAAAATATGTTTTATATATAAATTTTGATAAAACTTAATTAAAATAGATAATATTTTAGATAAATTAAAAAATGTTCATGTTGATTTAAATCTTAAAACAATAAAAATTATTAAAATCTTAAAACTTTGTAAATAAGTCTCATTCATAAAATGTATTTTTATAATTTAATTTAAAATTAGGATAAAAAGTAAGATTGAAAGAATTAACTACTAAATATTACAAATATACTTCAAATCATATTTACAATAAACTTTATAAAAATCTTTAAGTTTTTAAAATTGACATCAAACTTTTTTATATATTAAATTAATTTTTAATTAGGGCTTAATCAAAATTATTATAATATTAATATAACTTAATCCTAACAAAGCGTATTCTTTCTTGCAATATCACTGAGAATATGATCCTAGAACAAATCATTCTTCATTTTAATTCTTAAAAAATAATTATAAGAGTGAGTATTTATTACCCTACTAAATTCTCTATTCCATGAATGAAACAAGTAATACAAGAACATTATTAAATATAATATACACCAAAATAATACTAACTTGCATATGATATTAATAAATTTACAACAGATCAAACATTATAATAGTCACATCATTAATATTTCAAAATATACTCTAAGACCATGCATGATATTCCATATATTCTTACATCAATTAATATGTCATAATATGTACATTCTAATTATATTAATCAATACATTATTATCATTATTATTAGGAAAAAGTCTATTTTGTCTCTCCAATATATTTGGTTATGTGTAATTTAGACTTTAACTTTTGAAACTATACAACGCCATGCTTTATACTTACCAACTTATGCAAAGAAGAATTATGTTAGTTAAACATTCAATTTTTCTATTTATGAGACAAAAATATTCTCAAATTCCTATTCTGCCTTATAGTGGTAGGGGCATTAGCAATCTTCTTTTTCTTCTTCTTTGTGGCCATTGTCTCAAAATCAACTTTGACTCTGATGAAGAACAACAAAACTCACTTCCTTTATAGACAACTACAATTACGCACCAACCTTTGAAAGCTTCCACTTTCCATCTAGAGCTTGTCGGTATTTCTTTTGCCGACGACTTCATCAACATCTCCAACAGCCTCTCTTCACCTTCTCCACCACAATTTGTTCCCAACTTTCTCAACTAAAAAATAACAAATGGTTGCCATAAGGTTTCAAAGAAAATATGAGGAAAGTGAATATGGAAGAATGCTCATAAATGAGATGGTTATAAAACTTGCACTCGCAAGTAATACTTGTTATAAGTTGAGTTTGAATTTTCAAATGATTACCCACAATTCTAATAAATAAATTTTTGGTACCTATTAATTAAAACAGGACAAAGTCGCGTAGTAAGACACTCGTGCCCATAGGTACTCATTTATATATAAAATTATAAAATTACCTTATATATATAAATAAAAACAGCATAATCCTAACATTAGTAACCTACTTCGAAAGTCAATGTCATTTTCTTTATGGCTTGAGTGGCGCCTCTTCCTTGCCAAAATCAATGTCTGTTGCTATGGTCCACTACCTCTGGTGGCTAAACAACGTTCATAAGTGCTTCCTTCCTTCCTAAACAACATCTTCTTTTCCCGTCTCCAACATTAGCATTCATCTCCATTCATTTGCCATTGATATAGCTGTCAAAATGGGTCAAAACTCTAAGCCCTACGCTATTAGTCCCCTGTATAACTCTATATTTTTAAAAGCTCTATAGTTAGTAAGTTTACATTGGCCCTAAGCCCTAAAATTAAGAAAATAGTGGACTAGGTCAGGGTTAGAGGTAGGTTAGCCCACTTATTTTACAAAGTAAGTAATAACTATTATATCATTTTTTTACAATATTTATTAAATTATTTTATTTAAATAAATTAAATTTTATATTTAAAATATAAAAATAATTTTAAAAATAAAAAATATTTATTCAATATATTAAAATTTTATCATAAAAATAATATCAAATATAATTATATTATAAAATTAAATTAAATTTAGCTTTTGTATTTGTTTAATATTATAAAATAATTTATGATTTTAATCAAGAATAAGTATTAAATATTTTTATCTAAACAATAATTAACTGACAAAATAATATTTTATAAAATACTAATTAATAATTATTTTAATAAATTTAATCAGTCCTAACATATTTAAATATTTTTTAATGACTTTTAATAATTATAGATTCATTATAGCTTAAGTTTATACATGGTATGATTATTTTTAATATAAATATAAATATGTAGAATCTTAAATAATTAATTTAATAATTATAGAATCTTAAATGATTAATTTTAATAAATTTTATATAGATATATAAGTATAGATAATTTTTTATTATTAAAAAAATATAATTATTAATATATACTTAAAATTCAATAATTAGTAAATATTTACATAAATCAACATATAAATAAAAAAATTAAATTATTAGTGAATTTATCAATTTATATGTGCTATATAAGTATGTCTTTTAATTTATCGTATACATACTATTTTTTTTTATATTACATTAATGTTGTAGTGTATTTGATTTTATGTATATTTATGAGTTTAAAATAATAAATTAATGTATAAAATAAAATTAAATATAATATATATTACATTTAGTTTAAAATTTTATATTAATTTTTATCATAAATTTCTTATTAAGATAAAAATTTAGAAATATAAGTTATTTTAATTTAAATATTAATTTTATTAAATAAGATAAGTCAAAATTTAAATTTGCAAACATTCATTAATTCTTACTTGTTCACATATTACTTTTTTGCATCCATAAATTTTATAATGTAAAATATTTCATGTCTACAATTTCTAAAATAAAAATGTTTATTTACTTTTTTTAACATATTAACTTTCATTCACTAGATTTAACAAATTTTGTCAATGTTATTTTTTTTGTCAATTTTATGTATTTATTGTGACTTTATTTTTTGAATATAAGATATTTTTTCATAAATAAAATATGATCCTTAGAAAAAAATAATATATATATATATATATATATATATATATAATATTTTTAATAATTTTATGAAAATAAATCAAGAAAAATAATAATTAAAAATTTATAATATGAAAAAATTTATAGTTGATACTTAAATAGTATTTTAAAATTTATTTATAAAATTATAAAAAAAAATTCTTACAATTATTTAATAATTATCACTAATATAGATAAAAATTATATAAAAAATTGTTAAAATTATATAATAATCGTTATTTTTATTAATTTTATTTAATAACAATAATTATTATAAATATTTAATATTATATAAATTTTATTTTATTTTCCTCTTTTTTAAGTAATTTTATTGGACTACAAGTTTATTATAAAAATATTATATGAAATAAATATTTTTACTAAATATTTTAATAATTATCACAATTTATATCAAAATTTTTCAAATTTAATTTTTTAAGAACATATAAATTTTTTGGTTCACAAAACTTGTAACACCTTAAATTTAATTTCAATAAATAAGAAATTTCGCAAATTTTTGAAATAATAAAATGTTCATTTTGATTCAAGTTTCATAAACCATTTCAAATAAAGAAATGGGTTATGAATTATATCAAACAGTTGCAACAAGACTTATTCAAATACAATAGTTTTCAAATAATGTCCTAAGTCCTATAGCAGTTCCATCCACCCCTTCATTGAGTCTGGTGCTAATCGTGTTGATTATCTGAAAAATGAATGTAAGAGTGAGTACTCTACACTACCCAAAACACACAGTCAGCATAGAGTTTCACCTTTAGCACATTTCCAATACATTTACACAGATATAACACAAACAACATCATTCACCAGTATATTTCAATACATTAAATAAATACAATCACAGACAGCATCATCATATCCATAAGCACAATTCATGAACATGTGCCTACGCATGTCAGTCACACTCACATTGACACTGTGATCACAAATTTACACCATGAATGGTTGCCGGTTACCCCCACCTGAAGGATACCACGTGGGCAGTCACGGGTCGCTCAGCAAAGGTAGTGGTCAGAGGTCTAGTCAGGAAGAAAGTGTGTGGCCTGTGGTGCACCCGTTCCACAGTCGATGTCACCACCACTCCCTCTTCCCCAAGATATTTCTACCGTCCTCATCTTCCACACCCCCAGTGTATCGCTGAACCATTCATAGCACATTACAACGGCGCTAACACGCCCATTTATACATATTCCATTCACGCATGCAATAATCATACTTACACACAACACACAACTCACATTCATTTCACATTACACGACACATAGCCAATATTTATCTATATTACACGGCTCTCGGGCCCGCATTTGTTCACAATATCATTAATTCACTAATCAATGACATTCCATCACACACAATCACCCTCACAGGGCCTAACTAATCCAGCACACATCACATTGCACATCAATTTCCATTCAACACGCAATTTCTACTATTTCATCCACATAGCATTAATCAACAAAGCACACAAGAATTACAACACATTGAGATAGGTAGAGTCCCCCCTTACCTTGGATTGACGTTTCACACGCTAAATCTACCAAGAAGTGCTCCCCCTCATGGATTTCATCCTCCAAGCATTCCTCACACGGATTCAACCTTCAATCAAGCTCCCGAACGGCTTTGGAGGCAATTAATCGATAGAAAAGACTTTAGGCATGAGAGGATCGAAGGGAGAGGGAGAAATAACTCTCCCCGAACCCTAACCTCTTTAAATCCTTTTTTGGTCGCGACACTCTCGCTGCAGTGACACGCCCTCTTGCTGTAGCAAAAAAATCAGAGAAAACTGCACTCTAGTTTCTGCAAAATTTCGCTACAGCGAGGCCCTCTCGCTACAGCGAGATTACACCCAGAAATGCACTCCAAACTGTCGCTCTCTCGCTACAGCAAGACGTCTCTCGCTACAGCGGAAAGTGATAGTTTCAGTCCTTCCTCCTAAGGCCTTCTTGCTACAGCGAGAATCCTCTCGTTATAGCGAGAACAACCCAGTATCTCGCCCTGCACTTAGGCACTTAGTCCATTTCAGCCATATCCAGTTATACATATACATACACATCCATGTACTTAATACACGTAAACATCATTATCAAATAAATCAACACACATGTGAATATATATACATATATATAATAATAATAATAATTAATATTACCAAAATTCGGGGCGTTACAAAACCCTGAACCTAACCCTATCTCTGTGAGCTTTTTAGCTTTATGTGCTTATAAATTGATGGGCTTTTTGGCCCGCGAACTTTTTGGCCCTAACCTTGATGGGCTAGAGCTAGGGTTGGGTCAGATGGACTTTTTGACAGCTCTAACCATTGGTCGTGAATGATTTAATTTCTCTTTTAATGTTATGTAAATGGTTGATGATAGCTTGTTGTATTTTAAATTTTTTATAATTTTATATTTTTAGTAAGGAATCATAAAAACCTATAAGTATTTGTAGGTACCCATTTAACGACTTTTTTGCCTGCATAGGATTAAAGGAGAAACAAATTCTCCATATGGGGTTGTTTCGTAACAAATGTTGTGTCTAGGATGAAAAATGATAGGTGTTTGAAGTATCGAAAGATACATAACCGACACATAAATTTTTTTTTTTTTAAATTAATAGTGTCGTCAAACTTGTAACCGACACTATTACAAATATTAACAGATAGATTTTGATAATACTGATCTACGGCTGCAAACTAAACACGTGGAGGTTCTCCAGTGTGTCGGACGGTTTAGATCCGACTTTAGTGTCGGTACTGCGTTTGACGACACCAATGTCAGCATGTTCAGGACCGATACACATCTGATTGGTCCATGTCGCACTATTGCAGGAGGTCCTTCCTGCTCGCCCCTCCCTCTCTCCCTTGGTGCTTCTGGTCTGCTTTTGGTTCATCTTCTTCGTTTTGTAAGTGAAAAAGTTAAAATTTTTTAGCAAAAAGCAAAACGAAAAAGCAAAGGAAGGGTGAAAGTTTTGGCATTTTTAAAAATTTGTAAGGTAAGAAGAAATGATTTTTTTTGTATGTTAGATATATATATGAATATTTTTTTAAAAAAATATAATTTCTTTTATCCGTTTTTGTCGCAGAACCCATTTCAGGAAGATCAGAAGATTGCAAGATTGAAAGGGGGCTTTCGGTGGTCTAGCATTCTCGCGTCAGGTTAGTCAAAATTTAGATTATAATTTATTTTATTGTAATTTTATGCATGTAAAAAATAGAAAAATACAAAAATACAAAAATAGATAAATATAAAAATAGAAAAATATTTAAATTAAAATTTATAATATTCTTATTTTTTACGTAGAAAACCGTATTTAAAAGTAAAAATGATGATAATATTATTATTGATATACAAATATTACTATGTTAAAATAACAAAATAATTAAATTAGATAAATATATAAATATAAATTAATTAAGAAATATAAAAAAAATTAAATTAGATAAATATATCAGGAAGAATTATATGTGATTATTATAAGGTTAATAAAATAAAAAAATAATTATAACAAAACAAAATTGAAATAATAAGAATAAAATATGTTAATTAATAAATTTTTATTATTAAAAAACTGCAGTCGTTAAATTTGTAATAATATTTCAATAAATATTATGTCCCATAATTAAGAAATAGTAAATAATTTAAAATTGTGAAGGATAAAAATATAGTTATTTGTCACTTAATTATAAATTGAAATAATTTGAAAAAAAAATTAGAGTAAAAGAATAAGGAATTAAGTGAAAAAAGGTAAATATATAAAATTTTAAGTTAAATAAAATTGAAAATGTTATTTTAAAATATAAATGATTGAAAATAAAAAAAATTAGATAATTAGTAATTTAGATATTTGAATATTTTAAGAAATTTGTAGTTATTTATATGATTTTAATTAGTAATAATAAATTTATGTGTTAATTTAAGTGAAAAAACAATTTAAATACATTAGTAAGAATTTAGAGGTTAAATTTTGTATAATAATATTTTGAAAATATAATTTTTTTTGTAAGGTATTATTGAAACTTATGCTGTAAATTTACTAATTGCAGGTAAATTTAATAAAAGAGTTTTTTTTTTTGTTACTATAATAATTGATAGAGTCTATTTTAAGGTACAGTTTTTTTAATACTGAAATGAAATTGTTTTTATAAAATTTTGTTGCTTATATTATAAATTTGAAGTTTATAGTTTAGTTGTTTAAATAGATTTCAGATGACATCATCTTTGTCTCGTAATAGGGTGTTAAATCCCAACCTCGAGGATGGTTCATTACTGTGCTATCAGTCTATTCATATTTCAGAGCATATTTGGGATAGCCGTAAACACCCAATATTGAGAGTGAGAAGAGGTCATTTCATACATGCTAGCATGGAGGGAGTTCCAGTAGAGATTATTCCTCATTTGACAGTAGCAGAATTTGCTGGAGTAGTACAGTTGGCTAGTATTCTTATTGACTGCCAATTGATTACAGCTTTGGTAGAAAGATGGCATCATAGACCCATACGTTTCACATACCTCTTGGAGAGTGTACTATTACTTTTCAAGACATTGCTATTCAGATGAGTCTTCGTATTGATGGAAGACCAATTATTGCCCCTACAGGAGGTGACAGGGCACAAATCGTTGAAAATTTGTTGGGAGTTAGACCACCTAGTTCTACATTTATAGCGTTAGCATTCCTATACAGAGAGTTATGCATGTCCACAAATATTGATCAGTCTGATATTGGAGGATTGACTCCACTTGTGATGATGTGGGCGTGGTATAGATTTCCATTTCTAACTCTCGGTGATTCTCCTTACACACAGAATGTTCTTCCTTATGTGCACGGTATGCGTATAATCTTAATTTTTTTATTCAATATTTACACAACAGTATTTTATTACAAACAATCATACTGATATTTATGTTTTTATAGGTGGTTAGGATTTCAAAATTATAGGAAGGGGAGAAAGGATCTAGCATACTTTAGATTCAAATTTGATCATTTGAAACATGATGAGGTAATTTGTTATTTGTTAATGATATATGTTATCATCAATTTATATTTATGAATAATTAAATTAATATTTTTTTTTCTATTGTAGTTTGTTTGGCAACCATATAGTATGGATTTGATGCATACTTTGCCTGCCGAATGCATCCGGTGTAGGCGCTCATCAAAGTGGACTTAGTGAGCAAACATCATCATTACTACTTGGGCATGAGCATGGAATTGATCTTAATGCTGAATTCATTAGAGCCTCAGATGCAGCAGGACCTGATGTGAGACGTAACCCTCACCATGGAGCTCAAGATCGTCGTCGACAGTGCATTCTCACTCCTCATGAGGAGGGACCTTATGACCACTCCTTGGATTCTGATTAAGAATATGTTATCATATTGTATTATAAAACTTTAAACGATGTCTAAAACTTAAGTTTTTGGTTTATTTGGTTTACATGCACGACTCGTTTATATTTAGGCACATTCCAGACATTGTCTACGACTTAAATATGTGACATAATATCAAACTAAATTAATAAGACAACATACATTAAATTAACCTTGCATACTGCTTACAATCATAAAATCCTACTTGTGATGAATATTAGCATTGCTTTGTTGAGGACAATGACGTTGATTATGACCTGGCTGTTGACATAACCTACATCATTGTCGCGGTTGTGACTCAACCCAATCTATTTCATTTCTAATTTTAGAAGCTTTTGGTCGTCCTTTACCTCGTACTCTATCTTGATCTGACAATAACTTCCACTCATCATTTTGTAAAATGTTAATTTAATTTCTAAGCGGCCACCACTGAGATGAGTATGCTTTCACAGAATACTGGAAAGTATATACAAGATCAACATACTGCCAAAAGTCTATACTTACAGTAACACAAGCAGCTATGACATGTGAACATGGGTATCGGTATGTCTGGAATTCGCCACATTCACAATTACATGTAGATAATATCACACTCCACTTATGACCCCCTTTGTGTCATTGGATTAAAAGCCTCTTCAATTTCGAACCTTGTTCTTTGTATGTCGTAACGACGAACCTGATGTAAAGATGCTTTTTCTTGATTTTTTTTCTATAACTTCAATTAATTTACGACAATATCTTTTACCATTATTCATGTCATTAATTGTGCTTTCACCCTGCTTCACAAAATATTCAACCAATCTACTATAGGTTGCTTTGACAAGGGTAGTAATTGAGAAATTTCTTGCCCCTTTTAAAACTTTATTCACTAACTTTGACAAATTAGTCGTTATGTGACCATAACGCTACTCCCTTCATCATCATAAGCCAAACTTCACTTTTCCTTTGATATGTTGTCAATCCATATTTGAACTTTAGGAGAATGTGAACGAAATGTATTAAGCTTCGCTTCAAATCTTTGCTTGTAGGGTGTATATGCTACATTTAAATAAGTTATATGGTTAATGGTGAAAAATAAGTATATATTCATAGATAATATAAAATTTAATAGTTATAAAATACTTACCTAATTTCATAAGCATACTCTTCAAGGTGGAATTTTTGAATCTTCTATTGAAATTGCTTGCAATGTGACGAATGCAATAAACATGGTAAGCATTAGGAGGTTGTCACCCAATGTGTGGGTTAGACATTGCACCTTTAATACTTTGATGGCGATCAGATATCAAACAAATTCCAGTTTTATCAGTAACATTTAAACGAATCATGGCTAAGAACTATTTCCATGCTGATAATGTTTCTCCTTCAACAATGACAAATGCTATAGGAAGCACACTGTTATTGCCATCTTAAGTTGTAGCAATTAGCAATGTTTGCTTATACTTACCATACAAAAGGTACCGTCTATCTGTATTATAGGCTTACAAAACTTGAAGGCTTCATGACATTGCCTAAATGACCAAAATAATTTATGAAAGACTCTAAATCTATTATTCATTACATTACCTCTCACATAATCATTGATCTCAATTTTGTAAACTGACCCTAGAGCATGTAATTGCATGTATTCTAACCATCTTAGTAATGTTATATAAGATTCATCCCAATCACCAAATATTGTCACAATTGCTTTTTACTTTGCTTTCCATGCTTTTTTGTATGAAATTGAATACGCAAATTGTCCACTTATTCTCTCTTGGATTAATGAGGGAACTGAAGGTTCTTCTTTGACCATACCTGTCAATAAAATTAAACAATACGTTTCAGCTAATGATCATTTCAAAATCATTTTAAATAGACAAATAAAAATAATCTCGATCGAGTTTCACGTACCAAGAATGCATGAACAAATAAAATTTGAATCTAACTTTTTGTGGTCTTGGGAAATCATAGTATTTACGCAGGTATGCATACCACTCTATCTCGTAATTTTTCACTTATTTGAATTTTTAGGTAGGAATGCTCTTACTTTCCAAGGACACCCGGAATTATGATTCACACACTTGACAAAATAAGTTGATGCTTTTGACTCAACCACAAAAAATGTTTGATGTTTCTTAATTAGATAATGTTTTATTGCCACTTTAACCTCCTCTTTAGAGTCAAAGAGTTGTCCAACATATAATGCATCTCCTTCTACCCATGATTGTGACAAATGCAACTCAGAAAAACTCAATTCTTGATCAAGATGTTCCTTATTAATAGCAGTGTAGTGTAAACTTATGTTCCAAAAAGGTGTTATAGAATCTGTATTAAACTCAACTAATGTTAGTTAAAAATATTTTACAATTATTATATTATATAAAATTGTACGGTAAATTGTCCTTGCATACCGTTATTTCTTTCAATGTTTGGAATATTCATCATTGAATCGAAACCATCATCCAAATCAGTATCAGAAGAACTATCTAAATGAATTTCTCCTTCATCTTCATAGTCATCATCGTACTCATCTTCTTCATCTGTAGATACAGCAACAAATATTTATTAATAATTTATAAAATTTTAAACATCATATAATTTAAATAAATATTATACATTACCTCCTTCAATTACATACTCTTCTTCATTCTCATTAACATTAACAGTTGGGAGTGATAAATTTAAACATAATGAAGTTTCACCTACATGAGAAGTTTCACCAACCGCAATATCCACATAAAACTTAACTACATTTCTTTGATGTCGTTCTTGACAAGCACTTATCATACAGTCAATGTCTTTATTATCACATACATCTAAAATTGCTTACTTTCCACTTTTTCCATCAACTAAAATTCGTGAAATCAGTCTAAAAATTATATTACTATTGCACAATCTTAATTTTGTATGTATTTTTTTTCAGCATCTCAAAAGTAATTTCACGTTCTCTTTTAATCATTTTTTATTCCCTTCAAATATGATATCCTCATTTTCTTCGTACACTTTTCCATTCCAGTATAAAATAACCACAATTTAAGTCATCCTATATATCAAATTAAAAAATACAACAAAAAATATTACCAAAGTATACCTAAACAAATAGTAACAAAAAATATTATAAAAATATAAAAATAAAAAAGATTTACATTTATATTTTTAATAATATTATATTAACATTAAATAATTTAATTAATTACTACAAATATTTTTAATTTCATTAATTTATAATAATATTAAAATTATTAATTCAAATTTAATTGCAATAATTAAAAAATTAAAACAATAAATTAATAACATTCTAACCTTCACTTTCTTCTATACTCGGCAACTTCTTCAAAATTTTTCGCAACCAATACAAACTCGTTCACCTATATATATGCATTTTAATTGAATAAAAATCACTGGATAAAAGACTGTCTTTTGGTTTGTCCAATAGGTAAGGAGATGGACGAGAAATGTGTCGGCGTCAAAGCAACTGACACAGCGCAAGTGTCGGCATTCTACCAGCTGATACACAAGTGTCGCCAAAAATAAAACTGACACACATGTGTCGAAGTACAACGAGCCGACACATATGCCACGTGGCAATAATTAGACTTAGTGTCGGTAGTTTTGTAGCCGACACTTTACATTGTATCGTCAGATCATTTTACAACACTTTCATATCACCGTAGACACAACATTTGTTATGAAATAACCCCATATGGAGAAATTATTTCTCCTTTAACTCCATGCGGGCAAAAAAGCCCTATTTAACCTTACAAGTACCCATTATTTGTGTACCCACATAGGTATTAGGGCAAGTTTCTGTACATAGGGCGAGTGACGAGTATTTACTATTCACACATCATCTTCCTACATGAAAGTTCCTAATACAATGTGAATGAAACACAATGGTGGAAGCCATTAGTGTTGGGATTCCCTTGATCACCATGCTTGGGTTTAGCAACTAATACTATAATAAAAGGCTTATGGAAAGACGAAAGTGATTGCTAGGGAATGTGTAGAGAAAATTGTGAAGAAGTTAATGGATGGTAGGATTAAGCATTGAGAATCAAAGTCAAAGAGATGCCATAGAAAGCTTGGAAAGTCAAAAAGGATGGATCCTACCACAACAGTCTTGTGGCCTTTATAGATCACCTTAAAAGCTTTCTACAAATGAAACTTGACACTCTAGAGAGATGAAGGATTAAGGATTTAGGGTTAATTTTTTTTTTCAAGAAACAGAAAAATTGAATGTTTCACTAACGGAAGAACTTTTTTTGCACATGCTGGTAAATATAAGGCATCTCATTAGACACTTTAAAAAGTTAGAATTTAAATTGCATATGACCAAACATATAAGAGTTAAAATAATCCTTTTCCTTATTATTATTAGTAGTGTATTTTGTTATGAGTTGTAATTATGTGAATAAATTTGCATAAGTTTGTTACTTATATAGAGTTGAACTTTAGCTGCCATTTTAGAAGTTCAAATAAGTTTAGGTTTATCAAACTCGACCAACATAAGCCTGCTACTTGTATATATAGCCCGAGTAGTTCAAATATATAGTTATATAAAAAATCATGCTAAGTATAGAAATTAAATTTAACACTATTCTAATTTTAATAAATAATAAAAAAAATAATTCATAAATGAATGTTCATATAAAAATCAAAATGAAATTATAGAAAGCCTAAAAAAAAAAATAGTATTAAGTACAGGAACCACAACTTTAATTAAATATATATTTTTATTTTCATAAATAATAATAATTTATTTAAAAATATCATTTCATTACTTAAATTCAATTCTAAAGAAAGACTATTATTGTTAACATTTTAAAAAAAAGTACAATTTACACTTGGCAAAATAAATAAAAAATCACTTTGACATCCTTTTATGCTTCGTAAAATTATATCGATTATTTTTTATAGAGTAAAATCTGTGTTAACAAAAAATATATAATATATAACATAAATTAGCCTTATTAAAGCAATGGAATATACGAGATAACCTCATAAATAGTAAGGTGAATTTTTAACAATGACAAAATTACCTTTATTAAAGTGATGCTAGCAATAAAGATGATAGGCCAAAGTAGTGTTAGAGAATGTGAAGTTATAATGGTGAAGAAGGGTTGTTATGAAATGTGGAAGGTTTCAAGTGATGATAGTGGAAGGTGTCATATTGCAGTGATAAAAGGATTGAATTTGTGATAGATGATAACAATGGGTAGAGCCAGTTGATTTTGATGGTGATAGAAATAGCTGAATGACATTGAAGGCGTTGAGTCGCAAAGAAAATGAACGTTTGAAGCAATCTTTATAATTTATTTATTTTTTGAAGAATTTGTAATGACATTGGAACATGAATTGATTTCAAAATTTAAAAAAAAAATTAATGAAGAATTAATTTCAAATGTTCAGCTGTCAAGTAGCCAAATCATGCACAACCGAATTGGATTCTCTAAAAATACACAGTCTACATTCCAATCTCAAATTTTTATTTTTTTATTCTCCTAATAACATTTCTATATGAGTATTATTCCTTTCGGGATGGAAACAGGCCAGGCCGTCTGACAAGAGCCTGTGGCCTGACCTAGTTTAGGCCTGGCTTGACCTGACCTTTTTAATAAAAAAACCAGACTCAAACCTTTTTTAAGACCTGTTTAAGTAAATAAGTCAGACTTAAGCTGTTTATAAAGCCTGTTAAGCCTGACAGGCCGGCCTGTATAAATATATATATATATATATATATATATATATTATAATTTAAAAATAGAGCTATCAAAATATATTTAAATAATAAAGTTATTTAATAATATATTTTTATATTCTTAATTCTGTTATTATTAAATTAATATATTATGTTATAATTTTATTTATTTATAATTATAATAAACATAAATTTTATTATATTAAAAATTAAAAATATTTATACATGATTACACTTTTTAAATAATAAATTTATTTAATAATAAATTATTATATTTAAACAATTTAAAAAATAGTTAAGTCTTTGAACAGGAATAAGACGTAATCAAAACTAAACGAAATAAAATTTAAAAATAAAATAATAAAATTATATTAACATATTTTTTATACTCTTAATTTTATTATTATTAATTTAATTATTTAATTATTATATTAATATATTATGTTATAATTCTTTTTATTTATAATAAATAGAGATGGCTTAAATCTGAATTATATTTTATTTGAAAGTAAAAATTTATAAAAAAAATGATAACAAAATAAAATAAAAAACTTATTATAATATATATTAATATATATATATATATATATATATATATATATATATATATATAATCAGACCATGTAGTAAATAATATAAATAATATAATTATAAATAAATTATATAATAATATATATTTTTATAACTTCCACATGTTTTAATTAAATTATTAGTCAATTTATCAATTTATATGTAATTTATAAGTATGTGTTTTAATTTATTGTATTAGTAATATTTTCTATATTACATTAATATTATAGTGTAATTAATTTTATATTTATTTGTTAATTTAAAATAACAAATTAATGAGACAAATAAAATTAAATATTTTGTAATTATTTTTTAATTTAATAGTTATTATTGTTTTTATTTTATATATATATAGTACATTAAGTTTAAATTTTTATATTAAGTTTTATCACATATTTTTTAATTAAGATAAAAATTTAGAAATATAAGTTATTTTAATTTAAATATAAATTTTAATAACTCTTCCTATACTCATATGTTATTTTTCTGCATCTATGAATTTTATAATATAAGTATTTATCATCTACAATTTTTATAATGATGATATTTATTTATTTTTTAAAATATAATAATTTTTTTAGTTGATTCAATAAATTTTATAAGTGTTATTTTTTTAATTTAATAGTTATTATTATTTTCATTATATATATATATATATATATATATATATATTGCAGTAAGTTTAAATTTATTTTTTTTAAAACATATAATTTTCTTTTAATTGATTCAACAAACTGTGTGAATGTTATTTATTTTTATCAATTTTATGTATTTACTATAACTTTATTTGTTTAATATAAGATGTCTTTAAATAAACAAAATATGTTTCTAAAATAAAACTAAAATATTTATTATTTATATAATTTAAAAAAATAAAAAAAATAAATATAAATTTTATTAATATAAAATATTTATAATTCATACTTAAATAATATTTTAAAAATTATTTAATAATTATTAAGAATATAGATAGAAATTAGAAAAATGTATAAACTAATTTAATAATAAAATATTTATATTTTTATTAATATTAATTTTTTTTAACAAGCTTTGTTAATAGGCTTTAGGCCAAGTCAGACTACTTAAACAGGCCAGGCCAAACCTAAAATAAAGCCTTTAACAGGTAACAGGCCAGACTCAGGCCTAATAATTATGTTACAGGCCAGACCTGTTTAGAGTAAAGCCTAACCTGGCCTAACCAATTTCCATCTAAAGATCTTAAACTGGTTTCACCATTCTAGATACTCTGATTCACAAATAACCTTACAAAACTCTTCATGTCAACAAAAATGTAATCTTTCTTCAATAGTTATTAACTCGACTCATAGAGTCACCAAACATGTCACTACAGGAAAAATTGCCCTTCCAGCACCCATGACATTCAAATTATAAATCCAATTCTCATCTACATTCATTTTCATCTATGGAGACTTTAGAAGACACTAAAATATATAACTTAAATTAGAATAATTATAATATGATTAAAGAATAATCCAGTAAATGTTTGATAAAGTTTTATTTTAAAAAATAAATTATTACATCAATATTATGAAAAAAATAATTTTTTAATAAACTTGTAAAGTAATTTTGTTAATTTACCATAAATAAATAAGATTTGTAGAAGGCTAACTGGGTGTGGCAATTACAGTGACCCACCACGTTCCGTTCTGAGTATGCTGGCCTGTCACTATCCACCACAGCACCCCTACATGACCGCCACAACACCAACAACCGCCACCAAATGTCAACCAATCCCTTAAAACCACACAAGTTATAACAAAGCCAAACCACACCACAATTTATGACCAAACCACGCACTCACTCTACCCATTGAAATGGCCACCCCGTCTTCACCCCAAAACGACGCCGCATCGCCCTCAAAGAAGCCCCAACCCATACCATGGACCCACCAAGAAACCGTTCACCTCATCCGAGCCTACCAAGAGAAGTGGTACTCTCTCAAACGCGGCCCTCTCCGTCAAAACCAGTGGGAAGAAGTCGCCGTCGTTGTCGCCGCCCGCTGCGGCTACGACCTCAACCACCCCTCCAAGTCCGCCCTCCAGTGCCGCCATAAAATGGAAAAACTCCGTCAGCGCCACCGTGCCGACAAAAAACACCGCCTCACCACCCCCACCGCCCCCGCCAGCGCGTGGCAATACTCATCCCTCATGGACGAACTCGAACGCGGCCCCCTCCCTATTTCCGCCTTAGCCCCTTCGCGAAACGACAGCGATGATGACTTCGACGACAACGACACCAATCCGCATGAAAACGATGAGAGGGAGAGAGAGAGTTATATCAAGTCGAAGAGTATTAATCATATTGTTAGCCATAGCCAGAGACCTATGAGAACCAAGGAGAGACTTGTTTATTACGATGATATCGGTGATGATGATGAAGATGACGATGATGATGATGATGATGAAGATGATGAATATGATGATGGGGGTGACGATGGTGTTTTAGGGTTGACTGCGGAGATGAGGGCTTTCGCGGAGAGGTTTATTGGGATGGAGAATTTGAAGATGGAGATGATGAAGGAAACGGAGAGGTGTAGGTTGGAGATGGAGAAGAAGCGGATTCAGATGATTCTCGAATCGCAGCGAAGGATCGTTGATTCCATTGGGAGGGTTTTCGGTTCTTCCAAGAGGATCAAGATTGGTCAACAAACCTGAAGGTTTTTTTTTTCCTATTGTGGCTTTCAATCGGTAATTTCTGTTTTTATTTTAATTGCGGATACTATCATCCTGTTGTAGGGTTATATATTGATTTAGACTTTTATCGAAGATATCAGCTTTGCAATTGTTGAATTATTCTTCTTCAATGCAGAGTCGTTTTCGTTTCGTTTTCGTTTTGTATTGCAAGGCTTGTAATTTGTATGTAACCTGTTTTAGAAATTTATGGCTACATGGTGGATTTGCTTGCAGATTGTGAAAATAGAAATAAACTCTGGTTGCTTTCTACCACAGAAAAGTCTACAAAACCAGTTGAATGCCATGCTGAGAGTTATTTATCCTATTTTTTGTTTCGTTTGAAGTCCTTACTACACACCTCAATCACGTGAGGGTAAGTTAATTTTTTTGGTCTTAGTTGAGTTTTACAGTACTAGCTTTTTTCTATTATGATTTTATTGAAAGTCATTTACTACAATAGTTGTTAGTATTAATATGTGCATTTTCCTAAATGGATCAACTTAAGGTGCAAGTGGCTGCGTTTTCTTTCTTTTAAATAATAACTTTCTATTGTGATATTGATTGAACCTTACGAGAAAGTCATTTACCACAATGGTTTGTTTGTTGCTACTAACTGCAAAAGTATTAATACATGCATTTTCCTTTATTACATACGGATCAATAATATGCATGTGTGCTGACTGGTCAGTTTTCTTTCTTTTATATTATAACTTTGTTATGGAGAAGATATCTTGGGGTGAATGAGTAAACGAAAAGCAAAAATACAAAAATCCATTACTTTAATGGTAGAGTCAAGTAATCGTTAATTCACACTTTTATCTTCTCTGTCAATGTAGTAAATCTGCATTTCTGTCAAGAACAGCAAAAATACTCGGGCATGAGCAGGAATGATTTGTATCTTAGTCTTACAATATATTTTACTAGAGGCTATTAGCAGTTGATTTATGTTATTTTTCTACGTATCCTGTGCTTACCCTAGAAAATTTGTTTTTGAGTCCATGAGCTTGTGGCTCAACTGGTTTCAGCCCCAGTTTCTTAAACTGGAAGCGTTATGATATGATCCTGTTGGACTTGGAGGTTTAACCCTCTATTAGCCCACCTTTTCCTCTCTTCCTATCTTAAGCTTGCTCTTCCCAACTAACCTTCGAAGAAGTTTTTCTGCATTAATCTTTATATCACTGTTATTAATGAGGAATTGTGAAAGATTCCTCTTTTAAGATTTTTTCAATATCACACATGCTTCTTGTTGGTTATTGTAGTTCCAAGACAACTAGAGACATATGACAAGACTGGCATTCTGCCTATGTTTCCTAATTCCTTTTGAAACACTCGAACCTAGTTGTCATACGGTACCGTTTATGATCAAACTTTCCAGTATGATCAAACTTTCCAGAAAGAAAGCTTCTAAACATTCTGACCATATAATTTGATCATGCTAGTTTTAAAGGTCTACTTCTCTTAAGGAATGTCTTTTGTCAATCCTTCTCCAGTTATTTCCTGCTGTAGGTTATTCCTTGATATGGAGGTGAAGATTTTCACCTCCTTATTTTTCAAGTAACCTATAGATTTTTTGTCCAAGACAAGATGCTCATTTAAGGTTGGCCTTTTAAAGCTCTTTAGATGCTCATATGTCCATATCTATTTTCATTAGATAGAAAATTTATATCAATAAACTATATAACTTATAAGTAAATTAGAATTAACAAAAAATGATACACTTGCTTGATGGACAATAACACATCCTTTTATTCTGGTGTGAAACTTTTGTTTTCTTTATTTGAAGTTTGGTTGAGCCCATTAACCAAATAATCATAAACTGCCCTAACCCAATTTAAGTTATCTAGATTATTTAAATCGTCTAGATACTTAAGGGCTGCTAAATACAAATGACAATAGTTGTCTATTATCATTTGTATTATTTATTTGCAAGGCCTTTGTAATTGATTCAAATGTGATGTTTCCATCACATAGATGATAGACAGTAGAAGAGCTGCTACCATCATTTAGATTTATATCTCTTCCTTGGCAACGCAAACCAAGGATTAAAGAGATATCCTCCACAGTAGGTTTCATAAATTTATTTCCGATTCTGAAAGCAGTGTATTAGTCTTCCCACCTAAAGTATGAAAACAAAAGTGAATAAGATGAATTAATTGAAAAAGTAATTAATTAAATAAAATTTAAAATTAGTTTGGCGTTATCTCTAATAATTAATTATCCTATCAGTGAGTTGCTTATTAGCTTCAGCAACCAACTAAAAGGGGTATTTTCAATTCTATTTTGTTGAGCCTCTGATAATTGTTTATTTATTTTACAAGTTGTTTTAACTGCACACTGGGAAATACGTAACTTTGAAGATGACTCCATATTATAATGTACCTGAATTTTTACTAACCAAAAACAGCAGAAAACCATGTGAAAATTTGAACACATCAGAGAAAAATCACATGAAAAGCAGAAAACCACATGAACCATAAAAATTACGATAAAATAAAGTAATGTATGTGCGGTCTCACTAATATTTTACTCAAACAGTACAAGGGTAGCTACATAATTGACCAAGCTGGAAACTACATAAGTTTCTAATTACAATGACAAACCGTAATTGGCAACTTCATCACCTGTAAATTGTAATTGGTCGTGGACTGTGATTTAGCCAAACTGCATTTAAATAGAAAAGGTTTTTTTAGTTTTCTTTTGATTGTGTAATAGTAAGAAATTTCTCAAGTAGTTTGACTTGGACAAGTGATTTTTGACCTAGTACTAATATCCTTGGCTTCCAAACAGATATCATTGTTGGTCAAAGCTAGGATGCTCAATAGCCAATATTTTGAAGTTGATTACTCTATATATTGCAGAAGTCTTGAAACTTGAAAACCATCTGCTTCACCTTACCAATTGGGATTAAAATGTACTTCCTTTTAAAGAAGGTTGGAAACTATGAAGAATTTGAAAGAGAAATAGCAAAGTTGCTGAACGTGGTTTAGCCAATGTTCAACAATTTCATGTTTCCAAGTATTGAATTTGAAATTTTGAATGATTAGATGTGGGAGATTGTCTCCTATTAGGAAGCCTATCTTTTCTAAGGTGCAACAAGTAGAGATGAAGCAAAGCATTGCTATTTCATTTGATAAAAACTTTAAGAAAAGTTAATATGAAATGTTTGGAAAGTCTAATTTGTGCTTAAATCATTGAGGCTTTTCATGATGTTTTATCATCTACTTGTGCACTACTTCTAGTGACAGCATTGGTTGGAAACCTATATCTTCAGTTAGATAGTCAGTTCCATGCTACTTCATACAGTAGCTCATCAAAATTACTGAATGATAGTGTTTGATCAATTTGTAAATAATATCAACCTTCAAGCAGATTCCATACTCATCTGATAAAATCTGCTGAATGGATTCTTTATTTGAAAATTAGTAATTTTGTGTTGTATGCTATGATGCTTAAATTCTTTAACGTGCAACATGTAATAGCAATTTAAAGGTCAGTATGGGGTGTTTGTGATTTTCTTGTTAGCATATCAAGTAGCAATTGCTGTTTGTGATGCAGCGGAACCATGGCATTTAGGATTTTAAGATGCAGCAACACCTATGATGCAAGGAATTTAAAATATTTCTTAAGACTCACTGAAAACATGAGAACAAGGGGAACACTATACGTGGAAGTGGGTTTGAAAAACAAACATATGGTGGATAGAAAAGAGGGAGGTCGGTAATTGGTGCCGACATAGGCGACGCGCATAACAACCTTTTTCTTACGAGAAGCTTGCCATGAGTGAGGAGAAGAATCGAAGTACTCCAGCGCTGTCAAGGCTGCGCCGTTGCTCATGCTCACCACCACTGCCTAATCTTTGTCAGACCTTCAAGCTTCTTTGGAAACAGTTCTACTCCTCTCTCCTTGTCCTTAATCCTATCAAATATTTTACTTTTTCTACCAGTACCTATTATAAATGTTTAATAACTTAAATTTTAAAAACTAAAGAACTAAAATATAAATATAATAACTTTCAAAACTTGGTAATGTTACTTGTGCAAGTGTGCATCACTTGAATGGCTTGTGCATTGTAGCCTGGGCCCCACATTTGATCATTTATATTAATGTATTGAAGATTTGTGGGAAAATGATGTGCTGATTTATTTTGCAGAATTTTCGCATTTTTTTTGGTCTTTTACCATTTTTGGTCCTTAATCCTTTTTGTGTTTACGGTGCCCCATTGCTTGGATATGTAGAAGAGAGATTTCTCCCTTTCTGTAAACAAGGACGCATCAAATTAGTTCTTGAAATTAATTAATACCATTAGTTAATTTATCAATTTGGGTCCATAATGTGACTGATTTGTCCAAATTGATTGGTGGTGTAAATATCCGGATCAAATAAATTTATGGCTGATGAAGTTGGGGGCAATCTAAGTGCTAAATTAAAGTGTCAACTTTCAAGACTAAATGTTTTGTGCTTTTGAAAATATATGGATTATATTGAGATGACTATATGTTGTTTGTAATACGATGCAATACAATAGTGGATTTTTAATTTTATAATATGCCTCTGTTGACTACTCAGGAGGTGAAGTTTCTTGTAAGAGGGAGGACCCATTTATTTTGCTTATTTATTGTCTCTTGTGCCTTGAATTCACACGGAAAACATGTATAGTGTAGTGATTTACATGTTCGGATTGAGATTTTGTATTTGAAATTCAGAGTTCTGTCTGAAAATTGCATGCGTATGAATTAAGCATAATCAATCCTGCAAGCGTGTGTAAGATTTTTTAACTAGTAAGACTGAAAAATGTGTTTAAAATAACTCTTGGATCTGTAAGTGTGCCAGCGAGATTATTTACCTGGTAATTATTGGGTGTCAAGCATCCAATTTGTTACACTAGAAACTGACTCATGCAGTTTCATGGGTTCATTGGTTCAACGTTTTTCTTTTCTTGATAAAAAGAGTTTTAAGTAATTCTCTTAACGGCAATTGATATTTGTTAATATTAATTTGCTGGCAAAGGTGTTACTCTTTACATTAAAAGTTATATTGAAGGGCAAATAACTATGCTGTGAACAAATTGTTGATAACATTTTCTTTTTTAAGTTATATTTGTATACCTAAAACAATAACGCAAAAGATATATTCAAAGAAACCGTCAAACTTGATCGTATTAACATGTGATGGAGAAAGTATACCCGCAGAAACTATTTTCTGACATAAAGATGTCCTTTTTGTTTGTATGAAAAAAATTACATAAATATGCAATAGTACTGATAAATAAACACAAATTTGTTATTTGAACAAGAGTAAAGTTATATATATTTCTCTTTTTTATGCATGCATTTTAAAAATATTATTCAAAATCAAAGGTGTTAGAAATTAGTTAGGACTGTTAGTTTTATGGACTATATAAGTCTCCTATTTCTTATAATCTCATCTTTTCACTCATTTAAATTAATACAATTTTATTTTTCTTAAAAAAAAAAAAAAGGTTAGCACTAATAAGCCTGTAATATGCTAAGAAAATGTTTTACTTTAAATACACAAGAAATAACAATAAACATGTCTAGTTGTGTACAGTAAAGAGCATTGAGTGTTCTGAATAGGTTTTCAGGTCGAACTATTAGTTTATAAGACGTATCAATTGGCATAGAAATAAATAAATGGTTGTACAAAATAATATAAGTTATTCGAAAGAAAAAAATGTTAGCCAATATTGTTCCCTTATGGATAGTTTGGATGTGAGGGTTTAGAGGGAGTAAAAAGGAAAAGTCTTTTTTCTTAAAAAAAATTAAGTTATATAGTATTTAGAAAAGTAAATAAAAGATAAAGGTATTAAGTTTATGACTTTTGGATATGCCTGAGAGAGAGAGGTATAAGAGATAATGAGGGAAAATATTTTTTTATTTTTAAATTAAGAAAGTTCTACAATATTAATATAAAAAGTTAATAAATTTATGTTGATTTATCATTTAATTTTATTTCAATTTTCAAAAAACTATCAAAATAAGAAAAATATTTGTTAGTGATATAGTCAAGCCTAAGGCTTTCTAAGGACTTATTTGGAAAAACTTATAGACAGCTTATTAAAAATAATTTATGGTTCTTATAAGTTATTTTCAACTTATTTAAAAAAAAATAGTATAATTTATCAGAATAAGTAATTTTTATTTTATTTTAATAAATTTTATTATTAAATTTATGATATAAATTATTATTTCAAAAAAGCTTATCGAATAAAGGTTTAAGTAAGTTGTGTATCCAAAGATGTGCTAATTCTGCTTCTAGTAAGGGTACTAGAAGGAATATGGATTCCGATTCACACACAGGTAAAGATGGAATTTCCAAAGATACTTCAATGTCAAATTAGTGTGTTTCAACAGAATAAGTTATACTAAAGAAAATCTACAATGGTGTGAGAGAGATGTGTTATCTATAATGCCCAGATGTGAGTGAAGATACAACTTTAACATTTATAGTTGTCTATGTGATTATCTAAGTGTTGAATGGAGCCTGTAACTGCTGAGTATTTTGGAAGCCTTAGCATGAGACGTGAACAACTAGCTTACATTCTTTGCTTTCAAATGTAGTGAACATCAAAGGGCAGACTTAGTGTCTCTCTGGGCTTCAGCTGCCTCCAATATATGTCATTTTTTCTGACAAAAAAAAAATTGAAATAAAATTTTTAACATCAAATTTAACAACATTGTAGTTTTACTCAAAAATTTTATTTTTATCTTCTAAAGTCTCAATTCAACATTCAGGATTTAAAACTAACTACTATTGAGACACAAGCAACCAAAGAGGATCACTACTCCCAAGAAGCTCATTCACAACTATTCAAATAAAGGATTTCTTATACCTTAGTTTCTCTAGTTTGGATTTGATTTAGTTTTTCAAGTTATTTTAACCTAATTAAATCCTTCCACTTTTAAAATTATACAAAATTAGTCCCTTCTTTATTTTTTTCCCTACTTAAAATCCTCAAATTATTATTTTTTATCTAAAAATCTGGAAGGTTTATGATGAACTTGGAACATGAAATTGTTTTAATCGTTTATAAGCGAGCAGTTTAGTGAAAACTAAATGAAATTTGAAGAATTTTATAAATGTGAAACTATGATTCAAGGAGAAAAATGATATATTATCTTTTCTGAGTGAAATTTAATAATTTGGTTGGTGAATGTTGACTAAAAGATTATTTAATCAATTAAATTTGTAATAGTTTTTCATAGAAAGTAAGATTTTATAAGTTATAGGTGGAAAAATAAAGTGGAGGACCAAATTTGCTAAACTTTTAAAGTAAAAGTACTGAATTAGCTAAAAATTTGAGAGACTAAAATTGTATATAGCCTAAATTAGAGTGGGGAAAAAATACAATTAAGCTTAAATAAATTTAAGGGTGAAAATTTTTTATTTATCTAGGAGGATAGTATTTATATATATATATATATAATAGAAAGGATAAAGTAATGTAAAGAAATTTAATTTAAGTTCTCTAATCAGTGATGATATTTTCTTATCTTAATTTATCAACACATTCTTAACAAATGTTATTTAATGTTAAGAATATGATGAAAAAATATCTTCATGCAAGTAGTCTATAATGGTTGTCATTATCAATCACTTAAAACACTACTGCATAACTTGTTTTTCTACTACAAAACCCTCACCATTGATGACGAGACTAGATTACAAGTAGTTTATCATGACTACTAGATTTGAACCTACATCATTAGTTTACACGCTAATGTTCGAGTGATTTTCTACATAAATATAATGGTTAAGATTATTTTGGTATTTATATTGAGTTTGGTATTACCATAAGAATAGGAAAACAAGGCATCAATTGCCAAATTTTCATGGCTACTAGATTTGAACCTACATCATTAGTGTACACGCTAATGTTCGTGTGATTTTCTACATAAATATAATGGTTAAGATTATTTTGGTATTTATATTGAGTTTGGTATTACCATAAGAATAGAAAAACAAGGCATCAATTGCCAATTTTCAAAACTAGGCAAGATTCTAGAACTGAATCTAAACTTGACACAGTTCGTTAGATTCTACTAAACTAGGCAAGATCCTAGAACTGAATTTAAACATGACACAGGTCGTTAGATTCTAATGGGTTTCCCCAATTAGCAAGATAACAAAGTAAATTAGCAAATCAGAGCATAAGTATTGTAATATATATCAACATCAATTAGTACTTCCCAAAAAGAATTAAATATGCATGTGCATTTGTGTGCTGGAGAGTACATTTCCACTAATATACTAATCTCAGGATAAAATCATGCACCAATGCAGGCGGTAGAGTTTCTTTCTATGGCATTTTTCAGATACATGTGATTCCAAAGTTTAAACTTTAAGGTTGAGATTTACAATTTTCTTAATCGAACCACTAACACATTTGGTAGAAACAAAGCTGACTTAATGCTGGAAAATGCATTTAAATCTTGGGAGTACAAAAACTGCAATCATCAATCTCAATTAGGGGATTTCAGCATGGCTGACAAAGACATAAATAAATGCTGTCAAATGAGAAACAAAATGACTCATCTTATTGACTAGATTTGCAGTCTCTGCATTCAATATTAACGAGGTTTCCAGTCATTGCAGATACTGATGCAATAACTAATACCTTTTTTAATACAACAAAGAAAAATTTTGCTGATAAGTGATGAAACAAATCAAAATGTGTCCTTAACTACTTGAGTAAACAGAGAATCTTAATAAATTACAATAATTTCATCAGGATAGAATACAATCTGCAATGATTTACAAGCATCAGCTTCACCAAAGAGAAAAACTAGAATCAGTGTGTTATAATGACACATTTTTTATACGAGGCAAGATAACACCCTTACTCTAACCATTATCACATCCTCAGCCCTCACGATGAAACTGGTATGAAATGGCAAAAACTTCCAAGCACAAGCATTTTATAGTGAAAATTCAAATGCTGTTGTGGTTGACACATTAAAGATGTAAGGATCAGCTCTTAAAACATTGTGTTTCATAAACTTAAAATGGTTACAATATTGAAAATTTCCACAAGTGCAGATGGTAGTACTAAGATAATAAATAGCATTATCAGCCGGTTTGAACATCAGAAAACTTGTATTCACAAAACCTTCAATAGGCTTTTGCCCATAAAAATGATTTCTATCCCAATTATCTAAAGTAATCATACATTCGCTGATCTAATAAAACAAAAAGGAACTGTTCCTCTACACATGAGAAGGTAAAACAAGACAAAAGGAAAGGGAGGGGGAAAGTACAAAAGAAAAAAGAGACGACCCTGTACAAATACCTCTATATTCGTCTCTTTACAAAAAAATAAAAAGGGGGGTCAACCTTCTAAGAACAGTGGTAATATACAAGATTTGCGAAACAAGAACAAAATAAGCAACGAAGCCTGCCAATATAACTTTGGTTAATATTTTAACAGGACCTGTGCAGAAACAACGAATATCAGTTTCCATAATCCACAGTCCCCATCATGAATAGCCAGCTACATCTGCACAAAACCCCATGGCAGAAATGAGGTCTCTCTTTTCTTTTTTCATTCTACCATGAAAAATTAACAAATACACCAAAGTAAAAGAACAAGAAAATGGCCAGATACACATATACACGACCAAACTGAAGCACAAATTGTTATGAAACTTTGCAACTTGTGAAACATTTTATAGAACTATCATCATAGGATATTATTCATGAGAAATTAACAGGCATCAGACCTCAATATACATGTTAGCAAAGACAGCGTATTCACAAAGATACAAAAATTTCTATACATATCAACATACATCGTTAATCAATTTAAAACTACACTTTTTGTCAAGTGATGTAATCATGAAAATAATAAAACCATTGAGACATGCCTTCACTTTTTAACTGTTTGGGAGAGTTAGTTGGTGACATGATATCAGAGCCTCAACCAAGTGGCCGAGATGGTAAAGCCGAGATTGCAGGCTGGTCTTTTCTGCAAGTTGTGTGAGACTTGTGTTGGGATTTGGAACCAAGAGGGTCTTAAGGTATTTGACCCTGGTGGAACTTACAGGATGATGTAAGCTACTGACCATGTCCACACTGGAAGTCAGAACAAATGCGAGTAGTCAAGTGTTTGGTTACCAACTACAGGATTGCAATGCTGGGAAATGGGACCGTGGTTCCAAGGATATGGGTCCAAACCTATTGGATAGAGGCAGTAGCTTCAGGCCACAAACAGCGGTATACAAGGGGAAAGTGTTTTTCCAACTAGGGGATCTAAGGATATGGGACAGATCCACATTATCACCTTGATGAGGGGGAGTATATTAGTCTAATAGTAAAGTTATGTTAGTGGAGAAGTTAGTCAGGTTAGTTGGACATGTTGCCTATATATACAAGAGAAGTTTAAGAGTGGATTTATCTTGTGATTTGAGAGTAAATTG
This sequence comes from Abrus precatorius, assembly GCF_003935025.1. Taxonomy (NCBI): domain Eukaryota; kingdom Viridiplantae; phylum Streptophyta; class Magnoliopsida; order Fabales; family Fabaceae; genus Abrus; species Abrus precatorius. The sequence continues at coordinate 9,620,743 of NW_020874439.1, read as the reverse complement.
GTGCCCTTGGGCATTGAGAGGCACAGACCCTCAACATCCGTGTATGTGTTTCTGTCTTGTAATGTGGGAAATAGTAGTTAAGAACTGCAAGATTCGTATAATACATATCTCGATTTGGCACAAATTTCAATTCAAAGAAATTGTACAAATTGCATGGAGACTTGTTTTTGACCTTGAATCATGCCAATCGCCCCAATTTCAGACAAATTGTGAATCGAAGCAGATTTGTACAATTCTTGCTCATTTGGGTCGCATCCAAAAAATGGGTCAGGTTATGAAACCCATTATGTAAGAAAGCAATTTTAGGGTCAATTTTTTGCAACTTTTGCCTTTATTCATCAGTAATCTGAGTTGGGGCTGAGAGGGAAAGGTTCGTCATTGCACATTTGGGTCGCATCCAAAAAATGGGTAAGGTTATGCAACCCATTATGTAAGAACGCAATTTTAGGGTCAATTTTTTGCAAGTTTTTCCTTTATTCATCATCCTAAACTCTCCCTCTCAACCCCAGCTCAGATTATTGATGAATAAAGGCATATGTTGAGTTTCACTGGGTTGAGGTTGCAGAACAAAGTTGAAAGTTCAAGTTTATCAACTGTGGGGGAATGAGCTCTATAATGGATAGAAATTTTTACTTTTGATCAGGTCAGCCTGATTAATAAATTGATCCAAATGGGACTAAAACTTACATTGATTATGAGTATGATAGATCTAGAGCATGCATGCCATGGCTCCAGAGTCTTTTTCGTAGGTAGTGTGCTATATCACACTCTTGGGCTTCGGCCAAAGTGTGGGTTTCCTTTTTGTGGTTGGTTGACTAGGATGTAATGACAAGAAAAAAAAATAAAATTAACTGATAATGATTATTAGAAATTTTTTAGAAGTTGATAAATATTTAGGTATTATAAATTTTTAAAATAATAATGAAATCGTAGTTGTTGCTTTTTTCAAAAACATTCATTAGGGTTAGAGCTGAATTTGAGTAATTATTGTGTTCATTATTTTGAAGTTTATATTTCACTTTATTAGATATACAGTGAGCTATTTAAATTTAAAACAGTAATATTTAGATGTTTTTGTAAGCTAAAATATGTTTTATGGCATTTTTAATTATTGATCATGAATCTTAAGATCTACATATGGTTTTATTCATGATTTTCTTTTAAAAAAATAGAGCTTCCCATTTACGATTTGAACCCCATTTGACAACCTTGATTTGGGGAGTTCTTTCCTGTATTCTTTAATAAAATTCCAGGGTCTTAACAATAAGCCTCACAACCCAAAGCAGCAAACAAACCTAAACTTTGGAGGTTAAAGACATGGTAGATCTATGCATAGGAGTTTTACTTCTTGTAGTGTTCAGGAAAGAAAATATAATAGTTGATCAATCAAGCCATCTTCATACAATACAAGTAGAAGATGACAATGAGCTATATCAAGATTTTGAAAATACTACTATTCAAGCAGATTCTTGTAGTGGTTTAGAAAGGAAATTTATGTTTTTTAACACCCATTAAATTTTCAAGCACATTTAAGGATTAGAAAATAGAAAGTAATGATTTTCTAGGCCAAAATCTTTTAGTTTTTTATTTTCAGATTCTATCAATAAAAGCTCTTGATCAATCAAATCACTCAAAGATGAATGCAAACAATCCTAAATGCATAGATCTTGTAGACCACATCTTAAAAGAATGTCAGGATCCTCAATTATAAAAAATATTCTTTTATATCTAATAAATTAATGCTAGAGCATCACAAAAACTTGTACACAAGTTTATTTCAAGTGAATGGTAACATAAATATGACAGGGATAAAAACTATAACTATAACTTTTTCAATGTTTTTAAGTAACTTTTTGTAAAATTATCCATAAAAACTTTAGTAGGGTTCTTTTGAGGTCATTTTGAGGAAAATATATCATGGAAGGAGTAACAAAATGTTTACCCAAAGGGACCTCGGACAATGTGTAAAGTGAGAGATAGACTAAAATTTTTTTGATAAAGAAATTACATTAAAACAATAATGCAAACGATATAGACCATCTATTATGGAAAAATGAGAGCTAATATGAATGAATGGTCACATGAAAAAGGATAGAATAAGAAATAATTGTGTACAAAAGAATATTGAAATAACACCTATTATGAAAAAGGATGACAAAAAAACGATTTAGTTTGAAAACGTGCAAAAACGCCCATTGAAAACGCTAGTGAAAAAAGTGTATGGCATAACTTTGAAAAAAGAATATTAAAAGGAATTTGACAATAAATAATATCTTAGAGATATCACTTTTTGACCCATTTGATTAGCATCGTATGATCTATGTAACAAATCTTAGACTAAGGCTTGATTGTTGTCGTAGAAGATAAAGTGTCTTCTCGAGAAAAATTATTACAAAGATGTTGATAATTTTATTTGATGTTCAATCTCCATTCTTCAATTGCAAAATTGATTCTCAATTTTGAATATTATTTTATACCCTTATTTATTATGAGATTTGTATTCAAGAGACACTCACCTATTACCCATACATAATTAGATACATTTATTCATTTAAATTATGGGTATTTCTAGAATAAAATATAAATTCATAACATATAATTACTTTTTTATTGATCTTGATGAATTAAGTATTTATTTTTTCTAAATAGGAATATAGGTGGTAATTATTAATAGTTTTTCCATAACATAATTAAAATATTTTATTAAATTAATAAAAAAAAATTATTGTATGTGTCTGTGCACACACATGTAGTACTTAAAAAACTGTGAATCAATTTTTACAATTACAAAAAGGAAAAATAAAATAACAAAATCATTTTACATATGCACTTATAAAGATTGATGTTTTTGCTATGACACAATAAATATATTTCATTAAATTAATAGTCAAAACAATACAAATTATAATAAAATAAAATAAGGTTTGAAGAACCAAATATCAAATAATTCATCAATTGGAGATGTTTCTTCTAATAAAATTACTAGCTGAGGCTTATATTTTATTTTTATTTTTATATTAATCTATACTATTTATTATTATAAATAAATTTTATTTTATCAATCCGCCCATGGTGCAGGACATAAAACTAGTTGACATTATTTAATAGATTTGCCCTGCTTCCCAGTGAATTCTAGAGTTTCTATGCAGTGGATTTTAGGTAATGTTCTGAAAATGATACCTAGCATGCCTATTATTCCTTTCTAGTTATCATTCAACAGACTTTTTGAGTATACCAGAGCAACAAATTTAGAGAAAATCAGCTGCCATTGAGAACAAAGTCACTGTAAATTAATGATATGACCATTGGGAAAAAACTTTCCTCTAACAGCAACACAACTTAAGAGAAGCCTACATGATGCACGTGTATTCCATGCCTATAGTGCAAAAATCAGATGACTCTGCCCCATCCCTAAGAATTAAAAGAATGAACAAATGTAATACAATGCTCACCATATTTGCAAACATACAAGCCAAAAAGTATAGAAATACCTGTACACTGCTGTCATAAAGGCATAGAGACTCCAATCCGGACAGAACAAGCACACTTGGCTGCTCCATCCATAAGAATGCATCATTCCACTTTAGAATTAGGAGGTTGGATAAACAAACTGCTCTGTCCTGATTGTAAATGCTGCACATGTTGCTGAGACTGATGTTGTAAAGCAAGATCTTTGGAAGGATGCAGTTCTTGCTCCTGTTGCTGCTGCTGCTCTGGTGCCTGATATGGCTGCTGAGATAGGATGGGTTGTGACAATGACTGTTGAAGAGGTTGTTGCTGATGCTGTTGCCACTGTGTATCAGAATTATGTGCGTTAGTCAAGCTACCTGATCTTGGCCCTAACCCTTGACTAATTGTTGGCTGCTCATTTCCAGTTGAATTTCCAACAGGTGCACTCCCCAAGGAGCTCCCTTGAGTGGTTTGATTCTTCACAGTGGAATCAAATGGTGGTTCCAATGTTTTCCACTGAGAAGATACAGAAGTAAAAACTGGTACTGCACTAGCAGAATCAATACAATCCTGTGTCATTGTAGCACATGAACTAACCTGGGGAGAATTTGCAGGCTGTTGATCAGCTTGAGCTGAATTAGATTGAGACTTGCTTGCTGACTCAGATTGCACCTGACAGTTTTGAGGCAAAATTCTCTGAACATTTGTTTGAGTTTGAATAATTTTCTTAGACTGAGGCTGAATCTGTAATGGCAGCTGATGGTGGCTAGAAGCAATAACAGCTGGCTGAGGAGGTGACAACTGACTGGATGAAACTGGTGAAACCTGCCCTTGAGAACTAGTATCGGAAGGAATATGAGGTTGTTTTGATGAAGTGGTTGTTGATCCAGAATGTACCTTCTGCTGCAACTGTGAATAGTTTGAAGAATGGGCATGACCCAAGGGCTTTGATGGGTTATTTGGGTTCAAACCAGGTCCAGGGTATAAACTTTGACCTTGCATCATGTGTATGATTTCGTCCCCTTTTTCACCAGTTTGACTTCCCACAGGCCGAGAGAGTCCATTTAGATGAGAAGTATCCACAGGGAGGTTCTGATGGACCATTATGTTTCCTCTTCCCACTCCCTTTAGAAGTTTTGCCTGGTGTTGAGACTGTACATTATGCCGCTGATTGGTGTGTTGCCTACCAGGCTGCTGATACTGCTGCTGCTGTGGTGGCTGTCGATGCCGCTGCTTTGCTGCTTGATTAGTCAACACACCAGCAGCAGGATTCCTGCTGAATCCAGGTTGTGGCTGTTGGTGCTGAGATGACAAGGGAGTCAAAGGTGAAGATGGTGCTACAGGTGAAAGAGGTACTTGCTGAGAAGAATTTTGTGGATGAACTTGGGAACTGTTCTGCAACGGTGATGAGGATATGGGAATTTGAGACTGTGCCTGGACATGTGGCATCAATGCATTTGATCCAGCAAGCTGCTGCTGGTGCTGCAGATATCGCTGCTGTTGCTGCAGTTGCCTTTCCTTTGCCAGCCGGACAGCATAGGCTTGTTGCTGTGAATTAGAGGCCTGACTTGGACCTTGAAGATGAGGACGAGGATTGCTGAGATGGGATTGTTGCTGGGACAGTTGGTGTGGCTGCGTGGCCTGTCCTGGGTAAGGCTGAACAGGTGGAGTTGTTTGATTACTAAAGGCAGAACTCAGCCCACACAGAGCAGGAATACCTTGACTGTTCCCTTGGGTGACCTGCATCTGAAGCTCTGGAACTGTCATTTGCCTTTGATGTTCTGGGTTATGGCCAGGCTAATGTCGATGAGGAAAATGTCATCATTAGAATTGAAATAAAATCACCACATATATTGACAAATACACCAATCTCCTACAAAGCCCAAGCGAGGCCACTGCCTCACTACAGTTGAAGTGAAAACAAGGATGCAAAGCTGGTTGGGATATAAGTTTTATAGTCACAAGGTGAAACACCAATTAAGCACATTTTTAATTTTAGCATTTTGCTAAGTTTTTTAAAAAAAGGCTTTTTGATCAAATTCTCTCTCTGGCAGTTTGATTATAATATAAGCCTTTGTGAAATAGATATAAGCCAGTCCAAATATTAAATAACACTACAGAATCAATTGAATCCTAAAAGGATGGAAAAAGAACATTTCTCACCCTCATCATATGTAGAGTTTCATGAGGTCGTAACATTGAGTTCCCTTGTCCAGGATGCATATTTACTGGGCTTGGCATTCCCACCATATTAGAGGAAAGCATACTTCCAGAATTAAGCATCGATGGTGATGCTATTCCTTGAAACCCTGGCCTGGCCATTGACATGCTTCTGTTAATTCCATTCATTAAACCCATACCATTTCCACCAGGAAGCATGCGAACACCCCGATCACTTCCAGAAAGAGTCCCAGACATGCTCTGCTGGATGTTTCTTCCAGATAACAATTGATTGTATTGTATTCTCTGCTGCTCATCCACTGATGAAGGTGAATTTCTTGGAATCCCATATCTACTATCCCTGACACAAATGCATTAATTATGTGTAGAAAAACAAATGATGTTAATGCACAATATATAATTGCACATCAATAATCTCCATCGATAAAAAGTGCATACCTGACAGAGGCAGTAATCGGACCAGATGATGATGACAGGTTATTGCCAAGAACCATACCAGAAGTCCCAGGTAGTGAAGAATTCACGCCAGATGTAGGAAGCATTGACGGAACAGAACCTTGACTTGATAATCCCAAACCAGCAGCATGAGAACCCTGATATCCAAAGGCTAGGACATCTGAGCTTGAATTTGTATCACAGAGATCAAGTGGCCTACATCCAGGATTCAAACATAAATTAAATTTTTGTGCCAACCACACTAATCAGGCTTACCAAAATTTTAAATTAAAAGGTAAACCCAACTACTGTTAAATGAGCATAGTAGACAATGCAATAGAGTGCAGAGTTGTAAATATTTCCATATTACCCAAAAAATAAGATAAAAGTAAACTTACGTTAAAACAGCTCCATTCAGGTAGTTGGGGCAGGCTTGGGAAAGAGCAATCATGTGTGAATTATGGACAGGCATTAATTGTTTTGAATCCTGGTTATCAATCTGCATTAAAACAAAAGACATTCTATTAGGAATCATACATATAGACTAAGGATAAAATGGGCCAATTTGAATTTATGTAGCTACAATTCTGCTCAATGGAGAAAACATTCTTCAGAAGTAACAAGACCAATAAGCAGTAATCAAGCTGTCCCAAATCAGTATGTCATGGGAAATCAAAGGAATAGCTCCAATAAAAAGGTTTAAATAAAGTTGTACTATCCAAAAAAAAAAGGTTAAACTAAAGTTGTACTATCAATATGCCCGCTAAATTTTAACTAACAAGTTTCCTTGAAATATTCCTTCCAAAAATTACTCAGACAAATCCTATCTGAAACTACAAAGGAAGAGAATCCACAAAGCCTGAACAGACCACTTCTTTAAGAAAGAGTGCTGCCACTTCACTAGCTTTAAAAGGATGGCATCATGTGACCACTATTAGGATTTTGTCCCTATTAGGTAGGCAACAAATAAGATCCATAACGTCAACCCATACTTGAGTAGGAACTGTGGAGGGGGGTTGAATCAATCCTGCTGGGGCCATAGTTTCATAATTGTATCTCTGACTTGTGTGACAAACAGCTATAAAATCTTTGATGTCATGCTTCATTCCTGCCCAAAACACTACATCATCCAGTCTTTTGAAGGTCCTGAAGTATCCTGAGCACCCTCCTATTGGCAAGCAGCAAAAATATTGTTTGATTAAGTCTGAAATTGTAGATTAACCTTTTGGTAGAACCAATCAGCCCTTACAAAACAACTTCTGATCCTTGAACTAAATATCCAGTATGTGAATTAGGGCCAGTGATGAAGTCTAGTATCATTCTTCTGAGAGCATCCGCCAATCCTTTAAATCATCAAACTGCAGAACTGAAATCGCTGCAAAAGTTGCTCTCCCAGAGAGTGGAATGCAATCTGCAGCAGAGTTATCTTTCCCTGCTATATATTGAATTTAAAAGTCATAATCAATGTGTTGTGGGGCCCAGCAAAACTACTCCAGTCACTAGTGTCTGTTCAGTCAAACTTCTACCTCCTTTGATTTGTTTTGATGATAAAGTGCTGACAGTGTAAATAATGATGTCACAGTGCACCACACCCATAAGCTCTCTCCCATAGACAAACTTCTGAGCACTTTCAGACAATGTGGCACTCCAAAAGGCTAGTAATCTCCCTTCTTCAAACAGGACAGCTCCAAAAACTTTCACTGAGGCGTTAGTTTTGATAGTAAATGACTTAGAAAAATCTGGGACTGCAAAGATAGGTAGTGCAGTCATTGCATTCTTCAACTTCTCAAAGGCTTCTTGAGCTTCTTGCCCCCATTAAAACCATAGTAGTCAATAACGTCTGCTAGCGGAGGTGCAGAGCAGAGTGACAGGGTGCTGCTATCCCATCATCATCACGTCGTGTTTCACTATAGTGGTTGTTGCATTGCGAATTATGGTCAAGAACACAACAGAGCAACCATCTTGGCTACTATTTCATCCTAGGTCAAATCCCTATTTTACCCTCCTTTTCTGAAAGTTTGGCAACTTTTAAGGAGGGCAATCTTCGGATTTTGCTGCCTGTTTACATTTCTAATATCTTCTTCTCCCTTGTCAAGCTAGCCATAAGCTCATTCTCATCTCTTAGTTCTTCTCTCTCATTCTATCTTTCATCTTCAATCGCTGCGACATCCTCCTGCTTCCGGGGTCCTTCTTCATCTTTGGTGAAGCTTCCGACGTGACTCAGACGTCTTTGGGTCATTCTTCAACTACAGCAAAGCTTCCACCATGACCCAAACATTTTCCAGCAAACTTCCAACAAACTTAAAACGTTTTCCAGTGACCGACCATTCTCTATTTTCCATTTTCCTTTTCTATTTTTCATTATCCTACTTTGTTTTGATTTTCTTGCTTTATTTTGTTTCAAATTTCAATGCCTAAAAAAGAAGCAATGGCTGCTCTTGCCAATCAATCACAAGGAACTACCTTTGTTTCAATTTCTTCCTATGCATTGGTGAAGCCAACATGTAATAATTTGGATATAGGTTGGCAATGGAATAGTTTGAAAGACATTAAATAATAAAAAGTCTATGACTTGTGACTTTTGTGAAAAAACTACTATTGGTAGTATTACCCGAAGAGACATCAGATGGGAGTGAAGAGAGAGATGCTGATAGCTGTCCAAGGTTTCCCAAAGAAATAAAAAAAACACTAATAACAGCTCATGAGAAGAAGTAAGTTGAGAAAGAGGCATATTTAGTTCAGCCTGATGAAGATGATGATGAGGAATAAGAGGTGCAAGAAATTCAAATATTCAAGTAGAATTTTTTCTTTTTAAAAAGTAGTTAAAATACACAAAGAAAATGTTGAAAAGCCATGAAGAAGAAAGAGAAAAGTGTGGATATTCAATTATGTCAAATGCGTGGACGGATAAACAAAATAGGACATTGATCAATTTCTAAGTAAATTGTCAAACTAGTTCTATATTTGTGAAGAGCATTGATGCATCTGCTTATATGAAAACCAGAAAAGAGTTGTTTAAGCTCTTAAATTGTTTTATTGAGGAGATTGGAGAAAAAAAAGTTGTGTAAGTAGTCACTGAAAATGGAAGTAACTATCTTACCAAGTAAGAATTGTTCTCAACTCTCAAGTAATTTCATTTTAACAATTTGTATTCTTATTTTATTAGTTTTTAATTTTAAACTATGCAATTTTATTTTAGGTAAGTTGTTACAAGCTAAAAGACAACATTTATTTTTGATTCCATGTACTACACACTGTATTGATTTGATGTTGGAAGACATTAGAAAAACAGCAAAAGTCAAGAAAACAATACAAAGAGCAGTTAATCTTGTGGGCTTAATTATAATCATTCATTGACTTTGAATATTATGACGAGGTTCACAAATAAATCTGAATTGGTCAGATATGGAGTAACAAGATTTGTGACAACATCCCTCACTTTACAAAGGTTACATGATAAAAAAAATAGCCTTAAAAAATTGTTCACTTCCGATGAATGGTTAAAGTCCAAAACAGCCAAAGAAGCTAAAAGAAAAAGGGCAACAAACAGTGTGTGCTTATGCCTTGTTTTTGGAATGATGTTTTCACCCTTAAGGCTATGGGGCCTCTTGTGCAAGTTTTGAGGTTTGTTGATAATGAGACAAAACCTGCAATGTGGGCTACATACATGAAACGATTGATAGAGTTAAAGAAACCATTAAAAATGCATTGAAAGGAATGAAGACTAGTATAAGGAGATTTTTGCTGTAATTGATAGAAGATGGGAGTGTCAGCTTCATCACCCACTACATGCTCAGGTCATTATCATATTCAAGCTATACAAGACATGTATAAAAGGGTAACTACATGTGTGAGAACTTCTAGAGGCATATCTAAAGATTTCTCAATTGAAATAGGTTTACATCAAAGCTCCACTTTGAGCCGTTACTTGTTAAATCTTATTTTAAATGTGCTTACAAATGACATGCAAAAGATTATCTCTCAGTGCATGTTATTTGTAGATGATATAGTATTGGTTAAGGATTCAAAAAAAGAGATTAATGTTAAACTTGAGTCATAGAGGAGGCAGTGTTGTCAAATGGCGGCACTATGGCAGATTGTGGTAGCAATTTTTAACCCCGTTGTTACACCGCTTCCGTTATATGGGTTTTTTGTGTGGCAACGCCATGGTGGCCGTTACGCGCATGGCGGTAACAACAGCCATGGCGGAAAACCGTGAAAAATGGCAGTTTGCGTGATTTGAGCCCAAACTTGACCCAGTCCAAGGATGATACGCGAAGAAAACTTAGGTAAGTCCCTTTTCTTCGTCACTCAAAACCCTTCTCCCTCATCTCAAATCTCTCTATTCTCTGCTTATCTCCGACTTTTTCTACCCTCATCTTCTCCGATCTCTGTCTTCTCTGACGTAGATCTGCACTCATCTAAGATCTCACCTGTTATTTGTTCTACTGGATGTCACTATTATGTTCTCCATCTCCGGCAACCTCAACCTCCATTTCCAGCGACTGATCCTCCACCTCTGGGGACCCCATTTTTTCCAATAGCCATTTCTTTCTTTATTTTCCTCATTTCAGTTTTACCTTTTCCATTTTTCAATTTTTCCCTCTTCCACATGTCTGTTTTTTCTCTGTTTTTTCTCAAAAAAAAAAAAATTCTATATTTTAGCCTCTCTTAACATGGCTCAACAAGAATCTTCATTATCAAGTTTCTAATTGATCTGACCCAAGATAGAAATATGTTCATTCATTGAAAGAGGATGATACAAACAATATTGTATATAACTTTTGTGGGAAAGTTATGAGTGCTGGAATCACTAAAGTGAAACATTTGATTGGAAAGAAAGGTAACGTGAAAGCTTGCCCCAAGTGTCTTGAAGAAGTTAGAAAAGGGATTATGGCATATCAAAAGGATAAAAAAAGTAAAAATAACTTTGAGATGCCAAATGTGAGAAGCTTTGAAAGTATAGGCTATGATGAAAGTGAGGATTTGAGGAGGATACCCAAACACAGTATTGACATGGGTAATCAGAAAGGGCCAATGGATGTGTTTTGTAGAAAGCCAAAAAATGCAATTGAGAAAAGGAAAAAGTTAAAATTGAGACAAGCAAATAGAAAAGAAGTTTGTAACAAAGAAACCAAAGCAAGGGTCCATCAATACATAGCTCGATTTTGGTATCAGGCTGGCCTTTTCTTTAAACTTGTTAAAATGACGAGCTTCAAAGAAATGTTTACAGCTGTTGATGCTTTTGGTCCAAATTTATCAGCTCCAAATTATCATGATATTCGAGTTCCACTTCTTTAGAAAGAGCTAGAATATACCGATTCTCTCATGAAAGATCATAAGGAGTAATGGAGCAAACATGGCTGTTCCATCATGTCAGATGCATGAACCGATCGAAAACAAAGATACTTGATTAATTTCTTGGTCAATTTTCCTGCTGAGACTATGATTGTGATGTCCATTCAGGGATCTAATTTTGTAAAGACCAGTGAAAAATTATTTGATATGCTTGATGCTCTTGTGGAGGAGATTGGAGAAGATAAAGTTGTCCAAGTGACAACAAATAATGAAAGCAATTATGTCTTAGCTGGAAAGATGTTGGAAGCAAAAAGACATCTTTATTGGACTCATTGTCCAGCTCATTGCATAGATCTTATGCTTGAAAATATTGAAAAGCTTCCTTTGATAAATAAGACAATTCAAAGGAAAATATTGGTTGTTGGCTTTATCTACAGTCATTCAAGTACCTTGAGTTTGTTGAAAAATTTTACAAACAAGAGGGACTTGGTGAGACATGCAGTTAATAAATTTGCAACTTCTTTTCTATCATTAAAAAGACTTCATCAAGAAAAAACAAATCTTAGAAAGATGTTTACTTCTGAGGAGTGGTGTAAAAGGAAGCTAAAGGAAAGCAAGCAATAAAAGTTCTATTAAATCCTGCATTTTGGAATAATGTGATATATATTTTGAAAATCATGGCTCCTTTTGTCCGGGTGTTTCATTTGGTTGATGGGGAAAGAAGACCAGTCATGGGGTATATTTATGAAACAATGAAGAAAGGTAAAGAAGCTATTATGAATTCATTCAAAAATAGTGAAAGCAAATACAAAGATGAGTTTGCAATTATTGATAAGAGATGGACTTGTTAGCTTCACCGTCCATTAAATGCAGTTGGTCACATTTTAAACCCGAAATTCTATCATGACAACCCTCAAATAAAATTTGATTTGGAAGTTACAAATGGGTTGTATGATTTTATCAAGAGGTTAGTGCCATGTCAGGATATGCAACAAAGCATACTTCTTGAATTACCAATTTATGAGAGTGGTGGTGGTCTTTTTGGGTCCGACTTTGCAAAATTACAAGGAAAAAGTATTGCTCTTGGTAATTCATCAAAATTTTCAACATTTTAATTTTAAGGTTATAATTCATATTTAGAGTTATAATTTATCTTTTATTTTATAGCTCAATGGTGGAGAATGTATGGACATCTCCACATTTGCAACAACTAGCTATAAAAATTTTGAGCTTGACATGTAGTGCATCCTAATGGAAAAGCAACTAGAGTGTTTTTCAGCAAGTAATTTCTTATCTATTAAGCCTACTACTTTCTTCTAGAAATTAGAAAGAAACTAATTTTTTAATTAAACTCACGTTGTAAATTCATTCAAAGATGAGGAATAGGCTTGATCACAAAAAATTATATGACTTGGTTTATGTGAAATATAACCACTGACTCAAAAAATATTACAATCTTAAAGATGTAATTGATCTAATTACACTTAATAATATTGATAAGTGTAATGAGTAGTTGGTTGGAGAAATGGATGATGATGCTCATAATGAAAATGCTGGAAATGTGTTAGTTTTTTATGGTGATAACACTTCAAATTGGGCAACTGTTTATGAAGCTTCTGGAATTGGACATCCTACACCATATACTAAGCGTCATTCTAAGAAAAGAAAGAGTCCATCAAGTGGTATCACTATCAAAGCTGCAAAAATTTCCAAGATCAAGACATGTTCAACAGCACAAAAAAAAAAGAGAAAATAGTGATTGAAGATGATGATGAAGAAATTAGAAGATGAAGAAATGTCGGAAGAAACAGAAGATGAATTACAAATTAATCTTCCATAATCTGAGGGAGAAGAGAAGGGATATGCCTTGATGGATGAGAAAAAAGACGATTATGTTGAAGTTGAAGAAGAGGACTAAATTGATAATCTTTGTTTTTATTGTTAACTTGACATTTGATAATTGCATATTTTGTATTGAATTATGCTTTGGATTGTGGGTTATGCTACATGTATTTTGAGTTAATTATTTTCTATTATTTTTTGTGACCTATAGTATTTTTTATATATATTTTATTATATCCACCATAACCCCTCATGGCGGCCGCCATAACTTCATGGCAGTTTTTTTGGTTTATGCCAAGAGCCGCCATCTGCCATTGATATCATTGGGAGGAAGAGACTTTGGAATCAAAGAGTTTTTCACTTGAGTAAAAGTAAGATAGAGTACATATATTGTAGGTTTAGCAAAAAACAAGATGAGAATCATGCATTTAAAATTAAACTTAGAGATGATATTGTACCATAAGTTTCCAATTTCAAGTACTTGGAATCAATTATACAAAATGGTGGGAAAATTAATGATGTTACTCACAGAATACAAGCTTGGTAGTTAAAATGGAAAAAGGCATCAAGATTTATTTGTGACTGTAAAGTACTTATCATGCTAAAAGGAAAATTTTACCGCACGACAATACGACTAGCTATCCTTTATGGTAGTGAATGCTGGGCCTTAAAGGAACAACATGAGAAAAAAGTAGAAGTGACAAAAATGAGAATGCTAAGGTGGAAGAGTGGACAAACGAAAAAAGACAAGATACAAAATTAAGTATACTAAAGAATATTGGAGTAACACTTGTAATGGACAAGTCATGATGACTGAAAATCATCTTATGTGATTTGGTCATGAGCAGAAAAGACCTTTAGAGGCGCCAGTAAGGAAAGTGGATTAAAGAGGGGTTGAGAGAGACCCAAAAGAACCTTAAACGAATTTATTAAAAGAGACTTTTTGATTAACCAGATTTCTAAAAATTTAGTTTTTGACCAAGCACAACAGCGTCGTATGATTCATGTAATTGACCTCACCTAGTGGATAAGGCTTGGTTGTTGTAAAATCTTGATTGAGAAAAATCATTGTAAAATCCCAATTTAAATCGTAAAATCCCTCTTCAAATCATGGGATTTTACAATATCACTTTGATTCTGAAAATTCCTCAAAAAGCCTCTTGTTGAACCCTAATGTAGTTGACACCTCTTTCATATCTCCTTTTATCAAACCCAATTTGCCCCTAGCAGCTTTGAACCCTCACACTGTTGTCAACATTCAACAGTCCTCTTGGTGTGTGCAGCCTGGTCTGTAACTCAACCCATCAGTGTGCTACTGCTGAATTTGAGTCTAGTGCTGTTGTTCTTGCATCTTTTCTGTTCTGATCTATTTTTTACTCATGCCAACTTATGGAATATGAATTATGATTTGTGAGTGCTACTTTGTTTAAGTGCGTTTATTGATTTAAAGGATTTTTTCCCTAATTATTGTATTTTATATGCATAATGTGAATTTATATGCTTATATATGAATTTTGTAAAATCTTACAATACCATTTACGATTTATGATTTTCACTCCCCTTTACAATTTAAAGTAAAATCTCAATTTTAAGTACCTTGCTTCCTAGAGCCCCAAAATCTCTCCTTCCCACTCAATTTCACAGTGAATTCACCAGAATGTTATTCTGTTTTCACTGTTTCCTGTTCAAATCTTAGAAAACAGGAAGCAGGATGAAGACAAGGTGGCACTTTTGTAATTAAAATTGATAACAGAAAACATTATTAGAAACCAAACAAGCCCTTAGAAGTTGATACCTAGGTTGACTATGATAAGGATTTAAAGGAAGATAAAGGTCATCATAGATAAAAATATAACAGCTCTACAATACAGTTGGCTTATGAACTGATTCATAATCATACACAACAACAACATTTTATCCATGCAGAAATTGCACTAATCCACATTAAAAGCACTATAAGTAATCATCTATCACTTAAGTTCTATTTCCCCAATTAACCACTAATCATCTGATTTAACCACTGACATTAGTGGTTAGCATAAAAGGAATACCACTTCTAAATGTCACTGCATCCTGGAATCTGTCTTGATAAAAATACTTTGGATTCAAACCTGATTCTTAAGGTAATGTTGCTTCTGCCCAATCTTTATAATTTTCTCAAAATGAGATTTCAGTGTATCCTCCTCCATTGGCCCTTGCAAACGCTGAAACAACTGCCTGGCACTACCCTGCTAAAGATACATCATTCGAAAGATCTGTTTAATCAAAGCTGCAAAATGTAGGTCAACCATGGGGTTCCCCCAATGCATCCAAATATAATAAACAATGAAAAATGATTAAAAGAAAACAATGCCTTAGGAATTCCAGGTAACGTAGATGGATAAGACTGTGAAGACCCTGAATCTTCAGCGCTATCTGCCCCATCCCCAGCACTTCTATCCATTAAAACTTTATGACGTTCCTTGCATTCCTTTGGTTTCCGAAAGATACACTGGAAATATTGTAAAATGTCATGCTATCAGCAAATACAGATTAAATGCCAACACCAAATCATAAATTAAATAAAATGTCAGCATTTAAATTCATAATGAACATTGCATCAGTTTCAAAAGATACAGTAAATGTGCACAGTACACCTGACCAAAGTACTACCAATTACTGAAATTTTTTTCCAAGTTATGTAACTACCAATTACTGAAATTTTTTTCTAAGTTATGTGTAAAGCTGTCCTATGAAGCAGGAGGTGCAATCGGTGGGTGTCAATATAATAATATCTTTTGAAGATGAAATTTTTCAGCAATGGAATGTGACAAGGTAATAAAACAGGTCCTGCAACCATGACACTTTTCTTATAAAACCCATATTTGGGTATAATTACCTTGATTTGGAGAGTACTGTTGATGGCATCACTTACAAGCTCCCAGTTTGGACCCATATCATGCACCAGGACCACAAGAGCCTGCAACAGGTAGAACAGTAAGGGTAAGCCTTTTACAAAACCCAGTTATTTTCAGGTCTAAAATATTTATTAAAGAGAACAAAAGAAAAAAATAATAATAAAGCAAATGAATTCCAAACAACCTGATCTTCAAATAGTGACCAAGGACTTCCAGAACCAGGCTGTCCAGCAGAAATCTATTAGCAAAAAATAAAAAAAATATAAATAACAGAAAGAAAATTTGCTAGAAATGACTATCTAAATTCACATCAAAATTGACCTTCACTGCTTTAGCTTTCCTGCCCCTGTCTCGTGCACTAATGATCTTAATAAATTTATTGGGATTGGACATGTTACTCATTTGTGAAGCAGCAGGGGAAGGAATAGAATTAGTCATTGGAGCAACATTGTCCAAAGGATTATCAAGTGATTGCTTCATTATCTTCGGCTTCTTCACATTATGTTGCCCATACAAGCCTTCAGAACAAGACAGTTAAAAATGTAAAGCATGAAGAAAATAGAATACTAATATTAATTGTAAGATTTAATTTTGATGCATTGTCAATGTAAAATAATACATGATGGATATGACTTTTAAATTAATTATTAAAAGAATCAGTCATTCTCATTGATATGACAATCTATGATTGGATGACAGTGTAAAACTTCTACACTGTCAATGCATTCTGGTTTAATTGTAACTGTAATAAGACATGTTTCTAGATCCATGATAAAATAGCTAGTTTTACCACTGTTTCCATTAGATTCGAAGTGATGACTATCCACTCTCTTCTTGGAATGATCCCTCTGCATTTAGAAAACACCATTAGAAAATAATAGTCATAAACAGTGTATACAGTAAATTTAGAAATACCTGCAGAAAATTGGAGGTCTAGGTAGCAATCCTAGGATCAAATTGTTATAACTTTCTAATTTTCCAAAAACGAAGAAAAACAAAGACAGAGACAACCTTTTGACGTGCCAAAAAGTGATAAGAGTCGCTGTCTTAATAATTGTACTTAAGTAATTCCCAGTTTTACTTAAAACTAGAGAAGCATCCATAAAACAGCACAAGAAAAACTCCACAAATTGTAAAAAAACAAAATGACTGTTAAGAAACTTAGGCCTAACTCACTCCCAAAAGCTAACTCATAGGAAGAGGACTATCTTAGTCCTTATAAGGAGTATTTTGGCTCTATTCTTAACCAATGTGGGAATCTTAACAATGACCGTGCTTTATAACAAATTACATAATTGCCATTGGAGTGGCAAATTTTTCAATAGTTGAGCGACACAAGTCCTAAGTACTGGATTATATGGATAGATTTCTATACAACTATAAATACTCTACTGACAAGCACCCAATTCAATGCACAATACTTGATTTGGGATAAAGGTTAGGCATTTGGCTTCTTCCACTGCAAATGCACATGGCCTTTCCAATGGAATTTCCCAGATATTGTAGGGATTGGGCAGCTTTGTCCCATTGATTTTACCTTTTTTCTTTGTTATTTTCCAACTTGTACTTTAGCTCAGGAGGATTCCCAATCTTCCCTTCATCCTAATCAATTTGTCAAAGACGTCATTGCTATGAAGCACAAACACCTCTTGTTTGAAGTGTCATGGTGCTACATACATTTGATACCAAAACTTCTTACACACTTGTTCGACAAGGTCAACCACTCCTTATTAGGAATCCAATTAAAACCTCCGTATGGCTTAGACACTTGAGTTGACACTTAAAAATAGATGGGCACACTCTAGTATTATTAATATATATATATATATATATATATAATTTTAAGAAAAATAGCTTAAAAGATAATGTAGTAAAAAACAATGTCTCTTACTTTTTTTGTAAGGCTTATTATCATAGGAAAAAAATATAAAACTTAGCATATTGATTTGAGAAGGTTAACGTTTTGAAAGATACAAGTTATCCAAGTCATTTTAGAATTCTTATAACTTTTAAAATTTCAGAAGTTGCATCATTAGGGAGAAATAAAAATACAATAAAAAAAATATTAGCAACAATTGTAAGTTAAAATTCCAAATTTCCTTTTCAATTATTCACTGATATATTGCTCATATAAACATCCAGCCAGCTTTTACAAGAGAAGCTACAGAGAGATTGGGTATTTCTGAAGTTGCCACTTTACAGGCTTTAATCATTGCCTAAACGACCAAATGAAAAGCTTAGCCCTCATTTGTATAGCCTGAGATTGTAACTGTCCAGAAGACAGTAAGAGAGATTGTAACTGTCTAGAAGACAATAAATTATAATATAGGGAGGACTTGTATAAATAGAAAGGAGGGAGAGTTAGTGAAGCACTTCAGATTTGGATTTAGAAAATTACAGCAGTGGGAGGGATACTTTCTGTTTTTCTGTATTCACATCTCTAGCTCAGTTCATATATCAATCTGATATTGAGCTAGAGTTTGAGCTTTGTCTTCAATACAGTTTCCAGTTCTTCCCATCATTTTTGAACCAGCTCAATCAGAAACAATAGAAGTGAGATTCCACTGCCAAATATCTCTATCACTCAGTTTCAAAAGAAGATAAAATTCCAAGACCATTAAAGAGTTAAGGGTCCTAAAATCTAATAAAAATTTCAGACTGGAAGTTCATGTAAAGAAAAACTAGGCAAGGAACATACTTTGAGGCAGGACTATTATTCTGTACAATAATGTTCTCCTCACTTTATTATGCAAACTATCACCATTCACCAAAACCCTACGATATCAGTGAATATTTGTATACAAGAAGCATAATCCAATTATCCGAAGATTCATATTCCAGGGAACCATGGAGAAGTTTCAGTGACAAGTGATAACATGGTTGGAATCACATTGATTCTCATTAAAAGCATGCCTACTCAAATTACCAGCTGCCAAACTGTAGTATCTAAATAAAACAGCAAGGTCATTTGTCTATCATAACATCTCTGGAAGACCTAATTCCAAAGATCCTAACCCCCTTTCTTTTGGGCCCTATCCAGTCATCAATTCCTTAAGATCAAAGAAAATCCCTCATAATTTTCTTGATTGTCTACTCCATTCCTACCATAATCCCAAAACAAGAAAGGAAATGAAGGAGAGGGACCAGCAGCTCTGGAAAAGGATAGGCTTACTGATTATACCAGCACCAAAATAATGAGGGGAAAGAAAGGCACCCTTTCTATCCTTTTAAGAAAGTTCTTTTGAATCACAAGCTCCCACAAAGAATTAGCCAATAATTTACTCCCAACATCAAGGAACTTTCAAAATTTGGCACATCCATCCAAATAATAAACAGAGGGGGAGAAGTCAAACAATTACTTTCTCATTTAGTCAAAACTACAAAGCATTAGACCATTTTTTCTACAAGCTAAAGATGGCAAGATCCAAAAAGTATTTGCTTTGCTCAGATCACAATAACCAATGAGTTAGCAAAACTAAATCTGTCTTATGGAATTTCCACAACTATAACTTTGCAGCATATATACAGAATCTAAATATTATTAATCATGCCAAAATTTGAGCTTCATGTTAATTGTACATACTTAAAAATACTTGAAAGAAATTTACTGCCCGATTCAAGTTTTGTTTCATAATGTTGAAATAGTAAGGCTCATAATATTACATTAAGGAAATTTGGCCTAAAACAAGGTTACCTGTTCAATTAGAATAGAATCCAACTGCCATCCCTGGTCATATGTAGAACCCTGCAGAAATAATAGTTAAGCAAATAGAGATTTTGAAATAATAAAAATATACCTCCACATCTGAAAAATAAGCAAGCCTTAGAGTTGCATATTTTTTTTTATAAGCAGCCTTAGAGTTACATAAATACAAATTGATGATTACCAAAGCCTTTGCCTTCTTCTTCTTCTTTGTTTTAACAGATGTTTCTGCACAGTCATAAGATGACTGTTTCTCAAAATCTGTAACCGACTCCACCTCCATACTTTGCTGGATCAGGGGTCCAACATGTATCTGCTCCTCATGAAAGGAATTGGTATCGCCACTTGAAGCATCTGCCTTAGCTTGAGCCTGTATCATCCCCATGTTGCCAGTGAAAGGACTTAAAACTCTATGCCTAGTAGCAGTTCGCATGCGTTTTGTTGGTACTGGCCCAACATTTAAACCAGCAGGTCTTTTCCCAAACACCATGGATGGTTGAGTACCAGTTGTATAGTGCACATAAGGCAAATCAGTACCAGAATCACCACACCTATGAGCGTACGACTTCAAGTTTTTATGTTTCTTATGTGCAGATTTTGATGATTTGTTGCCCTCATAAACACTAGGCAAGTAATAGGTACTGGTTTCTCCTTCTTCCTCATCATATGCATTCTCTTCAGAACCAAATTCTATTTCAATGGACAAAAGAAAGTAGTGATGGGTTTCTGAGTAATCAACAATGTCCTAAAAAATCCAAACAATGCAAGTAGTTTCAATAGTACCTGCTGCAGTATCATAGACGGATGTTTCAACTTCCTCTTGAGTGATACTTCCAGTTTTCTGAAAATTTTTAGATTATTGACCCAATATGTCAAAAATAAATAAATAAAAACTCATTTACATAAATAAATATTTCAACCAATAAGAATAAAACACACTCCTGCAACAGCTTTGTCATTTAGGAGGGAGTAAAAGATATTAAGCGAGCATCTCTTTCTTTTTTGTGATAATTAAGTAGCTGAGCAGCTGTGGGCACAGTTTACCTCAAACTGTAGGAAATGAGATTCAATAGATTTTCTGTATGTTTCCATTGCAGTGGGAGGAACTTCATAGAAAAGACGTTCCTGTAATTTTAAATACATATGAAATAGTTGCTTGCTTACAATCTTACATCAATTATAACAAAATAATTGCAAAAGTACTTCACAAAAATCCAAAACTATATAATAAATTAGATTAGAAAACAATGTCCAGTGGACTTCAAAATGAATATTGCATTTAGCAGTAACATGTCGCAAATAAACATGTGACACAATCATGTACTGTTAGCAAACCAATAATAAAACAGGTCTATTTTAGGAGGAGAAGCGAACCAGTGGATAATGAGGGCCAATTGTAATTGATATTAGTTAGCTGCATTTAGTTTGGAGGTTTGTTACAGTCAGTTAAGGGGGCCACTGTATGTTCAAGAATTAGGTGTTATGGGCAGAAGATTGTAAGACAGTTAGGAGAGTCCAAGGTCTCTTTAATTTCTCTGAGATTTGACTTGCTGGCATCATTTTCAGTCCGCACTCAAATTGAGTACAGAACTGAGATTTTGTTCTTCCTTCAATAAAAGATTTCTAGCTTTCTTTCTATCTCAAATACCAAAGTAATCACATATACAGAGTGAGCAAGACAGAGATGCAAAGCTAATGTTAAAATAAATATTTTAATAAGAAAATAAAACAATTTGTTAGATACCTCATTAAGATGCTCATCCCATGACATGTCAACAGTGCTCGAGTCAAATATCTTTTCAGGTGTTGTTGGTGCTTCTGCTTGAGAGGAAATTCCATGAGATCTATTAGTCTTTAAAAATCTTAAAGCATATGCATGCACGTTAAGTGCAGCATGTTTTTCAGGACTTTGTCCATCCAAAGTTTTGCTTGTTTCCTGACCAAAACCCAACACGTTTAATCATCAATAACAAATATCTCAAAACAACGAAAAGTAAATAAACCAATTAGTTAAGAAAAAATAGAAAAAAGGAAATAAATTATAGCATTTCAAATCTCCCAGAACAGAACCATAACACATGAAACAATAAATAACAAAAGGTTTTGATCTGGAATTTATGAAGCATCTAATCTACTTGTGAATAAAAGACAGCCATCTCTCAAATAATTATATCAACAAACAATGGCCAAACAAACGACAAGAAATGATAATTAAAAACAATATACTTTGTTTAAATGTCATCTCCAAATGTAAACAAAAAAAAGAAAAAGAGAATATTCCATTGCAAAATTTACTCTTTTATGTCTTGGGCTTTACCCTATAGAATATATGCTCGATGGTTAAAATTGAGAAAGGTATTGAGAGTTATTTATAACCATAAAGTACAAATTAAGCTGAAGTTAAAGTTTTATCATATTACAATACGACACATTATCCTATACAGTAGTGAATGTTGGGCTTTAATGGAACAACACAAGTAAAAAAATGGAAGTGACAGAAATAAAAATATTACAATAGATGTCACACGAGAAAAGGAGAAGATAAGAATAATTGTATACGTGAGAATATCGGAGTAGTACTTAAAGTGGAAAAGATGACTTAAAACTATCTAAGGTGGTTTAGTTACATGCAAAGAATACCATTGGAAGCATCAATAAAGCAAGTATATGATATGACTTTTAGTTCAATAAAAAGGAGTAGAGGAAGACCCAAAAACACCTTAGAGAAAATTATTAAAAGAAATATATTGATTAAAAATGTTTCTAGAGATTTGGTTTTTTACTGAACTTAATGGCGTCATGTAATCCATATAGTCAACCTCACCTTAGTGGGATAAAGTTTGATTGTTGTTGTTGTCATCTTAACCATTACATAAATATTATGACACCACCAACACTCATCAAGCATAATAAAGAGTAACCACTTGTGCAAATTTATTTACTATGTCTATTTATGAATGAACATAAAGGCATAATAACTCAATTAACCACCAAGGTAGTTAAAATCGGGATTTTACTTCAAATCGTTAAGGGAAGTAAAAATCGTAAATTGTAAAATCATAAATCGAATCGTAAGATTTTACAAAAATTATATATACATGAATGTAAGTTCATATTCTACAGCTGAAATTAAAAAAAATATATTAAATCACTAAAAACTGTCGCCTGGTCTGGTCTCGGTTTAGGGTTCCACGAAGAAACCAGAGGAAGATGAGAAAAAAATAGCAAATGAGTAGGTTGGGACAGAGAAATCGCAAAGAAGAGAAGACGTCTTTTGCTAACAGTGCACATGAAGTCATTCTTAATAGGTCTAGGGCTTGACGAAGAAGAGAAGAATGCGGGACTTCCTTCACGCCTAATTAAAAAGTTGGATGGGGCTTGGGTTATAAAGCATTTGGGCCAAAATCTAGAACCACCCATGTTTTTCTGAAATTAGCAGCAAATCAGAATTTTACTGATTTCATGATCTGAATCGCGATTTCACTGTGATTTCACCTTGCTCCGATTTTTGTTGCGCTTTGAATCGTTTGGCCGGGATAAATCGTAAAATCCTACGATTTTACGATTCACATCCCGATTTTAACTACCATGATAACCACACGTAAATGTATTTGAACAATCTCTATTACTAAAATTCCAGATTTTGCAAAGCACAACATCCAACCAGTTCTAAGGGCATTCTGAATCCACTTCGACATTATCTCAATATGAAGTAAATCATGATTAACAGTCGATAAATTTTATAAAGCAAAATAGCATAGCTTTTAGTTTATTATTAGTTTCAAAAATCTATCAACAGTGTTTCAAATTCTACTAATATATGATTACTCCCTTAATACATTCAAAAGCTGTTCATGAGTAGTAATAATTAAGTAAAATAAAAGCACTCATAAAAATAGTACATAGCTGATAGGTCACTCCGTTGATAGTTTGTCTAAACAGATTACTTAGTTAATTCCCATTAGTTGGTTAGTTAGGTGAGTTAGTTGAACAAGGCATGTTGCCTATAAATAAGAGTGGGGATTAAAGAGGGAAGGGGAGAATTGGTGAAAGGAAATTGGGGCCTTTATGGCATTGGGAGGTGCAGGCCCTTGAAGTTCTGCAGTGTGAGTATTGTAATTGGGATTCATCCCTAATTCTCCTTAATAAGATACCTAGTTCCTATCAATAGCCCTCTCACAAACTTCAACAGAGCAATATTTTAATAATTAGTGAAAATCAGAAGTTGAATTTTGGTCAGCCAAACAATGCAAATCATAGGAGAAATCAGAGGAGAGTAAAATTGCGGTCAAATCGTGATTTAGATTGTAAAATCGGTGAAATCACGATTTGCTTCCAATTTCAGCAAAATGCAGATTGGATTTGGATCTCAGCTCAAATTCTTTATAACCCGAGCCTAACCCAACTTTGTTTAGGCAATGAAGTCCCACGTCCTTATATCCTTCTTTTCTTCTTTGTCAAACCCTAGACCTCCTCAAAGTGACTTGGTGTGCACTATACAGCATTTAATCATGAATTCTTCACGATCTCTCTGGTTTTCTCTGCCCCAATCCTAGTTGTCAGCTATTTTCTTCTCATCTTGCTCTATTTTCTTCGTGGAACTCCAAACTGACAAGGCAACAACAACTTGTTAGTTGTTTTCTTCTTGCTCTTTTTTTTCATCTTGTCCGAGAATAGCTTCAAACATAGCTGGTGGTCAAAGCTCAGGTGGTGGCATTTCTAGGTCACTCCCAACTGCAACCGACAGCTCCACTGCTGTGGGCTCTTCAAGTGTGTCTCATAGGTTGATTCCCCAGAATGCTCATGGAAAAAGGGGTCATATGGGATGGAAATATGGATTTTCAGTTAAAAGAACTGTGAAGGTTCAATGCAAATTCTGCCAAAAGGTACTAAATGGAGGTATTTATCGCTTAAAGCACCACTTGGCTAAAACAAATCAAAATGTTGAACCTTGCAAATCTGTTCTTGAAGATGTGAATAAGGAAATGATGGAGATTATTACTTCCTTGATGAAAAAAACAGCAAACAAAAATGACTCTTTAAAAGTTGGTGAAAAGAGAAAAGCCACTGGAAGGTGCTAAAGTTGAGAGTGTTGGGATTAGATAGTTTTGAAAGAAAAGGGGTGTCAGTCCACAAGCCACAATAAACAGCATATTTCAAGAAGAGTATAAAGGAGGATGCATGTCAAGCAATTGCAAGATTTTTTTACAACAATGCCATAGCTTTCAATGTTGCAAGAAGTGAAGAATTTCTACCATGTCTTAGTTAATTGCATGACACAGCGCAGGATTTAAGCCACCCTCTTATCATGAGATTAGAGTGGAGTACTTGAAGCAAGAAGTGAAGTTGACAATGGACCTTATGGAAGAGTGTTGGCTGCACAATAATAACAGATGATGGACTGACAAAAGGAGAACTATTCTGAACTTCTTAGTGAACAGCCCTAAAAGTACAGTATTTTTCAAATCAATTGATGTTTCCCACATTACCAAAACAGCTAACAAAATAGTCAAGATGCTTGATGAAGTTGTGGAAGAGGTTGGTGAGAAAAACGTAGTGCAAATTATGACCAATAATGCAGCAAACTATGAAGTTTTTGGAGAGATGTTGATGGAGAAAAGAAGGAATTTATACTGAACTCCTTATGCTACACACTACATTGATCTAATGTTGGAAAACTTTGAGAAAAATATACCCCTCCATGAGGAAACAATTCCAAAGGGACTTCTCTCATTTCATTATTGCAGCGCTTCACAAAAGGAAAAGATTTGATGAAACCAGGTATCACTTGATTTGCCACTTCATATTTAACTTTGGGGTGCCTTCATGAGAACAAAGGAGCTTTGTTAAGAATGTTAAATTGGTGGAGGAAGTTGCTTTGGACAACCAGTTTTGGAAGAATGTTCTAATCTGTTTACAGGGTGCATATCCTTTAATTAAAGTCCTTCGTTTGATTAGTTCAGATGAAAAGCCAGCCATGGGCTTTGTTTATGAGGCAATGGACCAAGCTAAAGAAGCCATCCATATTGCTTTCAATGAAATCAGGAAGATGTAATTGATTATCTATCAAATTTAGTTAAAATTAAAATTTTGTGGTCTTTTATTCATTGTTTGAAAATTAACCCATTTTATTTATTCTTTAGTTACATGTCTCTACAGAATATCATTGATAATAGATGGGACAAATAGCTTTATAGGAATTACATTATAGTCCTAGAATTACAGTTGATCTTGAAGTTAAACTAGGACAAGGATGGTGCCTAATATTGAAGAACAAGCCAAGATTAATGTTCAAATTGATGATTTCAAGAAACATCAATTGTTTTTTGGTAGCCCCTTGGCTAGAGGGCCACTTCATAAGAAGACCCCAACTGATTGGTGAGTCATATGGAGATAAATATCTAGAGCTTCAAAAGTTTGTCAATTATTTGCAAGCCTACAAATTGCTAAACATCAATTGTTAACGTAATTGGAGTATATTTGAGATGGTAAAATTTTTAGTAAAGTTGTTTTCAATTATCTGCAAGCCTACAAATTACTTATAATAATTATATTTGAATGTGTTTAAGTCCATACCAAGAGAAGAAATCACTTGAAGCAAAAGACTGTGAATGATACTGATGTTGTCTTTGTCATGGCTAATTCAAAATTGGTAAAAAAAGAAGCAACTTAGGAGAGCTCGTGAGCTATCTAATGATGAGTGGATTGCAGAAAATGATGTTGGGGATATTGAAGGGTTGGACTTGGATTTACACAATTTGGACATGGATGGAGATGAGAACTTGGCCCAAAACCAAGCTGGACAGAATGCTATTGAGAATGATGTTGATATGCCGAATTTAGATGATGAAGTTGATGGAGATGAAGATGAATACCATATGGTGGATCCTTATGATTTTAATGTGGCACAATTGTTAGATTAGACATCTTAGAATATTACTAGTTAGTATTCCGATTTAATTTTGGTGTTTGTGCCTTGTAATTTATCAAAAAATGGTGATTTGACTATTTTGAATTCTTAACTTATTACATTATGGGTTATGCTTGATAGTCTCTTTATGGAATATGGATTATTTAAGTACTTTTAGTGATATATATTTTTTTTTTTAATTTCAGCTATTTAAATAAGCAGAATATGAACTTATATGTATAAGAATTTTGTAAAATCTTAAGTTCAATTTACAATTTTACGATTTACATTTTTACTTCCCTTAACGATTTGAAGTAAAATCCTGATTTTAACTACCTTAGTCTCCTAGTGCATTATTGTAGTTCTCTCAACTTCTCACTCTCTATTCAAGATTTCTGGTGGTCCCCCCCCTCCTCTACAAGGGTTCCCATCTTCTATCTGTCTTCTCCAACTCTTTTTGCTTGTTGTTTGTTGTTTGGGAGACAAATGGGTCCTCATATTTTGTTTATCTTTTTGAAAGGCTCATATATATTGAATTTGAGCAGTCACTTTTTTTTTTATTAATGTGACTAAATATTATGATTTCAATCCTAGCTTGCTTACAAGTATATGTCACATTGTTAGCTATATACTATTTGACTTCAAAATGTTAATATACTAGATGTTTTGATGTTTCTTTATGTTACAATGCTCTTATATTTGTGTTTTTTATGATTTGTGATGTTGAATATTTCGATTCAAGATACGATTTGATTCATGATTCAAATAACAAGGCTTATGATTCACAGCTTGAATCCCGATTTAACTACCTTGTCAGAAACTACAACATTACAAGTACACTACATATAAAATGCATATATATAACAATATAAATAAGGTTTGGCTTGGTTTATCCTCAAAACCTTGAGCTAATTTATACAACCAGTTTACACAATTTGGTTCAGACTTTTGAGTTCACCAACTCATTCAAGTTGTCAAGAGTATAAGCCTAACCTAGTTCATTATTTTCTATATTGTACAGTAGGTGTTGCGCTTCTAATAGTTAGTTTGTTTAGGCGCTGCAGTTGCCTCTGTTGTGAATTTGTGACTAACTGACAGTTGCATGACAGCTGTCAGTGAGTGGTTATATAGGCTGTAAGTCTATTAAATAGAGAGATCCTACAAGATCCATAATGTATAATCACTTTTATTACTGTTTATCAATAAAATCAAATTTCTTCCCTCATTCTCTCTCTCTAAAACTTTCTGTTTCTCTTGATTTTTCTCTCATTTTCTCAAATCACTATTACAAGTTTACATGATTACACAGGCTGTATATAAATGCAATACACGATATCGATTGTGAAGCTTAAAGTAGCAACTTTTAAATCCATACTAAATGATTTACTGACAGCAACTCATTAAAAAAATTAGAAAAAGAAAATTCATATAACAGCAAAATTCTAGCAAGACAATGACCAAATTCGTATAGCACTGTTTAATTTGTGGATAGAGTAAAAAGGGACAGAAAATAACCAGCAGCAAATTGGAATTTCTTCTTCGGTCCCTAGAAGCTTTATTTCCATAAACATTCCCAGATTCAACAGAACCAACAATGCATTCAACACCAGGATCATCATTTTCTAGAAGCAGCTCAGCTGAATGCCAAAATTGCATGACAGCATTTGCAATCTTGCGAGACAAAATTTTTATCCCTAGTTGTTTGTTTAGTTTTTCAAATCTTAACTGACAAGTAAAAGCTGCCCGATGACCGAATTGTGCAGCAGCAGCTATCTTCCAAAGACGCTCCTACAAATGCATTTTTTGAGGACAATGAAAAATCATTTCAACAAACACATATAAATTTAAGCAGGATTTTTATTTTGCTAGTTTCTAAATGAAAAAGATTGCACAAAAGGTATGAGAAAGTATAATATCTATCACCAGTACGAAGTATTAAAAATAAAACCTGTGCAAAATCATTTGCCAACCATGCCATTTCCTCAAGAACAAAACCCCAGTGTGACTTTCTGTGGTTCAACTTGGGTAAAGAGCGAATAGATAACTCTGCAATTCTCTTCCTCTTGGCCTGTTTAGAGTATCATGTCAGACCTTTAAAATTTACTGAACATCCAAAATATAACCAAAAAATGTAAACAATAATCACTGGAAATGGAAAACAGAAATAGAGACCTCTATAATTTGAGCCTCTTCCAGAATAGAATCTTCATGAGCTCTGTCTGCTAACTTCATGTTGTGCGTAGAACCTGGTTGACCATCAGAGGTGGCACTAGTAACCTTTTCAGCTGCAGCAGTCTGAGGAAGTTCTAATAATGACAAATCTGCAGGAGCCTGATGTCTTTCATAGCTGGTTTCCTTCACAGAATTTGAATGATCCACTAAGACAGTATCCTTATCAGATTTTGTTATGGTACTATCATTGTGATGTACTCCCTTTATATTTGACAAGATAGAACTGTTAATTGGGACATCTTCCTCAGCTTTGACAACATTACCACTACCAGAATGATTTTGATTACCAGCATCATGCTTGTTGCTAAGAGTAGCACCATTTTCACTTTTGGTCTTGTGCCTATCTTTCACAACTTCACAGCCCACAAAGGTCAGTTTATTCTCTAATGCAAATGGTTGTTCCATGTTATTTTCATTAGCATCAACATTCTTTATATTAGTACACATATCACTATCATTATTTACATCTCTACCTAAACTAATATGTGTGCACGAGGACTCTAAATTGAAATTCTTCGGGCCTAATGTAGCAATGTTATTTTGGCCTTCATTTAGTGCACTTTTCCTGCCTACTTCTACATTGCCAAACCCATTTGGCTGACAATGATAAGTCCCATTTTCAGGTTTTGTAGTAAGTACATGAGGTGAAGGCTCATGATCAACAGCAGCTACTGGCTCCCTTGATTCAACAGCATTAGCTTCTCCAGAAGCCATGATAACTGGGTTTCGAACAGTGTTAACTTCTGAAGGTAGAGTTCCATGATTTCCTTTTAAGTTTCTATTCACAGTAATATTCAATTTATCATGAGGAACACTAGAACTGCCACTAGTGGATTGATGATCTCGGATCCCAACCAGTTCATTATTGAGTGTATTATTAGTTGCCAGACTTTTAGTACCGATATCACCATTTAAACTGGAAGGCTTTGGCTTAGATACAGAAGGCAAATTAGGGTTCCTTTGGTTATTTGCTTCAGATATTAATCCCTTCACTTCCCTTGAAGCTCCACGAGGACCATGATTTGGTCGAGATCTGTTCCTTCGTGCATATGGCCGGAAAATAGCAGAATCTTCAGTCTCCCTAACATTTTGACTCCCATCAATTTGGGAAGACTGCTCTGACGGAGCATTATTATTCCTTCTATTTGAATGCAGGCACCTCCTCTCAGTTTCAGGCAACTCATTCTCACCATCAAAAAGTAGGAGATTATCAGCAGTATTAGGTTCACTAGCCAAAGGAGCACCTGGTCTAACACTACTGTCAACAGAGTCACCATGAGGGGAGGCAGTCAATGCAAAACTACCTTTTGCTTCACTGAGATCAGAATAGGAGAAAGAATAAAAAGAGTATCATTAAGAAAATTAATACACAAAGGATATTTATAGAAAAGTAGCACACATACATGCATGGAAAAACTAAATGTGAATAGCCAACCTGGTCACAAACTGCTCATGATGCTGATCAGTGAGTGAAGTAGACTGGACGCTAGCTGAGGCAGCATTCCCTGACTTAAAGTCCAGAGGATTCCCACCCTGCACTTACAAAGTAGAGGTGGCCATCATTTACATCAAAGTATTGTGAGATATGAAGTGAAAAAGATCAAAACTTTCTTACTTTTTCAAGAAATTCTAGTTCTCTTCTTCTTTCTTCACGAGCATCATACTCCTCTCTGATATCACATGCAATAATCATTCTTTTACATAAGAATTATGGATTGGCAATCAAAATGTAAGAAAACAAAATGCAACCACACGAAGGGTTTTCCCATCACCTGAGCTCTGCTTGAGCCTTCTCAATTGCTGCTCTGCGCGGAGAGATCTTCAAACCTATCCCAACTCCGCCGTCAACAACTCCTCCCATAGAATCGACCTCAGCATTTACAACAAGTGCAGATCCTGAGTTATATCCATGCATTCCCAACCTCTAATATCTAAGAGCTTTACTTCGCATCTATTAATGATTCAACCAAATTTGTGAAGAAAAGAGGGTTAAAAAGCATAAATTAAATGACCAAGCAATTCGTAACAATAAACAATTATTAAAAATATCAGGATACCCAAAACTTCCCATCAGTCAAGAATTTGAATACTATTATGTTAAAACTATATGACAGCAATACACAAGGTACACACTACACAGACCTAAGATATGAACTAAAATAAACATATTATTATGAACTCAATTTTGTCCCTACATACAAAAGCAAGGAAACCTGCTATTTGAAGACAAGCAAACTTGGCCCCACCAGATAGTTAACACATATATCTCCAGGATCTTTCAAGGATCAGTTATAAAGGATCCAAATCCATTATATCCTCTCCCAATCTGTTATCAAGGGATAGAATCCATTTAAATCCTGTAATGACACTAGGTTACTTGTTAATCAAGCATCTCATTCTCACCACAATAATAGGGACTAAGCCCTCAGGTAATGGATTGAATGTAATATAATAGCCTCCTAGGGACATACTAACTTAGTGTTGGAGTGTGTTTGCTGCAACCATCATCAGCCTTGGTGGAACATAAATAAACATGAAAAGCACCCCATAAAAGTTTGAAATATGTGACCCACTTTTCAGCAAGTATTAATTCACTATCTAAAAGGTTCATACTAATTAGAAAGTGAACTGGACTACCTATTAAGTTAGGATGTTAAAAGGAACACCTATCAAACAATGGTTAGCATGTTGCAACATACTTTATTGGCTATTTATAAACAGGGGAACAGGAAAGCAAATGCTAAACCAGAAAAACATTGCAGAATCTACAAATATACTAACTAATAGCAACAAGAAGAATGGTATGATAGTTAATATTTGAAGTACTAGTCACTAATAAATGCACAGAAGGAGAAACTATTGCATGCATGAATGTTACTGCCAATGGTTTTATTCCCTTCAAATTTCAAACAAACGTTGCAGACTATACATTTATGCTTCAAATTACTAGCCTGCCACTTCAAAAGCTCGCATTCTATTTAGTTTCCCAATATGGGTACACAAGCCCCCTGCATTTAATAGCACATTAATGCCAGGTACCTATAAACAGACAAGCCTGAATCCATTTCCAACACAATGCACAACACAGTCGCAAAGAGACAACAACCCAGCACAATTCCCCCAACAAAATTAAAGCCCTAACAGCACCCATTTCCACAAATTCCCCCAATTGGCATGATCCTAGGGTTTCCAGGGGAACACACAAAATGCCAAAATCACAACAATTGAGGCAAGAAAACCACCTTAATTCACGAAAGGGTCGCAGAATTGGAAGGTAGGGCAAAACCTAAGAGCCCCAAGAGGCCGTTTCAACTCGAAGTTTCTCTCTCCTAGGGTTTTGGAAAAGGGACAGTTGGATCACGAATTGGCCATGGAACCTAACATGTAGCGGAAAATGTCAGGCATGGAAGCAATCGTGAGGAATCAAAGGTGGCCAATTTGGGTAATCGTGATGGTGATTTTGCTCCTCTTTCTCTCTATATTCTGCACGTTGGTTGTTCTTCGTGCGCGTGTGGAGAGGGACTATGCGAGTTGTGGGCTGGGCATGAAGACGACGACGTTCGAGGGGGCTTCAGAATAAACTATTTTTTTGGACCTCCATTTTGGGCTTTTTATTTATTGCTTCTTTCAATTACTTCTTTCTTATTGAATTAAAAATTAAATTGCCGAAATAAATTGAATTAAAAAAATTGCTTTATTCTTGCTTTGTGTTTTAAAATAGGATAGGAATAACCAAGTGTATTTACAATTTTTTTTAATAACTTTGTTTTATTCACCATTATTTTTTCTTTTCTCAAAACTGTTTTGTAACATTAAGGAATATAAATCCGTTTATACTGTTATCCAATTAAGTTTTAAAACTGTTTGTTAAAAAATATAGTCTCTCAAGAATGTTGTCTAAATAAAATCAAACTTATTTATTAAATAAATTAAATTAGAAAAATTATATATATAATTAAAAAAATTCATTCACAAAGTCTTTTAAATGTGATACAATATTTTTTTAAAAAAAATCACATATACCTAACATAGTAAGATTAGTTATTTTAGAAGAGTTTATATTTTATATATCAAGTTCAAATTTAATATTTTAAAAAAAATATAAAAATAATAATAATAAGCTGACTAATTTGAATAAATAACATGTAACATAAAAAAATATGTTATTAATTTTTTATTGTAATAATTTTAAATTATCTATTTATTAGTATATTTAAAGGTTTAAATCTACAACAACAATACTTAACCCTAAAGTCTACTTAAAAGAAGAAATTTGTTAACGTATTTAAAAAGTTTTTAGATTGAATATGCTTATATAGTCTCCATATTAATAATAAGGAAAATTAGCTTATTAGTATTTAAATGTGTTGAGATATTTATCATAAAAATGTTTATAAAAAATGATAAACTTAAAATACAATACTGGTAAATATGTACATACGTTGTACGAGTTTATTTTATTTTAATTAAATAAATTTATTTTAAAATAAAAATAAATATATATTATTTAAATATAAAATATATAAATATAATAAAAAAGTTATTATATTCAATATGTTAAATCTTAAAAAATACTAATAAATAAGTAAATTTTAAATATATATATATATATATATATATATTTATAGATAATGATACATATTATTAGTTATTTTAAAATAAAATATAATAAATAAATTATATACGATAATAATTATAATAAATTTTAAAAGATAAATAAATAAATAAATATCAATATACTTAAAAAAATTTAAATTTAAAAAAATTAATGATAATATTAACAAATATTTTATTTATTACTTAAAAAGTATAATTTCTTATGATTATGAAAAATAAATTAATTAAAAAAATTATGATACATAATAAATTGATAATAATATAATATATATTTTAATATTTTTTAGTGTTATTTATTTATTAATAAATAAAATTAAAATGTTAGACTAAAAAAACATGTTAATTAAATAAAATATAAATAAAGGAAATTTTTTATTATCGCCATAATTTATTAAAAATAATAATAATTTAAGTATAAATATATAAAAAATTATAAAGTAATTTATGCAAATTAAAATATATTAATACTTTTATTGTTATATAAAAAATTTATTTACAAAAAATATCATAACATTAGAATAGTACTGTAAAATTAAAATATATATAATTTAGTATTTTCTACAGTTAATTATATTAATTTAAAATATCTGATAGACTAAAAAAATATTTATAATAAAATTATAAAATTAATTTTAAATAGTATAAAATTTCTTATTTCCAAAATATTAAAATAAAATTTATATTATTTCATCATATTATAAAATTATTTATTAATATAAAATTTTAAAATAAATACTTATAACAATAATTTATTAAATATAACAAATTTTTTTAATGAGTTATAAAGTTTAAATAAAATATCCTATAATTTCTTACTTATGCATTTGCTTATATTTATTAACCTAAATTTATATGATAAATTTTTTATTTATAATTATAATTTAAAATTACTAATAAATTTTTTATGATATCATTATAAAATAATGATATAATATTTTTTTAAAAATAACTCATTCGACTAATATATACAAAATAAAATAAAATTTATTTAATTAATGTATGAAATTTTAAAAATATGATTTCAATATAAATATATATAAAACTATATGTTAATATCTAAAAATAAAAATATATTATTTTTTTATTACATAAATAAAATTACTATAAAAAAAGTTGTAAATGAAAAATAATAATAATGTAATATATATTTTTAATTTAGAAATTTAGTTGTTGATAAAAATAAAAAATATAGAATTAAATTTTTTAAAGTAATTAAATTATTTTATATTGCTTGATCACTTAATAGAATTAATATTGATTAACATTTAAAAAAAATTAATTTTATTAAATAACTAATTAAGTATAACAAAGTTATGTTGTGTGGTTATAAAATTAAAATAATAAATTCATTAATTTTTTTATGTATTTGTTTTAAATTTTTAAAATAATTAATATGGTTTGTAAATGATATAATAATATTTTTTAAAAATTTATTAAAATAAAAAATATTAATTTAAATAAAATTTAGAAAATAAATTTAAAATATTAAATGAAAGGGAACATGTAAATTAAATTAAAAAAACATATATTATTATTAGGTTTATAATTATTTTAAAACTATATAAATATAACTTAAATATAAAAACATTAAAATATTATACTATCATAAAAAATATATATATATTCTAAACATTTTGATGCAGATCTGTGGGTGTATTATGAAATTTGTTGATTACTTATATATTTTGTGTGACATTTTTGTAGTATAATGTTTGATACGTTACTTGATTCTAAAAAAAATCAATAATTAATAAACCTGATTTAAATATTATTTTTTAAATTAAAAATTGTATAATTTTAAGAATATAATATAATAAATAATTATATCAATAAAAATATATGTTTGTATTGATTTAATTTTTTTATGTATAATACTCATATTTTGATTTATATCTTGAGAATTAATTATAAGTCTACAAATGACTAAATTTTTTCATTAAAAAATATTGTTCTCCGCGTTTGTAATTGAATACTCTTAAAAAAATTGTCAAAAACATTGGAACTTCTTTTTCAATGTGAAAATTTTGAATAATCATATAATTAAAATATGAAATGTTAATAAATAAATATAATTTGATATGTTTATATAAAAAATATTTTTATGACATTTTAAACACTAATATTTATTTTTCTCATATTATAAGTCTTAGACTTTATACTCATAAAATTTTAAAAGCACATAAAGGGAAATGTTTGAATGTGAAGAAAAAATTAAGAGAGTAAAAAATTTTAACTAACTTTTGAAACAAATAATATGTATAGAAATTAAATATAACAGTCAAATTTAATTCAGAGTTAAAACGTTATATTTTTTGTACTTATTCATTTATTATGTGATAGACGATGCTCAGTCGCTATCAAAATAACTAAGTTTCTTTAAGAATTTTGCAATATAGAGCTTGATCTAAGTCGATTCATAGAGACACATCTTCAATTAAATTTAATTTTAAATTTTTTTAATAAAGCAAATAAAAGTTAGGGATTTAAAATTTTTGAATTAATTAAATAAAAAATATGAGCGAAAGTAAATTGAATAAAAACTTATTAAGGAATATCAATCAACGAATACCAAATGCGTGTAATTCTAATTATTATAGTATCTAAAAGTTTTTATCCAAATTTGAATGATTACGCAACCCAATTATTAATTTAATCGAATAACCTAATTGAACTAGATCATAAATTAAATCAAATTATCATTTAATCTAATCCAAATTAATTATCAAATTAGAACATCGATTGAGTCTTAATTTAAATTCTAACAACAGAAAAGTTAATCACGATCACAATATACAAATATAAATTTAGAGAAAAAGAAAACAAACTTGAGCAATTTGGCCAAAAACTCAAATTAGATTTACACCATCTGAATTGAATGAGAGGTTTAATCTTCCATCAAAGTACTTAACCCAAGTGAGAATGAGAAGAAGATGAGAGAATTTTAGAAAAGGTAAAAACAAGGATTCTTATTAACAGTCAAATTTCAATATCTAATCGTACACTCTAATTTAGAACTTTATTAGTCTATTTATAAGTTTTGTTTAAGGTAAATTAAATGGCCAAAATTTGGGCCTTAATTATATCTAAAAGTCCAAATATAATTATTAAATAAAAAAGGTGCAAATACAATCCCGCAACAAGATTCAACAAATCTTTTTCAACTTCAAAAAATCATAAAAAATAAAAAATAACTCCAAATTCAATTATCTATACATGCATTTTGAAGCCCTGAATGTATAGAATCCAATGCAACTAAAATCAAACAAAAACGATATCTATAGAAAAAAATTATGACCAAAAGAATAGTTATAGGTCAGAATAATTGAAAATATGCAATTAAAGCATGTATTTGTAACAAGCCTAATTTATTCAAATAACTAGAAAATAGTAAAAACTCTAAATATAAAGCATATAAAAAGTTTTTATAAATCAAAATAAAACTATAAATGTAAATATAAAATATGTTATATCAAATTTCCTCACACTTAAAACTTTTCTTTTTTGGGCAAATCACAAAATCAAACCATAGGTAATAAAACACAAACTAAGCTATGTACAAAGCTAACTAAGTTTAAATATCATGACTACAATGGAAATCAATCCTCATACTCTAAATTGACAAATAAACTTATCAAATCAAGTTAGTGAACCATAAGAAATAGAATTCTCACATGAATATTCTCAATCACTCAAGTGTATAAGATAAAGTGTATCACTTAAAATGCACAACATGAAGCATGATCAACCATAAACTTGACCATTGCCTATTTCTCTACTGGGATTCACACATACATACAAAAATCAAGAAGACTTTACTAAGTTATAAAGGGGATATGGCGAAGTTGAAAAGATCATAAAGGTAAACAAGTTACAACCAAAGAGGATATAAGATCAATGGAAAATGAATTCAAAGAATAAGAATGAAAGTAAATGTCCTAAATAAAGATATAATGCAATTTCCCATTGTCGTTTAATACTTAAGTTTTTTTGCCGTAATCCGACTCTCATTCTTAATGTTTGTCTTATTCAAACTTACTACAGTAACCATAAATCATTAGAGGTAGTTTGCCAATGACCACAAGAGGTCACTAAGTGATCTCACATGAAAAGTCATCCATTGTGCAGATTTATCTCATCGCCACTTAGTGTTATCATATGTATTATGAATATATATATATATATATATATATATATATATAATTAATTATATTATATAATTTTAATTCAATCTGTTATTTTTCTTACAATTTCAAATTCAAAAGTTAAAAAAATTGTGTTGTGACAATTTCTCTTTGTCATTCAATACTTGAGCTTTTTTGTCATAACCCAACTCTCATTCTCAATATCTGTCTTATTCAAACTTATTGCAACAACCGTGAATCATTAGATGTAGTTGCCAATATCACCATAAGAGGTCATCAAGTTATCCCACATGAAAGGCCATCCATTGTGCATATTTATCTTGTCACTGCCCAGTGTTGTCATTTAATTGGATCTCATACAAGACATGGGTCATTGTGGACAAATAATTTGTGTGTTTAATTTCACTTAAAATTTTATCCCTTTTGACTTTTAGGCCACCAACCCAATCCTACCTTTAAAAACTAGGTTTATTTCAAGGACGTGATCTAGCGATTTCTTCCTAGCTTGCTCAGTGAAGTATACTTTAGGTTCAAGCAAGGGGTCAGTAGGAATCTGACTCCACATCGCTAACAAGCTTGTGATCTTTTAGCGTAGAAAGAAGTGAGTGGGATTTAAGAAACAAAAGTCCTCTTCCCCCAGAGTTCAATGGTTAGGCGACATCGCATATGAGGCAAGGTTTTTCTCCCTTAACTTCTTTTTTTCCCACCAATCAGCCGGGACATAGTCAAGGAGAGGAATTGCAAGTAAAGTAAGCACATATGTCATTCTCTTCCTCTTATCTAGCTAACCCTATTTTTATTTTTTTTTGTTTTGAAAGGCTTTCAGGTTGTGTTGTCCTCCCTTGATGAATAGCATTTATTACAGGAATTTTGGGAGACTCTTCCCTTAACATGAAAGACAGGCTTTCGGACTATATCAATTCAGCGGTAGATTAGACAGAAAGAAAGAAAAGAACTTACCGTTCTCGATCGAAGGCCTATTTAACATGTGATTTTTGAATATTTGTTATTTTGCTTGTACTTTGTTTGACAACTACATATTGAATTTTTATATTATTATGTTAGTTATGTGAAGTTATATAAGTATACTTTTATTTATAAATATTTATTTTCTCAAACAAGAGCAGCTAATGAATACAAGTATGAGTATGCAAGTACCTAGATAATATGGATATGAAGATTAATGTTACTATCTACGCAAATGAGTATGATTATTTGTTTTAAATGCAGGTATAGAGATGAGTACTAGAGCACCCTACCCATTGCTATTCCAATTTCAGTTTCAATACAAGGTAGGCTCTTTTCTTTATATAGAAAAAAATAAAAGATACTAAAATATGATATTTTAAAAAATATTACAAAGATTGGAGAACTTTTCAAAAATCATGGATAGCATTTTTTGATATTTTGATTATTTTTATAATTTTATTAAAAATTTTAATAACAATTTTTAAAATTTCGTAACTTTTCATATTTCATCAGCACTTACATAAAAAATTGACAATTTTTAAACCTCATATTTTTATAATTTTTTTCAAAAAATTGTATTTTAATATATATAATTTTTAGATCCCATATATAAAAAAATAAACTTCAACCGTACATTGTTTGAATGACTGCATTTGTATATGGGATGCAGAGTTGAAGAAGTTTTTGCACGTAATTTTCACCCAGTTCGGGAAGATTCTTGAGGTGTCAGCTTTCAAAGCTCTCAAGCACAAGAGGGTCAAGCTAGGGTGGTCTTTCATCATGTCTCTTCTGCTTCCAATGCTTTTAGACAAATGCAGGGTTTCCTTTCTATGATATGCTCATGGTACCGTTTGCACCTTTTATTCATTCCACCTTCTTTTTCGCTTTCCAACTGAAGAAAATAGGTTGGTTGAGTATAGTTTTAATTAATTAGGGTTAACTTCGCTGGTTGGAATTACCTTTCTGTATGATTCTAATTTCTAATGGCACTATTCATTAAACAATATAACAATGTCCAACTTGCAGAAGCTTCTATGAAAAAATTGTTTAGAAATTTAACATAATTTATTTGCGATGAGATAAAATAAATAAGATTGCAAAGCAATGCTTATATGTTAGCAACTATTTTCTTCTCAGAGATATTATGTAGGAAGAAGACAAATGTTGCATCAAATTGTTGTCAACTTGTGAAAAGTAGCAACAGCAGCTAGTGTTGATATGAAGTCAGTGAAATAAGTTCTTTTTCATCAGCTAGGCTCTGATCCCCTCCGCTAAACAAAACATGAAGAGTTGTTCTTGGTTTGAACAAAGGGTTTTAGACACAAATAGGCTAGGAAACTAGGCAAAACTGATGCTAAGGACAGGTTGAGCTCAACTTGTTGATATTTATCCTCAATGTCAAGGATCCACTGACTACAATTATGGTTAACTTCATATATAGTTACCAGCAGTTTTCCATTTTGAGCCAAAAATAAATCTCATCCTCAATAGGTCCCAAGGGAAAATTGTCATTGTAATTCTATTGAACAAGCTTTGATCACAAGTTCATGAATGAAATTGGATTTTATTTAGCATGAGAGAGAGAGAGTATTTTCTATGACATTTGCCCAGACTTCATGATTTGGCATCAAGAAATTGCAATTATTTCCATCTGAATGTTCTTAGGCTATGCAAATTGCTTATAAATTGTCTGTTGCGATATGACTTTTGAGTCTGGTAAAAAAGAGTTGAAGGAAAAGAACCTTAGATGAAGTTATTAAAAAAGACCTTTTGATTAACTTGATTTCTGAAAAGTTTGTATTTGACTGAGCTCAATGGGATTGTGTGATCTAGGTAGCCGACTCTACGTGGTGGGATAAGACTTAGTTTTTATTGTAGTATTGTCTGTTGCAATAATGATTGCTTGCTTTCTGCTGATGTGGTTTTATTTTGATCAGCCTTATATATGGTTCACCTGCTAGTCTGTGAAGTGATTCCATTTCCATAGTCTTGTTGTCTTGACTTGATGTATATTTAGCAAATATCTTGTGGAATTATTTTCATAAATGTTCTCTTTAACATGCATCCATGTTGTTGCCTGCTAAACTAGAAATTTGACTCTAAAGCACCAAGTCAAATAAAAAAGTTAATAGAATTTGCCTTTAGAAATGAATTTTATTATAGTCATGCATTTCATTTGTATTTTTGTTTTATTGAGAACTCCATTTTCTTTGTTCCTTTCTCTCTGTGGAAAAAAAGTATCTGATTGATTAAAAAAACTTGCTTATTTATTTTACTTCATCTCCTTACCTTCTGCTGCTAATTCATATATGTATAGTTTTCTCTCAGTTTATGTCAGTGCTATAAATCTTATTATTTTGCAAGTAATTTAAATTTAAATTTAAATTTATATTTATATTTATCCATAGAAAACAATATTGAAAGACTAAATTTGATATAATAGCAAAAGCGGATGACGCTTTTGTCCTAGGGAAAAATGTAAGAGGCACGATGACAAAGGTACGATACCATGCCAAACACGCAACATAAGCTGAAGTAGCACTGCTTATGATTCTGGCAACTAAATGGAGGTAGACATAAATCACAGTTGGAGTAATGCCTTCAATTTATCCCAATTTCAGTTTAAGTGCCATACTACGTTCCATATGTGCCTTATTGCCTCCAGTTTTGTTTACCGAGCATCCTTTTTAGTCCGTGTTATTTCTTTATACATATGAATGGAACTATTGATGTAAGGCTGCTTTTGAATTGCTTTATGTAGTTTATTATGCTTGACAGGTTTCTATTCAAGATGAGAAAGACAGGAAAAATTGAATTGCTAAAATGCGGAGTCTTCTTTTTCGTCATGAAATGAAGGCAAAGCATATTAAAAAGATCCAGAACTTTTCATTGATTATTGAAGAAAGATAGATTGAAGAAAGATAGAGTGAAGGGAGAAGCTTCTCTGATTCAAATGGATCATGAAGCTGCTGATTGTCATGAAACAAGAGCGTCTAAGGGCATAGGTATATTATCGTCCCTCAAGAAATAAGAGCGGGGACAGTTTACTCAGCAATGTTTACTGATATATGTAGTATTTTGCTGATTAAATCAATAAATCATTTGAATTAATCTTTTTCTCTCTTCACAAATTGTTGCAGGAATGCATGACTCTGAAACACAAAAACCAGAATTGGTGGGCTAAGCGTATTTTATAGCATGGTTTAAATAGTCAAGATGATGGAACACATGCTGCCATAGCTGAACAACTTCAAAGGCATGCTGAAACTCCTGAAGAGGCATGGACAGGAAGGAAACCCCATGTAAGCCACCTAAGAATCTTTGGTTCCTTGTGCCCTGACGAAAGAAAGAAGAAACTTGATGACGAGAGTGAAGTGATGATATTCTTAGGCTATCACCCTATTGGTGCCTATAAACTCTATATAGTCCTATTACAAAGAAGGTTGTGATAAGCAGAGACATTATTTTTTATGAAACTAGTTCTTGGAATTGGACAGACAGCAACAAGACATTGAAGTCAGCTGTAACAATGATGTTTGAAAGTGACCAACATGATAATTCAAGAGAAAGTAGTATTGAAGCATCTTTAAGTGAAACTGCAAGACCACAGGGAGTTAGACAACCATTCACCAGGTTACAGGACTATGAAGTTTTTCCAGATAGTGCTGCTACTGCAGAAGGTGATTTGGTATATTGTGCTTTCTTGGCCGATATAGAACCTGAGTTTTGACCAGGCTATAAAAGAGAAGGTGTGGATTGAAGCGATGGAAGAAGAACTAAAAGCAATCGAAATAAATCAGGCATAGGAGTTAGCAAATTTGCCACATAATAAAAGCCAATTGGTGTGAAGTGGGTCTTTAAAACCAAGATGAAACCCAATGGTTCAATAGCCAAGTACAAAACTAGATTGGTAGCTTGGGATTTTCTACCTAAGGCTGGTCTGGACTACAAGGAGGGATTTGCTTCTGTTGCTCGAATTGAAACTATGAGCATAGTAGTTGCTTGGGCTAGTTATAAAACTTGGCCACTACGTCATCTTGATAAGGTCTGCCTTTTTGAATGGTCCATTAGAGGAAGTTTATGTGACACAGCCACCAGGTTTTGAAGTAAAAAGGAGTGACAAAGTATACAAACTTAAGAAGGCTTTGTATCGCCTTAAACAGGCTCCTCAAGCCTGGAACAAGTCGATAGATGCTTTTCTGTTACCCCTGTAATTTTCTAAGTGCACAGTGAAACATAGAGTTTATACGTAATTGGGAAGCAATTATGTTATATTGGTCTGTCTCTATGTAGAAGACTTATTGATTACAGGGAGGGACTCAAGAAGAAACTAATGGAAGAATTTGAGATAACTGATTTGGGTACTCTCACCTATTTCCTTGGCATGGAGTTTAATCAATTTGATGGGGAATATTTTTGAACCAGAAAAAGTATACACTTGATATGTTGAAAAGGTTTGATATGGTGAATTGTAATTCTGCTAATACTCCAGTTGAATGTGGAACAAAATTGCTAAAGAAATCTATTGATAGAACACTGGTTAAACAAATAGTGGGATGTTTGAGATATCTCTGCAATAGCAGAGCAGACCAAACATTGCGTTTGCTGTCGGTATGGTAAACAGATGTATAAATGATCCAAGAACATCTCACCTGCAGGCAGCTAAGAGGATACTACGATATCTAAGAGGAACAATTGAATATGGTTTATTCTTTCCTAAAGGAATGAATCAGGAGAAAGGTAAATTGGTAGGTTACATAGATTCAGATTGGTGTGGAGATGTTAATGATAGGAAAAGCACAACCGGTTATGTTTTAGAGTTTCATGATGTTGCAGTATCTTGATGCTCAAAAAAACAATCTGTAGTGGCACTATACTCTTGCGAAGCAGAGTACATTGCTGCTTCATATGCTGCCTATCAAGCAATGTGGCTGAATTCACTCATAGATGAACTTCATATGGAGGGGAAATGTCCAATTCAGCTATACATAGACAATAAGCCAGTTATCAACTTGGCAAAGAATCCTGTAGCACATGGTAGAAGTAAGCATATTGAGACACATTTCCATTTTAAATCTGAGGATCAAAGCTGATGTCTTGAAGAAAGCCTTTGAAAACTAACATATTTGAGAATTTGAGAAAGATGCTTGGAGTATCATTAGCAAACCTGAATTAAGCTGGTGTGTTGTAGTTAATTCAGTTTTGACAGTTATTGTAACTGTATCAGGCAATATAACCGATTTAGCATATTTACTTGTATAAATGTACACAGTTTACATATCAATAAACTGAATTACGCACATATTTTATCTATCTTTTAACTGTCATTTTGCTCCAACAAAGACAAGCTGGTATGGAATAATTAAACAAGAAGAAAAAGACCGAAGAGGTAACCTTTGATTGGTGAATCTGTAACTTGGCTATGATAACCAA
The DNA here is from genome assembly GCF_003935025.1 of Abrus precatorius. Classification (NCBI taxonomy): domain Eukaryota; kingdom Viridiplantae; phylum Streptophyta; class Magnoliopsida; order Fabales; family Fabaceae; genus Abrus; species Abrus precatorius. Next base: position 9,576,634 of record NW_020874439.1, on the reverse strand, counting down.
AGCACCTAATAAAATTGAACGAGGGATTATCTTTGCGGCAAAGGGCAAGAATTGAGAAGAGTCCTTTTAGGGGGCTTCTTTGCATGCCTAACAAAATAGAAATATCTGGTTCATTGTTGTGGGAATTGATTTATAGCTGGGACAAAAAATGTTGGGGCCTTAGAGTGATGAATAAGTTGGTGTCATTTACACCATTAGACTTTGTTTATCCCTTGGGCTGCGTGTTGTGGGTGAAGCTTGTAAAGTTGAAGAAGGAAATCAATCCCATACCAACTTTTTGTTTGGTGATAAAGATATTACAATTCAAAAAATTGTGCAAAAGGTAAATGATTCAAGGCAGATGATGTGATTGATAATTTTACACGACTTTATATAGCGCTTGCTTTTAGAATTTAGAATGTTCTATCTTCCCAACTCTTCTAAAAGGGTCAATAATGATTATATTTCACTACTAGATAACCTATACCATCTTGATGATTACCATTGGGGTTTAGCTGTGAATGAATTTTGTGTAAATGGGTTAAATGAAGCATCCAACAAGTCGATGAGCGGCAGAAATAATCACGAGTTGCATTTGATTGGATGTGCTGCTGTTATACAGGTATTAATTTATAATTCTTTATGCAGTACAAAGCCATGGTAACATAGGATACATTAATCAAATCCTAATTGACATTGCTTTTTTTTCCTTCTCATTCTTTTTGTAGGTTTAGGCATTGGAGCATTTATCTCTGTCCTGGAAACAAAATAGCTGCAATCTGACATTCCGACGGTTCTTATCCTGGCCTGTTCTTCGCAAGAGGAAGAACTCCATTGCAATGGAATTAGATAAATCCAAGGGGAGGAGGATTAAAGCATGCTACAAAATTCTCTTTGTTCTCGTTTTTTGACATTGTTCACACCTAAATTTGCATTTCAGATTGTTGAAGTGTTGGCCCAGTCAAATATCGAGATGGAGTTGAAACTAGTTCAAGAAGCAGTAAAAGAGGCAATGGATGGCCTAGGAATGTTGTGGGTGACATAAGGCAATATAAGGACATGATCTCCTCTTTAGAGAAGACAAATGAAGAAGTAAGTAGAAAAATTTGTGAAATGGAGGCAAAAAATGAAATCTTGGAGAAAAAATATCAAATGATAAAGGATTTATTGAATAAATGTGGTATCATGCCTAGGAATGCTGAAGTACTTGATAATAAGGATGAAGGTTGGGGCACCCTAAGTGGTGACGCTGTTCAAGGACAGCAAAATGACGTATCAAGTAAGGATTGTTGATCTAATAAATAATAAAAAATAAATTTCTTTTTGTACTTATGAAATGAAGAAATGATCTTTTTGTGTTACTAATCCAGACAACAGCCTAACAACTTTGAGAAATTCTTCGCTTGGAGCTTCAGGTGGATGTTTGAAGCAAGCTTTTGTTCTTGACGTAAATGGGGTGCTTGCAGACATATTCCCTATGAAAAGTCTCTTCAACCTGATACAATCATTGGTCTCTGGGCAGGGTCAATGCGCAATCAACAGTCCTTTTTATGTTGAGTTTATAAATTTCTGCTTTGAGAAGTTTGAAGTTGGGATATGGTCTTCAAGAACCGAGAACAAGACCAAGAAGGTCTTCGTTGCTTGATGGGAAACATGAAACACAAGTTGATTTTTTGTTGGAATGATTCTTTTTGTACTCATACTGAATTCATGACCCCAGAAAAAACAAGTTTAAGTGGCTGACTTATAAGGATATGAGAAAACTTTGGGAGAAACAAGAATTTGGTCTTCCATGAGGGAAGGGATACTATAATGAATCAAATACATTGCTGTTGGATGATTCTCTCTACAAAGCTAGCATTGCTTAATCCTCCATACAACTCAGTCTTTCTTCATACCTACAATTACAAGAATCAGAATGACAACTCGTTAGACGCTGCAGGTGATCCGCAACAATATCTGGATGGCTTGGCAAATGCTCAAAATGTTCTGAGATATGTTGAGCAACACCCATATGATCAAGAGCGTATTAGTGAAAAATGTGATTTCTTAGCTGGTTCTGTCTTTTTAATTATATATATTTTTAATTTAGAACCATGTAATTATAGAATTTGATGTAAATAGGAATTAGATTGATTGTTTCATTTTTTAGAATCCATATGTTGTTTTCTAAATCTGTTTTTATTGGTCATGTTGTAACCTAATTTCTCAAGGAATAGAGATACCTTTTCTACATGGTATTCGAGCCAACAACAACCCGAAATCCAAGATAGGAAAGGAACAAACCCAAGTTTCAAGTCTGACTGAACCAATTGTTCTTCCAAATACTGACTATAAATTAAATGGACAAAACTACACTTAATGAGCTAAATCAGTTTGCATTTACCTTCAAAGGAAGGGAAAGGAGGAGTACATCACTGAGGAACAAAAGAAGGAGGATCTCAGTAATTAAAAATGAAAACTCAAAAATAGTCTAGCAACATGGCTGTTGAATTTGATGACCAATGATACTCTGGAGATATTTCATGTACAATGGCATTGCCCACAAGATTTGATAAAATTTTAAAAATATTTAATACATCATTAATTTTTTTATTTTAAAATTTTATATTTTTATTAAGCATACTAATAAATATATAATTTAAAAATATTATCATAAATATTTAAAAATAAATATAATAATAATAATAATTTATAATTTTTACTAATGAGAATGGTAAACATTTTAGATAAGGAACATTACAAATACTTTATTAGATTTTTTTATTATTTAAAAAAGCAAGTGTTAAATGATATTTTGATATGATAAATGTTTTTATTTAATATTTTAATTAATACCTTAAAGACATTAATTAATATTTACTTGCTTATTATTATTATTATTATTATTATTATTAAATACTTGACTTATTAAATCTATAAAATATTAAAAATATAAAATTAAACATTTTGAATAAGTGAATAAGTTCTAAAAAGTTTCAAATTAATTTATTTAATAAATAAACTTAATTTATCCTACATGTAGTACAAGTTAAGTCATAAATTTTTCAAAGCATATTGATCCCTACTATTTAATAAATAAGGAAGTTAATTGATTTGACTGACCTCTTGTATTATTGTGGCAGCATATATTTTTCTCTCCAAAATAACAAATTATATAAAGAGAGAGAAGGGTAAAAGAAAAAGAAAAAGAAAAAGAAAAATAGTTATCCACAACACATAAATGAATAACGAGGAAATATTGAAGAGTCTAAATTTGAAAGTGGAATGCACAAAATGGAAGGTTTTTGTGAGATGAGAGGGCGAAAGAAAGGCGAATTAGCAGAAAACTTAAATTATGGTTATAATTGTGGAAAAGCTGAATCAGAGATGCAAATACTTACACGAGTCTGAGGAACATAATAGCATAACCAAGCAATAGTAATGATAATGAGATCGTGATGAAGAACGCTCTCCTCAAAGCATCTTACGATATGAGTTGATTGCATCGTCAAGACACAAAAACCATTATCTAATGTTGCTAGTTCTAGCTGCTTCGAAGCCAATAATTTTGAAAGCTTTTTCACTCTGTTGTTTTATTTGCTGTGAAGGTGTAGATTTTGTTTCGGTAATTTACACGAGTTTTTTTAAAATAAAGAAGACATTATATGTTTTCTCATGCGTGCAATATTTATTATTATTAATTTTATATTAATAAATAATAAAGTTAATAGTTTATTTAAAAATAATAATATTTTTTAATCTTTCAAATATCAGAAAAATTACCATCGTCAACTTAAAAAAGTATATAAATACCATCTTAATTTTACGAGGATAGACAACATAAAAGGATAATTTTCCTTGTTGGGCTATCAAAATGGTAGTCCCAATACATTCATCCATCAACTGTATTAAAAAATTTGTATAAGTTTGATTCGTATATACTTTAATAGCAAGTGTTTTTTTTTTTCCTGGAAAGTTTAAAATAGCATAATTTTATTAATATTTTAAATAGTTAATATTTATAATACATAAAAAAATATTTAAAATGTTAAATGTTATTTTAAAAGAAAATAAAGAAAAAAATGATGAAAATGTAATTTTAATATTAAACACCAAACATATTATTTAAAAAAAAAAAAAAAAAACTAAACAGAACCATGTGCGGAACAGAATCAAATTTCGTCCATATAATAACGAAATAGTTAAATAGCATGCACTCATTACCTGTAAAAAAAACCTAATATAAAAATTAAAGTAGTTTTAAATAAAGCCTTCCACGAGCATATTACTATTTTAATTGAAATAACAAATGTAGTAAAAAAAATTGTGTCAAAATTTTAATTTATAATCTGTTCATAAAAAATTGTACTTGTCAAAAAGTAATAAAAAATTTTAAAATATTATTTCATAAAAATAGTTTTTAAGTATTAAAAATATTTTAACTTAATTATTTAAATTAAAAAATATATAATAAAATAAAATAAAAAATGATTTAAATATAAAAGTAATTTAAATAAAATAAAATAATGCAACATATGACAATAAATTAATCAAGATTAATTATAGGACATATGAGTTCACTTTTATATTTTTCTATATTTTTATTTTTGTATAAATTTAATTTATATATATTTTAATAATAAGTGTTCTTTTTTATTTGGAAAGTTTAAAATAGCATAATTTTATTAATATTTTAAATAATTAATATCTATATAATACATAAAAAAATTACCAATAAACTTATAAGTCAAATGTTATTTTAAAAAAACTAAAGAAAAATAATTTTAATATTAAACACCAAACATATTATAAAAAAAAAACTAAACAAAACCATCTGTTGCATCGAACTAAAGTTGTCCATATAATAACGAAATAGTTAAAGGGCCTGCTGCGCCCATTACTTGTAATAAAACACTTTATAAAAATTAAAGTAGCTTTAAATAAAGCCTTCCACGAGCACATTACTATTTTAATTGAAATTACAAAGGCAACAAAAGCAAATTTTGTCAAAATTTTGATTTATAATCTATTTGTGAGAAAATATATCTGTCAAAAAATAATAAAAATTTTTAAAATTAATTCCTAAATTATCATCTTACAATTATTATTTTCAAATATTAAAAATATCTTAATTAATTGTTTGAACTAAAAGAATGCGTAATAAAATAAAATATAATTTAGATATAAAAATATTTCAAATGAAATAAAATAGTACAATTTACGATAATAAACTAATCAAAATGAATTATAGAACATATAAGTTCACCTTTACACTTCTTTATCTTTACTTTTAGATTAATCATAATCCTAACTTTTTTATGATTGTCAATGACTTGTACTAAATCAATTGTTCCTTGTGTATAGTGCTCTTTGAAAATATATGGTTTGACACATGTGTTGATTGTGTAAAGCAGTAAGAATATGCATAGGCGTATACAGGCTAAGTGCACAACATTTGTGAACTTGAGCCTCTTTGAGGGTGAGAAAATGTGTGATGAAATTCTCCTAGGCCCTATGAATGTCCTAGGCCCTGAAATTTTGGTTGGAAGTCTCCACGGGATACTCTTTTATCCTGGTATTCTCTTGAGGCTTATCATGTTGGTTGAGCTAGAATGGGTAGTGGAGGCTCGAGTCACTACCATACATGTGAAATGTAGGCTGACTAGTGAAATTCACAACAATTTCCGAACAATAGGATTATTATGGATCTAGAGTCGCATAAGCATGAAAATGAGATTTTTGCCAAACCAAGAGTTATCATTTGCACGGATCATGCATCATTTAATTAAACTTGCATTTTATTAGATTGTAAAAGTTACCATCGTTTTTATGTAACATATGCTCGTACTTACTTTGTTTTGTTTCTTTTTTGAATAATTATTTACTAGGAAATATATCTTATTCATTCTTTCCTTGTTGCAATGTATTGTGGTGTTGATACTTCCTTTTAATTGTTGAAGACTTTGAGGATGTCTTTTTCCTGTCTTTTTCTCCACATTGAGGTGGAATTTGAGGAGGACTTCACAAGCACTAATGAGATGGAGGAGGATCCTTCTAAAGAGTCTTGATTGTTGTTTAGTTGCTTCTTTTATTGTTCGCTGCTAGCTAGAAGATTCCTTTTGCTGTATGGTGAAGGATTAGATGCTTTATGTTTTATTTTGGTAACTTAAGTGTAATGTACTTTGTTTTGACACTCTGATAGTTGTCGATTTCTTTTTTTAAGACTCTTAGATAATTCGTGATTACTTTTATGGGATTTATCTATATGACCAGATTTATGTTATTAGTTATCTTCTGATTTTAATTTAAATGAAATTAAATAGACAAAAAATTGGTTCTTCAATGCATGCAGGAAATGAATGTGAATTCTTTGGGTTCTTGGTTGCACATTGAGTGTACCCTCCCCCTAAGAGAGTTCTAGTTGAAGCGATAAATCACATGTTGTATCTCATATTATTAGTAATTGGCTCATGAGCAAGTGAAAAGGATTGGAGTCCACTTGCATGGTTACGTCAATACATGATATGACTATATTATTCAAGTAGTACTTACTAATATCATAATTTTCTAAAGGTTTCAACTATGAGTAAATGAGGAAAATGGAATCTCATGAGTAATTATTAGTAATAAGACTATGACATGTATTTTTATAAACTATTGTCTATCAGGTGGAGGAAAAATCAAGTTCCATGTTGTGACCACGTGTCACTTAAAGTATGTATTAAATAACAAATATCTCAATAATTAAGAATGATAGTTGTATCCATAAAACAAGTTGAGTAATCTTAGGTCCTCATGTTATATATATATATATATATATATAACTGTGGATTGTTTATAACTATGATCATTTGGATCTGGATTTTAAGTTTACTGTACAGTTCTTAATTCTTTTGAATAGGACTGCAACAGTAAGATCCATGTGGATAAAGGACAGGCTGATTTGACGATGCTGTATTTAAAAGAAATTAAAGAACATAAGAGACTAGTGGCTATATTAAAGATGTTTCTATTGCTGTAAAAAAAAAAGTCCATAAATAACCAGATCTAAAAGAAAAAGTTATAAATAATCTAGCATATATATTTTTATGGAACCAAATGAGGGTGATGAACTAGAGGTTTACTTTATGATGTCTAAACTTCTCCATTCTTTTTTTTGCATATCTCTTCGCTCTAGCTTTAGCTCATCTTCCTCCTCTCCCTCAAAAAATATATTACTCCATGACCAAGAGAAACAGTCTCCTGAAATCACACCAAAACATAATCTCTTTAATGAAGAAGTTCGCTTTGAAGAGATCAAACAAAGTATGAATGATTGGACTATTCTAAAAATCCCTCATGATATACATTATATGTTCCTGAAGAACAAACTAAAAGAAGCAGTTCTGATTACATTATCAAGACTGTTGAAAACAACATTGTCCTAGGACAAGATATAAGAGAAGAATTTCATCTCCTGTCAAAACACTCTGTCAATGAACATCAAAGAAAATATAAATACCTTCATATAGGATGTGTTCAAGTATCCATCAAATCTTTGATAGATATAGATATAGATGCAACAATCCTAATATGTCTTAGAGATGTAAGACACAATAAGTTTGAAGATTCTCTAATAGGAATGGTAGAAACTAGTCTTGGCCAAGGTTCGGTCTATTTCAACTGTTATCCTAACAAGACAATGAGTCTTATGGATAAAAATATTCTAGATTCTCTGTTTCTTAATATTCACTTTCATGGTTTAGTTATGAAAGAGGATCTATTCCTGCAGCCTTATTATACAGGATTCAATACAAAGTCATGAACTATTATGCATCTAGAGTCCTTCTCAAACCTCAGAAAAGTGAAACTACTTTGTTTATCACTGATATGACAAAGGCTAATGTCTCTTAATAGATAATTGCTGAGTCGCTATCAAAACAACTAAGTTTTCTAAAAATTTTGTTGTATAGAGCCAAACTTATGTCGATTCATAGAGACACATTTTCAGTCAAATGCAATTTTAGGTTTTCTTTTAAAAAATGCAAATAAGGTTTTTGGGGTTTTAAAAATTGCAATTAATCAAATTAAATTACAAACAGAACTAAAGTGAGTAAAAAAATGAATTAAGAAATATCAATCCACATAATACCAATTGCGTGTAACTCCGACTATCACATTATCTAAAGATTTAAATCCACATTTAAACAATCACTCAATTCGATTATTAATTCAATCGAATAACTTAATTGAATAGAGTTACGAATTAAATCAAATAATCATTTAACCTAATTCATTCCATAAAGTCATCCTCAATCAGTAGGTAGTCTACTAGATGAAGGGACTTATATAGATAAAATAAGCTCTAGCTGAAGTTCTCATGTTAGACAAACAGGACGTTCATCCAAATTACTATTACTACACAACTCCTCTAAACCTAAAGTTTACTCAAAACCGGGTATAGAGCCTCGCTCATATTATGCATGATTAGTGGTGTGTGAGGAAACAAACAAACCTTATACAAATCAAATAATAATAAAAATATGCAAAAAAAAATAAAAATAAAAATCAATCAAATAAATTACAATAGAAAATGCGATTAATCCGTGAGTAAACCTAAAATTGATTAATCCATGAATTTTTACAGAATAAGTGAAATGCCTAGAAAGGCAACTGCCCCTTCCAGGGGAGGAACTTCTCACACAGGAAGAGTCAGACTTGCTCTGACTCTTAATAAATCAAAATCCAAATCTGTCTTGGCAGATTCTAATTCAAACTCTTCAGAGTCATCCACTCCGGCTGGGTCATCCACCCAAAAAACTATCCAGATAGTTGAGTCATCTACTCAATAATCTGAGATCCCCAAAAAAGAATCATCCAATAAGGCTGATACTTCCTCCCAAACCAAAACTGAGAAACAAAATAAAGCCGATTATGCTTTGCCTGTGAGTACACTCTTAACTGTCCAACAAGGAAGCTTGAATAGTTTACCCAAAAAATCGTGGGCAGACATTGCCTCTGAAGATGAAATGGAGATTGATTTAGCAAGCCTAAATAATATAATCAAATCCTTTAGCCAGTCCCAAAAAATAGGTAGTCTTTCAAGAGAAACTAGCAAAGCTATTAGCCTCCCAGAAGACAAACAAATATCTCAAAAAACAAACCATTATGTGGATAAAAGAAAATTTTTCTCAATCATACAGATGGAGCCTGAATTCTGAGACAAAAATTCCTGTAAGGCTATATCAAAAACTTTTTCTCCTAGTTTTAATTTCAGACCCTATGCCCTGAACAAAACCAGACATTTTTATGAATTTATCCTAATGGATTCAGATTCGATCTCCATTAAGCATTATAAAGATAAAAAAGATTCATCAATTATCACCCATTCTACAATACAAATTCTCAACATCCTTACTCCAAAAAATTTTAAATTCATATAATTTTTTTTTTCAACCTTTTGACCCAATAGGTTATAATTATTGGGACTATATTAATGTTTGGACAAGAGTTTTTTGGTTTCAAAATAAACTCAACCGACATTCTTAATTGATCTATTTTAAGAAGACTCAAGATCTTTACTCTCTCTCTATATATAAATGTTCATTATGTGTGTTGGGTATTTTTGTTCATTTGTAGATTTTTTTTTTGTTTTTAAATTTTACTCACTGATAGTAATGTAATAATGTGAGCATTCAAATTAAACTTTTATTAGTAATAGAGACGAAAATTGACACCTAAATTAAAGTTGGCATACTGAAATAATAACTTTGCATTTTTGTAATGGTTAATTTTGATTCTAGTTTTGTAATTTTCATTACCTTTCAATGTCATTCTACTCTATTCTTGCCATTGCTTTTATCATGGGGTTGTTACTTCCGATAAATACTTGTTAGTCTTTCACTATTTAATCACTTTTAGTTTTCTTTTTTGATGGATTGATTTCAACATTTGATCATTCCTTTTTCTGTAAATGTTTCATCAGTTTCAATCCTATTATATAAACTATCACATTGCATAAAAAGTGCTGAAAGGAAGAAATTTCATCGAATTGACAAAATCTCAGGTACAGACTATGATTACATGACTTAAAGAACAGCAAATTAATGTTACAATGGCAACGCTGATCCCATGTTATTACCTACCTTGGATTTCACTGAGCGTTACATTATTATTTGAACTAGATTGACTATTTTGAGAAGACTTTGAACTTCGATAATTTTGCTTTTGAACAAATGCAACTTGCCTTGGAGGAGGAAGGTGAGTAATTTCACTAATGAGCATCAAAACCACCGTGGATATAGTTGGTCTTTCTCTTGTAAGTTCTTGCACACATAAAAGTCCTATGTGTATGCATTTCAACATACTACTTTCGAACGTTGGATCCCATATCTCTGAATCTATTAAAGACATAATGTTGCCTTCATTCCATAGTTTCCATGCCTAAAAAAAATGAAATTTTATTATTAAGAATAATAATAATAATTTCTTTTGTTAAAAAGAACAGACACATGACATGTATACTTACAAATCCAACAAGGCTAAGCGATTGCTCATTGTTATAAAAGCTTGTATTTCTTCGTCCACTCACAATCTCTAGCAATAAAACTCCAAAGCTGTAAACATCTGATTTTTCTGAGAAAAGCCCCTCCATTGCATATTCAGGCGGCATATAACCACTTCATTTAGATAATATATTATAAGTAACAATTAAATCATTTAATGTTCTAAAATAATTGTGTATAATTAAAAAAGATTACTTACTAAGTTCCAACAACTCTTCTTGTGTTAGCTTCATCTTCATCACCACCTCTAACAATTCTGGCTAAACCAAAGTCTGATATTTTAGGATTCATCTCACTATCTAGTAAGATGTTACTTGCTTTAAGATCCCTGTGTATAATCCTTAGTCTTGAGTCTCTATGAAGATAAAGTATACCTCGTGCAATTCCTTCAATAATGTTGAAGCGCCTACTCCAATTTAAAACTTTCCTTTGCAGTGGATCTAAATTTAATAAAAAAAATAATAAAGTAATGATAAAATTGAATATTATAAGAGCATTGGATATAAATTGCATACTTTTTTATGAAGTTAATTATAATAATTGATATCTTTTAAGAAAAAAAATATAAATATAAAAGTTCATTTATGAAAATATAAAATGTGTGATAACTGCTATAAATATTATGTTTTCATTTTAAATATAACACTAAAAGTACTAATATAAATTACCTAAATTTTGTCCAAAATAAAATCATACATATATACTCCAATTTAAGTTAACAAGTTTGATGTAATTAGAAAGAGACAAGTACTAACCAAAGAGAAACGAATCCAAACTTTTATTTGGCATAAACTCATAGACCAACATTTGTTCATCTCGTTCAACACAACAACCAAGAAGTCTTACAAGATTCCGATGTTGAAGTTTAGAAATCACTACTACTTCATTCATGAATTCTTCTAATCCTTGTCCAGATGCTTTTGAAAGTCTTTTTACAGCAATTTCTTGACCATCTTCCAATTGTCCCTAGGAAAGTAAATATTTCATATAAATTTTTGTAGATAATATAAAAAATGACTAATATCTTTTGGATCAAATTACCTTGTATACTGGACCAAAACCTCCCTTGCCAAGCATATTACCGAAGTGAAAGTTGTTTGTAGCAGTTGCTAGCTTTTCAAAATCAAATAGTGGCAATTCATCTAGTTTAATTTGTCTTTGGTTTTCGGTAATCAAGTTTTGAGGCTCACTTCCTGCATGTATTTGTCATTTGTAAACATAAACACACATTGTTTGGGTCAAATACATTTATAATATATACACAAATTTAAAACAAAAAAAATAAATAAATAGAAAAAAATTAAGATAATTTTTATAAATATATAAATGAGTATTCACGGAAAATATAGAAATATATATAAAATAATAAGAAAAAATTAAATAAATTTAATTTTCAAAATTTATAACAGAATTAATAAAAATGTAGGTAAAAAGAAAAATCATTGCGGTAAGTAAAAGTATAACTCACAAATTATTTTTAGTTACTTTTAATCCTAGGTAACGAAATGTAATAGAAAATAACTTTCTTCGTACTTCACTTTTTAAATAATAAACTCTCATTTTTAATATAAACGATAATTATTCATATTTTTGTAGTTAAATTAATAAAAATAATTGTTAGCTCATTTATAATTTTAGTCTTAATGCTTTAACTTATATGTAATTTTAGCCCCTTTAATTTTGATTGCTCAATAAATAATAAAAATATAACAAAAATAAAATGTATCATTGATTTATATAAGTTTATAAAGAAAAAAAATGTAAATAATTGAATAAAAATAAAAATACTTTTATTGTAATTTACTTACTATTTTTAAAATATTTTATAATTTTAAATTTATAAAAATCAATAATATATGTTACACCTCTATTATATTATTTTTGTTAATTATTAAAGAAAATTTAAAGTGAAAGATTTTATTTGATAAAAAACTGTACAAGTAATTAAAAATCAAAATCAAACATTGCTTCCACCTATCACTCTTTTCATTTTTATTTTACTTTTATTCAACTAATAACATAGGAGGATTGAAATATATAATTTATTTAAATGGGCATACAATAAATTATTTTTAAATAATAACTTGTATAATAAGTTTAACAATAAAACTTATGAGAATAAAATAAAAAAATTTATTTTGATAAATTATACTAAAATGTTTATTGAAATAATTTATAAATTATTTCTATAAACTTATAAGCAGAATGTTTATTGGCAAAGACTTGGAGCATATCTTAATTCTTTTTAAAAGAGATAGAAGTTATATTCAATATATGATATTTTTTATTTTTTGTTATTAAATTTTCAAATCTAATAAAGGCATGCAATGCTTTTGCTAACAATAAACAGCCTCTATGTAGAATAAATTGCAAAATTGAAGAAAAAGAAAGTACAAGCATTTTTTGATTTGAGAATTACACTGGTTTTCTCCTTTAGAAAGTTCTTCATTTTAACAATATCCCCTCCCTACCCCTGTTCTTTCTTGATTACCCTATTGAGTATGCACTATAAAAGTATGAATGTTCTTGAATTTATGTAAGAAATGATAATAAGGCAACTTTACCTTTATGCTTAGGAGTAGTACGTTTCCGCCACAAAAAATAAGCAGTGACAGCTATGGTTAATGCTCCAATTGCCCCAGCAATGGCGATGATTAATGCCTTGTATTCTCTTCCCTTTTTACCGGTAACTGTATTTTATTCAATGCATATCAGCAAACAAAGACAAAATAATTTTAAGAGTTTAAGTCTAAATAACTAGTACTCTTCACATTAATAACACTAATAAAAACGTAATCTTTTAAGGATACTAGTTAGCACTTGTATGAAAGTTTTGGTTTCTGTATAGTAAACTCAATAACGTGTAAACAAAATATTATTAGGAGAGCTAGAAAACATACCAAGAAGTTGTGATGGCACACGAATGAAGAGATCAACACCCCCGTATGGAAATTTCTGCAAATCAATCAAGTCTCTACTCCAATACATGCATCCAATATAAGGATCATATGCATATGCCAAGCAAGAGCAATTTGCTAAGCAATCTGTTCCGCATTTGTCTTGGTTACCATCTGATCTCTCAGCGAAGTCAGGCACTTTCATATTATAGTACACCCCAAACCCATCTTGTTGCACTTCACTTCCATTTTTCATTTTTTCACAATTCAATGGTACATTCCTCACACACCCACTAGTCCAATTTTTCCTATTCCATTCCTCAGGATTCCTGGGCTCAAACCCCTCTAAACAGCTACAAATTGGTGTGCTTGAATTATCACATTTTCCTAAAGGCCCACATTTACCATAAATGTCACATTCATTTTGATCTACCTCAAGTGTCACAAACTCCTTTTTGTTCAAAAACCTCACCAATTTAAGTGTGCCATATGGGGTCAAGGACAGGATTCCAAAGGCAGAAGGGTCTGCAAAACTGTAAGTTAGATAAACAGTTCCATCATTATCATGATCCAAACGCCACCCATATAAATACTCAGTTAACATCCTTGGTGAACCAAGGAAGACCCTTCCATTCCATGGACCAGTTCTCCAATATGGTCTAGTTTTATTATACCAAAAAAACACTTCTGGAGCATCCAAACGCTCAAGGCTACCAGTGAAGTACCCAGAAGATGGATCAGAACTACTTTTCCTTGACACATACTCAATTTTCTTACCTGTCACCCTATTGGCTGCAATTTTCATTTGGGGGACTGCAGCATCAGCAGGGTGTGTGAAACTGTCCCATATTGTTGTTCCACTTGTGTCATCACGCAGGATCAAATTTCCTGAATCATCAAGTTGAGCACTTGAATTGGTACCATTAATTGACACATTTGTTGACCATATGACATGATTTTGACCATTCAACACTACAAGGTTTCCATCCTTGTGAATTTTGAACACCCCAGATGAATCATTAAGTGGTTGGTCTCTGTTGGCTATCCATATAACGTAGGATTCAGAGAGATACCAGATTGCTACATAGCGATGTGTGGAATTTTCAGGGCTGAAGAATCCTAGCTTGAAGTCACTGTTGTTTGAGCTTATTGTCTCAGGGTCACTGATGGATCTGGTTGATGTTATAGTATCATTCACAGAGCTTAGACCCAAATAGAAACTGCAAAATATAAGCAAAACAATGAACAAGTAATTAATGTGAGTTAGAAAAGCCATAAATGTAAAGATTTCTTCATTGTGCTGAATATGATATGATGTTGTTCTCTTTATGCGGTTCATTCCGTGTTGCTACCAAAATTCATGTTGAATCCTAGTGCTATGCGCCAAAATACTTTCTTAAGCTTAGTTGACTTTAGCTGAGCGTTAAGCATGCTAATAGACAGAAAAATACATGATTGCTATTATTCTATTCAGAACTCAGAAGCCAACTTTTGTAAACCTTGTATGTCGCTAATTCTCCAAAAATTAATAATAGAACTAAGTGAATTTGTTTTAATATACAATTAAAATTAGAAGGGGCATTGGGTTCACGACAGAGACAGTTATTTGTTAATTAAGAGGTATTAGAAGTACCATCTACACTAATATAAAGAATAATACTAGAAGATATCCGGAAAGACTGGGATCTTAAGAAAATTTGAAGAAACAATGTTTGAAATTCGACTTTTTTAACGTAAAACAACATGATAAGGCTTTACCTTTATGCGAAAACTATAGAAAAATTATTTCAATTTACGTTTGGATTGATACACTTGGTACAAAGGCCTATCTAAATTTATTACATTAATTCACTATTTTTCGTCACATTAAATTAATTCACGATAGATTACTTGAACTTTGATAATTTGAATATTATTATAAGCTATAATTATTTTAAAATAAATTTAGATAAAGGTTTTGAAACAATTAGATTTTTAAACATTTTGACCTATTTGGAATGGTTTTGAGTTCTTATTTTTAATTTTAAAACATATTCAATTAAAAAATTTTGAATTATCCTCTCTTTTATCATCATTATTGTCAACATCATTCAACTTTTTTATCTTTTTTAAAAAATTACACAATAATTATCATAACTATCATTATAATTATTTTTATCTTTATTATTGTTACAGATAATTAACTAATATTACAATTTTCACTTATTATTATAATCAATCAATAACTATTACAATCATGGTCCTATTATATTCATCACACTTATTACTATTGTCATAATCACTATCATTACTGTAACACTATATTTATTCATCTCAAATATGTCAAGTTTATAAAGAATTATGAAGAATAATTAAACTTTCAATATAACAAATAATCAAAATTTACTGAAATAAAATATTTCGCATCAATAAATTCATGTATGAGACAAAAATTAAGAAATAAACTGCATAAAATATATTGTAAATCAGCATTTATATATTCCAAAGTTTAGTTACAACATGATGTATTCCATTTACAAATCATTATTCAAAATATACTAAAATTTACACAAGTTTATACCCATTCCCATATATTGAGGACCTAAAACTAGTCGTCTATATCATGTCAACCCTCAATTTCTATCAAACCCTCAACAGTCAATTCATCATCTTCCCCAAGGTAGGCGTTACCAGAGTTTGCTATCACCTCTATACTAGAGAATCTCTTAAAAGTAAATTGAGTAAGTCTTCTCAACAGATCATGATCATGGTAAGTTAGTACATTATTCATGATCATGAAAGGCCTCTCTATTCCCTGATACAAATAAAAACTAAGTGTTTGATCGATGTGATCATTTACATAAAAATCAAAAGATATTGGATAATTATAGATTATTTCTAAGGTATATTCCTGATTATCCTCAAGGTACATTCTAAAATTCAAATGTACAATATTATCTAAATACATAATTCAATCTACTTCTTGCAAAATAATTTACTATCCTAATCTGCCCTTGAGGCGTCGTCATCTTTATTTCCTACAATATTGTGTAAGGGTAAACATCTATTCTACCACTCAAACATAACACAAATATTTCACATCATTTATTATATCTTAATCATAATCTCATAAAGAATAAATATCAATTCATAGTATGACACCATAAGTTAAGTTTTCTCATTCTATCACATGTGTAATTATATATTTCATCACAAAGCATCATAGTTCTCTTTTCCAAATATGTACTTTTCAGTGCATTGTGATCACAGTCAATCTGATACCGCCAGCAGTTCTTGAGATCTTATTCAACTAGGTAAATAACAGCCAGTAAGTCCATGCACACACATACAACGTATACAATAACGGGCCCCTTAGCAAAGGCATAGTTAGGAGTTTAGTCGAAAAACGAATGTAAGGCCATGTGGCGCATTCACTCTCAAACAGAATAAGTGCACCTACACAAATGTTGTTCACCGCCCTATGTTTCTCCCAAATATCCATATCGCCTCCGGATTCTATACCTCAGTATATCTCTGTAATTATTTAAACTAGATCTGTCTAGTACTCATATCCAGTCATATTTATCTCAAGTCCAGTCACAATATTGTGCTGATAAGCACTTTTTGACAAATTCTATATTACTTATCACGTCAATATATGATTTTAACAATCAAAATATTCATTCTAACATCATCATCGTTCTTTCCAACATATCTCAACATAACAACATAAACATTTCACTTTAATAATCATAATATTACATCCAACATATTCAGAAATCATTAAAGAAATTATTCATCAAAGGTATCATGCTTTTCTCATCTCACAAACACAAAATAATTAATCAAACACATACATATCATCATACACTACTCTGAGATAGGGTTCTCATGAACTCAACATATATCTTATAGTATAATGGTAAAATAGAACCCCCCTTTACCTTAAAATGAAGATCTAGAGAGACGTTGATGATGAAAATCGTTCAAAAACAAACTTCTCCCTAGATAACACGAGTTACCCTTAAGAAATAGGAATCAAAGAGACATAAATGGTAAAAACAAGATTAAACTTAGAAAAACTTACTTAGAATTGCTTAGAATGAACGTACAACCCTTGATTCAAAGAACAATCGGCATTCAAAGGGTTTTAATTTGAGTAAGAGAGAGAGATTTTTAAGAGAAAACTCAAAGGAGATGTGGAATGAAAGTAAGAAACGAGTTTTTATGCAGGAAAACTCGTAAATACCCTCAGAATCGCCGCACTCTCGTTATAGAGAAATACTCTCACTACAATAAAAATATCAGACAAATTTTACACTTTGTTTTTCTACACCTTTCGCTACAGCTAGACATCCTTGTTACAGCAAGAATGTTTCAGGTGCTTCAGTCCATCACCTTATTTTGCTGTAGCGAGAACTCCTTGCTAGAGCGAGAACTATCTCGCTATAACGAAAACTTCACAGTTCCACTACTTCAAAACTTTTCCAATATTCAATCATATGAAAATTTAACATAATCATGCAATTATAAGTGATATAAAAATAGGAATGTTACAATTACTACCTTTACAATAATTATTAGTACTACTGTCATTATTATTATTATCTTTGTTATTATCATTAATATTTTTATCATCACCATGGATATTAGTATTATTTTAATTGCCACAAGTTTACTACTATTATTATATTTTACTCTTTCTCTTATCCACCTACTACCATCATCACCCTATTATCAAATAAACTTAAATGAATAAGTAAAAGTAATTTATGAGATTTAAATTTAAAATTTGATATTAAATTTAAAAATAAAAACTACAAAATAATTTAAAATTAGCTTTAATTTAAAAAACTAAAAAATTAAATCTAATAATATCATCAGTACCTAAATTTGTGATATTGAAAGGCTTAAACTATTAAATCTATCGAAAAATTCATGTAGCTTTTGTTGTCATAAAAGCATTTCTTAACTACTTTTATTAAAAAATTAAAATTGAAGGTATTTTACCTTGTAGAATTAAAGATTATACAACAAAAAAAAATTTGAAAAATTTAAATGAATAAATATAGTCATTATAAAGTTACTCTCACTAATTTTAAATATATAAAAAATAACTAAATTATTTTAATTAAAACAACTAAGTTATTTCATTTAATGTTCTTAATTTTATAAATAAATGAATTATATTCTTTAATATGTCAGGATGATTTGATTTTTTTTATTAATATTAAATGTCATTAGTTGATTGTTTAACTTCCTATACTAATGTCAAAAGTTATGAAAATTAAGTAGCCATTTAGTATTTTAAAAAAAATTAAATTTTGATAAATAATTTAAATTATTATAAAACTTGAATTAATAAAAGTATTATAAAAAATATTTCATTAAATGCTGTAAAATCAATTAAAATTTAGTTATATTTTAAATTATTATATCTTAGTTGAATATTTGAGAGTCCCGCTAGAAGTGATTAAGAAAATGGAGGGTCAACAAGTGACAGCCAATCATCAACGCGGTATGACTTTGATATATTATTACAGCTTAGATCAATTATTTGTTTGTGGAACTTTGAGGATACCTTCACACGTCACGTCACGTCTTTGTTTTCTGAGTGGCACCACCGTGAGAAAACGAGTGACTTTGGTGAGTTTCAACTTTGATGTTATTGCCTTTTTTCAAACCTTTCTAATTCTTATGGATGACTTAGTCCAACTTCACCTTTTGCATAAGAGATTAAGACGCAAAGAAAGGGTTAAAGAACCAAATCTTCTGCGAAGACCTCACTAATTAATCAAATTAATAATATGTTTAACAATTTCAACACTGAAACCAATTATAATGGTTCATGTAGTCATCCTTTCATATTAAATATTAAAAGAACTTGAGTATTGCATTAGTAGAGTAACTTAACTAGCTATTTACTAAATTATTCTAATTCATTTTTTTTTATTTTAATCCAGCTCTATACTTTTTATTATATTATCTTTTGTATCTATTATTATCTATACTAAATTATATACCTTTTCTTGTATTGAACATTTATTTATTTTTTAAATATTATTTGTTAAATTGATTTTCAATTAATTTTAATTTTAAATTTAAATCTTAATACACTGTAATAAATTAAAGATATTTTTCCTTTTAAAATGAAATAAAATTTTAAACTCTTGTAGTCTTAATCCATTTTAATTGAAACTTAATTTTTAAATGCTTACTATCAATAAAGATAATTAGTTTTGATTTAGATAATTTATTTGAATAATTTTTCTATAATTAAAAAATATTTGTTGGGGTCTCAAATAATGACTATTCCTATTTCATGCTTCGACTGATTATGTGAGAAAAAGGTATGATTAGTTACTATTTTTTTTACGAGGAAGATAAATAAAGAAATCAAGGATCCATTGAAAAATTTGAAAAAATTACATTAATTATATTTTGTACATAGCAGTTTCCTTTGAACAAGAATAGAGTACTATGTTTGAAATTTATATTCTTTAGCTTTTGTTGTTTGTTTGGTGTCGGGTCCAATAGTGATGTAGTCAAGGTCTCACCGTATATCACGCAATAAGAATAATTTATGAAGTTGTAAAAAAGGAATACTTTGTGAATTGTGGAGTTGAGTATTTTGAAAGAGAAAAATGTTATTTTTATGATAAATTTATTGTCATTTCTCATAAACTAAAGAAAAGAGAGAGAGAGAGAAGAGAAGTGAGGGATACAAAAAAATTATTAGAAGCATTTAAGAATCGTTTTCGCCGTTCCCTTTGTTTGACTCGGAAAATACTTTATTGTAGAAAGGGACAAATGATGCCCACAGAAATTTAGTCAATAAAGGGACAACTTCTAAGGGAAGAATAATTTGCTTTCCATTGCATCGCAATTATTCTTTTTGCTTTTACTTAACTGTGTAACGGTTGTAGATATAATTTTCTTTTAAATTAAAAAATTTATTAAACTTACAAGAATTTTAAATTTAATAATTCTCATTATAATATAATAAGGATTAAATAAACTTATGCGAACCTAGTCTAAAAACTATTAGTGAATCTTAAAAACTTTTTTTTCCCTTCTCTGATAAAATTCTTCTTTTATTTTTTAAATTTTTGCCTCGTAGCAATCAACTATATGGTTTTTAAAGAGAGAGAGGAGAGATATTTTAAAATTTAAACAATTTTATTAATTTAATTATTTTTTATTAATTAATAGTCATTACATTAAATCAGTTTTAATGAGTTAGCCTACAAGATATATAAGTATATTATTTAACTAAATAGATTAAATAATTAATAATTTCGCACTTTACCTACATAGATTCAACAATAAATCATAAATGTATGTCGTATAATAAAATTATCAAGTCATCATTTTTAACTTAATTTGACATGATCAAATCGCAATAATTACAATTCATTTACTAACATTACTCTTTTTCTTTAATAAATTATTTCCATTTTACATACTTTTGGTGAATTGTTGTAACTATCCATACTAATATTTTCATAGTAGAATTTCTTCACTCTCATCATACATTAATCAAATCTTCTCATGGGGTCTAATACAAAACAAAAGTGTAATTTTTTGTTATGAAGAGAGTACAAGAGAATCTTAAGAAGTTCCATGGCAAAAGGAAACTTTGTACAAGTTGCAATTCTGAAATTCGATGGTTATTATGATCATTGGTCAATGTTGATGAAGAATCTCCTTAAATCAAAGGAGTATTAGAACCTGGTGGAGGATGGAATAGTTGTACCATCTGATGGTACTTCCCAAGAACAGTTGAAGATTATTGAATAAAATAAATTAAAGGATTTGAAGGCAAACGATTATCTCTTTCAAGCAATTGATCAAAGCATCATGGAGACAATTCTTGATGTCACAACCTGACGGTCGTAAAGGTACGACAAAAAAAAAATGTTTTTAAGAAAAATCAGTAGAGTCGCCATTAAAGTTTATAAAAAAAAACCTCAAAAAAATTTAAAATTTTGATCTTTGAAACAAAAAATGGATTTGAGAGTCATTTACGTTTAGGGAAGGTGTTAGCATCCTACAACGTCCATTTAAAAAATGATTACCTTAATTTAATTGTGCAAATTTGTTATAATTTTAAAAAGTATTTATTTAACTCTAAAAAAAATAAATGTTCCTATTTTAATTTTTTAAAGAAAGAAGATTTATTTATTAAAAATGTTAAGTTATATCTTAGAAAGGAATTTTTTTTAAAAATTATTTTAACTCGACAGATATGATTCCGCTCCTACGTTTCTCCAGGTGCAATGAAGTACTCAAAGTCATATAGTTCTATATAACAATTATGAAATTTGTTGATTAAAATTAAGTTCTGTAAAAAGAAAATTTATTTTTGAAATTAAAATTAGTTTTATAAAATTATAATATTTAGAATACAAGATAACATGGTTATACATGTACCCTACAAGAAACAATACGAAAGGCGAAGGAAAATCACACATTCATATTATAAGTTGTTGTAAAAATTGTAGTATTTAAAATCTAATATTTTAATTTATGAAAAATTATTTTTTAATATATAATTTAATTTTAAAAATTTAATATTTAAAGAAATTTAAGATAGCGTAAGCTATACATAAATATCTCATGATTTATTTGTCGATGAAGGCAATGTAAATTGCACATCTATGTCGCAAAGCATTATATAATAAAATAGAGAAGTATACTTAAACAATCAAATGTTTGGTTATTTAATTTACTAAAGTTAGAAACATGATTTAAAATTTTTAAATATGAAATTAGTTTGAATTAATGAAAAATATTTATAGAACAAATTAATATATTTAAATTGATTAGCGAAGAAAAACGTTTAATCAAGGAAAGTTAAAATATATTTCTAACAATTTTATATTGTATGAGACCGAGATAGATAACGTTGGTATACGAAGATCTCAACTATTTAAAACATAAAAAAATAGAGACGCTACACAATGACGTTATAAACTGCTGAATTAAATAAATTAATTTCTTAATTATTTATTGGTTAAGAGCAAAAAAATTTTAAAAGAGAATATTTAGATTACTCAATTTATAGATTACTGTATCGACAAGATTATTATTATCATTAACTTAATTAATAAATCAATCGTTTGCTGATTAAAATAAAAGTATTTGAAAGGATATAGTTTAGAAAGATAAAATAATTTGTAAAATATCACTTAACGAATTTAAATTGCATGAAGTTAATGGTAACGCAGATACACATTAACTTAATGATTTATAATGCATAAAGGTGGAGATGCTACACGTTAACATTATATATCATTACGTTAATTAAACAAATCAATTTTAATTTTATAAAAATATGACATATTTTGATTAACTAATGAGATGAGATAAAAGAAAAACATATTTTAATTGATTAACAAATTATATAATTAAAATACATGTTGTTTCATTTTTAGAATGAATTCTTATATTATTTGATAATATGAGTGAGAGATTTTTGGATGTATATAAAATTAAATAAAATAAATATATAATTTGTTAATTTAGAAGTAAGATTTTTTAGATACATTAATAGTGCATACGACATAAAATAACGTAAGTATATATATATATCTTGACAGTTTATAACATAAAGGTAGATTCATCACATAATAGCATTATAAACTGCTACATTTATATGATTTTAATTTAATTAATGAGTTGTATATTATTATTTAATAAAAAATAAATTTAAAATTTAATATAAAATAAACTTGTATTTATAATAATATGTTCTGGTTAATAAAGTGGGTATCTAATGAATTGAATGTATTTTAATTTTTTAAAAATATTTATATATTACATAAAACTTAAAATAACGTAAGTATACATAAGTTTCAATGATTTATGACTTGTAAAGGCAGAGTTGCTGCCTAATGACGTTATTAACTTATTACATTAATGAATAATTTTGATTTAATTTAATTAATTAATAAAAAAGATATTTAATTAAATATATCTAGTTAGTTAATATAGCAGTTACTTATTAATTGAATTTATGATATGATAGATTTATTTAAAATAAGACCTATGATAACGTAGATATATACAGGTCTTATCAATTTATAAAGCACGACGATAAAGAAGTTATATGTCATGCTATAAGCTAATGTAAATACTTTATTTATTTATTTATTATATATTATATGACTTTAAATATAATATAATTCACTAATCATAACATAAAATATAAGTCTAAACAATGTTAAGTGAAACAGTTATAACGATAATAATACCAATAAAATAGGCAAGATAAGTAAACAGCCAAGATAAAAAAAATGAAATAACACAAAATTTAAGCTAAAATTTTAATCCTCAAAATTAATTATATTCATTTCAGTATCATTATTGATGTTATTATTTATGATGATAAAAAAAAATAATTTAAATAATGGTAATAATAATAACAATAATAATAATAATTGTAACCCAAAGAAATAAAATAATAAATTTATCCCACAACTTCACATAAAAGAAATATGCATATATATATATATATATATATATATATATATATATAAAATAATAATAATGATACAAGTGTAAGGAGTACTAGATTCTGACTATATTTTCAAGCTTTTTTCCATTTTTATTTTAAGTTGATGGTTCAGATTTGTTCCTAGTATACATATGTAAATTTACGGTCCACATTTGTCTCTAATGTCCCTATATCTGCAGCATTTGGCACTCACCGTCAAGACTCTCCCTTTTTTATTTACTAACGACAAAACATGGTGTAAGGGAAAAGGGATTTAGGGTTTCAATCAAACCAAACTTAAGAGATAAAAAATTTGTGCTCGTGAAAGGAAGGTGAAGGACACAAGCTCATGAATACAACATCAACATTAACATCGAAAGGAAAGGCGATGCCACAAAGAAACTTCAAATTAGGACTCAGGGCTCTCGCAAGGCACAGAGGAAAACCAAACCAATTGGAAGAAGTGGTTTGGCACGACTTGAAGATTCATTTATAGAAAGGTAACAACAATTTTGATCTGAGAATAATCATTTAGGGAAGAGGGATGGGGAAAAACAGAGATGAGGAATGAAAGAAAGAAAGAATGTAGTGATAAGATATTGTCGATGACGGTGGTTAGAGGTTCGTGGAAGTTCTATTTAGGCAATGGATCTAAAACATCACAGGAATATGGTGGCAAAGGCAAAGAACAAGGAGATTAGCAACTAGTATTGTAGATTAGCTACTTAAAATTTGCATTCATAGTGTGTACTTGAATGTGTGATTGTAGGGATAGCACATGGATAGCTGTAAACACAGTTTAATTTGATGAATAGGTAGGACACTTACTGAGAAATTACTGGGATTTGCTCTGTGGTGTTTATGGAGTTTTTATGTTTCTTCCTTTTCAATCCTCGTCTACTTTTTGTTCTTCAATTAGTTGTGTTTCCTCTTTAATTTCTCTTCTCTGATTTCATCTTCATCTTTTTTAATCTTTGCTCTGTTTTTTTATCCTTTCATTCTTCTTTTTTTCTTTTTGTTCTCTCTCCCTTTTCTCCATTTTGTTCTCTCTTTTCATATATCGGTATATTTATTTTTTACACCTGATTCACAACCTTTTTTTTTTTTTTTTCCCGTTCATGCACGTTATTCTTATTTTGTGTAATTTCAATTCTAGATGGATGTTTGCAGGCAGTGGGGAGTTTGCTTGTTCCTCCTTTCACGGAGCCTACTTTTCTTTTTTGCATTATTTAATTAAAATAAGGAAAAAATGTGTATTCACACTTGACAAGAGTTCATCAAAATTCATTTGGGACTCTATTAAAAGCAAAAGAATTAAGGATCCACAAAAGTGAAAATGACTCAATTGCAATCTCTAAAGAGAGAATTTGAGATTCTTAGAATGAAGGAGGGTGAATCTGTGGATGAATACTTTGCAAGAACCTTGGCTATTGGAAATAAAATGAAGGTACATGGTGAGAAGATGGAGCAACTTACAATTGTGGAGAAAATATTGAGATCCATGACAATAAGATTTGATTATGTGGTTTGCTTAATCGAAGAATCCAAAGATGTTCAAACCATGACTATTTGATGAGTCGCAAAGTAGTCTGTTGGTTCATGAACAAAAAAATGAGAGAGCACAAAAAAGAGAAACAAGCCTCGAAGATGACAAGCTTTGGTAGATCAAAAGGTAGAGACAGGGGTTTAGGCAGAGGTAGACAATTTGATAAGAATATAATGGAATGCTTCAATTGTCACAAGTTGAAACACTTTCAATATGAGTGCTCCAATCGTGAAGAAAATACAAACTATGCAAAGTTTAATGAAAGGAAGAGATGCTTCTCACGTCTTATGTTGATGAGAAGAAAGCCATTAAAGAAAATAAAACTTGGTTTCTTGATTTAGGGTGTAGCAATCACATGTGTGACTGCAAGGAGTGGTTTTCTAATTTGAATGACAAATTCACATAATCTGAAAAACTTGGTGACAACTCAAGAATGGTTGTGAAAGGAAGAGTGGGTGTTAGACTAAAGATTGTTGGGATTATACAAGTGATCTCTGATGTGTTCTATATCCCATAATTAAAGAATAATTTGTTAAGCATAGGCCAACTCTAGCAGAAAAATCTCACTATTGTGTTCCAAAATAACATGTGTAAAGTCTTCCTACTAACAAATGCCTTATCATGCCAAAAAAGATGTCCTCCAATCAAATGTTTACTGTAGCTGCTTATGTGATATCTATAGCTTGCTTTATAGTTGAAAAAGATGATACTACACCTATGGTTTTGCAAGTATAGTCATCTTGGTGTTAAAGGATATAGAATTCTCATTCAGAAAGAAATGGTTAAAAGGCTGCCTTACCTTAAAGAATCATAAATTGTATGTAAAGATTGCAAGATGGAGAATCAACATAGGAAGGCTATTCCAAAGGAAAGTTCATGAAGAGCTTCTAAGCATCTAGAACTCATCCGTTCTAACATTTGTGGTCCCATTAAATCAACTTCAAATGGCAATAAAATGTACTTCATAACCTTTATTGATGATTTCCGTAGAAAAGCATGGGTTTATTTTCTTTCTGAAAAATTTGAAGCTTTTGATGTATTTAAGAAGTTTAAAATCATGGTTGAGAAAGAATCTAGTAAGTCCATTTGTTGTCTAAGAACTAATAGAGAAGGAGAGTTTAAATAAGTTAAATTTGATAAGTTTTGCAGGAATAATGATATTAAAGGCAACTTGCTGCAACATACACTCTTCAACAAAATGGAGTGGCAGATAGAAAAAAATAAAACAATCATTGACATGGTTAGAAGTATGCTATTAGAGAAGGAAGTTCCTAAGAAAATATGGCTAGAAGCAATAAATTGGTAAGTCTATATGTTAAATAGGAGTCCTACTTTAGCTCTACAACCTGTTACACCTGAAGAAGTGTGAAGTGGCCTTAAACCTTCAGTAAGACAGTTTAGAGTGTTTGGTTGTGTGGCCTATGCTTATGTACTTGATGCTCAAAGGAAGAAATTAGATGTGAAGAGTACCATGTGTGTTCTTTTGGGAGTAAGTGAAGAATCCAAAGCCTATAGACTCTATGATCTTGTTATAAGAGAGATCATCATAAGTAGAGATGCGAAGTTTGTAGAATCTAATAAATAGAAGCGATGAAATAAAGAAGAAATAACATAAAAGATTATGGCAAAAAATAAAGATGATATCAGCAGTGTTGACTCAGTAGATAAATTTGAAGAGACACTACTCGTGACACAAATTCTATTGAACCTAAAATTGATGTATCAGTTAGCAATGCACAAAATTAGGTTCAAGGAAGGATTAGAAGACAACCCACATGGTTAGAAGATTGTCATAGATGGAGAGCTGCATAATGTAACACCCTCTTTTTCATTATTTGATTAATTGATGAATTATTTAGTGTTAAGATGTGTTTGGGAATGAATTTTGAGCATTTTTAGAAAAGTCTGGGGTAGGGAATCTCACTTAAGCGAGACTAAGCACCCAGAACTGCATGTTTTTAGGGCAATCTCGCTCAGGCGAGATGATTCTTGCTCAAGCGAGATAGGATGAATTTAGCCTAACTTTCACCTCGCTTAAGCGAGAGTGATTTCGCCCAGGCGAGCTGAGATCTCTCTCAGGTAAGATGTGTCGTTCATGCGAGGACTCACAGAAAAAAAATTCCAGCTCTCTAGACATCATCTCGTCAGGCGAGATGGGGCTTGCTCAAGCGAGAATATCAAAAAATAGTTGAGGGAACCATTGTCTGCATATCTCACCTAGGCGAGAAGTGGCTCGCCCAAACGATGACATCGTCGCTCAAACGAGAACGCGTGAGATTCAGGGCTATTTAAGAAATTTCAGACCAGAGACTTGCATTATACTCCAAGAAACACTTCCTAACTCTTTTTCTCGAAACTCTTTCTTCCCTCCTCTAGAGAAAAGCCTTAGAAACACCGAAGTTACTCCAAATCTGAGCTCGAACTTCAACTCTATGAAATTGTTGATGAGTATCTTAAAGCTTGGCTTCTAATTTTCAACTCTATTTTCTTTGTTTTCACTTTTCTTAAAGAGCACTCCTCTTTGTAAAGTGTAGGATGATCTTAGCTTATTGGACCACCTCTTCCACTCCCACCTTCCCTGAACTTGTCTTTTGAGGTAAGGAGAGCTCTATTCAGTTATTGAAAATATGAGTTGTTATTCTTGTATGTATATATATGGCTATGTGTTCTTGGTTGTGAATATATGTCTAAATGATTTTGTTGATAACATGAGACTTTCTATCCTTAATGAATTGAAATGACATGTGCATTGAAAATAAACATATGTATGAAACGAACTTGAGCAACTTAGAAAAAGAAAAAGGGTAAATAATATGTGAGTATAAAGACAATAATGAGTTTAAGTTATAGTGACTAATAAGAGGAGTGAAGTCATAATGAAAATATGAAAACGAGATGAGAAATATGAAAAGAGAAGTAGAATGAGAAAAGTAAATGATAAGGACAAGTGTAGACAATTTAGAGGTACACTAAGAGTGTGGAAGATGGAGGCGATTTTGAGAAATCTTAGGGAAATAAGGGTGGTGGATGCTCTCTTGAATTGCACATAACAAATGAGAATAAGAGCACCACAAGCCTCACACTCATTTCTTGACCTAAACTCCTGACCATGCCTTTCCTAAAAGGGGCCGAATTGGCATATGTTGCATCCGTGTAGCTACGGCTACCCAGCAACTATCTATGCTAAGGAAGACCTCAAGGGATTGTAGGAGCAGTGAAAGTGTAAAATGAGGACTCCAAGTGTTAGTAGAAAGGAAATGTAATAAATTGAATAATTAATAATTGATGCATGTATTTGAATATGATTTTGTGGCATAATTGATTGTTGTATTATCTTTACTTGCATTGTGTGCTTTAATTGTGATGTATGTTTGGTAATGAGAATAAAGGCTCATTCTTACATAACTTTTAAGGAAACTAGGATGACAGCACCTAGAGAGAGAGCATTAGACTTATAGACAGCTCTATACAGTGTAGGTTAAATTATGTATTTTAATGAGTACTAGAGGACATGTTATTTTACGTTGGCTATGCATGTCAATGATGTACCTAGGAATACCATTATGTTGGGATTGAATTATACTATAGTATGCCTTTTTAGATTTTTCTGTAACCAATATGATCCACCACATCTTATGCATGTATCTTTATCAAGGCATAGTTAGGACTCCAGCAGCTGTGACCTACTTGTTCATGTATCTTGATCATGACTTCCTTGGGATACCAACTCGAGTCACCTTTGAGCAGGTTTCAGGTGTAGAAGTTACTATAGACTTTGGAGATTCTATCTCAGATCAGATGAAGATCTCGATTCCGAAGACCTTGTGGAGATAGAGAGATGGCATGGAGACGACTAGTATCATCTTCAGTCTTATGGTTGATAGACTACTCATTGATGGAGAGATTTGTCACTGCCTCTATCAAAGTTTAAACAAAATTAATGTAGTGCTAGGCTAACTAAACTAGGT
The DNA here is from genome assembly GCF_003935025.1 of Abrus precatorius. NCBI lineage: Eukaryota > Viridiplantae > Streptophyta > Magnoliopsida > Fabales > Fabaceae > Abrus > Abrus precatorius. Next base: position 9,547,241 of record NW_020874439.1, on the reverse strand, counting down.
CGCCCTTTTATGAATATAGGGTATGAGATTATACATCAAACATGTTATGAGTACTAAGTTCAGAAAATAAACAAAGGAGTTTGTTATTTTCAGATTTAAAGGCATTCAAGTAAGAAATTAAGTTAGAAAATTCAATTAACAAAATATATTAACTCCTAGTTCATCTATATTGTTTCCATTATGAATCTTCTTAAGAATCAATACATTATCCTTTTCTAGAATTAGGTCAATTAGAACAAGCGTCAATCAACCCTAATTTCTCATGCAAGATTAAGCAAATTACATAAGCTCCAATCTTTGGTTCTTAGAATTAAGAAAACTTAGAACCAAACCCAGAATTTAGCAAATTGAGCTTTGAATCCATGTCAAAAATGAAATTAAGATTGATTAAGCAACAATCTCCATTTTATCTTTAACTAAATTTTCAAGAGATTAGGAAAGTTGAAATTCATTGACAGGAATTCATATTAGCATTAAACCCAAGATTTCAAGAACCTCTATAAATTTTACTAGGGATTAATAACAAAATTTAGCCCTTCATGAGAATGGGGTTCATCATTGCAAGATATAAAATCCAATAAAACTCTAGGAAATTAAAGTAAGAATTAACCCTAATTTGGAACCCTTAGTAGCCACCCAAGGTCTGACCTAAGCCTTTGCAAATGTATCTAAAATGAAAAGTATTAGAAATGACAAAAAGATCCCTATCTTAAAAGTAAAAATCCTATTTATAGTAAAAATAACTCTTTCTGGAGTGATCACTTTAGTTGTTGATAGTGTTTACGCGCAACCCATTGCAGCTTCTCCCTCTATAGTGTTTACTTTTTTTAACGGAAGTGATTACGTGCAGCATGCATAATTATTATGGCTAGCAAAAGTAAACACGCGCAGCTTCACTGGGATGAAATGCATGCACATGTTTATTATGAGTAATGAAAGTAAACACGCGCAACCTCCTTGCAGGAAATGCTCTTTGTAGTGTTCACTATCATCAGTGATAGTGAACATGCCCAGCCACGTCTCTCAGATCTGGTTCTGTAGTGACCACTTTCACTGCTGGAAGTAGTTACTATCAATTGATTCTAGGAAATAGCTTGCTGTAGTGACTATTTTGGGTACTGGAAGTAGTTACTTTTACCACATTTCTTCTCAAGAGTTTAATTTCCATAAATTTTGTTCAAAAATTCCTGCACAATTATTCTAGTGAATAAAATTGCAAAAGATAATTACAAAATTAATGTAAATTGAACCAAAAACAAGAAAGCTATAATAATTGGTATAATTGAAATTTCTATGGTACTTACAATCTCTAACTTTATTTTTCTATTAAAAATCTATGAAAAAGATAAGTAAAATATTAAAAAACATGTGAATTTATCACTCACTAGAACTTGTTATATTTTGTATATTATATATGTTGTAAATGAGTCCTAATATATTTTGATGTTATATTTTGTAAATTTCAATCCCTTATAAATTATGAAAATAATGTATATTAATGTTATTTCATGTTTCCTCTTAAATTGTTTAATTCCTGTTACTTTGTTATCTAAATTTTATAAGTATGAGTAAACTAAAATGATTTGTATTTTTCCCACTTTGTATTTTGTAAGTAAACAAACTTAATTTAAATTTTCCCTTCTAAATTTTGAAATTATTTTCTATACTGCATTATATAAAATGAGGTTGTTATACACAACTTGCCATTTTCAAGGATATTGCAAATTCTAAGAATTTTGAAGAAGCAACACAACATAATGTTTCGAGAAAGGCCATGGATGTTGAAATAAGTGCTATTAAAAGAAACCACACTTGGTGTAACATCCTAAATTTTTAAATTTTAAAAACTGCTTATTCTTTTTATACAAACTCGACATAATGCATAAAATTTTTGTATATGAAAAATATTGTAAGTATAAATAGATAAAATATCTATTTATGAATAAGGTTGTTTACAAAGTCTGCCAATCCAAGAAATATTAAGTAAATAGCAATAAATATAAGTCATAATTACCCGAAATAAATTTTTACAAACTTAGTACAAGGCCTGCATTTATACATATTTCATACAGTAATTTGCAAACTGTTTGTCAAAACAAATGGGACTCAAAATAATATTTATATGACCAAAATAATTACATCATAAATAGTAATTTAAGTCCCAAAGCAACCCCAAAATACATTCCAACACTGAGAACTCGATACTATTCATTCTCATGCCAGCTTTTAATCTTTGCTAGGTCTTCAGAATCAAGATCATCGTCTGATCCGAGATAACGATCACCTAAATCAGCTGTGACTTTTGTGTCAGTAGCTTGTGTAACATCCTGCACTTTGATTTAAATAAAATGAGATTTATTAAAGTACAATTGGAATAGATTTGGATGAAATTTACATTAAAAAAAAAGATGATGTCATCAGTAATGTCACCTTGAAGTCATGCTAACGTCACATACGTGTACAGTACACGTGCGCAGTATTTATGGCGTGAATAGTGACCACAAATAGTATTTTCGGCATGAACAGTAATTCCGGCGGTAAACAGTAAATTTCTAAAATTTTCTATGAAAAGGGGGCTTCACACGAAATTTTCATTTTTTCACTCCTATTCAAGGTTCTCAAAGGTTCCAAGGCTATATCTCACCATTTTCTCTCATACTAAACCCTCATAAACTTAGATTTTCCTTCAGATCTCTGATTCTACATCCGTTCTAAAGGATTTCAAGTAAGTTTTTCTAAATTTAAAGTTAGATTTACCAATCGTTTCTCTTCTTCTTCTTTTTCTTATAGATGTTCATGGTGTTCTAGGAAACTCTCTGTTCTAGAGTTAAATCTTCGGCTAAATCTTTGTAAAAGCTTTGTTTTGAGGTAAGGGGCTCTACTTTATCATTTTCCTATGTGAACTACTTGTTTTGTGGTAGATCTAGTTGTATTCTAGTAGATCTGGGTGTATTCTTATAGATCTTGGTATATTTGAGGTTGTATATGAAGTACTTGTTAATTTGATGAGATTTTAATCGGTAAAAACATGATTTTAATCAGTGAAATATGCTTATATGTGATGTATGTGTGGTAGGGTAGAGACTCACCCTTACATAATATTTTCAGGGAACGAGGAAAATCAGCACCTAACTCTGTGAGCTGTAATGAATGAAGAACTGCTATAGGACTTAGCTGTGTTTGAAATATGTATTGATTAAAAGTTCTATGGCATCCATTTTGAGTAATAATTTGTAATAATATTTATTACTTAAATCTTTAGCAAAAGCATTAAAAATATTGTTTATGAAAGCCTTTTATAATGATACTTTATATTTTTAAATTGAGTTGCTTTCAAATTATTCTGCATTTGAAAATATTTTCAAGATTCTTTCATTTTTTCCTTATTATTTTCAAAATTGTTATATAAATAAAATATAAAAATAAGGTGTTACAGCTCGCTAAAAAGTCTATCTACATAGTCTTCCAAGATGATCATGGTCGTGGTATGTAAATATATGTGAAGGCTGCTAGAGTTCTAACATACCTCTATAGATATGGATACATAGGGTATGATGTATTCTACCATAGGAAAATCAAAAGGAACACTATAAAAGAAATCTATCTCTAATGTGATAAAAGTCCTAGGTATATCTTTAACAAGGAAAACAAACTTAAAATAACAAAGTTCTTTGATATTCATTAAATATATAATTAAGTTTATTATGTACCAAACTATCTATTAGCCTAATTCTTTCCAGATGCTCTGTCATCCTTGTTCCCTGAAAATGTTAGTAAGGATGAGCTTTTATTTTATCATTTAAACATAACACTAATTTAAAGACTAACATTGCAGCATAACCATAACCATGGAACAAAAGATAACATCAATTTCAATAATGTATTATATACACATATTCTATTATAAATCATTATATTCCCCTTTTTTGTATACGCACTCGCAGTACACTGTGATCATAGATATACGATGCCTCTAGCAGTTTTGAGGTCTTACACAACTACGTAAATAATCGCTGGTTAGCCTATGCATATGAATACAATGTATACAATAACATGCCCCTTAGCAAAGGTATAGTCAGGAAACGAGTGTAAGGCCATGTGGCGCATTCACTCTATGAAAGAATGTGTACACATGCGTGAATGTCACTCACCATCCTATGCTTCTCCCATATTTTCTATCAACTCCGGACTCTATACCCCAGTGTATTTCTATAACTATTCACACTAGATCCATTTAACTTTTTACACTTATCTCATATTCTCTTTCATACTAAATTCATCACTCACGAAAAAGATCATGCTTAGTAAAGCACTTTCAGACTAAGTTCCAAGCAAGTATACTACTCGAACATATCATTAACACACAAAATCAACCAAACATACTTTCACAACAATCAAATATTAATCAATCATAAAAATCATATAGGAACACATAGATAAAGTACTCTCATGGGTGCAAAATATTTATTATGCTTAAAATCACAAAATAGAGCCCTCCTTACCTTGAACAAAGTTATAAAAGAGGGTTAGTGAGGGGTTTTGGTGAAAGAACCAATATCTTCCTAGATATCACAAAAGAAAACATTTTGAGAAGGGGAATACATAGAAAATAACTAAAAAGAGAGAAGAAAGCTCCAAGAACTTACTTGGAGTTGATTGACGTAGTTTTCTAGTATACCAGCACCAAAAATCAAAGCTTTCTCTTTGTAATCTAAGAGGATATGATTGGATGACAACCAATTCATTCGCAAAATAACATCAAGTTGAGAAAACGATAAACAAATCAAATCTATACTGAAATCGCTACCATGAACCATTACAGAACAACTTAAGCACACAGAAGAGGTCACAACAGGCTTAGCTATTGGGGTAGATACAGTAAGATCATATGGTAGGAGAGATACAGGCAACCCAAGGCAACCCACACAATTCACAGAAATGAAAGAATGTGTAGCACCAAAATTGAACAATATAGCAAGGAGTCTATATTTAATGATGCATTTACCTCTGATTAGATCGTCTGACTTGGATGCCTCTAACTCATTCATGGCAAATACTTCGTCTTGCACATTCAATTTTGCCCCACTGCTTCGTCAGGATGCAGGCCTATTACGGTCACTTACACTCCCACTTCTCTAAGGAGCAGACTAGCAAGTGTTTGCAGAATGACTCATCTTTTTGCAAATACTACATGTTGACGGTGGTTGTGGGCAATTCTTCACAATGTGAGGTCTTCCGCAGCAAAAACATCTGATTGGCCCTCTTGAAAGGGTGAAACCACTGTTGTTTCCTTTCACGAGACATAGTCCTACTTGCTTGAGACTGACTAGCGCTAGAGTATGCCCCCTCTAGAACCTTGGAGGTCTTCGGTCTTGTCTCTAGTGTCCAATAATTTTTCTTTAGACTTGACTTCAAAAATTCTGCACTTACTCACTAAAGTTGGTAGGTTCGTTAGTTGGAACACATTGACTACTGCCCGAATCTCAGGCCTCAGCGTATTCTCAAATTGGGCACACAGGTCTTCGTCACCATCCTCGTGTTGGAAATGTGACCAGTATGTCATCAACTCATGAAATTTTGCAGCGTATTCTTCCACTAACTTGCTTCCTTACTTCAGCTCAAGGAATTCTCTGGACTTCTGTTTCTTTAAATCCCTTGGGAAGTAATTCCCTAAGAAACTCACCTTAAATGCCTCTCATTGTACGTATCCTTCTTCATGTGGTAAGTTTGATTGGCAAACCTCTACCAATCCTCTGCTTCGCTACTTAACATGTAGGTGACATAAGTCACCTTGTGCTCTTCATCATCCTCTTGCATTGAAAATCTTCTCAATGTCTGCTACCCACCTTTGAGCTCCCTCAGGGTCGAATTTCCCTTCAAACTTTGGAGGGTTATGCTTGGTGAACGATGACAACCTGCAATAGTCAACTGGCTCAGCATCCTAGTTATGCACCAAGGTCTCCAGGACTTGTGCCATACGTGCTAAGATTTCATTTGTAGCCCTAGCAAGTCTACCTCTACCAGCCATAATTCTAATCTCAAGAAAGACCAAATAAGCAAATCAGCTTCTATCTCACACATCACATATCTAATTCTAACAATGCAAACATTTCAAACAATTTAGACAAATCAAACAATCCATAACTAATAGACTATACTTAACAAACAATCACTTCATATTCTTGTAAAACAAGAATATATGAGCACATAGCACAAACAAACTAGTCCTATACGCTTAGGCTGGTTTTGATGAATTGCTCTGATACCAACTTGATACATTTTAAATTTTTAGGTTTTAAAAGTTGCTTATTCTATTATACAAACTTGGCATAATGTATAAAATTTTCATATATGGCAAATATTATAAGTATAAATAGTTAAAATATCTATTTGTGAATAAGGTTGTTTACAAAGTCTGCCAATCCGAGAAATATTAAGTAAATAGTAGTAAATATAAGTCATAATTATCCAAAATAAATTTTTACAAGCATTGGTACAAGGCCTGCATTTATACATATTTCATACAGTAATTTACAAATTATTTGTCAAAATAGGTGAGACTCAAAATAATATTTACATGACCAAAATAATTATATCACAAAAAGTTATTTAAGTCCCAGAGCAGCACCCAAAATACATTTCAATATTGAGAACTCGATACTATTCATTCCCATGCCAGCTCTTAATCTCTGCTAGGTCTTTAGAATCAAGATCATCACTACAACGAGCCATCTTTTGCTATAGCGAGGAATTCTTGCTATAGCGAGCTCTCTTCTTGCTGTAGCAAAAAAATCAGAAAAAATTTTACTTTGTTGTCTGTCATTCTAGTTGCAGCGAGAGAATCCTCGCTACAGTGAGAGAGCGTGATTCTGGACGAGATATCCTATAACTCACACCATTTAAATGCTCTAGAAATTAATTAATTTTCATACATATAATCAATATTCAATATTATAATTATAATACAAAAATAAGGATGTTACACTTGGTAGCTTACCACTCTTCCTCCTGGTGCTAAGCCTATAAAAGTGAAGTGGATTTATAAGACCAAGTGTAATGAAGATGAGAAAGTTGAAAATACAAAGTTAAACTGGTGGGCAAAAGGATACTCTCGGCAGCATGGAATTGATTACAATGAAGTGTTTTCTCTTGTTACAAGGTGGGATACAATCACAATCATTTTGGCCTTAGCTGCTCTTAAAGGTTGGAATATGTTTAAGCTTGATGTCAAGAGTGCTTTCCTACATGGTGAGCTGGATGAGGTGGTTTATATTAATTAACCTTTAGGTTATCAGAAGCAGGGTAAGGAAAGCAATGTTTACAAGTTGAGAAAGGCCTTGTATGGCCTAAAACAAGCCCTTTGGGCTTGGTACAACACGATAGAATCATACTTTAGAACCAAGATTTTGAAAAATGTTCTCATGAACATACTTTGTTTGTTAAAGTAGGATCAGTAGGACAATTATTACTAGTGAGCCTCTATGTAGATGATCTAATCTACACTGTAATGATAAGAAGATGTTTGATGAATTTAAAGAGTCTATGTAAAGGGAGTTTGATATGACAGATCTTGGAAGAATAAAATTTTCTTAGGCATATATAGAAGTAACACAATGTGCTGAAGGGATATTTATATGCCAAAGACATTATGGAAAGGTTTAGTATGCAGAATAGCTATAGTGTGACTAATCCTATGGTGCCTGAATCTTTAAGTTGTCCAAAGATGAAACAAGAATTGCAATGAACGTAAATGGTGGGAAGTTTGATGTATCTTACTGGTACTAGGCCAGATTTAATGTCTATTGTGGGTCTTGTTATAAGATATATGGAAAAGTCAATTGAGATGCATCTAGTTACTGCAAAGAGAATCCTTAGATACTTAAAAGGAACCTTAGAATTTATCATTATGTGTAGAAGAGACAAAAGAGGAGATTTAATAGCCCATTCAGATAGTGACTACGTTACGGATATTAATGACAAGAAAAGCATTTCAGGGTATGTTTTCATGCTTGGGTTAAGTGATGTGTCATGGTACTTCAAGAAGCAATTTGTCATGACTTTATCCCTTATTAAGGCTTAGTTTACTATTATAGCTTGATGGACTGTTGTAATTAATTAAAATATGAAGAAATAAAATGTCATACTAGGTGAAATCAACCTAGGTTGTGCTCCTATAAGTCATTGATTGATTGACTCAATATCAAACACATGGTGTGCACTAGGTTTAGAAAATAGGGGAGTTTGATTGTGGTTTTAAAGTTCTTAATTATCAAAAGTAGAAATATAAAATTAAAAAAGTGATTTGACAAATTAGATCAATCCGTAGTTCATCCATAGTTGATTTAATCATTAGTTAACAAGAAACAAATCCTAATTCCCTCTCAAATTTGAGTTAATCAGAACAAGAGTCAATTAACTCTCAATTTCACATGCATGATTAAGCAACTTACATGAATACTAATCTTTGATTATTGGAATTAAGCAAATCTGGAATCTAATTTATAATTAAACAAACTGAATCATGAATTCTTTGCTAAGAAGAGAACATGAATTAAATTAAGCAAACAATCCTTATTCAATTCCAAACTCAGATTTAAAGAAATTATAGAAAATAGAACCTATGTAAATAGGCAATTCGAATTAACAATATATCTCAAACCTCAAGAACCACTATGAACTACACTAGGAATCAATCATCAATCCTTAGCCTTCCGTGGAGGTGGAATCCAAAATTACAAAATAATTTATTGTCAATAAATCTATTGTCAAAATAATCCCGTCTTCCTGACATTGTCTCTTTGGATGATGAAAGTGAACGTAAAGAGCTTCCTATAGTGCTTCAAGATTGGAACAATCACTTTGAATAGTGAAAGGAGCAACGCGTAGCCTCATTCAGCAAAATAAACTTGCGTGTTATCACTATAAGTGATCAGAGTGAGCGCACATCCTTGTTCTTTGAAGGATGCTTCTAGAACACTCACTGTGGGTGTTGATAGTGTCAACGCACGGCTGAATTTTTTCAAAATGGCTTTGGAGTTGTTACTTCCCAAGGGAAAAGTGATCACTTTCATCCAGTTCTTCCTCTAAAAACTTTAATCCCATAATTCATTGCTCAAAATTCCCTGCACATTCATTCTAATAAGTAAATTTCAAAAAAGACCTATAAAATCTACTCAATTTGAACAAATTTATGGAAATTGAATTTATTTACAAAATTGATATTTTGATGGAATTCAAACCTTCTAACTCTATTTTTCTATTAAAAATATGCTAAAAAGCTAACTAAAATATATATATAAAAAATGAATTTATCATAACTTCATGTGCTTGTCAAGGTATATGGTTAAGAAGGATACTTGAAAAACTTAGATATACTCAACAATAACCTATTACTATATTTTGCGACAACAACTCAATAATCAAGTTAAAGAATCTAGTTCTTCATGGCAAAAACAAGTATATTAATGTAAGCTTTCATTTTCTAAGAGATCTTCATAGAGATGGTGTGATTGATTTGTATATTGTAAGTCTCAAGATCAACTCTCAGATATTATGACTAAGTCATTAAAATCAGAATTGTTTACCAGTCTTAGAAAAAGGTTAGGAATGGTTGAATTGTGTAGCTAATACTGTTTTCTTGTTTAGAAGTTCAGTATCAAGGGAGGATTTGTTAGAATGTTAGTTTTCAATTTTTAGGAGAATTTTGTTGTTTTGTTGTCTATTACAACCAATTGGATCAATAATTGAGTTTGTTAAGTTAGTTAGTATGAGAAGTCTATGTTTCTACCATCTTACATAATCTAGCCTATAAAAAGACATCATGTAATAAGGAACATACATCATTATGAAATACATTTGACTAAATATAACTACTTAGATTAATTCTTAAAAGTAAAAGCTCACATAACGCCCTATTCTTTTTCCCATGCTCTGTCATCCATGATGTTTCATCTTCCCTTTTCCTAAGCAATTGCAATGCGTTCTTCCTCTATTATTGTAACGTCCCAAATTTTTGTAATATTAATTTACATTTGAATGCATAATGATGATGTTTGTGGGTATGGATGTGTGTATATAAATATATATAATTGGACTGGATTTATTGGGCTAAAAACAGGCTAAGTGTGATGCTATTGCAGGGCATTCTTGCTGTAGCGAGAGGGCACTGGGAGAGAAGGATGAATCTGTCTCCTTATTGCTGTAGCGAGAGGCCTCTCGCTGTAGCGACAAAGCCACAATTTTGGTTGCATTTCTGAGTGCAGTCTCACTGTAGCGAGATTCTGCAGAAACCAGAGAGTAGTTTTGTCTAAGTTTTTCGCTGTAGCAAGGGAAAGAGTCGCTGCAGTGAGGGGACCTTGCTCCCCTCGCAGTCCCCTCACTGCAATGAGAATATCTCGCCGTAGTGAGAGTGTCGCGACTAGAGGGGTTTTAAAAAGGGGTTTAGGGATTGAGATTCCCTTTCCCTATTTCCCTGCTAAATCTTGTCGATTCTCTTGACCCAAAACCCTATTCTACCGATTAAATTGCCTCCAAAGCAATTTTAGAGCAAGATTAAAGGTTGAATCTGTGTGGAGAACACTTGGAGGCTGAAATCTGTGTGGAGAGCACTTCTGTGGTCGAATTCGAGTGTGGGTCTTTAATCCAAGGTAAGGGGGACTCTACCCTATCTTTTTGGGTTTAATTGTCATGTATTTTGATGAATATTGCAATGTGAGTAAATAAGTGCAATGTGTGTGCCGTGTAATGTGAATAAGTGTAGGCCGAGAGCCTTGTATAATGGTGAATATTGTGTGTGTGGTTGAAATGAATTATGTTGTAAATGTATGTGGGCACTTGTGCCGTGTATTGAGAATGATTATTGCAAACAAGTGTGGGCCCAAGGGCTTGTAATATGAATGAATATAGGCTTTGTGCGGTGTATTATGCATGACTATGGGCTTTATGCCGCATACTGAGAATGAATATTACAATGTGTGTGAATGGGACGTGATAAACACCTGTGTAACGTGCTGTGAATGGTTCAGTGATACACTAGGAGGTGTGGAAGATGAGGATGGTAGAAATACCTTGGGGAAGAGGGAGTGGTGGTGACACCGACTGTGGAAGCGGGTGCACCATGGGCCACACACTCTCTTCCTGGCTAGACTTCTGACCACTACCTTTGCTGAGCGACCCGTGAGGCGGGGGTAACTGGCGACCATCCATAGTGAAAGTCCGTGATCACAGTGCCACCGTGAACATGGCTGGCATGCAGTGAATGCACGGGATTATTGTTGGTTAATTTTGTGTTTGTGTAAACTGTTTGATGCCGTGAGTGCATCAATATTTGAATTAAATGGAGTAGTATTGCTGCTTGTGAATATATTTTATGAATTGTGTTAAAAATGATGTAGAATAGGTGCAAGGTGAGACTTTATGCTTGTTTGTGTGTTTGGTAGTGTAGAGTACTTACCCTTACATTAATTTTTCAAGTAATCAAGACGATCAGGACTGGACTCAGTAAAGGGTTGGATGGAACTGCTATAGGGCTTAACATGTTATTTTGAGACTGTTGTATTAGAAATGGTCCTGTAGCAGTTATTTGATATAAACTTATAATCATTTCCCTATTTCGAAATATTTTATGAAACTTTTATTATTCTGAATTTACGAAATTATTTATTTGAAATTAAATTTAAGGGGTTATAATTATTCCCTGTAGTTGTCACATGGCTTATTGCATAATCTAAGAATGATAGTTCCTTCAAATATTAGAGTGCCAAACTACAAGTAAAGGTTAGTCGAACAAGGTTATTAAACTAAACTCATGTACTTATCGCACTATTACTTCATTGCTTTCTCACCTATGTCCTTGCTAGCTCACCTCTGCTAATGCTTATATTGTAATAATTATTGCACTAGTAGATTTTGACTTTATAAATGTCATCCTTCAAATAGTGGAACACTGAATTACAGGTAACGCTAGGCTGAGCAAAGGCTTTCCAAAACTTAAAATGCTTTTCACTTTTAAAATCCTTATTCTTTCCACAATGGCATCCTTGCTAGTAGAAAAAGAGATGATGAGGTTTGAAATTCTTCATTTGCCTCTTTGCAATAATTTTTTAGGTAAAATTTTTGATATATATTTTTATTTTTCTCCTAACTAGAGTTTGGGAAATTGCATACAGAAGCAATCCTTAAGAAACTTAAGAGAGCTAAAAACAAGTAGAAAGATAGTTAGAGAAATGATGAGTTAAGGAAAGCCTATAAGCTCTTGTGCTGTACCAATCATCTTGGTACCTAAGAAAGATGGAAGCTGGAGGATGTACACTGATTGTCGTGTCATTAACAATATCAGTGTAAAGTATAGACACCCTATACTCCATTTAGATGAGTTACTTGATGAATTGTTTGATGCTTATTATTTCTCTAAGATTGATCTTAAGAGTGCATATCACCAAATAAGAATAAGGGAGGGGGATGAATGGAAAACAACTTTTAAGACTAAATATGAGTTGTATGAATGATTGGTTATGTCATTTGGGTTAACTAATACACATAGTACCTTTATGTGTTTAATGAATCATGTGCTTAGAAACTTCTTAGGTAGATTTGTTATTGTTTACTTCGATGATATCTTAGTTTACAACAAATTTTTTGATAAATATATGTTGCATTTCAGGTTTGTGTTAGAGATCTTGAAAAATGAACAATTGTATGAAAATATTGAAAAATGAACATTTTGTAAAGATCATGTAGTTTTACTTGGCTTTGTGATTAATTCTAAAGGTGTGGATGTAGATGTGGATGAGGAAAAAGTTAAAGCCATTAAAGATTGGCCAATCCCTAGGATTGAGTGAAGTGAGGAGCTTTCATGAGTTAGCAAGCTTTTATAGGCACTTTGTTAAAGATTTTAGTACCATTGTTGCACATTTAAATGAAATTGTTAAGAAAATATGAGTTTTAAATGAGAAAGGGAACAACAAGAAGCTTTTAATACTTTGAAAAATAAGCTTATGCATGCACCCTACTTGCCACTTTTCAATTTTGTTAAATCTTTTGAATTGAAGTGTGATGCATCTAATGTTAGAATAAGAGTTGTTTTGATGTAAGAAGGACATCTTTTGCTTACTTTAGTAAAAAACTTAATGGGACATGTTTGAAGCATCCTACTTATGATAAAGAACTCTATGCTTTGATTAGGATACTTCAAACATGGCAACATTATCTTTTACCTAAAGATTTTGTAATTCATAGTGATCATGAATCATTGAAGTATTTGAAGGGTAAAAAAAAAAATTAAACAAAAGGCATGCTAAGTAGGTAGAGTTCTTAGAATGATTTCCTTATGTTTAGTGGTTGATGCATTATCTAGACATTATTCTTTGCTTTCTACACTTGATATAAAATTGCTTAGATTTGAACATGTAAAAGAACTTTATGTGCATGACGTTGACTTTGCTGAATTATATGCATTTTGTAAAAAGAGCTCATGATGGATTTTATAAGCATGATGGATTTTGTTTAAGAAGAATAAATTGTGTGCTTAAATGCTCAATTTGTGACTTGCTTGTAAAAGAAAACTATGAGGGTAGTTTGATAGGACACTATGGTGTACCTAAAACCTTAATAATCTTGCAAGAACACTTCTTTTGACTTAGAATGAAACATTGTGTTTATAAATTCTGTAAAAGATGTGTTGTGTGCAAAAGAGCTAAATTCAAGGTAAATCTCCATGGCTTTTATACTCTATTACCTGTTTCAGATTACCATTGGATTAATATTTTTATGAATTTCATTGTATGTTTGCCAAAGACAAAGAATGGTAAGAACTTTATATTTGTAGTTGTGGACCACTTCTTAAAGATGGCTCATTTTGTTCCATATAGGAAAGTAGATGATGCTACACATGCTACAAACCTATACTTCAAGGAGATTGTAAGATTGCATGACTTGCTAAGGAGTATAGATTCAAATAGAGACTCAAATTTTTTGAGTCACTTCTGGAGAACCCTATGACAAAAACTTGGAACCAAACTTTATTGTCTACCACATGTCACCCACAAATAGATGGACAAACATAGGTGGTAAACCATACCTTAACTACTCTTTTTAGTGCTATGGTATGAAAAAATGTCAAATCATGGGATGAATGTTTGCCTCATATTGAATTTGTATATAATAGGACATTTAATTCAACTCCACCCTGCTTAATTTGTTGTCACTGCCTAATGTTTCGTCTTTAGTGCATAACGATGGCAATGCCAAAGCTGAATTTATTAGAAACTTGAATGAAAAGGTGAAGACTCAAATTGAAAAAAAGTGGAGCAACAAGCAAAATATGCCAACAAGGGAAGGAAGAAAGTGTTATTTGAACTTGGAGATTAGGTTTGGGTACACATGCGCAAGGAAAGGTTTCCCATGCAAAGGAAGGAAAGCTTCAATCAAGAGGGGACAGACTTCTAAGTCTTAGAGAAAATTGGAGATAATGCATACAAAGTGGACTTACTAGATGAGTATGCTGTTAGTGCTACTTTTAATGTATCTGATTTATCTCTCTTTGATGTAGGTGATGAAGAGTCAAATTTGATGACAAATTCTCTTAAAAAAGGAGAGATTAATAAAAAATAAAAAAGGCTTGAAGGAATTGGAAAGACATTAAGGACCAATGACAAGGGCAAAGACAAAGAAGATAAAGGAAAACTTAGAGAAGATGGTTGTTGTCCTATTTGAAAGTAAACACAATTTGGAGTTAGAAGAATCTAAGATGGTTAATTACATATACTTAGAGAACTTAGACTCCAATGGATTTCATTAGGGTTTAATTACTATGTTTAATTTAGTTATTTTAATCTTAGTCATGATTTGCTATGAACTTTTATTTAGGATAAAATCTTGTTATTTTATTTAGTTTATTTGAATTTGGGTTTGTTGGCACAAAAATTCTGTTTTGTGTTGGTTTATGAGCATTATATATATATATATATATATATATATATATATATATATAATGTGAGAGTTAATCATTCTTTTGCAACTCAAATTTAATTATTATAGATTTTCATGCTGCTTCAAATTCATTAGGGGTCTCTGAACTCCAAACACATGATTTAAAGTTATTATTGAACTCATCATTAGCATTCAAGCAAACTCTCACTTTTTTAGAAACTTTTTTAATGATGTGCCACATTTAATGCCTAAATTTTTTTTCCAAATAAATAAATTTTGCAAAAATGAGAATGATAAAAATTTTCAACACATGGTCTTCTAGTATTTCAACATAAAGGAAAGGATTACAAGTTGATGTCAAATGACTACCACAGGATCATTTTAAATCCATCATATTTTCAAAACAGTATTCTCAGTCCTATAGCAGTTCCATTCATCCCTTCACTGAGGTCGGTGCTGATCATTTTAGTTACCTAAAAAATAAATGTAAGGGTGAGTACTCTACACTATCAAACACACACAAGCATAGAAACTCACCTGACATATTTCCACATATTTCCATCATAATGTAAATCATTCATCATACAAACACAAAGCAACTCAACCACACACAGATGTGCTTACTGCACCATCAAACAATTTACACTCCCATGCACTTACTACGCGCTAGCCGCACTCACTGTGGCATTGTAATCACAATTTTTCTGATGCCCTCAACCTCAAGAACTTACTTTGTTTCACACCATGGATGGTCGCTAGATAACTCCCGCCTTACGGATACAACATGTGCGGCCACATGCCCCTTAGCAAAGGTGTTAATTATAGGCTGAGTCAGGAGGAGAGTGTGTGACATGTGGTGCACCCACGTTCACTTTGGTGTCACCACCACCTTCTCTTCCCAAGGTATTTCTCCTACTCCTATCTTCCACATCCCTAGTGTATTACTGAATCCTTCATAGTTTCCAACATATTCAAACACACTCACATGCGTAATTCATCATGCCTTCCACACACATTTCATTTATCTTATATTATTCATTCTCAATTGAAGGCACAAACATCCACATACTATTCAACCACACAATTTTCATCACACACCATACCTACCACATTTACCACATTGTACTCAAACATCAATCACACTATTTCTATTCTAACTTTACCACAATCAAGTCATTCATCATACATTGTACACAAACACACAATATTTTTGTTCACAATCCATACCCATCACTTTATTTTCATTAAAACACACATATTCCTACATCCTATCTTAACTACATTGCATTATCTATCAATACAAATGAATTCAAGACACAAAAAGATAAGGTAGAGTCTCCCTTTACCTCAAATTGAGAACCTAACCACGAAATCAACAAAAAATGTGCTCCCCACACGAGTTTCGTCCTAAATACATGGAAAACTCTAGTTCAATTCATAAATCAATATTTACATTACAAATCACTGCACACTTACATACTCGCATATGGTTATATTCGTACCACACACATCCATATCCTCACATAAAACAAAATCATGCATCTAAACACCACACTTACTTATATATATACATCCAAACAATAATTCACGTATTTATATTGATAATCCATAAATTACAAAACTCGGGACGTTACACCACACGTAAAATCTATGAGTAAAAGAATACAAATCTTCTCTACACTAGTACAAAAAATGTTAATAGAATTTATGACAGATTATTTTGCATTATTTCTGTTGATTCCCTGGCCCTTTAAAACAACATATCTTGTATGATTGTATAGTTGTAAGTATGTAATTATATTCTTAAATAGTTAGCCCAACTATAGATTAGCAAACTTCAAGGCTAGAAATCAGATTGTATGATACTAGAAATCAGTTTTGTATTATACTATTTAATAGAGAATTCTCTAGGGGAGAAGGGAAATTTTTTTACCCCAAATCTCTCTAAGTTTTCACATGGTATCAGTCTAGGTTTCAATTCAAACCTAGTTTTCCTTTTTTGGCTGTGCTCCAAGTCTGAATTCTCAATTCCAGCCTCTTAGCAGGTGTTGTTCACGTTGCAATACTATTCACATCACGACATCATATCTATTGAAAAGTATGATGTTCTTTTTGTTCATCTTAATGGAAAGAACTACTCCAACTTGGCATTCCAGTTCTAGATCTTTGTCAAAGGCAAGGAGCTTTGGGGTCATGTGATGGCACCAATCTTGCTTTTGACAAATCAACGCACATGAAGGCACATGCCAAATAAGAGGTCAGAGACGCACAAGTCATAACCTGGATTATTGGCTCTGTTGAGCCTAATATCATCCTCAATCTTAGACCCTTCACCACGACATCAAAGATGTTGAAATATCTAAAGAAGATTTATAACCAGAACAACATTACTCCCAAATTCTAGCTTGAACATGAAATTATCATTTTTCAATAGGATAGTCTCTCAATTTCTGAATTTGATTTCTATTTCATGTATCTTCAGGCTGAATATACTAACATCGTCTATAAAGATTTGTCAACTAAAGGAAAAACTACAATATAAAATGTTCATAACAATACAAAATAAGATCAATTTCTCATGAAATTGAGATATGATTTTGATGACATTCGGACCATCCTTATGAACAGGGCTACTGTCCCCTCCTTAAATGAATGCCTAAATGAACTGCTTCATGAAGAACAACATCTCCTCACTCAGATGAACCTAGAACAATAGAAATTTGCAACACTTCCTGTGGTATATACAACATAAAGCAGACCTCGCGGATGAGACATGAGTACTGTCCAATGTTTTTGGTGCAAATGCTTTAACCATTTTGCTTCTTACTATCATAAAAAGTTCTATTATTACTGCAACAAAGAAGGTCACATCATCAAAGAATGTCAAATCTGGCCACCACAGAGAAATGCAATAGCGTTCCTTATCTTTACTAGTTCTTTTGCTACCCTTATTTCTGCGGATTAGAATCCATCTACTTTTGTGCCTACTTTAACTCTTGAAATGGATAGTTTCAGCATTTTCCACTTTGGGTCTTTTAAGTAAAGCTTCTTTGCCCAGCTCTCCTTAGTATTTTGACTCTGGCGCATCCAATTAAATGACCAACAATGTTGCTACCCATTCCAATGTTACAAATTACTTTGACAATTTGTGCATACACACTACAAATGGAAATGATTTACCTATCACAACAATTGGTAATATTTCCTCTTCTTTTACCAATGTTTATGTTTCCCTTAATCTTACCAATAACTTTATTTCAGTTGGTCAATTAGTTGACAATGATTGTAGAGTTGAATTCTCAAAATCTGGTTGTCTTGTGCAAGATTAACACTCAGGGATAATGATCGTGAAGGGGCCTAAAGTTAGACTTCGCTTTCCTCTTTATTCATTGTTGTCTCAGGGTTCTTTTCTGCATTTTATTTCTTGTAATTCTGCAACTATTAATTTCCAATCATAAGTATCTTGGTCACCCAAACTCTAATGTACTTTATGACTTGATGAAATTTGGAGTTCTTGGTAACAAAAATTTCCCATCTCTTAATGCTGTTCAATTTGATTGTCCTTCTTGTAAACTTGGTAAAAGTAAAATTCTACCATTTCCGGTTCTTCAATCAAATATCACTCATCCTTTTGAAATGATTCACAGTGATTTATGGAGAATAGAATCTGTTATATCTCATCACATTACAAGTACTTCATTGCTTTTATTTACGACTATAGTTGTTTCACATGGGTCTCTTTTTTACGCTCTAAAGCTGACACAATTTTTGCTTTTAAATTCTTTCATCCCTATGTTCAGACTCAATTTCATCAAATATTAAAATTATGCGTTTTGACAATGGGGGAAGGGGGAATACATATCTCATATATTTCAAGAGTTCTTGTAGGAAAATGGTATATTATCTCAAAGGTCTTGTCGTTCCACAACCTTAACAAAATGGTGTAGTTGAACGAAAAAATTGTCATCTTCTTAATATTGTTCGTACCTTAATTTTGGACTCTTTTATGCTCTTCCATTTTTGGTGTGAAGCTCTCTTACTTGTCGTCTACCTTATTAATCGATTGCCTTCTAAAGTCTTAAACAATGATTCACCTTTATTAAGATTATTTGGTAAGCCACCCACTTATTCAACTCTTCACATTTTTTGTTGTGTTTGTTATGTTCATCATCCGCCACATGAACGCACCAAACTCATAGCTCAATCTGTTAATGCACTTTTCTTGGTTACTTAACCCATCACAAAGGTTTTCTATCCTATGATCCTCGTATACATAGGACTCAGGTTTCTAGAAATGTCATGTTTCAAGAAGATAAATATTTTTTTTGCCACCAACCAAGACACTCACTTTTCTATATCCAAATCTATTTTGCCATCATTTTCTAATAGTTTTACAGGAGAACAACCTTGGTTTATCAACAACGTCCACCTGTTCAACAAATTCAATCTTCCATTGCTCTAACACCTCTTCCCAATCATTCTTTGGCTGTTGATCCAGTAGATCAACTAGAATTTGCCCTTTTTCATCACAATACTCGCATTTGTAAACCACCTAAGATGTATGGTTTTTCTGAACCTTTATCTTTGACAGCAACTTTAGCATCTGTTCCTATTTTTTTCTTCATATAAAAAGGCTATAGAGCATAAATGTTGGTAGAATGCTATAGAAATTGAACTTTTGGCACTAAAGGCAAATCAGACATGGCACATTGTTCCATGTCCTCTATTTGTTAAGCCTCTTGGCAGTAAATTTGCATTCACTATAAAATTGAGTTTAGATGGATAACAGATCGATGCAAGGATAAATTGGTTGTTCTTAGCAATAAGTAACAATTCAGCCTAGACTATGAAGAGACCTTTGCACTTGTGGCAAAAATGATTATTGTTAGAACTACTCTTGCCATTGCTGCCTTTAAATCTTGACAAATTTCCTAGCTAGATGTAAAAAATGCTTTCCTTCATGGTGACCTCGAAGAAGTTTACATCAAACTTCCTAGTGGTATGCCCTAACCATTACCTGATACTGTTTGCGAATTAAAACATTCTTTGTATGGACTAAAATAGGCACAAAGAGTGTGGTTTGAAAAGTTTAGAACAACACTACTTGGCTTTTCCTTTCTCCAAAGTAGCTTTGATCCATCTCTCTTTTTTTAAAGGACTTCAAAAGGAATTGTGATATTCCTTACATATGTGGATGACATTGCCATCATCGGCTCAGATCAAGAGGCTATCACTACAATTAAAGATTTTTTTATATAAAACTTTTCACATGAAAGATCTTGGACATTTCACTTATTTCTTAGGACTGGAAGTACAATTCCAACAAAAAGGCATATTTGTCAATTAACATAAATATACTCAAGATCTAATTCAGCTAGCTGGTCTCACCAACGAAGCTGCAACTGACACTCCTATGGAAGTTAATGTCAAGTTAAGACGGGATGAAGGTGAACTTCTACAAGACCCAAAATTATACAGGAAGCTAGTTGGAAGTTTTATCTACCTTACCATCACAAAGCTTGATATCTCTTTTGTTGTTCACACAATCAGCAAATTCATGCAAAATCTTAAACACCTGCATCTTTCTACCATACAACGCATCACTAAATATTTACTAGCCACTCCCAAGCATGGTCTCTTCTTTCCTACAGATGCGACAATACAACTTCAGGCATACAACAACGCTAATTGGGCTGGTTGTCCCGACATAAGGAAGTCTACTACTGCCTGGTGTATGTTTTTAGGGGATACTCCTATCTCCTAGAAATGCAAGAAATAGGATTCAATGTCTAAATCCTCCACTGAAGCAGAATATCAGTGCATGTTTAAAGCATGCTCTAAGATTGTTTGGTTACAGGACCTTCTTTCAAAACTTGGTTATCCACAAACAAAACCAACTTGATTGCATGCTGATAATATTGATAAATTCACATTTTACTACATTTTTAATATAGTTTTTGTTAATAAATAAGTAGTAAAGTACCAAATAAACTTAGAAATACCATAAAAATTGTATTAATATTCATAATTGTGTAAATAGTTTAGAATTTTAGTTTTTATTCCAATTCTGGACAATTTAACTTAAAGACTTAATTTTTGTGCAGAAGCTTGAGCTAAGGTTTTTAAGTTGATATTGAAGTGAAAAAAAGTAAAAGGATTGAGCTTAAAGAGCAAGAATCAGATGATAAGTGTTGAGCGTAACTACTTTGAGTGCATAAAGTTAACACTTTGAAGAAGAAAACCGATGAAGATAAAGTGAGTAGCAACTCTAAGTGTTGAAAGTGAACACTCCAACAACAGAAATCCTGAAGAGTCTTGCGCGTGTACACTGTAGTCACTAAAAGTAGTCACTCAAAGTTGCACGTGTATACTCTAGTCACTGAAAGTAACCATATGCAGATTTACGTATTCACTCTGACCACTGAGAGTAGTTACGTGTAAGGTTTGTCTGCACAAAACACATGCTCATAGACACTCTTACTCCTGAAAGTGTCCATGCAAAATAACAAAATTTTAAAAATCACTTTTAAGTGTCGATTTTGGACGATTTGAGTTCTTATCTCAGCTATAGAAGCTTCTAAAAGACCTTTCACATTATAATTCTCAGAGATTAAAGTGTGGAAGTAAAAAAGGCAAGAAAAAAATTATAAATAGAAGTTAAGAGTTCAGATTTAGGGACTTTTGTAACTGTTTTAACTTCTAAGGAAAGTCAGAGAGAGGGATTAGGAACGACTTTTAAGCTTCATTGCTAGAGGAATCAGGGTGAAGGTTGGGTCTTGGAAGATGTTCTTATGCTCCTTGTCTTCTTCTTCTCTTACTTCTCATTTTTCCATTGTAATGTTGTTCTAAACCTTTTTGGTTAGGGATCAATGGATTCAGATTTGATATTGTGATGTAATTTTAGATTTGGATCTTGAGATTTTAATTCAATTAAGTATGTGATTCTGTTCTTAATGCAATTTGAATTAATCCTTCATTCAATTGAACTTAGAGGAATCTTTATCAATGAAAATTGAGTTTATTTCTCAGATCTGAATCATATGCCTAGGTTATTGAGATCTTAGGAATAAATATCATAATTTAGTAATCGTATAATTTTCGAAACTTAATGCAATATTTGATTGAATTTCACCTAAGAAATCAGGAAAGTTTAATTATGTATTAGGATCAATGAGGCAAGGAATTGTCCTTTGGTTAAAGAAGTGAAATTGACTATCAATCAATTAAAATTATTAAGAGTCTAGAACATGATTACATTGCAATTGAAAATCTGGTGATGTGATTCCTAACTATTTTTCACATAGCATTTTCAATATAAAATTCGTATTCTGTTTTACAGCATTTTATTACCTTTTATTGTTCTTATTTCTTATCTTTTTACATGTTACAAATCTTCCAAATGAATTGTGTGGCTCAACTAATTGTCAATTTGTGAAGTAGTAATTGAAAATAAGATCTTTGTGGACGATACTTGGGACTCATATTGATTTTCAAAATTTTATTACTTGCTACAACTACCTAGTACACTTGTTAGTTAGTAATTTTATGCAAAGAATATTGTTGTATTCTGATTGCATAACAAATACTAGTGCCATACAAATTGCAGCAAATCCTATATACCATGAAAGAACAAAGCCCATAGAGGTCCATTGTCATTCAATCAAGGAAGCCTATGACCATAGAATTATCACTCTACCTCATGTCTCAACATTTGTTCAAATAGTTGACGTCTTCACCAAATCCTTGATATGTCAGCGGCATAACTTAGTTAGCAAATTGATGCTTCTAGATTAACTAGCATTAATTTGAGGGGGAATGTCAATAGAATTTATGGCAAATTATTTTGAATTATTTTTGTTGATCTGCTAGCCTTTTAAAACAACATATCTTGCATGATTGTATAGCTGTAATTATGTAATTATATTCTTAAATAGTTAGCCTAGCTGTAGATTAGCAAACTTCAAGGCTAGAAATCATATTGTATCATACTAGCAAATAGTTTTGTATCATACTATTTAATGGAGAATTATCAAGGGAAGAAGGATATTTTTTAACCCAATTTTCTCTAAGTTTTCACAAAAAACACTTTCAATAACAAGATTTTACATCAGTTCTTTCTGAATCAATGTAGAAAAAGAAGCAAGGACATTTTTGAAATTTACACAACTTTTCTACATTGATTGTTAGAAGAACCGATGTGGAAAGTACTTTCTACATCGGTTCTAAAAACAACCGATGTAGAACAATATGCGGTGACATTTTTGAAATTTACTTGAACTTTTCTAGATTGATTCTAAAAATAACTGATGTAGAAAAAAATGCAGTGACATTTTTAAAATTTATGCAAATTTTTTTACATCAGTTGTCAAAAGAACAAAAGTAGAAAGTACTTTTTACATCGATTCTTTTAACAACCGATGTAAAAAGTACTTTCTACATTAGTTATAAAAAATAACTAATGTAAAAAGTTTTGTAATTCTATAATTTTTTGCGTCCATAGTTATAAACTTTGAATGAGTATAACTTTTAGCACAAGACTTTGATTTATGCAAATTATATATCTATTTCATATAACTTTTAAAGATCTATTCAACCCAAACACCGAATGGAGGGTTCGGATGAACTATTTTTCCAAAATTTTAATGTTTTCCCCTATTTTTCTATTTTTTAGTGTTTTTTCAATTTCTTAAAATGAACCTAATTAACCTAAATGAACCTCCTTTTATGCTTGAATATTCTAGTTCACCCTTTTGAGCTTATTAGCCTTTCCTTGAATAACCTCACTACAAGCCATATTAAAAAACCATGATACCTATCCAAATGAAAAGAGACAAATTGAGTTTAATCAAAGATGAATTTAAAACTAAGTTTGAGGTGGCATCCAATTTTTCATTGCTTGAGGACGAGCAAAGTTCTATATTTGGGGTGAGAAGAATAACAAAGCTATTTGAGTTATGTTTCAAAAGAAAATATATAAAAAGCAAAGTTGTGCATAAAAAGAATGAAAAGATTCAGCAAAGTGATGCAAATAAAGAAAAGAAAATGAAAGAAATAAAGAGAAATTAGTGAATGAAAGCAACAGAAAAGAAGTTGTTAAATTGTTCTGCATAATTGATTCAATAAAGTGTAATTTGAAGTAGTTGTATTTGCGGTATAATTAGAAGTATAAGTGAAAGATAATGCAGTTCCATACTAAGTTTTGAACTTATTCACTTAAAATGCATCTTTTCTGTTAGGAATCACCTACATTGTTTCTCTAATTGTTGAACACCTACCTGAACCTTAGCCTTATTATTACATGAAAAAGTTCTCTTGATGTGTGATTAACTATACATAAGTAGAGGAGATTGAGAATACAGACAAGCATATGGTAGAGTGTGGTAAAATTGATGATTTTGAGAGTAAACACTCACCTTAAACATTATTGAGTGAGAGGAAAACACTTTCTGTGAGTTGTGATTATATCTTTAAATTCTTGTTATGCATGAAACTTCGCTGATTCATTTGACTCAAATAAGTAAGATTTTGCGGCAAAAGAATTACTTGAGTGTGACTGTCATAATGATTGAATGGATGAATGATTTGTTGGAGAGATAATAAGAAGACAATGAAATGGAATGAAATAGAAAACTTTGAACAATTGAAAAATCAGTTTTGTGAAAAGCTTTTTTATGTTTGATTTCAATAAGTGGATACATCTAGACCTTTGATATGTTTTGACTTGCTTGAGGACAAGCAAAAATTTAAGTTTGGGGTAGTGATAAATATATATTTCACTAGTATTTTGGTTCAGTTTATAGGAGAGTTTTAATAGAAAAGTAAAATGGAAAGATGAAAATTCCATAAAAAGTCTAAAGTTTTCAATACCTTTTAAATAGTCTAGTTAGTTTAGATTTTATGAATTTGTGGTATAAATTACTGATTAGAATATATTTTGTAGGAAATTCTGACTTGAGAGTCATGAGGCTAAGAGTTCAAGAGAAGAAAGTGGCAAATTTGTACATAAAGAGTGAAGAATCCAACGTTGAATGCTGGGCGTGGTTACTATTTTTGCACAAAGTGACAATTTTGAGGTTAATTTAGTAAAACATGATAAGAGTGTTCACTATTTCTATAAAAAGTGAACACTATAGAGCCTTTATCCAAAAAAAAGAGGGAATGAAGCTACGCATGACTCCTATCTTCGCCAAGAGTAACCACACGCATACAAGAATATTGTGCGTAGTCACTATTTTTGAAAGAAGTGATTACTTTAGTGAGGATTATCTTAAATAGAGTTTACGCGTGGCTCCTTTCTGTATATATAGTGATTACGCGTAAACCAACTATGGAAAAACACTTCTGCATGACCACTTTCGTCAGATAAAGTGACTACTTCAGCCTTGAAATCTCATAGGAAGTCTTCTGCATGGTTACTTTATGCAAAAACCTAGAAAGAAGGGAAAACTATAAATATGAATTAAACTCAAATCTAAGGATCTTTTGTCATTTTTCTGTTTCATTTCATTTTCACATCTTAGAAGAGTTAGAGTGAGAGATTAAAGGCTACTTTCAAGCTTCAATTCTTGAGGAATCAGATTAGGAATTGGATTTGAAGATTATTGTTTGATCTTCTCCTTCTTCTATTTCTTTCATTCCTTCTCTTGTAATGTTGTTCTAAACTCTTTTGTTAGAGATTTATGGATCTGAATTTGATATGTTGATTTGATTTTGGATTTGAACATTGAGTTTTTGGTTGGATTGAGGAATTAATTTTGCTTGTTAATGCATTTGTTGAATGAACAATTCAATTAATTAAACCTAGAGGACTTTTATCAATGCAAGTTTAACTAGTTTCACATATCTCAGTTAATTGCCAAGGTTAATAATATCTTAGGAATAAGCTTTCATAATCTTGTAATCATTTGGTTTCTAATACTTAATGCAATGTTAACCTAAGGATTTAGGGTGATTAAGTTGAACATTAACATCATTGAGTCAAGGAATTGACTTTTGGTTAAAACTAAGTGAAATTGATTATCAACCAACCAGAATACTTAAGAGTTTAGAACTTGATTAAATTGTCATTGAGAATTTGGTGAAGTAATTCTCTAACTCCATTCTATTAATATCAATTTAATATACAATTCGTAGCTCTGTTATGTTACAAGTTTATGCTTTTCTATACTTGTTTTTTTTCCAATTTTCATATGATGCAAAACCTTTGAATCATTCTTATGGCTCAACTAGTTGTTAATTTATGAAGTGATATTTGAGAAAACCAATCCTAAGGACAATACTTGGGACTCAAAAATTTATTCTATATTTTATAATTTGCTATAACCACACTAATGCACTTGCTAGTTAACTCTTTCTGCGTTGTATTTTGCATATAACATGTTTTTGATTGGTGAGACTTGAGCCTTGCAAATCAATGTAAAAGGTACTTTCTATACCCGTTTTGAAAACAACCAATTTTAAAGGTCTTTTCTACATTGGTTATTTTTGGGAATTGATGTAAAATCAATTCAAATTTAAAATTTTCAGATATGTGCAAGTGAAATAACATAAATTAGAGATGAACAAATACTTTTCTTAAGTTTTTAAAGCTTCTTTTAGCTAGAAACATGCATGGACAATGAACACGATAATGGTTTTCCAGGTACATCAATGGTTTTATCTTGCTTCATTTTCTGTATTTTCTTCCTCATTAAACATTTTGACAAACACTACATATTCTTTATGTTACATATTCAAATAAAGACAAACATGATAAACACGGTGAACACAATGAATACTGCGAACACGATGAACATGACAAACGCAACGAACACTGATATTTATGAATTTAATTTACTTTAAAGAGTACTTTAAATCTTGAGAAAATATATTGATAACATGACAAAAGCAAACGTTAAAACTGTCAGAGAAAAGAAACAGAGACGCCATCGACGAAGATGAAGATAAATAGGAAGATGAAAATATAATATGAATTTTTAAGAAATTTATATTTTAATTATTTTAATTTTTTTTGTATCATTGCACTTGATAAATATAATAAATTTATTAAAATTTATTATATATAAATTTTTATTAAATGAAATATTTTACTGGTTAAATTTTTTTAATTAAAAATTAAGTTAAGTGTCTTGATAAAATAAAAATAAAAATAAAAATAAATTAAAACTATTTAGGAGAAAGAAATAAGATTAATGAAATTTCTTTAATTAATAAAAATATATTGTACAACTATTTTAAATAATATAAATTATGAAGTATAAAATAAAATTGTAATGGTTAATAAAAAGATTATAATAATAATAATAATATTAAAAAACAATAAATTAAAAAGTTTAATTCATCAATTTTTTATAAAAAAATTTGCTATTAATTCTGTTACTATGATGATTAATAAATATGTTTGTAATTTTTATTTTAATAAATTATAAATTTATTTCTAAAGTGGTTACTAATAGTGATCGAATAATTCAGTCTTTAATTTTTTTTTAAAAATTTGTTATTGGTTTAGTCACTACATCAATTAATGAACAGTTTTTTAAAAGAATAATAAATCAGTCTCAAAATTGGTGGTGACAGATAAATCCATCTCTAATTTTTTTAAAAATTGATTTCTATATCAGTCTCTAAAAAGACAAAACATAGTTGGCTAAATAAATAATGTATTTAGAAATTGGTCATTAAAAGTATTCGATCACCAAAAACGGTTCCTAAATAATGATTTTCTTGTAATGAATCCAAAAAGATAATAAATTGACTTAATAAACGGTCACTAAAAAAGATATGACTTACTATTACATAAATATATTACTTTATTTTTAAATTTAAATTTAAAATTCAAATTCAAATTTAAAATTTAAAATTTAAAATTCAAATTCAAAATTTAATTTCAAATTCATGATTTAACTCTTTTTAACAAAGTTGTATTATTAACGCTTCTTACAATAATATCAAAAGAAACTTAGCCAATTTAAATGGTAAAATAACAATTTTAATAGAAAAATAAATTAAAATCTCAGAGATAAAATAACAAAATAACTGTTTATCAATTTTTATATGAAATTTATTTTTATATAACTTCAATTAAATGAGTCCTTGAGTTATAGAAATTTATTTTAAGCAAACCAACTTTAAAAGGTTATTTATTAGTATCAAACTAGAAATGTTCAAATTTGTGTATTAGGTGAAAATTTTACAATAAATTTGTGAACATAATTATCTTGTTGTTGGCATTACATAAGCCAACTTGAAAAAGCATATCTTATGTTATAGGAATGATATGCAGTGAAACCATTGCATATTAAAGCCAACAAATATTTGTTTAATTTTGAAAATTTTAAATTTTCTTATCAATGCATATGATAGGAAGTATGACAATGATTGTGACATATGGTAACTCTGGAGTGACAAGAACCTCGTAGGATAGAAATAAAAACCTTTGAAACATGGGATAGTAAAATAAAAACCACTCATATGTCATTCAAAAGATTTGAGATGAAATTGCTATATTATGAGGCATTAGTCCTAGACTAAAAGTTTAGAAAAAAAATAAAAATGAAGAGACATGATTTTCCACTCCAATGATTGTTTAAGGCTTGTGTATAAATTTGTAAAAAGTGCGTGAAATATGATCGATAATACTCTTAATTAAAAAAAAAAAACTGGTAAGCACAACAGAAAATGTTATGTTCTTATATATTGGTTTACCCCATTTTTTTATATCTGTTTAGCTACATGAAAGAATCAAATGAAGGGAAAGAACTTCAACAATTGTTATGCAAATCTTATTTGGTTAAATGCGACAATATAGGAATGTGATGAATGTTGTATTATCACGACAATTTACAATTTTTTATACAAAGTTAAGGAGAACACTAAAAGTTGTCATATAATTTTCAATGAAAAATACAGTCAGGATGACATTTTGAATCGATATTTTAATAAACGACAAATCATATGTAACTGCTATATAATGTGAGACGGTAAAGGAAAATTCATACAATGGTGAGATAATTAAAAAGATGTTTTCAACAGCAGTTACATAATATTTATGACCATTTATTGCATCGGAAAATGACACAAACTTGCATATAATTGAAAGATACATCTTCAAAGCAACTACTAAACAACTTGGATAATTGATATCATAACTTAAACAACCATAGACAACACTAAAGTAACCAAACAAAAACATGATCAAAGCTAAAATAAAATCTTTAAAAGAAAAAACCACAAGACATTGATTAGGGTCATATAGCCAACTAATTTAGGCAAACATAAGAGACATCATTGGATCATGCCCTTCGTCCCAAGCGCAACTCCAAATCAACTTCATCACGTGCCCAATTCTTGAATCCATAGCTAATGTTATTAGCAACTATTGCAGGTGTAGCAGAAGAGAAAATGGCTTCCTCAGGGAATAGCTTGAGGGTTTGTGGTGTCTCCATAGGTATCATAGGATTGAAAAACATGGTAGGTGCATCTATGTTGCCCATGTAATTCTCATTTCGTCTCATTTCAACTCCACTGGCCCCACTAGAGAAAAGATTGTTGTCACATGTGTTGGTAGATGGTGGGAGTCTAAGAAACCTTTCTGCATAGTTATGGACTTCATCAGTTGACTCACTTACCACAAAGTGGCTAGCTATTTCCTCATAATGCCCTCTTCCATACGCCTTCAACCCCATCTCATAAAGCCTGCAAATATACATTAGTATGGTATGTAAAAATTGATGGTGTCAAGTACAGGATAAAAAATAATGAAATTAGAATGTGAGAATGCTAATTAATTTACTCAATTAAAGTTCAATAAAAATGATTAAATTGAAGTTGAGTGATAAAAAACATGATTTGAAATTGTAGCCATAGTATGGCTTTTTTAATGGTTTGCAAATACAGTAATAAAAAACAAGAACTTTGTTACAAAACTAGGATTTAAAATAATGATTGCAAATTTGATTAAAACTAGGTTGAAGGAAACAAACTCATGCTCTCTAGCAGTCCAATTCTTGTCAAGATTAGCTTGAAAAGGAAACAAGGATGATGCAGTTGATTGAGTTACTGGTTGTTTGGGCCCTGAAGGTACTGTTTGTTGATAGACATAATGTATATTAGGGTCTACGGATGTGGTCCTAGCAGATCTCTTGCATTGAACTCTTCTTGGAGAAACATAAGGCTGTAATTGGAGAGTTCTTGGGGACCTTTGTGACCTAGATGTTGGGGGAGGGGAGTTTGTGAGGTCAATGATTTCATCGGCCATTGTTGAAGGAATTGAGCAAAAGAAAGAGAGGCAGAAAGAGCAGTGATTGAGTCACTGGAAATAGCTTACTGAAATATGTTTACTCCCTTAGTACCCGATAATTTATAGTGATCGAAAATTCCATTAAATATATGAACAAAATATAGGTACGATTCTCGAAGTGCTTTTGATGCTATTTTTTTTAATCAAAATTAGTCTTTCATTTAGTTTATAGGTTTTCATTTAATGTTATTGTGAGTTATCGAAATGAAACTATAATTTTGATTAAAAAATAATCTCAAAATTACCTAAATTTATATTCAATTATTAACTATGATATGAAATTAATATATTAAGATAATTTTTTTCAGTATGAAATAAAATTGAATCTAGAACATTCAAATTATCAGCCAACTAAGACATTTTCTAATAATTTTTACTCAAATAAATTTAAATTACACTAATGTTTATTCAATTAGTATTTTAAAATGTGTGTCCAAAAAGATATTTTTTAAAATGAATATGTATATTTAATATTTAACGAATTAAAAATTACGATCTTACGTGGCAACCTTTTAAAAGAAGAGAAAAAAACATTTGTTTAAAAAATAATAATAACAAAATATTGATTTTCAATGTTTGGTTCATACGTATAAGTAACAGATCAAAATTTTTAAAAATAATCAAAACTAAAAAATTTAAGCTATCAATATTTTTGAAGAGATGAAACC
Organism: Abrus precatorius; assembly: GCF_003935025.1. NCBI lineage: Eukaryota > Viridiplantae > Streptophyta > Magnoliopsida > Fabales > Fabaceae > Abrus > Abrus precatorius. The sequence goes on along the minus strand of NW_020874439.1, from coordinate 9,516,347 downwards.
CACATTAAATGAAATGAAATTTCTTGAATTCACTGTCCGAGAAAAATTATTCATAGTATATAAGTTCTAAACCTTAATACTTATATAGAAAATAAAGGAATATAAAATATATAATTCATAATATTTTTTGGCTAAAAATAAGACTTATTCTTTTAGAAAAATAAAATAAAATAAAATAAAACAGTTCAGTTAATTACATAATAAATAAAATTATTATTATTATTATTATTATTTTGGTAAAACAATATTAAAAAGTTGACATTTTAATTCATAATTTTTCATTTTAAATTATTTTAGTTCTAAGAGTTTATATAAACTGAGTCCTGAGTTTATTTTATATATTAATTAGGCTTATTTCATGTGTGTGAGAGTTATATACAATAAAACTAATTTTTTATACAAAAATAAGAATAAAATAACACAATGTTGCATAAATAACTAAATTCAAGGTTAATTAGCATTACATGTTCTTAATAAAATCGATTAATTTAAATTTATTTTTATATTCTCTCACAAAAATAATTATATACATATTAAAATTGGTGGTGGATGAAGGGCATGACATGCAAACGGAGTTGGGGAACGACGATGTGTGGGGGCGGAGTAGAGTGGTGCATGAGAACTGAGAAAGACATGTGTGAAATAGGACAAGAGAGAACTAAGACAAAGGGCTTCAACAAACACTCTGAGAAACTGTGCAGTAACGCTCGGTTCCTGAGTTATGGTCTCAGATAGCGAGACTCTAACGCGCAACACCGCTTCACAGATGCATGCAGGAAAAGTGAGAGGAAACGCGCGCATCTTCGCACAAAGCCCCATCCTTCGTTCTTGTCAACTTCCTCAGCCCCTTTTTCTTTCTTACCTGGCCGATGCAACTACTGCATAGTGGCCCTCTGCAACCGTTTTATCATTTAATAATTTTCTTATAAATTAATGGCTTGAATTAACCATGAAACGTGCGTTCCTATTGCATGCAGGCCATTTTTTAATGTGAACACTGCTTTCTCTATCCTTCGGTTACCTTAAGAGGGGGAGGGGGATACAGCAAAGCAAACTCTACTTGTAACCAGAAAAGAACATGGAGCATAGCAAGCCTCATTAAGAACCTGTTTGGTTTATTCAGCCAACATAGCTACTTCATTTTTCGATGTGCGTTATAAAAAGCATAATTTGTGCAGGTTTTAAGGGCATTCATTAATGCAAGTAAGCACTGAGATGGGGACAATTAGGGAGGGAGGATCCAATTGAACAAGCTGGACTCCTCTTGCTCACAAGAAAACACACATCCTGAGTTTCACTCAGGTCACCCTACCTGGCTCCTTTTAATTTTGTCCTATCTGAGAATATTTACTGACATTTCACATATACGACAAATGTTTTTCAAACTGAAAGATAAGGATGTTCTAGAACCAATTTGAATTATTTTAAATTGTTATATTAATTTTAAAAATTTAAATAAGTTGTTAGCAAAAATAAAAAAAGTGTATTCTTTTTTTCAACTTCTTTTTATTCTCATATTTTTAGTTCAACCAAACTAAATTAAATTGCAAATATATTCAATTTTTGTGATTTATAATTTATAATGAGATTTAATATTTTTAATAATTTATTTCATATTTATCACACATTTTAAGTTTAATTTAACATTTGTTGACCCTTATATAACAAAATAGTTATTAAAATAATAAATATTGATTAATTTAAAGCTTAATTTATACTTTAATTAATTAATTTTTTTAATTAAAAAATTTATTTTTTAAATAAGAAAAATTGAAATAATCACATATAATCAAATTATAAAAAATAATTAATTTTTTTTCGATTTTGTAATGAATCATATGTTATTCTATAATCAATTTAGATTATTTTTTCTTCATAAAATCGATTTAAACCAAACCACATGCACTTCTTCTGATAGATAATAATTGAATTGATGATAATATTAATTTATAATTTATGATGTTGAATAACATTTAATAAAATTAAATTTGAGTATTAGCATATATATATATATATATATATATATATATACTGTGTGCGCTTCAAAAATAAAATAAGAAGAAATTATACGAATTAAATGAAATGTAATTTAAAACTAACATAGAAACGTTATCATTTATATTTTATCAGTTAAGTTTATAATAATTAATTAAATAATAATAATTCATATGTTGATTTTATATAATATCATTTTTTTCATGTACTCTGTAAAATTAAATAAATAATTAAAAATATGTTGTATAATTATTGTATTATTTAAGCCATAACTATTAATAATAAATATTTTATTATATTAATTAAAAGAAAAAAATTAAATAAGTATTTATAAATAAACCCTAAAATATAGTTATAAATAAATTATGTAAACTTTAAAGTAATATTGAATATAAAAAAATTTAATATAGAACACTATTTATTGTGATAAAAATAAAATTGAAATCCTAAAAGTATGATTTTAAAAAAATGTTTTTATTTATAAATTTATACTCACAAATTAAATATAAAAATTAATAAGATTTGATTTATTTAAAAATTATTAAATTAAGAAATTAATTAATTTTAAAAATGATTTCAAACTAATAATTTATCTTCTATTCTTATCATTTTTTACTGATTTTTGTTGTTCACAATTTAGGTTGTTTAGATAATAACTTAACTAATTTTCAGTTTAATTAGTTGAATCAATTAATGTAACTTAATTTTCAAAACTATAAGATGTACTAACTAAGGAGAATAACACCTCTAAAAACTATATAAGATGCACTAACTAAGGAAAATAACACCTCAAGATAGAGGTGCTAAATATATTTTATATCCATAAATATCATTGTATCAAGGTGTTATTAGAAAGAAAAAAAAAAAGATAAAGCCGCTAGATTTTAATATTAATTTTTATAAAAGTACAATTAAAATTAACTTTAGTTATAATAACACGTTTTTAACAAAATTCATTTAAAAGTTAATATTTTAATAATTTTTTTACTCCTCTTAAAAAATTATTATAGATTTTTACATTATAATTTATGTTTTTATTTTTATATGCTTAATATTTTCTTTCTTACTTTGCTGTTATAAAACCAAAGTGACTCATAATATGACTTAAGTTTGACAATTTTTCTTGAAAACAAAAACTACACTCATACTTATTCTTGCAAATAATTATTTTTAAGTCTTAAATATTGAGCATCCTAGTCTACTTTAGTTTCTTTTCTAAATGTTGTTATTTAAATAGCCACAAACTTAAGAAGAGGAGTGAATTGATTTGGTTAAATTTTTCTAAATTTCTAAATTAATGAGCTCAAGAACTAAAATAACACTGAAACCTTAAAGATGAGATATATTTTTATACAAAAGAATGAAATACAATAATAAATATGATTAATTAATATTCGTGGATAAGTGTACCTTTTAAAAAGTAGTAAAGGATTTTAAAATTTATTACAAAAATTAAAATAGTATAATCTCTAAAATAAATTAATTGAGAATAATCTACAGCATATGGTATCACCTTTACACTTTCCTATGTTTTATATATTTTGGAAATATTTTGGTGGTCATTTCCACTCTTGTTAATCATAGCTTTGGTTTTAATTAGAAGTTTTATTGATGATTAGAAATTAAAAAGCTTTGGATATTAAAATATAAAATTTTTCATTATTTTCATATTTGTTCTCATTTTGACCTTCTGTACTGTAGAGAACATAACTTTTGCTATCAGATTGAGATGATCTGAATGTTCTTGGAAAGCTAAGAAAAAGATCTACAACTTTGTGTCTTACAAACGAAACCTAATTTGGGCTATAACAGGGTCAAATATCATGTTAAAGATGCTTCATTTGTACTGTAAAATGAACAAGATACATAGTCAGATTCATGACCATGTATCTACATATGGACTTTTCAAGCTAAAAGAATTATTATGAGTGCAGTAGCAAAGATTTTTACGGGCAAGTGCACGCCCACATATTTGCTCATGTATTTCTCAAATTAAGTAAAACAAGTAAAATCTTTGAAGCAAAGACATACATGTTTAAATGCTTGACCATGTTTCTAAATGTGTAGTTCAATTAGAAGTTTAAATGGGTGAATTATTAAAGAAGTAGAGATATACATGGTTAAGTATATAATCGTGTATCTCGGGGTGTAAATTGATGCATGTCATATTTGAACATTTGCGAGATAATGAATAGTGGGGCTGGTTGATATAAATAAAAGAGGAGGGAATTCATTCATATATAATTCAAATTACAATTTTTAGTTAGACTTTTCAGATTCTCTCTTTTTTCTCTTCTATTTTTTTTTCTTCCTATTCTATCTCTTTATCTTTCATTCTCGGAGATCTTCGTAGAAGGCTAATCTCCTGAATCGTATCACAGTTCCAAGCATCATTCAATTTACAGTTTGAGTTCTATTTCACAATTAGCAAATTCGATTTTGTTCTTCTCTTTTTAATTATAGATCTGTTAATCATGATTATGATATGTACTTTTATGAGTTACACATTGAATTAGGTAATCGATTGATAGCTTAATTTGACGCATTTTAATGGATTAATTGGAATGATATTTCAATTTAATTTGTAGTTCAATTTAATTTTAGTATTCAATTGAATTGTATAGTTAAATTGATTGTTATTCAATTTCTAAAAATATTTTTTGAAATTTTACCAATACGACAAATGTTTTTCAAATTGAAAGATAAGGATGTTTTAGAACCAATTTAAATTATTTTAAATTGTTATATTAATTTAAAATATTTAAATAAGTTGTTAGCCAAAAAACAATGTGTTTTTTTTTTTCAATTTTTTTTATTCTCATATTTTACTATATATTTATATTTTAAAAAAATAAATTTATTTTAACTTGTGATTTATAATTTATAATGAGATTTCATATTTTTAATACTTAATTTCATATTTATTATACATTTTACGTTTAATTTAACATTTGTTGTCCCTTATATAAAAAAAATAGTTATTAAAATAATAAATATTGACTCATTTATAGCTCAATTTATACTTTAATTAATTAAATATTATTTTTTAATTAAAAAATATTATTATTTTTTAAATAAGAAAAATTGAAATAATCACATATATTTAAATTATAATTTTTTTTCTATTTTGTAATGAATCATATGTTATTTTATAATCAATTTAGATTATATTTTCTTCATAAAATCGATTTATACCAAACGTTATGTACTTGTTCTGATAGATAATAATTTAATTGATGATAATATTAATTTGTAATTTATGAAGTTGACCAATAATTTAATAAAATACGAGTATTAATATATATATATATATATATATATATATATATATATATTGTGTGTGTGCTTTAAAAAAATAAAATAAGAAGAAATTGTACGAATTAAATGAAATTTAATTTAAAATTAACATAGAAACGTTATCATTTATATTTTATCAGTTAGGTTTATAATAATTAATTAAATAATAATAATTTATATGTTGATTTATATAATATCATTTTTTTCATGTACTCTGTAAAATTAAATAAATAATTAAAAATACGTAGAGGCATTAATCAATTATTGAAAAATAAGTGTACACAATGTAATCAATTAATAAAGCATGTTGAAAGTCCAAGTTCCAATTTTAAGGGTGATAATCGATTAAACTTAAGAGAAATGTTAGATAATTAATTAATGTTTTACACCGAGCTACCAAAATTGATTAACACAAATGTTGTGGCTTTCAAGTTTTGAAACAAAGAAGACAATTTATCCAAGAAAATTATGTTTAATATGAAAAAAAAAATCTTTTTATGCAGAGAATTAAATACAAGAATAAATAAATAAATAAATTATCAACACTTAAAATATTGACCATGCAAATTTCTTGTGTCAATTTATTCGAAACATATTAGACTCCATGTAGCATTTGATTCATGCAATATACTCATTTCTCTTATATTAAAAATATTCCTTTGATGGAGATTCAGTAAAATATCAAGAAATTGTTTATTAGTTTGAACAAACTCAAATATGCAATGTAACACTCTTTATTAGTAAATTATTTTTTCATATATCATAAAAAATTTATAATTTTAATTAAATTATTAATTAACTCTCTCAATCATGATACAAGAAAATTTAGCAAAATTTTAAAACTTTTATTTTTTTCTATTCAATCCATAAAAAGTTTAATAATACTCGAAATAATGGAATTTAACATATAATTAAAAATTTCTCATGACAACTTGCTAAATAAAAATGAAATTGAATAGTAGTAAATAATTAACATATTTGATATTATTTAAATACATAAGTTCAATATTTACAAGTCATATCAAAATACATTAAGGCTTAAATTATGTAATTATAAAATCAAAATAAATCAAGTTCTAATTAGCAAATCTTTTCTACACTAAAATCTGGAGAATATGATCCTAGTCTGGATCAGTCTTCGTCAAACTAGTCCTCAAAGTATGTATCATCTAGTTCATCAATTCAAGAATTCATTTTCAGCTTGTATTTCTAAAATAAAAGCATGTAATCACTTACAAAAACAAAAAAAAGAGTATACGAATTATACATACACATACACACACACACACATATATATATATATATATATATATATATATATATATATATCACATGGTATAGGTTTTATCGATGGGATAAAACTCTCCTTACTTCAGGTAGATGATTCACATAAAGTTTTGGTGGAAGATGTTGTCTGAAAGACCAAAATCTTCTTAAGCATCATAAAGAATAGTAACTTTTGAGAAGAAAGAAAATGATAAAATAAAAGTCAGATTGGAAGTATAATCTCTAAGAAACTTATTGGAAATCGTGTGGAAAAGATGTCCAAGCTTAGATTTAAGAGAGGTTTTCAGAGCAAAGGTGTTTCCCTAGCTGAGTAGAGTGTGAGATGAAAATGGTTACTTGCCTTGTAATCTAAGTTTTAAAAATATTAGCATTACTTAAATACCCTTTACTTAAGGATTTTTGCTTAAGCGAGATTATTCTTGCTTGAGCAACAACTTTTCTCGCTTGAGTGAAAATCTAGATAAAAATTTTCTACACATTTATTGATAATTTCGCTTGAACGAGATGCTTTTCGCCTAAGCAAAATCACTCGAGAGAGCTCTTGTTCTGTTGCCCATTCTTGCTTGAGGAAGAGAGCTCCTCACCTGAGTGAGAGTGTGGTTGAGAAATCTTTATCCACTCAACAAGAATGCTCCAAAAGTGTCCTTGCCTAGTTCAAACAATCGCGCTTAAGTGAGACATCTTTTACTTGAGCAAGAAATACTACAGTTTTTAAGAATAAAACTCTTCCATTTTGAAAACAATATGCAATTAAAGTTAGGGTATTACATGCAATCTCCTTTCTATACATATTCTCTAAGAAAATTATGTATAATCTCTGTATGCTTGGTTCTTGAATGTAAAATTGCATTTTTGGTTAGATTGATTGCACTTGAGTTGTCACATTTGATAGGAGTTTTATTCAATTCTATTCCATAGTCTAAAAGTTGTTGTTTAAGCTATAAAACCTAAGCACAACAACTTCAACTACTATGTACTCAGTTTCTGCAATGGATAATGCAATATATGCTTATTTCTTACAACTTCATAAGACAAATGCATTTCCTAGTAAATGACATGTTCCACTAGTGTTCTTTCTATCTAGTTTATAACTAGCAAAATCAGAATCTGTATAACCTATTAAAGAACATGTATTTCCTTTAGGTTATAATAAATCAACATTTACTATTCTTTTTAAGTATTTCATAATCTTTTTTACAACAATAAGATGTGATTCTTTAGGATTACACCAATCATTCCTATATATTTAGTCAATTGTATAGGGTTACCTCCCTTATCTTTGTCAAGATAGGTTGATTTACCCATTAGTGTAGCCTCTTCCTTACTATTATCCATGTCAAATCTCTTGAAAAGCTCTTTGCAGTACTTAGTGTTTATGGGCAAGTGTATTTGTTGAAAAGTAATAAAGAATTTTTAAATTAAGTTCTCGAATTATCATTTTACAAAGATTGATTTCAATTACTAAGAATTTTTTAATTTAATTGTTTGAGTTTAAAGGATGTAAAATTAAATAAAAGCAAAAGTTCAATTATAAAATCAATTATATAATTTAAAACAATTAACACAATGCACATCTTGGTTGAACTTATAGGAGAGGAACCTAGGACATATGGGTTTCCTCATTCAATCCCTTATGTTATTTTTCCGTTTAATTCTAAATTTAATTTTTTTGTGATTACCAATCATTCATACAAATACTATCAATATTCAATGGTCATGTAATATTAACATTCTTTTTTTCTAAACTAATATCAATAATGGTCATGCAAGTAGATATCAATTCAAGAAAGTATAAAACACCTATGAACTTATTAATTTAATAGCGATTAGAAGAAAAAAGTTGGTTTGTTTCACCTAATTCTTTGTCTCATTTTATCCTATAGATCCATTAACTAATTGATGTACGATTGTTTGACGATATAATTAATTAGGATTATAATACAAATAGTTAATTCACAACATACAATTATGTGATGTGCAATATAATAAATATTCAAAATCTTATAAATTTATCAACAAGAATTCCCATAACTTTAGCTACGGACTTAGTTACTCATGCTAAAGAAAATAACTAAAACATCATAAACAAAATCAGAAAAAAAATAAAACTACATCATCTCCATAGATTGAGGAATGAGAAGAGTTCCTAGTCTTCAAGTACGACCGCTCAAAGCTCCAAGCTCTATCAAGAATATGCCAAAGATCAAAAGATGTGGGAAGAATGAGATGAAAAGTGTATTCTAAGATGTAACTAAAAGGTGCCTTAGTCACTATTCTTGAGACTCTTTTGATAGGGTTTGAAAAGCTTAAAAGTTGGGATGATCGCAAAGGTTTAGGCATGCTAACTGTTGCAAAGCCCAATTTTATAACCAATTTGGACCCTAAATGCCCAAAGTCCAACTATGGTCTTTTTATGCTAAATTACACTATATATATATATATATATATATATGTGTGTGTGTGTGTGTGTGTGTGTGTGTGTGCAAAACTCAAATAAAATAAAGGACAAACATAAATATATGGGCTATAAAAGCAAGCCAAAATGTAGACTTATCAACTTCCTTATACTTAAAGTTTGCTTGCTACAAAATAACTTGAAACATATCACCACAATAAACAACTCGAGACAAATGAGATAAGAAGAACAAAAAGAGGAATATCATTGAGCATCAGTAATCAATAAGTTTCCCAATTAAAATCTTATATTCCCTAACTTTTTATTCAAACATCAAATTAGGGTACTCAACTTTCCTCTTTCTCTATGTGGGACAAAAAGAGACATTGCTCAAATCCTCCAATAAAAAGTGTACTACTATAAGCTTCACTATAAACTGACTCTCCATTAATTAAATTGAATGCACAGAAAAATCATGAGGTCTTTTTGAAGTTGTAATATGGCCAAAAGGATTTAACAATTAAAGTGAGATAAATGAAAGCAAAGATACACAAAGGGTTAATTAATCATGACAATTACAAACACCATCTACGTTTATAAATGAATCTCTTAGAGTAATTCTCATATTTCTCACATAATCAATTTTTTTACTCTTCATTTCGTTCATTCATTGGAAATCCTTTTTCTTTTCTTTTCTTTTCTTTTCTTTTTGCTATTTTTCATTCTCTTTTCTATTTGCACATATTTCTTTTTTCTTTTTGCACAAAAGAGACGTTGAGGAAATTTTAAAAAATAATTCAACAACCCAATTGATCCATTCATAAACTCAAGGTTATCAAAATATTTTGTAAGTTCAATGCAAGGGACCAAGAAAAATCAATAAAACTCAAAGTGGACAACTAGTTGTATCTCTATCTCAAACATGTTGAAGGTCAAGAAAAAATAATCCTAATATGTCTCAATTATATTAAAACATGCAATTAAAAAGAGTGGCCTTAAGTCAGTTACAAGTCAAGTTCTAGAGCATAAATCTTAAGGAGATAATCACACAAATTAATGAGGAAAGGGATACAATTAATTGAACTAGGATAAAAATCACCTTTAAAGCTCAAAACTCACATATGTGGGTTAAAGTTTCACGTAAAGCGGAAAGATAGGAAAGTTAGCTAATTATTAGTTTCTAAATGAAAATCTTATTCTAATGATAATCACTCAACGTACTCTTTTATCTGAGACAATTGGATTCCTTAAGCGAAAAAGTTTCAAATTATTATAAAAAATGACACAGGCACTTACTTAAGAACAAGCAATAACAATCATATCATGGGAACTCCCTTATACTTAAAGCAAAACATTGTTTTTAATGTTTAAAGTAATTAAATGCATGCAATGAGGTTAATGGGGTAAAAAGGAAAAGGACTTCCTGATAAGTCTGGGCGCAACAGCTTCTGGTGGAGAAGCACGCCCATGTTCATTAAGTAAAAATCATCTTCTCCAATTGCGACTGCATGCATGCCTATAACATGGGCCTGCTTGTGAATTAGAGCTCAAAGTGTGTGCGTAGGAATGATTAACTCTGCTCCTTCTAGCTTCTAGTATGCTTATTCTTCATCCTAAAAAAAAGTAAACAAAAATAAAATTAAAATAAACAAAAGGGAATAAAATGAAAATGAAAGATACAAGTTACCTCCTATGAGCGTTTGTTTAACATCACGAGCCTGATGATCCTGTTCCATTATGGTAGGAAGAAGACATGAGTCTCAAAGGTAACTTCCTTAATATGTAGTTATCTTCCTAGCAACTTCTCTTTTAGAACTCCTGTCACATCAGAATATTTAATCATAGGAGGTCAGATAAGAGGAGAATTAAATAAAATGATGAAAGCTTAAGCTCTAAATATAGGGGTTTATCAAAGGGTGGTTTGAGCTTTTGTTTCTTCTCATTCTTATATTGCTTCTTCCTTGTCCTTTTTCTTGGTGTTCCATATTTCATAGAATTTAAAGGAGGAGAAGCGTTATTCACAGTGCTCACAAGGTGACAGAACACTTAGCTAGAATAGTACTTTAAATAATAAAAACTTGAAAAACTACTTTCTCATCATCTAGCCTTAATGTGAACATTTCTTCTTGGACATCTATGATGGCATTTGCAATGGCCAAGAAAGGTCTCCGTAAGATGAGGGACACCTCATCATCTTCCTCTGCTTCAAGGACAATGAAATCTTTTATATAGAATACCATAGTTCTCAGTACCTTTCAAATACCTGAGAATTCTCTTAGCCACTTTGGCATGCATTTCTGTTGGTTGAGACATATACTTGCTAATCAAGCTAACAACAAACATCAAATTTGGGCATGTAGTTATGATGTAAATAAGAGTAACAACCATTTCATTGAAACAAGTTTCATCCACCTTGACTCCCCCTTCATCTTTACATAAATTATTACCAGGCATAATAGGATTGCATATTGGATTGCTTTCTTCCATGCCAAATTGCCTCAGAATTTCTGTAACACCCTCAATTTCATTGTCTTTGTTTTTATAAAAGAGGGAGTTTAGTGCAGAAATTCTCGCTCAAGCGAGATATGTCACGCTCAAGTAAGACAAAATTTTCTAAACAAAGGTTTTTTAGAGCATTCTCGCTCAAATGAGATAGCATAAAGTTACCCCAACTGTCATCTCGCCCAGGCGAGAAGGGGTCTCGCTCATGTAAGAAGCAGCTCACCTAGGCGAGGAATCACAAAAAAAAATAAGAAGCTTTTTGGACCTATTCTTGCCTAGGCAAGAATGCTTGTCGCTCAGGTGAGATTGCCTCAGCAAGAGGCAAAAATGTGTCTCTTTCAGGCAAGAATATCAAAAAATTGGGTATAACCATTGTCAGGTTTTCTCATCCAGTTGAGGATCGAGCTCGCTCAACAAGAACGTACAAGTTTAGAGGGGTATTTAAGGAACTTTAGTTTAGGAATTTTATTTAGAACCAAACAACTTTCCTTCTCATTTTCTCTCTATTATCTCATATGCTCTTCTTAGAGAAAACTCTCCCAAACCCCGAATCCCGAATCTCTTCCATGTTCAAGCTTGAACGTCTATTTCATTCAGATCCAAGTAAATTTCTTGGAGCTTGGTTCTCTAACTTCATTCCTATTTCTCAGTTTTCTTTTAATCTAAAGTGTTATGCTTTGTAGTACTCAAGGAAACCTTGATCTTTAAGAGAATATCCTCCAACGGAAACGTTGTACCGCTCTTTTGAATCTCTAGGAAAACTCAATTTGAGAAACCTATTTCAAGGTAAGGGGAGTTAATCGCAAGTCCTAACCCTAAATATCATCTCTGTATTTTGATTCAAAAAAAGTCGTACTACCTTATTCTAAATAATGAAACTATAATATTTTTCCTTGAAATCATGAAAAATGAATTTTTGGTGAGAAAATCCCATTTTGAATCCTAACTCCAATATTCTTGTTTTGGGTAATAAAGCCCTAATGTTTTAGATTTTAGTATCAAGAATGAAATTTTGGGCATGAAAGACAAATAACTTATTTAAGAAATTATCTTGACAAGTAAAAGCTATGAGTAATTAAGTTTCTAATAAGTTTTTACAATTTTACTATTATTATGTATGTACAATTAATATTGAACTATTATTCTGCATGATAAATGTATTAAAAGATACTGAACTTTAGAATAGACGATTTTATTAATACTAAGAAAGTGTGTATATTAAATTGTATTATTGGTCTGAGTCTAGGGGTGTCTGACATCTGACCAATTTGATTAACTTGTATGATGTAAAAATAATTGATGATTTTTTATACGGTACAATAAATGTGGATATTTGTCTGATAGCTAATGTATGTTGAAATTGGTAGATTTATATTATTGATGAAAAGTGTTTGACTATTTTTGAATGAAGAAAGAGTATTATGTATAAAAGTAAATAATATGACATAATTGTGGAATTATGAGATGTGTGATTATAGTACGTGAGTCGTAACAGATTGATGGATATGATTATGATACAAGTACTGTAATCACAGAAGGGTGTACTCATGATACATGTATTGTAATGCATTGACTTATATGATCATAACTCATGTATTATGACATACTGATCTATGAAAAGTATATAGAAATGGATGAGAATGTTTAAGAAATGTTGAGAAAGAGAATAAAATAAGAAATGTTGAGAATATGTATAGATAGTCACAAAGATACACTAGGATGTGGAAGACAAGACGATTTTGAAAATCTAGGAAAAATGAGGATAATGTTGCTTCTATTTACTTGCGTATAATTATTGAAAATAGAGGGAAAAGACACACAAGCCTCACATTCATTTCCTGACCTAAATCCCTGACTACACTTTTGCTAAAAAAGGCAGAGTTGGTACACGTATCTGGGCGCAGCTGCTATCTAGCAACTATCTATACTATGAAGACCTCAAGGAATCCCTAGGACAATGATTGTGAAATTATGATGGATGTGAAATAGTATAGTAATTATGTAATTATAATATATGTGTTATAACATATCAATTGGTATTATTATAATATATATGTTGTAAGACATCAATGGATGCGATTAGGACACACGTATTGTGACAAATTGATTAACGTGATATAATACATGTATTATGACATACAGATCAATGTAGAAATATATGTTATAAATATTACAAAGGTGATTGATTTATTGTATGTGCTCTGTTGTGATAATGACTTGTATGATGTAACACCCTAATTTTTCATTTGCATTTTCTTGTTTTCAAAATAGAAGAGTTTTCTAAAAAAAATAGAGAGAATATTCCTTTTCGCTCAAGCTAAAATACTCTTGCTCAAGCAAAAATATTAGCAAAAAAGTAACAATTTTGGTTTGTTTTCTCACTCAAGTGAAAATTTTTAAGAAAAAAGGGTACTTAAGTGATTTTGGTCTTCTAGAAACACATATCTCAAACTAAAAAAACTATTCTCATCTCCTTCTTTGTTCTCTCTTTTTCCCTTCTCAAAGAAAACCTCCTCAAATTATGAATCTCTCTTAAATCTAAACTTGAAAGTCTATTCCACTTGAATCCAAGTATGTTCTAGAGTTTAACTCTTCCATCTCTTTCCTATTTTCTTGTTCTCTCTTTTCATAATATGTACTCTACTCTTTGATGTTAGGAAGAACTCTAGTCTTTGGGTAGTATCTCCTATCAAAACATTAAGTTTTTCTCTAGATCTCATGAAGAACTTAATCTCAAAGACTTATTTCCAGGTAAGAGGAGTTAATCCTAAATCCTAAGTACTATTTGTATGTTTAGCATGAAAAACTCAAAATACACTATTTTGAATAGTAGATCTGAAGTATTTTTTTGAAGATATAATGTTAGAATGAATTTTTGGCATGAAAACCCATGTTTAGATTTAAGAATCACCTAAAATAGAATTGTATAACAACAATTATAAACGAACAATATTTTAAGAAATTTTCATAGATAAGTTACTCAATATATTTATATCTATATGTACTACTGATATTATCAATTAATATTTCTGATCAATATATGTATTAGATGATGCAAAAGTAAAAAAATGTTAAAATTTAGAATAGAAGACTTTATCAAGACCAAAAGAATGTGATCTCCAGTAAAATATTTATGAACTGCGCGATTAGTGTAAGTCTAGAGGTGTTTGACCTTTGGCATGTGCTTGAATGAGATATGGACTGTCATGAAAAGTTGAGGAGGTATGATTAATTGATTTAGAATGATTAAAATGTTTTCCTTCAGTATATGGGATGTGGACTAAGTTCAGATATGCTGTAATTTAGACATAATTCAATGAAATGAATGAGAAAAAAGAGATGAATGAGATTGAAGTGAATATCCGTGAATTGTTGAGAAAATGTAAGTAAAAGAAAAAGAATGACTAATACGTGTATCATAAAAATACCAATTAGTGTGATTATAATATATGTGTTGTAATTCATCGACAAGTAAAATTATAACACATATGTTGTAATATATTGATTAGTATAATTGTAATACATGTATTAAGACAATATTGATTGAACATGAAGTAACATACAAATTATATTATTATAATTTATTGTCGATTAATGCTATTATGATATATGTGTTGTAATATACCGATAGGTGCGATTAAGACACATGTATTATCACATATTTATTGATGTGATAGAATACATGTATTATAAATTGTATATCATAAATAATTATAAAAATGATTGAATTGTTGGATGTGTGCTCTGCTCTGATAATGATTTGTGTATTTTGAACGTAATTGTTAATCTATGTGTGTTAGAAATATGTTAGCCAATATTTTCTGTACTGCATAAGTTTTCTGTCAAATAAAGAGATTTAATGGGACAGGAAATACTTACCCTTACTAATATTTTTTAGGAAATGAAAGTGAAAAGATAAAGGTAGTTGATCTGCTCTAGGTCCATAATTTAGCGACCTTGTGAAAGAAAATTGTTTTGTAGGGTTTAGAATAATTTGAAGAATTGTAATATTTTTTAGATTTACATTTTAAGTTGACAAAATTCTGTAAATACTTTAAATGTCAATTTTTGAGTTTTAAAAATACTATGATAAATTTTGTTGTAATTAATAATTTTGAAATATTATTAATTATGTCCTAGAATTACATGTATGCATTGTGAACCAAATAATTTGCTAGACGTAAATTTAAGTTTTATTTATCACTTTAAAGTCTCAAAATTATTCCTTTGAGAATTTTAAATACTTTGGAATCTTATAAAATTTTCATAAGAGGAATGTAATTTTTTTTTTGTATTCAAATCTTAAATTTATCAAATAGAACAAAAAATCTTCTATTTTTTTCTTTTACTTTAAAAATTTATTTATTTTTAAATAAGAAATTAAAGAACTTACAGAAACTGAAGTCCTATTTTATTTTGGCTTAAATAAATTAAGTAAATTGTATAAAAGTATGAAAAAAAAAAGTCTAAAATTTCCTTAAGTCATAAAAGGAGTATAGGCAAAATCATCTCTACTTTTTATTCTTTCTATCATTTTTCTGTTTTTCATTTATTGGTTTGTGTAATACTTCAAAATTTTACTACTTTTAAATTAATTACTAATTGTATCAATTTAAATAAATTAAAATTAGTTAATATATGAAAAGTTAAGACACTAAAACACATTTACCAAAATTTATCCAAAAAAATATACAAATTAAGGAAGAATTAGGTAACATTGTTATAAGGCAACTTAATTTTAGTAGAGATTAAATAGTAAAAAAAAATTAAATAATTTTAGACCATTTAAATTAAGGATTACAATGATTACAATCAGTTAGAAAAAAAATTGAAAATTAAATACAAGTTACAAAATTAATCAAAAAGATCAAAATACCTTTTAAATAGGCCTTGGGGTATTTAAGGGTTTCCAAGTTAGAAAACTTGGATTACAATCCAAGTTTCGAGTTTTCTCTTGTTCTCTTGACCCCTAACCCTCTCTTCTTAGAAAGTCTCTCCAAAACCTCAACTTTCTTACAAATCCAAGCTTGGGAACTTCATCAATCAACTCCAAGTAAAATCTTGGAGCTTTGTTTTTCTTTTTGGGTGTTTTCTAAGTATCTCCTTTCTCAAAATGTTCTCTTTTGTGATATCTAGGAAAATCTTGGTCCTTTCTCTCAGAACCTTTCACAAAATCTCTTTCAAAACTTCGTCCCACAGTAAGGAGAGCTTTATATCATTGCTAGGAACTGTTATATATATGAGTGAAAATGCTTGAAATGAGTATGTATTGAATGATAATATGTGATTGATGTGTTTAGAACATACTCTGTGATGTTTGAAAATATGTTTGGAAAGATAGATGATGAGTATGTTTTATGTGAATCTGAGCATGTGTATGATGTATTGAGCCCGAGAGGAATAACCCTTGGCAATGAGAAAGTAATATATAATGAAATAGAAAGAGAGATAGAAAGATGAGATATAAAAGAGAAAGAGAAAGGAAATCAGAATGAATACGAAAAGGACAAGTATAGATAGTTCAGAGGTACACTGGGAGTGTGAAAGATGGAGAAGACTGAAAAGTCTTGGAGAAATAAGGGTGGTGGATGCTCCTCTTGAATTATGCACTATAAATGAGAGTAGGAGTACCACAGGCCTCACACTCGTTTCCTGACATATACTTCTGATCACATTTTTCCTAAAAGGGGCTGGGTCGGCACACGTTGTATCTGTGTAGCTGCGACTATCCAGCAACTATCTATGCTAAAGAAGAACTCAAGGGATCCCAGGGTAGGGATAGTGGAAATGAGAATGGTACTGAGTTTGGAAATAAGTAATGAGAGAATAAATAGAGAAACATAATTTGAATGCATAATTGAATTAGTTCTATGTTCCCAGGGTAGGGACAGTGGAAATGAGAATGGTAGTGAGTTTGGAAATAAGTAATGAGAGAATAAATAGAGAAATATAATTTGAATGCATAATTGAATTAGTTATATGATGTATATTGAATGTTTGACCTGTATTACTGAATTATCTGAGTGTGTATGCTTAGTAATGAATGTGGAGACTCATCCTTACGTAACCATTTTAGGGAACCCAGATGACGACACCCAGGGAGGGAATTAGAATAATGGATAGTTCAGAAGTAAATATAGTAAATGATATTTTTGGCGAGTATCAAAGATTTAATTCCTTTAGAATCCTTGTACATGATAGTGAGGAGCCTAGTGAGGTAGTGATGATTGAATTAGAGCTAGCCTTTAGTATCCCTTTTGATTTGTTTGTATATAGAATCCATCACACCCTCTGTATTTATATCTTTTCTGGTGTTGAGAGAACCCCTGCAGCAGTAACGTATCTTGTTACGTACCATGACCATAATCAGTCTAGAGTACCATTGCGATGGACGATAGAGCATGTTATAGGTGTTCAAGTCACTGCAGACCCGGGCGATCAGTATCTTGGCTTGGATGACGAGTTGACTGCTAAAGACCTAGCGATGATAGAAGATTGGCACGGAGATGACTAGTGTCACTTGGTTAAAGGGTGGTTAGGCTGCTCATTAGGACCATTATTATTTTGAGTACTTTTAAATGTAAATGAATGGTCTTAGTTTATTTTGATAACTTTATGTGTATTTGAAATACAAATATATGTTGTACATTACGAAGCAAATTATGACTACAACATTTGATATTTATTTACCAATTTTAAAGACTAATGTTTTATTATTCAAGTTTTTCTGATTTAAACCTTTGTTATTCAGGATTTCTCCGATTTTGATGATTTTGATTTTTTTTACTATTATTATATTAATTAAAAATAAGGATGTTACATTTTGGTATCAGAGCAGTTCTTCCAAACCGGACTGAGGTATGGGACTAGTTGTCTGTGCTGTGCACTATCATATTCTTACGTAACGGGAACATGAGAGAATTGATTGTTAGAATAGCCTGTCTGGTTTTCCAGACAGGAATGTGTGTGATTTACTCACTTGAATGTTTATGTGTATTAGAGTGAATGATGTTTGCTGATAAGTTCATGAACTTTCTATATAGAAAAATGGCTGGTAGAGGTAGACCCACGGGAGTTATTAATGCTGAACCCACAGAGTATCGGGGGTTATCGTCTTTCACGAAACACGACCCTCCTAAGTTTGAAGGTAAATTTGATCCGGAAGGATCCCAAAGATGGATTGCTGACATAGAGAAGATATTTAATGCTATGGGCTGCCGTGAAGAGCATAAGGTAGGTTATGCAACCTGTATGCTCTGCGGAGAAGTGGAGGACTGGTGGAAGTATGCCGGTCAAACCCTGCCACAGGAAGAGGGTCACATCACTTGGGAAGTGTTTAAGACCTGTTTCCTGGGAAACTACTTTCCCAAGGACTTGCAAAAACAGAAGGCGAGGGAATTTCTAGAGCTGAAACAAGGAGATATGTCAGTCGAGGATTATGCTGCCAAATTTCATGAGTTGATGAAATTTTGGCCCCATTATCAACATGAAGGAGGTGAAGAGGATTTATGTGCCTAGTTTGAGAACGGGCTAAGAGTTGTATCCGCACGGCGGTTAGTGTATTTCAAGTGATCGATCTCCCTACACTGGTAAGTAAATGTCGGGTGTATAAAGCGAATGCCAAAAGGAAGTCGGTAGACACAAGAGTTGGAGGACTAATGAGGCAAGATAGGAGGCCCTCAAGATGTCAAAGGAGATCTTATTCTGGCCTAGTTGAGTCTAGAGTGAGTGGAGTGACAACTTGCAGAGGGGGTGGTTCTGGCTCCGATGTTTCTCGAGAGCTATTGAAGTGCTTCTGATGTGGAGGACCCCATATAATCCAAAATTGCCCACAGCCAACTACGGCGTGTGATCATTGCCGGAAGATGGGACATCCGATTAGTGCTTGCTGGTTTGCACCACAAGGGAGCAGAAGTGTAAGTGGGAGTAATAGGCCAGTGCCTAAGAGAAGTGGAGGATCTCAGTCTAATGTCCAAGGCCGGGTGTTTTCTATGACTGGCTCCGAAGCAGCGAAGTCAGATGACCTCATTCGAGGTAAATGTATATTGAAGGATAAATTGGTGGATGTTCTTTTTGATTCGGGTGCTACTCATTCATTTAAATCCTTGGATTGTGTGCATTGTTTGAAATTATTTGTTTCTTCTCTACCCTACATTGTAGTAGTATCTACTCCTACAAATCAATCCGTTGTAACTTCGGATGTATGCATGTGTTGTACTATGACTGTTCATGGTAGAAATTTCGTGGTAGATTTGATTTGTCTACCCTTTTTTCAGCTAGATATTGTGTTAGGAATGGATTGGTTGTCGTCCAATCATGTCCTTCTGGATTGTAAAGAGAAAACTCTTATTTTCGGTGATAGTACACCGAAATGTCCAGAACTTTTAAGTGAGGGAGATTCAAGGAAGGTGATCAGTACCAAAGCCTTTATGGTACTATTTTCTGCTGAGGTAGAAAAGAGTGTGAAGATAGAGCACATTCCGGTAGTGAATG
This sequence comes from Abrus precatorius, assembly GCF_003935025.1. Classification (NCBI taxonomy): domain Eukaryota; kingdom Viridiplantae; phylum Streptophyta; class Magnoliopsida; order Fabales; family Fabaceae; genus Abrus; species Abrus precatorius. The sequence goes on along the minus strand of NW_020874439.1, from coordinate 9,496,378 downwards.
AATTCTTAGGAGTATTTCTAGAGGATGTGACTGAGTTACCCCCAAAGAGAGAAATTGAATTTGCGATCGATCTCATACCGGGAGCGAGTCCAATTTCCATTGCACCTTACCGAATGTCGCCAATCGAGTTGGCTGAAGTAAGAAAGCAAGTTGAGGATTTACTGGAGAAACAATTTGTGAGATCGAGCGTATCACCATGGGAAGCCCCTGTGCTCCTAGTGAAGAAAAAGGATGGAAGCATGAGAATGTGTGTTGATTATCACCAACTGAACAAAGTCACAATCAAAAACAAGTATCTGCTTCCTAGAATAGATGATTTGATGAATCAACTGAGAGGGGCCTTAGTGTTCTCAAAGATTGATCTTCGATTGGGATACCATCAAATTCGGGTGAAGATCGACGATATTTCGAAGACTGCGTTCAGAACTCGGTATGGACACTATGAGTACCTAGTTATGCCGTTTGGTGTGACTAATGCTCCGGCTGTGTTCATGGATTACATGAACCGTATCTTCTATCAATACTTGGACCAGTTTGTGGTGGTATTCATAGACGATATTTTGATCTATTTGAAGAGTTATGAAGAACATGCTGAGCATCTGAGAATTATTTTGCAGATTCTCGGAGAGAAGCAGTTGTATGCCAAGTTTTTAAAATGTGAATTTTGGTTATCACAAATACAATTTCTGGGGCACGTAGTGTCAAGTGAAGGAATTATGGTTGACCCAGCTAAAGTTGAAGCGGTGTCTCTGTGGTCAAGACCTACTATTATTATATTAATTAAAAATAAGGATGTTACAAAGAACATCCTACACTTTGATTTAAATAAAATGAGATTTATTAAAGTATAATTGAAATAGATTTGGATGGAATTTACATTAAAAAAAAAAAAAGATGACGTCATTAGTAATGCACCCTGACGTCATGCTGACGTCACATATACGTACAGTACGTGTACAATCAGTATACAGTACGTATATTCCACCGATTAAAAGTATTTTTCACCGTTTATTTTCATGGAAACAATACAACATCATCAACTATATCAAATATAAGCATATTTAACCGATTAAAATCATGTTTTACCAATTAAAATCTCATCAAATCAACAAATATTTCGTATACAACCTCAAATATACCAAAATCTATAGGAATACACCCAGATCTACTAGAATACAACCACATCTAACACAAAACAAGTAGTTCACATAGAAAAATGATAAAGTATAGCCCCCTTACCTCAAAGTAGAGCTTTTACAATGATTTAACCAGAGATTTAACTCTAGAACGGAGTTTTTCATAAGAACACCATGAACATCCATAAGAAAAAGAAGAAGAGGAGAAACAAACGATAAATCTAATTTCAAACTTAAAGAAACTTACTTGAAATCTTTTAGAACGAACATAGAATCACAGATCTGAAGAGAATTCTAAGTTTAGGAAGGTTTAGTATGAGAGAAATGGTAACATATAGCCTTGGAACCTATGAGAATCTTGGATATGAGTGAAGAAATGAAAATTTCGTGTGAAGCCCCCCTTTTTATAGAAATTTTTTTGAAATTTATTGTTTATCGTCAGAAACACTATTCACTACCTTAATGTTCATGCCAGAAACACTATTTGTGATCACTATTCACGCCAGAAATACTGTGCATGCGTACTGTACATGGATTCTACATGTACTGTACGCTTATGTGACGTCAGCATGATGTCAGTGTGACGTTACTGATGACGTTATTTTTTTTTAATTTAAATTTCATCCAAATCTATTCCAATTATACTTTAATAAATCTCATTTCATTTAAATCAAAGTGCAGGATGTTACAATTCTCCACTCCTTTAAGGAATTTTGTCCCTGAAATTCGCTAAGTTACAAAAAGATCAGGATATAATTCTCTCATCTTATTCTCAATTTTTCACGTGGCATCTCCCTCATCACCAGTATTTCATATTACTTCAACTAGTGAAATATCCTTACCCCTTAGTTTCTTAATACGGCGATCAACAATTTTCATTAGTTGTACATTGTATCACCTTAAATTTAATTTCAATTAAATAATAATTTTGCAAATTGGATAATCAAATTTTCATAAAAGATTTCAAAATAAGTGAAGGGCTATAAATTAATATCAAATAACTGCTACAGGACTAGTTCAATTACAACAAATTTCAAAATAAAATCTAAGTCCTATAGCAGTCCATCCATCCCTTCACTGAGTCCAGTGCTGATCGTCTTGATTACCTAAAAATGAATGTAAGGGTGAGTACTCCACACTACCCAAAAACACACAATCAACGAAGAGTTTCACCTCCAGAACATTTCCCAATACATTAAACAAACACAATCACTAGCAGCATTTCACATCCACAAGTATAATTCATAAATCCATGCATATGCACAACAACTAACTGTGATCACAGACTTACACCATGAATGGTCGCTGGTTACCCCCGCCTCACGGATACCACGTAGGCAGTCACGGGTCGCTCAGTAAAGGTAATGGTCAGAGGTCTAGTCAGGAAGAGAGTCTGTGGCCCGTGGTGCACCTGTTCCATAGTCGGTGTCACCACCACTCCCTCTTCCCCAATGTATTTCTACCGTCCTCATCTCCCACCGCCCCAGTGTATCGTTGAACCATTCACAGCATATTACAACGGCACTAACACGCCCATTCACACATATTCCATTCACGCATGCAATAATCATACTCACACACGGCACATAGCCCACATTGCGTTCACAACACTCGACACATAACCAACAATTATCTGTAATATACGGTACATGACCCACATTCGATTATATTATACAACACTTGGCCCACATTTGTTCACACACCGCAATACATAGCAAAATTCCATCAACCACATATTCTCTCATCCATACACATAATATTCATATATCACGACACCTGACCCACATCATATTTAACAACAATTCCTATCCTCTAGTCAGCCACATCATAATATTCAACTAAATAACGGTAAATCGCATACAAAGAGTAGGGTAGAGTCCCCCCTTACCTCGGATTGATGTCCCACACGTTAAATCCACCAAGAAGTGTTCCCCCTCACGGATTTTGTCCTAAAACACATGGAATAACTCTATGAGAACCCAAGGAAACCCAGAAACAGAGAAAAAGGGATGAGAAACGGAACCCTAACCATTAAAACTCACCTCTAAGCATTCCCCACACGGATTCAACCTTCAATCAAGCTCCCAAACGACTTTGGAGGCAATTAATCGGTGGAATAGGACTTTGGGCTTGAAAGGATCGAAGGGAGAGGGAGAAATAACTCTCTCCGAACCCTAACCCCCTTTAAATCCTTTTCTGGTCGCGACACTCTCGTTACAGTGAGATATTCTCACCTTGCTGTAGCGACATGCCATCACGCTGCAGCAAAAATATCAGACGAAACTGCACTCTAGTTTCTGCAGAATCTCGCTTTAGCGAGACCCTCTCGCTACAGCAAAACTGCACCCAGAAATGCACCCCAAACTGTCGCTCTCTCGCTACAGTGAGAAGGCGACAGTTCTGGTCCTTCCTCCTAGGGTCCTGTCGCTACAATGAGAATTCTCTCGCTGTAGCGAGAACAACCCAGTAACACGCCCTACACTTAGGCACTCAGCCCATTTCAGCCCTATCCAGTCATGCATACACACAATACACACATCCATATACTTAATACACATAAACATTATCATCACGCATCCAATGCAATCTTCAACATCCGTTTACGCTTATACACACACATATATATACCTTTAGATTTTATATAATTATCAATAATTAATATTGCAAAATTCGGGGTGTTACATATATCATATTACAAATTCTCTCTCACTTGAACAGGATCAAGTTCTATCACATGAGTAGGTTTAGAAGTATACTTTCTAAGCTGAGATACATGAAATGCAGGATGCAAGTTTGAGGGATTTGGAGGTAAAGCAATCTCATAAGCAACAGGACCAACTTTATTTAACATTTCAAATGGCCTAATAAACTTAAGGGATAACTTCCAAGATTTTAGAGCTCTTCCAACTCCAGTCACAAATGAAACTTTCAAAAACACATGATCACTCACCTGAAACTCTAAAGGTTTTCTCCTCTTATCATATTAACTCATTTGCCTATCTTGTGCTATTTTCATCTTTTCTCTGATCAATTTGATTTGCTCATGTTGCTTCTAAACCATATCTACTGCATATGGGATCGCCTCTCCAGTTTCATACCAACACAAAGGTGTTCTACACTTCCTTCCATACAGAGCCTCAAATGGAGCCATTCCAATGCTTGCATGATAACTGTTATTATATGTGAATTCCACTAAAGGTAGACATTCCTCCCAAGTTCCTTGCTATTCCATCACATAAGCTCTCAACAAATTCTCCAAGGACTGTATTGTTCTTTCAGTCTGACCATCAGTTTATGGATGATAAGTTGAACTAAGTTTTAACGTAGTACCTAAGGCTTTCTGCAGACTCTCCCAAAATCTTGATGTAAACCTTGGATCTCTGTCTGACATAACACTAGTTGACACTCCATACAATCTGACTCTCTCTCACATACATATCTGCTAGCTTCTCCAACTAGTACTTCATATTAATGGAAAGAAAATGAGCTGCTTTAGTCAATCTATCTACTATCACCCTAATTGCATCATGATTACTCTTGGTTCTTGGCAAACCAGACACAAAATCCATAGAAATACTATTCCACTTCCACTCAGGAATCTCCAACGGCTACAACATCCCAGGTGAACGTTGATGTTCTACCTTCACCTTTTGACAAGTTAAACACTTTGCTACATACTTAGTCACATCCTTTTTCATTCTATTCCACCAAAAATTCTTACAGAGGTCTTGATACATTTTTGTCGCACCAGGATGAAAACTCATTCTACTTTTATGAGCTTCCTCAAGTATCATCTACTTAAGCTCATCATTGGAAGGAATACACACATGGTTCTTGAACTTAATCAATCTATTTGCATCATAATGGAACTCCAAATCCTTTCCGTCACTCCTCTGCCTCATCGTTTCCTGCAAGAACACATCTTGTTGGGTTTCACGAACCCTAACCAAGAAATCATTGTTGATTGTCAAAGTCCCAAGATACAGACTCAGAGGTCGCACCTCTACTGCCAAGTTCATATCCTGAAACTTCTCAATCAATTCTAATTCTTTCACTATTATACTTACCATATGCAAGGACTTCCTACTTAAAGCATCAGCAACCACATTTGCCTTCCCATGATGGTAAGACAATGTAAAATCATAATCCTTCAGAAATTTCATCCACCTTCTCTGCCTCATATTCAACTCCTTTTGATCAAACAAATATTTCAACTCTTATGATCACTAAATACTTCAAATCTTGTTCCAAAAAGATAATGTCTCCATATCTTAAGAGTAAAAACTACAGCAGCGAACTCCAAGTCATGAATACCATAAACATCCATAAGAAAAAAAAGAAGAGGAGAAACGAACAGTAAATCTAACTTCAAACTTAGAGAAACTTACTTGAAATCCTTTAAAACGGACGTAGAATCACAGATTTGAAGGAAAATCTAAGTTTATGAGGGTTTAGTATGAGAGAAAATGGAGAGATATAGCCTTCGAACCTTAGATAGGAGTGAAGAAATGAAAATTTTGTGTGAAACCCCCCTTTTTATAGAAAATGTTTTGAAATTTACTGTTCACTACCAGAAATATTGTTCACTGCCAGAAACATTGTTCATTGCCTTACTGTTCATGCTAAAAATACTATTTGCTGTCACTATTCACGCCAGAAACACTGTGCACCCATACTGTACACAGATTGTACAAGTATTGTACGCGTATGTGACGTTAGGGTGATGATGAATCCATATTTTTACTGATATTTTAGCATAATTCTAGCTCATTTAATAAGGAAAATATATGAAGAAAGCAGAAAAACTCAGAAAAAGAGAATGATTGAAAGTTTTAATTCAATTTGTAGTTATTTTCGCATTTGTAGAATTTATGCTTAGTTCTTAAGGAATTTATCTTGTTTTGAAGGAATAAGCTGAGCAAAAGTCATGGAAATGGAGAATCAATGGGAAGGAAGAGGAAGAATGGCAATGTTGGACTCCAAAATACAAGAATTATGGGTTGCAGCCTGGGCGTGATCACTATTGTTAGTGAAAGTGATCATTCCAGAGCCTAAAGGAGAAGAAGAGCCTGTGCGTAATCACTTTTATTTACAAGAGTGAGCGTTGCCAGTGTGCGTTATTACTTTCGTCAACGAAAGTGAGCGTTCCAGAGAAGACTCCATTCCTGAGGAGCTGCGCGTTGTCACTTTCGCCAACGAAAGTGAGCGTTCCAGAGGCACTTGTATCAGGACAGCTTGCGCGTGGTTACTATTACTCACGAAAGTGATCACGCGCAGCCCTTGACCTCCTGCGTTGCCACTATTCTGAATAAAAGTGAATGTTCCAGAGAAGCCTTCAACTCTGCAAGTTGCGCGTGGTTACTCTTGCTCTTGAAAGTGAACACGCGCACTACATAAAGCTTCTGCGTGGTTACTCTTGTGAAGAAAAGTGACAACGCGCAGAACTGGGTTTCTATAAATACATGATTGGGATCTTTTTGCTCATTTTCTGTTTTGTTAGTTAGAGTCTCGTTGAGAGAGAGTGGAGAGAAGATTGGGGTCGAAGCTTGAAGCTCCAAGAAGAGGGATCGGATTGGAGCTCGTGGCCATGGCTGCTCTGCATTCTTCTTCATCTTCTTCTTCTTCTTTCTCTGTTTTTGTTGCAATGTGTGCTTAATTTCCCATAGTTAGGGGTTTATGGAACTCGAATTGATGTATTGATTCGACTTTATCTTCTGAACTTTAAGTTCTTGGATTAATTGAGTTGTTAATTCTGCTTTTCATGCAATCTCTGAATGGAAATTCATTTGATTAATCAAGAGGAATCTTTACCAATAGGAATTGGATTGTTTGCTCCGATCTGAATTGGCAACCAGAGTTTAGGGATTTCTTAGGGATAAGGAGACCTAATTCTACAATCTTATAGTTCTAATTCTTAATGCAACCTGAAATTGAATCTCACCTAAGGGATTAGGGAGGTTTAGTGGATTGTTAGGGTCAATGAGTTAAGGAATTAACCTTTGGCTAGATATATGTGAAACTGATTGTCAATTATTCAATTGCTTGAATGTTCAGAGGATTTAATTGGATTGATATTGATATTCTTGTGAAGTAAATTCCTAACTATCCTTCATTGCTATTTCATTTCATCACAAATCTTATACTCTGTTTCTCTGCAAGTTCTTTGCTTTAATTGCTTTGGTTTATTGCTGTTATATGTTACAAATCTCCTTCAAAAATTCGTATGGCTCAAATGGTTATAATTCTGTGAAGTGGTACTTGAAACCTAAATTCCCTGTGGAGACGATATTCTGATCTTAAATTTACTCATCACTTGCTGCAATCCTAGTGCACTTGCTAGTGTTAGATTGCGAAAAACAGGTGACATTACTGATGATGTCATCTTTTTTTTTTTAAAGGTAAATTCCATCCATATATATTCCAATTATACTTTAATAAATCTCATTTCATTTAAATTAAAGTGCAGTATCTCATAGAGGTCATGTTCAAGTGTGAAATAGAGTAAAGTTGAAATACTTAGGCATAAATCCAAGCTTCTTTAAACACTTAATTACATCCTCCAACACATATCAAAAGAAAACTCCACTACTCAACTATATCATCCTATGGACCAACAAAATAGAAAAAATCCTAAAAATACCAATTATTACACTACCAAATTAAGTAAAAAGATACCAATATTTGAGGACCTTTTTAGGCACATTCAAAGCTGATTTGAAGGGATAATAAAGAGGTTCAAATCGAACCAAGAAAGATATGAAGGAGAAGAGACCAACAAATATTTGCAAACGTATCAAAAGACAAGATAAAATCAAATAACAAAAAGGAATATGGTTCATAAATTGAGGAATACTTTTGCTAATTAATTTTTGAGTGAGTGGAAACTTTAACTCTTTTTAATTAATAAAAACTTTAACTCTATTATTTTGTATGCATGATCTGACTTATAATCTTTTGTGTGGTATAAATACATCAATCTTGGTGAAAAATTCACAATTGAGCTTTCGTAGGGCAAAAGAAAGAATTTTCACAAATTTTTAAGATTTACAATTTTGAGATAGTTAGAACTGTTTTATGTTGTTTTTAGTCTTAGAGAACTCACCAGAAAAAAATTCAAAAGGTCAACACACATGATTTTATTATTATGGAGTTGTTGAATTTATTTTGAATTTAAATGATATTTTGAATCTATTTTTGAAGATTTTGGGTAAAAAGTTAAAGGAAAATGACCTACAAATAGAAAGTAATTAGGAAATGAATTTTTAAACTCACGAACAATTTGAAACCTCTGAAATACGTGAAGTACATGTAGGGATGGCTATGGATAAAGTATCTGATGAGCACACAGAAAATTTACCCACAATGGGTAGGGTATTTACCTGCTATATGGGAACGGGTATGGATGTGGGAAAAAAATTGCAAATTTTAATAGGGATGGATGCGGGTACGAGTGTCTAAGTACCCACCCCACCGCATATATATACAACTATTGCGATTACATTGATGCTTAGACAAAGATTTTTTGGGTTCCAAAACAAACTCAACCGACACTCTTGGTTGATTTATTTCAAGAAAAATCAAAGCTTTGATTTTTCAAATTAGTTCTTGCAATGGTGGTATTACTTTGGACCAATAGAAGAAACTTTTCCTTCTCCAGTAAAGAAAGGATATGCAACCTTCAAGAACAGGTATGTCCAAGAATCAAGAATTTCGCTAGACCTCAAATATTTCTCTGCTTTCGCTCTCGCCTGGGTATTCTCATGGCAATATAGATACAACAAGACAGAGAAAAAAGATGTATTCCCCATTCTTCACAGGTATTCTTTCATAAAATGGTGGAATTAGTTTAATACAAATCATGCTAGACCTGCAGAAATAAATAAATTCTTTGTAGAAAATCCTCGGCTAATAAAGCTTACAGACGCAACAACCTTCCAATTTTTAAATCAGAAATATAGAATTACAGCCTTATTATCAGGATATAATTCAAAAGAAAAGTTGAAGGAAAACCTTAAAGATATCCTCCTTCTTCTTTAAAATCAAGATGAAGCTGAAACTACTAGAAAGAAGGATTCTCAGTCCAAAAATATCAAAGACTTCTATCAAAATGAAGATGACAGTTTCGGCATAGATATTCAAGAATTGTAAGCTGTACTGTAATCAATAGTTCCTGTTATCAACCAAAACTGTCAAAACAGTATTTTAATTTTCTATAAAAGGAATCCGCGACCATGTTGTGAGACATCCTTTGTATGCCTTTTCTTTAAGTTTTCAATAAAACCTTATTTCTGTACATTTTTCTCTCTTCTCCCTTCGAGCTGGTTCTGCTTGTATTACCATCATTCAGCTTTCTTCTCTTCTCTCTCCACTAGATCTGTGCTGGTTCTACCGCCGTTCTAGTTTCTTATGTTTTAAATTCCTGCATTTATATTTTGTACTTTACATTCTTTTATTTTTTTAATTTAGTAGTCCTGCTATTGCCTACTTTCCTTTTAGTCTTTATTTTCTTTCCTTGATCTATTTTGGGTTCTCTGGTATACATACATACATATATATATATATATATATATATATATATATGTATATAAATATTAGAAACTAGAACGACGGTAGAACCAGCACAGATAGAAACATCTTTACCATAGTCACCAGCTTCTTATGTTCTTTCTTTCTTTTGAATACAACATCGGCGAATCAGCCTTACTGTCCTACACACTCACGAGACGTACTGTTGTAGCTCTATTCAAAAGAACTAAGAACTGTTGTACTTCCAATAATGATATTTTAGAAAACTGTATAGTATTTCTTAACCATTAGTTCATGGCATTGTTACAGACAGGGATGACCAATAACGGTCTCACCCTAAGGGCCTGTCAACTGTCCAGCCTATAAACCATGGCTTCAGAAATTTCAAAAGTAATTTAAAGTTCAGATCCAGAATAACATAGTTATAAACAACTTAAGCAGTTATATCCCTACTTCTCCATCAGGCTTTGATACCAGATAACCCGAAGTGGATCAAATAAATTAAAAAACTGAAAGAACAGTAAGCAATAGCAGGACTACTAAATGAAATGCAATAATAAAAAATGCAGAAATTAAATAACTGAATTTAAAACATCAGAAACTAGAAGGACGGTAGAACCAGCACAGATCTAGTACAGGGAGAAGGGAAGAAAGTCGGATGACAATAATCTGAATAGAAGCGGCAAAGAGAGAGAGAGAGAGAGGAAAATACAAGAAACAAGATTTTATTGAAAACTAAAGAAAAAAAGCTTACAAAGATCGTGTCTTAAAGCACTTCTCTCTAGAATATCTCTCTAAGACTGAGTAATGAAAGGGTGCCTCACAATATGGTCGAGGACTCTTTATATAGAAAATTTAAAATACTATTTCTATAGTTCTGGTTGAAAATAAGAACTATTAGATACAGTATCGATTATAATTCTTGTATATTTATGCCGAAGCAATCATCTTTATTTTGATAAAAGTCTTCAGCAAGTTTGGATTGAGAATCTTTCTTTGTTGAAGGTTCAACTTCGTCTTGATTTTGAAGAAGAAAAAGAACATCTTTAAGATTGTCTTTCAATTTTTCTTTTGAATCACATCCTGATAATAAGGTTGCATTTCTAGATTTCTAGTTTAAAAATTGAAATGTTGCTGGATCAGCAAGCTTCAACATTTTAGGATTTGCACCAAAGAATTCGTTGACCTCTGAAGGTCCTGCATGGTCTGCATTGAATTGGTTCCACCATTTCACGAAGGAATACCTGTGAAAAATGGGGAGTACTTCCTCATTGTCTGTCTTACTATATCTGTATTGTCATGAGAATACCCAGGCTAGAGCAAAGACAAAGAAATATTTGAAATCTGCAGGAATCCTTCATTCCTGTAAATATCTGCTCTTGAAATGAATATATCTTTCTTTCACAAGAGAAGAAAAATTTCTTCTATTGGTCCAAAGAAGTCCCACCATTGCAAGAACCAATTTGGAAAATCATAATTTTGATTCTTTTTGAAATAGATTAACCAAGAGTGTCAGTTAAGCTTATTCTGAAACCAAAAAATTCTTATCCAAGCATCAATGTAATTCCAATGGTTGTATTCTACGGGATCAAAAGGTTGGGAAAATTTTTTATAAGAGTTTATAAGTTTTTTCTAAAGCTCTTAGGATTTATTACTTTGAGAATCTCTATAGTTGAATGTGTGTTAATTAAAGGATCTTTTTTATCTTTATAATGTTTAATGGAAACAGAATCAAACTCCAATAAGATAAATTCATAAAATGTCTAGTTTTATCCAAAGCATATGGTCTGAAATGAAAACTAGGAGAGAAGGCTTTAGAAATGGCTTTGTAAGGATTTTTATCCCAAACTTCAGATTCCGTCTGTAATATTGAGGAGAATTTTCCTTTAGCAAGATAATGTGACGGGTTCTGAGGTTTTTTAGAGATTTGAATTTGTTTATCCTTTTGGAGAGAAACAGCTTTACTAGTTTCAGTTCAGGTTAAGTCTAATTTCATTTCATCTTCAGAGGCAATATTTGCCCAGGATTGTTTAAGTAGACTACTTAAGCTTCCTTGTTGAATAGCTAAGAGTGTACTAATTGGTAAAGCATAATCAGCTTTGGTTTGTTTTGTTGTCTAGGTTTTAGAAGAATCAACCTTGTTGGATGAGTCTTTTTCGGGATCACAGATTACTGAGTTGATGACTCAACTATCTGGATAGCTTTTTGGGTGGATGACCCGGATGGAGTAGATGACTCCAAAGAATTGGAGTTTGTTGAAATAGACTTTGATTTACCTTTGTTCAGAGTTAGGGCAACCCTAACTCTTCCTCCACGAGTACTACCCCCTCCTCTAGAAGGGGCTGTTGCCTTCTTTGGCATTCTATTTATCCTGTATATATTCACAGTAAGGTAATCAGAGAGAGAATTGGAAGTACCTTTGAGATATTCTATTTCGAAATCAAAAACACTTAAAATTGCTTGCCATCTAGCAAATATTTGTTTATATGCAAGATTTTTAACATTTTTTTGTAAAATTTCTTTAGCAGATTTGCAATCTAGTCTGATGAGAAATTTTTGGTTTAATAAATTAGATTGAAATTTTGAAACACACAAAACAATTGTCAAAACTTCTTTTTTGACAGTAGAATAATTTTGTTGTGCAGAATTCTAATATTTAGATGTGTATGCAATAATATGCTCATTATTATCAATTTTTTGTTTAAAAATGCCATCATAACCTATGTCAGAGGCATCTGTTTCGACAATTTTAAAAGCTTGAGGAATTGGAAGGTAAAGACACTTTATTTCTTTCACCTTGGTTTTGATATTCCTAACTATATTAGTATGGAGATCAGTCCAGGAAGGAGGATTCTTTTTAAGCCGACCATGCAAAGGCTTAATAATATTATTAAGGTGAGGAATAAAATCACCTACAGAGTTGAGACATCCTAAAAACTTTTGTAATTGGGTTTTGTCAAGGATTCTATCTGGAAATTTATTAGCAAAATCAATGGATCTACTAATAGAGATGATAGTCCATGGTGAATATTATGACCAAGAAACCTAATGTTGGTTTGGAAAATATTAATTTTTGATTTGGAGACAGCTAGATCATTCTGTCTGACAACATTTATAAAGACATTTATATGTTTAAAATATTGTTCAATAGAAAGTAGGCAGTAGCAGAACTACTAAATGATATGCAGAATGTAAAATGCAGAATATAAATGTGTAAATTTAAAACATAGAAACTAGAACGGCGGTAGAACCAGCACAAATCTAGTAAAGGGAGAAGAGAAGAAAGCCAGACGACGGTAGTCCGAACAGAACCAGCTAGGAGGGAGAAGAGAGAAAATTAATTTGAAACAGCAAATTTTATTGAAAATCTCAAAGAGAAAAGGCTTACAGGGAATATCTCACTTTGAGCTTCTCTCTCTAAAACTCTCTAACTTGTGTAAAAATGAATGGTGCCTCACAACATGGTCGATGACTCCTTATATAGAAAATTTAAATATTGTTTCTATAGTTTCGGTTGATAACTAGAACTATTCCTACAGTATAAGTCAGATTTCTTGTATGTCTATTCCTAAACAATCATCTTCATTTTGGTATATGTCATTATCATTATTTTTCTTAGAATCTTGTTTTGTGGAAGATTCAGCCTCATCTTGATTTAAAAGGAGAAGTACTTCTTTCAAATTTTTCTTCATTTTTTCTTTGGAATCACATTCTGACAAGAAGGCAGCAATCTTGGATTTTTGATTCAAGAATTGAAATGTTGCTAGATCAGCAAGCTTTAAGAGTTTTGGATTATTTCCAAAAAATTCATTAACTCCTTGAGGTCCTGCATGGTCTACATTAAATTGATTCCACCATTTCACAAAAGCATGTCTGTGAATCATACGAAGAATTGCATCATCCTCTGTCTTGCTGTATCTGTACTTCCAAGAGAATACCCAGGCCATAGTAAAGGCAGAAAAATATTTGAGATTTGCACTTACTCGATTAGGAGCATATTTGGATCTGAACATTTCAAATCCTTCTTTCACAGGAAAAGGAAGAATTGCTTCTATAGGTCCGAAGAAGTCCCACCATTGAAGAAACCAGTTTGGAAAGTTATAATCTTGATTTTTCTTAAAATAAATCAACCAAGAGTGTCGATTGAGTTTATTTTGGAACCAGAAGGTTCTTGTCCGTGCATCAATATAGTCCCAGTAATTGTATCCTACTGGGTCAAAAGGTTGTGAAATTTTTCTAAATGAATTTAGGTTTTTTCCAAAAAATTTTAGTGTTAAAACTCTAAGTATCTGGATTGTAGAATGGGTAATAACTAAGGGATCTTTTTGGTCCTTGTAATGTTTAATAGAAACAAAATCTGAATCTACCAGAATAAATTCATAAACTGTCTGGTTTTATTTAAGGCATATGGTCTAAAATGAAAACCAGAGGGAAAAACTTTGGCAATGGCTTTTTAGGGATTTTTATCCCAAAATTCGTGTTCCATTTGAATGACAGGAGAGAATTTTCCTTTTGCCATGTAATGGTTAACATTTGAGGCTTTTTGCTTGTCTTTTTGGAGGCTAATAGCTTTTTCTGTTTTCTCAGGAAGACTGATTGTCTTTTGAGACTGACTAAAAGACTGGATAATAGTATTTAGGCTTGCTAAATCAATTTTCATGTTATCTTCTAAGGCAATGTCAGCCCAAGACTTTTTTGGTAAACTGTTTAAGCTTCCTTGTTGGATAGCTAAAAGAGTATTAATGGGAAAAACATAGTCTACTTTAGTTTATTTAGCAATTTTAGTTTGTGATTGTGAGGAATCAGCCTTATTGGATGAGTCTTTTTTAGGAATCGCAGATTGTTGAGTGGATGACTCTACAATCTGGATAGCTTTCTAGGTGGATGACCCAGTCGATGCAGATGACTCTGAAGAATTAGAACAAAAGTCTGCCAAGGCAGACTTTGATTTTGATTTATTAAGAGTCAGGGCTAGCCTAACTCTACCTCAGCATGTTCCACCACCCCTAGAAGGGGTTATTGCCTTTTTGGGCATCTCACTTATCCTGCAAATATTCACGGGTAAGATAATCAGGAAGGGAATTAGAAGTGCCTTTGAAATATTCTATATCAAAATCAAAAACACTTAAAATTGCTTGCCATCTTGGAAAGATTTGTTTCGAGGCAAGATTTTTAACATCTTTTTTGTAAAATTTCTTTAACTAACTTGCAGTCTACTCTAATAAGAAACTTTTGATTTAACAAATCAGATTGAAATTTTGAAACGCATAAAACAATTGCTAAAACTTATTTTTTCACAATTGAATAATTCTGTTGTGCAGAATTCCAATGTTTTGAAGTGTATGCATTGATATGCTCCTGGGAATTGACTCTTTGTTTGAGAATGCCTTCATATCCTATATCAGAAGCATCAGTTTCAACAATTTTGAAAGCTTGAGTCCTAGGTTTGGCGCTAGATTCTTCAGAAGCTTGGGGAGTATCAGGGACAGTAGTGAGTAGACTAGTAATTTTACTAAGTAACTCATTCTGGTTATCGTCAATGGCTTATAAATATATATATATATATATATATATATATATATATATATATTCTAATGGTCTTCTATAGGATAATAATGGCAGTAAGCTGACCATAGTCATAACTGTCATAATTGATCTCTCCATTAGGAGAGTTACTTCAGAGTTTACTTCTAATAAGATCTCCGAAAGACTTGGGAAGCCCATTAAGATACTTCTCTTTCCAATAGGCTTGGTTGCAGTCTTCTCTGTTTAAAACCCTAGACATAAAGGTATCTTTATACCACTTAAAATTTTCTAAGGATTTACATCTAAGATTGGAAAGGAGCTCACCGGACCTTTCTCTCCAAAGAGAAGGGTCTCCAAGGAAATGTTGGGAGATGGTATATAACAAAGTATACACCGCATCACGGAGCTGTTCATTATCGCTGACAATAGTTTTACCTTTGTCATCAATTTTTACTATAGAGAGAATGTTTTCTCTATCAGTTTCAGTGAGATAATTATCTCACCAACTTTTGAGTTGACCAGTAAATCCTGCAACTAGAATATAAACAATGGTATCTTCAGGCATATTTTGGTTGGTAAAATATCACATAGCGACCACAGACATATTTTGGAGTTTGGCAATGATATTATATTCAGATAATCCATCAATATGTCAAATATAAATATCACTAGAATTAAAACTTTGGACAAAATCATGTTTATCCTCTATATTAAGATCAGGAGCAGTAGCTCTATTATAATAAAGTTTGGAAGAATTTTTCCAGTTATTAACTGGATTGATAGCTAAAATGGATTCTGTCTCAGAATTGTGTTCTAAGTCAGCCTTAGAGATGGCATTAACTGTTTTGGCAAGGGATCTAGTCTTAGGTTTGGCGCTAGATTCTTCAGAGGGTTGAGGAGTGTCAGGGACAGTAGTGAGCAAACTAGTAATTTTACTAAGTAGCTCATTCTGGTTGTCATCTATGGCTTTGGCCTTTTCTTTATGTCTAAGCTCAAAGATTTTTAGCTTTGGCGCTAATCTGAAAAGGTTTGAACAGAGGTTTTTCTAATTGAGGTTGAGAAGAGGAAGAAGTTATATCTTCCGTTTTAAGTTTAACAGGATTAACAGAGATTTTCTCTCCTAAAACCTGGAGGTATCTATTGGTGTAATTAGCCTGTTCCATGAGGCCTTGAATATCATTAGGAGTAATAGACTCATCAGGGTTCTTGGTTTTGAAAGGGGTAGTAGTAAAATGGTTACTGCTTTTGTCTTTCAGGTTTGGTAACTGATATTGAGTTATGGGTGGTAGATCACTTTGAACAATTTGTCCATCTTTAATCTGCCAGGATATAACATTAGCAGAGGAGGTACTAATAACGCCCTCTTGCCAAGGGTAATCAATATTATTATGGATGGTATAAGTATAATACTAATCAAAGAATGGGATGTTCTGTTTGACTTTTTCGAGAAATTGATAAAATTTCTCTTGAATATCTAACCTATTCTTTCCCCTATAATTATGAAAGAACCACTCTCTTTGAGGTTTCCAATCCTCAGAGTAGAAATCTTTCCTCAGGGTTTCTTTATCTATAATAAATTTATGAGATAACATCATAAGACTCATTAAGGGAAGAGTAGGTTGGAGATTGGATACTCTGGTTTTCTTCTTCTTTTTCAGAAGTCTGGTAAACATTTCTAGGAATTTTAGAAGAAGTATCTAAACCCTGTAGGTTTATGGAAGGATCGTGATTAATAGATCTGGGTATGTCAGACCTAGAAGCTTGAGACATATAAGAGAATGACCTCCTAGCAGAAGCAAAGCTAGAGCGACTACTATAAGCATCGACTCTGGAAGAGAAGGAGTTTCTCCTATTAAAGGTTATTTCAACTTTCCCAGAGTTGTCATGAGAAATATTTTCAATTTGAGGAGCAGGCCTAGGGACACAAGGCGAAGCTTTATCCAAAACCCACTTCTCAGGGAGGGAAACTTCATCCCACTTGATTATTCTAGGGAAAGAGACATTAGCCTTTGTCATATCAGTGATAAACAAAGTAGTCTCACCTCTTTGTAGTTTGAGAAGGACTCTAGAAGCACAAGAGTTCATAACTTTGTACTGGATCCTATAGATTAATGCTACGGGAATAGATCTTTCTTTCATGTTTAAACTATGAAAGCATATATTAAGAAACAGAGAGTTAAGGATATGGTCATCTAAAAGACTCACTGTTTTGTTTGGAAAACAATTAAAATAAATTGGACCTTGGCCAAGACTAGTCTCAACTATACCTATAAGGGAGACGTTGAAATCATTATGGCGAGCATCTCTAAGACACATAAGGATAGCAGCATCTATATCTATGTCTATGAGAGGTTTAATGGCGACCTGAACACATCCTATGTGGAGGTACTTGTATTTACGTTTGTGCTCATTGATGGAAGATTTGGATAGGAGATGAAATTCTTCTCCTAGATCTTTTCCTAAAGGGATATTGTTTTCAAAAGTCTTAATGATATAATCAAAACTGTTTTTCTTGGAGTGTTCTTCAGGAACATATAACATGTCCTGAGGGATTTCTGAAATGGTCCAGTCATCCATACTTTGATTTATCTCTTCGAAGCGAACTTCTTCGTCAAAGAGATTGTGTTTGGGTGTAATTTCAGAAGTTTGTTTCTCTTGATCATTGAAAAGATTGTTTTTGGTTGGAGAGGAGGAGGATGAGGAGCTAGACCCAGAACGGAAGGAGATACGGGAGAAGGAGCGCAAAAGACGAGATATCATAAAATAAATTCTGGCACATCACCCTCATTTGGTTCTATAACAATACATCTGTTAATTATTTATAACTCTTTCAACTAGATCTGGTTATTTGTGGACTTTTTTTTTATCTTGAAAATTTTACAAATTCTAAAATTCTTTTACCATAGCCATCAGCTTCTTATATTCTTTATTTTTTTTTAATACAGCATCGTCGAATTAGCCTTACTGCCCTTTAACCACACAAGACTTACTGTACAGCCCTATTCAAAAGAACTAAGAACTGTTGTACTTCCAGTAAAGGTTTTTCATAAAATAAAGAACTATACAAAAGCAATATTTCGGAACCATTAGTTCGTGGCATTGTTTTAGACAGTGGCGACCATAAATGGTCTCACCCGAAGGGCCTGTCAGCTGTCCAGCCTATAAACCATGGTTACAGAAACTTTAAACATAATTTAAAGTCCAGATCTAGAAGAACATAGTTATAAATAATCAACAGTTATATTCCTACTTCCCCATTAGGCTCTGATACCAGAGATATTCTATGGTATTATATAGAATATCAAATCAACAATCTCCTTAATGAATCTTCTGAAGAAGATTCTGTTAAAGAATCCGATGAGGATGTCAACCAAATCCAAAATGATGATCAAATCTCTTCTTCTGACAGTGATGATACTCTAGAAATCAATGTATTGACAAAAGAACAAGATCTTCTTATTGAAGCAATAAGTTCTATTTCTGATCTTTAAGAAAGAAAAGAATTTTTAAATAAATTCAAAGAGGTTTTAGAATCTAAACCTAAACCCAGAGAGTATTTTACTATAAATAAATTTGATATAACAAATATTTTTAAAAGATTAGAAAAGAATTTTAATCTCAAACCAACCACTATTTAGGATCTCCAGATTCAGATTAACAATCTCAAGAAAGAGATTAGATATATTAAAGAGCAACAATAAATTCATCAAGTTATTCTTTCCCAATTAGATGATGAATCTGATATTGAGAAAGAAAAACTTCCTGAAGATAATGATTCTATGAAGGTCAATTCTGGTAATCTGGAAGAAATCTTTGTGTTTGATCAATAAGGTCAAAATTCAAAAATTTTACATTAATATCAGAATCATTATTGATGATTTTGTTCTTGATACTTTAGCCCTCTTTGATATAGGTGCTGATTCAAATTGTATTTTAGAAGGTTTAGTCCCTACAAAGTATTTTGAAAAAACTTCTGAAAAACTCAGCACTACTAGTGGTTCGAAGCTCAAAATTAATTATAAGCTTTCCAAAGCTGTGATAGAAAATCAAGGATTTAAGATTGAGACAAACTTTCTCCTTGTAAAAAATCTGAAAAATGAAGTTATTTTGGGAACACTTTTTATTAAAGCCCTCTTCCTATTATAAATTTTGACAAATGGAATTTTCACTTATCATTTAGGTAAACAAATAACTTTCAAATTTTTCAGTAAACCCTTTACTAAAAATATCAATTCTATTCAAAATAAAATTAATCAAATTAATTTTCTGAAAGAAGTTTCTTTTGCCAACATTGAAAAACAATTACAAAATCCTTCACTCCAGAAGAAAATTCAATCTCTTTTAGAAAATATTCAATCTTCTATTTGTTCTGACTTGCCTAGCGCATTCTAGAATAGGAAAAAATACATTGTTAGTCTTCCTTATGAGTCAAGTTTTAAGGATAGCCAAATACCCACTAAGGCTAGGCCTATCCAAATGAATGAAGAACTCCTTCAATATTGTCAGAAAGAGATCAAAGATCTCTTAGATAAAAACCTCATCAGGAAAAGTAAGAGCCCTTGGTCATGTTCTGCTTTTTATGTCAATAAACTTGCAGAAATTGAAAAGGTACTCCCAGATTAGTTATCAACTATAAACCCCTTAACCAAGCTCTCTAGTGGATTAGACATCCTATTCCCAACAAAAAAGATCTCCTTAACATATTAAATTCTGCCAAACTCTTTTCAAAATTTGATATGAAATCTGGATTTTGGCAAATCCAAATTTGTGAGAGTGATAGGTATAAGACTGCCTTCACTGTCCCCTTTGGGCATTACGAATGGAATGTTATGCCCTTCGGTTTAAAAAAATGCCCCATCAGAGTTTCAAAAAATTATGAATAATATTTTCAATCCTTATTCAAAATTTGTCAT
This sequence comes from Abrus precatorius, assembly GCF_003935025.1. Taxonomy (NCBI): domain Eukaryota; kingdom Viridiplantae; phylum Streptophyta; class Magnoliopsida; order Fabales; family Fabaceae; genus Abrus; species Abrus precatorius. Next base: position 9,476,277 of record NW_020874439.1, on the reverse strand, counting down.
TGTCTATATTGATGATGTCTTAATTTTTTCCCATTCTATTGATCAACATTTCAAACACATAAATGTTTTTATCAATGTTATCAAACATAACGGACTTGTTGTTTTCAGGTCTAAAATTAATCTCTTTCAAACTAATATTAGATTCCTTAGTCACAATATTCATCAAGAAACCAAAATTAGCAGTCTTAACCTAGAGCCTTCCAGACTGCTAATTTTTTTTTCAGCCTGCAGTATTTACTAATATGGCTAGGTTTACCACATTTGTAACAAGTTACACCTGTTTTGGGCTTCTTGGGAATATTGTTGAGGATAACATTTTCCCCTTGTTTCTTGGAAGGAGGTTTCCTATTTCTTTTGTAAGGCTTCCTATAGGTTTCAACAGTCTCTTTCTTGTGAGTCTGTTTCTTCTTCTTGGTGGAGTAAGATAGAAGACCAAACTGCTCACAGAAAGATCCTAAATCTTTCTTGTTCAGGGCTCTTTCTTTAACAAGTTGTTTCTGGAGTTTATCCTTTTGACAAACTTTAATGGCATTGTGGATAATAATGGTAGTAAGCTGACCATAGTCATAACTATCATAATTGATCTCTCCAGTTTTTAGGATGTCTTAATTATGTAGGTGATTCTATTCCACACCTCAATAATATTATTAAGCCTTTACATGATAGGCTTAAAAAGAATCCTCCTTCTTGGACTAATGTTCATACCAATGTCATCCAAGAAATAAAAAATAGAGTCAGGAAGATAAATTGTCTTTATCTCCCTATTCCTCAAGACTTTAAAATTGTTGAAACAGATGCCTCTAACATAAGTTATGGTGGCATTCTCAAACAAAGAGTAGAGTCGCAAGAGCATATTATTGCATATATTTCAAAACATTAGAATTCTGCACAACAGAATTATTCAACTATTAAAAAAGAAGTTTTAGCCATTGTTCTATGCGTTTCAAAATTTCAATCTGATTTATTAAACTAAAAATTTCTTATTAGAGTAGACTGCAAATCTGCTAAAGAAATTTTACAAAAGGATGTTAAAAATCTTGCCTCAAAACAAATCTTTGCAAGATGGCAAGCAATTTTAAGTGTTTTTGACTTTGATATAGAATATCTCAAAGGCACTTCCAATTCTCTTCCTAACTATCTTACCCGTGAATATTTACAGGATAAGTAAAATGCCTAGAAAGGCAACAACCCTATTCAGGGGTGGGACTTCCCGAGGAGGAAGAGTAAGGCTTGCCCTTACTCTAAACAAATCAAAACCACAATCTGCTTCAGCAGGTTCAAAATTTGTTTCTTCTGGGTCATCTATCCCCATTGAGTCATCAACTCAAAAAGCAATCTAAATTGTTGTGTCATCAACCCAGCAATCTGGAACTCCAAAAAAATCTTCCAAAAAGAATGATTCTTCTGTCAAAACCACCAAACAAACTAAAGCAGATTATGTTTTGCCAATTAGCACACTCCTAGCTGTCCAACAAGGAATATTAATTAATTAATCTTAAGCCCTTAATTACAAACTTTCTAAAGCCGTGATTGAAAATCAAGGGCTTAGGATTGAAACAAACTTTCTTCTTGTAAAAAATCTAAAAAATGAAGTTATTCTGGGTACACCTTTTATAAAATCCCTTTTCCCTCTACAAATTTTGAAAGATGGTATTTCCACTCGTCATTTGGGAAAATCAATAACTTTCAAATTTTCTAACAAACCATTTACAAGAAATATTAATTCTATACAAAACAAAATTAATCAAATTAATTTTCTAAAAGAAGAAGTTTCTTTTGCCAATATTGAAAAACATTTACATGACCCTTTGCTTCAGAAGAAGATCCAATCTCTTTTAAAAAATATTCAAACTTCCATATGTTCTGACCTACCCAGCGCCTTCTGGAATAGGAAAAAACATATTGTTAGTCTTCCTTATGAGTCAGGCTTCAAGGATAGCCAGATTCCCACTAAGGCCAGACCAATACAGATGAATGAAGAACTCCTTCATTATTGTCAAAAAGAGATTACAGATCTCTTAGACAAAAATCTTATTAGAAAGAGCAAGAGTCCTTGGTCTTGCTCAGCATTTTATGTTAATAAACCTGCTGAGATCGAAAGAGGTACTCCCAGACTTGTCATTAATTACAAACCGCTTAATCAAGCCCTCCAGTGGATTAGGCATCCTATCCCTAATAAGAAAGATCTTCTTAACAGACTAAATTCTGCAAAGATCTTCTCAAAATTCGATATGAAATCCGGATTTTGGCAAATCCAGATTTGTGAAAAGGATAGATACAAAACTGCCTTTACTGTCCCCTTTGGGCATTACGAATGGAACGTTATGCCCTTTGGACTAAAAAATGCTCCTTCCGAATTTCAAAAAATTATGAATGACATTTTTAATCCTTATTCAAAATTTGTCATTGTCTATATTGATGATGTTTTAATTTTCTCTCAATCCATTTATCAACATTTCAAACATATAAAAGTTTTTATCAATGTCATTAAACAAAACGGTCTTGCCGTTTCTAAGTCAAAAATTAGTCTCTTCCAAACCAATATTAGATTCCTTGGTCATAATATCTACCAAGGAACTATCATTCCTATCAGCAGGTCCATTGATTTCGCTGATAAATTTCCTGACAGAATCCTTGATAAAACCCAGTTACAAAGGTTTTTAGGATGTCTCAATTATGTAGGAGATTTTATTCCGCACTTAAATAACATCATTAAGCCTTTACATGATCGGCTTAAGAAAAATCCTCCCTCTTGGACTGATGTTCATACTAACGTCGTCAAAGAAATCAAAAGAAGAGTCAGGAAGATAAATTGTTTATATCTTCCCATTCCTCAAGCCTTCAAAATTGTTGAAACTGATGCCTCGGACATAGGTTACGGAGGTATTCTCAAACAAAAGATTGAGTCGCATGAGCATATCATTGCATACACTTCTAAACATTGGAATTCTGCACAACAGAATTATTCTACTGTTAAAAAAGAAGTTTTAGCAATTGTTTTATATGTTTCAAAATTTCAATCTGATTTATTAAATCAAAAATTTCTTATCATAGTAGACTGTAAGTCTGCTAAAGAAATTTTACAAAAGGATGTAAAAAACCTTGCCTCAAAACAAATCTTTGCAAGATGGCAAGCAATTTTAAGTGTTTTTGATTTTGATATCGAATATCTCAAAGGCACTTCAAACTCTCTTCCTGATTACCTTACCCATGAATATTTACAGGATAAGTAAGATGCCTAGAAAGGCAATTACCCCTTCCAGGGGAGGAACCACCAGAGGCGGAAAAGTCAGGTTAGCCCTGACTCTAAATAAATCAAAACCACAATCTGCTTCGGCAGATTCAAAAACCTCTTCTTCTGGGTCATCTACCCCCATTGAGTCATCGACTCAAAAGGCAATCCAAATTGTTGAGTCATCAACACAACAATCTGGAACTCCAAAAAGACCGATTCTATTGGTAAAACCACCAGACAAACCAAAGCAGATTATGCTCTCCCAATTAGTACACTCTTAGCTGTCCAACAAGGAAGCTTAAGTAGTTTACCAAATAAATCATGGGCAGACATTGCCTCTGAAGAAGACATGGAAATTGATTTAGCCAGCCTAAACACTATACTCCAGTCCTTCAGTCAAACTCAGAAAACAATAACCAATAAAACAGAAGGGACCCTTGACCTTCAAAAAGGAAAACAAAAAACTTCAAATCCGAACCATTATATAGCCAAAGGAAAATTTTCCTCAGTTATACAAATGGAACCCGAATTTTGGGACAAAAACCCATACAAAGCTATCACCAAAGTCTTCCCACCTGGATTCCATTTTAGACTATATGCGGCAAATAGAACCAGACAATTTTATGAATTTATCCTAGTGGATTCAGATTCTATTTCCATTAAACATTACAAAGATCACAAAGATCCTACAAATATAACCCATTCTACGATCCAAATCCTGAAAGTCTTAACTCCAAAAGCTTTTGGGAAAAATTTAAACTCCTATAAAAAGTTCTCCCAACCTTTTGACCCAGTAGGATATAATTACTGGGACTACATTGATGCTTGGACAAGAACTTTCTGGTTTCAAAACAAGCTCAACCGACATTCTTGGTTGATATACTTTAAAAAGAATCAGAATTTTGATTTTCCAAATTGGTTTCTACAATGGTGGGACTATTTTGGACCAATTGAAGAAATCCTTCCTACACCCGTCAAAGAAAGATATACAATTTACAAAGGCAGATATCTGCGAGAATCAAGAATTCCAGCAGACCTCAAATATTTCTCTGATTTTGCCTTAGCATGGGTATTCTCATGGCAATACAGATATGGCAAAACAGAAAATGAAGACACTCTTCCTTTGTTGCACAGGTATTCCTTTGTCAAATGGTGGAATCAATTCAATGCCGACCATGCTGGTCCAGAAGGAGTTGCTGAATATTTTGGAAAAAATTCAAAATTATTAAATTTAGCAGATCCGGCAACATTCCAATTTCTCAACCAGAAATCCAAAATTGCAGCCTTCTTATCAGGTTGTGACACCAAAGAAAAAATGAAGAAAAATCTTCAAGATGTTCTCCTGCTCTTACAAAGCCAAGAAGAAGGAGAATCTTCTACAAAACAAGAAACTAATATTGAAGATCAAAATGAAGATGATTGTTTTGGCATCGACATCCAAGATCTTTAAACCTGTACTGTAGAAAATAGTTCCAGTTACCAACAGGAACTGTAGAAATAGTACAAAAATTTTTCTTTATAAGGAGGCCTCGACCATATTGTGAGGCACCCTTCCATTTAGCAACATAAGAGAGATTTAAGAGAGAGAAGCTCTGAGAGATAATCCCTTGTAAGCCTTCTTCTTTGAGATCTTTCAATAAAATTTGCTGTTTCAAGTTATTTTCTTCTCTTCTCCCTCTTAGCCGGTCCTGTTCGGACTACCGTCGCTCCAGCTTTCTTCTCTTCTCCCTTCACTAGATCTGTGTTGGTTATACCACCGTTCTAGTTTCTTTATGTTTTAATTATTTACATACTGCACTTTTACATTTCTGCATTACATTTAGTAGTCCTGCTACTGCCTACTTTCCTTTCAGTCTTTTAATTTCATTCGTCTCTCTCTCGGTCCACTTCGGGTTATCTGTATATATATATATATGCTTAAACTTTATTCTACAACTATGCATTAAATTTTTGTATTATTATATTACTTATGTAAAGTTATATAAGATTAATATAAAAAATATATTTAATAATAAAGTAAACCAAAATATTTATTTACTATTTTATATCATTTACTTAGGTTAATAGAATTTAAATATTACATAGTTGATATGAGATTGATTTTTTTTTAAAATATTATTTATATATGACACACATAAAATATTTTTCACACAAATATTTTTTGTTAATAAAATCATATTGATATTTAAATCATAAAGTGAATGATAAATAATAAATATATAGTAAATATTTTATAAATTTTACAATCACCTACTATTACTGTAAACTTTTATTTATTAATAATATTTAAATTTTATTTTTTATATTTTAATTTAAAATAATATTTTTTTATGCAACATATGTATTATAAGCACAACTATAATCTATTGAATCTAAATAATATTATTGCTATTATTTATTTATGTTTAAAGAAATTTTTGAAAAGATATAAAATATAAAAAATTATTGTTAATTTTTATTTGTTAATTTTTTCTTCAGATAAAAAAGTATATTTTTTTTTACATACACATATATTTCTTTATTATAAAATTTTATTGTGACCATTTATCTTTTATTCAAATTCTTTCTTTTAAAATTTATATACATTATAAATATTTAATTCATTAAAATAATTTTTCAAAAATTGGTATTTTTGATAAAATACTTTCGTATAGTATAAGAGTTAAAAATACTAACATTAATATATATATATATATATATATATATATTATTTTAAATAATTCTATTATTTTTCTTACAATTTTAAATTTAAAAGTTAAAAAAATATTTTTTGTATGCACTTTTTATTGTTAATACTTGAAGTTCTCTACCCTAACTCTGCTCTCATTCTCAATGTTTGTCTCATTAAAACCTAACAACTTTGAAACGTTATTCATTAGAGTCAATTGTCAATGCTGCCACATGAAGTCACCAAGTGATCTCACATGAAGGGCCACTTATTATACAGATCTATTTCGTTGTCGCTCTAATGTTGTCGATTGATCGAATCTCACACAAGATAGGATTATCACCGACAAATAACTTGTGTGTTTAGTTTTGCTTATTGTTTCTAAGAATTTTTGTTTAGAAAATTATTATATTAAGATACATTTAGCACTTGTGATCTTTGAATATTTGTTTTTTTATCTATGTTTGTACCTTGTTCTGCAACTACATATTGAATTTTTGTATTATTATGTTACTTATGTGAAGTTATATAAACATATTTTTCTTTAAAAATATTTTTTTCTCAAACAAACTTGGGTAATAAGTACAAAATGGGTATGCGAGTACCCAGGGTACAGGTATAGGGATTAATACATACCCACGCGGATATGGGGCTGGGTATGGGTATTTTTTTAAATTACGAGTATGGGGATAGGTACTATAGTACCCTACCCATTGTCATCCCTAAGTACATGAAGTTAACTAAGCTATTGGAATAAATTTTGAAAGATTGGACCTTTGTATAAGAAAATACCATGATGTTCTAAATATTTCATCACATAAGTGACAGGACCAAAGGAATATTTTTATTCATACTGAGACTTGAATAATGACTTAGAAGTAAGGAAAAAATGTGTTGTATATCCTAAAATTCACCAAGTTTTGGTAAAAGGACCTTTTTGTAAATAATTAAAAATTAGAAGTTAAATTACAAATTCTAAAAATTATAGGGACTATTTTACAAAAATTTATAGAGGTATTTTACTTAGATAATAGACTAAATTAAGAGTAATTTTTCACTTATTTCACTAAAATTTAATTTAAATTGAAATAATTATGATTTTTAAACTAAATTGTTAATAAATAAAAGGAATTATATGACCCAAAGAGGTAAATTGTGTTACGAACAATACTTTGTAAGTGTTTAAATTATGATTATATTTTTTTGAAAGGTAGACACACAGGAAAATATTTTCGCTAGTTTCATCTCTTTTGGATTTAAAATGAGTAAGATATGAATTTTCTAACTCACTGTTAGGTGAAAAATTAAATTTTGTAACCTGTAGAGGAAGTTTGTTTTCAGTAGAGTGACTTGAGAGCCTCAGGTCTGAACATCTATTTTTTCTTAAAATTTAAATATACATAAGAGAACAACTCCACTGATTTCATCACATTTGGATTTAAAATAAATAAAATTATAATTTTTCTAATAATCTATTACTAAAATAAGATAACTTGTGACCTAGATACAGAAAATAGGTCTTGATTTAGAATCTATAAGAATTTATTTTGTGAATATATCACTGATTTCATTATTTTTGGAGGTGTAATGAATTAATTTTAAATTTTTCAATTTGCTAGATTCTAAAAAGGCATTATGTGAACATCATAGAGAAATTGGGTTAAGTATTGCTATTTGTGGATGAATGATTTATTTGCACAATTTTTTTTAAAAAATATATACTTAAAGAGAGAGAATACCATTGATTTCATAATTTTTGAAATTATAACAAATTAGTTATAACTTTTTCATCACTTTGGTGTAAGAATGGTATTTTGGGAACAAAAGAGAAAAAGTAAGTCTCGAATGACTTTCAGTAAGTGAAAGATTTATACTTGCATTTTCGTATGAAATTAGATGGTTAAATAAAGAATACCCTAGTGATTTCATGATTTTTAGATTTGTATTAATTTAGTTATGAATTTTACAAGTTAATACATGAAATTTGAAAAAAAAAATATATAAAAATAGCGATGTCCATAATATGAATTATTATCTTGTTCAAGGGATGTGTGATTATGATAAACAAGTCGATGAGAGTAATTAGTGTTATGAATCTAAATTAATTCATAAGAAAGTGATTGAAAATGCTAAGTACAGGCGAGGGGCATGAATCACAATTTTTATGCTTTACTAAAGCTCAATCATCAATTTTTCACCAAGGTTGAAGTATTTATATCATACAAAGGATTAAAACTTAGATCATGCATAAAAAAGAATATTTACAAAACTAACATATATTCCAAAACAAAAAATCTTTAATTTTGGTAAAAAAAATTTAAAAAAATATTCAAACAATTTCAACACATAGAATCACATATAGTCATCATAATATCATGGTAATTACACATAGTATTAACAATATCTCTTCAAAATATTCATTTTCAATTTATCAAGATTTTTCTATAGAATTTTTTGTTTTTGTTGTTTTTAATTATTTTCTTGTTTCAATAAATATTTTCATATATCAACTAGATCCAAGAAATGTTTATCAATTAAAAAGACTTAAGGGTTTCTCCTTACTCAAAAATTAATTAGCAAAAGTATTTTTCAATTTATGAACTATACTCTCATCCCTTACTTGATTTTGTCTTGTCTTTTAGTGAGATTGCAAATGTGTGTTGATCTCCTCTCCCTCCCATCTTTTATGGTCCCCCCTCAAAATCAGCCTTAAATATTCCTAAAATGGTCTTCAATTATTGAAGTCTTTTCCCTTAGTTTTGGTGGTGGGGTTGGTATTTTTAAGTTTTACCTATTTTGTTAGTATAAAAGATGACATGGCTGAGTAGTGGAGTTTCTTTTTTATGTGTTGGATATTGTCGCTTAGTGGGCGAAAGGATAGCAGCTTTGAAAAAAAGGATTTTAATTTAAAAATTGTGGAGTCAACACAAAAATTTTATTTATTTTTATAAGGACAAAATATTAGAAAAAATTCTTAAGAGTTCTGATTCTGGAGTTGGTAATGAATAGAGAAGGTATTAGCAGTCTTATTTGCTCGTTCAAATGAATAGTACTTCAAGATTGAATAATGCAAAACAATTTTAAATGTTGACCCTATATATTTATTTTATTGTTTTTATTTTTTCTATTTTTTAAATTCTTTTAATTTTTTAAAATGTGTCTTAAGTATAAGTTGTTATCGTCATAGATAAAAACAAGATTTAAGATTTCAAAAGAATCATTGATCTCAAATCATATTTTATTTTTAAAGCAAAATAATTTTTAAAAAACTTTATTTTTTTATTTTTTTATTTGAAAGTTGACAAAAAAAAACTTAATAACTTGAAAATAGATTTTTAAATTTTAAAAAATTTATATTTTATTTTACAAAAATAAGAGTTAATTACCTAAAGATATTTTTTTATTATTATTATTATTATTATTATTATTTACATATTTTATTTATTTATTTATTTAAAAAAAATGAACTTAACATCTAAAAACTAAAAAAGCCTTTATTTTTAAAACAATTTAACATTCTAAATTTTTTTTATATTTCATTTTAAAAGATTTAACAACCTAAAAATAATTTTAAAAAATAATTTTTTTTTAAGTTTTACTAAAAAATACTTTTTTATTTTTGACAGATTTAAAATACTAATCTTTATTTTTTTTATTTTTGAAAAAAATAAAATATTTAAATTATAATGTTTGAATTAAAAAATGATTCTTTTTATTTTTTATATTTTTTAGTACAATGGGTAACGCTCGAGGAAGAAGGAACACAAAGAGAAAAGAGAAAGAGAATATAGAGATAAAAGAAAAGAAAAGGAAGAGGGAACCACACACAAAAAAAAAGCAGTTGAAAACAAAGAAATAAAAGAGTAAAATAACCAAAAAATAAAAGTAAAGAAACTATATAAATAATTTCTATTTACAATAGAAGACATGACAAATTAGAAGAGTAATCAAAATTTGTATCTCTTTCTTGCGGTATTTGACTCTTTGTATTTTTGTGTAAAAATGTTGTGTAAAAAATTCCCTCTAAAAAATCCTCTATGAAAAACTTATCTGTAAAAGAAATCTTCCAAAATTTTCCTATGTGCCAGAGATCTATGTTTGTGTGTGCAGATTAGTCACTATTTATAATAGTATTAGTACCTAATAAAAGGAAATTAAGTATATTTTTTACACCTTGATTATTTTTATTTTATTTTATTTTATATATTTATAAATTTATTATTATTTACATAATATCTTTATGATTTTTATTGATTATATGTTTTTATTTATCCTTTTTATTTTTAAAAAAAAATCATCATTTATTATTTAATAAAATGTGCCACTCAGACAAAAATCAGTGTTTTACATGTGATTAAATATTTAAACGAGCTTGGTTTGGCTGGATTTAAAATTTTAGCTAAGTGCTTCAACTTTGCTCCATTTCACATGAGAAAATGGCCACCAACTTACTTGGTGTTTTTCAAAAAAAATTTCTTAACTTGTATAGGGTAACAACTTTACAACCAACTAGAAGGGTTTAAAAGTCACCTCCTAATTCAGCTTTTATCCTTCTAGAGAGTACTTCCAAAAATCATACTCAATGTAAAAAATTTGACCTTTATGATATCATCTTGTTTGTCTAAGTGTACTTGCTTGATTTGCCTTTAATTCTTAGTTGTTCAAGTCATTTTTTCTCCTCACATAACACTATTTGTTGGGTGAATTTGGATTGATTTGCATGTCATTTGGTTATGATATTTGGCCTAAGATTAGATCATCGACTCAAGTGTCATTTTCATTAACTTTGGTAAATCAAGCTTCTCCTATTAGCTTACTTCACTTCACCTTATTCCTTGCTTAATTATTGACAAATTGGATCTCCTTTCATGCCAAAAATCATGTCACTTGAGTTTTGCCCAATTTTTCTAGCTTTTACACGTTTCATGAGTGTTAAACTTGGAGAATTTAGTTTGAATTTTATATTTAAGGTTTAAGCTTGGTTCTTGAACAACTATATCCCTATTTAGTCCAATAAATTATTGTAAAGATTTTTTAAAAAAATTTAATGATCATTTCCATGCCCAAATTAAGTCTTATTCCAAGTTGGCCTATTTTAATGATATTTTGGTCTTTCAGCCAATTTTACAAATTATATTTAAGTTTCTATTTTTGTTTTTTTAATTGATTATAATTGTTGTAATTCCAAATTCAAATGCTCTAAAATTATTTTAAAAAAAGTTTAGATAGTTAATCTCTACTAAAATTGAGTTATCCTATAATTAATTACTTGATTCCTTCTTACTCTGTCTCTTTTTTGTATAAATTTTTTAAAATGTGTTTTAGTTTCTATCTTTTAATATATTATCTAATTTAAATTTATTTAAATTGATATAATTAGTAATTAATTTAAAGGTAGTAAAATTATAGTTACATTTTACTAGATCTTATTTTTTATTTATAATGTAATATATTTAAATAATCTAAAAAAATTTAAGAGTTCGATATAATATTTTCTTTCCTACTATTGAACATAACTACTACATGTACAAGTAATATTATGTGTATGATGCATACATCTATTCATCTATATGAAAAAAGCATTTTAATCTCTAAATTAGATATAACAATATAGTAAATGAGATAAAACTTTTGATGTAGACCCTTGCCTGTAGATATTGGAAGGTGCACGTGTTTTATCATGAAGGAAGCAACCCCGCAGGAACTAATAGGGGCATTTTATTTTCTCTTAATAGCACTTAAAAAATAGAATGTAGCAAAATAGTAAACAAATTTGCATAAAACTTACAACCATCAGTCTTCCTTGTATGAGTTTCTACCAACAGCTTAGCACAACCCATCTTCTTTACTTGGGTTTGGAACCTGCTATGAGATCAAGGCAGAATTAAGCATAAAACTTCCAATAAAAAAAAATATATATCATGTTCAGATTGCAAAACTTTAACTTGCTGCTGCTAAGAACCTCCAAGGAGTGATAACTAGTTATTCAAAGATTTTACCTGCCATTGGTAAGAAGATACTGGTGTGGCCCTCCAGAACCAAAAATTAAGAGGCACTGACCCCTTCTAAGGCATGGATTAGAATATGTAAAAGAAATGAAACGTTTATCAACAGAAACCCCTGCTCCTAAATATGAATCAATGAGATGTGCAAATGAAGATGCACAACATAGTTATCAATATCAGATAGCAACCTATTATGACTAGCCCCAAAAATGCTACAGTAAGATGTATGTAAAGGGATGGCTGCTACAGTCAAATTATAGGAATGAGTTATATAAAAAATTATAGTACACAAATAAAAATGCTCAAAAATTTAAAAATACCCAACATTAGAGAGATATTATGGTTTTGTAATGAGTAATCAAAATTCAGAAGTCATTGTCACAATTAAACAATCAAAATTTCAAACCCAATAAACCTTAAAAATTCAATAAAAGTGATTTCCTAATCAGATTCAGTTTCTTGAAGATAATCTGGTGGGTTCAGAAATCAGATTGTCACAGAGAAACAGAAAAGGGTGTGCTTCAGAGTTCAGAACAGAGAAGGGTGGGTGGTGTTGGTGTTGGTGTCACATGACAAAGAGAAGTGTGAGAAGGTAAGGAAAGAAATAACTTTGTCACAAAAAAGAAAGCCCCAAAGGCTTTGTTTGGAAATTTAGAGCGAGGGAAAGGGGAAGAATTTGAAGAGAGAAGGTGAGAAAGGGAACGGAGGGGGAAAGAGGTTAAACCCCTCTCTTGTTTGGATGTTTAATATTAAAAAGGAAGGTTAATAGTGAGTTTAATTATATAAATAATTTTAAAATTAATATTTTTATTTTTTAATTTTTTTTTAAAAATTATTAATTGAAAAACTAATAATTTTTAAAAAAAGTTAAAAGAATCTTATTTATAAAATAGTATAAAAGAATGAGAGAAAAAAAACTCTAAAATAAAAAAACTCTAAAATGAAAAAACTCAAAAAATAAGCTTTTAGAGGATTTTGGAAAGTTTAAAAAAATAACCAAAAGCTTCCCCTTCTAATTAAGCAACTCACAAACAAAATTAAACTCCTTTAATCCCTTTGCTCCTCTCCCTTCCACTCTTAAACCTAACTTTCAAACAAAGCCTAACAGTTAAAAACTTCTAACTGCCCGAACCGCTGTGCTTCTAATAGTGCGCTGTCTATTACTATGATAAAAATTAGTTCACAATTCATATTTGAGAGATTTGGGCTTGCGCTCCCAAATTCCACTTCAAACTTTAACCACTTCCCATAACTCTTTGATTTCTTTCTCTCCTATTAATTTTACATTGTCATTAACAACTCATTCTTTTTAATACACTTTTAAAGTTTGGCTAAAATTTATTCAAAATTACAAAATAAAAAAAATTAAATGAAGACTAAGAAAGAAAAAAATTAAATTAGAAGGGAAAAAAATAAAACCCACACTATTATAATTTTCAATAAATCTTAATTTTATGTTAAAAAAAAAAAACGTGGCAGAGTGTGTAGTTAGCATGCAGTTAGCATTCCTCTTATTTATGCTGTTCTAACTAGCTGAGAGGGTCTGCTTCCCTTCTCTATAATTAGGAACTAATAGCTCCAATTAACATTTATACTCACAGGCCTTCCCTCATTTCACTGCATTTGAGTTATGATACGAATCAATGTAAACACAGTTACATTAGATCCATTCAAAGACAGAAAGATTGGAGAGAAAGCATAAGATCATAACAACATGCTATAGATAAATTGTATTGCAAATTATGTAAAGGTCAAAGGTTAGAAGCCAACAACAATGCCCTACATTGTGAAACACCAATTATTCAATTCCTTTATCAGAAATGACACAAGCAGATGACTCCAAACCAGAAACCCATATCAGAATACACAATACAATTCCCTTCCCCAAGTCAAGGATTCGTGCCTATTTTTTTGCCTCCAACACCACCTGCATTGTTCCCTCCACCACCCTGAGCTGCTTTCTTTGCTGCTTTCTCTTGTAATGCTTTTGCATCCCTTCACACGAATACACACAAAGTTACGCACCATAAAGAATATGCCCAGAGCTTCAAAGTTCAAATTGCTACAAAGGTTTTCACAACCACATTGCAACGCATTTGCTGCCAATTTTCTCCACGTTGGTAATCCTCTAATGCAAGGATACACGAGAAAAGTTGGCGTGTACAATACACTTGTATTAGTATTCTATATATAATTCAATTAATTAATTATTAATATTTTTTTTATATTTTATAGAATGTATTGAACATTTCCTTATTTTAAAGAAGTTCTCTGTAAAATTATTATTTGACCGAAACTTGATGAAGGTTATCAAAAAATATTTAATTTATTAAAAAATATTATAATTTAGATATTTATAAATATATTATTTAAATTTTAATATTTATTTATACTTTAAAAAATTAACTTACTTCATAAATGCCTACAAATTAATATTTGGATTACGCAGTATCACATTCTATATAAAATGTTTCAAACAATGAAATTTTGTAAGATTAGCTCTATATAGTGTTTTTCCTAAAAAATTTTAAAAATTTCTAGTACCCGCCGAACCCGAACAACATAGCGGTAATCATAACGCACGGTAACCGGCATTTGCCGGTATTTTTTCACAATTTTGGTCGTTATAACTGCGACCGCAACCGCAATTTAAAACATTGTTTATGAGATTGTAAAGATAAAAAGAAAGAAAATGGAGAAGAATAACCTTTCTCTTCGCTGTTCAGGGGTCAACCCATCGTTCTTAGGTTGTTTGGCTTTTCCACCAGATCTTGCCTGAGCCCTTACACGATCTTGTTCCCTCTGGTTACCGCGTTTGTTTCAGTTAAGTCCAAACAACGGATTCGCCATCACAAATAACAGAAACCCAAACACCCCCTCTAAAGGTAAAACAAAATATGAATTGCAATTTTATCGTTTGGAATGAAGGCAGGGAAATTAAAATTTTCCAAATAGAATTCAGCTATTAACTTCCTTCACAGTCGATTAAGGAAAAGAAACAACTTGAAATTGAGATTTTCCTCATGGAAGGATATGAGTCATTGTTGAATGTGTCTTCAACAACCAAACGAGAACGTGAAGATCAGAACCAGACGAAGCGCCCTGAATGAAAGAAAGAATGCAAAGCAAATTACGAATTGTGAGAGTAAATGAAAAGAAAAAGAAAAAGAAAACAATTTTTTGAGGATGGTACCTGAAGATACGAAGAGAAATGAAAAAAGAATGGCTGAGAGAGAGAGAGTGTGTGAGAGAGAGAGAGAGTATTTGTGAACTAGGGAAGGAGAGAGAGGTGACTAAAATAGTGTGGGAGTAGAATTGGAATATAGAATGGAAGAGTCTAGAGAGAGCAGAGAAGCACGCCACAGCATATAATATATAAAGTAAAATAACTGGCAATGACATAACGCCGCAACTTAACATGTTCTCCAATCCCGTCTATTTTTAACATGGTGCTTCCTCCCATCCCATGCATCTTACCAAGAATAAGATATCTTATTTATATTTATTGATAAGTAATTTAATATATTTAATAGTTATTTTTTAATGTAAAAATATTCTTTTAAAAAAATTAATTCAATTTTTTTAAATTTTTATTAATGTAAAGATACCCTCTTTTGTTTTCTTAGTGACATCCAGGTTGTTCTTGCTCCAGTGATATAGGAATTCTAATCCTTCAGCTATCAAGTTGAAAACACCCTTCTAGTTCCACCTTTACGCATTCTCTCTACAAAGTAAGAAAAAGCAATGCGACCAAAATTCCAAACATTGATGTTCAAGAGTGTTTTGCGCATATCCATATTAACAATGGCTAATCAATTGCTTGTCTCGCACATTAGGAAGTTATAATCAATTAGAAAAAAATAAAAATTAAAAATTAAAAATAAGTTGTAAATTAGCTAAAAAGACCAAAATATTCTTAGAATAGGCCTAGAATGATGATACAAGTTGGACAAGAAAATGATCATAGAAATTTTTGAAATTTTTATGGTAAAATATTGGACCAAATGACGTTGTTGTCGTCGTTCTAGATCCAACCCACAAATAAAAAATTCAAACCAATTTTTACAAATTCAGCACTTATAGTGATGTGAAAGGGCTAGGCAAACAAGCCAAATTTTTCAATTTTGTGATTCTATCTTAACCAATCCAATTGACATAGTTTTGACATGAAAAGGGGACCAAATTTGCCAATAATTGAGCAAGGAATCAGCTAAAATGCAGTAAGTCAATAACAAAGAAAGCTTAGTTTACTAAAACTCCTTGAAAATAATATAGAGTTGTTAATAGTTTAATCCCTAACTAAACTTAAGCAAATGTCAACCAAATTCAGCCAATAAATAGTATTATGTGAGAAAATCTAAAATGGGTAACCAAGAACTAAAGGCAAACTAAGAGGGTACATTTAGGCCAACTAGATAACATCATAGGGGTCCAAAATATTCACTTTGAGCATGATTATTGGGAACCACTTTTCACCATGATAAAATTTGAATTTGGGAAAGTCCCAACAGTAAAGTTACTCTAATTTAACCCCTCTAAATGGTCGTGAACTCCCTGCCTCATAAAATTCAAGAAAAAAATTGAAAACATTTCCCAAAGACAAGGGGCCAATTTCACATATAAAATGAAGCAAACTTGAAGACTTAGCCAAAATTCCTAAATCTAGTCAAACCAAACTCTTTTAAACACTTGAACACATCCAAAACATACCAAAAATAAATCCCACCACTCATGCATGTCACTCTCCAAACCAACAAAGTAGGAAAAACTCTAAAAACACCAAATAACCTCACCACCAAATTAAGCAAAAGAACTTCAACATTTGAGAACCTTTTTTGGCACACTTAAAGCTGACTTAAAAGGACAGTAAAGATGATCAAACCATACCAAGAAAAAGAGGAGGAAGAGGAGATCAACACACCCTTGCAACATCACCCAAAAAGACAAAGACAAAATCAAGTAAGGGAGCAGAATATAGTTCATAAATTGGAAAATACTTTTGCTAATTAATTTTTAAGTTAAAGAGAACCCTTAACCCTTTATATTGAATAAAAATTTTGTGAGTCTAGTTGATACATGAAAATAAAATTGATTAAAACAAGAAAATCCACGGAAATCATTAAAAATAGTGAAAACAAAGAATTCTTAAGAAAAACCTTAACAAACTGCAAATGTGTATTTTGAAAGGATTTTATTGATAAATTTGCTTGATATGTATTATTATCATGATATTATGATAATTATATGTGAATTCATGTGTTGGATTTGTTTGAACATTCTTTTAAAATTTTATGCAAAATTAGTGCTTTTTGTTATAAACTGTTTGTTATTTCTGTAAATATATTTTTTAATGCATGATCTGAGTTCTAATATTTGGTTTGACCTTTTTATGGCATAAATACACCAATCTTAATTAAAAAATCATGATTAGACTTTAGTAGATCATAAAAAAGAATTTTTGCAAAAATTTTAGAAGGTTTATGGTTGTGAGATAGTTATAATTGTTTTTGAGTTATTTTTAATTTTAAAAAATTCTAAAAATCATGAAATTGTTTCTAGAATATCAAAACATATTATTTTATTATTATGGATATTTTGGATTTATTTTGAATTTAAATAATTTTTAAATGTATTTTTGAAGATTTTGGGTAAAAGAGCTAAAGGAAAATGATCTAAAATAAAAATAACTAAGAAATAATTTATAGACTTGTGGTCATTTTTGGAACCTCTAAAGTATGAGAAGCATATGAAGTTGACTAAGTTATTGAATTAAATTTGAAGGATTAGATCTTTAAATAAGAAAATACCATAATTGGACCATAAATAGGCTTAAAAAAAAATTTTAAATAATTAATCACATGAGTGGTAGGACCAAAGGAATGTTTTTTACCATATTGAGATTTGGACAATAACTTAGAGGCAAGAGACAAATGTGATGGACAACTTGAATTCATCAAGTTTTGGCAAAAGGACCTATTTGCAATTAACATAAAGTAAAAGGACTAAATTTTAAATAATGTAAAATATGAGACAACCTTTTTTAAAAAAAATATTTTAGTAATTTATTCATGTATATAGTTAAATTGTGAAAAAAAAAATTCAATGGTTTTACTTTATTTTAATTTAAATTGAATTAGTTATGATTTTTCTAAGTTTTTGTTACATAAAAATAGTATTCTAGGAGCAGTATGCCTTGATTCAATTTCGGTTTAATATATATGTAGCATTATTTTATTTTTATTTTTATATAAAATAGACTTCTTAATGGGATTCTTCTCACTGATTTCACTTGATATGAATTTAAAACAAAATAGATATGAATTTCTAAATATTATAATATGTGTAAATAATTTTCTAAGAACAGCTCACTCTAAATTCTTTTCGTCTTAAAATTCATGCATAGTGTTATTTTATTTATATTTTTTACAAAATTATACTTCATAAGAAAAATATGCTCACTAAGTTTACTCAAATTGGAGTTAAAATAAAATATTTATGATTGTCTCAAGATACTATTGTATGAAAGTAATGTTTTGTGCATGTTACTCGTTTTTAAGGGTATAAATGGCATTATTCTAATAATATTATAAAATGTAATATTACAAATAATCAAAATCTTAAACTAATTTTACTTTATACATTAAAGGAAAATTTTCATAATTTTAGCATTTTATGAAAATCCTGACAATAAAAGGGGAATTGAGCAGAGAAAAGGGGTTGAAAAAAACAATAGGAGGGGGTTCAAGCAGAAAGGAGACGACTTGCATCATTTGCATTCCATTGTGTCACAGCCCAATAGTCATTGTTAATTTCTTCTTGGTATTTCTATTAAATTTTTGGTTCATCATTACATCTACAAAACATCAACCTGCATCTCTTTGAAGCTCGTACACATTTACAAGCTTAAATGAGTCTTTACGACGTTGGATTTTACGATTTAAAATTATTCTACATGTGAGTAGTATATGCCTTTTAATATATGCCAAGGGAATCTTTAGTTTGAACATAAAATCATTACCTTGAGCAATTTTTTAAATATTAGATATTTTGATGGACATAGCTCTTTCCATAAAATAGAGAATAGCTTATTCTGATTGTTTTAGATTAATAAATCTGTGACTTATTGAAAATATGACATCACTTAAATGTTTTTTTTTTTGTTAGTTGATTACCCCTTGAATAATTTTATTTTTTGAGTTAGGATGATTCTCTCAGAGCTTAAATAAATGCAAATTTTATTTTAATTTTTTATGAGACTTTTTTTTAATTAATAAAAGATTAATTCATTAATTTAAACTAACCTAATAAATATGTTAAATACTTATTTCTTATTAAATTATTTAAACTTTTTGTAAGATGTTAGTTTGTATACATGTTCACCCAATATAAATTTTATATATTTTTACTCTACATTTTATGTATAATGTGTTGGTTGTAACACCCCATATTTATTAAAATTATTTCTTTGATATAATTATAAAAATATCATTAATTGTTTGAGTACACTAAGTAAAAGATCAATAAGTATATAATAAATCTTTGTGCATGTAAATTTTTAAATTAGAACTTCAATGCACACGTTTAAAGAAAAGCTGAAATGTTATATTAACAATTAGTCATTAAATATTATACATATATTTTCTAATCATCCTTCATAATAAATTTATCAAAGGGCTTTAACTCCCAATTAAACACTTTCATCAATATAATTAAATAAGGTAGATAACTTTGATTAGAAACTTAGTCAATAATATTATTACAGTCATTCCAAATAAACTAAATTTTTGTATAGCAATATTTTTTCTATCATTCCTTGCGAGTATGATCCTAAAACAGATCGACCTTCTTTACTTGAAAAATAGTTGTAAGGGTGAGCATCCCTTGCCCACTAAAATTCTTAATTTATAAAATAATGAAATTAATGTAGAAAATATTTTCAAAACCTCATATATTAAATTAGGAACATTCCATTTCTAACAAATTGATTTATCAATTATATCTAGAGTACAAGTATTCCTACTTTTTCTAGTTCACACATGTAACCTAACTTCTTTTGTTATTGAAAGATAGTTAATCCATTCACATCAATTTCATTCAAAACTTAACTT
Source organism: Abrus precatorius (assembly GCF_003935025.1). NCBI lineage: Eukaryota > Viridiplantae > Streptophyta > Magnoliopsida > Fabales > Fabaceae > Abrus > Abrus precatorius. The sequence goes on along the minus strand of NW_020874439.1, from coordinate 9,456,261 downwards.
ATCAATTAAACATACAATAATAAAACAAGAAAACACATCACTTTACGCTTAACATTTTATCATTCAACACATATACATCTGAAGTAACTTAATTATAAAACATCTTATTATTGTTTTATCTCATGGCTTTTGCTAAGAATTTGATTCCAATGATTTCAAATAAACTCAAAACTTTTCTTTATACCAAAAATTCATTTTTACCATATGGTTTCATAAAAATTTTATAGATTATTACTAAAACAGGTTACTCTATTCTCATGGAGTCACTATCTATAGAAATAGAACTAAGGCTCAAGAATATTCCTCTTACCTGGAAATGGGTCTAAGAACTAGATTCTTCATGGGCTCTGCGGAGAAACTCCACGTCTCAAATTGTACCAAAACTTATATTTTTATCCAAAAACAAGGGAATAAAAATGAGGGTGTTACATTGGTCACTTTTTGAGTAAAAGAATAATGTTACATTCTCTTGTGGAGAAGATATCCTGCATTTCCTTGAGACATGTGCAAATATTTAATTAACACTCATATAGCATAATAGTATATGATCTATTAAGGGCAAGGTATAGCGTTATGATGTTATTTTTTATTATCATTCTCTCTTAAACAATTTTTTTTATTTTTTATCTTATATTTAAATATATTTAATTAATTAAAAAATTATTTAATTTAACTAATGCAACAATTTATAACATTAACATATAATTTCTCTATCATCATGTGTTATATATTGATAATGCCTATATGTACCGACGTTACCTAAGTCTTATGCAATAAAAAATCTAATACGTTATAACTTTAATCAATTAAATAAATAGTTGTAATTGATTAAATATAGTTTGTTTAGGTATTTTTTTTCTTTTAATTATGAAATTATTAATTGATTTATTGAATTAATTTAAATAATTATTTAAGCGCAGCGATTTATAACGTTATTATGTAGCGTCTCTATTTTTACTCGTTTTAAATTGTTAAGATCTTTTATACACCAATGTTACCTTGAGCCTCATGCAATACAAGCTTATCCAATGATTTTTTAAAATTTTTATTAATTAAATAATTATCTTTACCAATTAATTTAAATATATTTTTCATTTCTCTTCTTAAATGTTATTCATTTCACTAAATACAATTAAGTTTAAGTCATTATTATTATTATTATTATTATTATTATTATTATTACTTTGATAAATTAAATTTATTTCTTCATTTTATTATACAAATTTTTGCAGTATCGATGTGTGAATTAAATTACTTTTGATTGTCCAAAAATCATAAGAGATTTATATATAACTTACTCTATCTTAAATTTTTTTTCAACATTAATCATAAGTTAAATATAAATTCAAATATTTCATTTGCAGATAATGTTTTTAACGATTTACAGTACAGTTGTGTGATCTTCCTTCATCTTCCATATTATTTCTCTTACGATACATGTATAATCGCATTATCTTATATCTTAAACATTATAATCTTATAAAAATAATTTTAATTTCAAAATAAACTTTAATTTACTAAAATTAATTTTAATCAACCAGCTTCATAATTTTTAGATAAAACTATATGACTTTGAGTTCTCTATTGCAGTTGAGAATACATAAAAGCGGGAATTGGACTTGTCAAGTCAAAACAATTTTTAAAATAATTTTTTTAACATTTTAACAAATAATTTGTTTCCTTTTAAAATAAAAATAACAATAATTATTCTTTAGGAATTAAATAAATATTTTTTAAAATTAAAATAAATTTTCACAATTAATCTTTATTTAAATAGACATTGTATAATGTTAATACCTTCCCTACACGTAAATGACTTTCAAACTCATTTTTTGTTTCAAAGATCATATTATTTTAAAAGTTTTTCAAGGTTTTCTTAAAATAAACTTTAGTGGTGACTCCTCTGATTTTTTAGAAAATATTTTTACGACTAAAAGATACTTTTCTTAAACACGTTTTTGTCGTACTGTTGTGATTGTCTAGTTGTGACAACCATATAGAAATTTACATATATTTTCTGATAATCTTGCCTCAGTGAGACCTGGTCCAAAGAGCTCCTCATTTTCCTGTGCCATCTCGCCTATGCAAGATACCTTCTCGCCTAAGTAATAGTACAGTTGGGTCAATATTATCTATTTTCTCATAAGCGAGACTCAACTCACCTGAGTAAGAATACTTTGCAGCGAATGGTCTAAAAGATCAGTCTCGCTTGAACCAGATCTCCTGCAGTTTTAAAAAGTTTAGAATTTTCTATTTTAAAAACAAATATAATAAAATACAATAATAAAAATAAAAGTGTTACAGGACCAAGAGAAAATTAATCAAGCTCAAAGAGAGAACTATGTGCATATCAAACATGTTAAACATCAAGAAAAGAATCATATTGTGTACTTCAATCACATTAAGACAACAATAAGGAAAGGGGTGTTATCAATTAGATTAGGATAAAAATCCTCATAAAATGCTCAAACTTTGAATATGTGGGCTAATTCAACATAGAGTAGAAAAGTAAGGAACTTAGCTAATTATCAATTTCCTAAAAATAATCTCTAATTCAGTAACTATCACTTAATATGCTCTTTTATCTCAAAAAATTGGGTTCCTTGAGTACAAAAGTTTCAAATTATCAAAATAAAGGGAGCATAAGAATTCACTTAAGAACATATAATAAGAAACATATTATTGGATAAATACACCCCTTTATACGTAAAGTGTAACATTGTCCTCAATGTTAAAAAGAGAAGGAAAGGAAAACTAAATGCAATGAAGGAAAGAATGAACATTCGCAGTTTAACCCCTTCTTACTTTCATGTTCCACGAGATGTATGAAGTTAGAAAGAAAACGAAAGTTTTGGGACCACAAAATCTTGATGTTGAAGTATGAGGTATAGTGATTGGATACGTGTTTGGTTAGATTTGAAAATTTTGAAAAATGAAAGGATGTTAACATGTTGGAAGATCTAGGAAAGAGAACTTTTACACATTGAATGCGAGTGGGACTTCACGTTGAATGCTTACATGGAGGAAGATAAATTATCCAAGTGAAATAGTCTTATAAGGACTTGTGAATGACTTGGAACCTTTTGCTTCTTCTTTTTTGTCACATTTACTTTCCTTGTTTAGAAAGTTCCTCTTGTCAAACATCTTGAATAAGTTCTGTTGACTTAATTTTATTCAATTTTTACTTTAGAATTTTATTTTCTTCTACTTTTTGACAAGATCCCTATGGTTTGATTCACAACATTTTCCTATGTTACTTGATCAAATTTTAATCTTGTTGTAATGATATGTTTCAAGTTACTTCCTTTTTCCTAACCAAGACATTGTTTGAGGATAAACAAATCTCAAGTATGAGGAGGTTAATAAGTCTATATTTTGTCATGATTTTAGAGCCCATATTTACATGCGTGACCATTATTTTATTAGAATTTTGTACTAATTTTTTTTATTAATTATGCAATTTAGTATGAAAATGTCATAATGAGATTTTGGGCTTCAATTAGATGAAAAATAGGGCCATGCCACAATAAGCACGTCCATTCCTTAGCAACCAGCACGCTCATGCTTTGAAACCTATACACGGCTATGCATATTGGTGAGCACAACTATGCTTGCCTTTGAGATATCCAACTTTAAAAAAATATTAGGGTTTTGAAATCCTATTTAAAGAACCTCATGGACAACAAGTTAGACATCTTCATGTCGAATCTTAGTTTTGGCCAATTGTTAACGACTATTGGAGCTTTAAGAGCGTGTCTTGGGATAAAAAAAAAACCTTTCTCCATCTCTTCTCTATTGGAGACTCATTTAGTTTGCATTTACTTTTCAAATGGTCGTGGATTGGTTTATTATTATTTTAGTTTCTATTACATTATGTCTAGCTAAATTCATAGATAAAATAATGGTAGATCTTTCGCATGACTCTATGTGACCTTTATGCTTGATAATATTTTCAATTTTCTTTCTTGATTGATGTTTATCCTACTATGCTATATTTGTATGTTCAAAATTGATAACTCTTAAACATACCATAATTAATTATATTTTATGCGACTGTATCACATATAGTTAATAGATCTATAGGGTAAAACGAGACAAAGAATTAGGTGGATCAAGATTTGTTCTTCTCTTTCAATCATTATTAAATTAATAATTCGCAGACTCTTTATGTTTTTTCTTCCTTTTACATGACTATTGGGAGTAATAACTTAGAGAAAAAACTGTCAACATTGTATGATTATTAGAAGTTAATAGCTTTTGTACGAGTGCTTGACAATAATAAAGAAATCGTAATTATAATTAATCTAAAAATAAACATAGAGAAGTGTAAAGGTAAAACTATATGTCTTAGAATTATTTTTGATTAGTTTATTATCAAAGGTTGCAGTATTTTAATTCATCTTAATTACTTTTATATTTGAATCCTTGTTTTAATGAATTTTGTATATCTTAAGTTCAAACAATTGAATTAAAATATTCTTGGTAGTTGGAAATAAATCTCTATGGGACAATATTTATGAAATTTATTTTAGAAATTCTTTATTACTTTTTAACAGATACACTTGCTCACGAATAAAATGACATGTAAATGGCTTGAAACCTTTTGCTTCTTTCTTTTGTCATGTATACTTTTCTTGTTTAAAAAGTTTCTCTTGTCAAATGTCTTGGATAAGTCCTAATGGCTTTATTTTTTTACTCATTTTCCTTGTCTCATAAATCAAATTCCTCTTAATTTTATCTAATTTTTATTTTAGAATTTTATTCTCTTCTACTTTTTGACAAGATCTTTATGGTTTGGTTCACACCATTTTCCTATGTTACTTGATTAAATTTTACTTTTCCATTGAAGTTCTAATTCTTTGTTATTCCACATGTGCACTTTAACTCCTTATCTTTCTAATCTCTAAAAATTTTCAATTTAAAATTATTTATTTCTAGAGATACACAAGAGCAACAATTAGACTTATTGATTTAAAATAAAATTTTCAAACCTTTTTATCTTGCTTTTTTTAAATAAATTCTTTTTCTCTTTTATTTAAAATAATAATAAACTAAATTTTATTTTAATTAAAAATAAAATATATTTTAAGTCAATTTTATTTCTGTAACAATTAATTAGAAGCAACCATTTAAAATAATTATTACCTTTAATATGTTGTCGAAGTCAACGCTGAATGAATTGATTAAAACCTAAATAATGCATAAAGCATTGTGCACAGCCATGACTCACCTGCAGAAGAGAAATAAAGACAACAAGGTGACACGCCCATGAGACCCAACACCTAACTACTGCAGCAACTATGCATCTTTTGGTAGCCTTTTATAATGCCAAGCACCCCACCACGTATCATTCTATGTCTCATCGATGATTTGATTCTCCTTTTTAATTTTGTTGCATATTTCAACTCTTGTTATTTACTTGTATTTTTAAATACACTTTTTTAATTAGAAATTGTAAAAATACGAGTAAAAATTATTAAATTAAAAAGAAAATTAAATATTAGTAAAATTTTAATATATTTTAATCAATAACAAAAATACGTTACTAATTTTTTATTTTTCATCAATGAATGTTATTTATTTCTTGAGGTTTTCTTTCTCAAAAATAAATGAATTAAGATAAATCACATACACACTCTTTGAAGTGTAATAAAATTTCGCTTGATATTTTTCTTTCATTTTATATATTACTTTAATCTTTCTGATTCATATAACAGTATAAAAAAATTAAAATGATTCTGTAATACAGAAAATTTGTAATATTTTATTATTACATAAATCAAAGAGGGTTTATATAACATAAAAAGATAAAAAAAATATTGAATAAAATTTTATTAAACATCTAGACTTAGTGTGGTCAATCAATTATACCAATGAAAGTAGTGCACATGGCATATCTCACATACGTGCGTGGCTCTCATTCTGTTGGGGACCCAAGGCATCCAAGGCATTCATGTCCCTCCCATTTCTTTTGTCTTCAACTTTGCTTTGTGGGTCTCATTTGAAAGCTCCTACTCACAAAATTTATTATCTCATCCATAATCTTTATCTTTTTTTTTTTTTTCACTCTGTTTTACAAAACTTTTCTAATTTTTCTTGTATTCCCTAGTGAACTTCTTCCTAATCCAATAAATTAATTTATAAAATTGCGAGTGCAATTTATTTTTTTAAATTATAAAAATATAATTCCTGTTTTTAAAATTATAGAGCATTGGTTATTTTATTTTATTTATTTTTATTATGTTTAAGACTAATTAACTATTATTTGATGGTTGATAAATGTAATTTTATAATTTTTAGTGTTTAATTAAGTGATGCCCATAATTTTTAGAATTAATGCATCTTTATTAATTTCTTTCTTGTTCAAATTTTCTTTCTAAAATTATCATATCATATGTTATTATTACCGTGGTTATTAGAACTGGACTAGTCATTGAATTGATAAAGACACTAATTTAAACTGTGATTCAACATGGTTGAACTGATAATAATTAAATAATATAACATATATAATATTCATAATTTTATACGACAAAACATAATACACAAACCAAATCAAATATAAAGTTCAAAAGAAATTATAATATCTTGACGCTAAATATAAATAAAAATAAATAATATTTTTAAGTATTATTACAATCATTAATATTAAATTCTTTGTATCCCAGTATATTAGCTTCTCCCCTTAATCCTGCAATATGTTAGCGCCCTTGTCGAAGCAATGTCATGCAGAGGAGAGTTGCATCGTGCCAGAGTAGTGTTGCACAATAGCATCATACAGGGGTTGTCAGAGCAGCGTTGTGGGGGCAAAGCAACAACGTCGCACAACATCACAGTGCAGAGGCAAATAAGGAATGATCCATTTTTTGGTTTTGTGGTTTAGAAGTGAAAAGAAAAGAAAAGAAAAAAACCGATGACAAGGGATTTAGTTTTGACTTTTAATTTAAAAAATATATATTTTAAAACTTTTATAAAATTATTTTTTTTAAAATAAAATAAAATTTATTTGATAATTTAATTTTTAAATTTTTTTAGTTAAATTTTTATTAGTTTTAGAATGAAAACAAAAATATCTGACTAGTAATTCTGTTTTTTAGTTTTAAAAATTGAAAATAAAAAATTATTTTTAAAAGTAGTTTTTAAAATTTACATAATAAATGAGTTTTTTTATTTTTTATTTTTAAAAGTAAAAAACTATATTTAAAAAGAGAAAATAAACAACTTTTAAATAATCATTTTTTTATAATTTTTTTAATTATTAATTTATTTTAGTTTTTTTTTCACAGCTAGTTACATGATTTCTCTTTAATAATGGATGATCTAATTTTGATCATATAAATTATTACTCTCTTTTGCATGTGTATGTTAATATATATATATATATAATCTCATACAGTGTTCAAGTTATAATAGAATTTTTTTAAGGTTTGCAAGTGTTTAACGAAGATTTTACATGACAAATGCATATGTTAACATGTAATGTTAATTTTAATATATTAATAAAATAAATTATTTTATTTTTGTGTATGTGTATATAATCTTTACCTTCTTTATCAATATCATTTCCAAGTAAAAAGACTTTTTTAAAAAATATAACTTCATATTATAGGAAAGAGATGATTGAATCTTGAATGGTTGGAGGTTGGAGAGGTGAAAGTGAAATATCATAAATTACTTTTTCCTCCACTAATATAAAAAATAGAAGATGACCCAAGATGTGTAATTGTGGTATAGAAGTCTCTTTGTTGACATTATGGATAAACATAATCCATGTCAAAATTTCTAACCTATAATGTTCAAGACATGATACATTCTAATTTGTAATTTTATTTGTAATTTCTAACCTATAATGTTTAAGACATGAAGAATATGGATGCTTTGTAGAAGAAGAAGAAATTTCTAATGGTGGCTCTTAGGATGTCATGGTTGTTGATGTTTGCTCTTGCTTTCATGGTGGCCAAAGGGTAGTGTCAGGATTTGATTAGGAAGTTGTTTTTATTGTTATGTGGATATTTGAAAAAATATGTAGTCCTTTTGCTAAATGTATTGTACTTAGTAAAAGAAATATCAATCTCTATGTGTAATGGAATGCTTTATACATGAACCTAAATGCAATGGAATGCTTTGTAGCTCACTTATTAGAATATTTTGTGTCTAACTCTAATTTGATACAAAATTTTAGTTACCATGGTTATTTGATTTTTTATATTGAATTTGTAATCAGTACATTAGTTAAACCATAAATCTAATTTAGGTAAATCTCAGAATATATATAATTTAAATACAGGTTTTGAAGGCATTGATATTATGAACATGTTTTATAACAATAAAATAGTTTATAACAATATAAAGAAAAATATTGATTGTATTTCATTAGACAAAGAGCAAAACAATTGTCTAATAATGTAAATCGAAATTCAATTTAAAATATAAAATAAACATCTAATACTTTGTCATTACTTGCAAAACAAAAAAATATCACCATGACCTTACTAAATAAGTATAAAATATCCCTATAAAATTATAAATTTTTAAATACACCATATGGTTTGTGATTTTTTGGTATCATGCACTTGTTTACGTTTTTGCTCCCAACATTAGTACATTCTTTGAAAATGCATTAAGAGTAAATCCTTTAGTTGGTACTCCAAGATTGATTATCTCTGCAATTTGAGATGGGTGTGTAAATGCTTTAGCAACTAGTCTATGATTATTATTTTTTGCACTTTATGATGATTTTTTTTTTTTTGTAGCATTTTTCTTCTGTGTAGTCAACAACTAACTAGTCAAGCATATTTATCCATTAAAACTTAAAAAAAAAGGATAAAAATCACCCTTATTTCCTTTTTTAGGTATCAATCTCTTAGGTATAGTCTTTCATTTGCATGTCCTATTTAGATTACTTCTCTTAAGCTGATCATCCACACATTTATTTAATAATAATTGTACAATTTGGATTACATCTCCTAAACTCTTATGCATTAGGCCGTCAAATTATTGTATTACTCACATGTAGTCCATTCAATCATGTCAATGGCTTTTCTCTTGGCCATATATACTTAGTGTTTAAATAATTTAATCTCTCATTTGCATCACCAATCAATTCATTTATCTTTATCTTTGGATATGCCTTAAGGTATATATGAACTTCTTAGCAAGAAAACTTATTTTTTACAGTCCTGCGGCAGGTATGAGTTTTAGTAAAATTGACAACTTGAAAATATTTAAAGATTGTGGAATTTGAAATCCTAAAATAGAAAAGGAAACATTCCATACAATTTACAACCATCATTTTTTTCACTTTTTTAGGCACACATTTTTTATGCACAATAAATGTACTCCTTAATTTCCTCCTTCTCCTTCATGCATCTTAAATCTAGGAATTTTTTTTTTCTAATAGCACCTTCATCTTCATGATTATTTGGACTATGTAAGTCTTCTAAATCACCATTTTCATCATCAAAATCATCAACATTTCTTAATGGCTTAAGATCCACTTGCAGATGTTGCATCAACCTCAACATTATTCACTTCATTCCCTTTAGCAAATAGTGGTATAGGCTTCCAATTGTCATCAAAATCACTATTACCCAATGATGTATTGTTATCATTGTCCAGTTTATCTCCTAACTTGCTAACAAAGTTTGCATCATCTTCAAATTTTATTCTCCAATTGGTGATTGCTAATATTCATTTCCTTCAATTTCACTATCTAACTCCACTCCCTCCATATATTCTGCTTTTATTGGCATTTGTATCAAAACATGGTTCAACAAATATAGGAGTATCAATTAAATGCCCCACAAACATTTCTACTATCTTAGTTCCTTTGACATTCTTTGAAAAGTTCAACACCTTATTATTACAATTTATTATTACAATTCAGTGATCTCAAACCATCAATAAGGTCGAATTTTGGATCTTTATATCATAAGTACTTGAAGAAGGGGTACTCAATGCTTTTTATTAACTTTATCAACTCAATATAAAAAATTTCATTTGAGTCTCTTTCTCAATTAGTTTCTTCCACTTTTTTATCTACATATAAGAAGGGATGTTCCACAAACAACCCACCATGGTGTATCTTTAATTGAATGACATGATGTACACTTAGTCTACAAAATACAATAAAAAAAGTATTTTAAAATATAGAAACCACATTTTTAATCCAAAATATCATACATCGGGGACTGTTAAAATTGAAAAACCCTAAATCATTTGAGTTATGACCATATATGTGACTTCTCCCAATGCATGAAAAGTGAATAAAAAATTATGTACATTGACACATAATTTTTTGGCAACTTTCAACCCTCCTCTTGAAGAATTCTTTACCATACTTTTCTTTTATGTGTGTGGATTGCTAAATTGAGATTTTACTTTTCTCTCTCTTGTACTTCCTCAATAAGCTTTCTTACTCTTTAAAAATGTTATTCTTTTATAAGTAAGTTTCCCTATAATCCTTCCACTCTATTCAACAAATTTATGCCATACTTTTTTTAGTTTAAAGTTTTCTTAGACATAAATTATAAATAAAAGAATTTCAACCTGTAACCTTAATATTTTAACACATCACATATAGGTATAATTTTATTAAAATAAAATAATTATATTTTAAATAACTTAATAACTAATAATTCTTATGGTTAAACACATTAGCACTGTAAATGTCCACATCATTACATTGTTAAAAATTAAATGTCAAATTAAAAAAAATGAAAATTTTTTAATAAAAAAATTAGAAGAATAAAATCACTAAATTAAAAGTGTAGAGATTAAAATCCAACAAATTGAAAAGTTGAAAAACTAAAAGTCCAATTAAATTTTTATATTAATATATTAATTTATATCTTTTATTTAAAAATATTTATTTTAATATTTATTTAAAGTAAAAAATTTATTGACTCAACTTTTTTTTTCTATAACTCCATTTTTCACATAATTCCTTATAAAATTTTATTATTCATTTAAGTGAATTTTTTTTCATTATTTTTGCTCTTTCTTTATTATTTTTTCTTTTATTTGTTTCTTTTCGTCATTCATTTTGAATTTTTTTCTCTCATTTGCTTAATTTTTTTCTGGTTCACTTGAATAATTGTTTTCCCTCATTTTCACATTTTCTTACTTAACTTTTCGCCTCACTTGCATAATCTTTTTCACAAATTTTACGTTCTTGGTCACATATATTAAATTTCTATTGTGATAATAATTCCCTATATACATGAAATCTGAGTTACTAAGTTAAGATTATATGTATATTTTTAGTCGGTGTTATTTACAAATAACATTTTATAAAATATTGTCTGCGTTCTATATTATAAACTCTTGGTAAAATAAAATAATTGTTAAAATTTCCATCAAATTTGATTAAAATACACTTAAAATGTAGGTTTTATTATATCATTTAATTTATAAATTATTATATTACTAAAATATTGTTAACCTTTAATATACTTATTTGAAAAATTATATCACAATATTTTAAAATTATTTTTAATTCACAATTCTTTCCTAAATTCATTGGCACGATATCCGAAATTAAATCAGCTTAATATATTATTTATTTGTCTTTCCTTTGTCATTTTCTATTTATCTTTTGCTTTTCCGCTTTTGCTTTTGTTTTCTCAGAAAAAGAAAGTTCTCCAAACAGAAACGTTGACTCATTGCTTATCTTCATCCCATTAACTACTTGCAAGTGTAGCAACCTACCGCTTCTTGCTTGCCCGAAAAAACACTTTTACCTCATAAATTCTCCATCAAACGAACAATCCTTTCCTTAATACCCATTCTACAATTTGCCAAACCAAATCTCAACCCATTCCTTAATCAATTACCAAAGCCCCCAACTTTTCCAGGAAAATTTCCCTGGAAATTTCATTCTCTATATTTTCTCAAGAAAGTTGCTAGCAAATTTTCTCGGAAAATGGAAGGTCGCCGGAGGGTAACGCTCTATGATCAAATGACAGCTGGAAACAGTAGTAGCCGAGACTCGCTAGCCAGCTTGATGCTCGACGACGTCGTTTTCAAGAAGACCGAAGCCGAAGGGAGCCGCAGGCTGAGCCGAAGCGGAAGCCGAACCCTCCAAGACATCATCTACGAAGATGAACCCAACAACAACAACAACGTCAAGGATCATCGCAAGCCGTGGCAAGCCTTGAAGGACAAGCTTCGGTTCAAGCACACTAACGTTAATGATAATGTTAACACAACAACGTTGCCATCATCTCAAGCTCGCCTTGACTCGGCCGCATCAACTCAGCACAACTCGGCCGCACAACAACAAAACGACGTCATCGAGGAAGACGTTAACGATTCAGATCCGACAACCCAACTGGAGTCTCCGGTCGACAACCCTGTCGCCGGCAGCGACTCCTCCGACGAGGGAAACAACCACGCGCCGGCGGGGATGTCGCTGATGGATTTGTTAGAGGAAACGGAGCAGGAAATGGATTTGTATAGAATGAGTGATGATGATGACGTTGAAGAATATGGCAAAGAAGAAGAAGGGGGTGGCGCAGAAGAAAAGGGTGGTGTGGTGGAGTATAATTGCTGCGTGTGCATGGTGAGGCATAAAGGTGCGGCGTTTATACCGTGTGGACACACGTTTTGCAGGATGTGTTCTAGGGAGATTTGGGTGAACAGAGGGAATTGCCCTCTCTGCAATAATTTAATTTTGGAAATTCTTGATATATTTTGAACACGATAATTATTTTTAAGAGTGACAATGTTAGCAACCCGATTGTTGAATGTATTTTTTTTTTAACATTTTTTATTATTGGTTAAAGTTTATTTTCAATAGATTCTAATTAATAAGAAAAAAATGTGTTTGAAAAATATTTTATAAAATATATTGTAAGATGGAAGGGTTTAGGCCTTTGAGAGTGAATTATGGATGATTTTACTATCTCATTGTTTACTCTTTTAACGTTTTTCATGGGTCACGAGATGATTCAAAATTAAGGTATCAAGGATTGTTGTAGTGTGGTCCTGCTTAGTTTAGGACCACCGGTGATCCACCTGTTTTATCTTCATATAACAAGTTGTGATATTATTTTCGGTATCGTGGTGCAGGGAAGTTGATGATGTTAGGAGAATGACACTGCAAACCTAATCTAAGAGGACAAAACAATGTTTTATTGGTGATCGTTTTTCTTACACTTTTCAACCATGACTTTTTACCACAAAACATTGTTCATCATTTCTTTAATGCTCTAAACAATTTTTACGGCATACAATCCCTTCCGAGTCTGGTTGATTTGAGACGAGAGGAAGACCCGTTAAGACACATCTTAATCTTCCAATATTACAGAACTATTCCTTTTCAACAAATAGTTCTTCACTCACAAATGAAATTTGGATGAACACTAGTAACACTTAAAAAAGACGACACAATGGTTTCTCTTTCTTATGACTTAACCATCGGTGTCCCTCCAAAGACACCATTATTTCCCCCTCCTCTTCTACATTCCTGGTGGAGGGTTCTACTAGCAATCTTCCTTTTCCTCCACATACCATAACCTTGTCGCCGCCGCCACCGCTGAAGCTAATATCATCTTCCTCTTTGCGGATTTCAAGTTATTCTCGACCCGATCTGACTCGTACATGCTTACTACAAGAACTCAGCTACACTCTTGCAGATTGTGTCACATGCCAATGGAAATGGACCTGAGCCCTGGATAAACAAATACATCTATAATGGGTTCTTATATCCTGCGGCAACATAACCCACCCGTTGATGTGTCGGGTTGAGAAGTTCAAGTTAATGGGTCCCAAGGAGGAAGATGAGATGTGGATGTACATGTGTCCGGAGAATGAGGGGATGCATGATCCAGGGGCTTAATGAATAAAATAATATTTTTTTTAAAAATAATTATCAAAATTAAATAAAATGAAAACTTATTATTTGTCTGAATAAATTTTTGCCAAATAAGCATGTATTTTCTATATAAATCAGACGAAATTATTTTTTTATTTTAAATTTAATCATTTCATTTAAAAGAGGGACAAAATACTTTACGTGTTGACATCTGTCACTCAATTCGTATAAATAAGAGACGAAACAATTGACAGGTGTCAAGATACTAATAATTCGTCTCAATTTAGGACGAAGGCATATGATTTGGACACATGTTTGCATCCTAATTATTTCGTCGACAAATGAGATGAAAAGCATATTCATTTTGCCTATATTTGAGAGAAAGCCCTTTTACCCATCGGTTCTTCCCCTTTCGCTACATCCTTTTATCCATCCAAATTTATCTATATAATGTTTGAAATGTGAAGATCTAAATCACCATGAAAGAGAAAGGGGTTCCTAAAATGTTTGAAAATTGGACAAAAATTTAAGGTTAGTAAGTTTTGAAACTTTTTTTTTAATATTTTTGTTATTAAAAAGTTTTATTTATTATAAATAGAGGTAATTAAAATTTATGAATATTTAATAAATCTATTTTTGTATATATTTAAAATAAAAATTAACATTTTAGGTAATTATAAAAAAATATAAAATTAGTAGATATTTAATAAATAATGTTATTTCATATAATGTTATATTTGTTGTGAATATTTATTTCATATATTTGGAATATGTATAAAAAATATTACTTTTTTATAATATAAAATGATGTGAAAAATAGTAGTATGTTTGTGTGTGTTAATAATAATTTATTTTTATTATTTATATAAATAAGTATAATTGTAAATAATTATTGATATATTTTTTTTATAAATGCAGGATGAATGAGATTATTATTATTGTATATTGGAATGGAAAAATTGTTGTTGGAAATGAAAGTGTGACATTTGAAAGTAACAAAAAAATGATAAAGATAAGAAGATGGATAAGTTATATGAATTTAAAGAAAAAGATTCATGAGAAGTTGAATCTTAGTAATAATCATGTCATATTTAGAATAATTTTTCGTTTTATGGTTGATTCAAGTGTTAAACAATACAATGCATTGGATATATGTGATGATGAAAACATTGATTGTATGATTAGTATGTATCAACAACAAAGTATTACAAGTCTTATTGAATTATATGTGGATATTGCATTTGGTGAGAGTTCAAGAGGTGGGTCAAATATGTTGAACTTAAGCTTATCAATGTCACTGCCTAACCCTATGAAAATGGTCAATATAAATGTTACAGAAGGTATAAATTATACTGATATAATTTATTTTTAAATTTTGTTAGTGACAACACATATTGAATAAGTGTTTGTATTTTGAAGGATATGGAGATCTATGCAGTTATGAAAATGAAGATGAAGAAGTCAATAGTGGTGATGAGACAAATGATAGTGATGAAGGATATATTCCTTTAGACAGCTCATCAGATACAGACATCGATGATGATTTTGATTCAAACTTTAATTTACAACAAGAAAATGTTGAGGTATATTGATTAAATTCTTTATTTTATTTTAATGATGAATATTGTATGTTTAAAAAAAATTGTAGGTGAAATACCTTTTTGGAATGTAAGTCCACACTACAAATCTATTAATTGGGACCAGACCAAGAAATTGAAGCAGAAGCAATTAGTGAAGATATTTCATGGGTTATTGGAGATCCGTTACATGTGGGTTTGTTATTTGACTCAAAAGATGAAGTTAAAAATGCCTTAAAACAACATGCAATTAGAATACATCAGAATTATTTTGTTGTTGAGTTAAAACCAACAAAGTTGCATGTGAGGTGTTTAAACCATAACAATGGTTGTCCATAGAGAATAAGAGCATCATTGCTTAAAAATTCAGTTAAGTAAAAAATAACAAAGTGTGGGAGTAAGCATACATGTCTCAACTACAATATCTCAAGCCCATACCAAACTAGATTTAGATTTGATTTCTTCATGCATAATTAGTAAGTTTTGAATAATATCTTATTTCGTGATTTCTTTTCTCAATTAAGATACTTAGTTCATTTTTGTTTTTGTTTTGTGTAAGTATGGTTAATCTTGAACCATCATTACCTATAAGTCTAATTCAAGTTATATAGCACAAATCCTAAAGAGATAATCACACGAAACAATGAAAAAAAGGATACAATTAATTAAATTAGGATAAAAATCTCCTTTAAGACTCAAAACTCACATTTATGGATTAAAATTTAATGTAGAGCAAAAAAGTAAGGAACTTAACTAATTATTAGTTTTCAAAATAAATAATAGTGTCAATATTAATTACTCAACATGCTCTTCTATCTGGAAAAGCTGGGTTCCATGAGGAAAAAAGTTTTAAATTATCATAAAAAAAAATAGCATAGGCACTTTACTCAAGAACATGCAATAACAATCATATAATTAGGAACCATTCTCCCATACTTAAAGAAAAATATTGTCCTCAATGTTTGAGAGAAATAAAATTAAATGCATGCAAGGAGGGCAAAAGAAGAAAAGAAAGAGGCTCCCTAATAATTATGGGCGCAATAGCTTCTGGTGAGGAAGCACGACCATGCTAAAATTATATGCATATTCATGCTTATAATATAAAGTTTTTTCTCATTACTGCGACTAAATGCATTAGAGCTCAAACTCCGTGTGGGAACAATCAACTCAGCTCCTTCAAGTTTCCAATATTCTTATTCTTTATTCTAAAAAAATAAAAGTAAAATTATAATAAATAAAAAAAATAAAAATAAAATAAAAGACACAAGTTGCCTCCTAGGAGCGCTTGTTTAACGTCACGAGACTGATATTCCTGTTAAATCATGGTGGAAAAAACATGAGTCTCAGAGGTGACTCTCTTGATATGTAGTTGTTTTCCCAACAGCTTCTCCTCCACAACTCCTGTCACACCAGAAAGATTAATCATAGAAGGAGAATCAAAATAAAGAGAAGAAAATTTAAGCTCTAAGTCAAGTGCTTATTAGTAGATTGTTTGGGCTTTTGTCTTTTCTTTTTCTGAGATGACTTCTTTCTTGGCCTTCTGCTTGGAGTTCCATTCTTTACAAAATTTAGAGGAGGGGGAGCAACATCCACAGTGTTCACAAAGTTACAAGTTTCTTGGCTAGAAGGGTTTAAAGAACTGAAAACTTGAAATACAACTTCTTCATCATCTAGTCTCAATGTGAGTTTTCCCTCTTATACGTCTATGATAGCCCTTGCAGTGGCGAAGAACGATCTCCCTAGTATGATGGGGATATCATCATCTTCCTTCATGTCAAGCACCACAAAGTAAGCTAGAAATATAAACTTCTCAACTTTTACAAGTACATTCTCCATTATGCCTTTGAGGTATGTGATCGACCTATCTGTTAGTAGAAGTGACATAGAGGTCAGCTTAAGTTTATGCATTCCAAGCTTCCTAAAAACAGAATAAGGAATAAGATTAATACTTGCTCCTAAATCACATAAAGCTTTATCAATATGAGTTTTTATAATTGTGCAAAAAATAGTAAAACTCCCTGGGTCCTTAAGTTTAGGTGGAAGCTTTTTAAGGACTTTAGCAGAGCACTCCTTGGTGAGCTTCATGATTTCATATGCTCTCATCTTTCTCTTATTGGTCAAAATCTTTTAAAAATTTAACATATTTGAACATTTTGGAGATGACATCAATGAAAGACATATTGATGTGTACTTTGCCTAATAGGTCTAAGAACTTGTGGAACTCTTCATCATAAGGAGGGTGACCCTGCAACTGCTGTGGGAAAGGTATCTTAGGCTCATAGGGCCTTGGTTGAACAGGAAGCTCTTCCTTCTTTTCTTTTTCATGCTCTACGCTTGAAGCATAGCTTTGCTTATAGTGATGCACGACTGTGGTTTTATCATTGACATGAGTATACTTATATAAGCACAGTTGTGCTTCTATTGCAGCAAGGGCGTGCTCATCAGTAAGCATGTGTGTACCTGTAGAATCAGCATGGACGTGCTTCTCAGCAAACATGGGCGTGCATGTGCCTCTATTCTGCGATTCTTGTAATTTCTTTCCACTTCTAAAGGTAATGGCATTGCATTGCGCCTTTGGATTAGGTTCAGGCTTAGATGGTAGTATTCCTAGTGTTCTTTGACTCAGAAGATTACTAAGTTGTTGAAGTTGTGCTTTTATCTCAGATGTATAAGAGCTTATTTCTAAGAACTTTTTGTTCATTGTTTGGGCTTACTGCTCTATCTGAAGGCTATACTATCATATACTCCAAAATTGACTGTTCTTCCGCCATTTTCTTCTTCTTTTTGCACTCCTTCCTTAGCCTACGTGTTGTCTTTTTGATTTCTGGATCAAATGAAAAAGCTATAAAGCACTTAAAACGAGTGAGTATACACTAAAAAATTATAAAATCAAAACAAAAATAAATAAAATAAAAAATATTTTTTAAAAAAAACAAAACAAAATTAAAATAAAGTAAAACACGAATTGCTCAAATAAATTAAATTCAAGATTTTTTTAATATTGAAAAATTAATTCCTAGTAACAGCGCCAAAAACTTGTTCAGAAGGCAAGTATATCTGTCGAAAAGTAATAAAGAGTTCTAAAATAAGTTTCCGAGATATTGTCCCACAAAAATTAATTTTCAGTAACTATAGATTTTTTAATTCAATTGTTTGAACCTAAAAGATGTGAAATTAAGTAAGAACCATAATTTAATTATAAAATTAATTATGAATAAAAGCAAATAACACAACACACGTCTTGGTTGAAATTATAGGAGAGAAACATATGGCATATGAATTTTTTCATTCAATTCTTTATGTTATTTTACTATTTAACTCTAAATTTAATTTCCTTGTGATCACTAGTCATTCATATAAATACTATTAATACCTAATGATCATACAAGACATCAATCAGAGAAAGCATAAAGCACCTATGAAGTTGTTAATTTAATAACAATTATAAGAGAAAGATTAGTTTAGTCCACCTAATCCTTTGTCTCGTTTTATCCTATAGATCTATTAACTAATCGTGGTAAAGTCGCCTAACGATATAATTAATTAGGATTATAATTATAAGTAATAGGATAAAAGCTAATCACGAACAAAAACCAAATATAGTTCAAACTTCAAAATCCTATAAATTCATGAACAATAATTTTCATAACCCTAACTATAGACTTAGTTACTCATGTTAAAGGAAAGAATAAAAACAATCATAAACAAAGTCATAATCGAAAGAAATAGCAAACTAGAGTATGAAATGAATTTTCAGTCTTCAAGTACGATCGCTCAAAGCTTCAAGTCTCGCCAATAGTATGCCTAAGATCCCATACAAGAGAAACAAGATAAGAAGCTTATCAGAGAGTAAAAGATAAGATGTAAACTGTGTGTCCAACAAGGTGCAAAGGTATCTCTTTTATAGGGTTTAAAAACCTTAAAAGCTCTTTATAATTGGACTTTCCGCAAATAAGCACGGCCATATAAGGTCTTGTTGAAAGGATCTAGGCATGTTGATTGTGTGAAGCTTTTATCTTTCATTAATTTAGGCCTAAAACACATCCAAATCCACTTGTGGCCTTTTTAGACTAAATTGCACATTTAACATATAAATTAGTGTAAAACCCAATTAAAATAAAAGTTAAACATAAATATATAGGCCATAGAAAAGGGCCTAATTACGAACTTATCACTAACGCTACTGCATTCATAAATTAACCAAAATGAAAAAAAGGGAAAGTGGGATAAGACAAAAAAACATAAATATCAGAGTAAGACAATGAAACTTTCAAAACCTGATGTACAAATACAAGAACAATGAGATTTGTAAGGAGTGAGAATAATGGCTTATGGTTGAATCCTAATTTAATGAAAATCTCCTACCCAAGCTTCCTTCATAGTGGGCTATTTCTCCTCTGAATAGAAAATCTCTACCCAAAAACTGCACCTTCAATTTTTGTCTCCTTCCTGGGTTCTAAGTTGTTTCCCCTCTCAAGATTTGCACTTTCAATTTTTGTCTCCTCCCTCTTCTGAATATAAAATTTCCACCTAAAATCCAAAATCTACAACTTTCAATTTCTCTTCTCTCCTCCCATTCTGCAACTTTCAATTATGTTTTCTCCTTCCTAGAATCTGTAACTTTTAATTTCTATTCTCTCCTCCCATTCTACAACTTTTAATTTTTGTTTTCTCCCCTCTAGAATCTGCAACTTTTAATTTCTGTTCTCCTCAGAATTTTCTATTTTTTTTTTCAGTTCTGCAACTTCCCTCCTCCTTTTAACGAGCTCCCTTCCCTCTCCTCCTTTGTTATTTTTAATCTCTTTTTTAGGTTCCTTTTCATTTACACCAATGCGTAATTCCTATTTCTTGTAAATTTATCGTCGATTAGATGTCTTTAGTGGCAGGAGCAGGTGATCTATGGGTGTACCATACATATAGCATTGACCTATTTAGATTTTATAATTAATCTAGTTCAAAAGTCATACATGTTATACTGCTACCATATATCTAGATATGCCAATTTCCTTGCTGAAGGACCATTCTTAATACATTGTATTATACAAATCTTCAGTTTGTGATTTTAAAAAGTTATTACTCATTGGTTAGTACTTTTCTTATTCGACGTCTTTTAGTCGACATCTTTTAGTGAAGTTAAGAATTTTTAAGGCATTATTATATATAATGGCTTAAAAAGTCAAATTAAGCTTGCAAAGTAATAATAATAATAGTAAAATGAATAAATAAGTAAATAATAAGTTAACTTTGAATGTGTATTTTATGTTCAAAAAAAGTTTTTTTGATTAAAGAATATATATGAATAAAAATTAATTTTGATTAGCAAAAAATGATAAATAAAAATAAAATAAAATTCTTTAAATTATGAAGGTGACCTAATAGTATAAAGGAAAAATAATAGAATACTAGATAATATATATAAAAATAAAAATAAAAACTTGACTATCTTTGTCTTTTCATTTAAAAATTAAAATTTAATATATATATATATATATATATATATATATAAAAGAGATTAAGATAAAATTAAGTATTAAAAAAAATATACAACCCATCATTACTAACCTTAATAAAGAATTTCAAAGTTCCTTAACAAATACAAAAGCCATATACCATTAAGCATGCAATTAATTAACATAAGATTGTTTTATCTAAAAATTAAAATCAACTTCTAATTAAGTCTACAATTGCATTAAGATTTAATGGCAAATATTTGTCCACATTTAATAGCCTTCTCCAACTCACGATCCATTGCAATACTCAACATTTGAGAAGAGAAATAAAGAGAAGAAGGTGACAAGCTCGTAAGACCCGACACCTAACAGCAGGCTGCAGCAGTGCTGCATCTTTTGGTACCCTTTTATGATGGGAAGCACCTCACCACTTATCATTCTATGTCTCATCAATGATTTCGACTCTCTCTCATTCTCTTTTTGGTGCAGATTTCAACTCTCACTAATTTACCATTTCTCTAACTTCTTTATCTGATTCTCTCATTTATGAATATTATTTATTTCTTGTTTCTCTTTTCTCATAAACAAATAAATTATATCAATCATAGCTGTGCTCATGAGATATGTGATCGAGGACCCAAGGTATCCAAGGCATTCCTACCTCTCCCTTTTCTTTCGTCATTATATTTGCCTTTTGTGTCTCTAATTCAAAGGCCCCACTCACAAAATTAATGATCCAATCCATAATGTCTTCCTAATAGGTCTCGTTTCCCCAAGTGCTTTTCCTTCCGAAAAAGATGTTAAATAAATTTATAAAATCATGACTTGATTAATTTATATAATTAGGCTCTACTCGATATAGATGTCAATTTTAAGTTTTATAATTTTTAAAAATTAAAATTAACTTTTAGTTTTATATTTTATTTTATTTTTTATGATTTTCAATATTTAAATTTTAATACAGATATTAAATTCAATTTACTTTGTACCTCTTAATTAACTTAACTTTATTTGGCGATAGAGTGAAACTAGAGGTGAGGCAGGTAATAATGATGGGCATGGTAGTGATAATTACAATAACGAGACAAAGTTGATAGTGATGGTGTGTAAATGAAGTATGTAAGTTCTTTCCCATTCTCCTTCCATGCACTATCCATACCATATACACCACTTTTAAAAGCATAGGCTCTGACCATTCCTAGCCGAGAGCCTCAAATATTAGAAAATAACACAAGTTGATTCCTATACTGAGACATTCACTTTTAGGCAAGTTCTACTTTCAGGACACATTTATTATTAATCTTGTTATCTCCATATTAGAAAGGACTATAACAATATAATAGTCTAAAGCTTTTTTTTCCTTTTTTTATTTTATGCATGGGATTCTCAAGAAGGACAAAGCATAAAATATACCAACTTCTTAGTATAAGAGTTATGATATGAATATTACAAATTAGAATTTCGAAAAGAGAAATTTTAGAAGGAGCATTTCATGTGATCCAATAAACTCAAATATTCATTTCGTACTTATAAATACATTGTGTTCTTTCTCCTTTTTTATAAAGAGGAAGAAAAGAAAAAGATAACATTGATTATGCTACTATTGCATCAAACTTTTATAAAGTCACTGTTTGTACAACACATTCTACACACCTAATATTTGTACATTTGATATTATACACATTTTTCACAACTTGATGCTCAACTCTTATTGTGGATGACGAGGGATCATCTCATGTTGATCGACAATTTTGCAATGGAGGCTGGGATGAGAGAAAAAAAAAAAAAGAATTGGATATAGGAAAGAGAAAAATAAAGATAAAATAGTTATCACCTGAATTTCTTTAAAAAATTCAAGAAAAATTTTAAAAAAATTGTTCGCTTAACTAAATTGTGTCCGATAGTATAGATAAATTAGTATTTTTACAATTTTATAACGTGTGAATAATAAAAAAAATATATAGATCATTGTTATAAACTTTTGCATGCATTAAAATGAATTTAAAAAAATTAAAGGTATAAGAGAATTTATAATAAAAATTATTTATTTATAATTTTGACTTTAAAATAAAACGTTTATTTTATTATGATATAAAAGTATAAAAAATTCACATGTTTAATTTTATAACATGCAAATAATAAAATACATTACACATCAGAATTATAAATTGTAATGTGAAAAAAATACTAGTGAATAAAAAATTAAAATAAAAAAGATAATTTATAATTGAAGCTATTCATTTAAAATTTAAAATAATACTTGTTTATTTTATTGTACTATAAAAATATAGGAATAATTCACATGTCTAATTTTATAATATGTTTTATACATCACTATTATAAATTGTTTGATGAAAAAAATAAAGTAAAATAATTAAAATTAAAAGCATAATAAAATTTACAAAGAAAGAAATTGGTTTGAAATTCTATTTTAAAATAAAATTTATTTATTTTATTTATAAAAATATGAGAAAAATTAACACATCTGACTTTATGACATGTGAATAATAGAATAATTGATATATTACTATAATAACTCTGTTATGTGTACATTTTCTCATTTTATTTTGCTTAATACTTGATAAATTTGTAAATTAAAATAACATAAATGAAGAAAGAGTTTGATACCAAAAAAGGAACAAATTTAAAAGTATGTGATAAGAGAATTTAAAATATAAATGACATTGGTATTAAGCACCCATGATTTAATCTAAACCCTTTGGAACAATTTTTGGGAATTCACAGTCTTCACAATTTTTGCTGAGACACAAGGAATGTTATTTTCCCTTGATTCAACAAAGCAAAAGGAAATCTTGTTGGCCAGAAATTACTCCAGACCAAAGTCATCTTTGATATTTTTGAAAGCTGAGATGAGCCAATCATTGATCCAAAAATTCTAAGCCGAATTCTCACCCAAGGATACAACGCATTCTATTTTCATTGCATGTATAAACTAACAAGATATGAAAGAAATACAAGATTTATAAACAATTACACAACCAAAGATGAATTTTACAATGGAGTTTGGAGAGATAAACGCACAGATCGATTGCAGTAACCCAAAGACGTTTGGGGAGAGATGGAGTTTGCAAAATCAACCAAAATTAAAACTTTGGTGATATTTGGAAAACAATTAGAACAGTTAAAATGTCCAATTTGTCGAGCCTAACCCTAGTTCATGTAGGTCCAGACCAAAATCTCTTATGACTCAAAAGGCCTAATAAACCAAAAGTCGTGTGAGTTAAAAAGTCCCGTAGGCTAAATTAATGAATATTTTTATATTTAACTCTTAACTCATCTTAATGTAATAGAATTTATTTTCAAATTAAAATAACTTATATTTCTAAATTTTTATCTTAACAGAAAATTTATGATAAGACTTAATATAAAATTTTAGACTCATTGCAATATATATATATATATATATATATATATATATATATATATATATATGGTTTAACATAATAAATTAATGAAGTAAATAAAATTAAATTTTATAATCATTTTATTTTATTTTTATTATTATTATTATATATATATATATATATATATAATTACACTATAGCATTAATATAATATAGAAAATATTACTTATACGATAAATTAAAAGTGTTTAATATGATACTCCTAAATTTGAAAGAGCATTGAATACTTTTTATAGATTATACTAAGATATTAAAGGATATTTATGCCTTTTTCAAATACATCATTAACTCCACTACTAAAATTAATAGTTATGATTGTTTCACGCATACAAGAGAATAAAATACTCCTTCATTTCTTAGAGCAACGTAAAATTCACCTAAATTAAAACATATACTTATATATTACATATAAATTGATAAATTAACTAATAACTTAATTTTTAATTTATACTTTTATTTGTTAATTTATGTAACTATTTACTAATTATTAAATTTTAATATTAACAACTATATTTTTGTACAAATTTTTTAATAAAAAATCTATCTATATGTATATATTTTTGTAAAATTCATTAAAATTAATCATTTAAGATTCTACTTATTTATATATATTTATCTTAAATATAATTATTGATTAAATTTACTAAAATAATTATTAAATTATATTTTATAAAATACTATTATATCATTTAATTATTGTATAGTTAAAAATATGTATTACTAATTCTTAATTAAAATCATAAATTATTAATGTACCATGTTAAATTTAATTAAAAAATCAAATAAATGCAAAAGTTTAATTTTATTTTATTTTATAATATATTTTAATATAATTATAATTGATATTATTTTTTATGATAAAATTTTAATATATTATATAAATATTTTTATTTAAAAATTATTTTATATTTAATATATAATTTTTAATTTATTTAAATAAAATAATTTAATAAATATTATAAATAAATGATATAATTGTTATTTATTATTTTTAAAAATAGGTGGGTTAACCCACCTCTAACACTAGCCTACTATTTTGTTTATACTAGAACTTAGGGTTAAAATAAATTTACTAACTATAAAACTTTAAAAAAATGGAACTATATAATAGATTAAGTGAAATAAAGCATAGAGTTTTAACTCATTTTTTACAGCTCTAAAAATAATGTCAAATTTTCTTTTCTCAACTAAGCTTTTTCATTTTCTCAACCTTCAAGTGTCTCCCTCAAAGTGTGTGTGTGTCATTTGTAAGAGAATATGTGTGTTAGTTGGAATTGGTGAGAGAAGAAAAGTAAAAATGAACTTGTGTGATAGAGGTGTGGTGAGTGTTGGTGAGAAAAAATCTCTTAATAGAGAAGAGAGAAAATCTCTCAAGAGAGAGTGTCTTTCAAAGATTTTAATTAAGAGAGTTTGTTAAAAAAAATTGATATTTATTATAATAAATTAATTATTTTATATATTTAGTATTATCTTTAATAATTTTATATTTTATTAAGATAAATATGATTATTCTATGGTTGAATTATTTCACTTTATAATTTAGAAGAGAATTCTTTAACATTTTTCTTAACTTTTACGAAAGGAAATTTTATTTCTATTATTTCAAGTGTATTTTATTTTAGCTTTTAATTTATATTAATTGTCTTTCCTTTTATAATATAATTTTTTTATATGTTTTGAAATCATAACTTTTATAGATTTATTTGTGCAATTGTTTAGTATCTAAAATTTTTATTATGATACATAAAAAAATTCTAATTTTTAAATTTATTTTTCATCATGTTAAATTTATATTATATGATATTATTGTTCATATTATGTATTCAATAGTATTAAAATCAATTACATTAAGTTTTTTAATATTTTAAATTTAGTTTAAATTTTAGTTTAAAATAAATCATATTTAAATTTCTAATAATCAATAGTATTAAGACAAACTATTCTTGTTTTATGACACGGAAAAACAATATAATTTTTATATTTTTTTACCGTCAATACTTCCATTTAATATATACTACCAACTATTAAGATTAGCTATAGTATCACGGATATAACGTATGTTAACACAATTTGTTTTTAGCAAAAGTATATTTAAGAGTTTAGTCAGGAAATATGTAACGCCCTAATTTTGTAATGTTGATAAATATATATATATATATATATATATATATATATATATATGTTGATTTACTTGACAGTGATATAAATATATGTATATGACTTTATTATGATATGAGTTTGTGGCTGGAATTAGGCTGAAGGAAAATAGGCTAAGTTCTGATGCAGGGCGTTCTCGCTGCAGCGAGAATATCTCGCTATAGCGAGAGGACTTTGAGTAAAAAGCATGTATCTGTCGCCTTCTTACTGTAGTGAGAGTATCTCGTTGTAGCGACAGAGCGACAGTTTGGAGCGCATTTCTGGGTGCAGTCTCGCTGTAGCGAGAGTGTCTCGTTGTAGGGAGATTCTGTAGAAACTAAAGTGCAATTTTCTCTGAGTTTTTTTGCTGTAGCGAGAAAGCGTGTTGCTGCAGTGAGGGGACCTCGCTGCAGCGAGAGTATCGCGACCAGAGGAGTTTTAAAAAGGGGGTTTGGGGTTTGAGAATTCATTTCTCAAAATTCCTTCGATTCTCTCGACCCAAAACCCTTTTTCCACCAATTAAATTGTCTCCAAAGTTGTTCGGGAGCTTGATTTGAAGGTTGAATCCGTGTGAGAAACGCTTGGAGGTGAGTTTTAATGATTAGAGTTTCTGTTTTTCAACCCCCTTTCTCTGTTTTGTGGTTTCCTTGAGTTCTCATGAAGTTCTTCCATGTGGTTAGGTCGAAATCTGTGTGGGGAGCATTTTCAAGGTTGAATCCGAGTGTGGGTCTTCAATCCAAGGTAAGGGGGGAACTCTATCCTACTTCATTATGTGTGATTTGCTATTAATTGTTGAATATTGTGATGTAACTGAGTTAGAGGGTAGGAAATTGTTGAGAAATGTGATGAGGGTCAAGTGCCATGAGATGTGAATATTGTGCGTGTTTACCCGAAATTGATGAATGTGAATTGTATGTTAGATTTTGCATGATAGAATGAATATTGTGAACAAATGTGGGCTCAAGGGCCGTGTGATATAGATGAATATTGGCTATGTGCCGTGTAATATGAAATGAATGTCGGCCTAGTGTCGTGTATTTAAATGCAATGAGGGTTGTGTGCTATGTGTAAGCATGATTATTGCACGTGTAAATGGAATATGTGTGAATGGGCGTGTTAGCGCCGTTCTAATGTGCTATAAATAGTTAAGCGATACACTGGGGTATGGAAGATGAAGACGGTAGAAATACCTTGGGGAAGGGAGAGTGATGGTGACACCGACTGTGGAACGGGTGCACCACGGGTCACACACTCTCTTCCTGACTAGACCTCTAACCACTACTTTTGCTGAGTGACCCGTGACTGCCCACGTGATATCCGTGAGGCGGGAGTAACCGACGACCATTCATGGTGTGAAGCTATGATCACAGTGTCACAGTGAGCGTGGTGGGCATGCGCATGCACGAGATTGTTGTCATTATTTGTATTTATGAATGTGACATGCTGTGGATGCCGTGAGTGCATTGGTGTTGCACTGGAATGAACTGTGTGATAATGCTGCCTACGAATATGTCTGTGTAATGTGTTAAAATGATTTGGAGGTGAGACTCTATAGTTATTTGTGTATTTTGAGTAGTGTAGAGTACTCACCCTTACATTTATTTTTCAGGTAATCAAGACGATCAGCATCGGGCTCAGTGAAGGAACGGATGGACTGCTATAAGACTTAAATTTTATTTTGAAAAATGTTGTAATTGAACTAGTCCTGTAACAGTTATTTGATATTAATTTGTAACTCTTCTCTTATTTCGAAATATCTTATGAAAATTTGGTTATTTGAATTTGTGAAATTATTATTTAATTGAAATTAAAGTTTAGGTGTTACAATTAAGTGTGAGACTTGTGATATTTTTGCTTCCATTAATTTAAGTGCAACCACTATGAATAGCATTCACCACCCTCATTTTTCTAAGATTTTCTAAATCAGCTCTAAACTCTATAGTCCAATGTATCTATATAACTATCTATATGTATTTCCATCACTTTTTCATGACAAACATTTTCTTAGCAATTCTCTTTCTATTTTTGTATCATAAGCAACATCAAATCAACATCCACAATCATACACACCAATTCTATTTTCATAATTTCCTTTCACATGGAGTCAATTTCACACTTTCTCAACAATTCAAAATATCACATTATACAAATCAATACAACATGTCAAAGGTCAGACACCTTCGTACTCAACTTAATCTTATAGTATATAATACACTAAAACTAAATCACATACCATTGATACATTATTAGAGATCATACTCTTTCAGTCTTAATAAAAATTATCCTAAATTTTAGCCTTTTCCCCAATACACATATTGTTCAAAATAATAATCCACAACATTAACCATACATACATAACAATCAATAACAAATTGTAGAAACTTCTTAAACTAGTTTTGTTCATACCTTTTATTATGAAATTTTGTTTAGGTAGTTTTAGAAACAAATAATAAGTTTTTCATGCCCAAAAACCCATTTTTAACACTGTAATTTCAAGAAAACATTAAGTCTCTACTATCCAAAATAGGAAAAAATTGAGTTTTTAAGCTAAAAATATATAAATAGGAGTTAGGGTTTGGGATCAACTCCCCTTATCGAAAATAGATCTCTCACAAAAAAGAGATAAGAGACAATGTCTCTAAGGCCAAGTTTTCCTTGAGATTTAAAAGAAAAGTGCAACATTTTTTTATGAAAGATATCGTCCAAAGACTAAGATCTCCCTAAGCATTATAAAGTGAAGTAACTTTTAGAAGAAAGAAAATGATGAAATATGAGTGAGATTTGAAAGAAAAATCTCAAAGAAATTTACTCGAGATCAAGAGAAGTTTGGAGAGTGATAAGATTTTCTAGTTGGAAGAAGGATATGCAATATCATCATTGTATCCTTCTAATACAGTTGGAAATCCGCTATATAAGTAAGAACATAGTCCATGATACCTCTCAAATATTTTAATAACCTAGCCAAAGCGACCCAATGATCATTATAAGGATTATGAGTATATCTACTCAATCTGCATACAGTATATGCAATATCAGGTCTAGTGAAATCCATCAAATGCATCAGACTTCCAATGATTTATGCATATTGCGACTAAGCAATTGGACCACCTCTATTTTTCTTCAACTGGGTGTTAGCATCATAAGGGCTATTCACTGGTTTGACATCAAAATGTTTAAATTTATTTAGGATTTTCTCAACATAATGTTCTTGTGATAATATTATATTATCACACTTCCTTATGATTTTAACTCGCAGAATTACACTAGCTTCACCCATATTTTTCATGTCAAATTTAGATGCAAGAAAACATTTTGTTTGATGCACTATGTCATGGCTAGTACCAAAAATAAACATGTTATCCACATATAGACAAATAATCACACATTCACCGTTTTCTAATTTTGTGTACACACATTATTAACTTCAACAATAGAAAAATCATTACTAACTAAAGTTTGGTCAAACTTATTATGCCATTACTTAGGAGCTTGTTTTAGACCATATAAAGATTTGAGAAGCTTATAAACTTTATTTTCTTGTCTAGGAATTACACACCCCTGAGGTTGGACCATGTAAATTTCTTTCTCTAACTCACCATTTAAAAAAGTTCTTTTAACATCCATTTGAAGAATAACTAAATTATATGTAAATGCTAAAGCAATCAAAATTCAAATAGAAGAATTTCTTGTTACAAGAGCAAAAGTATCAAAATAATCAGCTTTTTGTTTTTGAGTAAAGCCTTTAGCTACCAATCTAGCCTTATATTTTTTAATTGATCCATCGAGGTTATATTTCCTTTTAAAAATCTATTTGCACCCAATTGGTTTCGCTTCAAGAGGTAAATCTACCAAAGTCCAAGTATTACAATTTGTAATGGAATCAAGTTCAGATTGGACAGCTTTTTTCCAAAATAATGCTTCAGTTGAGGAAAAGGTTTGTGAAATAGAAAAAGGTTCATCATCAATAAGATACTTGTAAAAATCATTTCTAAAAGATTTTTCTTTTCTTTATCTTTTACTTCTTCTCAAATCCTCATAAAAATCATCAAACGAACTATGTATTGGTGTTTCACCAAAATTTTTTAATTTCAATGGAAAAACATATTAAAAAAATTTAGCATTTTTTGTTTCAATTATCGTCTTACAATCAAGATATCACTTTTTAAAACTAAAAATTTATAAGCAGCACTATGATCAGTATAATCAATAAACATACAATTTGACGTCTTAGAACCTATTTTCCTCTTTTTAGGATCAAGTACCATGACTTTAGCTAAAAAAACCCACACTTTTAAAATTTCAAATTAGGCTTATGTCCCTTCCATAACTCATGGTGTTTTACCTGTCCTTTTATATGGAATTCTATTTTGTAAAAAATATGTCGTTAACAAGGCTTCACCCCAAAGGTTATCAGGTGCATTATAACTAATTAAAAGAGCATTCATCATTTCCTTTAAAGTTCTATTTTTTTTTTCAGCTATTTCATTAGATTGAGGTGAGTAAGGAGGTGTAACTTCATGAATAATTTCTTCTTTTTCACAATAATCATTAAATAAGGTGTACTCACCACCTCTATCCTATCTAACTCTTTTAATCCTTTTATTTAATTAATTTTCCACTTCTCCTTTATATTGAAGAAACATGTTAGAAGCCTTATCTTTATTTCTAAGCAAATATACTTTGGTGTATTTAGAAAAATTATCAATAAAAGTCACATAATATTTTTTTTCCACCTCTAGTCATAGTTTACTTTAAATCTTCCAAATTAGAATGAATTAATTCTAGTATTGACAACAATCTTAAAGATTATGGCTGAATCAATAAATAATGAAACTCCCATCAACAACGCTGCAAATAACTATGAAAACAGACTCAACGTGAATCCACCTAATCCAATTGTTTCTGCAGTTAACTATGCAAGAGCATGTCTATTCTGTTCTTGACCTGCACGATGTAACTCATGCTTTTACGCAACTGAAACCAGATTCATCTTCTACCCCAAAATTGTTGGAATATTGGACTTTTGCTAACAAGGTTTGTAGACATACTATTCTCAGTACATTGTCTAATGAATCGTTTGATGTCTATTGTTCTAATAAGGAAACTAACAAAATTTGGGAGTCTTTGATTCTAAAATATACTACTGAGGATGCTGGAAGAAAGAAGTTCATCATTAGACACTATTATAAGTGAGAGATGAATGATGAAGAAGATATCAAGACTCAAATCAATGAATACCACAAGCTGCTGAAAGACATAAAAGCTGAGATCACACTGCCTGAGAATTTTGTTATTGGACTACTAATTAAAAATTTACTAGAATCTTGGAAGGATTATAAGCAGCAACTAAAGCATAAGAATAAATTATTATCTTTAGTTGAACTTATCACCCACATTATTATTGAGGACACAAATAGGAAGGAACTCAAGGCGGTAAGGGCAAAGACATTTGCATCAAGAGCAAACATGATACAAGCTAATAAGAAAAAGTATGACAATAAACCTAATCAAAGGTCTCATTATAGTAAACCTTATGTCCCAAAAGTGAATAATCCCACCTCAAAACTAGTGGAGGAAATTGTTTGGTTTGTAGCAAAATAGGTCATCGTGCTACTCAATACAGACACAGGAAGAGAAGTGAAAATCCTCCAAAACCAAATGCAAATTTGGTTGAAGGAGATGATATTATAGTTACGATCATTTCTCAAGCCTTGCTAATGGCTAATGTGAGTGATTGAATGGTAGACTCTGGGGCTATCAAGCATATCTGTGCAAACGAAAATATATTTACCTTCTACACTTTAGTGAGAGATGAAGAAGAACAAGTATATCTTGGTGACTCAGGACTGCTGAAGTTCTTGGAAAAAGAAAAGTTCTTCTGAAGCTCACATCTAACAAGACCCTTCCTCTCAATGAAGTGCTACATGTGCCTAGTATTAGTGTGAACTTAATTTCTATTAATTTACAGGGAAAGTTGGAGTTAAGGTGTCTTTTAAATCTAATAAAATTGTGATGACAAAAAATAATGTGTTTGTGGGAAAAAGTTATTGTAAACAGGAACTCTTTGTACTCAGTGTTGCTTATGTTATCAATGAAAATACTTCATCTTCTGCTTATTTGGTTGACTCTAAATATTTAGCATGCTAGATTAGGACATGTTAGTGCTTATTATATAAAGGAAATGTAATATCAAGATTTGATTTCTAGTTTTAGTAATGGATGCTTAAGCAAATGTGAAATATGTGTGGAATCAAAAATAACTAAAATGTCATGCTTACCTATAGAAAGATACACAAAAATAATCCTTAAGATTGTTGTCCAAATCGACCTGAAGTAGCTCATCAATAATTTAGTCTGAGGCTTGTAGAACATTGTCCTTAAGGATTATTTCGGTGTAGTAGAAAATCTTCCACGATATCGTAGACTCTTCTTGTCTAAAAAAAAACAACGCTCTAAAGAACTAGTAAGATCTAAAACTCGTAACCCAGAAAAATTATATAATTAGAAAAGTTTGTGCATGTTCGTCCCTCTTTTGTATGGTTTTCCCAAAATATATAAAATACTTTTTAACCAGTGTAATTGTTCAGGTAACTGTTATATATAACTAAAAATATAAGTAATAATAATAATTATCTCATAAACTATGTAACTGCAAATATCAGTAATAATAACAATTAAATTAGAATAATAAAATAACAATAATAATTAATAAATTCTTTTGAAATATAATTATATTATTTTTCAACCCTTGCTACTCTTAATTTTAAACACATAAAGAAATACAAGTTCAAAGAAATTCATCAAAATCTAAATTTAAAATAAAATTTTAAGTATTTGGAATTGATTTTACAAAATAATGATGAAAGTAATGATGTTTTTCATAAACGTAGTTATAATTAAAAAGACATTAAAATTTATTTATGATTATAAAATGCTTGTCTAACTAAAAGTTTTATTACACAACTATGGTCATTTATCTTATATGAGTAAATTCTAAATTCAAAAGGAACAATACAAAAAGTAAGAGATGATTATACACAAATAAATATTTTAAGTAGCTCTTATTGTGAAAAAATGATAGAAAATCAATTAATATAATATAGATACATGCAAAGAAAGTCACAAGAGATAGCAACAAAAGTAGTGAACAATGTGATATTTAGTTTAATGAAAAGGGATAGAAAGAGATAAAAAAAAAACAACTTTAGAAAAAATTATTAATATAAATTTAACAACAAATAATATTTTAAAAAATTCAACTTTTAAAAGAACTCAATAACATTGTGTTATTTATATAGACATCTTTATCTAATGTGATAGGATTTAATTGTTATTATTATAATAAAATTTTATAGTACATTTATTCTTATTTTATTTGTTCAAAAAGAGAAAATGAATTTATACTTATTTATATGCCAATATAAAGGTTTAAGACAATATTAATTATTAATTTTTTACTATTATCCTTTGATGTATTTAAATTATTTTTACTTCTTGGGTAGTTCAAAAGCCAAAAGAAAATCCATTAATAAAAGGTAAATTATTAAGTTTATAATTAATTGTAAGAAAATGATTAGATTACTTGATCTTTGTAATTTTTTCCATGAATAGATAAATTAGAACATAAGCAACATTATATTAATTGTTGTCTATACAAAGGTTCTTCTCTCTTGTCCATGTCAAAGTTCAAAGCATTATGCCCGTGAAGTGTAATATTATTTTTTTCACTTTCTCATGTAGAAATTCAAAATAATATTAATTGTTATGATTTTTTTAATAATTTTTGGTTAATATCAAAATTTTAAATATAATAAATAAAACATTTGTATTAGACAAGTAACCAAAAGTTCAAGAGGTTCAAAGAGAGGCCACTAATAAAGGGTATATAATAAGTTTATCGAATATTTATAATAAAATGATAAAATTCTTTCGATTATGTAGTTTTTCTTTCTCCAGATAGGTAAATAGAACAAAAATAATGTATAAATATAAGTCTCAATCTTTAACATAATTGTATTTTCTTTTTCCCTGTGACATGTTACATCACAAGTTGCTAATACATTTTTTACTTGAATATAAATTGTCCATGAGAATAAAATAATTTAATAATCAATCTTTATAAAAAAAAATTATTTATTTTCACCTGCCTAATTTTACATGGTTCTAATGTGTTATTTAAATTTTATATGTTGTAGTTCTTAAAAACTCTACAACCCTTGTGTTTTTAGTTCTTAAGATAGGGCAAAAGTCAAATTTATAGAAATTAAAACAGAATGGTCATGTTTTTTAAAATAAAAAATTTAAGAGTTTTATAATTTTAAATTTCTCAAATTATTAATTGTTTTCTTTTTTTTATATGAATATTTATTTTCTATTAAACACTGAAATTTATTTCTGTCCTTCAAATGTCAGCTTTATTTAATATTTAGATTTCTCTTCAAATAAATTTTTTTTTCTCATTTCAAATCCTATCCGGTTATATTCTCAAATCTATTCATTCTATTTTGTTTTAATTTTGCAATTTTCAATCTTCTCCTAAATCAAAGTTACTTATCTATATACACATCTACAATCTTTTAATTTAACTTCTTAAATTTTATTTAAATTAAAAGTAAAAAATATATATCTTAATTTTTATTTTCTATTATCATCTCAAATCCTCTCATCTTCCATGCCTTCTTCCTTCTCATCAAATTAGGGAGGGTTATTCAGAGAAAATGAGAGGTGAGGGAAAAACAAAAAGAAGAGGGGGAGAAGAGGAATTGGAAGGAGCGGAGTAGGAAAAGGATAATTATGTATGATAAAAGAAAGAAAAAAATATTAACAAATTAATATATTTAATAAAAAACATTATTTAAAATATATTTAAAAATTATAAAAAAGTTAAAACTTTTAAAAATTAAAATAATTAAGCAAATGAATAAGTTAGAGAAACAAAAGTATAATTTTACATAAATTAAACTATATTTTACAATACACTAAATACAGCTAATATAAATTTAAATTAATGACTACAAATGAAGTTTGATTGATAATATAACAATAAATATTCGATATTTTTTAATCTTTGCAATTAAGATAAAAATCGTTATTAATCTTTTTATTTGTTTGATTTTATTCTTCATATATTTTAATTTTTAAAATAATTTCTATTAACATATTAATACTGATAGATAAAATTTACTGTATTCTCTATAATTGAAGGTTTAGTACCCTCTTTTTACACGTTACCATTAATTTTATATTAATAAACAATGTAGTTAATGACTAAAACTATAAATCTACAACGGTTAATATAAAGAAGAGACAAAATACTTTCTCAAGTTTATAGATACCATAACAAGCATTTTAATGATATTACATCCATCTAAACACATGATCTTAGAATAAATATTAATATGACATTATATATCGTAAGAGGAACCTTATATACGAGAGTAAGAAATAAATTTGAATTGTCTAAACATACATAAATAATCAAAGTTAAAAGTTTAAAAAAGTAATTATTTTAAAATCACATGACCTTTTTTTTAAAAATACATGACTTATATATTTTAATTTTGACCATTCATTATAAGATCTAATTGTTAAAATTTATTTCTCTTACATGATCTATGTATGTTTATATTTCGCCTTTCCAAGTCCTAATATCTTATCAAATTGTTCAAAATTTTCATTTATTCACTAAAATAATTTTATATCCTAAATTTATAATAAATCCTCAAAAAAATAGACAAAAGAATAATAATTTGAAATATTAAAGTAGAAAAAAATTGACAGTGAAAACAAATGTTTATTTTAAAATTAGAGAAACTTAACTAACTAAAAATAAAATAAAAACTACAATCACCACAATCCAAACTAGAGGAGGAACCGAAGTGCAGTTAAACCTAATATATTTTAAAAACTATTTATTAAAATTGTCACCCAATATTTCTGTGTACACCAAAAAAATTTAACTAATAATTATTATAGATATTGCCCTTTTGAGATATAGAAATAAGTGAACTTTATTTCAGGCATACTATTAGGTATTTTACATTATAAATTCTGATCAACATGCTTAAAAACAACCTACGAATAAATTCATTTTCATGGGTAAAGCGTAAATTACATTATTAGGTATTACTTGAACCAATATAAATAATGATTTGTGTTGATTTATTCTATTTTCCACTCAACTGAACCAACCAATCCATGAACTATGTGATTCGGGTTGGATAATCAGGTGTATATAAAAAAAAATCCATGTATTCCTATAGAAACTAAAAGGAATAAAAATAAAGGTTGAGGAGTATAAGGCATCTAATATAGACTTGGTTCAGTGTGGAGCATCATAATATGGTGGTATTAACCATATACACCTGTTTTGATATGTCATATGTAAATTAACTATAAATCTAACAACAAATCAATTGATTAAATACTGCATCTATTTTGTCTACCTTTATGCATTGCAGTGTGTTATTTAATTGCAAGCAACAAAAATATAGAGGAAAAGAATATAATACAAAGAGATATGAACACAACACTTTGGTAATAAAAGAGACACACAAGACCTTGAGATAATAAGCAAGGCCACAAAACTAAAATAATCTGTATGGTTCAATTACAAAAGCTAAGCTGGGGAGTGGTGGGGACTAAGGATCTAAGAAATAGTAAGATTCCCATCACAAAATTAGCTCAAAACAAAATCATGTACCCCAAAGAAGAGCTATAAGATTATCTAGACCCCACTGGAAACAAACGCTAAGGTGGTGTAATATATGCAGGTCAATAAGAACAAAAAATAGTTGCAGTATCAACTTCTATAATCTGCCAGATATATTACAGATAATGAAGTCAACCCCACACTTTAATGGGTAAGAGAAAAAGTTAGTACTGAACCACTTACGCTTAACCTTTAGTTCTCATAATTGTGATGCTACCCTTTCCCCCTTCAGTGCGGATTTTCGTTTTACCAACCACAGGCTTCCCAGAGAAGGCTGATTTGGGGTAAGCAGATGGATCATCACAGCTTTGCTTTGATTTTGATGGAGGTGGTGTTCGAATGCGCTGATTTATTTCCTTCAGGGTTACATCTCCATGGGCACCACTCGGTTTAATGAATGCAAATGGATAGGCCACAGAAGAAGCCAATTTTGTGGGAGTCCTTATAAAAGATTTTCTACCTAAACATGATAAAAAAAAGTCTGAATTTGTTTTTATGTCAAAAAATGTCCTAAAAAAATGTTTTTAACCTCTTGTAAATATATGACTTAAATTGATTTTGATCCCTCAACATTTTTTTTAGGTTGGTCCATATAAATTTTAAAACTTCGTAATAATGGTCCCTATTACTACTTAGTAATGACATGGCATGCATCTAGCTATATGTTATGTCAATCACAATTTTCAGGTCTAGCCATGTCACATCATGACTAAGTGATGATAGGGAGTATTTTAGTATATCTTTTTAATTTACAAGGAACAAAACTAACAAAAAAATTGGATGACTAAAATTACATTAAGCCAATTTTTAGAGGAAAGTAAAAATTTTCCGTAAAATCGTGCTTGCTTTTCACATCTTGTGGGTGCATCACTTTACCATATAGCATACAAGAGAAACAGAGACTGTCAAGGACAAAGTCAAACCTTTGAAGATTATCGGGGTTCGAGGGACATGCTGTTGAACCACATTTTGTTCATATGATGGTGTGATGTCACTAAGCTCTACAGGAGAAAGAATATATTTTGAATAAAGCTCAATTTATAGAGGAAAGAATGAAGGAAGAAACAAAATTAGCAGACAGTAGTGAATGGAAAACAATGTCATCTACCAGCAACATCAATCTGAACATCATCTGCCCCTGAAAAATTCCTGAGTCAAATGACAAATTGTCAGATTATTTTGTTGTATAACCAACTATCCACAAAAAAATGAATGGTCCAGATAAGCATACAAATCATCAGGACTGAATTGCATCCCAGTGTCGTTAAAGTATTCTGCAAGCCACCCTTCAGTTGATTCCAGGTCCTCATAACCAGATGCGGATGCATTTCCTAATGTGTAATCTGTAATGATTTCGGAAAGATCAGAAACAAAATTGAAAAATATACAAAAGCTATGTACCAGAAAAAGTATAAAGAAGAATCCTGCAAAAGGTAAACCTGATGTCCCCGAGACCCATTGTGATACTTCTGGAAAGATATCCTTAACTGGATCCTCCTTCCCCTGCATATGCAACAAAGTAACAGTCATAACTTAAGGCAACCACAATGTTATGGCTTAAATATAAAGTTAAATGATGCTTTGTTGACATTAACATAAGAAAATAATCAAGATTGGGAATCAAGCCCACGCACAAAGAGACTTCCCATTATTTAGGGACAAATACCAATAATCACAAATAGGACTCATGAAAAACAGATACATACCCTAAAAAACAGTTATTGTAAAAAAGATAAAAGGATTTAAAGCAAACAATATGTCAGTCATTTGTCAACAAGGATGGTTATGATGTCATTTGCAATTTTCAACAATAAGAACAAATCTGCATTTCACAAGTCTTCTTCATATTGTTAGAACCATTTCAACATGCTATGAGTGTGAAA
Source organism: Abrus precatorius (assembly GCF_003935025.1). Classification (NCBI taxonomy): domain Eukaryota; kingdom Viridiplantae; phylum Streptophyta; class Magnoliopsida; order Fabales; family Fabaceae; genus Abrus; species Abrus precatorius. Next base: position 9,417,263 of record NW_020874439.1, on the reverse strand, counting down.
AGTTAATCTGGAAAAAAAACTGCAACCACTTACATTATTCAAATATGATGCAGACATCTCTTCATTGGATAGAGATTGATCCCTATCACGGCTATTGAACTGTAGCATCCGTCGCCTCTTGACTTGAGAAGAAGGCTCTCTACATTCCTCTGGTTCCTTTTGCATACTATTTGAATCTAAAAAACCACCAGTATTTGGATTAGAGAAAGGTAACAAATAATAGTCACAAAGGAGAAAAGAACAATTGATCAAGTTACAGATGCTGTCAAGACAATGTCAAGAAAGGTGCATGCAGGAGAACTGCTTACCCACAATATTGACATTATAAGCCAAATCACCACAAGCTTTAACTGGAGTTGTTTCATCATCAAACATGTATGAAAGATCTTCTTCATTTTGTGGCACGTCATTCCACAGTTCTTCAGAAATTTCTGCTCAAATCAACAAATTTTCCTCAGGCATTGGTTAGGTAAAAGAAGCATTTTAATTTACAGTGAGAATTACCAAAATTGGAAGTCTTTTGGAGACTATAATCCTCCCTTTGCCAATCCCATGGCTCCTTAGCACCGCTACTAGCAGAAAAGTAAATGTCATGGTGTGATGCAATTTTGACAAAGATTGACCAACAGAAAAGAAGCACATTCCGAAACCAATGTAGAAGAATACACAAAGGATAGCATTAACTCAAAATCCCCAAACAAGGCTTATAGGCATCATAATTAGAAACATATACAAGACAAGATTGACAACGTTGTAAACTCAAGCAATTACCACCATAAACCACCAAACAAAAAATTAGAAACAAAACCACCAGAGTATACATTAGAAACCATAGTAAGCATTTAAACAGTTTTTCTTCCTTCTGTTGATGATATTAGCCAAAGAATAATAACAAAAAAAGCAGAAAAAAGAAAAAGATAAAGAAAAAAAGAAAAACAAGAACAGGAGAAAAGGGCAAAAAAGATGACCCACCAATTTAATCAGAGAAGGCAAAACCCTCATCATCCATTCTTTATCCATAAAATATGACCCAAATCAAACAATCTCCAGAACAAACCAAAGCCACACACCACAAAAACTTCTGAATCAACCAGAACCATTATCCAGCATTTGATTCCGTTAATCAAAACAAACAAAATGTACGTAGCTACAGCAACATGAAGACCCCCAAAATAAGAACACCCCCCCCCCACACACACACACAAGAAAAAAAAACAGAAGCAAAATTCACAAAATGAAAAATGAAAAAAAACCCATTTCATGTACCAAACCATTTTCTCAGGATAACAAAAAACAAGACCAAAACCAAAATAACATGAACAACACAAACAAAATCAAAGCCTACAACTTGAATCACATAAATGCATTTGGTAAACCCACCCAAAATCCATCAACCAGACCAAGCAGACCCCCAATTATTAAAATAAAATAAAAAAAAAGGGAAGAGAAAAAAGAAGGAGAAAGAAAGATTTACTCGTCATTGTTGTTATAATCCATTCCAGCAACAAGGAAGAACCAACTCTTGTCACTGATTAGAGTCCTCCCTCTATTTTCTTTTCTTTTTATTCTTTCTCACAACACAAAAGTAACCGTTAAAGAGAGATCGGTTTTGCTGTGCCTATAAACCGCAACACAACTCAGTCCACTCTGCTCCTATGCTTGAGATGTGTGCTGTGCTGTGCTGCATATATCACTTTTTATTTATCAATATCGATATTGTAAATATAAATATAAATACATTGATATTTCTCACGCAGTGACTGAACCAAATACCAAGTCCAAAAGCGCCGACCCTCTTTCTCCATTTCCTATATATCCTCTCCCACTACACTAGCTATTCCTCAGCTTTTTATTTTTTATTTTTTTATTTATTGCACGTTAATTGAAAACCGGAAATAGAGAAAGTTGAGAGCTCTTGAGATTTTTTTACATAAAAAATAACTCTCAATTAACAGTAAAAAATTAATCTCTTCAAGTATAAAAAATATTTAAATGGGAATTAACCTTTTTTAATAAAGTTTTTTCATGCATGCATATGAATAAAACCCAAACTTTTGTTAATATTCTTAAAAACCACAACTATTTACTAACTGTACTTAGTTTTGTCATTAGAAATCAGCTAGATATTAGTGTCTAAAACTTGTGGTCGATCATTAATATTTTGAAGATAAAAAATTAAATTTTCATTCTTTTAATAAAATTTAACTTTTATATCATATATTTCGAGAATTACTTTGATTGAATACATATTTGAGATTGATTTAACACTTGAATATGAATACATAAGTAGTGACTAATTTAATTATTAAATATATACTCAGAGAATTTAAGTTAATGTAAATTGCAACATTAAATTAAAAAATTAAGACTAAAATAAATTTTAAGAGTTATAAACACACAAAAAAATGAATTTTTTATTGTGTTTAATTCAATCCAAATTAAATCGATACATATATATGATTTGCTCATAACTTTAACATATTACTCATACTTATATAAATATAAATATAATGATAAATTTAATTATTTTAGTATTATATTATTAGATTAACAATTTTGGTCTACTTTTAAATGTTTGTTTTAACTTATACTTTTATAATTTTATGAAATGTGTATTCTCTTCTTAAATAAAATAAAAACTAAAAACTAATTATTAATAAATTATTTTATCAAATCAAATGATTTAATAATAAAATTAAAAAAATCTAATTCAATCTGAAAACACTCATTTTTCTAGATTTACTTTTAAAAAATATATATCATTGACCGATGACCATACGTTCATGAGACCATAGCCATATGACAAACGCAGGGACAGAGAGAGATAAAGAGAGAGCGCACGCTTTTACTCTTTGGGACCCACTTCGGTCCGTTACTCGTTTCACGTGGCACATTTTTTTTTTCTTTTATAAAGAAAGAACACTATTTTCGGTATTTTAAATAATGCTTAATCATCAAGATTAAAATTGTATTTTATTCAAATATGTATATGTAATGTTGTTGTGGATTTTTAAAGTAAAATTTTAATTTTAAAGTAAAATTATAAATAATTACCTTAAAAATGTCTAAGTAATTATACTTATTTTTTTTCCAATTGATTTGGTCGCAATTGAAAAAGAAAGTGTGGTATAAAATTAATGAAATGCTTTTTGAAAATGTAAAGTATCCTTCGATATGTTCAACGTTCATTTCTTGGTATTCAAAATTATTCCGTAACAAAATGGTTATGTTAATGGAACTTTCTTTTTTTATTTTTCTGGTGGAAAGAATCTTCCTAATTGAATTGCACATTTTATGTGGCGATGTTTCCTTGAAATGCAGGAAAACAAAGTGATATATAATTGAAAACAGATTGCATTTCCTTATATTAATCGGTAAATTCATCATTCATACATGCCTACGTTAAAAAAGGGCGAGTATTATTATTTATAAAATTATACTTAATTTGAGTAATTTTTTTATAAAAATACATGTGTTTTAAATAAAAAATAAGTTGAATTAGTTTTTTTATTTATTATAGTTTATTTATATTTTTAATTAATTTCTTATATTTTAAAGTATTTTTAGTAAATTTTAACAATCAATATCATTATATTTTTATTAAATTACACTTATTTTTTTATATAAATATTTTTTGTAAATTTTTAAATCTTATTATTACTAGATAATAAATAATTCAACACTAAATTAAAAAGTTATTTTTCAATTATATTTAACATGCATCCACTAGAAAGAAAAAAAAAGGTCTTGAATCACTTCAACAAACTTGAAGACTCTTAAAAATATGTATACCAAACATTTAGGTTTCTTATATCATGAATTCAAGTTTTTATTTTACTTTATATCACTATTTTATGATAATAAACTAATAAAAAATTAACTTAAACTTATCTCTATTAATATATAAAATTCAAATATTTTAACGATAATTCAACATTAAAAATATCACCCCCAACATTAATATGATATTGGGATTTTTAAAAAATGCTTATGAAAGATAATAATTAAAAAATTAAAAAAATTACCAAATTATATAAAAATATAATGTCGTTAATACTTTACAAATATACAACAGTGTTAACTATTATGAATTTAATTAGAAAACTTTAAAATTATAAGTACTTAACAAAAAGATTTTAAATTACGAAGATCAAATTAAAATTAAAAAAGAAAACTATGAGAACTAATAGACTAATTCAACATAAAAAATATAAATAAATATACATTAACAAAACAACAATGAATTGATTCACATGCTATTTAATTGAAATGAATTACTTTAGCTATACATTTTGTGTTTCAATTAATAACTTTAGTGCTTATTGGAAATCATTTAAAAAATCAATTTTAAAATTTTTAATTAAAAAAATATAATTTAAATTAATTTATCCATGTATTTCAACCATATTTAACAATTTAAATATATTTTTGTCAAAATCAATCCTACTCAATTTTAAGTTAAAAGGATACATAAAAAATATTTATAACTAAAGTATTTATAAGAATATATTTAATCAAAAAATTTTAAAGCATAAAGTTAAGTTAAATAATTTTATAATCTTAAAAATCAGCGCTATTTTTTATATTTAATAATCATATAACAAAATTTGTATGATACACACACTATATTCGTAATTATCTTAATTCTTTGAATTATTTTTTTAATTTTCTTAATTGTGTTAATATCTTAATTGTTTTTGGTTCACGTTAAACATAATAACTTGATTAAATTTGGTTTCTTTTATACTCAAACTATTTTTTATTTTTTTTACAAAAACTTATTATCTTTCGATTATTGATTGCATTATTTTGACACCTATTAAATATAGTGTGTTTAGATAAGTTAAACAAAATTAGGTTATTTTAATGATTGATTATTGCAATAATTGATTAAAAAATAAATTTGTGTGTAGATATTTTAGATGAAAAGTGATTTTATGATAATTAATTGTATTTAGATTGTATAAAATAATAAGTCAAATTATAAAAAAAAAAAGAAAAGTAAAACTCATTAGGACATGAATCCAAGATCACCGATTAAATTTGAAACAACTCGATATTAGTTTATTCATGTATACAATTATATGTGTAATAATTAATTTTGTATTTAAAATAATCAGTTATTAAATATAAAAATAAAAAATAAAATTTAAATAAAAACTAAGCTAATAGCTTTTAATCATAAACACCAAAAATTTGCTTATCTTAAATAAAGTGTTTCCTTTCTAAAAATAAAAATAATTAAAGATAAGCTAAATTTTTTAAAAACTAACAAACAAAATTAAATAGTGTATTTATAATTTTTATAATTTTTATAAAAATTAATTTAATTCAAACACACTCTAATCAAAATAAAAATTTAATATCATAACATATAAATAAATAATAATAATTGCATAAAAATTGTACCAAAATTCTGCTTTCATGATTAAATATTCCCTAATATACTATAATTTTATTATTTGATATCATTATTTTAAAATTATTCTTACCCAAATTTTATTAAATAATTTATTTTAATTTAATAATCATATTTAATTTCTTACAGCAAGAGTGAATAAAAATTTACAACTTCAAAAATCTAAATGAATATTCATAAATAAAAGGAATCGTTTAGAAAATTTTCAAAAATAATTCAACGACCTTTGAAATAGTTATTTCTATATATATATTAGTAAAACTAGAATATCACTTTTCTAAATTTTAATATCAGATAGTTGAGATAGGATGAAAATCAGAATTACGAAATAAGTATATATTTTATTTTATAAAAAAAATTGTGAATTTTATAAAAATAAATCTTTAAATTTAAGAATAAGAAAATCATTTCTTCTTTAAAAGAAGAAACCAAGTTTAAGTTAAATATATACAATATAATAAATCAAAAAGTATTATGATAATTACTTCATACGTACAAGGATGTGAAGTTGTATTCAAAGTAATTAAAGACTAATCATTTGCGTTTTTCTTGAAATCTTCATCTCATTTTCATTATATATTTTTTACTTCATTCTTCTTGTTTAAAAATATTAATAAAATAAATTATACAATAACAATTAACAAGGATAAGAAATAAGAATTATAAAAAAAGTACATGAAATTCAAAATAAAAATTATCTAATAATCATTCTATAAATGGTCAAAATATAAAATAATAATAATAATAATGTATATAAATAACATGATTTATGATTAAACTAAAGAAAAATTGGAAGAAAAAAGACACGACAACTAAAAAATAATTAAAGATATTGAGATATATATAGCAAATTAGATAAAAAGAAAAACTAAAGTGTCTTCAATATGAATGGAAAGAGTCGAGGACACTCATCTAAGTAGGGAAGATTCAAGAGGTGGGTCAAAGCAGAGGAGCAATCTTCAATGTAGCGGAATAGCAAACAATTGTATAAAAATTAAAGAGCTTAACCTTATTTTATCTAGTGAAGTTAGGAGGTCATCCAAGAGTAAAGGGGCAAAAGGAAAGGTCCTTTCTAGAACTAGAAGGATGTTGCCTTAGATTATTCTACCATGACTATACCACCTAGAAATGGAAGGCAAGGTCAGAGAAGGAGCCAAGTAATAACAAAAAAATGGCTTAAATATCAAGGAAGGAGGGAGATAGGACTTCATTGCTTATTAATGGCAAATTGACATGGAGTTTATAGGAAGCTAAGGAATGGATATATGTAGATGGACAAAAGTGGTGGAAGCCTCATAAGTCTACAAATTTAGTTTCTCAATAGATCATTTTTCTTGTAATTTTCTTTATGAAAGTATGGTTCTGAAACATTTGATGACTCTACTTGGAAAGCACACTCAAAAGTGGAAGAAAGCACACTTGATCGTGCTTAAGAGACTATCCTTCAACTTAGACGATTTCTTGCCTGAAGAGGAACGGGGAGAAGATCAACCTAGCTATACCCATGAGAGAGTGTTGGATAGAACTCCCAAGCTGGAGTTTTTACTAGGCCTAGGGACGTCAATGACAAAGTTCATATCCCCTCTTGAGGAACCATAAGAAGGCACACCTATGGCCGATGTGTTGTTAGCTATCCTAACCGTGAGATGGATGAGTTATTACCACATTGTTCCTCTTATTCTCACTATATCATGTCTTATGAGGAGTTGAGCTCATAAACAAATACTACCTTTTTCACCTAGGGATTAAAAGGAAAAAAGAAAACGAATTCTATTTTGCAATACATCTTTATGCTTGTCACTTCTAGCACCTCTTCTTGATTTAAACCTAAGCTTTTTACATAATTTGTGATGGGTCAATACAGCATCGTCTTTGAAATTAGAACAATCAAAAAAGGTTGAAACCTTAGGGCCAACCTTACCCAATTCTAAAATAACCCACCCAACCTTCTCCCTATATTGATTAAAAATAATTAATTAAGCTCTAAATTATTTAGGTCATAATATATGGGTTAGGGTAGGGATATTTATGAGTTAGCCTGACCCTAAAAACACTCCTAAATTTTATCGAAAGTCATGGACCCTAATCCTAATTCTCTCTAAACCCTCCCAAATCTTACCCAAATCATACAAACCCTAATCTTAATTCTCCAAATTGTTGCCTAGATTCTTGCCCAATCTGCAGACCTTTAAGTGAGGAGTTGGAACACGTATTGTTAAGATAAAGAGAAAAACTCACAAGGTTCCAAGCTAAATAGAGGAAAACATGTAACGCCCCAAATTTTGTAATATTAATTATTGTTATTTATATAAATCTAAATGCATATATATGTTGTGTATAAGTGTAAATAAATGTAAATTTGCATTGAATGCGTAATGATGGTGTTTCTCTATGTAATGAGTACAAATATGTGTGTATATATATATATATATGTATATATGTATGTGTGGATGTATGATTGATTGCATTGGACTGGTTGAGCTGAAAATAGGCTAAGTGCCTGGTGCAGGGAGCTCTCGCTATAGCAAGAAGGCTCTGTGAGGAAAGAGCGAAATTATCGCCTTCTCGCTGTAGCGAGACATGTCTCATTGTAGCGAGAGAGTGACAGAGGGGACTGCATTTCTGGGTTTCATCTCGCTACAGCGAGAGGGTCTCGCTGTAGCGAGATTCTGCAGAAATCAGGGTACAGTTTCGTCTGAGATTTTTGTTGTGGCGACAGAGGGCGTCGCTGCAGCGAGAAATGCCTCGCTGCAGCAAGAATATCTCGTTGTAGCGAGAGTGTCGCAACCAGAGAGGATTTTAAAGGGTTAGGGTTCGGGGAGATTTCATTTCTCCCTTCTCCTTCGAAATTTCTCTGACTCTTTCACTTCCAAATCCTATTCTACCAATTATATTGCCTCCAAAGCCGTTCGTGAGCTAGATTGAAGGTTGGATTTAAGTGGGGAACGCTTGAATGTGAGTTTCAATGGTTAGGGTTTGATTTTTCATTCCCTTTCTCTGTTTTCGTGGTTTCTCTGGGTTCTCAAGGAGTTTCTCCGTGTGTTTAGGACAAAATTTGTGAGGGGGAGCACTTCTTAGTAGATTTAGCGTGTGGGTCTTCGATCCGAGGTAAGGGGGGACTCTACCCTATCTCAATATATTATGATTCTTGTGTGTTTTGATGATTAATGCAATGTGGTTGAGATAGAAGATAGAAATTATGTGTTTGGTGGAAATTGGTATGCAATGTGATGTGTGATAGAATAATTGAGTCCCGTAAGGGTGATTGTGTATGATGATATGCCATTGATTGGTGAATTAATGTTATTGTGAATAAATAAAGGCTATGTGTCGTATAATGTGAATTGAATATAGGCTGTGTGTCGTGTGCAAGCATGAATATTGCGTGTGTAAATGAAATGTATGTGAATGAGGCGTGTTGGCGCCGTTACAATGTGCTGTGAATGGTTCAGTGATACATTGGAGTATGGAAGACGAGCACGGTAGAAATACCTTGGGGAGGAGAAAGTGGTGGTGACACCAACTGTGGAACGGGTGCACCACGGGTTACATACTCTCTTCCTGACTAGACCTCTGACCATTACCTTTGCTGAGCGACCTGTGACTGCCCACGTGGTATCTGTTAGGCGGGGGTAACCGGTCTATGATCACAGTGCCACAGTGAGTGTGGCGGAGTGCTATGAGCGCGCGAATGTGTATAACTATTGGTGCCATAAGTGCATCAGTGATGAATTGCAATGAATTGTATGAAAATGTTGTTTATGTTTATCTTGTGTAAATTATATGTACGGTGAGACTCTATACTTATTGTGTACTGAGTAGTGTAGAGTACTCACCCTTACATTTATTTTTCAAGTAATCAAGATGATTAGCACCAGACTCAGTGAAGGGACGGATGAACTGCTATAGGACTTAGATTTTATTTTGAAAATGTTGTAATTGAACTAGTCCTGTAGTAGTCATTTGATATTAATTTGTAACCCTTCTCTTATTTTGAAGTATTTTATGAAAATTTAGTTATTCAAATTTGCGAAATTATTATTTAATTGAAATTAAACTTAAGGTGTTACAAAATACAAGGTTTCAAGTTAAGGAGAAGAGTGTTGCAAGGTTTGGATCGAGCAGGTGCAGATTAATTTATAAACCTTTTCACATGCAGTATTCCGCTTAAATGAATTGCACTTTTTGTTTGGCTTGCTTCTTTGCATGTGACTTCTATTGTTGGTTACCTTTGCTCCTTTCTCTTGTTTACATAAACACAAAGAAGATGGTTTAGTTTATTAAATTGTTGTGGTTCACTTTCTATGTTGTTTTCTATTAATGTGCTACTATGATATTTTTGCAAGAGCATCTTGTGAAAACTCGTTATGGTTGTGTCTCAATTACTGTGTATGGAGACTAGACAAGCTAGCGTTTATCACTTACCCTGATTTGACTTTAAATTGTAAGTTAAATGAAAATGGATTAATGCGGTTTTCTTCTTTAGTAAGGATGTGTTAGATATTTCTTATTTCTTTTATATATGTATCCAATACCAATATGTGAAAACGAAAGAGAATGCAACATGTTTCTATGTTTCTTAGGCTAAAACTTAGAACTTCAAGTGAAGCCTCCAACTTTAATTCCTTTGAGCTATCCATTATAAAATATACTCCTTATGCAACATTATTGTTATTTCTAATTTTTTATTAATTTGGTATGACTGCTGTTTCTTGATATATTTATATTGATATAACTAAGCAGATATTAACTTTGCTTTTATAATGTGCTCAATTGAGCCCTATGTTCTTTCAAGAGGTCAGTATACATACTAACTATTCTTTGAACAATCTTGTTATTATATTCCTACTCAATTGCTAATGTGGTTATTCTATCTCTAAATGAAATAATTTATATTGCATCAAAGAACAAAAAAATGGTGTTGTAGAGTATTGAAGACCATATAACATTTGCTGCCACATACTCTAAAGTAGGTGGGTCAACTATCAAATCAAATTCCTTTTTTCCAACCTAAAAAGAGAAAAGAATACCATGTGGTTAAAGTGTATACTATATACTTCTATTTAAATTTGTTTTCCTTTATTAATATGTTGATATAAATATATATTTTATAGTGTGGTGAACAAAGCACTTTTTGTTTTTAGTTTACCCACAAACTCATTGGATTACCACACATAAAAACTACAATGTAGGTCAAGCAATGTTATCAGTTAATTAATTATATGATATTCCAGTTCTCTCATGGTGATTTCATCCAAAAATATTTTAGGTAGATATATAATAAAATTCATTTCATTTTAATACATTTATTAAATAATACTTAAATGTTCTTGTTCTAATTTTTATTTTGTGTTTGTTTTAATGCATAAGAACTATAAATTATACTATGTACTATGTAGATAAGACTATGAATATAGATGATGAAGTTGTTTCTAAAATTTCTCATGTATTGTCTAGAAGTGTCGAGACAACTAAGAAACAATTTTCAAATATTTAGAAATATTTTAATAAAACTAGTGTAGATAAGGACGATGTTGAAAGGGCTGTGTGCAAATATTATGGCCATAATTATGCTATTGAAAAAAATCTCAAGGCAAAAAATCATTATAACTTTACATTTAAGTCAACATGTTTCGGTTTGTAAAAATATTCAAAGTTTAAGTATAGATGCAGTTCCTACTCAAGATGTAAATTTTGGTGTTAGAAATATTAAACAAAAGATTCAACGTAACATCCTTGCATAAGCTATAATTAAACATGATCTTCCTTTCAACTTTACAAAGTATGATATGATGAAAGAGTGAATTAATTATGTGAATCCTAATATTGTAATGCCTTCTAAGAATACTGTTATGTCAAATATTTAAAAAATTTACATTAAAGAGAAGGAAAAACTCAAAGAAGTCATGTCTAATATTCCTAACAGAGTATATCTCACCTCTGATGTTTGGACAACAACTATTAGTGAGGGTTATATTTGCTTAATTTTTCATTTTGTTGATGAGAATTAGAAATTGGTAAGTAAGATTCTTAATTTTTGTTGAATAAAACTACCTCTCACTAAAGTGGAATTAGAAGTCACTTTATTTGATTGCTTGAAGTAATGGGAAATTAATAAGAAAAGATTTTTACTATTACCTTAATAATGCTTCTGCCAATAACAATATGTAAGATATCTTGAAGAACCATTTTTATGTACATAATAGTTTGTTGTGCGATGGAGAATTTTTTAACATGCATTATTCTGCTCATATACTCAATTTGATTGTACAAGAGGGTCTAAAAGTAGCTAATGAAACACTCTTTAAAATTAGAGTGTTAAATAGGTAAGGGGATCCGATGGAAGGATGGTTAAATTTCAAGACTATATGCAAGATGCTGGAGTTGATACAATAGTTGAGTTAATATTAGATATGTCTACTAGGTGGAATTTAACTTACTTGATGCTTAAAAGTGCAATCAAATTTGAAAAAGCTTTTGATATTCTTTAGGTGGTTGATAGGAATTATAAATGTTGTCCATCATATGATGATTGGAAGAAAAGAGAGCAATTATGTGAATTTTTAGAGCTATTTTATGAGACTACAAATATGGTATCAAATTCTTTTTTTTCTGACTTCAAACTTATATTTTATGCAAGTTTGGAAGATTTAATGTTTACCGAATGAATATTTAGAATGAGGATGATGTTATAAAGGATCTGGCAGTACGAATGAAAGGAAAATTTGAAAAAAATTGGAAAAATTATCATGTAGTGTTAGCTTTTGGAGCTATTCTTAACCCTCATTTAAAGCTTGACTTCTTAAAATTTTGTTATACCAAGCTTGATCCTTTAACCTTTCAAGAGAAGGTCAAGAATGTGAAGAATAAGTTTGACAAACTTTATGAAGAATATGCAAATAATTTTAGTGCTACAAGTGGCTCTCAATCTTCTAGTGAATCAAATTTGTTGTCAAAGTCACATGGAGAAGGAAATAAGTCCAAGAAATCAAAGTTGTTCAATATATGTTCTTTTATGTTATTTTAATCATCATATGTTTCTTACTTTTAATCATTTTTATTTTGTTTAAACAATTATTATGTCATATTTTGCAAGAGTTTAAAATGTTTCAAAATGAAACTAAGTCTATTATTGGTAAGAGTGAATTAGATTTATATTTGGATGAGTCACAAGTTAAGTACAATGACATTGAAGACTTCGATGTGCTTTATTGTTGGAAGAATAATGAAAAGAAGTTTTCGACACTTTATATTAGCACGAGACGTGCTTAATATTCCAATCACTATAACAACAACGTTCGAATCTACTTTTAGCATTGGTGGACGTGTTCTCACTAAATATAGAAGTTCTATACTTCTAGAAAATATACAAATATTAATTTGTATTAGGAATTAGTTGTATGACTTTGTTAAATACTATTTTATGATATTATATAATTTGTACAAATGTAATTTTGTTTACTTTTTTTTTTTATTGCTTATGAGTTTTGGATGAAGATGAGAAAAAATCATTTGACCTTGAAACAAAAACACGAGTTTATTATATAACAAGATGTTAAAGACTAACAAGCAGGTGATTATGTTTTCAATATTGTGCAGCCGTAATTTTTTATAGTTTTGTGAGAATCAGTAAACTTTATTTAGAGTTGCTAGCAAAGTTTGTAAATAATATCATTGTTCTATATTTGGCATCCCTTAGTATAGTGTCGAGAATATTCCAACTCATACAACTTCTTCCAGTGGTCTCTGATGCAACAATATTAAGGGTGAACTATCGCTAACATATGTAATGAACTAATGTAATTGCTTATATGCATATAAAGTGTGACCTTGCTGGTATATCTGCTCTTGCCACTTGTAACTACAAGTAAGGCATTCAATGGGAGAAGGAGGTTTGTGCTTATATGTAGCTTTATACCTCAAAAATTTGGATAATTGGTAACACTTATGAATTTTGTAATTTCCTCTTTTGGGCTCCAATGTCTTTGCCTTCTCTATGTTATGTCATTGTTTCTCGTATTTGCTTGCTTCATGACATTTCATTGTTCTCACATGTTGTCTATCTTGTGGAGTTAATATAATTTATTAATTTAAAGTTAATTTTCTTTCACTTATTCCTCTGCTTCATGTTTTTTGTAGCTTTCAAGCCTATGGTTCCTTCTTTTTGTTGTCAAAATGACCCGAAGTAATTGATCAATAATTTAGTCTGACGCGTATAGAACACTACCCTTAAAGATTATTTCGATGTAGTAAAAAATTCTCCAGGATACAACAGACTCTTCTTGTCTGAATGTACAAGACTCTTAAGAACTAACAAGCTTTACTCAATTTATAACTCAGAGAAATAAATATAATAAAAAGTCTGTGCATCTTTTGTGTTGTTTTTGTCACGACCCCTTTTATAAGGAACCGAGAACATTATTTCTACATCACATACTTATTTAAGATAGATAAATAATAGAGAATATAAGTATAAAATTCACTTCTCATTCAAAATAAAACAAAGTTTCTTACAACAAATATCCAATAGAGCAACATAATATTACATTTAGTTCATAATATTCAAAATACACAAAATTATACTACGTAGCTCCCTCTACATGAGGTCTCAAAATATAAGAAAAAAAAAATTTGATGCAAAATTACTCAACTTCAGCTTCTAACATTTCTCCACTGGCCCCTCAGCCTGTGAAGTAGATGCAACACTTGCTACATCTGCTCACATACCACTGTACGATCATCGCAGTACACATGCACACAACGACATAGACAGGAATTCAAGGGTGAGCTTACAAAAATAAAATAAAATTATATATATAGAGCAAAACATTATTCATAGCAATAGCCCCATGCATTACTAGCCTATCTAATGCACAACATGAAAATAGTTTCCAACTAGTTTCACAGCTTAAGTAATCCAGAAAGAACCAAGCTAGCCCGGGAGCGACCCATTCCAGTATCTGGATCTAGACAGCACAACACAACAGCTCAGTATGAACTTACCGTTACACGTCTACCCACTTAAACATGTAACTCGACTCTATAATGATGCAAAACATATATCTCAACATGATGCAACACCGCTAAAATTATTTTAATAGCTCAGCTAAGATAGATTTATAATAGATCAACCAAAATCTTAGCATTTTAAATCAATTAACAGCAGTTACATCTTAGAAAATAGCTTTTATTCAAAAGATCTAACAAAATCATGTCAAAACTTCTTGTAATAGCATATCCAATCATTCAAAATATAGTTCATATGCTAAAATAAGCTCCCCTTACCTTAGAACGGTGATTCACTCTAAATATACTGAATATTACTTGTTTTATCGCAAGATTCACCGAAGATTTGGCTTTAGAAAGGAGTTTCTCCTAAGAACACCATTAACTTCTATGAGAAAGAGAAGAAAAAGAGAAACGAACGGTAAATCTAGCTTCAAACTTAAATAACCTTACTTCAAATCCCTTAGAATGGACGCAGAATCACAGATTTGGAGAGAAATCTTAGTTTATGAGGGTTTAATATGAGAGAAAATGGTGATATATGACCTTGGAACCTTTGAGAACCTTGGATAGGAGTGAAGAAATAAAAAAATCGTATGAAGCCCTCTTTTTATAGAAAATTTTCAAAATTTACTGTTCACCGTCGGAATTACTGTTCATCGCTTTACTGTTTACGCTGGAAACAATGTTCAGGACACTATTTACGCAGGAAACACAGTACATGTACTGTACACGTACTGTACATGCACTATACACATATGTGATGTCACTGATGACGTCATGGAACATCAGTGTTCATCGTCACTGTTCACTGACACTGTTCACTTTTTTTTTATAAATAATTTCAAACTACATCTAAATCTATTCTAATACCAAATAATCCTTCAATTAACATTTAACAAGTATGAAATATTATAGATTACTCAACTATAATAGATTATAAGCCTAATAGTTTTCTCAAAAGATTTAAAATACTTTAATCACTATAATTGCTCACGTAAACGTTACATATAACTTAAGATATAAATAACAATAGTAATTAAATTAGAATATTAAAATAAAATTAATAATTAATAAATTCTTTTGAAATATAATTATATTATTTCAAACAATCTCCCACTTATTTCAAAAGAATATAATATAATAAAATAAATTATTTTAAAACTGGGTTATACCATGAATATAAATGCTTCAAGTCTGGTGTCTTCTGGACTATGAACCAGACCTAGATAAATAGGACTTTAATTAACAACGTAATCGGTGAAGTAAAAATTTTATGAACCAATAATTTTTTTTATGTAAATTAGAGTCCCACTTGCATACATTTACACCTGGATGTTCATGAGTGCTCTAGAGACTAAGCTATCATCTCATAAGAGCGGCCCCACTCCACACTCATATAGGTGATTCTATCATGTGTATACTGCACTTTATACACAACTCATAAGGGATATAAAATTTATTAAAAGCTTCCGCTTATCCTCACATTAATGCAATCTGATACTTCTCATATTTCTCACGCCATAAAAAAGGATAAACAATGTACTAACAAGACTAACAATTGACTTGTTATTACCCATATAAACCTTTTCATAGGATCTCCACTCATAAGGTTGGGTTACTATAGATATCAAATTAGCTTAAGTCTCATTCCTCTTGATGTGGTATTTATTAAATTCTTTCCCAAGAGCTTGGTCAAAGGATCTGCCAAGTTCAATTCTGACTTCACATAGTCAATGGATATAATTTCATCCTTTAGCAGCTGCTTTATTATCTCACGTTTCAACCTAATGTGTTTATTCTTACCATTGAAGATTTTATTATTTGTAATAAATATTTCTGCTTTATTATCACAATGTATAGGCACAGAAGGAGTTGGCTTTATTCCCAATGGAATATTATCTAAGAAATTTCTTAACCACTCAGCCTCAGTTCCAATTTTCTCCAAAGCTATAAAATAGTGGATTTAATCTCATTTGAATATGAAATCCAATTAGCATCACTGTATCCTTCTAATACAGTTGGAAATCCACTATAAGTAAGAGCATAATTCATGGTACCTCTCAAATATTTTAATAACCTAGCCAAAGCGACCCAATGATCATTACTAAGATTATGAGTATATCTACTCAATCTGCATATAGCATATGCAATATCAGGTCTAGTGATAATATTATACTATCACACTTCCTTATGATTTTAACTCCTAGAATTACACTAACTTTACCCATGTCTTTCACGTCAAATTTAGATGCAAGAAAACATTTTGTTTTATGCACTATGTTATGGCTAGTACCAAAAATAAGCATGTCATCCATGTATAAACAAATAATCACACATTCACTATTTTCTAATTTTTTTTATACACATTTATCAACTTCAACAATAGAAAAATCATTACTAACTAAAGTTTTGATGAACTTATCATGCCATTACTTAGGAGTTGTTTTAGACCATATAAAGATTTGAGGAGCTTACAAACTTTATTCTCTTGTCCAGGAATTACACACCCCTCAGGTTAGACCATATAAATTTCTTCCTCTAACTCACCATTTAAAAAAGCTGTTTTAACATCCATATGATGAATAACTAAATTATATGTAAATGCTAAAGCAATCAAAATTTGAATAGAATAAATCCTTGTTACAGGAGCAAAAGTATCAAAATAATCAACATTTTGTTTTTGAGTAAAACCTTTAGCTACCAATCTAGCCTTATATTTTTCAATTGATCCATCGTGATTATATTTCCTTTTAAAAATCCATTTGCACCCAATTGGTTTCACTCTAGGAGGTAAATCTACCAAAGTCCAAGTATTACAATTTGTAATGGAATCAAGTTCAGATTGGACAATTTTTTTTCCAAAACAATGCTTCAGTTGAGGAGAAAGCTTGTGAAATAGAAAAAAAGGTTCATCATCAATAAGATACGTGTAAAAAATCATTTCTAAAAGATTTTTCTTTCATTTATCTTTTACTTCTTCTCAAATCCTCATGAAAAACATCAAATGAACTATGTGTTGGTGTTTCACCAAAATTTTCTAATTTCAATGGAAAAACATGTTCAAAAAATTCAGTATTTTTTGTTTCAATTATTGTCTTACAATCAAGCACATCACTTTTTAAAACTAAAAATTTATATGCAACACTATGATCAGCATAACCAATAAACATACAATCTGACGTCTTAGAACCTATTTTCTTCTTTTTAGGATCAGGTAGCATAACTTTAGCTAAACAACCCCACATCTTTAAAATTTTCAAACTAGGCCTATATCCCTTCCATAACTCATGGTGTTTTACCTGTTCTTTTATATGGAATTCTATTTTGTAAAAAATATACCGTTAACAAGGCCTTGCCCCAAAGGTTATCAAGTGCATTATAACTAATTAAAAAAGCATTCATCATTTCCTTTAATGTTCTATTTTTCCTTTCAACTATTCCATTAGATTGAGGTGAGTAAGGAGGTGTAACTTCATGAATAATTCTTTCTTTTTCACAATAATCATTGAATAAGGTGTACTCACCACCTCTATTTGATCTAACTTTTTTAATCTTTTTATTTAATTGATTTTCTACTTCTGCTCTGTATAGAAGAAATGTGTTAAAAGCCTCATCTTTATTTTTAAGCAAATATACTTTGGTATATCTAGAAAAATCATCAATAAAAGTCACATAA
The DNA here is from genome assembly GCF_003935025.1 of Abrus precatorius. NCBI lineage: Eukaryota > Viridiplantae > Streptophyta > Magnoliopsida > Fabales > Fabaceae > Abrus > Abrus precatorius. Next base: position 9,399,159 of record NW_020874439.1, on the reverse strand, counting down.
TATTTTTTCATCTCTAGTCATAGTTTGTTTTAAATCTCCCAAATCAGAATGAATGAATTCTAGCATTTCGATGTTTCTTTCTATAGGTAAACATGATTATTTAGTTATTTTTTATTCAACACATATTTCACATTTGTTTAGCATTCATTACTAAAACTATAAATCAAACCTTAATATTGCATTTCTTTTATATAAAAAGCACTAACATATCCTAATCTAGCATACTAAATATCCATAGAGTCAATCAAATAAGCAGAAGATGAAATATTTTCATTGATAAATGACTAACTTGAGTACAAAGAGTCCCTGTTTACAATAAACTTTTCCCACAAACACATTATTTTTTGTCTACAATTTTATAAGATTCAAAAGACATCTTGACTCCAACTTTTTCCAGTAAACTAACAAAAATTAAGTTCGCCCTAATACTAGGCACGTGGAGCACTTCGTTGAGAGCTAAAGTCTTGCCAGATGTGAGCTTCAGGAGAACTTTTCCTTTTCCAAGAACTTTAGCAGTTCTTGAGTCACCAAGATACACTTGTTCTTCTCCATCTCCCACTGAACTATAGGAGGTAAACATATTTTTATTTACACAGATGTGCTTGGTAGCCCCCAATCACTCACATTAGCTGTTAGCAAGACTTGAGAAATGACCGCAACTATAACGTCATCTCCTTCAACCAAATTTGCATTTAGTTTTGGAGGATTGTCACTTCTCTTCCTGTGTCTGCATTGAGCAGCACAATGACCTGTTTTGCCACAAACAAAACAATTTTCTCCACCAATTTTAAAAGTGAGATTATTCACTTTTGGGACATAATGTTTATTATAATGAGACCTTTGATTAGGTTTGTTGTCATACCTTTTCTTATTAGCTTGTATCATGTTTTCCCTTGCAGCCTGGAGTTCCTTCCTATTTGTGTCTTCAATGATAATGTGGGTGATAAGTTCAGCTAGAGACAGTAGTTTATTCTTATACTTTAGTTGCTGCTTATAATCCTTCCAAGATTCTAGTAATTTTTTAATTAGTAGTCCGGCGACAAAATTCTTAGGCATTATGATCTTCTTAACTTTCATGTCTTTTGGCAGCTTGTGGTATTCATTGATCTGAGTCTTGATATCTTCTTCATCATTCATCTCCTACTTATAATAGTGTCCGATGATGAATTTCTCTCTTTTGGCATCCTCAGCAGTATATTTGCGAATCAAAGACTCCCAAATTTTGTTGGTTTCCTTATAGGAATAATAGACATTAAATAATTCATTAGACAATGTACTGAGAATAGTATGTTTACAAACCTTGTTAGCAGAAGTATAGTCTTTCAACAATTTTGGGGTAGCATTTGAATCTGGTTTTGCTTTGCGTGAGAAAATGAGCTACACCGTGCAGGTCAAGAACAGAATAGACACGCTCCTGCCATCGTTTAAAGTTTTTCCCTTGGAACATTTCTATCTTTGACACATCTGGGAAAGATTTTGCATAGTTGATTGCAGGAACAATTGGATTAGGTGGATCCACGTTTATACTATTTTCATGATTATTTGCAGCGTTGTTGATAGGATTTTCATTATTTATTAATTCAGTCATAATCCTTAAGATTGTTGTCAAAATGACCCAAAGTAGCTGATCAATAATTTAGTCTAAGGCTTGTAGAACACTGTCCTTAAGGATTATTTCGGTGTAATAAAAAATCTTCCACGATACATCAGAGTCTTCTTGTCTAAATGTACAAGGCTCTCAAGAACTAGCCAGCTTTACTCAACTTATAACCCAGAGAAATAAATATAATAAAAAGTCTGTGCTTCTTTCATGCGATTTCGTGCGGTTTTCTCAAAAGATTTAAAATACTTTAATCACTATAATTGCTCATGCAAACATTACATATAACTAAAGATATAAATAATAATAATAATAATAATAATAATAATAACGAAATTAGAATAATAAAATAAAATTATTAATTAATAAATTCTTTTAAAATATAATTATATTATTTCCAACACCTTTTGCATATGCATTTCTTGCGAACAATGCCTATAGCTTATGTGAGTATTTAAGTTGTGGGTCTAATATAACAATAGGTTGATGGAACTTGCAAAAAATGAAGCTTATCCATATGATCACCCCGTACCTCTTTGGTTTCATTGATGTAGTGGCCAAGCAATTAGGACTGTTAAAGGCAAAATTTGTTGTCATAGATAAAGTGGTTAATGAGAATGTTTAGAAGAGATATGAGCAAAAGGTAATTGATTTTGGAGGCTTTTCAATTATGTTAACATATTAGCAACAATGGCAATGCTAAGCCTTTTTGGGTCTCATGATGCAGATTATATTGAGTTCATTGATGGTAATGATCAATTTACTAATGTATAAGGCACTTTTCATTCGTAGTGACCAAGGCTACATTTCATCATCAGTCATGCTCAAGTCTATTTTTTTGGCTTCATTGGCCTTTTGTATAGCACCTTTCATCTACTAGTCTTGCTCCTGCAGAGTGCAATATTGAATCTTGAAAGTGTGGTTCACTAGTCATAACAATCTTTAATAATTCCTATTTTGACTTTCACTGCCTTGATGTGTTATGTTTGCGTTCGGAGGGCAAGTGTACCCATCGAGAAGTAATAAAGGGTTCTTAAATTAAGTTTCCGAAATATCGTCCCACAAGAATTGTTTTACTAAGAATTTCTTAATTCAATTGTTTAAGCTTCAAAGATATGAGATTAATTAAAAATAATAATTTATAAAATTAATTATAAAACTAAGAGCAAGGAATACAATGCACGTCTTGATTAAACTTATCAGAGAGGAACCTAGGGCATATGGGTTTTCTCATTCAATCCTTTATGTTATTCTTTTGTTTAACTCTAAATTCGATTTCCTTGTGATTATCAATCATTCATACAAATACTATTAATAATACCCAATGGTCATGCAATATTAATATTCTTTTCTCTAAAGAAGAGTGTACTACGATAGGCTTGACTATGAACCGACTCTCCACTAAATCAATTAAATGCAAGTAAAAATCATGAGGTCTTTTTCGGGTTATAATGTGGCCAAGAAGTTATAATAATTGAGGTAAGATAAATGAAAGAAAGGGAATATACAAAGGGGGTTAATGGATTATAACAATTACAAACATCCTCTAAGTTTACAAATAAAGCTCTGAGAGTAATTTTTATATTTTTGTATGTGAACAATATCTTTACTCTTCTCTCCTTTCAATCATATATAACCCTTTTTCTTTTCTTTTCTTTTCTTTCATTTTCTTTTTCATACTTTCTTTCTTTCTTTTTTCACATGAGAGATGTAGAGGAGAATTTATCAAACAATTCAACAACTCAATTGTTTCATTCATAAACTCAAGGTCATCAAAATATTTTTATAAATTTAATGCAAGGGACCAAGAAAATCAATAAAGCTCAAAGTGGGCAACTAATTGTATCTCAAACATGCTAAAGGCCAAGAATAAAAATTCTATTATGCCTCAATCATATTAAAAACATGCAATTAAAAAGAGAAGTCTTAAGTCGGTTCCAAGTCAAGTTCTAGAGTACAAATCTTAAGGAGATAATCATACAAAATAATGAGGAAAGGAGTACAATTAATTAAATTAAGATAGAAATTCCCTGTAAGGCTCAAAACTCACATCTGTGGGTTAAAGTTTAATGTAGAGCATAAAAGTAAAGAACCTAGCTAATTATTAGTTTTCAAATGAAAGTATAATGTCAATAATAATCACTCAACATGCTCTTCTATCTGGAAAAATTGGGTTCCATGAGGGAAAAAGTTTTAAATTATCATAAAAAATAGCATAGACACTTTACTCAAGAGCATACAATTAACAATTATACAATTAGGAACTACTCCCCTGTACTTAAGCAAAACATTGTCCTCAATGTTTGAAAGCAATAAAATAAAAAGCATGCAAAGAGGGCAATTGAATAAAAGGAAAGAGGTTCCCTGATAATTCTTGGCCCGACGACTTCGGGTAAGAGAGCACAGTCATGCTGAAATCTTGAGCACGCCCATGCTTATGATGTAAAGCTTCTCTCACAACTGCAACTAAATGCACGACCGTGTATGGGATAAGCACGGGCGTGCTTTTAGATCAGAGCTCAAAAATGTGTGTGGGAACAATCAACTCTATTCTTGCAATCTTTCAATATGCTTATTCTCTATTCTAAAAATAAAAAATACAATAGCAAAATTAAAATAAACAAAAAGAAATAAAATTTAAATAAAATAAAAGACACAGGTTGCCTCCTAGGAGTGCTTGTTTAATGTCGCGAGCCTAACGTTCCTATTAAATTATGGTGGGAAAAAGGTATGAGTCTTAGAGGTGACTTCCTTGATATGCAATTGTCTCCCCAGCAGCTTTGCCTCGCCAACACCTATTTCATCAGAAAAATTATTCATAAAATGGGGATTAGAATAAAGAGAAGAAAATTTAAATTAGGAGGCTTATTAATGGATGGTTTAAGCTTTTGTCTTTTCTTCTTCTTATATTGCTTCCTCCTTGTCCTTCTTCTCGTGGTTCTATACTTCATATAAATTGGAGAAGGAGAAGCAACATCTACAGTGCTCACGAAGTGACAAGACTCTTGGCTAGAAGGGTACTTGAAAGAATTAAAAACTTGAAATACAACTTCTTCATCATCTAGCCTTAGTGTGAGCTTTCCTTCTTGTACGTCTATGATGGCCCTAGTAGTGGCCAAGAACGGTCTAGTATGATGGGGACATCATCATCTTCCTCCATGTCAAGTACCACAAAGTCAATAGGAAATATAAACTCCCCAACTTTTACAAGTACGTTCTCCATTATGCCTTTGGGGTATGTGATCGACCTATCTGCCAGCTGAAGTGATATGGAGGTCGGCTTAGGTTTATGCATTCCAAGATTCCTGACAACAGAATAAGGCATAAGATTAATACTTGCTCCTAAATCACATAAAGCCTTATTAATATGAGTTTTTCCAATTATGCAAGGAATAGTAAAACTCCCTAGGTCCTTAAGCTTAGGTGGAAGCTTTTTACGGACTATAGCTGAGCACTCCTAGGTGAGCTTCATAGTTTCATGTGCTCTCAACTTTCTTTTATTGGTCAAAATCTCTTTTAAAAATTTAGCATATTTGGTTATTTTTGAGATAGCATCAATGAAAGACATATTGATGTGCACTTTGCCCAATAAGTCTAAGAACTTGTGAAATTCTTCATCATAAGGAAGGTGACCTTACAGCCACTGTGGGAAAGGTATCTTAGACTCATAGGGCCTTGGTTGAACAAGAGGTTTTTCCTTCTTTTCTTTTTCAAGTGTGAGATGTGTTCCTAGTCTTCAAGTACGATCGCTTGAAGCTCCAAGTGTCGCCAAGCATGTGCCAAGGATCTCATGCAGGAGAGACGAGATCAGATGTATTCTAGAGCCAAAGTCAAGATGTAAAAACGGTCATTTACGATGCCTAAGATCTTCCTTTTTATAGGATTTGAAAACCTTAAAAAATCTTCATAATTGGACTTCTCATAGATGAGCACGGCTGTGAAAGGCCTTAAGCACGGTTGTGCATGGGCTCGAAGCACCCCCGTGCTTATTGAATGGATCTGGGCATGTTGACTGCTGCGAAGCTCTAATCTTCCATCAATTTGGACTCAGAATGCATCCAAAATCCACTTGCGGCCTCTTTATACCAAACTACACAATTAATATATAAATTACTGTAAAATCTAAATAAAATAAAGGTCAAATATGAATATATGGGCTAAAAAAGAGGGCCTAATTACAGACTTATCAGTTTGTTGACTAGTTATCTTGATTGCCAAAAACTTCAAATTGATCCTTATTTAATAAGGAGCTCTTCAATTTAGTTTTTTTTTTAATAAAATATTAAAATTAGTTTCAAAATGCAGGACTTATCATTATTTTAATTTTTTTAAGTATTTTTGTTAATTTTTTTATATGTTAGTTGTGTTAATTAATTCTTATAAAAATGGTTATGTAACATATTAAGTGTAATAAAACACTTAACGTGTTAATATAAAGTGCTTTGCAACACTTTCTTCTCCTCATAAAGTCCTAACTCTGATCCTGATCCAATGAACTTTTTGGCCGATTTTGATTTATTGGGGCTTTTTGGCCTTAATCCACATGGGCTAGGGATTTGTACAAATTGTGCATATGCTTCACCAGAGAGGAGCATGATCGTGCTCATCAATATGCACAATTGTACATATGCTTCAAAGCTCTTAACATGGAAAGTTAGTTCTAACTACCAAAAACTGAATTCATCAACTAACTTAACGGTAATTAACTTATTCCAATACTCCCCCTTAAGGTGGGAAATAGATATTGTGAATTCCCAACTTAGAAATTAGGAACTTGAAAGTTGTTGGAGTTACTGGCTTGGTCAAGACGTCAGCTAATTGATGTCCAGATTTAATATGAACCAAGCGAATGGAGCCATTCTGGACTTTTTCATGAACTTGATGGCAATCAATCTCTATGTACTTCGATCTCTTATGAAATGTAGGATTACTTGCCAAGTATATAGCTGATTTGTTATCACAAAAGACCAAGGTTGGACTAGGTTCCACTTCAAAGTCTTTAAGAATGGCAAACAACCATGTTACCTCACTGGAAACATTAGCTAAAGCACAACATGTTGGCGTTTTGATTGCCAAGAAATCAATGAATCACCAATGAATACACATTGACCTGTTGTAGATCTTCTTGTATCTAAGCAACTCCCCCAATCTGCATCAGAATAAGCTTTGATGTTTAGACTGGAATTGGCAGGGAAAAAGAGTCTTTACCTGGAGATTTCTTCAAGTATCTGAGAACATGATGTACAACATCCAAATGTGTAGTGCGTGGAGCTAACATGAACTGGCTAAGTTTATTGACAGCATAACAAACATTAGGTCTGGAAATGGTAAGGTACAACAGTCTGCAATGTTTGTTTTACTTGCTGAACTATGGCTTGAGATGGGCTAGCCACAATTATATCATCTACATAGACAAGCAAGGCTACAAAGGTTGGACCACTACCTTTGGTAAATAAGGAATAATCACTCAATGATTAAGTGAAATTGTGAGCAAGTAGAGCAGAAGAAAACTTTGTGAACCACTGCCTTGAGGCTTGTTTCAGTCCATATATTGACTTCTGCAACTTACAAACAAGCTGCTCCCCTTTAGGTCTATACTCGAAAGGCATTTCCATGTAGAGTTCTTCAAACAAATCACCATTCAAAAAGGAATTATTAATGTCAAGTTGCAATAAATGCCACTGTTTGATAGCAGTCAGGGAAAGAAGAACTCTCACAGTTGAGATTTTAGCAACATGTGAGAAAGTAGCAGTAAAGTCAATGCCTGCTTCTTGAGTATACCCTTTAGCCACTAATCTTGCTTTATATTTGTCTACTGAACCATTAGGTTTGTTTTTTACTTTATATACCCATCTACAGCCTATTGTATGCTTGCCAGAAGGAAGAGGAACAAGTTTCCATGTGTTATTTGCTTCCATAGCATCTAACTCTTCTTTCATAGCTTGCTGCCAATGTGCAAACTTCACTGCTTGATGATAGTACTCAGGTTCATAAACTTGAGACACTTAAAACACAAAATTTTTGTAAGTATGTGACAACTGAGTATAACTGAGATGGTCAGTTATAGGATATGTCACTGTGTTGCAGTGATAGTCAGATAGATAGGCTGCTGATCTAGGTAATCTATTTGATCTCCTTAATTGATGTTGTGGCTCAATTGGTCCTGGACCTGGATCATCTATTACTGGTGCAGGAGGCACAGGCACAGGATCAACAACATTAATTTCATCTGAGGCAGGAACATCTAAGTCATGATTATGCAGCTCAACCACTAGAGTAATAAAAGGTGGTTGTAGAGGAAAAATAGCATGACTGTCAACAAAATTTGGACAAACAACTTCAGCAAATGGGTCAGGCTGTAAATTCTATGAAGTGTTGAGATGAAAAGGAAATACATCTTCATAAAAAAATCACATCTCTGGAGATGAAGATGGACTTTGTCACCATATCGTAAAGTCTATAGCCCTTGTAACCAACATGATATCTAATTAACACTGAAGGTGAAGCTCTTGCTGTGAATTTATGTCTCTGAGAAGACAAGGTGGAAGCATATACCAAGCATCCAAAAACTCTCAATGCTGAGTAAGTAGGAGATTTCTTATACAGCAAGGTAAAAGGACAGTTCATCTTTAAGAGAGGTGTTGGTGTTCTGTTAATCAAAAACACTGTAGTCTGAATACAATCACCCCAAAATTGCAATGGTGCACCTGATTGAAAATACAAGGCTCTTGCAACATTCAGTAAATGTTGATGTTTTCTCTCAGTAACAGCATTCTGTTGTGGTGTTTCAACACAATTGAATTGGTGAAGTATTCCTTTCTCAGCAAAAAAATCATGTAAGCATAACTCTTTGCATTGTCTAATCTGAATTGTTAAATCACTACATTGAATTGAGTTTGGATCAACTGTACAAACTGCTTAATCAGAGATGGAGCCTCAAACTTATGCTTTATGAGATAAATCCAGGTAAACCGTGTGTTATCATCAACCAATGTTAAAAAGAAACGTTTATGATCATGAGTTGGTTTAGCAAAAGGACCCCAAACATCACAATGAATCAAATCAAAAGGAGAGTCACTGAAATGATTGTTAGATGGAAATGAAAGTCTCTTTTGCTTAGGCAAAGGACAAATTGAACAATTATGAAAGGAAATAGTATAAGGAATTGAAACTGTTATTTCTTTATTGATTGCTTTCAAACATTTAAGAGATAGATGGCCTAATCTAGCATGCCAAATATGAGGAGAAATTGCATGATTGAAAGAATGTGTAACTACATGTGAATGATCTACATTGGTATAGGTATTATTAACAAAAATTGAATGACTAGCTTGAAAAACATAAAGGCCTTGTTTTACTTCACCCTTGCCAATCATCTTCTTGCTCTTGTGATCTTGAATAGTAAAGGAATCAGCAGAGAACAATATAGAGAAATCAAAATTAACTAAGAGTGAGCTAACAGAGAGAAGATTAACATGAAAATGAGGAACATATAGGACATTTTGTAAAAACAAGCTGTCATTTAATGCAACAATGCCTATAGAATGAACTGGAATTTTGGACTGATTTGGTAAGGTAACAAAAGAGTTTTGGACTCGAGTAAAATGCAAGAAAGACTGTAAGGAACATGCAATGTGACAAGAGGCACCAGAATCTATAATCCAAGTATTTTTCGACACTGAATTTACTGGTAAAGAATTAGAAATGGTTAATAACACAAAACCTGTATTGATCTCAGAATCAAAGGAGCTCTCAGATGTCTTCAGCTATGATGATAACATAGAAATCAGCAACTTGCATTGACCTAGAGAAAAAACAGGGAATTTCTAGAGGCTGAATTATCTGAGCTTTGATTCATTGAAGTGGAAACATGATCCACATTACTGGTCTGTTTAGAACCAGATGCTACTTTGGTGGTACCACCAAAATTAGTGAAATAACTAGGAGGATAGCCATGAATTTTGTAGCATCTAACTTCAGTATGACCAATCATGTGACAATGAGTGCATTTTGGCCTATCTTTCTTGACAGATTTCCCTTTAGAATCAACAACAAACTTGGAATTCTGATTTTGCTTAACAGCAAAGGCAACTTGTGAATCAGAATTTGAGTTGAAGGATACTTCTCTTTGCCTTTCATCTTGTAAAACCAAAGAAAACACTTTAGTGATAGGAGGCAAAGGATCCATCATCAGAATTTGGCTCCTAACTTGAGCAACAATTTCATTAAGACCCATTAAGAAAAACATAACATATTCTTGGTTGAAGTACTCAACAAAACCTCTAACAACACCACAATTGCAGTAACAAGGTGGCTTGAAATCTTGGAGTTCTTCCCATATTGATTTGAGTTTAGTGAAATATTGGTTCACTGATGATGAACCTTGCTGTAAAGTCACTAAATCTCGCTTCAATTGGAAAGTGCGGGGACCATGTTATTGTTGAAAATGATCACGAAGATCATTCCAAATATCAGAACGTGGGAGATCAGTAACCAAGAACTCACTATGCTATTGTTTCTTTTCCAGAGAGCAAGTAACAGAGGATGATCTTCATCAGGACGTGGGAGAGAGCCATCAACAAATGCAAGCTTGTTCTTAGCCGATAACGTCATCTTCATTGATCTCTGCCATGAGTTGAAGTTATCACCAAGCAATGGTTATGAAACCAAAATGATGCCAGGGTTATCTGTGGGATGAATGAAGAACGGACTAGAAACATCATCAAGAGAAATCGCCATTGATGATAGGAAGAAGAAAAAAAAATCAAAGAAGGATCGAAGAGAAAAGGAGAAAGTTCAATGAGATTGTGCAGAAGAGTAATTTTCAACTAATACCATGATAAAAGTGAAATGAGAAAAATGATTTCATTTTTGAACTGAATTGGAATAAGCTACAAAACTTTTATATACAAATTGAATATGGAAAGTTAGTTCTAACTAACTAACTACCAAAAACTGAATTCATCAACTAACTTAACGGTAATTAACTTATTCCAATACCTACTTTACTTCGTTATAAATACCCACTTCTTTCATATCAACGACGAATTCACACAATCTTCTTAGCAGCACCTAAGTAAGTAATCTGCAGCATTTCGCTTTATACATTTTCTTTTCGTTATCAGGTCTTCATATGAAACTATCTCCTTTGCCTTTCTTGCATTCTACGGGTTGCGCTAGTCACTCTCAACATCTCTAAAGAATTGTTTGGCAGTTAAAATATTAGAAATATACTTAATTTTTTTTCAAATTGTTTTGTTTCCACTGAATATACTTCACATAAAAGTAGTACTATCTCCCATGTTAACAGATAAAGAGACACTTGCTCAAGTTACCTTCAACAACATGCACAATCAAGGATTCATTGCCTATCACCCACTCATTATGAGCAACTTTTTTATTTTTTAAAGTAAAACTCTAAATGTTCCTAATAGGATGAAAACTTTATCTTATGTTTTACTGCAATGTTTTTCTTTTATATATAAAAGTTTTTAAATAAAGTTAATTCACGTCAATTTCATGGAGTGATCTCAAAGGAAACTCTTCGGGGAATCGTACATTTAAGCTTCCTAAACCCATGTATTCTGTTCCCTAGTCATTTTATGTTGGAATCGTGTTTATTCTACCAAATCATAAATGCTGTTGTTTTATTTACACTGTGTTCAATTCACAACGGTAAATAGAGTCCATTGTTTCTAAAAGTACTTCGCCATTTTTTTAAAAAATTAATAAATAATTATTTTATTAAAATTAATAAAATATAAGTAAAGAGTGAAATAATCTTATATATATATATATATATATATATATATATATATATATAATTTACACATCATTCTTAAACAATCTAATCCTAAAAAATATAGGTGACAAGTTATAGAGGAATATCTTCATAAATACTTTATTTTTCAAAGAGTAGAGTCTCCTTGTACAAAGGTTTGATTAATCCTCTTTAATAACTTATTTACAATCTCCTTTAACTACCAACAATTTCAAGAATTTCTTTTTTATCACTAACATCTTTTTACATAGTTACAAATTAACTATTTAATATTCTTCTAATTGTTTTATTAATTAAATTTTAAATAACACATTTTTATTTATAATTAAATTATATTAATAAAAAAAATTACTTAAAATAAAAAAAGTAAGCTAAACATTATTCTTTCACATTTTCAGTTATATATTTACAGCATTGAATATGTCTTTTTTTATTAATTTATTGAATATATATTCATTCACTATTTTTAATTGTTTAAACATGTTCTGCATTCTTATAAATTTATTATTTTTATTTTAGTCAGTATACTTTTATTTTAAGTATTTATTTAAATATATTTTACATTCTTACTTTATCATTGTAAATTACGTTGGTGATCAATTTTGTGTATCGTATATGAATTGGGAGTTTTGCCTAAGTAACGACCTAATTAGCTCGTGCAAACAGATCACGTGCCCACATATTTGGCTATGGCTAAACAATCCCTAGTTAGACAGAACCCAAAGTAAAGAGGGTTTTAAAAGAAAGAAAAAAGTAGGGCAGAGAGGATTTGAGGAAACTTGGAATTAGTGAATTTACAAAAAAAGAATGATGGTTATAAATGAACTTTTACAATATTTTATATACAAGAAGTAAAATAATTATTAGTAATGAGAATTTTTTAAATAAGTTTATCTTTTGAATTACAAAATCTGATTAAATTTTAGTATATTAATTTTTTTTTTTTTAAAAGATAGAGAAGGTAAATGAAAAGTTTACAAATTCATATAAGATTTTATATTATGTAATCAGGAAAGCGTTGATTTTAGGTAACTTATAATATTTTAACACTATTTTATAAGAATTTTGAAATCAATTTCTAAATATAATTTTTGTAGCTCAAACCCTTCAAGGATTTCCAAGCATATGATCAATATTTAGCATTCTTTTATATTTGTACAATGATGTAATCTGGGGTTATATAGAACATCTAAACAACTAATTTAGAAAAATATATAAGAATCATTTTATTGACATGCTTATAAAAATTTAGCTAACAAAATGTAGTAATTATTTCTACTAACAATCTCTTATATTTTGCTCTATTCTTACGATTATGGTAACACTGATTACGCTAAAAAAATAAAAGATGATCTCCAGTGGAAGAGAAAGAAGAAGGTGTAAGAAAAGAAAAATATTAAAAAAAGAGAAGAATATAAGAGAGAAAAAATACGATACTATTTTAATATATTTATTTAGGCCCCAGTAGATTTTATTTTATTTATTAACCATATAGTGATTTTTGATTCATTATTAATTTATTATAAAATAAAAGAATATATATATATATATATATATAAAAGAGAAAAAAAAATCTTCTTACATTGTTATAAGCTTAAAAACTCTTATATTTAATCTAAACCTTACATTTAACTTACATTTAATGGGTTATATTTATATATATATATATATATATATATATATATATATATATATATATATATATATATATATATATATATACTTTCTCTCATTTACATATTCATGAAATTATGTATGAGGAGGTTTTAAATTTTATTTTACTATATTTATATAATTTATTTAATTTAAAATAAAGAAAGATAAATTAAAATAATAAAAATTATTTATTTATTTAAATATTTTTATTATTAAATCTAACTATGATGTTCGATAAAAAAGACTAAAATGTAAAAAAAAAATTATAAAGATTAAAATATAAATTTTAATTATAAAAATTAATTTATAAATAAGTATTAACTATAATGACTATAAATTAAAAAATAAACTTATTTATAAAATTGTAGTATCAAATGAAAAATTCAGAATATTTTAAAAACTAAAAACTTATAATTTTAGATGATAAAAATATAAAATAAAAAATTGTTGATTTTATTAGGTCTAAATTTAAACAACAAAATATATATACAATAAAATTTATTAAAAATAGAAACATTTATTATACTTTTATTATAAACTAGATATATATTTTAACTAAAACTTTAAAAAAATAACTTATTTAAAAAAATAAAAGTTATACTAAATAAAAAAATCAAAAAGTTTTAAAAGATTAAAACTTGTATCTTAAAAAAGGACTTATATAAAGTGTAGTTTTATATTAAAAATAGTAATTTTTTTCCTGGCTAATAAAGAATTTTTTTACAAATATTCTATAGTAATTGATGTATAATAAAAATATTAATATTGATATTTATTCATTCATTTGATAATATGATAAAAGATAAAAAGATAAAATAAAAAATGTTAACTTTAAGAAATAAATTAAAAAATGTTTATGATAAAATTTTATTGAAAGAAAAAATATTTATTATTTTTTTATAATTTCAATATAATGAATATATTTTTAATAAAAAATTTCTACATTCAAATTTTTAAATTCAACTCTAAAGACCAATATTAATAATAACAATCAAAACTTTATATCATTATATTATTAGATAAAGTCAGTGACATAAACTAAACGATATTATTAACCTTAATTAAAAATTAAAGCTTTAAAATTTATTTAATTAATTTTTTGATAATTTTATTTAAAATTCTTTTAGATCTTTGAAGACTTTTTTTACTGAATTGATATTAACAAAATCCTATAAAATAAAGTATATCTTTTTGTTAGTCAAGAATATTCAAGTGTGTTAAATACAAGATTAAATTATAATACAAGTCAATTTTTATTTAAATTTAGTGTAAGAATTTTTAAAGTGTAAAAAAAATCATTATATATACACGATTTTACGTGAGTTGGATTGTAAATTGTACGATTTTACATGCCCTTCGTTCGAGCACGCTCTCAAAATCCTAAACCACTGGAATTGAGTGAGATCACCGAGCCAGACTGTAAAATCAGTAGGCTTGGACAATCCCAACAGTGTGTGGTGCACAGCAGTGTGTGGCGGAGTGGCCTTAAGCTCCCTCAGATCTGCCACAGTGGAGAGTTTCGCAGCCATGGCAGCTTATTGAGTAAAAACTCATTCGCAGTCATTGCTGCTATATTCCAAAGCAACAGAAAACCCTTGAGTAAAAATGTTAACTTTCCCTTTCTACCCCTAAATCAAAGTAATTTTTAGGCTTTTTTTAAGGATAAAAAAGTCTTTTTATCTTTAAAAAATAAACTGACTTTCTCATTTTGCCCTTGTTAGAGTAAAATGTTGTCTTTTTTCTTTCTACCCCTAAAGTAAAGCAGTTTTTAGATTTTTTTTAAGAATACAAAAAACTTATTTTAAAAATAATCTGACTTCCCATTTTTGCCCTTAAAATACTCTATTTTTTAAGGGTAAAACAATCACCTTTCCAATTTTCATAATACATCACCTAACTTATTTTCTTTATCTTTTATTCTAAGCTCCCTTCTCTCATATTCTTTGTTTCTGTTTTTAGTAAGCACGTCTCTGCCTCATGCCTTTCATTTACTTCCCCCATTTTCATATTTATACTATATTATATGCACACATGCAATTTTGAATGATCTTAGGATCCATGTTGCGGTATCTTATGTGTAAACCTTGAATTCCAGTCCTATTGGTACCCAGTGACTTGTTTCTGCATGAGAATTTTATATGATATAATACGTTATAACAAAAATATAATGCATATTTTATATCTAAATTATAAATAATATTTGAGAAATGATAAATAACTATTAATTAAATATTATCAACATTCAAAATACATAATAAAAAAGTTTTTATATTTATTAATAATTTGAAAATAGAATAAAACAATGTAACATATATACATATCATATTTTTTAACATTTGAGATATTTTGAATTAGAATGGTAAATTATTGATAAATTGTCATTTTATCACTTTATTTGTAAAATTTTAACTCATTGTTGTTAGAAATTGTTATATTATTCCTTAAACTTGTCAAGTTTTTCTTTATTTTATTATAAGTGGTGACCATAAAAGAAAGTTGCAGAAAATTAGTGAAATAAGTAAAATGTTTAAAAGGAACACAAATAGAAGGGAGACTCCAGTGCCGACCTCAACATGCCTTGTGCTCCCGTCAAGGCCGCGTTGATGAGCATGACCAATTGACCATGGTCCATTATATTACTTTAGAATGTAACAAAAAAGTGTGACATCCAACATAAGACTTTAGATTATAATTTAAGATTTTTTAACAAATGTAAGTATTTTAGTGACATGGGACAACATTTCTGCAAATTGCTAACTAGAAATCAGAAAACAAGAATGGCAAATATAGAAGAAGCCACAAATTATGCTGTCATATACTCCTCAAAACTGTCATTTATAACTTGGGCAGGCTAACAAGAAGAATAATCAAATTGACAAATTGAATGCTGTCTAACATTTAACAAATAAGTAATAGCACTACTACTTATATATATCACTGTTTCTGTTATTGCTTGTGCCTGTTGCTGCTCTTGGTCTTCCCATTGACTTCCGCCGAATACCAAAAGTATTATTTTGCAAGCAAAGCTATGAGAAAGAGAGACAGAGTTGCTAATTGCTAACTCAACTTTTATCTTAATACCAAGAATCCAAAACTACAACTTGTTCTCCAGTATCAAGATGACGTAGCAAGTGCTTAGTAGTTTCTAGCTATGTTGAGGTTTTTGTTCAAGAACTTTATTTTAAGACATTAGGGTGGAGTATGTTATTTTCCCTAAACGTGACAAAATGTTTACTGTGTTACAAAGTGTTCCACTACTGCATTATTGGCTCTTTTCACTTTCTTGGGCCACACAAGCTCCAATTGCGTGTGAAGAATTGTGTAAAAACTTAGAAAGCAACCAACATTCAGTGAAGAAAAAGGAAAAAGAGAAAACTTTACTAAAGACCAAGCATGAATGAAGAAGATGAAATGAAACACAAACCATCTTGATCTTCTTCAATTTTCAACAAGATCCATCAAACACAAACTCACAATGAACAAAGCAAAAACACCAAAAGATATCCTAGAGAAAAAGAAAAAACTTTTTTTTTTTTAGAAATAAGGAAAGCTCACCAAATAGAGGCTATTTAAGCACTTGGAGCACTGACAAGGGAAACCATTGACATTTGTGGTGCTAATGAAGCAATTCTTCAACCCTCTCACACTTGCATCCACAACAAGTTCCTCACTTTGGCTCAGAGAAAATGCATCACGGCAGTTCAAGGGGTGGAGCCTAATGCCACAAAAACAATACACCACATCACATTTCTCATTAGACCTTGTCAGTTAAAAGCCTCTCACTTTAAAGCCTTTCCCAACTCATTCACCCAGGTTTCTGAGTCATCTGGCAGCATAGGCATCATTTCATATGATGATGTGGCATGGCCATGGCTATGATCTGCCATGCCAAGTGCAGCAGAAGAGTACGCAGAATACAACAATGCTGCAATGGACAGTACTATCATCTTTTGTGACACCACATGCACTTTTATCCCATCAAAGAACTCATTTGAGAGTGTAAGAGGGCACCCTGCAACATCCGATTGTTGTGCGAATGCTGGGATTGTTGTTGTTGATGGCTTAGATGGGCTAAAGGGTGGTTGCTGCTGGATCAGGAAGGCCCACCAAGGAAGGGAAGTAGAGAATGCAGCAGAAGAAAAAGAAACTGGATATGCTTATTCCTTCACAAGTTTGACATCTGGATTTCTCATGGTTTTGAACCACATGCCAGCTATGATTCTTGAGGAAATGTTCCATAACAAGTGTAAGTGGAAAGCATTAGTTTTAATCTCACAATAAGCCTCTAGCAACCATTTCATGAAGAAGCTTCTCGGCTGTATCATTCTGTATCATTAGGACTGCAACCACTGTCTTCCATTTTTTACCACAAGGCTAGTGCTTCATCAAACAAGCCCTCCTTACAAAGCCCATTGATCATAGCATTATAAGTTGACACATATAGCTGATAGCCATTAACCAAAAGATCCTGAAAAATCACTTGTGCATCCTTAAGTCTTTTGCCTTTGCATAGTCCATCAATAAGTATTGTGTATGTATATGCATCTGGATGAATGCCCTTGTCTATAACTTTATTGAATAATGCAATTGCCCTATCTAAATGATGGTTTTTGAATAATGCGTCTATCAAGGAATTGTAGGTAATTATATTAGCATGTTGACCCCTATCATACATCTCATCAATAAGCTCCCAAACATAAGAAATCCTCCCTAATTTGCACAAACCATCAATAAGTGAATTGTAAGTTACTGTATCTGGCACTATATTGTTGCAATGCATGTCTTCAAAGAGAATCATGGCTTCATCAACCATTTTAATCTTGCATAATCCACTTATCATTATGTTGTAGCTGCATTAACTTCGGATCATGTTGTTGAATACATGCTTGGCATTCTTTACTTCATTAACTAAGCAATAGCCATTCATTAAAGTATCATAAGTAACAACATTAGGTTTCACACCATCTTTGATCATCACAGCTAACACATTCTTCTCTGACCTTTCCTTCCTTACACAGGGCATCAACCAATATGCTGTAGGCATAGACACATGGGTTGATTCTTTTCAATACCATTTCATTGAACAGACCAACTGATTTCTTCACTTCACCCAACAGGCCAAAGCCATAAATCAGACTACTGTAGGTGACAACGTTGGGATAAATATTCTTGAAAAAGCACATGCCTCAGTCAAAAATTTATCTTTACATAGGCTATCAATCAATGATTGTACTGTACATTACCACACCAGCGTCAATCGATTGACCTTCAAGCTGTCTCAGCAACTGAATGGCAGCTCTTGTTTCTGCCATTTTACATAGTCCATTGACCACCGCTTCATGAAAATGCAGTGCTTTTCTAACATTACCATCAAGACAGAGACCATTCATGAGTGTATTGAAGGTTACTGTATCGGGTTGATAACTCAGTCTGAAGATCTTAGCCAACACCGAAAAAGCTAAGGTCATGTGACGCAGTTGGCATAAACAATTGATGTGAATGTTAAAAGTAAAAATGTTTGGTTCAATTCCCTTGAATCCCAATCGTTTGAAAAAGGGAAAGGGCAGTGTGAAAATGCTTAGTCTTGACAAGAGACCCAAAATCTTGTTAAATTGAATGATGGACGGGGGAGGACGCATATTGAGCATGCGATTGAACGAGGCAACAGCATCATCAACGTCAACATTATGAACGAATCGGGTTTGGAGTGAGGAAGAAAGAAAGCAGAGAAGAAGAGGAAACTTGGGAACAGAGAGACGGAGAGAATAGCTTAACCTTGAGAACGACATTTAGGAATGTGGAAGTCTGAGTGTCTCCACCTCTTTAGGGTTCCGAGAAGATGTTACGTGGTTTTGTCGGGTTTTTTCCGATTAAATTGAACTTATTTTAATATTTTTTAAGTATTTTTTATTTATTTATGCACAGATATCTAAATTTCTATCACTTATATCTATAATAAATATATAATTATTAATTAAATATATATTTTTATAAATTAGTAAAGCATAAATATTATAAAGAATGTAAAATACTTTAAATAAAATTATTTATTTAAAATAAAGGTCTTTTGTATTGACAAAAATTTTATATTATTTACTCTTTTTTTATTTTTTTATCATAAAAATTAATATCTATAATTGTAACCATATTTAAAGAATAATAAAACAGATAAATAATAAAACAGAATTAAGAATAAAAAAATAAAGAATGATATATATATATATATATATATATATATATATATATATATATCATGGTTTAGATACTAATTTATGTTCATATAAATATTTTTATTTGAATCATGTTTTTGTATTATATTAGTTTAATTGAATGATATTAAAAATAGTGAATAGTTTTTTTTTTAAATATTAAAAAACAATTTTTATGATTTACTTTTTGAATAAATATATTTTATTTTATTCTTATAAAATAATTATTTATATGTAATGTAAATAATTTTGGGATAAAATTTTTTATTATATATATTCATTTATTTGAATAATATAAATATTTATATTAAATTTTTAATATTTTATTTTGTATAAAAAAGTTTGAAAATGAAAAATTATAAATTAAAAAATATAATAATATTACTTAAAATATAAATAATTGTCCATTCTACAAATAAAACATTAAAATTAAATAAGCGGGTATGATATCTTTTTTTCATAAATTCAAAATTATTTAATTAATTAAATTAAATAATTGATATAAATTATTTTGATATATTTTCTCAAAATTATTAATTTTAAATTTTTTACATTATTCAGTTTAATTTCTAATTTATAAAATAACAAATATTAAACATTATTTTAAAATATTTGTATATTTTTTAAAATTAAATTTATTTAATTATAATTTATAATTAAAATTAATATGATTAACAATTTTTTTATTATTAAATTTTTAATTTTTATTTAATGAATATTATTAGATAAAAGGTTATATATTAGTAAAACATTCAATTTATACTCTTATTGTATCTAAAATGTAAAAAGATGTATGCAAATATTATCAATAAATTTAGATATTATTAATAAATAATAAGAATACTATTAGATAGTTGATTGTAAAATTTATAAAATATTTAAAAAAATTACTGTTAATAAATAATAAAAATAGTATTAGATTATTGATTGTAAAATTTATAAAATAATTTAAAAAATATATTATTTAATATTCATGTTATGATTTAAATATTAACATAATTTTATAAAAAAATCATTTAAATAAACAAAACCTTAAAAATTTATTGATAACCCAAATTTTATTAAACCTCTTTCTCTCTCATTTTTCTTTTATCTTCATACTCTGAAACAAAATTTTAAAAATTATTTCTATAAAAGTTTAAGTTGGGAGACCGACTTCTTTTACCGTAAATTCAAATTTTCAAACAATTTTTTTTCTGATTTATTGCAACAAATCAAAAAAATAATAAATTTTCAATTTAAACTTATGTTGATATGGAGAATTCAAATGTCCTAACAATAATTCAACATAAAGATATCACTCAATAATAATCTGATTGAAGGATTTAAAAAAATACTTATAAAATATAGTTATAAAAACCATAAAGAAGAAAAGAATAAGTTACCAAACTATATGAAAATATCACATATTTAACAAATATATAATAATTTTTAGTATTAAGGATTTAATTATAAAAATTTAGAATTATAAATACTTAATTAAAAAATGTTTAAATCATGAGGGCCAAATTATAATTTCAAATAACTATAAAGACTAATAGATAAATTTAACCAAAATATTAATATATTTTAAAAAAATCATTCTTATATCAAATATGTAATAATTAAATTTTATTAGTTTAATTTAAGAATATAAAAAAAGTAATAAAAAATTTATATTAAAACATGAAAATATTTTAACAACTTTAATAATTTACTTTATCAATAATTAATGCTAATCCTATAAAATAGCTACTTATATATAATTTAAATATTTATTTTATATATATATTCTTTTATATGAATAATATAAATAAATTAAATCCTTATTTTAGTCTTTAATGTAGTTAATATTTGACATTTTAGTCTCTGAGTGAGATATATCATAATCAATTATAAAAAAAAATTTTAGTTTTATTTAAATAAATTTAAAGATTGAATTAAATTAATTAAATCTTTTATTGTTTAAATTGAATAGATTGCTTAAATATTTGCTTCATTTTTAAGTGATACCATTTATACTTTTTATTAGTAAATTAATAAACTTATAAATTGAGTCTTTTATTAATATATAATTTTTTATTCAAGAGATGATATATATCAAATAAAAAGTTAAATATTTAATTCATATAAAATAATGTTAAAATTATTAAAACTCTCTAAATATCATAATTTAGACTAAATTATAAATAAAAATAAACTCAATTTTAAAAATAAATATATTCAATATAATATATTATAAGATAATGTTTATATAATAATAGTATATAAAAATATATTATTTTAGTGGTTCAGTTTGTTTATTTTGAAAATGAGAACTAAAAATTGAATTGAATTGCATAAAAATGTATTTTTTTTAATTGCTAATTTATTTAATTTTAATTTTATATAATCAATTTAATATATTATTAATTTAAAACAATTTTTTAATATTATCAAGTAGATACATTTCATTGATACATTCTTTTAATATTTTTAGATTTTTTAAATTATTTATCCAATTTTTAATTATGACAAAAAAAAATGAAATATAAAATTTCTTGAGTAGTCTATCCTTTTTCAAATGGAGAATCCCTTGAAATGGAATCATTCATTTAAAAAAAAAAAAATGCTACAATTCATAAGAGATTTTTTTTTTCTATGTATCATTTGATCTTTTAAGTTTAGACGTCACCTCGACGGTTTTGTTATGATGTTCTTAAGCCTGTATGGGATATATAGGCTTTGCTTATTAGAACATAATTTCAATTCTTTCTAAAAAAGATGGAATAGTTAATTTCATAGAAAAAAGTATTTCTTTTTATGAAGTTATGGAAAAACTTGGTAAGCACTTAAGCCTTATTTTTGTAATGGGGCAATTTTTTTTATTTTAAGTTTAATTATTATATCTTTCAAATTATAATTCTTTTATTTTTTTCAAAAATCTCTTCTATGCAAAATAAAATTTTAAGAATTTAATCTAAATATTTATATTGATTAAACTCTCATTTTAATCCCTGAGATAGTTAACATCCAGCATTTTAGCTCCTGAGATATTTAAAATGTCAAGTTAGTCCCTGACTTCCAGTTCCGTCAAGCTTTTTAGTCCTTAATCTCAGACTAAGTGTCATGTTAGAAGCTTAGTTGGCAGAAACAGTGTTGTTTTAAATAAGTGGGGAAGTGAACATAGTTAAACAGTTGGCAAAAATGGCGTCGTTGTAGGAAATTGTAAATTGCCCTAATTGGCCAAACATATCAACATATTTCTCCTTTTTTGTCTAAGAAGAAGCCTAAAATTTTCATAGAATGTCACCGAAATTGGTCTTCATAATTGTGTTTGGTGTTGGAAAATTTGAGATTGAAGTTTGTTATACTACGAATAAGAAGAATCACATGGAGGAATTGATAATTATCTTTTTTTGAATTTATTCCGAGTCATTTTTTGTTACTTGGACTATAGAACCCTAAATTTATGCAATATTAGCAGAAATCCCAAAAGTATAACTCATCATATCAAAGTAATGCTGCCTTATGTCCACAAGACCACTATGACTAGAAGTAGAGAGTAACCTTGTGAAGTTAATCTCATCAAGACAGATCCCACTAACTTGCATTTTCTTGAACATCTCAATAGATTCTTCTCCAAAACCATGCAGAGCAAGTGCTCTAATAATAACATTCCATGACACTACATTCTTCTTAGGCATCCCAAAGAAGATGTTTATAGCACTATCCTTCTTGAACATGATACCAAATTATTGAATTCTAAGAAACCACATTCTTTAGTGTTATTTGATTAAAAATTTCTAAAGCATTATCAATAAGCCCATGATTAGCGTACACATTAACCATACAAGTCCAGGAAACAATATTTTTATCATACATTCGATCTATATTGCAAATGCCCACACTTTGCATACATATCTATAAGGACATTTGTGACATTCAAATCAATTTCAATCCCAGTAATAGTGAGAAGAAGAACCCTAACAATGGAAGAACTAGAGCCTCATAATTTATAACATATGCTAAAATGTTTGGGCAATTAGGGCACCTTTTAAATTTTTTGGAACGACGTTGTTCGTAAGGCAAGTATATCCATCAAAAAGTAATAAAGGAGTTTTAAAGTGAGTTCCAAAGTTATCGTCCCACAAGGATTGATTTCCAGTTATTAAGAATTTTTTGTCTAATTGTTTGAACTTAACATATGTGAAATTAAACATTTAAATTCAAAATCTAAAATAGTTATCACCAGATCTCAAAGCAAGAATCACAACACACGCCTTAATGAAAATTATAGAAGATGAACCTGGGCATAGGAATTTACTCATTCAATCCTTTATGTTTGTTTTCTAATTAACTCTAGATCTGATTTTCTTGTGATTACCAACCATTCATATAATTACTATTAATATTGAATTGTCATGAAATATTAATATTTTTTTTTAAATTAACATCTCCAACGGTCATATAAGATATCAATTAAAGAAAGCATGAAGAACCTATGAACTTATTAATCTAATAATGACAGGAAGAGAAAAATTGGTTTGGTAAACTTAATCATTTGTTTCGTTTTATCCTACAGATTGATTAACTAATCATGGTATAGTCGCCTAGCGATGTAATTAATTAGAGTTATGTTACGAGTGGCCAGTTCACAACACACAATCAAACACAATAGGAAAAACACTAATAATGAACAGAAATTAAACCTAGATTTAATTATAAAAATATCATAAAATCATGAACAAGGGTTTCCACAGCCCTAGTTATGGATTTAGCTACTCATGCTGAAGAAAGAAACTAAAGCAATTGTAAACAAAGCCATAAACAAAAATGAAAAGCAAACTAAAAGGAAGATCCCATTCTCCAAGTCCAGTCGCTTGAAACTCCAAATCCTCTAGGAATGTGCCAGAGATCATGTGTGGAAGAGAAGAGAGAGTCACGTAGAAAATCAAAAGTGAAGTCTAAAAATTGGATGGATGAACCGCTTCCTCAAGCCTTCTTTTATAGGGTTTTAAGGCCCTAAATCATGCTCAGTTTGTGATTTATGCAGGTGAACACAACCATGCCAGATGAATGCACGATCATGTTTATACTAGAGACATTGGCATGCATATTCGCACCACAGCCGTACTGTATGTGTATGATGGTTTAGGGTGGGCGTGCTGATAGCTGGGGACTAGGCATGCATTATCCTTAATGGCCTATTTCTCTTGAAATTGCACTCAAAATGTCTATAAATATTGTGAATTTTTCCACGTGTTCATCTATAATAATAAACAGGGTAATCAGTGCAAAAATCCATTCAAATCAATAATAATTGCGTATGAATATGTTAGAAAAATATGTTAAAATACAACCTTATCAGATGTCATTTCTGCCAATTGTTTGGCCACGTTCACTTCCCCACTCACTCAAAACAATGTTGTTTCTTTCAAATAAGCTTCTAACATGATACTTAACGTGACAATTCAGCATTCTGTTACTGTTTGTTAACGGTGTCTAAGATTAGAGACTAAAAAGCTCAAAGAAGCTACAAGTCAAGGATTAACGTGCTTTTCTAAATTAAAAATTTTATATTTTAGTTTTTATACAAATTTGTTTTCCATTTTATCCCTTTGTATAACCTTGTTAATATGCTTTAAATAATAAACACTAAGTTAAAATATTTATTTATATAAGGATTAAATTGAAATTTTTTTCTGTGTAAGGACTAAATTTGAAAAATATGTTAAGCATAGAATTAAATTTATAATTTATCTTACATATTTTTAAAATTTTTTAAGATATAAAATTATTTCTAAATTATTTTAATTAGTTTTGTTAATTTTTAATTAATATTAAAGTAAATTTTTTTATTTTGTATTGAGATTTTGTTGATTTTAAGTAGTATTTTATTGATTTTGAGTTTAAGTGTTTAAGTTATCTCCTAAGTACTGTATGTGTATTGAATATTTAACATTTATGATAACTTATATATTAATCACTTTTTTATATTTTAATATTTATAATATTAAATAATAGAAGATTTATATTTTATTTTTTGCTATATTTGACTTAAAAAGTAAAGTCAAATAATAAGATAAATTCATAAAAATAATACAATAAAATGATAAGTTTATCTTTTTTAGTTGGAAAGAATTTATTTCTAATATTATTTATATACTAATTAGTAATATTTATTAACTATAAAGTATTAATAATTGATATTCTTAGATATCTTTTTTATATCTGTAAATTTTAGGAGCCCTCATTCAAGGATTTAACAGCCTTGTATTTATGCTAACTTTATTAATATCAATCTAATAAAGAAAAAAGAAAATTTATTCCAAAATTTTAAATTACTCTAAAACGAGCACTAAAAATATGTCAGATGTAAATATAGGAGTTATATAGAAAATTAAATTGAGTGCTTTGGAACCATTATATTAAATTTGATAAATAAAGATAAATACTATCAACACACTTTTAATTATTAATTAATATTTATTTTAAAAATTTCAAAATATATGTGAAAAAGGCTAATGATTTTTTTATACTTTAATAGTATTTAACTAACTTTAATTAATAAATAAAAATGTGCTAAAAAAATGTGTGATAAAGTGTGTAAAAATTGAAAAAAAGCTAACAATACACTTTTTAGCATTATATTCTTAATTAATGATTAAGATTATTAAAAATGAAAAAATTATGCAAGTTTTTTCTTTTTTAAAAAAAAAAATTGTGTAAGAATTAGCTCAAATAATAAACTACATGAATTTTAAGATTTAGGAATATTTCTTGAATTCTGTATGATCTATGGATTAATTGTTAAGCTTAGTTTATATTTTTATTGAGATATATTTAAGGAATTGTCATATTTTATCACAAGAAAGAGAATTGATTTACTAAAGAATTAAGGCAAATTCACTTAAAATACTTTTATTAATTTAAAATTTTCAATTCAAGTATTTTAGAAATTCAACAAAGATTAAAAAAAATTCAAACCATCCCAACATCTAGTGTTTTGAACTTTGAGATTATCCTTTACTTGTTTATGTTATTATTTATTTAGTTTTCAATCTTTGCTTTATTTTGATTGTAAGTTTAGAGTTTTCTTCAATCTAAATAGTTTATATGATCTGAATAGAAATTTGATCAAAAAAGTATTGTTTAATAAGTTAATTTTTGTGGAACAATACCTAGTAATCGTAGTTATTACTTAAATAATTCAATACACTTGCCAAGTAGTTATCAAGGTTTTATGCATAATTAAATTGATTTGGACCATTTTTTCTTCTTTAGTTTTGGTTAGATCTTAATTCAAGTATTTTATCATAGCGCTTATTCTGACATTTTTTAGTATTTAAGTTATAGCTTGAGTTTTAGACATTGTTTTAATGTGATTCTTGCTTTGTAGGTAAGCTAAGTATAACATCCTCAATTTCTTATTTAAAAATAAATAAATCTTTATAGCAAAAAGAGATAATATAAAAATTTTGTTATATTTATAGATTTAAGAATTCAATAAAAGCAAAACTTACATTCCTTTTATGAAAATTTTACAAAATTCGAAAGTATTTAAAACTTTCAAAGGAACAATTTCGAGACTTTAAAGTGATAAATAAAACTTAAATTTATGTCTAACAAATTATTTGGTGTGAATACTAAAATTTTGATTTAAAAAAAATCTAAATTTTAATATTACAAAAAGAGAATGAAAACAAATGGTTTTAAGGAAAGAAAACAAAATTTTTTCTTAATAAAATAGGAAAAATTCAAAATTAATTTTTAAAAGAAAAATAGAATATGACAAATAAACAAACTCTTAAACCAATGTTACTTTATACATAAAAAGGAAAATTTTCAGATTTTTGGCATTTTATGAAAACCTTAGCAATAAAAGGGAAGAGAAACTATGAAAAAGGAGTTCAAGAATTTCATAAAGTTTTGGAAAAAGAGGGCTAGTGGAAAGGAGAAAGAACAAAAGGCAAACAAAAATTTCAAAAACATCAAGTAAGTTTTATCATGCATTTTATACATTTTTTTCTTCTTTATGCATGTTTATATTTTGAATAAATATTTCATATATCAAATCAATCACAAATAGCAAAAAAAAATTTTAAACCACCACTTAAAATATCCAAGTCCCACCAGCTCTCCACCCATTGCTCTATCCATGATCATCCACAAACACAAAACTCATTATAGTAGCTCCTTCACTACCCTTCCTCCTTTCTCTTTCTTTTTCTCACACTAACCTCCATCACCTAAAATCATGGTCTCCATTAACCTCACCTCCATCTTTTCATAACCTCTTTTGTTTTTTTTAGAAAAAAGCACAACCCTAATCCTAAAGTCCTTCCACTTAGATATGAAAATTTTAAATTTTAGACCATTTTACCCTTTTGTTATCTTTTATTATTTTTTTGGTTTGAATTTTTTATTTATTTTTATTTTTATTTTTATTATTATTTAGCTCAACATACAATTTCTTATTTCAGTTTTATTTATTTATTTATTTATTCATCATTATTATTATTTTTATGATAATTATTAATTTGTTTAATGAATGAGTTCTTATTAATTTTTTTTTATTTTTTTATGTTAGTCTATTTTAAATAAAAAAATTATTTTAATTTATTTGTTTATTTTAATTCTATTGATAATATTTACTTTACAATATTATATTTGAGTTATTTTTTAATTTATCTCATCTTAACATTAACAATAAATTCTTTCTATTTTTTTTAATATTCTGTTATTTATATCTTAATTATCATGTTGATTATTTATTCTTTAGGATTGTTATCTTTTATTTCATTTATTGTATATTTGTAGAATATTAATGTGATTTAATTTTATATTTATGATTACTTTCTCTTATATTATGAATAGTAAATTACTTATTTTTTGTATAATCAATTAATAAATAATAATATAATTGCATCAATTTATAATACTAATGTATAACTTCTTTATCATCATCTATTATAAATTGCTAAAGTTTATGTGTATTTACGTTACCAAGACTTTATGCAATATTAATTTATTATATATTGTCTTTAATTAAATAGTTAGCCAGCTTAATAATAAATCAAGATATATTCTTCTTCTAATTATTAACTTATGAATAAATCAACTAATTTAAATCTAAATTATTTTATTAACGAAACAATTTATAATGTTAACATGTAGCGACTCAACCTTTATGCATTATAAATGGTCAAAAACTTATGTATACTAACATATCTTATATTTTATATGATATAAATCTATCATATGAAATTTTTAATCTTTTTATTAAATAAGTATCTTCTTTAATCAATTTAAATAAATTTATTTCTTTTATTAAAATAAAATTAATTTCATATTTTAAAATTTCTTAAGTTATACTTCTAATTTTGATAAATTAAATAATTAAACATTTCTTTACTTATTTATACAAATTTCTACAATATTGATGTGTAATTTACATTGTCTTCAATTATTCAATAAATTATAAGAGATTTATATATAGCTTACATTATTTTAAATTCTCTTTCAACATTAATTATAATTTAAAAATATAAATTCAAATTTTTCATTTACAAGTAAAAACATATTTTAACGATTTGCAATATGGTTATGTGATCTTCTTTCATCTTCCATATTATTTCTTGTAGGATAAGTGTATAACTGCGTTATCTCATATCCTAAATATTATTTTATAAATTAATCTCAAAATAAATCTTCTTTACTAAATTTAATTTTAATCAACCATCTTTGTAATTTTTAGATAGAATTTTGTGGCTTTGAATTCTCCATTGTACTTGAGGATACATAGGAGCGGAAACCGTACCTGTCAAGTCAAAATAATTTTTAAAATAATTTTTTTAAGATACCGAATTAACATCTAAATAAATAATTCTTTTTTCTCTTCTTCTAAAATGAAAATAATTAATGTTTAGGGGTTAAATAAATATTTTTCAAAATTAAAATGAATTTACACAATTAATTTAAAGTAACCATTTTTATACGAATGTTATAGGGGGCTAATACATTCTCTATACATAAATAACTCCCGAACTCATTTTTGGTTTCAAAGATCATATTATTTTAAAAAAGTTTTTTCAAGGTTTTCTTAAAATAAACTTTGGTGGCGACTCCTTTGGTTTTCTTAGAAAACATTTTTTATTCTTAAAAGATGTTTTTCTTAAACACGTATTTACTGTACCATTGTGACCACCCGATTGCGACATTTGGTTCAAAATACATGTATATAATTCTGAGACATAATCAATGACACTTCAAAAAGTATTAATTACAACAAAATTTATCAAGTATTTTGAAATTCTAAAATAGACATTTAAAGCATTTACAATTCTAAACCCTACAGAGCAGTCTTTTTCCACAAAGTCATACCTAGAACAGACCAACCAACTTTACCTCTTCACTTTCATTACCTATAAAATATTAGTAAGGGTGAGCATCTCCCTCCCCACTAAATCTCTTTAATTGACATAAAATTTATAGTAATGCAGAAAATAACAACACAATTGTTTGTTTTATTTTGCTTTTTGTTTTTAGTTTGTTTCTTTTCTAATTGGTGTTCATATGTCTTTCCTGTTTAGTTTTGTTTATGTTAGTGGTATCTCTTTGAAAAAGAAAGTCTTTGATTATATAGTTGTAAAAATTTTCTTTAAAAATTGTGTTGAGTGCTCAATAATTAAATGATTTTTTTTATGAACTTAGCATAATGAACATTATGTTTTAAATGGATCATACTCTCATTAATTATACTTAGTAGTGCTATGATCTAAATGGGTCATGCTCTCATTGATTATGCCTAGTAGTGCTATGATCTAGGATGTGTAATTTCTTAGAGATAAAGTGAGATAATTTTCTAAAGAAAGCTTATACGAAATATTTGGGATGAATTTTATCTTGGAACATGTGTGGTTCCTTGTTGAGGCAAAATTAGTGAAATGGTTAGGAAATTTCTTTTTGGAGTGTTTGAGCCTTTCAAGTTAACCTATTAATATATATCCCTATATGAAATGGTTAGGCAATTTCTTACATTCGATCTGAACCTTTCATTTAACAACTTATATCTAATAGTCAATGAAATAATAAATTATAACCTATTAAATGTAAGTTAAATGAAAGACTTAGATTGAGTGTAAGATTTTTTAAACTTACACTAGTATGAGAAGATCTTGCCCTATATATATAGGGGACATTTCAAGTGAGAGGAGTTTTTTTTATCATGAAAGGTGAGAGGTGAGAGAAGAGAATTAATTGACAAAAGAGAGAAGAAAATGGATAGTGAGGTAGCAACATCAAATCTAAGCTTTTTATTTGATCTAATGGCTATTATTAATGCCTCTCACCTCTTATAATAACAAACTCTTCTCACTTGAAATGCTCTTGTAAATATATATATATATATATATATATATATATATATACATATTTATTTATTTTAATTTTTTTTTATCTTACCCTTCTTTAAACCTTAAATAAATAAATAAATAAATAAAATCCACTTGTAATAAAATTTTATTGAATGCTTTAAGTGGTGCATTATATGTTTTATCTATCTTATAATTAGTGCCATATTTTCGCAAATTAAGTTGTTTTTGTTTGAGTCACTTAGAAAATAATAATAATAAATAAATAAAAAGAAGTGCAAAGCACATGAAAAAAAAATACAAAAATTGAGAATTATGACATTGTTTTGTTTTTATTTAGGACTGTGATGCATGCTTTAGGTACTCAACTTAATATAAATTTTTTTTCCTGTTCTTTCCTAACCTTAATCATTGGTTTAACATTTCAAGCTTTAAAAGACGCTTTTAATCACCTTGATACATTACTTCTACATTAGTGGCGATGAGGATGAAAAATATAGATTGATCTGCAATGGATTTATGTTTTTGTACATTTTTAGTGGGGTCATAAGCAGTGCAAGTGGTAATTGCTTGATTTTATTAGGCCTTTATACTTATTTTTTTTAACTAATATTGATAATTTGTTATGAGAGAACATATAATGCACAATTCTTATTTGAAAACTTTGGTTAGGTGCATCATTGTTCTTTTATTTTTTTTTCCTTGAGGACAAGAAACATAAGTTTAGGGGTGTGATGTTCCGTCAGGTTGTTGAAATTTTAAGAGTCAAAAGTCATCCAAAATCCTTTTATAATCACCTTTGACTAGTTTTTTTATGTTGTTTTATTATTTATTTATGTTATTGCATTTTTTTAGAATTTTTGTGGATTTACGAGTACTTAGGCACTAAACTTCTACTGCTCATGCATTAAATTTGCTAATTTCATTTTTCTATCAGGTAACCTGGTGCCTAGACACCCAACACTTAGCGCCTATAACATGTAACATCCTTTTATCAATATTTCGTACAATGTATATTTTTTTATTTGTAAATTAAATGTAAAATACAAATTTTGTGTATAAAGAGCTTTATTATGATTGGTTAATGAAATTTTCGTTGCTATATAGTAAATTATACAAATATTTCCAATCAAATTAATATAAATGATATGGAAAAAATTTTAAATGATGTATTAAACATAATCATAATTCATAAGTCAAAAGACTAAACATATATTCCATTCATCAAGTCCAAAAATTTACAAACCATTTGTCAAAGTATATGAAACTTAAAATAATATGTACATTACATAAACTAATAGAAGTCTCAAAGCAGTCTCAAATCATAAACCAATACTCAAGATCAGTCCTATTCATCAACTTCGTGCCAGCTCTCTATCTCAGCTAGGTCCTCTGAGTCTATGTCATCGTCTGAACCCAGATAACCATCGCTCGAATCAGCTCTGACCTTTGAGTTTGTCCCAGTTACGTGCTCAAAGGTCTATCAGGTAGGTTTTCTGAGATGATCGTGATCGTGGTATGTGAATAGGTACATGAAGGCTGCTAGACTCCTAATAGTATGTCTATACATATATATACATAGGGTCTGGTGTATTCTACTCCTAGAGAAGTCAAAAGGAATGCAATAAAAGTACTCTAATTCTACAATAACAAAAGTTCTAGGCTCATTCTCTACAATAATAACAAATTTAAAATAACACAGTCTTTGGTATTCATTAAATACATAATTTAATCTAAAATGTACAGATCTATCTACTAATCTAATTCTTCCTTGAGGCTCCGTCATCCTGATTTCCTTAAATTATTAGTAAGGATGAGCGTCTATTCTATCATTTACAAATATTTATCATATAATCATGATTTTAACATACATATAACACATTCAATTTCATAAATCCATATTTGCAAACATATTCACACCACAGATAACATTTAATAATTTATTATTCATTTTCCTTTCTCTCATTTTAACACGCACTTCTAGTGCACTGTGATCATAAATATCGATGCCCCCAATACTTCTCGAGGTCTTACTCAACTAGGTAAATAGTTGCCGGTTAGCCCATGCACACGGATACAACATGTATAATAATTGAGCCCCTTAGCAAAGACATAGTTAGAAGTCTAGTTAGGAAACGAGTGTAAGGCCTTGTGACGCATTCGCTCTTAGAAAGAGTGTATACATATACGCGAATGTCGCTCATCACCCTCTATAACTATTCACACTAGATCAAATCTAAATCTAACTCTTAGAGTCATTCTCTTTCCTACTCATCATATCGTGCTTAGTAAAGCACTTCCAGACTAAGTCCATTCCACACATACATTCAGTGATACAATTTCAACCATAAATCTCTAATATCAACATTATTTTCCTCATACCATTTTAATCATACATATTTCATAAATTCACTCAATAAATTTTATAATATTTCACATTAAGCACTCATCATACAATGCATTTAAGCATATATTAGCCATTTAACTCAGACACTCAATCAGTCAAAACAATCAACGAACATATTTTTATTCATACTCCACATAACAGATATCTCAACCATCTATTCTCAGACCATATTCACATAACAATGCTCTATAAGCATAACTAAATATTGTACGATAACGATAAAATATAATTCTCCTTACCTCAAAGATGAGCTCACAGAGATATATTGAAAAGGATCAAGAGTCAACTATTGAGGTTCTCCTGAATACCAAAAGATACCCATAAGAAACAAGAACAGGAAAAATGATCGGATAAACTCAAGTTTAATCCAAAGAAACTTACTTAGCGTCACTTAACCTCAATGTCCAAGTTTGACTTTGAAGAGAAAATGGAGTTTTTGAGGCTTTTATCTAAGTAAAAGAAAGAGATAGTTTAGAGAAAACTTGAGAGAAGTATGTGAGTTAATTTCTCATGCGAGAAATTTCTTAAATACCCCTTAGCCCTGCATGTTCTCGCTTGAGCTAGGGACATCTCATTTGAGCGATGACATCTTGCTTGAGCGATGGGTATCTCGCTTGAGCGAGATATGCAGACAGTGGTCTCACCCACTATTTTCTGATATGATCGCTTGAGCGAGCTCTATCTCGCCTGAGCGAGCTCTATCTCGCCTGAGCGAGCTCTATCTCGCCTGAGCGAGATGGTGTCCAGAGAGCATGCTATCTCTTCTGTGGATTTCGCCTGAGCGAGATCACTCTCGCCTAGGTGAAGTGACAATTGGGCAAAATTTATCCTATCTCACTTGAGCGAGAATCATCTTGCTTGAGCAAGATAGCCTTGCAGCAAGGTATTCATGCACGCTCAATCTCGTCTGAGTGAGATCTCCTGCACCAAAACTCCTTCAAAATCCTCCAAACTTACATTTAAATGCATTCTAATGCTACTCAATATTAAATAAACATAATTTACTGAAAAATGAAAAGAGGGTGTTACATAACATGCTGTCAAATTTTATTACATGTAAATACAAGAAAAGGAACGACTTTTAAGAGGCAAAGGGGAAGAACTAAAAAAGAAATAGAAGGGAAGAAGTTTCATGGCTAAAGCAACAAAGTTGGAACAAAAGGAAGAGGAGAAATTGAAGATTCATCTTTCTAGTTATTGACTCTTTGTAGATTTTTCTACACTTTTCTTCTTTGTTCTTTCATAAAATGAGTTGCTAAACTCCATAGCTAATGGAAAAGATTAGGTACAAAATAAGTCTATTAAGATTGAATTTATGATGTTTTGATATTGAATTTTTTTAGATTAATTACTCATCTTTTGTTTGTATATGCAAAGGTTATGAGTTATTTTTCATGATTGGACTATGATTCTTACATAATTTGAAAAAATTGTGTATGAATTAGTTCAAATGATAAACTATATATATTTCAAAGTTTAAGAATATTTCTTGAATTTTGTATGATCTATGGATTGATTGTTATGCTTAATCTATATTTATGTTGAGATATAATTAATGAATTGTCATATTTTATCATAAGAAGAATTGATTCACCAAGAAATTTGGGCCAATTCACTTAAAATCCTTTCATTAATTTAAAATTTCTAATTCAAGTGTTTTAAAAATTCAACAAAGATTAAGAAAAATTCAAACTATCCCAACCTCGGGTGTTTTTAACTTTGAGATCATCTTTTGCTGGTTTAAGTTATTATTTATTTAGTTTTTAATTTTTGATTTGTTTTAATTGTAAGTTTATAATTTTCTTCAATTCAAATAGTTGATATTATCTTAATAAAAAATTGATCAGTAAAGTATTGTTTGATGAGTTAATCCTTTTGGGATAATACTTACTTACCGTAGTTATTACTTAAATAATTTGGTGCACTTACTAAGTTGTTGTTAAATGTGTTTTCTTGGATAAAATATTTGTTTTCCTAAAATTCAAGTTTAGTTTAAAAATTTAATTTTAAAATTTTCATAATTTGTATGTTAATTTAAAAAAAATTAATATAGTCATATTAAATATAATTCTGAATATTCAATTTTATCTGGGTCCCATCTAAAGTAAAAATAAATAAATAAATAAATAAATAAATAAATAAATAAATAGATAAGATTTTAAATTTTAGATCTATAAGAGGTTAGGATTTTAA
Source organism: Abrus precatorius (assembly GCF_003935025.1). Taxonomy (NCBI): domain Eukaryota; kingdom Viridiplantae; phylum Streptophyta; class Magnoliopsida; order Fabales; family Fabaceae; genus Abrus; species Abrus precatorius. The sequence goes on along the minus strand of NW_020874439.1, from coordinate 9,363,980 downwards.
ATTCTAATTTTAAAATTTTAAATATGTAGATATTTAGGGTAGTGGAGAAAAATGGATAAATTTTAATGGAAGTGGAGGAGATGTTTAAGGAAAATGTGAGAGGTAGACATCAGAAAATAGGAAGGTGAAACTTTTTTTTTTAATAACAAATAAATAAATAATCCTATCTAAGGTTAGGAAGTGTGGCTATAAATAGGAAACATAGGTCTTTAGAGAGGGACTCCTTTTATTTTATGGGGACACTTTGAGAGTATAGGAAAAAAGAGAGAGAATTCAAGAGAGAGAGCTCGAGAAACGAAGGAAAAGAGGAGAGAGTTAAAAAGAAATCAACCAAGAGCATACTAAGGCGCATCCGAGGTCAACCAAAGAGAACAAACCAAAAAAGTTGAAGGATAAAGCCAACAAAATACTTATTTTCTAGATCAAGTTTTCCTTGTTGTTTTGTTTTTCATCTATTATTTTGCTCGTTTCTACTTGTGCATTTTTTGTTTACATTAAAAGTCTCAATTTTTGTATCTAAACAAAATATTTCTTCATCTATTATTTTGCTCTCATTTCTTGCTTTCGTTCACATTAAAATTTTTAATTTTTATTTCTAAACAAAATATCCTTTTATTATGTGTACTTTGCTTTTGTTTTTACCTTTTCCTTGTCTGTTCATGCTAAATGTATCAACTTTTTTCTTCTCTAAATAAAAAATGTCTCTTTTACAAAGCTAAGTGTTCCTAACCCTAAAACTAGGTTTTTGTAAGCATAGATATTTTCACCTAAAAAAAACTTTCCTCTCTGCAAACTCTAATCTTTTCTATCCCAAAAACCCTAAAAAAAAAAACGTATTGTTTGCTTTGCCTTTTACTAACCCTAAAAAGTGACTTTTAAAAAAAAACCACTAAAAAGAAAAAGGAAAACTTGAAAGCCTAATTTTTTCTACCCCAAAAATCATTCCTTTTGCAAAACTAATTTTCTGCAAAAACCTTTTTTAAATGATAAAACTTAAAAATTCTTTTTTTTTTTTGCAAACCTAAAAATCCTAATATTCTTTTAACCGTAAAAAAAAAACATAACCTTTTCTAATTTTAAAAAATTAACATTTCCTAACCCTATAATTATTTCTCTTGTTCATTTTTTTCTTGTGTATGTCTTTTTTTTCTCTAAATAAAAAGGATGGAGTTATTTCTAAAAAATTAATATTAAAAACATTTCAAATCCATGTAACGGCCAAGCAATTTTGATAGAGTGGTGGATCCACCTTCAATGTTGTTTGGATCATGAGGATTTATTGAGTACATGGTAGTTTTCATTCTTCTGTTGCATACGAAAGATACGTAGGAGCAGGAACTTGACCCGTTAAGTCTGAAAAATTTTATTTTATTTTTTCAGGTTTAAATTATTTTAAGAAAAATTTTAAACTATGAGTAATCTGAAATAATTCTAAAAAGAATGAAATTGTTATTTTTATTTTAAAAAACAAAGGATAAGTAAATAAAATGTGAAAAAAATAATTTAAGATTATTTTAATTAATGCCAAAATGTAAAAAAGAAAAAAAGAGAGGGGACAATAATATTTTATGATTAATCGTTTCTCTAAATTCAAAATTAATTTTTTTCTAATTATGTTTCCTTATTTAAACATAAAAAATAAAAAAAATCAAGTTAAATTTTATTTAAATTTATTTAATACAAAAATAAAAAAAAGAGAATAATATTTTATAAATATTCTATTTTCCCAAGTCAAAATTCAATTTTTTAGTTCTTTATTTAAAAAATAAAAAAATATAAAAAATGAATTTTCATTAAAAAATAAAAATAAAAAATCAAGTTAGATTTTATTTGAATTTATTAAATACAAAAATAAAAAATAAACAATATATTTTTATAAATAATCCATTTTTCTAATTCAAATTAAATTTTTTTAAACTCTTTATTCAAAAATAAATAAATAAATAAAAAAACAAATTTTTTACTAAAAAAATAAAAATCAAGTTAAATTTTATTTAAATTTATTTAATATGAAAATAAGGAAAAAAAAGAGAATAATATTTTGTAAATAATCCATTTTTTCAATTAAAACTAAATTTTTAGTTCTTTACAAAGAAAATACAAAAAAGAATTTTTACTTAATAAAAAATCAAGTGAAATTTTATTCAAATTTATTTAATATGATAATAAAAAAGAATAACATTTTATAAATAGTTCACTGTCCCAATTCAAATTAGATATTTAGCTCGTTATTTAGAAATAGAAAATATAAAAAAAATTCTTACTTTAAGAAAAATAAAAAAAATTATGTCATATTTTATTTAAATTTATTTAATGCGAAAATAAAAGAAAAATATCTTTTTTTATATATAATTCATTCTTTTTATTTGAAACTTTTAATTGTATTCTTTTATTAAAAAAATATAAAATTAAAACCTAAAAGAAAAAAAATTATAAGAATAAGAGACAAGACTAAAAAATAAGGACAAATAAAAAATAATAAAAAAGGAAACATCAATGATTTTATTTTATAGTGAAATAAATATTTTTAAAGTAAAAGTGATTTTTGCATAGTTAATTAGAAAGTAACCGTTTTAATTAATGGACGTTGTAGAATGTTAATACCTTTCTTACGCTTAAACGACTCTTGAACCCAAATTTGGTTTTGAAAATTATTTATATTAAATGTTTTTCTAATGTTTTTCTTTAATAAACTTTGGTGGCGACTCCCTGTCATCACTGTCCCGTTGTGCCCCTGGTTTAACTTTTTTACATAGTTGTTTCACTCTTTATCCGGTTTGTATATTCCTTTTATTTTACTTATTGTCTATTATACTTTGTTAATATCTTTCATTCTCCTGATATTGTGAAACTTAGGATAGATGATCCTTCTACCCTTTGTTATTTGTTTGTTGATGGTCGATGTTTAGTAGGGTAAAGGTTTGTATGCGCCTTCCACACACATCACTAACACTCACCTCACACACATTTGGACTCTATACTCGAGCCTGTGCGAGCTAGGAATAGAAGATGCTTTGACGGCTACTATTGAGGGGCATGATGCCTACTTGGTAGTCGTTTGAGTATCACTCATGTTGTTACTGGCATCATGGCTTAGTCATATTGAGAGGGCATGTCCCTACTTGTGGCTAGGTTATGAGTTGGGTCCTTATCATTTGGTAGGGGCAATGTAGAGGCTATAATAGACTTAGGGATTTAGATCTACCTCAAAACAATGCACTAATTAATAGCCATAGTGACCACCTCACTATAAGATTCTGCCCAAAATAAGGACACATGAGGAGCTCACTCTCCTTTTCTCTTCATTCATCATGGCCCTAGTAACATGACATGCATACTATGAGCATACAATTTTCTTTCATTTGCATCCAAAAATAATATAAAACATTGATAGAATATATATATATATATATATATATATATATATTGTAAAAATCGAGGTCATTGCATTTAGCCTGCATTGGTAGGACATCTCCTAAACATGATAGGTTACATTCCATTTCATTATTTTCAATCATCTGAATTATCATGCACTTATTAAGTTTACATGTCAAACATCAATTTTATTTTTAGCATTTTTTTTTCATTATGCTCATTTTTTTATTGTATAATTTTTTTTAAAGGATTTAATAGCATTAAAAAATGAGAGAGGTTCAAGGTCACACTAGCAATGCATCAATGAGAAGTATCAAAATCACTGTGCTGAACAATGACCTTCAAAGAGTGAATGAGATTCGCCAATATATGCCCAAAGAAGCACATTCAAGCTTTGAAAGGAAATATGTTCGAATCCTCGATTTGCTTTCTATCTCAGTTGAAACACCGATGTTGAGCGCTCTAGCCCAATTCTGGAATTCAAAAGTCAGGTGCTTGGAATTACCCAGCTTGAATCTTGTGCCTACCATAGAAGAATATGAAATGATGGTTAGACTACCAATCAAGGAAGACAACAAGGTATATCTGTACAGAAGAAATTACGTGGGATCCAAGAAAATAGCTGCTTTGATCAGCCTAAGCACAGAATGAGCTGAGTTTGAGAACAGGGGATCAGTCCAAGGTTAGAAGAAGAGTTATTTAGAAGAACATCTGGAGTCTTTATACAAACAAGGGAATTAGGACAATTTCAACAAGACTCTCGCATTATTGATCTATGTACTAGTTCTATTCCCATTCACCTCAGGTTTTGTAGATCAAGCTGCTATAGACGTATTTCACCAGTATGAAACAAACAGAGTGAATACAATTCCCGCTATCCTAGCAGATATTTTACTTTCTATGAAAGTATGTCATCAGAGAAATAGGGGTACATTACGATGTTGTTCTCATTTACTGCTTATTTGGTTTACAACCTATCTCTATGCAGCAAATCATATGGGTCAAATGCCCAATCCTTTGAGGAGTTTTCATCGCATTTCAATCAAAAAACAAGATGCTCGAGTATGGAAAGAAGACTTCTTGAGATTCAATGCCAAAAATTTTCCATGTGATGCCCTTGGTACCACCCTAGAGACACCATTGTTAGTTGTGGAAAGTTTTTAAGTGTGCCTTTGATGGGACCAAGAGGGTGCATAGCATATACTCCGACCATAGCTCTCAAACAACTAAAATGGACTCAAACCAAGCCAAGGAATGAAGAACTAGGAGGATTGATCTTCCAGTATATTGAAGATGGCGCAAATAAGCGTCTAGAAGAAATCAGAGCTGCATGGAAAAATGTTAGAAGAAAAGGAGATAAGGAGCTGGGTAAACCTCGTGTGATCGTCTCATCGCAATATCGAGAGTGGAGGGAAGCTAGAAGAACCCAAAAGCAAGCTCCTAAACAAATTGTCAAGAAAAGGAATCTTCTCAAGCACCCAATGAAGCAGTGACTTCCTAACAACCTAGTTGGAAGGAGCAAAAGCACAAATGAGATTACTGGAAGAGGAAGGAGAAAGCGTCAAGGTAGAAGTTGATCGGCTCAAGAGACAATGTCAAAAGAAAGATAGAGAAATAAATCATTTGAAAGATCAATGTGCCCACGAGTTTGACGACTCAAATGGAAAAGGGGCAAAAAGGAAGAGGAAAGAAGAAGCTTCTTTCTCCAAAATGAAGAGAATACGAGATAAGATAAACATGCTGACTGAGTCTTTGAAGACGGAGAAGGAGACATCTTTCTCTAAAATGAAGAGAGCATAAGATGAAATGAATATGTTAAAGAAAGAATTGATTGAGACCCTAGAAAAGGAGAGGAAATTACAAGATCAGAATGAAGTGCTTGAGAATGAGAAAGATAAATGGTGTGTAAGAGCTGAGTACCAACAGAAAAAGAAGAGGGAATGGGTGAAGAGGTGCGATGACATGTATGATTGCGTCCAACATCACACCACACATCTGTTAGAACACTTTTGAGAAGTAAAGGAAGAGTACCAGAGGAACCATGAGATTGTGTTCCCTCTTAAAGTCATTATGTTCTTCAGATATTGTAAAAATCTTGCTGTGAGTTTTGGGGAGCATGTGTAATTCCATTGCTTGAAAATGACATTGTATCTATTCTATTTTGAAATGGAATAAATTTTTTTGTAGCGTTCATATTTGGCTTTAATGCAAATTTTACCGATTGAGGATACCCTCATTCCTAACTGAAGTGATTTGCTATGGGGTATATTGATGCACTGCTAATAGGTAAGACCTCGTCTATTGATAAGTGAATGCTTCCTTAGACTGAGTGTTAATTACTTCTCGATCTAAGAGGGATTTGCCTCTAGCGTTCAAAAGTAGGGAACTCTTCTAAATCATTGAATGCTTAACAAAAACATATTCATTCTATTAGTCTTCTTTTTACTCATCATATTTTTTTCAGAATTAAAATTAGCAAAATTACGGATCAGATATCCTTACAGAACATGTTCTCAGTCGAAGATCATAGACAAATTAGAACAACATAATGAAGAACTGAGGAATGCAGTCAACCAATTGAAAGATCAAGTGGCCAGAATTTTAGAAATACTGCAATCTTTGGAAAGGAGAAACACTGAGGGGATCACACCATTTAATGAAGGGTCGTGCTTCACTCCCACATATCCACCCAACTTTATTCCCCAAGGGACAATGGCACCACTAACATTGCATCCCACTAGGCCCGTCCAACAGGAAAATTTTCAAGAGGCTCAGTTCTCACCTTATGGCCTTCCAGTTGGCTATGCACCACCTATGGCTCAAGAAGCACAATTTTCAACATACAATAATCCACTCCCAGTTGGAAGTGATTCATTAATCACTCAACAACAATCCACCTAACCCTAAGGCATGCCCTCAAACATCATAAAAAACTCTCAAATCCTCCCAAAAGATACCATCCCTAAACCACAAATTGTCCTCCAACCACAAACCATAAACCTGAGCACCCAAGGGAATCCACCTACCCTTATTGGTATTGCCAACACATCTTTTCATCCCACTATGGAAGAGTTTCAGCCAGAAGAGGATGATCATTCTAGAGAAAAGTTGCAACTTTTAGAAGATAGGTAGCAAGTTGTTGAGGGTAATAGCTATGGTATCGGAGATGCAGTTGACCTTTGTTTGGTGCCAGACCTAGTAATTCTACCAAAATTTAAAGCACCGAAATTTGACAAATACGAAGGCATTACATGTCCAAAGAGCCACCTAACCATGTACTGCAGGAAAATGGCGTCGCATGCCTATGACGACAAGTTGTTAATCCATGTCTTCCAAGATATTCTAACTGAGGTAGCTTTAAATTGGTACACGCATTTAGAACATACTCGTATTTGTTGTTGAAAGGATCTGGCTGATGCTTTCCTAATGCAATACAAGTACAATATTGACATGGCCCCTGATAGATTAGAGCTTCAAACCATGATGAAGAAAGACCATGAAACTTTTAAAGAGTACGCTCAAAGATGGCGAGAGATAGTAGCACAAGTTGAGCCACCCCTTTCAGAAAAGGAAATGGTTTCTTTATTCATTGATACTCTTAGATCTCCCTTTTATGACAAAATGATTGGAAGTATCTGTGCAAACTTCTCTAATGTTGTCATTATAGGAAAAATAGTAGAAAGTGGCATGAGAAGTGGAAAAATTGCATATGCTACAGGGGCAACTAGTATCAAAAGGCCATTGGGGGGACCTGGGAAAAAGAAGGAAGGGGAGGCCAATGCAGTAACATTTCACCCCTCAGAAAAAGTTGACGCTAAACAAGCTCATACCTCGTATAAAGCCTACCATCCCAACACATAAGACTCATCCTCTACACTTCCCATACAACCACCCCAAACCAACTAAACTCATCACACTTATCCCAACCAATCAAGACCACAAAACTATCAAGACTGAAAACTAGTTCACTTTGACCCATCCCTGTCAACTATACAGAATTGTTACCTCAATTACTGCAAAGCTCAATAGTGGTATGTTGTCCCATGAAACCTCTAAAGCCCCTATATCCTAGGAGGTATGATCCCAATGCCCCCATATAAGGCACTAAAGTTTAAAATGCAAGACTTGATCAATGTAGGATGGATAAGTTTTAAGGAGAAGAATCCCAATATCGGAAGCAATACTTTGCCTGGTCATCAGGGGCCGTCTATCAACCTCATTGATGAAGGCATGGAACAATTCTTGAGGAAAAAAGTTGAAAATGTGAAGACTCTATTGAAGTCCATTTTTAGAGAAATGTGTAAATTTGGACTACTTGAGCTTCGGAAAGAGGGAATGGTTGCGAGATACACCCTAATGCAGCCCACACATTAGAGGGATGTATTGAATTTACCCACACATTGCAAGACCTTATGGATAAGCAATTAATTCAAATTGGTTGCTCCAAGACCGATTAAGAGGTGTTGGCAGTTGACGAGTTAACCTCAAACAGCCCAAAACCTTTGGTTATCCATTACATCAAGAAAAGAATTGCATCAGTACCTACTCTACTAGAACTTATCACTTTATGAGTCCTTATGCCCTTCCCATATAAGGACAATAAAGCGGTACCTTAAAAATACGATGTGAAAGCTTACACTAATAATTATGAAGAGAGTCAATCAGAGAACATTGATTCTCATGTTGTTGATGTTACAAATATCGCTGGTGTTGGAGGTATGACTCGAAGTGGTCGAATCTATACTCTTGAGGAATTGAGGAATGAACAGTTGATGAAAAAAAGGAATAATTGTGAAAAAGGAGGGCACCAAGGCAACTGACTCAATGGCTAAGGATAGAAGGGAGGAACAAAAGAAAATGGTCTCTCATGAAGAGGCTTGTGAGTTTTTGAAGCTCATAAAACAGAGTGAGTATATGGTGGTGGACCAACTAAACCGAATTCCTACTAGAATATCATAGCTGTCATTGATGATGAACTCAAAACCTCATAGCAAAACATTGTTGAAAGTCTTAAATGAGGCTCACATTGTCCATAATATCTCAGTAGACAAGCTAGAAGGTATTGTTGGCAACATCACTGCCAACAATTACCTTACATTCACTGATGACGAAATTCCTGTGGGAGGAGTAAGACATAACAAGGCTTTGCATATTTCTGTAAAATGTATGAATTATATCTTGGCAAGAGTCTTAATTGATAATGGCTTTTCACTGAACGTAATGCCTAAAATGACCCTAGCAAAGTTACCATTAGATGGATCATACATGAAGCCAAGCACCATGGTGGTTAAAGCATTTGATGGCTCTCGAAGAAAAGTGATTGGAGAAATAACTTTATCGGTGATGATTGGATCTATTACCTTCGAGGTAACATTCCATGTGATGGATATCGCACCGGCTTATAGTTGTCTCTTGGGTAGACCATGGATTCACTGTGCAAGGGCTGTACTTTCTACACTTCACCAGAAACTGAAGTTTATTATTGATGGCAAATTAGTCATTGTCTCAGCTAAAGATGACTTGTTGGTGACTAAACCCTCATCCACCGCTTACATTGACGTCATTGAAGAGGCTCTACAGACTTCATTCTAGGCACTCGAGATTGCTAATACGATGTATGTGGAGGAAGGAACATCTATCATAAAGCCGCAACCATCAAACGCAGCTATGATGATAGCGAGAGTTATGCTTGAAGAAGGTTACCAGTGTGGACACGGATTAGGGAGGAATAAGCAAGGATTGATTGAGTTACCCAAACCAATTGACAATAAAGATCGACTCGGGCTTGGTTATAGGTCGTCAAGAGCAGATAAAAGAAGGATAATAGCTTAGAGAAAAGAAAAAAGGATAGCTAAATTAGAAAATAGAGAGCCTGAAACTAGAAGGATCCCCTTATGTGATCTCCTACAAAGCTTTCAAAGTGTAGAATTTGAGTTTGCAGATCCAGTGGCTTCTGCTGAGGAAAACACCCCTGGAGATGAACATGTCAATTTAGTTTGCGTATGCTCATCGAATACAGAGATCGGCAATTGGGAGATCATTGAGCTTCTTGTGATTTTAGATTCAAAATTCAAGTAATTTATAATGCTGATTCTATTGCTCTGTCCAAGGCTTTAAGATATTGGTTTTTCTCTATTTTGTTTTGTTGAATCAGGCATACATGTTTCCTTTTGATATTATTAATAAAATGCATGTTGAATTTTTCAATAAAAAGAAATTTTCATCTTTTCTTATTATTGAATCTTTCGCTATCTTCTTATCTTTTTGTTATTCCAAACTATAAATTGTGCAAACCTGATGATGATGTACTTGAAGGTGTCAACGCTAATATCGCTCTGAATAATGTTGATTGCCTCATTCATCAAGCTAGCAATGAAACTGAACATGAGCACGATCCTTCTCCTTAACTGCTAAGGCTAGTAGAGCAAGAAACCAAAGAAATTTTGCCTCACTAAGAACCAACAGAGATGATTATTCTGGGCCTCGGAGAAGAGAAAAATAAAGTCAAAATTGGCACTTTATTGAAAGAGAATGAACGCCACAAGTTGATAGAACTTCTCCATGAATATAAGGATATCTTTGCATGGTCGTACCAAGACATGCTGGCCTCAATGCAAATATTGTGGAACATAAATGACCACTAAGGCCAAAATGTCCATGATCAAGCAAAAATTGAGACGGAGAAGCCCGAAATGTCCTTAAAAATCAGAGAAGAAGTGAAAAAACAACTTGATGTTGGTTTCCTAATTGTTGCAAAATATTCATAATGGGTTGCAAACATAGTGCCTATCCCTAAGAAAGATGGAAAAATTTGAATGTGCGTAGGCTATCGAGATTTGAACTGAGCTAGTCCTAAAGATTTTTCACTGCCCCACATCAACATGCTAGCAGACAACACATCTCAACACCAATTCTTCTCCTTCATGGACGGCTTCTCGGGGTATAATCAGATCAAAATAGCAGAAGAAGATAAGGAAAAGACTACATTCATCACACCCTGGGTACCCTTAACTACAAAGTTATGTTGTTCGGGTTAAAAAATGCGGGGGCAATGTACCAAAGAGCAATGATGACCTTATTTCACAATATGATGCATAAAGAGATTGAGGTGTATGTAGACAACATGATTGCAAAATCTAGAAGTGAAGAGGATCATATTGTTCATCTTCAGAAGCTATTTGAGCGACTGAGGAAGTTCAAACTGAGATTGAATCCAGCCAAGTGTACCTTTGGTGTGAAATCCGATAAGTTACTCGAATTCATAGCTAGCCATAAGGGGATAGAAGTGGATCCTGATAAAGTTCGAGCAATTCTTGAAATGCCACCACTCAGCATAGAAAAAAGAAATTCAAGGGTTCTTGGGGAGACTAAATTATATTACTCGATTCATATCCCAATTGACTACTACATGTGAACCGATTTTCAAATTATTGTGCAAAAATCAACCAATAGAATGGAATGATGATTGCCAAGAAGCCTTTGAGAAAATCAACCAATACTTACAGGATCCTCCAGTTCATGTATCTGACAATATTCAATGGATCAATGGGTTATATATTAGGGCAACATGGTGACTCTAGAAGGAAAGAGCATGCCATTTATTATTTAAGCAAAAAATTCACCAATTAGGAGGCCAATTACTCATTGTTGGAGCAAACTTCTTATGCCTTAGCTTGGGCTGCCCACCGATTAAGACAATGTATGCTTAGCCACACAACTTGGTTGGTATAAAAAATGGATCTGATCAAGTATATCTTTGAAAAGCCTGCTTTCACAGGGAGAATCGCTCGTTGGTAAGTCCTTTTATCTGAATATGACATTGTGTATGTCACACAAAAGGCAATCAAAGGCAGTGCTCTAGTAGACTACCTGACCCACCAACCAGTAAATGACTACTAGTCAATGCAATGTGAGTTTCCTGATGAAGACATGATGACTTTGTTTAAAGAAGGAGAGTTAGGAGGGGAAAAATGGATCATGCTATTTGATGGTGCCTCCAATGCATTAGGGCATGGAGTTGGCGCTGTTTTAATCTCCCCAGAGAAATGCCATATCCCAATCACAGCAAGGCTATCTTTTGACTGTACGAATAATGTGGTGGAATATGAAGCATGTGTTATAGGGATTCAAGTAGGTATAGAATCAAAAGTCAAGATTCTAGAAGTATACTGTGATTCGGCCTTGGTAATTCATCAATCTCGAGGCAAATGAGAGACCAGAGATGGCAAGCTAATCCCTTATCAGGCTTTTGTGAGAGAGTTGATAAAGCAATTTGAGGAAATCACATTTCATCATATCCCACGAAAGAATAATCAATTGCAGATGCATTAGCTACCCAAGCATCTATGTTCGAATTGAGCAATGGAAAAGATATGCCACTTATAAATATTCAACACCGTGATCAGCCAACCTGTTACCAACTAGTAGAAGAAGAGTAAGATAGATGACCGTGGTATCACGACATCAAGCAATATATCAAAAATAAAAAGTATTCGTCGGGACCTTCAGAGAATGACAAAAGAACTCGAAGAAGATTGACAATGAGTTTCTTTTTAAATGGTGAGGTACTCTACAAGAAAAATCATGACATGATACTTCTTAGATGTGTAGATGTTAATGATGCACAAGAGATTATCAGAGAAGTTCATGAAGGCAAATGGTTATGCCATGGTAAAGAAGATCTTAAAGGCTGGTTATTATTGGCTAACTATGGAGACCGATTGCTTCAAATATGTGAAAAAATATCACAAATGTCAAACTTATGTAGATAACATCCATGTCCCACCAACAACATTAAATGTCTTGTCAGTACTATGGCCCTTTTCAAAGTGGAGGGTGGATGTCATAGGGCCCATTGAACCTAAGGCATCAAATGGACATTGTTTCATCCTAGTGGCAGTCGACTATTTCACCAAAGTCACCTCATTCGCAAATGTGACTCAAAATATAATAGTGAGGTTTATAAAAAAGGAATTAATATGTCGGTACAACCTACCAAAAAAGTTGATCATGGATAATGCTACCAATCTGAATAACAAAATGATGACAGAGTTATGTACTAACTTCAAGATTCAACATCATAACTCTTCCCCATACTGCCCAAAAATAAATGGAGCAGTTGAAGCAACTAACAAGAATATTAAAAAGATTATTCAAAAAATGGCGGTGACGTATAAAGATTGGCATAAAATGCTTCCTTTTGCCCTACATGGACATCGTATGTTTGTCCACACATCAATCGAGGAAATTCTATTCTCCTTGGTATATGGTATGGAGGCAATTCTTCCAATTGAAGTTGAAATCCCTTCATTAAGGGTGCTGATGGAAACCGAATTAGAAAAAGTGGAATGGGTACAAACTCATTTTGACCAATTAAACCTTATTGAAGGAAAAAGTTAAATGCAATGTGCCATAGTCAGTTGTATCAAAAGAGATTAAAGAGAATGTTCAAGAAGAAAGTACACCCTCGCGAGTTTCAAGAAGGGGATTTGGTAGTCAAGAAGATACTCCCTATTCAAAAGAGTCATATTGATAGTAGGCTCCAAATTATGAAGAACTTTATGTCGTGAAGAAGGCGTTCTTAGGAGGAGCCTTGATTCTTTCGGACATGGATGACAAAGACTTATCATATCTTGTGAATTCTGATGTAGTCAAAAAATACTATCCTTGAAAAACAAAAAGGGCGAAAACTCGCTAGGTTGAAAACCTGAAAGGGCAATCTAGGCAAAAATTAGAGCAGCTCGTTGGATTGAAAACTTGAAAGAGCAATCCAAGCAAAAATTAGGGCCAGATAATTCACCCTTAGGCTAAGACCCCAAAAGGCAGCCTAAATAGACATTTGAAGCATCATCCAAACCTTTGAAGTTCCAAGCCGAAGAATCAAAACTTTAAAATTAGGGCATCAAAACTGGTTGAAGTTGCAAGATAAAACAATCAGGTGCTTGCAACTCTAGGAAGCATATGCCTAAAGCTTTAAACTAGGGAAATTTATGGTTTGCTAAAAAGGTGGTCAAGGTCATTCATGAATGGAGACAGTCACGTGGTTGCAGCTCTAAGAGAAACATATGTCTGGAGCTATAAACTGGGGCAATTTGTGGTTTGTTTAAAGGGTAGTCAAAGTTATTCATATACGATATTAACATTGTTCATCTAGAAAGTGTTCATCAAACAGCTATGTATCCTTACCCTCTCCAAATTTCCATTCATCCAACAAAGCTTGTTCATGTAAATATATTCTCCTTATTAAGTAAATAAAGTTATCTTCTTTAACCTAACCATGGTTAATTCATTGTGCATTTTGTTAAACACATATCAAGAGGAAACAAAAACAAAAAACCAAAAAAACAAAAAGGAATGAGCGGAGAAAGAAAGAGAGAAATGGGCATCAAAGGAGTCTTGATAGATTTAGCAATTTTAGAAAGCTCATTGAAATCCCACAACTTTAATCCCCCTGCGAACTATTATTGTGGATCGATCATTGCAGTCGAACTGGATAAGAATTCAAATAATAAAAAGAGTTAGAAGGTCTAATCTCATTTTGATCCAGAAGACACACGATTATGTATGGGTGACATATCCCAAATTCAAAATGAAAATATTACTGTAATTTTGAAAAGACTTGCATCATCATTGCTTTCAAAAGCCTTGCATCATGCATCATCATTGCTTTCAAAAGTCTCGCATCATGCATCATCATTGCTTTCAAAAATCTTGCATTATGCATCATCATTACACCATCTTCACATCATGCATCATCATGCTTAGGCAGACACTCTTGTCCTTTTACTAAAGTCTAGAACCTGACTGACACATCTACCTTTTATCAAAGTTCCAGAACTTGACTGGTACATTTACCTTTTGTCAAAAGTCCAGAACTTGACTGACACATTTACCTTTTGTCAAAAGTCTAGAATCTGACTGGCACATCTACCTTTTGTCAAAAGTCTAGAACTTAACTGGCACGTTTACCGTTTGCCAAAGTCCAAAACTGGACTAGCACGTCTATCATTTATCCAAAGTCTAGAACCTAACTGGCACGTTTACCTATTGTCCAAAGTCCAAAACCGGACTGGCATGTCTACTGTTCTCGAAAGTCCAGAACCTAACTGGCACGTTTACCTTTTGTCCAAAGTTCAAAACCCGACTGACATGTCTACCGTTTACTAAAGTTCAGAACCTGATTAGCATGTTTACCTTTTGTCAAAAGTCCAGAATCTGATTGGCACGTCTATTCTTTGTTAAAAGTCCAGGATCTGACTGACCTTCTTTTTCAGACCGTAGATAAAATTGATTCACTTATTTACCCATTTCTTACCATAATAATATGAACAATTTTATTATTCATATCATTGAGTAAGAAATAAGTAAAGAGGGGCAATTGTGAATACTCAATTTTATCCGAGTCCCATCTAAAGTAAAAAAAAATAAATAATAATTAGATAAAATTTTAAATTTTAGATCTATAACAGGTTAGGATTTTAAATTCTAATTTTAAAATTTTAAATATGTAGATATTTAGGGTAGTGGAGAAAAATAAGTAGATTTTAAAGGAAGTGGAGGAGATGTTTAAGGAAAATGTAAGAGGTGGCCATCAGAAAATAGAAAGGTGAAACTTTTTTTTTAAATAACAAATAAATGAATAATCCTATCTTGGGTTATGAGGTGTGGCTATAAATAGGAAGCTTAGGTCTTTAGAGAGGGACTAGAGACCTTTTATTTTACGGGGACACTTTGAGAGCACAGGAAAAAAGAGAGAGAGCTCGAGAAACGAAGGAAAAGAGGAGAGAGTTAAAAAGAAATTAATCGAGAGCATACTAAGGCGCATCTGAGGTCAACCAGAAAGAATAAACCAAAAGAGTTGAAGGATAAAGCCAATGAAACTCTTATTTTTCAAATCAAGTAAGTTTTCCTTGTTATTTTGTTCTTCATCTATTAAAAACCTAATTTTTTTCTACCCAAAAAATTATTCCTTTTGCAAAACTAATTTTCTCCAAAAACCTTTTTTAAATGATAAACCCTAAAAAAAAATTTCTTTTCTTTTTACAAACCTAAAAATCCTTATATGCTTTTAACCGTAAAAAAATCCTCTTTGCAAACCTTCAAAAAAAAAAAAACACCTAACCTTTTCTAATTTTAAAAATATCATTTTGCAAATTTTAAAAAATTTACCTTTCCTAACCCTATAATTATTTCTTTTGTTCATTTTTTATATGTATGTCTTTTTTTTCTCTAAATGGACTTATTTCTAAAAAATTAATATTAAAAACATTTCAAATCTACACAACGGTCAAGCAATTTTGATAGAGTGGTGGATCCACCTTCAACGTTGCTTGGATCGTAAGGGTTTATTGAGTAGCCGTGTACGAACTTAAACCCTGTCCAAGAGTGGATTTACCTAAAAATAAAATTTCCCAAAAACAAAATATTTTTTTTTAAAACTTGTCAAAAACTCAGTTTTTTTTTAAAAAAAGAACTATGTGGTAGCTTTGATTCTTCCGTTGCATACGAGAGATATGTAGGAGCAGGAACTTGATCCGTCATGTCTGAAAATTTTTATTTTATTTTTTCAGGTTTAAATTATTTTAAGAAAAGTTTTAAACTATGAGTAATGGAAAATAATTCTAAAAAGAACATTAATGCCAAAATGTCAAAATGTCAAAAAAAAATTGTTTAAAGATTAATTTCATTAATGCCAAAATGTTAAAAAGAAAAAAGAAAAAAAAAAGAGTGGTAATACTATTCTATGATTATTCCTTTCTCTCAATTCAAAATTAATTTTTTTAATTATGTTTCCTTATTTAAAAGCAAAAAATAAACAAAATCCAGTTAAATTTTATTTAAATTTATTTAATACAAAAATAAAAAAAGAAAGAATAATATTTTATAAATATTCTATTTTCCCAAGTCAAAATTCAATTTTTTTAGTTCTTTATTTAAAAAATATAAAAAATGAATTTTCATTAAAAAATAAAGAAATTAGTTAGATTTTATTTATTTATTTAATATGAAAATAAAAAATAACCAATATATTTTTATAAATAATCCATTTTTCTAATTCAAATTAAATTTTTTTTAAAACTCTTTATTCAAAAATAAAAAATAAAAATAAACAATTTTTTTTACTAAAAAAAAATAAAAATCAAGTTAAATTTTATTTAAATTTTATTTAAATTTATTTAATATGAAAATAAGAAAAAAAATAATATTTTGTAAATAATCCATTTTTTCAGTTAAAACTAAATTTTTAGTTCTTTACTAAAAAAAATACAAAAACGAATTTTTACTTTATAAAAAATCAAGTGAAATTTTATTTAAATTTATTTAATATGATAATAAAAAAATGGATTCTTACTTTAAGAAAAATAAAAAAATTATGTCATATTTTATTTAAATCTATTTAATA
The DNA here is from genome assembly GCF_003935025.1 of Abrus precatorius. Taxonomy (NCBI): domain Eukaryota; kingdom Viridiplantae; phylum Streptophyta; class Magnoliopsida; order Fabales; family Fabaceae; genus Abrus; species Abrus precatorius. The sequence goes on along the minus strand of NW_020874439.1, from coordinate 9,347,203 downwards.
AAAAAATAGAAGAAAAAATAGCTCTTTTTATATAATTCATTCCTTTAATTCAAAACTTTTAATTGTATTCTTTTATAAAAAAAGATGAAATTAAAATCTAAAAGAAAAAAAATTGTAAGAATAGGAAACAAGACTAAAAAATAAAGACAAATAAAAAATAATAAAAAGGGAAATATCAATGATTTTCTTTTAGAATGAAATAAATATTTTTAAAGAAAATAATTTTTACACAATTAATTAGAAAGTAACCGTTTTAATCAATAGACGTTATATGATGCTAATACATTCCCTAGGCGTAAACACTTTTGAACCCAAATTTAGTTTCAAAGATTATTTATATTAAAAGTTTTTTCAATGTTTTTCTTTAATAAACTTTGGTAGCGACTCCCTATCATCACTGTCCTATCGTGCCCCTGTTGCGACAATAATAAAAATTTATTATTATGAATAATAAAATTATTTTATTTTAATTTATAAATAATATTAATTATAATATCTATATAATATATTTTAACTTTTTTTAGTTATTTTAATTAAAAAATATCGATCCAGGATACAAAATATTGCTGGTAATAAAAATTTAAAGGGAAAAAATTGTCAATTAGTGTGATTTTACTTTATTTGATTCAAATTAATTTAACAATTATTATTATATTTAATGGAAAATTACTTTAATATAAAAATTATAGGCAAAAATGTATTAATATATTTTTAGATTAAACCCTCATTTTAGTCCTTAAGAGATTTTGAGTCCAATATTTTAGTCCCTAAGAAATTAAAAATGTTACGTTAGTCTCCAACTTCCATTTCTGTCATTTAGTCAAGCACTTGAACACAAACTTCGTTAATAGTTACAGAAAGCTGACATGTCACATTAAGTGCCATGTCAGAAGCCTAGTTGACTGAAATGGTGCCGTTTTGAGGGGTTTTGGAAGTAAATGTGTCAAAATAGTTGTAATTGGATCTGGGTTCATTCTTGGTAACGATGAAGTTAGGGTTACCTCCTAATTTAGAGATTTTTTATTCCGATTGTTTAATTTCATTAAAAACCCCCTTAGACACTTGGTTTCTATGATTTGTAATAAAGCTTTGTTCTAGCGTGAAAAAATTGTAACTTTCTTATTTTTCCCTTCTCTGTAACAAGATTTGTTTGAAATTTGTAATAAAGAAAGTTTCTTTTTAGTTTGGTGATTAAAGTTGTGATGGAGGAAGAGGGTTCAAATGCAATGAACCTTGATTTGAATATGGTTCCAGGCACAAAGCTACCAATGGCAAGTTTCCAACATAGAACCTTCTAGCATTGTTTGAGTTTGAAACCCTTTGCTCTTCCTCTTGTTGTGGTCTAGGCAACGAAAGGTGGGTGAAGACAGTGAAGTGGGAGAAAGGAAAGACTGGAACTTTGGTACTTAATGTTTAGGTTGAGAAGTTTCTGAGATACGAGTCTTTAGGGAAGTTATTGGTGAGTGAAATGGAAGAGTGGGTGAAAGAGAAGTTATAGATTCTATTGCAGATAGAAGAGGAAACAAAAGTTGTAGTAGCCACACACACATAAAGAGAGAGAGAGAAGGTTGTGGTTTCATAATTAAGAAGTGAATGTAATTAGGGGCACTGTTCAATTTCTACCAACGAAACCATTTTTGCCAATTACAAGTGTTTTGCCACGTTCACTTTCATAACCACTCAAAATGATTTCATTTTAGTTAGGGATAGGAATGAGTCAGGTTGCCCATTGGGGACCTATGGCCTAGCCTATTTAAGGCCTAACCTAACTCTGTTCGTTTATTAAAAAGGTCAAGCTTAGACTTTTGAAAAGACTTATTTAAATAAAGAGGTCAAGCATAAGCTTTAAAAAAAGCCTTTCAGGCCTATTGGGCCGGCCTAATTAAATAATTATATTATTTTATAATTTTTATTTATTTATTTATTTGTAACAATTTAATATAAATATAATTTCCAAAAAAGTTATATATATATATATATAAAATACATAATGTATAACATAATTTAGTATTTATATTTTAATAATATATTATTGTAAAAAAAATTATTAATTAAAATTTTATACATATTAATACATATACGTATATATATAATATAATTTAGTATTTAATCTATAATAATATAATAATTATAATTATACTATTAGAGTACCAAAATTAAAACGTCGTAAAAAAAATATCAATTAAAAGTTTCTCATTTCTAAAATATTTTAATCCATTATTAGAATTCATTCTTTTCTAATTTCTATTTTAGTCTTTTTAATTCAAATATTTTTTAACTTTTTAACCCTAATATAGTTTTCTATTATAATTCTTTAAAGTCATAACTGTATAAACCAAAAACAAAAGTTGTCTTTGACAATTATTTGTTGGGCTCTACATTATAATCTCACTTTTTTTATATATATAATAAACACCTTAATTATTAGCTTGGTATTTGAAATTACATAATATAGACACGTTACCTTTTGCATTATTTGAGATATGAAATTTTGTAAAGTTATTGAATATGATCATATTTGTAAAACCATTTAAGTATATGTTTTTTTTTTCTAAACATAGTATTTAAATATAATTATTTATCATATATTTTTCATTTTATTAACAATAGGTCTTTCGGCTTGTTAACCCATTGGCTACTATCTCATTGGCTTACTAGCCCATTAAATTTAAATTAGTGTTATTTGAAGGCCTTAATGTTAAATAAGATACTAAATGAACTATTGGATCATGTCTACAAATTTGGTCTATGTCAAGTTAGGCTCTAGTTTTGTATAGTAGGTTAGGCCTAACCCGGCTTAACCCATTTATATTTCTAGTCTCAGTCAATTGGACTTTTGACATAATACTTAACGACATGTCATTTTGTTACTGATTGTTAACGGAATCTGTGTTTAAGGACTAAATAAATGATAGAGATAGAAGTTAGAAACTAATGTAACATTCTTAATTTTTGAGAGACTAAAATGTTAGATTCAAAATCTCTATAAAATTAAAATGAGAGTTTATTCTATATTTTTATTTTAATTATTATTTAAGAAAAACAAAAGCATGGTAACGAGTATCAAGAAGATGTGGAGCAATCTCGTTCAGCCTAACAAGACAATTGTGCCAATTATGCCAACACAACTCCTTGAGAGGTCCATCACATCAACCCTCCTTCGCCAACAAGCTTTGCCCATTAATCGAAAGGTCCTTTCTCATAAAAGCAAAATGAGAGTTCTTTTTAACATTAAATATTTTTGTACTTTCTGACTTATTAATTTTTGTTTTCTTTCAGCCACAGATATCGAACCAATTGAACATTTCATCAGCCAGCTAGCGTTTGCCATGCTTGCCTTGGACTTTTAGTCTTTTACCATGTTATTTTATCAGCCTTTAGCCTTTGTTGCTTTCTTTTCTTTACTCAAATTAGACAACATCGTTGACCCTTAACACCACTGAAATAGGTGGAAACTTGTGGATGAGGCATGACATCAAAGACTAATGAGGAATCATTTGCCTTATATACACTTTCACAATTTGAAGTTTAATACATTCTTTTAAAACATATTTTTTTATATGCTTATGTGTTTAGGGAGTCATACTGTCATCTTTTAAAATGTTATAAGCCAACTATATTCTTTTAAACTTTCTTAACTATATATCTTAAGTCTAATTAGTTTTGTGAGCATAAAGAAAATGTCGCGGCACTAATCTCAAACTCTTTTTTTTTTTTTTTCTGGTTTATCGATTACAATTTATTATTTTAAATCATTTTAATCCATAGAATCATACAACTATCAAGATATTAATATAAATTGTTGATTTAACAATTGATCAAAATATGCTTAAAAGAGAAATTCCAGTAATACACTCTTTAATACACTTTTAATTATTGCTTAAAATTTATTAAAAAATTAAAAGATTTATATGAGTTTCATTTTTTACTTTGAATTTAATATTTTTTTTTATAATTTTATAAATTTCAATAAATTTTAATTAATAATTAAAAATGTGTTAAAAAGAATATGTTAGTGAAGTTCTGCTGCTAGTTTTATATCACATATTATATCCACTAGTTAGTGATAAAATTGATTAAAATATAAATTTTATTTATTTATTGTTTAGTATTATTTATTTCTTATGATAATCTTAACAAGTCTATAGCAATTTGATATTAAATGCTTTATCTTTTCTTAATATACGAAACAACTACCAGTATATATTATTATATTTTAACATGCAAAAATTTGTTATATATTACATTATCAAAATTGATATAAATAAAAAAATTATGTATAAAGACTAACAGAGATTAGTCCGAGTGGTAAGGAGTTCAATATCACTTAAGTAAGGTCACAAATCTAGATTAAATTGGATAAAAAAAATTATAGAAAATTAAATATTTTAAACTAAAAATTATAATTTGCAATGAAATATTTAATAAACTATGCACCTCAATCCATATATTTTATCATGATCTTACTAAAAGTAGTAACTTTTATATATATGTTGTAACATATGAATATTTTTTCTAGCACAATGAATACAAGTATCAAACAATTATTAAACTATAATTACTGAGGGATTGAATAAATATATAGATAGTTAATTTGATGAAACTTTTTAAAAAATACTCAACTATTCAGTCAGTTATTAATATAATGAAATAATTTTATAATGAATAGTTTAATATTTATAAAATTAGTTCATTCATAAATTTATAAGACAATGTAGAATATATAGAGTTCATTTGATGAAACAATTTAACAAATATTCAGCTATTCAGTCAGTTAATAATATGATGAAATATTTTTACAATCGATGATTTAATATTTATAAAATTAGCTCATTCATAAATTTAATATTAAATTATCTTCAATAATAACACAGTTGCAAAAACTCAATTTTTTAATAAGAAATATGTAGATTACACGTATTCTTTGTGATAGATAATTGTTTGAAATAGATAAGAGTATTATGGGTAATAAGAATATCCCTCTAAATATATATTATTTAATGCAAAGTGTTCTGATTTAATAATTCAAAAGTTTCATACTATTCCATCAACATGTGGTTAGAGTCGTGATGTGGTTTGGGCATCATGATGTGGTTTGTTATGGAAGATAGCGTACTGGAAATGCAATTATGGGACTCATGCTCTTTATGCTTTTCTATGGTTCATATGAGGCTAAATTATACTTCATCTTCATGTATATATAGCTAACAACAAGGCAAAGCCAAAGCCATAAGAGTGCAAAGTTCAAATCCTAGTGGTTTGCTCAGACATGAGATCTCTTATATTTGTGTTTCTTCTCTTTCTTGTTTTTCATGTGATCTTTGCTAAAGGAAGCAATAGTGATGAAATAAGGTTTGATCAGAATTACAAGGTCGTATGGGGTGGCAATCATGTTTTACCCTTAAACCAAGGGAAAGAAATTCAGCTTTCGTTGGATAACTCTTCAGGTTAGAATTAATGGACTAGAAATGCATCATCTTTCACGTTATCTTCTTAATCATATGTTTTACTCTACAAATGTCTGTTGTACTTTTACATATACTTTTCCTTTGCTATAATTGAATATATACACGTTTATTTATTTTTTATTTCATTTCAGCATGCGTGCGTGTTATGCACTAACTCACACATAATAAAACATTAGGCTTAAATAAAACTTTAGTTTCTAAAACTTTCGTGACATTTTCATTTTATTTTTTTTCAATGTTTTTAATCTAGTCTCTCAAATTTTTTTTATTTATATCTAATTTCTTTATTAGTAATTTGTTAATTTCTTTGGTTGTTTATTTATATAACATTCAGTTGACTTTTATAATTTAACTAAAATTAGAAAAATGGAAAACTTAAAATACATCTATCCGCCCTTATAATTTATAAATTAAATCCTCATTAATATCAAAATTTTAAAATATATTAAACAGTAATATTTATTATTCTCTTTATTCATTTTTCTTTATAATTTTTCTCAAATTTAAAATTACTCATAGAATACTTGCTAGTACTAGAAATTAACGTTGCATGTCATTAAATTAATCTTCTGATCATTTATTTTTTTTTTGCGTAAATAGTATCCTAAAATGCCAAAATCTCATTCCATTAGCTTTTTTTCTTTTGTGAACCAAACTCATGACACGGAATAATCAATTTAATAATTGATTTTTTATCTTCTCAAATACTTAATTTAATGATAAAAGTATTTTAAAAAAGAATTAAAATAATTGCATAATATTATTTAAAAAATTAATTTGAAGATTTGCATCATAAATAAAAGTATGGCTAGCTAGCTTTGATGGTTTGTCTTGTAGCCTGCACATAATGGGTAAAGCGTAAACTTTATATTACTTTCCTTTAGCACCAAACAAACTTGGGTCTGATCGCATTGTATCAACTCGTGAAGTTACGTGCATGAAGACAACTTGATTACATATACGATGGAAGTTGACTGGTTTCTAGATTTAGAGAGTGATCAGAAGAATTTATGCAAATAATTTATGATTTTTATAACTTTTTATTTTAATTTATTTTAATAATTTTTTTATTAACTCAACAAAATAACATTTTTTAATTTGTTCAAACAAATTTTATGGTATAAAATCTCATGTAATATAGTTTTTAATTGGATAAACACTTAATTAATATACTTTTACACATCCTAAAATGATTACAGTGTAAAAAATTGATACTAACAAAATAAAGAAATTTTGTCATGGATTTAGATGGGTTGAATGCTAGAGAAAATATTTAGAACTATTTATATATTTTTGTTTATGTTATTTACAAATAATTTAATTTAATATTAGTGTATATTTTTATATTTTATTTTAGATTAGTTTAGTTCATCAGTCCAAATGCCAACACCAATGTCAATTCTTAACTTGGATTTTGAACGTTTATTTTAACTTCTCTTTTTTTGTTAGGCTTCACTTTTGTGAATCGTCTAGCAACATCACCAAGGTGAATCAGAGGCTTCACTTCACTGACGTTCATTACGCATAATAAAAAATTAAGTTTAGAAAAAAAAAAAAAAAACAGTTTCGTCTATCTAATATATAAAATTTAATAAATTTGTGCCACGTATCTTAATTTTTAGTTTATTTCTTCGATAGATGAAATTTAATTAAAAAATAATTAAAAAATTTATCTTTTGTGTAAATAAAATTTATAATAATGTGATAAAAAGACTTAAACAAAAAAATTGTTTTAAAAAAGTATTATTTTAATAATGTGTTTTTTTTAAAATATTAAAAAAATACAAAAGCCCCCACGCGGGTACATCCTAATAGGAATTACAATTTCAATTATACCTTCAAAATAAATTAAAGAGTACATGCATGAAGACATGACGTAGTTGAAATGTCAATATCTTACCAAACATCCACTGGTGCTTAATGCAAAAATCAGTTATCTTTTAAGTTGCTAGGATTTCCATTACGCTAATAATTAAAACAAACAAGGGTTTGATAACGTGGCTTTTTCTTTATTATTTGTCCAAACAAGAAATGATGATTTCGTAAACTCACTACTTATCTGTATGTAACTTTAGTTGTTATTTACCAAACTATAGTAATTATTCATTTTTCAACTGTCGTGCCATTTTTAAAATTGTTTAAAGAATGCCAATTACATTAATCTTTTTGAACTTCTATATATGTATCTCAAATAAACAATTTTATTTTTCCCTTTACTTTATTTATATTCTTAGGCATTGGCATTTTTTTTTAATATCACACATATCTCTCCTATTGCTATGTACGGATTATATGTATAATATCGTTAAAAATAACAAAAGTAAGAAATGTTAATATAAATTTTCAATCAAGAATGATGTAAAAGTAATTAACACTCAACTCAAGTAAAATTGATGTAATTATCCCATAAAGAAATTATATACCTGAAAGATTCCAAAATTTTGGGAGAACTGATTAGAAAGTTAATTATGTATTGGTAAATTACTTGACATAATATATATGACATTGCTTGTTTTTTCTTTTCTAATTTAAATTAAATTGAATCTGAATGATAAGGATCTGGCTTTGGATCCAAGATGACCTACGGTTCTGGATTCTTTCATATGAGGATCAAAGTACCAGGTAGAGATTCTGCAGGAGTTGTCACAGCTTATTACGTGAGTTCTTTTTGGCCATGAATTTGATAATCCAGAAGAAACCCAAAGATCTATGTGATTTAAGGAGAGAAATTTTTCTTAATGGATACAATATTATTGATTCGTTGTTTATTTTGATGCAGCTGACTTCACAAGGAAACAAGCACGACGAATTGGATTTTGAATTTTTAGGCAATAGAGAAGGGAAACCATACATATTACAAACTAATGTATTTGTAGATGGTAATGGGAATCGAGAACAAAGGATTCACCTTTGGTTTGACCCTACGCTGAATTTTCACGACTACAAAATTCTTTGGAACAAACAACAAATTGTGTAAGATCAAGTTTCCTTGTGACTCTAGATTTCCTTTGGTATGGTAGTGGTGTGTGTGTGTCTATATATATATATATATATATATATATACACTTACGCAATCTGACATTTATTCAATAGCTATATCATACGGTTTAATATATGGAATTTAATTACTACAATAATTTTCAAAAGTTTATTTTGATAATGTTTATCGTGAAACGTTGAAGTAGGTAAAAAGATATTTATAAAAAATGTATTTTGCATAAATCTTTTTAAAAAATGTATAAGAGCTTCATATATTTTTTAAAATAAAAGTCAAAAAATAAAAATAATTGAACTTATCTACTCCTATATTATAAATTTGAAGCATCCTTATTGAATGAAAGCATTTTTAAGGAATTCTTTTTATTAAGTTATATAACTTCTCTTGCATTAATTATTTAATTTATTTTAAATACAATTTCTTAAATATTTCAATTTCAATTTGATTTAAATTTTAAAAATTAACATACTATATATCAAAATGAATATATTTTTATTTCTAAGCAAATTCAATTTTAAGATTATTTTTATTTATAAATTTTGAATATTGACTCACCATATTAAAATAAATGGCGTGTCTTGATTTTAATAATTTATTTCTATAATTTTATCCTCAATTTTAAAAATATAACTTCTTTAATTCAATTTTTTTAGTAGATTTTTTTATTAATAATAATTTGTTTCTATTTTATTGTTATTTATAAATTCACAGTGCAATGGGTAAAAAACATAGTATTTAATATTTACATTGACATTGTTTTGTGAGTTATAGGGATATATTTTACGAGAAAACAAGAATCTAATTTATTTTACACAGACTCAATAATTGACGTAATTAATAAACGATTGAGTAAAACTTAGGTAACTAAAATGTTCATTTAATTTAGGCCACTAAATAAATGGTTATGAATAAAAACTAGGCATAAAAATGAATGGAGCTTGTAATTGATTTCTTTTTTCTTTTCATATAGTTAGGTAGTTTGAGCCATGCATGAAATGCGATTTGATACCAACCCCTTAGCATCAACCAAAGAAAATTTTCCTAGCTGAGCTAACCAACACTTTTTAATGATCCTACTGAGTTTTGTGATGCATTTTAATTTATTTTCCTAGCCATATAATTTCATGATCTAATCAAACATTTGGGTCAACAGATTTTATGTTGATAACGTTCCCATTAGGGTTTTCAAGAACAAAACTAATATTGGAGTGGACTATCCATCAAAGCCTATGCAAATACAAGTATCTTTGTGGCATGCGGATTGGGCAACGGATGGAGGCCAAACCAAAACCAATTGGAGTTATCAACCATTCAAAGCAAACTTTCAAGGATTTGATGTTAGCGGCTGTCAAACTCAAAGCTCAAGTGATCAACGTTGTGTTTCCGACAACTATTGGTGGAATAGCCAAAAGTTCTGGCAATTGGATCCTACCAAGCAAAGACAATATGAAATTATAAAGCAAAAGTACACAACCTATGACTATTGTACGGATAGAAAAAGGTATCCAACCCCACCCTTGGAGTGCCCTCAGTGAAATAATTGGATACAATATCTACTATAAAACATGAAATCAAATGTGGACAATTAATAATAAAAAAAAAGGCTACTGCTTGGGAATTCGCAACTGCTGAGACAAAAATAAGATTCAGTAATAAATGTATTTTAGTGCCAGGAATTGTTTGACGAAATGTAAACGAAGAATCATTGTGAAATTTGCTTACAAATTTTAAATTGTAGTTATAGTTGATAGTCACATTAAGTGGCGAAAGAGTTAAAAATTTGAGTTTTTAACTGATGTTTATTTGATCCGAAAAAGCATTAAAAAAACCATTTCCATTTTAACAAAAAATATTGGTCCATAGGAAATTATAAGTCTACTTTTACGTTGAAAAAACTTAATTCGAGAACTGACATAAAGAATGCTAGCAGACATATTTTTTATTATTGATTTAAATTTATAAAAAAATATTAATTTAAGAATAAAAAAATGTAAATTTTACTTAATTTTTATATTTTTTATAAATTTTTAATAACAATAAAAAATATATTACTAATATTCCTCGTAATATAATACTAATATAAATTATAAATTTTATCATATAATTATATATTACAAAATTATTTGTATAATACTTTGTGAATCGAGATATCTTGGTCACTCCAAATCCCGAACAACATCTTCCTTCAAAATACCCAACCTACCTTCTGAACAAAAAGAAGCTTCTAGGTCTTCACCATATGACTTATTTCAGTTTCCTTTAAAATAACACAAAAATAATAAAAAATTCCAAAGGGATCGAGTCAATTTCCAAATTGAAATTTGCAAAGGTAACATTTGGCTTAGATATCAAGCGTCTAACATTAGAGGTGAAGAATCATTTGAATTCTTATTTGTTTGAATATTTGGAAGGTGAGTGAAGGAAATTGTTTGAAGAAAATAAAAAAAAAGGTGCAGAGAGGTTAAACTTTTTTTTTATTTAAATGTTTAATATTAAAAAAATAATGAGAGTTTAATTATATAAATAATATTATTAATTTTTATTCATATTTTTTAAAAAAATATAAAAAATTAAATATTTTTTTATTTTTTATAATTTTATAAAAGATTTATCACTTTAACAATAAATGTATTTTAAAAAATAAAATTATAATCATCTATAATTATGAAAGAGTGAGAGAAAAAAACTTAAAAATAGAGAAATTCAAAACAATAACGTTAAAAATTTTGGAATTAAAAAAGTTTAGCCTTTTTTTAATTAATTAATTTTTAAATAAGAGTTAAATCTTATTAACTCATTTCTTCTTTTTTCTCTCTGTAGTTAACTTATTTTTTGTGTAATTATTTTTAATTTAGTCTATATATTTTGTGAATTAATTTATTCAAATTGCTTTTATAATCATGATAATAGTAAGTAAACTATAGTGAAGCAGCAAAAATTAAAATATTTTTCTATTTTAGCTTTTATTCTATTTTATTATTGTTATTCTTGAAATCATTATAGTTGTTTAGATGTAAATACTATTTAATTTAAAAATTTATATTGTCTTTTTATTGTATATTGATAAAATTTATTTTCTTCAAATATAATAATTATAAAATAATAAATAAAAGATTAAATTGACAAATTTATTATAATATTGTAAATTAAAAAATAATTTATTATTTTATAGTAAATCTGAAACAATTTCTCAATCTGGGATTTTTTTTATATCTATTTCGCCACAAAAAAAATGAAACATGACTTCTTAGAGCGATTGATTTAAAACCGCTCTCATAAGTCTATTTTAGAGAGCGGTTCAAAAGCAACCGCTCTCATAACTCCATTTTAGAGAGCGGTTCCTTGAGAACCGCTCTCCTAACTCTATTTTAGAGAGCGGTTACATTTGAACTGCTCTCAGACGTGCATATTAGAGAGCGGTCCTTCGGAACCGCTCTCTTAGATTTAAAATGAACGGCTGGGGAGATTTTGATACACGTGGCAACATCTGAGATGATTCGCGCTGCTACTGGCGAAAGTTTATTAAAGATTAGTAAAAAAGAATTTAAAATTTAAATAGTTTTGTATTTATTTATATATAGATTAATATGTTTTTAGAAAAAATGAAATGTGATATAGTTAATTAAAATATAAAATTATAATTAATTGTTAAGAAGATAGGTTAAATTAAGATTTATAAAATTTGTTTACAGGAATTATTATAGATATTTATTAAAATACAGAATAATAAAAATTGAGTTAAATAAAATAATTATATAAAACTAAATATCTTAGTTTGATTGTAATAAATAATATTTACACTTATATTGAAGTAAAATTTTAAAATTGTATTTATATAAAATTTATGTAGATTTAAATTAGAAATATAAAAAAATAAAAATGTAATTTAATTTTAGGCAGTAAGTAGAGTTTTGTATTTAAATAAAATTTGTATGTAAATAATAATATTTTTTACTTTAAAAAACATAATAGTATTTATATAATTATAAATTAAATGTAACTTATGTAGATTTAAATTGGAAATATGAAAATATTAAAATGAGTTATGAGAGCGGTTCCTTTTGAACCGCTCTCTAAAATAGACTACTAAGAGCGGTTCCTTGTAAACCGCTCTCTAAAATGGAGTTATGAGAGCGGTTCCTTTTGAATCGCTCTCTATAATAGACTACTGAGAGCGGTTCCAAAGGAATCGCTTTCTAAAATAGACTTATGAGAGCGATTTTAAATTAACCGTTCTAAGAAGTTATGTTTCATTTTTTTTGTGGCGAAATAGATATTAAAAAATTTAAAAATTATTACTTTCGCCAGCCGTTTGGCAAAAATTTGATCCACGTGGCAAAAAAACCCCAGATTGAGAAATTGTTTCAGATTTGCTATAAAATAATAAATTGTTTTTTAATTTACAATATTATAATAAATTTGCCAGAATTTTTATCACTAAGAGGAAATATGCAACATATATTTTGAAGAAATTTAAGATGGAGGTTTACAAACCAATATTGACACAATTGAAGAAAGATTGAAGCTTAGAAGAAAGTAGTGATGATCTTGTCAATTCAACAAATTTTAGAATATTAGTGGAAAGTCCCAAGTACTTGATACTTGACATAGTTTATGGAGTTGGGCTCATAAGCATGTTTATGGAATCATTGATACAATCTTATTGACAAGCTACAATAAGAATCTTAAAGCATGTCAAAGGTATAATTGATGAAAATATCTTTTATTCAAGTTCTAATAAGGTAGAGTTGATTGGATACATAGACAATGATTTAGCTAGTGAAACTAAAACTTGAAAAAGTACTTCGAGTTATGTTTTGTATCTTGGTACAGAAGTATTTTCTTGCTTCTTCAAGAAACAACAAGTAATTGCTTTATCAACAACAAAGGAAAAGTACATTGCTGCAACAAATTATGCTAATCATGCAATTTGGTTATAAAAAATATTAAGTGAGTAGTAACACCAACAAAATAGTCTAACAAAGATATTAATAATAATAAATCAATAATTATTTTGACAAAGATCCAATCTTTCATAGTTATAATAAACACATTAATATTAAGTATCACTACATTCATAACTTAATCAAAGGAAAATAAATTATGATACAGAGTTGCACTTCAAAAAATCAAGTAATAGATATTTTTACAACATCGCTCAAAAACTAATTTGTTCTTAAAGTTGAAGAATATGCTCAAAATGATAAAGACAAGTTTAAGAGAAAATGTTAGAAAATTAAAGTTGACTATATTATGATAGAAAGTGCTTGAATATTTTTCAAAAAATGATTCGCGTAGTCAAATGGTTATAATAAATTCATAATGAATTGCTAGTTATTTCCTTGTAATTATAATTTGGTATACTAGCTATAAAAAACTAGAACCATGATTGATTTGAAAAGTAAAAATATTAATTGTTAATTAATTGGTTCAAGTTGGTTTGTCGGAGCAAATAACCGACATACTAGTAGTATAAATAGAAAAGATTGTTGTTAGTTCTCCTGTACTTATTGTGAAAAAAGAAAACAAAAACAAAAACTTCAAGTTTTTAATCTTAATGTTGTGTATTTTATTAAATTTGCCATTAACAAAGTTAAGTTTATAGTATATTATTTCTTTAATAGAAAAATAGTGTTTAAAATTATTTTTTAGTGTTTATATTTTTTTTATATATATATATATAAGAAAAAAAAAATTTATATTAGTGTAAGTTTAAAAACTCTTACATTCAATTTGAGCTTTTTATTTAACATAAATCTAACGGTACAAAGACATGTAATTAGTTATAAAAGGAAGGTTGAACACTTCTATTGTAAGGATATTAGATAGGAAAACTGAAACTTCATATTTTGTGAAATCAGAGCATTATTATATTGCATCTTAAAGAAATCTTCCCAATCTCCATTCAAATCATTTAAAGGTGAACGATCGGTTGTATTTATATAATCACAAGCATTAAATCATGCCATTACACATTTTGATGACAATACAATCTCACTAACCTAGAGGTTTCAAATCACCAGAACTTTCATACCAAATATCAAGAAATTATCCTAATAATTTATTAATTTTCATAATTCTTGCAAATATTAATGATGTACAGGAAACTACGGAATATGCTGATGTGTATAAGATCTTGTGTTCATGAATAAAAGTTAAAGCTCACATTTACCATTCTACACCTAATGCAAGAATATACTAAAATTAAGAAAGAACATTGTTTCATGCCAAGTATAACAGGAATATCTTTGAACAATATGACAATTTTCACTATTAAGGTTTGTTCATTAATAAATTTGTCTAAATCATTATATTAGACTCATTTAATTCATGATTTGATAGCCCAATTCATAATTGATAAGTTTGATTAAGTTAAGACAACTTTTTACTTCTGGATTCTCAAATAAAAAAACTTTTTTTTTGCCTTGGACAATTTGGTAGACCTTTTTTTATAAATTATATTTATTATCATACTTGTTTTTCATCCTGAAGTGGTTAGAGTCGTAATATAGTTTGACTATCATGATTTAATTCGTTATGTAGACTAAGATTCTCCCTGCAGTTAATGTATTTTTTATTTTCACTTAAGTAATTTTTTTTCCTTAAGCAAAAGTGTAAAAAAACACTAAGTACATGGTACAGTTAGTGTCAAAAAATGAGAAAATCTTAATATTGAGGATAAGCAAAATATAATTATGGGACAATTAAATGCACTTGATACTTTTCGGTTTATATGAAGATAAAGTATACTCCATTGTGTATATATAGGTGAACAATTAGGCCAACAAAATAGCCAAAGCCATAAAAGATTGTAAAGTTTAAAACCTAGTTATGATTTTCTCATATTTGAGATACCTCAATGTTTTTCTTCTCTTCCTCATTGGTTGTAATTTTCTTGCTCGAGGAAGTACTAGTGGAGAAATAAGCTATGATCAAAATTACGCAGTCATATATGGTGGAAGTCATTTTGTACCCTTAAATCAAGGAAAAGAAATTCAACTCATATTGGACAACACTTCAGGTAATAATGTGTCATGTTCATTGTATTTCTTCATCAACTTTTACTCTACAAATTAAGGCATCTAGTTCTCGACTTTTAAATCCCGTTTATTTATGGGTTTCTTTTGCCATAACTAAAAATAAACATGTTATTTATTTAACAGCATATGCTTGTTGCATGTATAAAAAGCAATATATCTATATATATATATATAAAAGTAAGGTGACAAAGATTCAAGCCTTACATATGAAAGGATTCTCCACTGAGAGAACTAAACTATCAAACTATGGATATTCATAACCTGAGCATAATTACCCGTTAGAAAAGACATGTATAATCTAAACTAAAATGATAAAAAAAAAAAACATATTTACTCATTTATTATAATGTTAATACTTATTTTTGAATATAAATATTGTAAGATTAAATTTCAACAATTAAACTTAATAAATCTAACTTAAAACATATTTAAAATTTGGAAATGACATCACAGTTAAAAAATATTTACTTTATTGATTTTCTTGAAGTTAACACTAATTACATTTATATTTTATCTTAATTATATATATATATATATATATATATATATATATATATATATTTGCTACTACAATTAAATTTGGGGCAGCTAATTAGAAAGTTGCATATTGGTAAATTAATTACTTGACATCATATAACATATATAGCTTTTCTTTTTCAAATTTAAACTTTATTTTATTTGAATAATTAGGAGCTGGCTTTGGATCCAAGATGAAGTACGGCTCTGGATACTTCCACATGAGGATGAAAGTACCAGGTGGAGATACTACAGGAGTTGCCACAGCTTACTATGTGAGATTTTGACTTTGAATTTATAATCAAGAAAAAAACTCATCCATAGAGAATATTTTTTCAATATTATTTACTTTGGTGCAGTTGACTTCACATGGAAATAAGCATAATGAGTTAGACTTTGAATTTATGGGCGATACAGAAGGGATGCCATATAAATTACAGACCAATATATTTATAGATGATATTGGAGACAGAGAACAAAGAATTCACCTTTGGTTTGATCCTATAGCAGATATTCACGACTACGTAATTCTTTGGAACCAACATCAAATTGTGTAAGATATAGATGTGTCCTGTGACTTTTGACATGGTTCTCTTTGTACTATAAAGATAAAATTATAGTATCGTTTAACATTTATTCAATAGCTGTATCATCTGCTTAATTGGGTCACATATAAATCTTATGTAGGACCAGCCCTATGCTAAATAATAATATTGGCCTTCATTTTGACCTCCCATTTTTTTCAAGATATTTTTTAAAAATATTTTGAAAAATTCATAATTACTTAGTAAATAATAATATTCTCTTACTATGAGTAATTAAATATTTTACTTAAGTCACTAAATATTTGTTTATGAATGAAAGTTAACCATAAAAATTAACGGAGCTTCTATTGATTTCTCGTTTTCATATTTAGTTAGTTGAACCATGAAATGGACCAAACCCCTAAAATCAACAAAAGATGATTTTGTTAGTTGAAAACAACTTTTAATGACTTTATATTAGGGAATACATATTAATTTATTTCTATAACCATGAGATTTCATTATCTAATCAAATATTTTCTTGGCAGATTTTATGTCGACAATATTCCCATTAGGATTTACAAGAACAAAACCAATATTGGAGTTCCCTACCCATCAAAGCCTATGAAAATAGAAGCAACTTTGTGGCATGGAGAGTGGGCAATTGAAGGAAAGCGTAAAACCAATTGGAGTTATGCACCATTCAAAGCAAACTATCAAGGATTTGGTGTTAGCGGCTGTGAAGTTCAAAGCTTAAATGATCAACATTGTGTTTCTGATAGCTATTGGTGGAATGGCGAAAAGTTCTGGCAATTGGATTCTGTCCAACAAAAGCAATATGAAAGTGTAAATCAAAAGTATATAGTTTATGATTATTGTACTGATAGGAGAAAGCATCCTACAACTCCCCTGGACTGCACACTGAATTAGAATAAAATTAGAAGCTCTACAATAATGTCTAGGATATAAATATGATTTCTTGATAAATATATTTAGTGCTATGTATTGTTTACTGAAATTTGAATTGTGAAATCATTTCCAAGTTTGTTTACAAATTTTAAATTTTGCATGAAGTTGACTAGAATAGTCTAAAACAAGTTAAACAGAGTTTATTGGACAATATTACGAAATTAATTTTCTTGTTGAATTTAAGAAGGTTTTAAGTTATTCATTCAATCCATTTGTACCAAACCAAATTCACCTATCAACTGAAATTCTAACTCAAGAAATCCCAAGTTCTTTCACTTAAATAATATTAATTTATGTTTATTTTCTTGATAAGTGGATGTAATGTGATAGCGTTAGAGTACTCCTTGTACTCCCATACTAAATTTTTGCTTATAATTTTTTTTATTAGGTTTTTATTACCCTTTAAAAGTAATTTTGAAAATGACTCTCAAGTTATAAACAACTTTGTGGCCATTAAGAAATATGATAATAATTACACACCATTATCAATTGTCATGATATTTTAGTCAATAAAAAATTAGCTTTACTTAAGATTTGTGTCAAATACATAAAAGATTATATAACTAATAATTTATTAACATGATCACAAGCTTAAGTGCGTAAATGTTGTAGATACACATCTTAACAAATTATTGGTCTATCAATATAACTTCATCCATTTTTTTAATTAAAGTTGTCATCCTTTCAACTTTTGAATTTCTACGCGAATATCCATACCTTGTGTAAGAGAATACCAGTGATTTAATGGATTTAGTATCTTGATTTTACTCTTGCACAAGAATAACCAGTATATTTCATTCTTCCTGATTTTACTCTTGCCAAACAAGTTGTTATGAGAATGACTTGCACAATAATAAGAAGAACAGTAAGTTCAGGTACTTGGCACAATTGTGCTTCCATTTGAAAAAAAAGAATACAAAGCATTAATGTTAATGTTTTCAACATAAGGCTTTTAAACATAAATAAATTAAAAAATAAGATATTATACATATCGGTTAAAACCTGTTTACAAAAATATCTTGATATCTTGATTTCATATTATTTGGGATAAAGAAAATTTTCTAAGTTAAAAATCATCTCGAAGGAAACTACATTTCAACAAGTTTTGAGGGTCAAGAAGGAGGTAAAGATAAACCTGAACATAAGAGAATATTGGAAGATCTTTAGTTTTAATTAAAAGGAACACATTTCGAGCTATTTTTAGAGATTTTTGTCACATTGTTGATTTTTCTCTAAACTGCTTGAAAGACAAGAAAATATTCTAAGACCACAAAACTAAAGGCTTTTTCGAGGAGTTTTGAGGAGTTTTTAAGTCCCTGACACCCAAAATTGCTCGAAAAACAGGACTAACAGGAAAATATTCTAAGTCCACAAAAAACTGATGGCTTTTCGAGGAATATTTGATGAGTTTCCAAGTACTTGACACCCAAAACTGCTCGAAAAGCAGGAAGTGGTAAGAAAATATTCTAAGTCCACAAGCTTGGCTGAGCTCCAGATTTCCTCCAGAATTGCTCGAAAAACAGAAATGAGCAAAAAAAATGTTCTAAGTCCACAAGACCAAAACAGACTCTCAAAACTCCAGAATGGCTCGAAAAGAGAATTCAAGAAGAAACTATTCCAAGGCCATAACATTAAAAGAGTTTCCTAGGTTTCTCTCAGAAATACTCGAAAGATAGGAGTATTGAAAAATCCAAAAGTGGTTACCAGTAGTTATCAACATTCACCACTACGCAAAGGAGATCATGGGCGATAGCGGTTACAGCCCCAACAAACAGCACGATCACAAGCAATCGTGGATAGTGAGCATCAACAGTTGAAGGCAGTTACTAAGAAGTGTCCGCAAAAGGAGGAAAACAATGGTGATCTTCATGTCTATAAATACTACAAAGCATTATTTCACAAAGGACGACTTTTTGCACCTAGACACTGCACCTAAACACTCTGAGACGCTGAAACCCTGCACCGCGCCAGACACCAGCTACAAGGAGACCCACGGTGGCCGTTGTTCGCCGTTGTGAGGAGTCGTACGTTTACATTCCAGCACCTTTACATTCCCGCATTTACCTTTCTGCATTTTAATTTCAGCGCTTGTTGCTTGTATCTTTGTACACTGTTTGTTTCCTGTTTACTACATTTTTGTAAAAGCATCTACGTTTGATTTAATTCTGCACATTTATTATTCACTATTCTTGCTTAATACTCTTTTACGCTGTTAATTTGAGCATCACGTTAACAACACACTTAAAAGAACCCAAAGAGGACCTAAATCCAGTCCTCAGATTGATCTTTGGATTATTTGTTTATAACTGTCATTTTTCACCGTAAACAAATTGGCACGCCCGGTGGGACATATTGTGTGTTTTGAATGATTGATTGCTTTGTTGCATGATATTACGTAACAGACATTGTATTATGGCTAATAGAGGAAGAAATAGTGATTCTAGTTCTGGGAATGGCAATTCCAGAAGTGATGGTAGTGATACTAACCCAGAAAATGTAAGCGGCAGTACTACTACTGCCGCACAACCCACACCAACGACGGCGTTACCTACGCCGTCATCTCCCATAGTTAGCCAATTTATGGTTACTATGCCGCCAACTAATCCCAGCATAAACCCTGGCCCAAGGCCAAGGCTGGGTGATCACCCATTTGGCTTACCTCCCGTGTGTATGCCTCCTATCTTTGGAGTATCAACCTACTCCAACCCTGTGGTGACAACCGTGTCACCCCAGAGTCACACCATTCCACCAGGAATGGGTGTACTCCATACTATTCCACCGGGAATGGGTACGATTGGTGGAGTACCTGAAACGTAATTTGCGTTTGGAGCTTTGAGTGGGGATTCACTTCCTACTAGCTCGTTTTCGAATGTTGCCTTACATTACATGAGGCAACAAATGGATGAAAACAATCACGAGATGGTCAATATGCTGACTCATCAAATGACCACTGTGTTGAATCCCATAGTGGAAACGACTAATACCAGCTATCAAATTTTGGCTGAACAAATGCGTCGAATTGCTGAAGTTTTTGGGGCACCTCGAGTCCCTATAAGGCAAGGGCAAAATGTTGCCTAAACATCTAATCAAGATGCTACAAATCTTGGTCGAAATGGTCAAATTTTCGAGCAAAATAGACCAAATTTTGGTCCAAATCTTCCGAGACAAAATGAGCGAAATTTTCAGGTAGACCAACCCCTAGTTTTTGCTCGAAATCCAAATGCTCCATTTGAGCAAATTGGTCGAAATCTCGACCAAAACCTTCTGAGACAAAATGAGGGTGATTTCCATGGAAATCAACCCTTTATTATTGCTCGAAATCAGGATGCTGATGAAATACTTGAGCAAGTTAGGCAAAATAATGTGGGGGGGCATCAAATTCAATATCCAAACAACCCGAATCCTCAAAATATTGCCAATGTAGTCGAACAAGTCCTGAATCAACATGGGTTCGACGTAGGGTATGCTAATAGACCCTACTTTGTCTCAGCATTCTCTGAGGCAATTTTGCAGGCTGAACTGCCTCGGGGCTGGAAAGTCCCAAAATTCACTAAATTTGCCGGAGATTCCGGTGAATCTACAGTAGAACATATAACTAGATACGCCATAGAATGTGGAGATTTAGCTCGAAATGAAGATTTAAAGTTAAAGTACTTTCCTAGTTCTTTGACTAAGGGGGCCTTTACCTGGTTCACAACCTTACCCCCGAATTCAATTCATAATTGGAATCAATTAGAAAGAAGGTTTCATGAACAATTCTTTCGTGGTGAAGCGAAAGTTAGCTTAATGGATCTGGTTAATATAAAAAGAATACATCATGAATCCATTGATGATTATCTAAGTAGATTTTGACAAATGAGGTCGAGATGTTTTACTCAAATTCCAGAATATGAACTAGTCCAAATGGCTATAGGCGGATTAGAGTACTCGATTAGAAAGAAATTGATTAATCAGCAGTTAAGAGACATGTCGCAGTTAGCGACGAGAGTGAGGCAAATCGAGCAACTTAAGGCTGAAAAATTTGTCCCTAAGAAAATAGAGAAATTTCCTCGAAAAGACAAAGTGGCTTACATAGGTCTCGCTGAAGGAGAAATAGGAAGCGAGAATGATCTCGATGAAAAAGATGTCGATTTAGGGGTAAATGAGGTAAATGTAGCTGAATTAAAACCAGGACCCCTTTATGTTTGCCAGTCTTTAAAACCACTCGAAATTAAGGACAAAACTCGACCTAATAAGAGTTATGCCTTTGATGTATCTAAAGCTGATCATATTTTCGACATTTTATTGAAAGATGGGCAAATTATATTATCTGATGATCATAAAATCCCTACTGTAGAACAAAGAAAGGGTCGAAAATATTGTAAGTTTCATCATGTTTATGGTCATTGGACTAATAACTGTGTTCGTTTCAGGGATCTTATTCAGGATGCCGTTAAGCAAGGACGATTAAAATTCGAGCAAAAAACCAAAATGCCGATGAAAATCGATTCTGATCCCATGCAAATAGAAGCTAATTTCGTGGAACCTATCGACATACTGATGGTCGATGTTGCTGAACAACAGGGGTCATTCGACCGAGCTGTAGAAGAGTTAGAAGGAAAAGGCTCTTTGAATGACACCCTCGAAGCCTTCGAGAAGGAAGAAGCTGAAATCTTCCCAAAGGCTGGTGACTCGCTGCTGGACTTTCTAACTCGAAAGAAGGAAGCAGACAGTGAGGTCATGCTGTGCCCGAGGTGCAGCGCCGTTTTCGATAAAGCGGCGGCTAAAGCCTTCGAACAATCAGAGATGAAGAAACACTATCAGGTAACCACCAACCAGGTGATCACCAAGAACAAAGGGATCCAGACCCAGAATGCCTCTATCACCATACGGGATCCCCAGACTGTTCAAAGCAGGACCTTTGTACCTGCTCAAAACGTTCCGAGCAACACATGGGTTCGAAACGTGCTACACCCATCATTAACTCGACCAAAATTGCAGATGGTCGAAAAGGGCGGACCGTCACATTCGATGGTCATGCCACAACAAGTTTTCTCACAACCCAAGTTTTTCACTCAAACTGGGTTCCAGAATTCATCCGGGAGCCATTTTTAGTCGAAAAAGCCCTATTTTAAGGCTCCTATGACTAAAACTCAGTGGCGAAGGGCTCAAAGAATCAGGAAGGCTGAGCATGAAGCACAAGCCTTGGCTCAAGCTCAAGCTCAAGTCCAGGCACAAGCTCAAGCTCGAATCCAAGCCCAAATTTGAGCTAAAAATAAAGTCCAACAAGCCCAGGGAAATGCCACCAGAAATATGCGGTGTACCCCGGTTAGTGTCGAAGTCAAAACGACTCAAGAGAGGGCACCAGCAATGAAGAAAGACTTGAAGATGAAGAGTCCAGAAATCGAGTACGATGTGGATGATGAATTGATCACCGATGTATTCGAATCAGGCTTTGAAGATGATCTCGAGGACATACATGGGGTTGTATCCATGCTGCCTGCTGAATATGCCGAAGGAATCGGCGAAGGAGATGAAGAAGACTTCTATGCCGATGACGAACCCGATAATAACCCATGGGGTTATTGTTATTTGGCAGAGGACGGTTCACTTGCTAAATCGTCGGCTGTTTTCGAGAAGCCGACACGTGAAATGAAGAGTCATATGAAGCCGCTATACATTGCGGCTCGAATTGACAAAAAATTTCGAGTGAACAAAGTCCTCGTGGATTCTGGGGCAGCTATCAATATTATGCCCAGTTTTTTACTGAAAAAGATTGGGAAATCTGAAGAGGATTTGCTCCCACACAACTTGGTACTAACGGACTATGAAGGGAAATCTTCAAGTTCCAAAGGGGCCCTAATCGTCAACTTGAGGGTTGGATCTGTTTCTCGAGCAACCATCTTCGTAGTGGTAGCTTCTAAGGCAAGTTATAATCTATTGCTCGGGAGAGAATGGATTCATGGGGTTGGGGCAGTACCTTCGTCACTGCATCAGAAACTATGTCTTTGGAATAACAACGGAGTGTTGGAATACGTCGATGGAGATCAGAGCTATTTTAAGGCTGAAGTTCATGTAAGCAGTCTCGATAGCAAGACATTCGACAAATCTTTTGCCAACATTGCGCCACTCCGTATAGAAGATATAGGCGGCCCTCATTTTGGCCGAAATCCTCTCCTGCCAAATGCTCGCAAAATTCGACACCAGATTCGCCTAGACCCTTCGGTGGGTTTTTACGGCTTCCAAGAAATAGTGGAGGCCGAAAAGAATGGAAATGAAGAGCCTTGAAAAGAGCCTTTTGGCTCGAATTTCGGCTTACGTAGCCGAAAATAAAATAAAAGCGGCTCTTGAAGCCGGGGATACTTCGGAGGCCGATAAATTTAGTTCAGCCATAAAATCACAAAAAATAGAAGAAATCTCGGCCCATAAAGCCGTAGACCCAATCCAAGGCCATGCAGATATCAACATGGTCGAAAGTTCGGTTCATCTAGCCGAAAGAAGAGAAGCGGCACGAAAAATGGCTGAAGGATTGGAGGTCGATTCACCATATTCGGCCATTACGACAAATTCGGCTTATCTAGCCGAACAAAGGCACACAGAACTCGAAACATGTGTGATTCAAGAAGAATCGGTTCTAGAGACCGAAGGCAACGATGTCTGGCTTGATTGCATCTACGATGATGCACCGATTAGCTTCGAGAAAGATTCAGCTCGAAAAGGGCCAAAAATGGAGGCACAAGATCCCTTAGAAGAAGTAAACCTTGGAGATGAGAAGGAGCCGTGGTTAACTTTCATCAGTAAATTGGTCGACGAAGAAGT
This sequence comes from Abrus precatorius, assembly GCF_003935025.1. Classification (NCBI taxonomy): domain Eukaryota; kingdom Viridiplantae; phylum Streptophyta; class Magnoliopsida; order Fabales; family Fabaceae; genus Abrus; species Abrus precatorius. The sequence goes on along the minus strand of NW_020874439.1, from coordinate 9,322,890 downwards.
GAAAGACCAATTAATCAAGCTACTAAGAGAATTTAAGGATTGCTTCGCCTGGGATTATGACCAGATGCCAGGCCTTTTGAGGGAATTAGTCGAACATTGACTCCCAATTCGACCTGAAAAGAGGCCAATAAAGCAACCACCTAGGAAATTTGCGCCAGAGATTTTGCCAAAATCAAGGAAGATCTCGAAAGGCTCCTTAGAGCAAAGTTTATTCGTACAGCCAGGTATGTTGACTGGATCTCGAACATAGTACCTGTGATTAAGAAAAATGGATCTCTTAGAGTTTGCATTGATTTTTGAAATCTAAATACTGCTACACCAAAAGATGAATACCCTATGCCAATAGCCGATATGTTAGTAGATTCGGCAGCAGGTAATGAAATTTTAAGTTTGTTAGATGGATATTCAGGGTACAACCAAATTTTTATCGCTGAAGAGGATATATCAAAAATAACTTTTCGATGCCCTGGGGCTTTAGGAACTTATGAATGGGTAGTAATGCCATTCGGATTAAAAAATGTTGGAGCTACATACCAGAGGGCAATGAACACTATTTTTCATGACATAATAGGAAAATTTTTGCAAGTTTATATTGATGATATTGTCGTGAAATCTAAGTATAAAAGTGACCATGTTGGTCATCTTCGACAAGCATTTGAAAGAATGCAAAATATGGCTTGAAGATGAATCCTCTAAAGTGTGCTTTTGGTGTTATTGCAGGACAGTTCCTTGGATTTATTGTTCACCAAAAAGGAATTGAAATCGACAAGAATAAGGCCAAAGCAATATCTGAGACACAAGCCCCTTCGACTAAAAAACAACTGCAATCGTTGCTAGGGAAAATAAATTTTCTACGAAGATTCATTTCCAACCTTTCTGGCAAGGTTAAAATCTTCTCACCCCTATTGAAGTTAAAGAAAGAAGAAGAGTTTCGATGGGAGGTAGAGCATCAAGCTGTTTTCGAGGAGATAAAGCAATATCTGACAAAACCACCAATAATGGTTCCGCCAAAGAAAGGTTTTCCCTTGAAGTTATATATCTCGACATCAGAAGAAACTATTGGGAGCATGCTAGCTCAAGAAGACGAAAATGGTGTCGAAAGAGCTGTTTATTATCTTAGTCGAATGTTGATAGGTGCAGAATCTCGATATAGTCCAATCGAGAAATTATGTTTGTGTCTATATTTTTCTTGTGAGAAATTGAAATATTATATTAGGCCTTTTGATGTACATGTTTATTCACGTCACGATATAATAAAATATTTCTTGTCGAAACCTATCCTTCATGGTAGAGTTGGAAAATGGGCGTTGGCTTTAACAGAGTATTCTCTAATTTATAAACCACTAAAATCTGTAAAAGGCCAAGTTGTTGCTAATTTCGTTGTTGATCATTCGATTCCAATCAAAGAAGTAGATTTTATAAGTCTAAAATCATGGAAATTGTACTTCGATGGATCTAGTCATAGAAATGGAATTGGAATCGGAATACTGATAATTTCACCAGACGAAATCCCAACGAAATTACTCTTCGAGATAAAATCAGCTTGTTCAAACAATGAAGCTGAGTACAAAGCATTATTAGCTGGACTTGAAATACTGTTAAATTTCGGGGCAAGAAATGTAATCATTCGAGGAGACTCTGAGTTAGTAATAAAGCAGCTAACCAAAGAATATAAATGTTTAAGTAGAAACCTCGTCGAATATTGGGTAAAAGTGAATAAGTTATTACAAAAATTTGACGAAGTCATTCTAGAACATATTCCTCGAAACAAAAATCAAGAGGCCAATGAATTAGCCCAAATTGCCTCGAAATATAGAATTTCGAGTGAAAACCTGGCAAAATTAACAGAGATAAGGGAGAAGTTAGGGTCAACAAACCTTGAGATCTTAAACATAAATGACTTAACTGACCAAGATTGGAGAAAACCTTTAGTCAATTATCTCAAGGACCCCAATATTCCAATTGATCGAAAAACAAAATTTTGAGCAGTTAACTATACAATTGTGGTTGACGAATTGTATAAAAGGGGTGTTGATGGCACTTTACTTCGATGTCTTAGCGAACATGAGGCTTATATTGCCCTGGCAGAAATCCATGAAAGGATCTGCGGAGCTCATCAAGCTGGAGAAAGAATGAAATGGATGTTACTTCGAGAAGGATTGTACTAGCCCTCGATGATTAAAGATTACTTTGACTACGCAAAATCTTGTGAAGAATGTCAAAAGCATGGTAATATTCAACACGTTCCAGCTTCAGAATTACATTCAATAATTAAGCCATGGCCTTTTCGAGGCTGGGCTCTGGATTTAATTGGCCAAATTCATCCTCCTTCGACAAAAGGCCATAAATATATCATTGTAGCTGTCGACTATTTTACGAAGTGGGCTGAGGCAGTTCCATTGAAAGAAGTTACTCAGAGTGATGTTGTTAATTTTATCGACGAATATATAATTCATCGATTTGGTATACCAGAAACATTGACAACGGACCAAGGAACTGTTTTTGTAGGTCGAAAAGTAACTCAATATGCTAAGTCCTTAAATGTAAAAATGATAACTTCGACCCCATATTATGTCCAGGCCAATGGACAAGTGGAGGCAGTAAATAAAATTTTGATCAAGTTAATTAAAAAACACATTGGATCAAAACCAAGAAATTGGCATGACACTTTAAGCCAAGTATTATGGGCATATTGGAATTCTCCAAATGAGGCCACGGGGACAACCCCATTTCGACTTGTTTATGGCCATAAAGCCGTGTTACCTGTTGAAGTAAATCTACAATCAGTTAGATTACAGCGGCAATTCGAGTTACCAAGTGAAGATTATTGGGCCTTAATGTTTGATGAATTGAATGTTCTGGATGAAATTCGCTTAAGTGCCTTAGAGAAAATGATTCGACAAAAAGAAAGAATTACGAGGTCATACAACAGAAAAGTACGAGGCAAGTTTTTTAATGCTGGTGAATTAGTATGGAAAGTAATTTTACCGTTCGACAAAAAATCAAGGAAACTTGGAAAATGGTCACCCAATTGGGAAGGCCCCTTCGAGATTGAAAATGTGTTTTCAACTAACGCATATTCAATTCGAGAACTTAGAACTAATAGTCGAATCATGTCGATTAACGATAAGTACTTAAAACCATACAAACCAGAAATACATGAAGTAAAAATAAGTCAAGGCAAATAATTCGAGTAATAAAAAGGCCAAATGAATAAATATCATTTAAAGCAGAATTCGAGTATTTACATTAAAATAACTACTAGAATTCAAAGGAAAATACATGAAAAAATCAAAAAGGAGGCTTCAAGCGCATTTCAGTGTAAACAGCTCTCAAATTTTGATATCTGGTTTCAACAGCCGTACATTGTGCATCCAGACTCGAAATATCCTCCATAGCTTGAGCTCTTTCGATAGTCAAGGTCTTCACATTTTCTATAAAAAAATTTCTTTTCTTCTCACAAGCCGCACTAGCTTTTTTCAACATCTCTGACTCCTTTCGAGCTCTTTCGAGTTGTTTCTCTAAATCAACGATTCTAGCATCAACCTCTTTTTGCTTCATATCGGCATTGGTAGCCGATTCCTTTAGCTTGACCAACCCAGTTCGAGCTTCTTTCAATTTATTAGAAGCAGAGTCCTGCATAGCTCGAGCTTGATCTTATTTAGAACCAACCATAGCAGTTTGGTCTATAATTGCTAAAGAGTTGATGAAAAGAGACTCAAAACGTTGGAGCCCTTCAGGAAATGTCGAGAGTTGAGCCTTCAACGAAGAAAGTAAGTCTTTGATCTTGGCAACCAAGTCCTTGTCAGTTGGAAGGTTCTTCATCATTGGCGCATCAAAGACCAAGGACCTAAGCTCTTCGAGCATTTTTTCAGTTGATTCAGCAGGCTTAGAGACTTCTGAGTGTGACCCTGAAGGAGTATGAGATGAAGAAGAAAAGGTGAAGGTACCAGCCAAAATTTTGTCGATGGCCCCCTCTGGATCTTCCTCCACCATGACATTAAAATCATCCAAGTTCATTTCTGAGTTAATGGATGATGATGGTGGCACAACTTCAATGTTGGGAGGACCTTCGACAGAAATTTGGAGATTTTCAGGAATTTGGTTTCCCTCTTCAGCTACATTCTCCTCAACTTCATGCAAGGGCCCCTCCTCTTCTGATTGATATGTAACAACATCAACCTCGGGAGAACCCAGAGGCGATGTTTGTCGAGATATAGGGGGTACCTAGAGAAAAAGAAGTGAGAAAATTCACAAGTATGAAGACCAAATTTCGAGTAAAAGGATGCCTTACCTCAGGAGCTGGTTCTGTTTGAGCTCGATCTTCAGAACTCGAGCTAGAAGAACTTGAAGAAGTATCCGAAGAAGAGCTCGAAGATCCAGAACTCGAGGAAGAAGCTGCCTCATTCCCTTGTTGGACAGTAGTTGTAGGTTCTTTTCTCGAGATTTTTTTAGACTCCTCAGGGATTGGAGTCAAACGTTTTTTAGGGTCTTTTCGGACCCTAGGGAGTGAATTGACACTTGGAGTGTCATCAGTCGAAACCTGCCACAAAGAAAAGGATTAAAAATTGCTCGAAAAGACAGAATAGTACTCAAAAAGATAAAATTTACCTCCACTGATGGAGCTGAAGGTTGATCAGGTGTCTGCTGCACAGGAGTTGAAGCAGTCATCTCGATAGAAATTTGGGGCTTGGTAGGAATCTTCGTCTTGGGAATGGCCTTAGCCTAGGAAAAGAAAAGAAGCAGGCTTACAATTTAAACCCATGTCGAGAATTAATTAAACCCAAGTCAAAATAGTTACCTTAGATACCTAGAGACAGCTTGGGATGTAGACGAAGAACCTTTTTTAAAGGTTGTCGAAGAAGAACCTTTTCGAGTAGATTTTTATTTTTTCTTAGGAGGCTCATCCTCTTCCCAATCCTCTTGGTCATATCGACCAACAAAAGGTTCTGTTGGAAGAGCTGCAAAATTTCTCGAGATGTTAAAATCTAATAATAATAATAAAAAAAAAGGGATTTCGAGAAAAAAGTAGGGCAAATCTTACCATCTTTAAACTTTTTAAGGATTCTCACATCTTGAATATCAAGGTGAAGAGGGTAAGGATAAGTTTTAAAAGAAAATCTCGAAGCTATTATTCTACTTCGAGGAGGGGATAATTCGTTCAAAAAAGTCGAAGGTAGATCGACCCATTTAGGTGAAATTATGGGTAAAGCCAGAGCAAAGTTACAGTTTGGCAAAGGTGGAAAAGTTGGTCAAAATTTTTTAAAAAGGATTTCTTCTATAAACTTCTCAAAAGGATGAAAATCCCTATACCTATTTACTCTTTCTTTTGTTTTTTCTCTCAAGGAAAGAGCAGTTTCAAAAATAGTTTGGGATATTCTTTGTGGTAAGTAAAGTACTTTAAAAAATCGTTCAAAAGATTGGATTTCTCGAATATGCGTACCTCTTGTCTTGGCCTTTGGATCCCCCTTCTGAAATAGAGAAAAAGCAGAAGTCATCTTCTGGTTGCACACTTCGATAGATATCTCAGGGTGATGATAATAAGTAGACCACCAATTTTGAAAAGTGCTGGTACAGTAGAAAATAGGCTCGAACTCAAAAGGGAAAATTTCTGGCCTACGTTTTCGAAAGAAACTAATAGCCTCATTCAAATCATCAATACTTTTCCGAGCGTTTTCAAGAATATCGAGATTTGACCCCTCCAGCATGAAAGAAGGTTTTAACTGGCCCAACCCAAATTGTCGAGCTACCAGATTTGGTTGATAAACAACCACTTGATAGGGCCTATGAGTGAAACTACAAAAAAGAAGTTGACATAAAAGAAACTGTCTCCATGTCATTAAAACTTCAGACTAGGCACTTGGGGTTCTCGAAGGAAAAGGACGTTTAAACCATACTAGCCCTACCTTTCGAGCAGAAAAAGGAGCAAGTTGAGGAGTGGAAGATTGAAGAGATAAGAAAAAATTGAAATATTGTCGAAAAGCATTACAATAGTGTTTTTTGGCTATGTTAGTAGTCAAGAAAGTCAGACGAAAACCTTCAATCTCTCGAGAAATATTGGGTGGTTCAGAGCTTTGTAATTTTTCTTCAAAAATAGCATTCAGCCAGAGCTGAAGCAGTCAAAAGGGGCCACTAATGACTGAAGGAAAGTCATTAGACTTAAATGAAGCTACGGCCTCATTTAAATTCTCATATAAATTCCCTAAAATAAGCTTCCCAAGGCATATTGAAGACTCTTCATGTAGTAATTGGGCCAAAGTAAGCAGTGTCTTTGGTACTTGGAGCGATCTCGAGCAAAAAACATATGCGGAAAGCCAAAACATCATAAAAGCAACATGCTCCTCATCAGTAACGGGACCATCTCGATTCATATTCAAGGTTATGAAGAGTTGGTAAGAAAGCTTTTGGAAGTTAGGGGTTACATCAGGATTTTTGGGGTGAGAATCTGGTCGAAATGAAGGACCAGTTGGCCTAAGCCCAAGAATGGCAGCCACATCGAAAAGAGTTGGGGTAATCATACCACAAGGCACGTGGAAAGAGCTAGTTGCTCGATCCCAGAAGAAAAGAGAACTCATGATCATAGGGAAGTTGTAAGACAGATTGTACCTAGACAATTGAATGATATCATAGATTCCTATGGCCCTCCAACTATCTTGTTTTTCACCCTCAACTCTATCTAACCAAGGCAAATATAAGTCTTTGGTTACAGGAGGCATAGTTCTAAATATTTTTTGGGCATTCTCGAGAGAGTCCAAATTATATTTGGAAGAGAATGCCAAGACTCCATCAGCGAAAAAAGAAGACTCGACAGATGACTGGGGAACGAAAGGACCTAAAAATGCATGAGGTTTTTAGCCTAATGAAAAGGGAATGAGTACCTGGGATTTCCAAATAGCCAGTTTCTCCTCCTCGAGAGGTGGCTCAGGAAGGTAGCTCGAATGACCCAAAGGAACGAGCTCAGCATTGGAGAAGGCAGAGGGAACCTTAGACTTGGAGGCCATTTCGACGAGAAATAGGGAAGATAGGGACGAACCAGAAGAAATTTCGACACAAAAAGAAGCAGAAGAGAGAGAACAGAGCTCTTAAGTAGGAGAGTAAAAACGAAAGCGTAAAAAATGAGAAGGTAACTTCGCTTTTTATACTGGTCCCCAACCTTGTGCAAGGCCCATACAAGAGCCCAAGTCCAGAGTATTTTGGCACTTAGTGGGAAGATGAAAAGATAGTGGGGTGTCTTTTCGATAAAAAATGGCCTTGAATCCCCAACAGAACAGAGCACGTCTCAATAATGGGACATTTTTGGTAACTGTCAGGCAGTACTTGCATTTATGGCGCCGACTTTGGACAACGTGCCTGACATAAAGCAGGTAAGTGGCAAAGACGCCATAAGAAATGGCAGGAAAATTAGAAAATAAAAATTTTCCAATTAAAATAAAAAATATTAAAATCTCATCTACCTGAGATATTAATATTTTGGGGGGCATCTGTTTGGGATAAGGAAAATTTTCTAAGTTAAAAATCATCTTGAAGGAAACTACATTTCAACAAGTTTTGAGGGTCAAGAAGGAGCCAAAGATAAACCTGAACATAAGAGAATATTGGAAGATCTTTGGTTTTAATTAAAAGGAACACATTTCGAGCTATTTTTAGAGATTTTTGTCACATTGTTGATTTTTCTCTAAACTGCTTGAAAGACAAGAAAATATTCTAAGACCACAAAACTAAAGGCTTTTTGGAGAAGTTTTGAGGAGTTTTTAAGTCACTGACACCAAAAACTACTCAAAAAATAGAACTGGAAAGAAAATATTCCAAGTCCACAAAACTGATGGTTTTTCGAGGAGTTTTGAGGATTTTTAAGTCCCTGACACCCAAAATTGCTTGAAAAATAGGACTAACAGGAAAATATTCTAAGTCCACAAAAAACTGATGGCTTTTCGAGGAATATTTGATGAGTTTCCAAGTACCTGACACCCAAAACTGCTCAAAAAGCAGGAAGTGGTAAGAAAATATTCTAAGTCCACAAACTTGGCTGAGCTCCAGATTTCCTCCAGAATTGCTCGAAAAACAGAAATGAGCAAAGAAAATGTTCTAAGTCCACAAGACCAAAACAGACTCTCAAAACTCCAGAATGGCTCGAAAAGAGAAGTCAAGAAGAAACTATTCCAAGGCTATAACATTAAAAGAGTTTCCTAGGTTTCTCTCAGAAATACTCGAAAGATAGGAGTATTGAAAAATCCAAAAGCGGTTACCAGTAGTTATCAATATTCACCACTACGCAAAGGAGATCATGGGCGATAGCGGTTACAGCCCCAACAAACAGCACGATCACAAGCAATCGTGGATAGTGAGCATCAATAGTTGAAGGCAGTTACTAAGAAGTGTCCGCAAAAGGAGGAAAACGGTGGTGATCTTCATGTCTATAAATACTACAAAGCATTATTTCAAAAAGGACGACTTTTTGCACCTAGACACCGCACCTAAACACTCTGAGACGCTAAAACCCTGCACCGCGCCAGACACCAGCTACAAGGAGACCCACGGTGGCCGTTGTTCGCCGTTGTGAGGAGTCGTACGTTTACATTCCAGCACCTTTACATTCCCGCATTTACCTTTCTGCATTTTAATTTCAGCGCTTGTGCTTGTTGCTTGTATCTTTGTACACTGTTTGTTTCCTGTTTACTACATTTTTGTAAAAGCATCTACGTTTGATTTAATTCTGCACATTTATTATTCACTATTCTTGCTTAATACTCTTTTACGCCGTTAATTTGAGTATCACGTTAACAACACATTTAAAAGAACCCAAAGAGGACCTAAATCCAGTCCCCAGATTGATCTTTGGATTATTTGTTTATAACTGTCATTTTTCACCGTAAACACATATATAAAAAAAAGTTGATTTAAATTAACTTATATTTAATTCTTTTTAACTCTGACACACAAGACGATTATAATTAATTTTCTTAGTCATGCATTATAATATAATAAATGCGTAAAAATTGATTATAGTATATTTTTATTGTAATACAGAAGTCAATTACAGTAGATTTCTATTACTAGACAAAAATTGATTATAATAAATTTCTATGAATACTTTATTACAATACAAAAGTCAATTTAATATATTTTAGTTTAAAATAAAAGTTGATTATAATAAATTTTAATATACACTAGCATGTTATAAAAATGTCTCATATTATAAATATATAATTTTTAATTCCACGTTGTCATGTTACAAAAATTTTGAGATTGAATATAAAAATGATAGTGAGACAATAGAAAAAGTTTTGTTCATATTCTTATATAATATAATTGTGAGATTGTAAACATAGAAGAGAGAGAGTTTGGTATAAAAATTTTTAGTATGAGTCAGTATTTATATTTTATATTTAAATAAATTAAATTAATTGAAAATCTTATAACAAATATTCCAATTTAAAAACAAATTCAAAAAAGCCAAACTATCCAATGGGCCAATTTTAAATACTATAAGTTACATATCACCAACGGTTAATTTATGCAGCACAGAGATATAATGTTTCTTGTTATGCAGCATAAACGTGTGTATCATTCGATCACGGAGGTGCTATTGTTCTTGTAGTAGTAATAGTTTATATGGCTAATTTAGTTAAAGACATGTTAAATTAATTCCATAAATCAGTACGATTATTTACTTTTCTAGTTTCATGTTAGCTATCATTTTAGTATGCTTTTGATTTACAAATTATAAAACATTAATGACAAAATTTAAAATAAAAAATAATAATTTTAAAAATATTCAAATATATATTTAAGACATAAAAAATGAAAACTAATAAATATTATTTTATAATAAAAATTAATTTTTAAATAGTTAAGTAAAATTAAATAAAATATTTTCAAAGCATATTAATTTATTCTAAAATCTACTGTAATCGACTTTTATTTTAAACTAAAAGCTATTAATATTGATTTTTATATTATAATAAAGTATCAACAAAAATCTACTACAGTAGTAGAAGTATATTATAATTGACTTTTGTATTAATAAAATATACTAAAATTGACTTTTACAAGGTTAATGTATCAAAATGTAGGACTAGAAAAGCTAATTATAATAAAATTTTATGTAAAAATAAAATAAAATAAAATAAAAATTATTTTAAATTAACCTCTATTATATACTAAATTGAGACATTTTTATAAACAGAATTGGACTAATACAAATATGTAATATCTGATTTTTTTTATTTATGTTAAAAAGCCTCAACATAATAAGCAAAATTAATAAAAAGAAATCAATTTTATTAATGTGTAATAAAAAATTGATAACATAATATTTTTTACAAAAATTAGCAGTTTAATCGAAACGCTAGTAATAAAAAAATTATCTTAATATTTAACTATTTTTTTGAATTTAGACTTTACTTTTAAAAGTCTCATTTCTTAAATATATGAATATTAATGTATATTGATTATTGACATTTAATTCAATTTTTTTTTTTGATACTTTATAATAAAAATATTATTTTAAAATAAATTATATTTTAAAATTATATAATTTTATTAATTTTTTATCATTTTAGTGCATACTATTTATAATTATAAAATTAAATTAAAATAATTTTTAAAAATTTACTGTTTAAATAATTATATATATAATATTTATAATTATTTATAAAATTAAAATACATGTATATCATACAAAATATTAAATTATTTTCAATAAATTATATAATCAATTTAATTGTTACCATATGATTAAATCATAGATGATTTTCTTTGTCCTTCTCTCATCTTCTCTTTTTTTTCTATACCATCTTTAGTTCTTTGCTCATTGTTGGTGGTTAGAGCGTCTATTTTGATAATAAATTGTACAATTGTATTCTTAGTATGATATTCTAACTTTTAATCAGTTTATTTTTAAAAATTTTGATATAAAATAGAAATTTATAATTTTTAAAATAGAGTTATAACTGAAAATTGCATGACTAGGGGATGAGCATAGAGGTCCTTCCCCAAATTATTTGTATTGTTTGGCATGGAATTATTTGTGTTTGTAAAAATTGTAGATTATGCATGTTGTAGAATTACGAGAATATACACTCTAGAATGATTTTAAGATTGTGATGTGTATGTCTATGATTTATTTATCAATATTTTTTTATAAAATATAAAGATAATATGTGAAAGAAATGTTTATTTTTGTATTCGATATTAATATACTTAAGGAAATGTTTATACATTAGGAGAGATTTTACCAAAATTTTTATTAGAAATTTGTGTAATGTAAAATAAAATATGTTCATACAGTATTGTGTACTTGTATTAGGTTTATATAGTTTTTTATCAACATGTTCCTTGGAAACCATTCATGAATGTATGATAGGTTACACCTAGGCTGGAGGCAATAAAACTTGATTTCTATGAAGGTGTTGAAGAATTCATACTTGTTTGTTGTAATTCACAGCAACTCATTACTTACCAAAAAGTTAGATGTCAATGTTTTAAGTGTAAGTGTAGAAAATTTTTACATATTAAATCAATTAGGTATGATCTGTATAAATTTGAATTTAAACTTGATTATTAGATATAGACTGAACATGGAGAAGTAGTTAATGTGAAAACATTTTGGAATGAGTTATGTTGGACAAAGTTCAAGTACATCGCAATTAAGTGAGGATGTAGGTAATTTGAGTTGGAAAGAAAGCAATCATCGTTATCAAGAAATGGTTTATGATGTTGTTTGTCCTAAATTTAGAACTTTTAATGATTTTGAAGTTAAACAAGAGCTTAATGTAGAGGTTGCAAGGTTTATAGTCTTTTAAAGACAGCAAACAAGCCTTTATGAAACAGGTGTGTGCATTCAGAGTTATTCTTAGTAGTAAAAATGATAAGCATTAAGTCAGAAGAAAATCAAAGTCAAAGCTCATTTAATCAATGAACTATATTAATTAGTGAGCTTAGTCCCTAATCTGACTCAATCCCAAAAGACTTTTACCAAGCAAAAAAATTGGTTTCCAAGCTTGATTTAAAAGAAGTCAAAATCGATTGTTGTTTGAAAGGATACATGCTATATTACAACATGATATTGTATTGTATTGACCCCCCCATTGCAAATTATGTGGAGAGCCTATGTTAGAATTTTCTTATTCCATTATATAATTTCTATTATGATTTAGCTATTATGAAATTACCATTTTCTTAGGATCTTGAATTACGTTATTCTCACAATACAATACATGGTGCTCACACAATCAAGGGTTTAGAGAACACTAACCTAAATCTATTGTTCCTTGATGTTACCTCTCTCTTTGATGTCGTTAATCCATGTGTATTTTCTTAAATCTTCCTTTCTCTTTTAGCTCCTCTCGAATGGTTGAGAGAAAGTTTTTTTCTTGCGTTTACTATGAGCACACTTAGAGACCGTGAAAGTGATAGAGAATAGAGAATGTCATGGCCTCTACTTGGTAACCGCTCTTCTATTTTATTTTATTTGGTAACCACCATCACATTAAATCATTAATTAGAGTCATGTTATAAGTTATATAGGCCACTATAATAAGATTATTAAAATAATTTAACAACTCCCACTTGGCCTATATGACGACTTGAAGATTCAATGAACTGTAAGTGTGTATATCATTGATAATATCAAGTCACCATCTTTCAATGATTTGAATTGATAGGATCATGGCGGTCACAAGTTATTTAACGACATGATTCCTTTCAAGTATCACAGAACCAACTCAAATCAAGATAGCTTTAATCAGTCATACTATAGACTACAACTTTGATGTGTTTTTAACATTCCTGCTATCAAACTTAAACCATACATGTATATTAACACAATTCAGATAACAAGTAAACAAACAGAAATAATACTTTTATTGAATTCTCAAAAATGTCTACAATAATATGAGCAAAACAATCTGTACACATATATGTGAATCACACAATCATGCTAACAAAGACTTGCCTATAATGTCCATTCTATCAACATGGCCAGAAAATGTTTGAAGGGGCAATCCATTAGTTAGTGAATCTACTATCCTCAAATCAGTACCAATATGCTTAATAGACACTTTTTGTTTCCGCAATTCTTCTTTCACTTATAAGTATTTTAAGTCCATATGATTTGCTCCCTTTGAATACTTATCATTCTTAGAGAAGAAGACGGCTACAGAATTATCACCGTACATTCTTAGCGACTTTTCTATACTATCAACAATACCAAGCCCTAAGACAAAGTTCTGCAGCCATAAAGCATGAATAGTGGCCTCAAAGCACGCCACAAATTCTGCTTCTATGGTAGATGTAGCAATAATGAACTCATTTTCGCTCTTCCATAAAATCGCACCTCCAGCCAACAAGAAGATGTAGCCAAAGGTTGATTTTCTTGAGTCTACACATTCAGCATAGTCTGAATTCGAGTAGGCAACCACTTTCAGGTCACTAAATCTCTTATAAGTAAGCATGTAGTCCTTGGTGCCTTGTAAATACCTAAGGACTTTCTTTACAGCCTTCCAGTGATCCATTCCGGGATTACTTTGATATCGGCCTAACATTCCAACAACAAAACTGATATCAGGCCGAGTGCATGTCTGAGCATACATTAAACTCCCAACCACTGATGCATAGAGAATAGATTCCATTGCTTTCCGTTCCAACTCATTCTTAGGACATTGCATTTCACTAAACTTGTCTCCCTTTTGAATTAGAACTACCCCTGATGAGCACTTTTCCATTTTGAATCTTTCTAATACTTTGTTGATGTAGCCTTTTTGAGACAATCCCAGTAATCCTTGTGATCTATTACAAAATGTTTCTATTCCAATCACATAGGAAGCCTCACCCATATCTTTCATCTCAGAGTTCTTAGAGAGAAACTCCTTTACATCATGCAACAACCCAATATCATTAGTAGCAAGAAGAATGTTATCAACATACAAGACTAAAATGATAAACTTGCTCCCACTGACTTTCATATAGATACACCGATGTGTTCTCTACAAAACCATATGACATAATGGTATCATTGAATTTAAGATACCATTTTTCTGGAAGCCTGTTTCAACCCATATATTGATTTCTTTAACTTACACACTTGACTTTCTTTACCTGTGGTCAAGAAGCCATCTAGCTGATCCATATAAACTTTCTCTTCCAAGTCACTATTCAAAAAGGCGGTCTTTACATTCATTTGGTGAAGCTCTAAGTCATAATGAGCCACCAAAGCCACAACAATTCTTAAAGAGTCCTTTTTTGAAACTGGAGAGAAGATCTCTTTATAGTCTATGTCATCCTTTTGAGTGTATCCTTTAGCAACAAGTCTATGCCATCCTTGTGTATCTCTGAGGTAAAATATCACTTTTCATTAACCTCATCATTCTTTCTTTGAATATGTGACTTATCCTTTGATGCCATAAGAAAGCAAAGCATTCATTTTGCATATTCAAATTACAGCTAACAACATTTTCAACATGAAACAGAAATTCAACAAATTTAACATTAAGATTGAAACAATATAAACTATCAATTAGTGTAGCAGATCCAAAATAGTACGAGTGTTTATACAAAGAAAAGGTACAATTTTGAATCTTAAAATTAAAACCAAATTCGTCCAACTTTGTAACAAAAACCAAATTTCTAGCACATTCAAGAACATAAAGACACTTTTCTAGATCTATGCAGCAACTAGTATGTAAGATCAATCTGTAAGTCCCTATTCCTTCTATCTGTGCCCTCATTATGTTTCCCATGCACAAGAACTTTTCAGTTTTGCTTATGGTTTAGATCGAAAGAAATCCCTACTTTACATGTGACACATGAGCAGTTGCATCAGAATCTAACCACCAGGTGTTTTTAGGTACCTCAATAAGATTTGATTCAAAGCATACTGAAACATAATATATACCTTTCCTTTCGAACCAAACCTTTCTCTTCAGACAATCTTTCTTTAAGTGACCAGTCTTTTTGCAGAAGAAGCACCCCTGACCTTTCTAGATTTGGCCTTCACGAACCTTTAATAAGGCCTTATCCTTCTTGTCCTTGTTGTCCTTCTTACCTGGCATAGCCTTGCTACTACTAGCTCCTTCATGAAATGTGAGATGGGCGGAGTGTTCTTTCAACTTCTTCAGCCTCCCTTCCTCCTGAGCTAGCATGACCTTAATTTTCTGTATGTTCCATTTATCCTTAATGGTGTTATAATTCACCTGGAACTAACTAAACTCCAGAGGGAGTAAGTTTAGAATGAACTGTACTAGAAAGAATTCCTTCACCTCCATGCCCATTGATTTCAACTTTGCTGCTTGATCGATCATGTTAGTCATATGGTCATGAATAGGTCGTGACCAATCAAACTTCTTAATAGTCAGCTCAGTCAATAGGGTACCTGAAACGGACTTGTCAGTAATATTTGATTGTGCATACTCTTTTACCTTTGCCATGAATTCCCTAGCATTTTCAGTCTATGGCATTGATGGCTTCACATTTTTAGCCATAGTCATCTTCAACAAGCTCAAGCTCAGTCTGTTCAACCTTTCCCAAGCTTCACGAAAAGTCTTTTCCTCTTTAGTACTGGTCTCTGTGATGGCTGTAGGCTCTTGTTCCATAATGATTGCTAGGTCTAAGTCCATAACACCTAGCTGAAATCAAACTTGTTCATCCCAATCATCATAATTGAGCCCATTGAACTTGACTACGCTATTGCTCATGCCATATGTATTTATAGGGATTGAAATATTTAACACATGCTTAAACGTTTATGCTTTGAATGAACTTGATGGATTCAGACAGCCAACCGTCATCAATTATGTATCTAAGTTTACCTTTGAGTAATACCTAAAAACAAAATTTATCTATAATGATGCTAAATAAACAACTTTAATTGACAACTAGTCACTCAAACCAATATGCAAGTCATCTTTGGATATACAAACATATTATGAAGTGCTTACATGTCTCCTTAATGTCATTAATCATATGCAATGATCCACCTTTGGGTGTTCTCCTAGTATTATAATTAATGAGCTAAATTGTTCACCGTTTATGTTACCATATAGCATCAAACAATTTTGAACAATTTACAATACACAATTAAATGCTTAGACAAACTTTTAAAGCCAGGCAACTTTGGTGACTAACAAACTATCTTTAAAATTAAGCACTAAATTTTGAGGTTTCCATTATGATCATACAATTTAGAATTAATTAATTTGAGAATTTAATCACTTTGGTGAGTAAAATCTACTTTGATATAATTCTAAAATGATCTATAAATTTTATAAATTATATTCCTTATTCTGCTGTGAAATCATTATGCACAGTCGTGCTTTTACTTGATGCATGGTTGTGCTTCGATGAAGTAAGGCAATGCTCATTTTTTATGCACGCCCCTGCTTCCTGAAGCATGACCGTGCTTCTTGATGCATGGTCGTGCTTGTTCCTGATGCGTGGCCCTACTCACTGATACATGACTCTGCTCATATTACAGATTCAAAACCTAACGTTTCTAACTTCCAAAACTTAGGCTTTTCAATTATTGAATCCAAAACAATTATTTAACATCAAAATTATGTCAATCCATCACATAAAATACCTAGGGTTCATGTAATTTGGAGAAAACTTTAATAGAGAACCAATCTTTTATGGAGAATCAACGAAATTCATAACCTTGCTCTGATACCAACTGTTAGAATTTTCTTATTCCATTATGTAATTTCCATTATGATTTAGATATTATGAAATTACCATTTCGTTTAGGATCTTGAATTACGTTTTTCTCACAATATAATACATGGTGCTCACACAATCAAGGGTTTAGAGAGCACTAACTTGAATCTATTGTTCTTTGATGTTACCTCTCTCTTTGATGTCGTTAATCCCTATGTATTTTCCCCAACTCTTCCTTCTTCTTTTAGTCCTCTCGGATGGTTGAGAGAAAGTTCTTTTCTTGCGTTTTCTGTGAACAGACTTAGAGACCGTGAAAGTGATAGAGAATAGAGAATATCATGACCTTTATTTAGTAACCGCTCTTTTATTTTATCTGAAGGAAGAGGGAAGAGTTTCCTTATAATTGTGTTTACAATTATACCCTCAATGACTCTATATTTTATATTTAATCACTATCACATTAAATCATTAATTAAAGTCATGTTGTAAGTTATATAGGTCACTATAATAAGATTATTAAAATAATCTAATAGCCTAAGTTTAAACCAAGAAAAGTGATAGAAGTGGTAAGCATAAAGATGTAGCAACAAAATAGGATGCATTTTTTGCCTTTAATCCCTAAGCTATAAAGGTTGTATACGTCTATGAGCTTAGCTCCTCACATGATGTGGCATAAAGAAGTGATAGGGTAATGACTTTTTCATCTCATAGTGAGACTTGACAACATTTTGATTAAGAGTATCTCAAGTTTGCGTCAAATCCTATGAATGTAAGGATAGGATTGTGTGTTGATAGGTTTACTCCAAACAATTAGTTTAATAAATCATATTCTTGTTGACCTAGTGTGGTTACACCTTTGAATATTCCTCTCAAAATGTGCATGAAAAATTCATATTTGTGTTTAACTTGTATAATTCTTATTCCAGAAAATCTAAAAGTTAAAATTGATGTATACTTTTAATCTTTGATTAATGAGTTGAAAGAATTATGGTGTGCAAGTGTATTAATTTATGACCTATTATGGAGGCAAAATTTTAATATGAAGGCAACAATGATGTGGACAATTAATTATTTTTTTTGCTTATGAAATGTTGTTTAGATGGATGACTCAAGGAAAATTAGCTTGCCCAATTTGTATAGAGGATATAAAGGCATTTACTTTGAAGTATGGAGGAACAAATTTGTGGTTTGATTGTTATAAGAGATTTTTAGATATGGAACATCTTTATAGACACCTTGCCAACATATTTAGGAAAGTAACTATTGATAATGAGGTCCCTCCCGTCTGGCTGGTCATCAAGTATGGGACAAAGTTAAACAATTCTAAGAAATAATAGAAGTAGGAAAATCTATCATATTTCCTTGTTACAGAGTGACACATAATTAGACTAAATAAAATATACTTTAGTAGCAATTATATTGGAAGGATAACTTTGTTTGCCATTATTTATGTAACACCCTCATTTTATAATTTATTATTATTACAATTTATGTTAGTTGTTTGTGCAGGTTATTTGAAATTAGGAGTGTTTAGTTGATGTGAACTGCATGATTTCTTATTGTAGCAAGATGTGTCTCGCTGTAGCGAGAAATGAGCGTCCAGAATCAGGCTCTTTGACGCTCTCTCGCTACAGCGAAGATGCTCTTGCTGTAGTGAGGAGCTTTCACTATATTTAGAATGACAAACAGTAAAAGAAGAAAACTTTTGATTTTTTTGCTATAGCGAGAAAGTTGCGAGTTTGAGAGATATTTAAAGAACTTTTGTCCTAAAACCTTCATTTTCAACCAAATCACCTATCCCTCTCCATCTTCTTCATTCTTTTTCTCTCCCTTCCCAGAGAAAACCTCCAATAACTCTAGATCTCTCTCGGATCTGAGCTCAAGTGTCCATTTTACTCAAATCTAAGTAAGTTTTCAGAGCTCATCTCTTGAATCTCGTTTCTATTTTTCTTTTCTCTTTTTCATAATAGAAACATACCTTGTGATGTTAGGAATAACTCTAGTTTTTGGGTAGTATTTTTGATCGAGACGTGAAGTTTCTCTTTAGAGCATATGAAGAACATAGTTCTTAAGATTTATTTCCAGGTAAGGGGAGTATTTTCGAGCCCTACTTTTATTTCTATATGTAGTAATCCCATGAGAACTGAAGTAACCTATTTTAGTAATAATTCATAAAATTTTTATGAAGCTATATGATAAGAGTGGATTTTTAGTATAAAGAAAGATTATGAATTTATTTGAAATCACTAGAATCAAATTCTTAACAAAAGTCATCAGCTAGAACAACACTAAAGGTGTCTGACCCCGACATATTGTGTGTTAATATGTTACTACCATATAAATGTGTGCCGAAGTGATATAACAAAATGATTATGCTGAATTGTATGATAATTTGTTAGTGTTTGAGGTTATATGCTGAAATAATGGAATATGATGATCATATGAATTTGATAAAGTTTAGCTGGTACTAGAAAGAATAAAGGTATTTATCATAAATATGTGAATTAGAATTAGTTAGGACATGCGAATTATTGAAGATGTTTGATTAATCAAATGATGAGAAAGGGGATAGAAAATTATGATGGTGAACAGGGGTGCATGAGTATGATATTGAGAAATTATGTGATATGAAAAGTGATAACATGTGTGGAGGAAAGAAATATAAATATTAATACGTGAGTTACAAATACGTCGGTTGGTGAGATTATAATATATGTGTTGTAATATATCGACGGGTGAGATTATAACATATATGTTGTGATACATCAATTTATGTGTTTGTAACATATGAATTAGAACTTTAACAATATAAAGTGATGTGTTATGGTTAAGATATGGTGTGGATAGTTTAGGGATACACTGAGATATAGCGTCTAGAGTTGATTGTGGAAATATGAGAAAAATAAGAGTGGTAAATGTAGTTCACTAATGTGTACACGATGTAAAAGTGGGAAGCATTTACTGGCCTCATGCTCATTTCTTGACCGAACTCCTAACTATACCTTTGCTTGGAAGGCTGTGAACGCACACGTTGTATTCGTGTATGGTTTGTCTTACCATCGACTATCTATGGTGCGTAAGTCCTTTGTAACTAGAGAGAATACATTGACAGTAATGTAGGAGCCTGAGAGTACCTAGAGTACCATTGTATTGATGGAATATGAGGATCTAAAATGGGTAAAGTGACATGAAGTTATGGATTGGATAATGATATTTAGCTAAGTGAAAAGTGATGTGCTTTCTTGTTTTATTATTGTATGTTCAATTAAGAAGTTAAGTTTGGAGGGAAATCAATGTGAATGGATTAACTATTCTTAAATAACAAAAGAAATTATATTACATGTGTAAATTAGAATAAGTAGAAATGCATATGTTTTGGATATGAATTGATCAATATTTTAAAATCAACATGATAAAAGTGAGATGAATTGAAGAATTAAATTATCGTATTAAGCAAGGAGAAATAGATACTAATTAATCAAATGATGAATGAATTTGTAAGAAATGAAATGTTCCTAACTTATTATATGTGGCTTTTGAAAATACTTTTTGTATTGATTTCATTAATTTGTAAATCAAGATTTAGTGGGTAAGGGATGCTCACTCTTACAACTATTTTTCAGTTAAAGAAGGTCGATCCGTTTCAAAGTCATACTCACAAGGAATGGTAGGAAGGGAACTGCTCTGTAGAGTTTAATTTATTTAAAGGAAAATTGTAAAGATATTATTGAATAAGTTCTATTCAGAGTTATTTACTATATGTAATTATATTGATGAAAGTTTTTAATTTAGAATTGAAGCACTTTGATAAATATATTGTAAAGGATGATTCAAAAATTATATGTACAATATTTAGTAATTAATTGGTAATATAGCATTTTAGTTTTCATTTAAAATGGTGGATTATAAATAAACAAATAAATGTGTATGTATGAAGTTCTAAATTTTACTCAATTTTAGTAATTTTACCTATTTTACTCAAATAAATGAAGATATTCTTATATTTATGAAGAAGAAATTATTTAAATAATTATGGGATGTTACAGTCTAAGTGTCATGTATGTGAAAAAAAATGTGTTAAACAATATCATGAATATTACGATGGATATTGATCGAACTAAAAATAATGTGAAACTAAGAAAAGAGTTAGAAGAGTATTATAGGTGTCTTAAATTGATGTTACAACAACTCATAGATGGTTGATGGTCAAAGCCAAATACAAGCTACACTTTGGGTTTACCATAAAGACAAGATGCGTATAAATAAGTGAAAGATTTGAAAATACCTTATGGTTATGGTTCAAACTTAGATCGTTGTGTGAATATTGAATGAGGAAGGTTTTTTGTGATAAAAATCATGATTGTCACGTATTCATGAAGTGTCTTTTACTTATTGCATTTAGGAAGCCACCTAACTATATTTGAAAGACATTGATTGAGTTAAGTAAGTACTCTTAGAACCCGTGTTCACCTTCTCTTAGAGATGATGATAGATAAAAATATCCCTGTAATTTTGTGCAAATTAGAGAGAATACTTCCTTCTAATTTTTTTGACTTTATAAGCACTTGCCTATACATTTAGTATATGAAGCACGTGTCAATGTACTACTACAATAACAATATATTCATATGTTCAAACAAAAAATAGGAAAGTTTAAAACAACTGTGAAAAAGAGAGATCAAGTAAAAATCATTAAAATTTTAACCTTTACTTTAATTCTTTTGCCTGATTATCAAATTAATACTAACTTTTCACTTAAGGTCAATCTTTTAAGAGTTGTGTGATAATTTTTTTTAAATAAAAAGCAAACTTAATCAAATGTTGAATTGTAGTAGTGTTTCCCAAAATATGCGTTAAAGAATGATGTTTATTATATTATTTTTTTTTCATTTTTTACATCTTTGTTGGACATTTTTTACTTTATTTATAAATTATTTCTCCAATATTATATAGCTATTTTTTTTTTCATATAAAACCTAGGCTCAAAATTTAAAAATACATCAATTTTTTTTGTTAATAAGTTATTGTAATTTAATTATTTAATAAAAATAATAATGATGTATTATTGAAATTAAATAATATTCACTTTTTATTTTTATTTTGAAATAAAAAATGTTAGGATTAGAAAAAAAGATTAAAGAAAAAAATAATATTAATAACATAGTTTTTTTATGTATTTTTTATTATTAGTTAAAATTTATTGAAAATCACAAAAAAATATGAACTTTTCTCGTTTAACTAATAAGTTTCACTCATATTTTTATAATTTTTTAATAAATTTTAAACAATAATTTGAAAATATGTTAGAAAATATACTTTAAACACTCACCACGCTAAAGCATATTTTTTAAACCACCTTAGAAATTTATATAGATAGGGTTAAAATAATAATTTTGTTTTGGGAAGGAATGTTAACAATTGAAGTGAGGTCCAGATCCTAAACTTGAAAAGGGCCTGGGCCCAAAAGGGAGAGAAACAATGTTGTTGTTCAAAGTTGAGGTGGCAGGCACAGTGCGAGTGCGTCGTTGCCATGGCGGAATGTGTCTATAGGAAGAAAGCAAGCAATCACACACAGTGAGAGAGTCAATAGACACAGAACAAATGGCTCTATTCCCTCAAGCTACACTCCCTCTCTCTCTTCTCTTTCTTCTTCTGTTTTCGGCGACATCATCATTGGAAAAAGAAGAGTTCTCGGAGGAGTTGCTGCTGAAACCCTTACCCGATCGCAAAGTGCTCGCGCATTTTCACTTCCAAAGCGAAGCTCCGCTTGCGGCTGATTCCTTCGCTCGTCACCACCACCTCTTCCCCAAATCCATTTCTCAGCTGGTGTGTGTGCTCTTTAGAGTAACAATGATAAATACGTTTAATTGCACTTTTCTTTTTTAATATTTTCACTTGGATTTGGATTAAGTGAATGCTGCTTTTTATATATGTTATTATGTTTTTTTGAATCTGGCTATGAGGATTGGTAACCTTCAATTTATGCTTTGTTTGGATGCAAGGGGAAAATAAGTGGAAAGAAAAAAATAAAATAAAAATAAAAACACGCATGGTGATGTATTTTTGTTGTGTTTAGTTGAAGGGAAAGTGAAAGAAAATTTGGTTTTGAGAAACAAAAATCTAAACTTTTTCTTCTATTTTTTCTTCAATTTAAATTTAAGTATTTCCCTTCTTTTGTGTGTTTTTGGTTCGGCTAAATTTGGAGAAATAATCACTTGTTGGGCTTGTGTGTTGATAAGAATGATTATGGTCCAAAATAAAAAGCAATTTTCAATAACTGCACGAGCCTTGACAGAGAATAATTGTGTGTGCTGCTGCAGCTTGACATCTAGCTGTTTGTGAATTGTGAAACAGTTTTGACATGTTTTCCTGATAGAACATGTTTCGCAGTTTATTTTATTTTTCCATTGCACTGCATGGTTTTTAATCCACCAATTGGTAATAAAATTAGAAGTTAAAAGTTTCTAGATTTGAGTAATCAATGTTTCTTACATCTATGATGATTCTATGGATGTTGAACAAAAAAGTTGATGTTTTACTTCCCAAAAATATAACATCCAGAAATTTCCTTTTGCCACCTATAGTTTAATGTCGTTCTTACTAATTAAGATGATAATTCCATCATCCATGTACTTGTGGTTCATATGTGTGAAAGTATCACTAATGGGACCTTTGGGGGTAGTGGTAGCTGGTGCACACTGGACAAATTCAGGATGCTGAAGTATAGAAGTTCTTGAGTCTGAAATGTGTCATCATTGTGCCAAAGAACAAAGACTGATGCAGGAATCTTAGCAAACCCATTTACATATATAAGTGTGGGGCTAAATCTCTGTGCTTTTCAATTTTTATCTGTGCCATTCAAGTTTTTCTGAGTAATGTTTTCTTTTATTGCGTTTTATCCCTCATAAAGAGTGTGTTGAGGAAGGAAATTTTTTGTTCTTCTAACATCTTATACATTCCTGACAAGAACAATAGCCTTTTCCTGCCATTAACATTTTAAGGAAGTCCGTTACTTAATATCGAATACTAATGGACCTTCTGGGTTTCACTATCTCTATGGTTTTGGACATGCTTTCCTTGGTTACACTTTAGCTTTTGCTATGTTTTTGTGCTTTTACTGTGGATTGTATTAGCAAGTTTGTATAATGTTGTTACTTTCTGATTGCTCATAAAGTTTTTCTTGAATATACTAAGTAACATGTGGAGTAGTGTTGGATGGACAGGTTCAGAAGTTTCATGTTAAAGCGATGGAATTATCTTTTACTCAAGGTCGGTGGAACTATGAAAGATGGGGTGGATTTGATCCAATATCAAGCCACAACGCAAAGCCTCCAGGAGTTGAATTGTGGGCAGTTTTTGATGTTCCTCTACATCTGGTTGATGCTTATTGGAAAAATTTAACCCATTCACTGTCAGGTCTCTTTTGTGCTTCGATCAACTTCCTGGAGTCTTCTACCTCTTATTCTGCTCCCGAATGGGCATTTCAATCAGCTTTGGGCAGTTTAAGATATGGTACACTGCCACGTGAAGCTGTCTGCACTGAGAATCTTACTCCCTGGTTGAAACTCCTTCCTTGTCGAGATAAAGCTGGAATCTCTTCCTTAATGGATAGACCGTCTATTTACAGAAGCTTTTACCACTCTCAGCGATTGCACTTGACAATGTCCACAGCTGTTTCAAATGGGTTAAGTTCAGGAATTATTCTGGAACAGACACTTACAGTTGTACTTCAGCCGGATAATCAGAAAGCTGGTTTGAACTATGTTAGTCAAACAAAAACACAACCAAGTTGGTCTCTGAGTTCAATATTTGGAAGAAAGATCAATGGAAGATGTGTTCTTGCAAAGTTGAGTAATGTTTACCTTCATGTTGAGAGAGGTCTAGTCACTCAACTTGAGAATCTCCAGAAGAATGATAAATTTGCTGCCAATGACACAGGTCCTGATGATTTTAGAAGGAATGTTGGCTTTGAATTGTCTGTTACTCCCAACAAGGTGCATAAAGAAGTGGAAAAGAGCTGCTCTATTCTGTATGAATATCCAATCAATGAGTACAAAGACACAGAACAATTTGATTTAGGCTTAACATGGAAGCACCCGGTAGTTTGGTCCAGCCCACATGCACCTTTATATGCCAGTAGATTTCTGATGGGAAGTGGGAATGAAAGAGGTGCTATTGCTATATCATTGAAGTCAACAGAAATGACCCAGGGCCTCGTTGCAGCCAATAATGTTGAAGAGAGGTGTAAGTTGCAAGTAAATGTTCTCCAAATTGTGCCTTGGTATATTAAGGTATATTATCATACTTTGCAATTATTAGTTGATGAAAGGCCTCAAGTACTCACAAATTTTGTTGAGAAAATGCGTGTTTCACCTTCTGAAGACAAAGTATCACCAGGGGTAATGGAGCTAGTCCTCCAATTTCCTTGCGAAATTAAGTCAGCTTTATTAAATATAGAGTTTGATAAGGTTTGCTCAAATTCTTACTTTCATTTGTATTTCTTTTCGCTTTGCATATTTGCCTCACTTGTTTCAATCGACATTGAACTCAACATAAGTTAATGGGATTTAAACCTGAGAAATCTTAATAAGGAAATCCTTGCATGCTAAATGGATAAGACGGACTGATGATATTATATGAAAGGAGGAGGAATCATATGAAATATCAATTTGGTTTGTATTTATGATGTAAAATATTAAAAGTAGTAGTGGTCCTGGTAGAAGTGAGCAGAGTCGGGCATAACACTGGCTAGCCTGAGTAGATGTGATATACTCATTTAAGCTCCTAGGCTGCCCTTATATTGGCCAGGATGGTAAAATGCTATGAAGCCTAGATACTTAGTACAACATGGATACGATACGATACAGATATAGGAAAATGGGAAAATTGTAAAAATTTTTTTGAAATCATTTCATTTTTGTATTAACATAGTGGTAGAAAGAGTACTACACTGCGTCTGGACTTCAAATTGTTTACTTTAACCATGGTAATAGTCCAAAATTTTGGGTTAATAGAGAATCAAAGTGGATTTACTAATGAATCACGAAATGCTATGGTTCTTAAATATTTTTTTTAAAGAGATATTGATAATTCATTTATATTAATGTGTTATATTTAGATATCAATGATCACATTTTACAAAATAAAAAAAAACATGCTATCATATCTTTCCTTTGTTTAAGTAACTAAGTCAAAATATTTCTCCTACTATAAACATAAAAATTACATATTTTACCCCCTATTCAAGTTAGAATTTCACAAAAGAATTGGTAGTTCTATCCAAACAAAATATCGAACTATCACAAAAAGAAGGTCCTATCTTTATACTATTTAATTCATTCTAAGCCGTATTGGATGATTAGGAGCGTATCCCAGCCATATCTAAGCCATATCAGGTTGGAAATTAATTTTTAAAAATAAACTAAATTGTAGATGCTTTTG
Source organism: Abrus precatorius (assembly GCF_003935025.1). Taxonomy (NCBI): domain Eukaryota; kingdom Viridiplantae; phylum Streptophyta; class Magnoliopsida; order Fabales; family Fabaceae; genus Abrus; species Abrus precatorius. The sequence continues at coordinate 9,296,799 of NW_020874439.1, read as the reverse complement.
AGATAAGTATTTGGGCGTATCGGACACGTATCGGTATCGGTATCGGATACGGACACGTTGGCTGTTTTGAAGTATTTGGGCTTCATAGGTAAAATGTTATCCCACTTTACCCTTTATATATTTGGGAGTCATGCTCATACAAGCCTGGCTGACCCATTTAACAGCCCTAACTATATAACATAAAGGTAAGAAGTATATGTCATCAGAGCATAAAATGTGAAAATGTAGTAGTTTTTTGACTTTTATCTATATGTCATTGGAAGCTATGTTATGTGCTATGTCCACTGTAGATCATTTTAGGATGGATGAATAAGAAATTGGAGTCTTCAGATCAAATTGGTTTTTGACCTGCTTTTGCTGGTATGCGTAGGGCTTCTTGCACATTGATGAATATCCTCCAGATGCTAATCAAGGATTTGACATTCCATCTGCAATAATAAGCTTTCCTGACTTCCATGCCGGTTTGCAATTTTCTGATAACTCTCAAAGCAAGTCACCGATGTTGTCTAAATTACAGGTCATTTGAATCTGCGCTCTCTGTTCACAAATCTTGTACATATAATATTCTTCTGTCATAACTAACTGTCTGGATCTATAATGCAGGAAAAGAGTCCTGTTCTCTCTTACACAGAAGTTTTACTTGTACCCTTGACAACTCCTGACTTCAGTATGCCATACAACGTCATAACAATTACATGCACAGTTTTTGCATTGTATTTTGGATCTTTGCTAAATGTTCTCCGAAGACGTGTTGGAGAGGAGGAAAGACTGTTGAAAAACAAAGGTAACCCTCAACTCTTGTAGTGTCTGCATCTTGGGATACGAGTTCAATTTTGTATAACAATGAGTAACCCCCAAGCACAGACACTTTTGTGATTTATAAAGCATGCTTTCCTTTATACCAGTTAAAAACAAAGCATCCTCACTTTTTATGATTATAAAGCATGCTTTCCTTTATACCAATTAAAAACAAAGCATCCTCACTTTTTATGATTCACTCTGTCCTCTCTATATTAGTTTTCCAGATTGTTGCCTAGTACCTTCCCTGGTATTTATGATTGTATTCAGTTAGTTATAGAAACTAGACGTGCAATTTTGATACTAAAATGAACTGATGAGTCATTCTGGTAGATTGTAATCTACATGAGCTTTTTGGTTGTAGTGATCCATGAATATGAATGTCTATTTATTTGTATCCTAAAATTCTTATATCTTAGGATTAATTATCCCATTTTCTCATTTTCTTTTAGGATTGGTTATCATATTTCCTTATTCTATCATGATTTGTTTTTGTCATTTTAGTTAGGATAATAATTTGTATTAATAAGGATTAGTTCTTTTGGCTTCATGAACATCCCATCAGGTTGTAATATATCTCCGTTAATATCAATTCAATGTTTTTCATTCTCTTTCCTCTTTACTTAAAATAAAATAATTTTAACATGGTATTATAGCAGTCTCATCCTCTGTGACATGACCTGTCACTACTCCACTGCCAAGTTCCTTAAAATTAGGAGTTGCAGTTTAATTTCATGATTTTACCATCAAATTAATTGTCTCTCCTGTGTCAACCCTGGCTTTTTCCTGTTGTTCCTTGTGGCGAGTTGATTCTTTTTTTAAGCAATCCTTGGTTGTGTTCTGATCAAATGATGCTTCAAGACCTTCTATTTGAAATGTTTATTGCAGAAGGCATGTGTAATGAATGACTGTTATGCCATATGATAGTTATGCTTTATTTAATTTAGGATCAGTGTGAATGGGCAGTTATGCTATATGATGACATTTATGCTTGGTGGCGATTTATTTGTCAGATTGGAAGATTGACTTGAATAACACAAATTTTCTAAAAGCCAAAGCATTACTGTCTGATCTAGTTTTATGTTGGGAGAGCTTCTACTAACTTGAAGTTGAAAATTGTGTCTGCTATATACATTTGTACTGTCTTGATGTCAGAAGTTTCCTATATATGCAGTTGATACTTCTTGTGGCTGAACCTTAGTTTCTATACTAATACAAAGATAATTAATAATCTATACTAATACAAAGATAATTTTTATAATTCTGGATCTCTTCCAACCAAAAAATTTAGTTGTTCATTGTTGCTATGGTATGCTTTAGCGAACAAAAATGGGAATGGAAACCCAAAACATGGAAAATAGACCTAGATCCTTATCTGCCAACTATAATATAAGGATTCTGATTCCAAACCATTGAACAGAACTCATGAAAGAAAATAAATACATAACATCATTTTAAAACTGTTTCCAAGTCTAGTGTAATGCATTTATGCTTCTACCTTTTATTTTAAGTATTCTTATTCAGTTTAATGTCTTGTATTTTTCTCCCTGTAGATGCTAAAAAAGCTGTGTTCCTTCGTCGAGTACTCACCAAACTATCTTCCAAGTTAAAAGGCAGACCATCTGAATCGACTCAGCCACCTCCATCTTCATCATCATCATCTTTCGTTAGTCCAAAATTGATCCTTAGAGGACTACTGATTGCAGGAATTGCCGTTGCATGGCATTACTACTCGCAATGATATCTTCCAACTAGGTAGTTTTAGATGTACTATATTTTAATTGCATATAATTTTGTACAATACAAACCTTACTTCTACTGCCCTATGCACCTGCATTAATGTCTGTTTTTATTTGATAAAAAGAATAGATGTACACCCTCAAATTGATTGATTTAAACAAAAATTTTGTCCGTCTGATTTTGCATTATTATTAATAAAAAATTGCAATACCTTTTGTCTAAATTAGCCATTTAAACAACCTAGAAACGAGGCATTGTTATTCCTTACCGTACATTTGAAAATGAGTTTTATAATCATCATCGAGCTGAAAATGAAATTGAAGTTCAAAATGACAACAGACCTAACAAGCTCGTCACCTTTTCTTTTGTATTTTTTTTTCAAGCAAACAAACAAGACTTCGATTTTACCTCAATTGACACTAGTCTCGTAAACATGGGATGCAAACCCTCTTATAATTCATCAGCTCAATTCTTTAAAATATTTAAACTGGAATCAGTTATCAATTTCAAATACCCAAATGAATTCACAACGCCAGTCTCAAAATTTAGGCACAGCTGACTTTAAAGTTTGTGGCAACTAGCATATTTTTCCTAGATTTAAAATTTATTTATCCATGTTACGGATATTATGGGTCTATTTAGTTTTTAAAATACTCTGTTTTTACTTTTAATTACAAAATTGTCTCTTTTCATTCCGTTTCTTGTTTTCAAAAAGATTTGTACGAAAAACACTGAAAACAATTATTTTTTTCGATTTTTATTGTTTCATGTGCAAATCTTAGAAGACAGAAAACATAATGAAAACAGAAATCGTTTCCTGAAAGTAAACAGCCCCTAAAGTTTTAGCTCAAGGAACTTCTGAAAGTGTTTAGGTTGTCATTATTATCAATTCTCAACAAGAAATATGATTTTCCTAGCACATGAAGTGCAATGGTTTAATCCTTCGATCTTCCAAAGAAATGGCTCAAAAAAATCTATTATCTCTTATAGTGTTTTAATAGCATATCACACAGATCAACGAATTTACAGTAATTATTTAACAAAAGGACCAAGAATGAAAAGAAAAAAGGTAACTAAAATCAAATGTTCAAGGCACTATACTTCATTTCTTTTTCTACGAGAGAGACGGAGAGAGAGTTTATCTAATCCTTTTGTAATTGGCTGCCACAATTGCTTCGTCTTCTCTTAGCCGTTTCAGATTCTTAGTTGCATAACTGCATGTTAACTGGCTGCGTGGAATGCAGCCAGAGAGGTCATCAACTTTATCTCGAATGTCTGTGAACAGTACATTGAACGTGTTAATGTTGAGGCAGTTGTAGACAAATCTCGAGATTTTTTTTAAGAAAGGGAGGGGGAAGGCTTGAGTTGACTAAGTCTCACACAACCATGAGTATGTTCAGCCACTTTGGAGTAATGAGAAAACAAAGCTGCAGACAAAGCCAAATCTGAAGGGTAAAATTAAGGGTGAGGCATAAGAACTTGCCTAACTTGTCCCCAGTTATTTTTAGCTTCTTGAATAGGTTGAAATCTTCCAATAGATGCTTTCTCTTGCTGCTTTGGCCATTCAGAATCTCTCCTTCTGAAAAGAGAAACGAAAGATAAAAGAATATTAGTTAAAAAATTGTACAAATATACCTTCACACCAGAGTGCACCAAAATGATGACTACAAAATTGAAAACTGTTTCCTGAACATTTGATCATATAATGCTTACAAACTTTCAGGTGTAACTCCTGAATACCACAGGATTTAATATACATAGCACATAATCTTATGATTTATAATCATCAAACTGAATAATGTCGGCCTTATAGCTTGTCCATGGTTCTAGAAGGAAAAATTGATTTAAATACCAGTTATATATTCATCATAATTAACGGAAAATATATACCTGAGTTGCTCTCTCTCAACTTTTTATTCTTTAGCAAGTTGATGGCTTCCAGTTGAATTCCTCTACTGCGACCAGCATTGTCACCTTCCACCATCTTGTCAATGCCAAATTGAAAGTCTTGTGAGTCATGTCCTCCTGCATGATCACAACCAAATCCTAGATAAGGCAAAATATAACGTAACTAGCAAAACACACGCTTCACAAGGCACACCATTATTTTACTACCAATGAAAAAGTTTATTGACTAAGCCAATAGGGGAGTGCATGGAATCCATGTCCATGCAGGTATAAAGACATAGACAGGACCCTATGTAAGGAATTCCAATTACAATGCCTTATATGATCACATTGTTCATTTGCTTTATACGTATCCAACATTCCTTTAGGAAAGAAACAATTTAATGATTGGAATGATTGCTAAGTACTAAACAGTCTAAACCTTTTGGGTATTCTGACATTTCTGAGGAGTTCTACATTGGACACTTAGATTCATTTTAGTTAAATACAAATTATATTAATGCTTCTTCAGCGTGCACTCTCCCCTTTCCTTACCTCTTTCTTCTTAAAATTTTAGATCCTAGAGACAGTTATGGCATTCCAATTGCAAAGTGATATCTTACTATTAAACAGGGATAAAAAATGTAAATCTGTAAAAATAGTGTTTTGCGGACTAAATTTGGATTTTAACGGCAACAAAAAGAAAAGTGGAATTTCTCAAAATTTCATTGGAAAACAAAGCAAGAAGAGTTGCTGATGAAATTCTATACTGTCCTCCCACTTAAATTTTCTCAGAAACCAAGCAACACCATAAGAGAACTGAACATAAGAAAAAAAAACATAACTTTTTGCCAAAACAACGCAGGAACCAAAATAACACAGAAAAACAAAAGAAGAAAAAGAAACATACGTTTGTAGCGAACTTTGCATAACTTGCCAGTGACCAAAAGCGCATCACTGTGGTCTTTGCCAGTGGACAAGCCTTTAGAAGAGAAGAAAGAGAGAAGAGAGTTCCAAGTGACAGAGGAAGAAATAAGGTCAACCCCTCTACTTATGAAGTGACCATTGAGCCTCAACGTTGATGGGTCGAGCCCAAAAGCCCGAGAAATTAAGCCCAGGTCGATTTTCTGTTCGTCCCACGCAACCAGTTCAGTCACCTTCTGGAGGAAAGGGCATAGCAGCTTTATCTCTCTGGCTCGGTTACCAAACATGGTGGTTGGTTTGTCTCTCTTTGTTTCTTTTGTTTTCTCTTCTCTTCGAGTTTGAAGTTTCTTTTGGTTTGGTCTCTGATGATCACTGATTGTGTCTCCCTTTGTATCCATTTCGAGTACTTTCGATGCCAACGTTTTCTCGAAGTGTCTATGTGCCACTGCCAAGTGGGTCTCTGCATGGATGATTGGGTCAGGTCAAATGAATCGGGTCTCCTTTCTTCCTCTTCTAATTTTTCTTTTTATATATAAAATGGGGGTCTTAATTTTTAAATTTTTTTAAAAATTATTTTAAATAATTTTTTTTTAAAAATTATCTTGATTTATATTTACTTTTTATTTTTAAATTTTATCTCTTTAATTTAATTATAATTAAATATTTATTATTAATAAATAAAAAATTAGTTTTTAAAATTTATAAATGCATTAAATTTAAATATAATTATATGACATATTTTCAATTTTATTTTAAAATATTATTTTAACTTAATAATATTTGTATAGCATGCAATATCTCAGTGGTTTATCATAATTGTAATTGAATAAGAATGAGAAATGTTCGTTAGGATTATTTTGTACAATATCTGACTCATGCATGATTTCTCACTGTTATTTTTAGCTTTTATAAATTTATGCTGCATTGTTTATTATATTTCTATTTTACCTTAATTATTTTTTTAAACTACTAGATAAGTATTTAGAAAAAAATAATATATCTTAATAAATTAAAAATAATTTATACTTTTCAAATTTTAAATAAATAAATAAAATAATTTTTATAAAAAATATTTAAGAACATAAGTTGTCTTTTAATTTAAGAAAATAATTCAAATTATTTTACTGCTTAATATTTATAAGTATCTATTAAAGAATTTATCCAAATTGAACATAAATTAAATTATTAAATCAATAATAGTTTGGGTATTACAATTTGCACTTTACATTAATAACGAGTTAGCACTTTAGCATTCACCAGCAGCTATTAAAATTGATTAATTTGGAGTATTTTTATTTTATTTTTTTTAGTTTTAAAACAACTAGGCAAGTTTCTTTAAATTTCAAAATATAATACTTATAAAAAATACTGGTAACATATTCTCTAATACATATTTATAACACGTTTTTAGTTATTAATTAAAATTTATTAAAAACTAACAAATCATACAAATTTCATTTTTTTCTATGATTTTATTTTTCATACTTTTCATAATTTTTAATAAATTTCAATCAATAAATAAAAAATAAAAAAGTCTACAAAAAAAAAGTATACTTGTATTTATAAAACAAGTACAAAAAACTAAAAATAATAATAATATGATATCCTTTAATATATACAAGTGAACATATATATTAATTCAAAACATAAAATTACTACTTACGTCATACAACAATCTTTTCAAAATTTAACTATTACTCTTAAAAGTACAAAAATTCCAGCAATGACATTTAAATAGTTATTTTTGTTTGTTAAGCAGAAAAATTTATGTATAAGAAAGAAAATAGGAAGAAAAAGAACAGGTTAAGAAATTAACAAATATGAATCCAGAAAAATAATCTTCTATTCTTCATAATTAAATCTAGATAATCTTGAATCCCAAACTAGATCATTGTCAAACCATTCTAAATTTGATTATTTATAAACATGATCACAAAAATAAAAAATGTACAAGTAAATCATTTTCATTACAAAAATCTTTTAAAAAATATATTATAAGAAAACTTATTGCAGATTGTGATTGGTATTAGAGTTGTAATAGGTTCTGTTGTGACCAGAATTTTTTTTGGAGCCATATGACAGAAAAGAAGGAAACTGGTGAAATTACAAAACTTGAGATGGAAAAGAAAATATTATCTCCATATGACCTGAGTTCAAATGATAATTCAAGAAACGTGATCACCTGAGTGTGATGAGTAATATTTTTAGCTCATGCTTAAAGCTTTTCTGTGAGTTAATAGACTTTTAATTGTGCATAATTGATCAATTTTGGCTATTTTAATCCAAACTTCATTAATTGAATTTTATTAGAAAAATCTCCTTTATTTCATTATTTTGAATATTCTGATATTTGTTTACTATTTCTACAATATCTGTTTCTAAGATCAAATTTGTGAGGAGATTCATATTACTATAGGAAGTTGATTCATAGAGTTTTAATTTGATATATCATTTGTGAATTTTGAACTTCAAACTTAGAAGTTATGCATTTTAAGTTGGTTCTGATTTGCTAATGGAAAATACTTTTGATAAAGAAAGTGAACTTTCCAAAGGCTAAGAGGTCAATTGAGGTTGAGTGTAGTCACTTTCACGACTAAAAGTGATAGTTCCAACAAGGAATCCCTTCTTAGGCTTGCGCATGACCACTTTGCATGGTGAAAGTAATCATTTTGAGGGCCTTCTGGGTGTGTGTGGTCACTCTTGAGACCAAAAGTGAACGTTCTAGAGGCCTTTAAGAGAAATGTTGATGCGCATAATCATTCTTTCCACAAAAACTGATTACACATAGGCTTGTCGAGGAGACTATGCTGTGCGTGGTTACTCTTGGGGCCAAGAGTGAGTGTTCCATAGAAGCTTTGTAAGAGAAGGGGTTGCGCGTAGCGTAACTATTTTTAGGTCCAAAAGTAACTATGCGCAAGCCTACTTGTGGAAATCATGCTGCGTGTGGTTACTCTTGGGGGCCAAGAGTGGTTGTTCTAGAGATTATGTTCTGTAGGAGACCATGCGCGTGATCACTTTTCATACAAAAAGTGATCACGCTAGAAACACAGGAAAAATTATAAATAGCTTCAAACTCAGATTTAAAGTGACTTTTTCTCTTCTTTTTTTTTCTTTTCTAGACTCTTAGACGGATAGGGTGAAAGCTTTGGGAGTGAATTTCAAGGCTCAACTCTAGGATTTTCATCTTTCAATCTTTCTTCTCTTACTTTATTTGATTTTTCCATTATGCTTATCTTTTGTAATCCTGAATTCCACTATTATGGAAGGCTAAATTCCTGAATCCATTCACAGCTCCAAGGATCATGCAAATTTCAATTTGAGTTCTGTTTTACAATAATCAAATTCGATTTTGTTCTTTTCCTTTTAATTTTGGATCTGTTAATCATGATTATGATCTGCATTTCTGTGAGTTGAACATTGAATTAGGTAATTGATTGATAACTTAATTTGATGCATTTTAACGGATTAATTGAATGTTATTTTGATTAAACTTGTAGACTGGTTTGGTTTTACTATTTGATTGAATTGTATAATTACACTGATTGTTATTCAATTTCATATTTGAATCTTAAGCTGCTGTAATAATTCATAGGAGAATTCTACAGTACCTTTTCCTTATTAAGAGAGTACAATACCCTCTCTGTATCAATTAAATTTAATTTTATATTTAAAGGATTTAAAAAAATATATTAATTAATTAATCCTTAAATTTTTTTAATTATTATTGCTAAAAGATCCTTTATTTTTAAGTTTAAAGTTTCACAAAGATCTTCTGACCAGTTCATTTCTTATGATTCCTTTCATTTTATGTACACCGAGTACCCTGTATTATTCATTAACTTTTCATGAGATTTGAAGATTCATAAAGATTCTAATTAGCCCATTTCTTATGCTTTTTCTCATTCCATATACACTAAATACACTGTATCATTCACCAACTTTTCACAAAATTAATTTAAAAACCCTATCTTTACCCTCACCTGCAATTTTGAATCTTCGTTCATTTTGAGGCTCCTTGCATTTTTCCGGAATGATGAACCCTAAATCATATGTTGTAGAATTGTGACTTTTGTTACAAATTGAAGAAATTTCTGTGTCTTGTTTGTGAATCTCTCTTACTCAGGTAATTTGTGAATATGAGATTTCAATGTACCATTTGTATCGTTACTGTATTTCATAAATTAGTTAAATTTCGAATATAATTTTTTCTTGACATTAATGTATCATCACTTTTAGAAAAGAGAACTTTGTTTTCCTTTAAGTTTTTCATAACACCCATACACATGTATATCAATTCCTTTATCTGTTTTTTCCATTTGATTATTAATATGAATTGACCGTCCCTTTTGTGACAACCTTAATTTTTATTCTCAAATTAAATAATAATTTATATCAAAATGGAATAAATAATATAAATTTCATATATAACACGTAATATAAAAATATACGAGTAAATTTAAACTTTTCCATGAATAAGACCATTCACAAAATTTTGCCAATATGATGAGATGGAATAAGATAAAGTGTAATTTAATAATTATAGTATGTAACACCTTAATTTAATTCTAAATAAATAAATTTCACAATAAAATAATAAAAATTCTTCTTTCAAATTGTTCCCAATATATATAGTTTCAATAAAGTATTTTAAAATAAGGACAGATTATAATTTGTATCAAATCATTACTACAAGACTTAATTTAAATACATCTATATTTTTAAAAATAATTTCCTAAGCCCTATAGCAGTTCCATCCATCTCTTTACTGAGCTTGGTGCTAATCATCTTGGTCACCTGAAAAATAAACGTAAGGATGAGTACTCTACACTATCACACATATATACAAGCATAGAGTCTCACCTTCCCCAATCCACATATTTTCTAACATAATTTAAATCATACATCAACAAGTACAAGGTACTAATTCTATCATTTCATTCTCATTCATAAATAGGTGCGCTCACTGCACCATCAAACAATCATCATACAATACCCACGTGCACTTATTACACGCTAGCCACGCTTACTGTGGCATTGTGATCATAGATTCCTGATACCCTAAACCTTAGGGACTTACTCAGTTCACATTATCGATGGTCGTCGGATAACTTCTGTGGTACTGAGCCTCTCAAGCAAAAGCATTAGTTAGAGGCCGAGTCAAGAGGAGAGTGTGTGGTGTAACATCCTGCACTTTGATTTAAATAAAATGAGATTTATTAAAGTATAATTGGAATAGATTTGGATGGAATTTATATTAAAAAAAATTTTAAAATTTTTTTAAAAATGATGATGTCATTAGTGACGTCATGCTAATGTTATCAGTGACAACATGCTGACATCATGTACACATACAGTTCGTGTACAGTACATGTGCACAGTGTTTCTGGCATGAACAGTAAGGTGGTAAACAGTAAATTTTGAAAATTTTCTATAAAAAGGGGGTTTCACACGATATTTTCATTTCTTTACTCCTATTCAAGGTTCTCAAAGGTTCCAAGGCTATATTTCACCATTTTCTCTCATACTAAAGCCTCATAAACTTATATTTCTTTTCAGATCTGTGATTCTACGTCTGTTCTAAAGGATTTCAAGTAAGTTTCTCTAAGTTTGAATTTAGATTTACTGTTCGTTTCTCTTTTCTTTTTTTTTTCTTATAGATGTTCATGATATTCTTAGGAAAAACTCCGTTCTAGATTGTAAAAGCTCTGTTTGAGGCAAATGGGTTCTACTTTATCATTTTGTTATGTTTATTACTTGTATTCTCATAGATCTTGTCATATATGTGATTATATGTGGAATAATTCTTGTTTTATGAAAAATAATCGATGAAAAATGAGAATAATTAGTTGTTTATGTGATTTTATGATGAATAGATGGTAAAAATGTGTTATTATGTTCAAATAGAGTATGATAAGGTATATTGACGATGATTGATATGATTTTGTGATATGAAATATACAAAGAGATGGATGCTTCATGTTTGAATATATTGTAGTTCATATAAAAATGATGTGTATTGTGAATATGCCATGGTTTGATGTATATGATGAAAATTATGTGAAAATATAATGAAAAATATGTGTGAACATGAGAAATGACATATGTGAACATGTGAATATACTCAAAAGAGTATAAGATAGAAAATGACATAATGTAAATAGTTACAGAGATACACTAGGGGAGTGAAAGATAGAGACAATATGTGATATCTTGAGGAAATGTAGGGTGGTGAGTGACATTCGGGGTTGTGCACGGAATATTGTATATGACTGCACCACATGGTCGCACACTCGTTTCCTGACTTGACTCTTGACCATTACCTTTGCTAAGGGGCTGTCTATTGCATGCGTTGTATCCGTATTGAATTGGGCCACATGGATGTGTAAGACCTTGGGATAGAGGCTTCGGATAACTGTGACCACAGAGCGTGGTAAGCGCTGATAAAAGAAAAAAAGAAATTATGAATTTATGGAATATAATATGTGTTTATATGTTGAGATAAGAACTTGCTTTATGTGACAATGTGATATGTAATACCATGATGTTTTCTTTAATTGTGATAAGATGTGTTTTATGATGAATATGTGTTATGTATGAGTGGAAGCGTAGAGACTCACCCTGACACAACATTTTTAGGAAACCAGGACGAGTAGTACCATGCTCACAGTGCATGGATGGATGAGAACTGCTATAGGATTTAGTTATTTTGAGTTATGTAATTGACATTTTCAGTTCTATAGCATTCTTTTGGAACAGTTGTATTTCTTTTTGTTGCAGATGAAAATTTTAGAATCTTTGTTTTCTAAAAGCACTTATAAATTAATGAAAGTTTACTCTATGAACCTTATATCATTTCATTGTTCTTTCTCATTAGAGATTTATTTTTGAAAGAAATTTACTTTACCATTTAATTTTTTATAAAAATTTATCATTATTAAGAAAAGAAATATAAGGTGGTACATGTGACCTATGGTGCACCTACGCTCACTATTGGTGTCACTATCACCCTCTCTTCCCCAAGGTATTTCTACCACCCCTATCTTCCACACCAAAGTGTATCGCTCAACCATTCATAGTTTTCTAACATTTCAAACACAATCACACTCAGCATGCCATTCACATATATTCTCACCCATTTCATAATATCCAATATCAATCAATGACATGTTTAAGCATTTTAACTATATTGCCAATTGATAAGTCTGTAATTAGGCCCTCTTTTACAGTCCATATATTCATATTTGACCTTTATTTTATTTGAGTTTTACATTAATTTATATATTAATTGTGCAGTTTGGTATAAAGAGGTCGCAAGTGGATTTTGGGTGCATTCTAGGCCCAAATTGATGGAAGATTAGAGTTTCGCAACAATCAGCACGCCCAGACCCATTCAATAAGCACGAGGTGCTTTAAGCTCATGCATGGTCGTGCTTAAGACCTTGCACGACTATGCTCATCTGTGAGAAGCCCAATTATGAAGTGTTTTTAGGATTTTCAAACCCTATTAAAAGGGAGATCTCAGGCATCGTAAAAGGACCGTTTTTACATCTTGGCTTTGGCTTTAGAATACATCTGATCTTGTCTCTCTTTCACGAGATCCTTGGCACATGCTTGGCGAGATTTGGAGCTTCAAGCGATCGTACTTGAAGACCGAGAACACATATCATACTCTAGTTTGCTATTTCTTTTGATCATGGCTTTATTTATGATTGTTTTAGTTTTTTACTTTAGCATGAGTAACTAAGTCCATAGCTAGGGCTATGGAAGCTATTGTTCATGAATTTATGGAATTTTGATGTTTGAATCTAAATTTGATTTCCGTTTGTGATTAGATTTTATCCTATTGCGCTTCTTTCTTAATCCTAATTAATTATATCATTAGGTGACCGTACCTCGGTTAATTAATAGATCTATAGGGTAAAACAAAACAAAGGATTAGGTGGACCAAACCAATCTTTCTCTTCTAATCGTTATTAAATTAACAAATTCGTAGGCTCCTAAAACTTTCTTAAATTAATGTCTTGCATGACTATTGGGGATGTTAATTTAAAGAAAAGAATATTAATATTGCATGACCATTGGGTATTAATAGTATTCATATGAATAATTGGTAATAACAAAGAAATTGAATTTAGAGTTAAATAGAAAAATAACATAAAGGATTGAATGAGAAAACTCATATGCCCTAGGTTCCTCTCCGATAAGCTTAACCAAGACGTGCATTTGTATTCCTTGCTCTTAGTTCTTAGTTTTATAATTGATTTTATAATTTCTTATTTTTAATTAATCTCGTATCTTTGAAGCTTAAACAATTGAATTAAGAAATTCTTAGTAATTAGAAAACAATCCTTATAGGACGATATTTCGGGAACTTAATTTAAGAACCCTGTATTACTTCTCGATGGGTACACTTGCCATCTGCACACCAATCACATCGTGATATTCAATTTCACACATGGCATATATGCCCACATTCAATCACATTACACTTAAACATCAAATCTTCATCAAAACTCCATCATAATCAAACTACTACATCACACATACTATGATCAATATCATTCACATTGCATTCTACATAAAGTTTCCATCTCAAGTCAATCATAATCAATCCATTCTCATCAAATAGACCTATTTCTATGCTTTACCCTAATTACCTTGCAATGCATAACACAATAATCAATTTCTAAGTACAATGAGATAAGGTAGAGTCCTCTCTTACCTCAAAATGAAGATCCACAACACAAATCAGCGCTAGATAGCTCCCCACATAGATTTTTGTCCTAAACACATGGAAAACTCTATTAAAAACTAAGAAAATGAAAGAAAGGGAAGAAAATTGAAACCTTAACCCATAAAACTTACCTCCAAGCATCGCAAACATAATTTCAACCTTCAATCTAGCTCCGAAACAGCTTTGGAGGAACTTTAATCGGTGAAATGGAGTTTTGAGGTCAAGATAATCGCAGAAGAAGGAAAGGAGAGTGTGAAAAATACATTTTCTTGAACCTTAACCCCTTAAATACCCTTCTGGTTGCGATATTCTCACTACAGTGAGACATCGAACCTTGCTGTAGTGACACCCTCTCTCATTATAGTGAAAATATCAGAGGAAATTATATTCTAGTTTCTGCAAAATCTCACTACAGCGAGACCCTCTGACTACAGCGAGACTGCACCTAGAAATGCACCCTTTTCTATCGCCTTCTCGCTACAGTGAGAACGTAACAGAATCACCAACTCGCCCAGGACCTTCTTGCTACAGCGAGAATGTCCCTGTAGCACACACTTACCTATTCTCTCAATCACTCTAATTCAACTACCAGTCAAACATTTTCAATCAATTCACATATATTCCTACACACGTATTCGCATTATAACACAGTCAAATGTATATATCTACATCATCATATATCTCAAACATACAAACATATAACAATCCATGTACACTTACATTAATAAATCAAAATATTATTGTTACAAAATCTGGAGCATTACATAGTATACCAAAACAATTAAGGAAATATAGATACTAAACTTTCATTTATATGTAATGAGTATAATAATTTACAAACTGTTAATCAAAAGATGTAGGATTTAGAATAATAATTACATAACCAAAATAAACTAAGTCCTAGAGTAGTCATGATACATATCCAAAATATTGAGGACCTGGCGCTAGTTGTCACCATGCTATCCCTTTATTTTTGTTAGATCTTCGGAATCTAAATCCTCATCTTCTCCAAGATAGAGATCACCAGAATCAACCGCGACCTCAACATCTGTGACTAGCTCAAAGGTTACTCGAGTCTTTCTTCTGAGATGATCATGGTCAACGTAAGTACACAGGTACCTCATAGCAGTTGGAGTCCTAATAGTTTCTCAATAAATATATATACAGAGAATATGATGGATCCTATTATTTGAAGGAAAGTCTAAAGGAATACTATAATATAAGTCCATATCAAAAGTATAAATGTGTCTAGGTACATTGTCACAATTTACATGACTATCTATTAATCTAACTTGCTCTTAGGGTGTTGTCATCCTTGTTCCCTAAAAAGTTTAGTATGGATGAGTGTCTACCTTATCATTAAACATAACTTCATTTTAAAGACCAACATCACAGCATAATCATAGTTATGGAATAAAAGGAAACATAATAATTTCAACCACAAAATAGCATAACAACAATTATCACATAGTCACAATGCATGAATTCATCATAAATCATTAAATTTCTTTCTTTCAAATACGCACTCCTAGTGCACTGTAATCACTGAAATACGATGTCTCCAGCACTTCTTGAGGTCTTACTCAACTAGGTAAATAGCAATCGGTTAGTCCATGTACACAAATACAACATATACAATAATGGGTTCCTTAGCAAAGGTATAGTCAGGAGTTTAGTAAGAAAATGAGTGTGAGGTCATGTGACGTATTCACTCTTGAAAAAAGTGTGTACACATACATGAATGTTGCTCACCACCCTACATTTTTCCCAGATTTTCCATCGTCTCTGGACTCTATACTTCAGTATATCTTTGTAACTATTTACACTAGTCCCAATCAACACTTTATACTCACACCATATTCCTTTTTCATGCTACTTTCATTATCTAGTAAAAGATCATGCTTAGTAAAGCATTTTCGGACTAAATTCACATCACTTATAACATCACAATATAGTTTCAGTCATTAAGTCATTTGTACCAGTATCATTGACCTTTCATCACAATCACATAATTTTCAACTATCAGATAATATTTACTCATCATCCTTTTTAGCTAAATTCTCATATACACATATTGATATAATACATCATAATTGCTCAAACCAATTAATCAAACACGTATATCATCCACTTTCCTTGACAAATTCCATTATCCAAAAATATATCCCTATACAATAATTATGTAATAATACCTCCACGAGAACAAAATATATTTGAAATTGTAATAACCCGATGTGTGTGATGGGGTCTTATGTTGTTTTATGTATGGTATGAAATTGTTTCTATTTGATATAATTGTTGAAATGTTGTAGTATAATGTGCTAAGACTAGTTAATAAGTGCTATGAAATAATGTGTTGGAATGCTTAATATATGGTCGTGTTGCATTTGTATGAAGTATCGTTAGACTAGGGCCGAGTCATATATTTAGAGGGGCGTAGGCATGTATTAATTAGAAAACATACTGACCTAAGGGCGTAGGCATGTAACGAATTGGAAACATATCAAGCTGAGTTGTGCTTTGTCTGGATTCAGGTACTGAAATGGGTCATTCCTAAACCAAAAAATTGTAAGTTCCTTTTGGATTATTTGAATTATACCAGGGCCGAGTCATATATTTAGAAGGCGTAGGCATGTATCAATTAGAAAACATGTTGAGCTGAAGGCATAGGCATGTAAAGATTAAAAAATATGCCGAGTTGAGGGTGTAGGCATGTAACGAATTGGAAACATGTTGAGCTGAGTTATGCTTTTTCTGGATTTAGGTACTGGAATGGGTCGCTCCCGGACCGAAAAACTGTAGGTTCCTTCTAGATTATTTGAACGGTAAAACTGGTTGGAACTGAGCTGTTGCATTTGCATTAGATGAGCTAGGAATAGGCTGAACATGTTGCATCAATTAGGTAAGATTGTTGTGTTATTTGTTGAGAATTATGAAAGCTATATAGATATTTCTGATATATTTTCATACTCCAAGATTATGACAGTTGATTGTATAAGCTCACTCTTGCATTTTGTCTATATTGGGGTGTGTGTGTTGCAATGACTGTACGGTGGTACGTGAGCAGATGTGATAGGCAATGCATCTACTTCTCATGCTGGAAGGTCTAAATGAGGGATATTTAGAGTCAACATACCATTTAGAAAAATTGTAGCTTTATCTATTTTGTCAGTCTAGGTCGTAGCGGTAGGTCTAGACTATTTAGCTACAATTTATAAAGGAATGTAATTGTCGTTGTAACTTTGTATTTATAATGCTTTATGTATACTAACAGTTGTAAATACATGTACTTTTATAAATTTTTGGGTTGTATAAAAATGTCATTGGGGCTCTATTATTCTGTTGAGAAGTTGAAGTTTAATTTTCCAAAACTATATCTTTAGATATATAAATCTATACAGGGAACAGTGACGTATAATGTCATTAATTCTTATAAGTATAATAAGCCATTAGTTATTTTTTGTGGGTATAATCATCACGGAGAATCTGTAATATTTGGTTATGCATTGGTTGCTGATGAGCATAAACATACAAGTGGGTTTTAGAAGCTTTTGTTGAAGCTATGTCTGACAAGCATGGTTACTCATGGTGATGGTGCGATGAGAGAGGCTATTAAGGATGTAATTTCAAATACATCACACTGACTATGTTCATGGCATCTCCACCAGAATGCAATTGAGAATGTAAAAATTCTAAATTTGTTGAAGATTTTAAGTTTCTAATTTATGTAAACCTTTCTCCAAAAGACTTTGAATTAGAATGGAACAAGATTATTGACAAATATAATCTTTTTGACAACCAATGGGTGAATAAAGTATATAGAATGAAAACAAGGTGGGCAAATGCTTTCATGCAAGATAAATTCTTTGTTGGGATCATAACTATATCATTATGTGAAGATATTAAGTCATTCATCAATAGATACATACAATAAAAAAAAGAGCTTAGTAAATTTTTTGCATAATTTTGAGAGGGTTATCAAAGAATATAGACATAATGAATTGATTTCTGATTATAAGTCCATTTAATTTGGAACCTATAATGACTACTTGTCTATACAAAATTGAAATTGAAGCTTGTAAAATTTTCACAGTGAAAAAATTTAAGGTAGTGAAAAATGAGATAGAAAGTGTTGCTGCTCTAAATGTATTTGAACGTTCAAAGCATGACAATTATGTAAGATTAAAGATGAATAAATTTTGCATTTCAAAGACTGGGTATCTTGTTGTGTACGACAAGTTTGAGAATAAATTTCAATGTGATTGTTGGCTTTTTGAAAGTGGTGGTATCCCGTGTTCTCATAATTTTTGTGCTATGAAGTACGAGCACGTGGATAAAATACCAATTTGTAAACGATGGACAAAAGTAGCAAAGATTGGTCACATTTTGTCACTTTCGGAGGAACAAGTTGATTGATGTTGCAAAAAGCTGCATTGGCTATTGCTTGTGACAAGCTTTGCAATCTTGTTGTAGAACAATCAAATGATATTTTAGAGATTATTGAAGAGATTAAGAAGCTTACTTTTAAAATAGAGAAGTAATGTAATCCTAAATATAAACAAAACATCTCTTCAATTGTTATTGGTAACCTAATTGTTGTTAAGACTAAAGGTGCTCCACGTAAGACAAAATACGGTAAAAGTAGACATTGTTCTCATTTTAAACAATTTCTGACTCATCCTTTTGTTTGTAGATCAATCCCAACTTCTATCCATTTTAATTTGTTTAGTTCATAATTTAGATGCATTGGTGCATATATGCTACTTGGTTTATATAAAACCACAAATTTCGTATTCTTTCATAAAATCAATTCCAAAACAATTGTAATTTAATCTGTCCAACAAATTCAATGAGAGAAAATACAAAAGGTAATTATACAAAGATTTCAAGGAACTTGTGCATTGTGTACATCCAGATATAATTAAAGCATTGTTATTGCTTTATGCTTAGTATTCTTCTGTTTCTTTCTTCAAACTAATTATTTTGTGATGCTAAATTTAAGTCCATGTAAATTATGCAGGCATGATCATTTTAAAAATGCGAAAGCTTCTTGTTATTTTGAATTGAACTCCCTAAGCAAGACTGCAGCTGCAGTAAAGGTGAAGTATGAGCTTCTAGACAATGAAACTATAGGCGTCACTGTTGTTGTTTAGCATGCATTATTTCGTTGTATATGATTCTCATACACTATACAAGTGTTAATAAGATTGATATTATGCTAATGGAAAGCTACACTGTGTATTCTCAACAAAAGAAGTATTATTGTGGATGATGATGATGATAATGCTACTTCAGCATTGCATAAAAGGGGTATTGTCCCAACTGATGATGGCTTCAACTGTTTTTGGTTCAAGGAAATAAATCAATTTTTTTTAATAAAAGAAGAAATTTCATTAGAGCAATGAAAGTATTACTGTTGAGCATAAGAGATATCCTATATTGAGGAGGCCTTAATGTATGACAATACTAATTTTTGGTTATTAGTTGAATAGTTGTTCTGGACTTTCTTTTGATATGATGAGTTATTTGATGACATAGAGAGAAATATAGAGAGAGTAGAGGTGTAAGGTAGGTGGTGTGGCAAAAAATAAGAGTTGAGAGATTTATAGTTGTGTAAGAGTTATAAATTGGCCAAAAGGAAAAATATAGTGGTTATGGTTTTCAAATTGTGAATTTTTAAAAATAAATAATATTTTTAGGCTTTGCATGACAATTTTGAGAACCTAAGAAATCATTTAGTTTTTGTTTTTGCATTATGTATTTATTCTCCACTTGTTATGGGGAAATCCTGAAGAAAATAATAGCATCTGTATTTGCTAGAAACTTTTGCACCTATTATTCTTTCTTTTGTGATGTTGTCAGCATAGAAGAACAACTTTGTGTAAGGTCATATGCTTGTTTTATTATCTCCACCTGATTATAACACATAGTTTTTAGTTCTAAAATATACAATGTGCATTTGTGTTTTGTGTTCTGAAATATACAATGTGTCATTACTTCAAAATTCAGAGGTAGCACAAAAGTGCTTGAGAATTATATGACTTTAATTGATTCATTTGTATGGCATTATTTGTTTGAAACAAAATAGCGAAGTTGCCTTTATCTTATGAATATTGTTTACTTGAACAGGGAGAGTTGGGCAGGATCTTGCATATGAAATTCTCTTCTTTTTCCTTGTATTGATCAAAATTCTTATCACCATTCAACAATGATCTCTACAGCAACAACTAACAATAACAACAAAAATAATGAGTCAGACAAACTAGTTGACTCTGCATGCATTTCAATTAATGATGGCACAATAGCCTATATAGTACCCTTGAAAGAAGAGAAAGACATATGCACCAACATATTTGTTGTCCTAGCTGAAGATATTTGGTTAATCATCAATTCTTAGTGACTTCACCAATAAAATGGGCAAGTTGTAGATCCAAGTAAATCACTATAAGAACCTTTTATTGCAAAGTAAAGTGGTAAACAGGTTGGGAAGTTCTTAACAACAGCGTATAGTATGTTGGATCAACCTTTCTAAAGGCAATTGATGAAATTGCAATTGCAACATCAATTTCAGTAACTACATCTGAACCAAGATTATTAGGAGACCCAATACACAATTCTAATAGTGTTCATTTCTTTTGGCCTCTCCCTACATTTTTGGTCCACATTTGGGTCTCCAATCTCAAGATAGAGCCTACCAAGTGTGGCTGCGGCACACTTGAGAGGGTAGTCTGTGGGCCAACAAATTGCATCTCTTTCTTATTTGATTTGAGGTCCCATTTTCTTGTCATATTCAAGTGTGCCCCATGATAACATTGTGGTAGTGAATGCCATTAGAAAATTGAATTTCACATTGTCTCCTACATCATAGTATCCTTTACTTAAATCTACCTATCAAACAGAGCTTGGATATGTAAGGCAATTCCATGTTTAATTAATCAATTTTATGTAATATAACTATTTTCAATAAAGACTTTTCAAATAAATTGTTAGTAATAATAGTTATTAACCATTTTCTAAGTACACCTTTGATAAGACAATGTTAACTATGCAACTCACTTGCACCAAATATTGTGATAATCATTATTAAATGAACTAATAAATAACTCACATATTCATACATAGATTACATTTTTCAATCAAACGTACTTTTACAAGAAAACTTCAATTTAAAACAACAAACGAACTTTTGTGCAAGAAGATAAAACTTAAGACACAAACCAAAAAGGAGAAAATAACTTAAGAAAACTAGCATCAAAGCATAGTAATAAAAAAAGTTATAACCCACGAGGAGATACCCTACATTGAAACACAAATTAGAATTTTATAATTGAAACTTTTAAGCAATAACAAATTTAGCAAGATATATAAGATTGAGATGCACAAATATTTTGTTGAATTAAAACAAGCAAATAGAACAAAACAAGAGTAAGATAATAATAATAATAATAATAATAATAATAATAATAATAATAATAAAAAGATTATTACATTGGCTAGGTGACCATAAAATGACGAGAATTTAATCTCCATGTGATTTGTTGGTCAGTAGAAAGTGTAACACCTTAATTTAATTTTTCAAATAAATAAATTTTTCAAAATTGGAAATAATAAAAATTTTCATTCAAACGGTTCCCAATACATAGTTTAATAAAGTGTTTCAAAATAAGGATGGATTACAATTTATATCAAATCATTGCTACAAGACTAGTTCAATTACATCATAGTTTTCAAAAAAATAACTTTCTAAGTCCTATAGTAGTTTCATCCATCTATTCACTGAGTCTAGTGTTGATCGTTTTAGTCACCTGAAAAATAAATGTAAGGGTGAGTACTCTACACTATCGCATACATATACACAAGCATAGAGTCTTACCTTGCTCATTCCACACATTTCTAACATAATTTAAATCATACATCAACAAGTATAAGGTACTAATTCCATCATTCCATTCTCACTCATAAACAAGTGCGCTTACTACACCATTAAACAATCATCACACAACACCTATGTGCGCTCAATGCACGCTAGCCACGCTCACTGTGGCATTGTGATCGCAGATTCCTGATGCCCTCAACCTCAGGAACTTACTCAGTTTCACACCATGGATACAACGTGTTCGGTACTGAGCCTCCCAAGCAAAGGTGTTAGTCAGAGGCCGAGTTAGGAGGAGAGTATGTGGCCTGTGGTGCACTCATGCTCACTGTTGGTGTCACCACCACCCTCTCTTTCCCAAGGTATTTCTACCGCCCCCATCTTCCACACCTCCAGTGTATTGCTGAATCATTCATAGTTTCCAATCATTCTAAACATCATCACAATCATATCCAACACGCCTTCCACACATATATTTCATTTACTTCATATTATTCATTCTCAATCGAAGGCACATACACCTATATTCCACCACATAGTATTTAATCACACAATCTTTATCACAATCTTTCTATAATCATTCATTTCATCCCACGCAATATCAATCACACCTAACAACTACCATATCATGTGTAACACCTTAATTTTAATTTCAATTTAATAAGAATTTTGCAAATTCAAATATCCAATTTTCATAAAATACTTCAAAATAAGGGAAGGATTACAAATTAATATCAAACGACTACTACAGGACTAGTTTAATTACAATATTTTCAAAATAAATTCTATGTCCTATAATAATCCACTGTCCCTTCACTGGGTCCGGTGCTGATCGTCTTGATTACTTGAAAAATGAATATAAGGGTGAGTACTCTAAACTACCTAAAACACACATTCAACATAGAGTCTCACCTCTAGAACATTCCCAATACATTCAACATACACAATCATAGGCAGCAATTCACATCCATAAGTACAATACATAAATCCATGCATATGCATACCAGCCACACTCACTATAGTACTGTGATCACAGATTTACACCATGAATGGTCATCGGTTACCCCCGTCTCCTGGATATCACGTGGGCAGTCACGGGTCGCTCAGCAAAGATAGTAGTCAGAGGTCTAGTCAGGAAGAGAGTGTATGGCTCGTGGTGCACCCGTTCCGCAGTCGGTGTCACCACCACTCCCTCTTCCCCTAGGTATTTCTACTGTCCTCATCTCCCACATCCCCAGTGTATCGCTGAACTATTCACAACACATTATAACAGCGCTAACACGCCCATTCACACATATTTCATTCACGCATGCATTGATCATGCTTACACACGGCACATAGCCCATATGGCACTCAAATACACGGCACTAGGCCCACATTCATTTCACATTACACGGCATATAGCCCACATCTATTCACAATATCATCAATTCACCAATCAATGACATTCCATCACACACAATCACCCTCATGAGGTCTAATTATTCTACCACACATCACATTGCATATCAATTTCCATTAAAAACATAATTTCTATCTTCTATCTCAGCCACATTGCATTAATCATCAAAACACACAAGAATTACAATACATTGAGATAGGGTAAAGTCCTCCCTTACCTCGGATTGACGTCTCACACGCTAAATCTACCAAGAAGTGCTTCCCCTCACGGATTTCATCCTAAATACATGGAGAAACTCCATGAGAACCCAGGGGAAACACGAAAACAAAGAAAGGGGATGAAAAACTGAAACCCTAACCATTAAAACTTACCTCCAAGCGTTCCCCACACGAATTTAACCTTTAATCAAGCTCCCAAACGGCTTTGGAGGAAATTTAATCAGTGAAAAGGGCTTTGGGCATGAGAGGGTCGAAGGGAGAGGGAGAAATAGCTCTCCCCGAACCTTACCCCCTTTAAATCCTTTTCTGGTCGCGACACTCTAGTTACAGCGAAAAAAACTAGAGAAAACTACACTCTGGTTTCTGCAGAATCTCGCTACAGTGAGGCCCTCTCGCTACAGCGAGACTGCACCCAGAAATGCACCACAAACTGTCGCTCTGTTGCTACAACGAGACGTCTCTCGCTACAGCGAGAACAGCCCAGTATCATGTCCTACATTTAGGCACTTAGCCCATTTCATCCCTATCCAGTCATGCATACACATACATACTCACAACATATATCTAAAAAAAGTACACACATAAATATACATTTAGATTTCTATACTTATCAATAATTAATATTACAAAATTCGAGGCGTTACATCATGTTTCATAGAAAATTTTCATCAAACACACATTTTTCTTACATTCTATCTAAACCACATTCCACTATCTAACAACATAAACAAAATCTAAACTCAAAGGACATGGTAGAGTCTCTCTTTACCTTGGATTGAAAACCCACAATGCAAATCAACAGTAGAATAGTTCCTCACACAAAATTTTGTCCTAAATGCATGGAAAATCTCTATGAGAAACTAAGAAAATGAAGGAAGGGAGGAAAGACCAAAACCTTAGTTCATAAAACCCACCTCCAAACATCCTAAACACAACCTCAACCTTCAATCCTGTTCACAAACGGCTTTAAAGGCAGTTTAATCGATGAAATAGGACTGAGAATCAAGAGAATTGAAAGAAAGATGAAGAGAGAAGAGTGGGAACGCGTTTTTCAAACCCTAAACCCCTTAAATATCTCTCTGGTCACCATATTCTCGCTACAGCGAGAACCTCGCTGCAGCGATACCCTCTCTTGTTACAGCAAAAATATTAGAGAAAACTACACTCCCTCTGTCTATAAGAACAATGCATTCTGAGGTGCGAAGTGGGAGAGAAAGGATTTCATAATTGGGGTTTTGATGAATAAGACAACCTTTTATTTCACTTTTCATATTGAAAAAGTAATAAGAATGAAAGGTGTTAAGTTTTTTATCATCTTGGCCCCAAGCTATTTTTCCGCAGGACCTCCTTTACAATATCATCACTGCAGTAGAGTTTAACCACCAAGTTCAAGATGGATTGGTTTGGTTCCTCTACGCCTAGGACACTAAAATATCGAACCATGAACGAAGAAAGGCATGAGATAAAAGCAAGCATATTGGCTATTCATTGTGAGGCCCTAATTCTCGACTGGAAGGGACACCAAAGGCCTCTGCCCTTCCATCCCTTGGATAGATAGAGAGGGGGGCAGAGCTTTTGGTTCTTTCAAGTTGTCAAACGACTTTGAAGGTAGTTTAATCGGTTAAATAGGGTTGAGAATCGAGAGAATCAAAAGAGAGATGAAGTGAGAAGAGTGGGAATGTGTTTATTGAACCCTAAACCCCCCAAATATCTCTTTAGTCACGATATTCTTACTACAGTGAGAACTTTGCTGCAGCGACACCCTCTCTTACTACAGCAAAAGTATTAGAGAAAACTGCACTCTAGTTTATGCAGAATCTGCTACAGCGAGGACCTCTTGCTATAGCGAGATTGTATAAAAAAATGCACCCTCCTCTGTTGCCCTCTACGCCCAAGGCTTTCTCGCTATAGCGAGAATTACCCTATATCACGTGTTTCTAACCTATTTCTTAATCAATTTCAAACACACCCAACCATCAATCCACAGTCAATATTCACAATTATGCTTATGTATCGATCTACATATATTCATATTCATATACTCATACATTCACATCATCATACTCATCAAATACTCATTCAAATGGAAATTCACAATTTATATTAATTATCAAAACAATATTACAAAATTTGAGGCATTACAAAAAGCCTTCCTGACCTTGAAAATACAACAATGATTTAGCCAATAAATTTCTATAATTTGAGTTGCATTAGACATTTCCTAACAACAACAATGTAAGCATGAACAAGAAAGGAAAAACATGTTCTCATACTCATTACTTTGGAGAAGCTCCAAAACATTTTTCTTTGGACTTTCTTTACTACTATTTGCTTAAAGCAATTGAGTTCTATACTACCCTCTTTATAATAAGTAAAGTAGAGTCAATCACTTGGCATAAATTAAGGCTTTTTAAGTACCCAAAAAAAAAAAAGATAGGGACCTGCACATACTATATATACTTCCTTAACCATTTAAGTAGGAATCTGTAAATGTTAAAACGTCCCTACATGGAGATTTTTAAATAAAAAATAAATCGTAAGCATTATTCCAACATTTATCATGGCAGTTTAAATCATTTTTCAAACCATCTCTGTTATGCATTGTCACTCAAAGAGTTTAGAATGAACCTAAGAAAACAAATAAAAAGATGAAATGCAAAGAGGAAAAGAAATTCATTTGAAAATAAAACATACAAGGAAAAGATGGTATATTTTACTTCTAACTATATTCCATCTGCCCCTATTAAAATATCACCATTATAGTCCTCTCCAATTTCAACACATAATGCATATAGAAAGAATGAAGCATGAGATAGGGTTGAATGCGGTGGTGAAAATAGAAATAATCCTTGAATCACTCATATTGTTCCTCCTTCAAAAACTTCTCATCCTTAAAACTATGAAAAATGTTGAAGCTTTGATTAATAATTACTTGTTTCAAAGATTAAGGTTTGTGGAAACCATTGAAGGCATTGTCCTATTCTCCATTTTTAGTTTTTGACTCTTTAAAGTTCAAATCCAAACTCCAGCAACAACAAAATTAAGTTATATTTCAACATCTTTAGAGAATTTAACTAGAAAATCAATGATTAAGAAAAAAAAACTTATTCAAAAGCTTAAGCTGAAGGGAAGAACATAACCGTAACGATAAGTTCTTTGTTATTTCTTTATGGACGTTTTTGTAATAAGAAAATTATTAAAGGATTTTTTTACAATAAAAAAGAAATATAATAAATATAAGCTATAAATTAATTAAACCAATAAAATTAAGCCATATAAGAGGGGCATTTGATACCCCTTCAAATGTGAGAGCACTAGAGCAAGCACCTAATTCATATTGCATGTTTTTGAGGATCTGTGGATAGATTTTTCATTCTTAGTTAGACATTTCTACATTTCCTTGATTTGATAAAGAAATTATCAAATAATAACTTGTATAATTTGTATTTTAATGAACAAAACTATAGTGAAAAGAAAATTGAATTGTGTTTCTATGAATCGACCTAGGTTGCACTCTATATTGCAAAATTTAGGAAAATTTAGTTATTTTTTATATCGATTCGGCATCACTATCAATACACATAACCAAATGTAAACTTTCTTATATCTATATAACTAGAAAAGTCTTAATCTATATATCCAACCACCTCAAGATGATTAGATCTTCGATAAGTAAGCATATGATTCTTTGTCTCTTACAAGTATCTTAAGACTTTTTTTGTAGCTTCCCATGAATGATTAATTACAAATATCTATAATTCATATTTACTATAAAGGACTAGAAATCCCTTGCTTACGTATCATTGGAAAGTGCATTAACATAAATACGACAGTAAGAAGAGGCAATACAAAAGTATGCAAACTATAAAAACGAGTCAAGGTGGATTGTCCCACACTAGAACTTCCGCGTAATAACTCTACCAAAGAGGATCCTATTATAGGAATAGCTTTGGCCACACCTGTTACAATTTTGACTACCTAATA
Source organism: Abrus precatorius (assembly GCF_003935025.1). Lineage (NCBI taxonomy): Eukaryota > Viridiplantae > Streptophyta > Magnoliopsida > Fabales > Fabaceae > Abrus > Abrus precatorius. The sequence continues at coordinate 9,269,239 of NW_020874439.1, read as the reverse complement.
ACCAATTTGATTCCAAGGTAAGGAATAACCAGTTACACCAAGCATACCAATGGAAAAACTAAAATATGACCTTGTACATGTTTGAGAATACATCAAACTCTCAAGAATAGATGCACAAGGAATATTTTTTATTTGTTTTTATTCCAAATTATTCTTTGGACATTTATTAAGACTAAATTTGTTTCCTTCCTATATTGGAATAAGAGATGCTGAACATTTATCCATTTTAGGACTCTTTAAAACTTTATTGATATATGCTTTTTGAGACGCGTCTTACAATCTTTATGATTTATCATGAAATATTTCTATTCCTATCACATAACTCACCTCACCTATATCTTTCATTTCAAAGTTGTTAGAGAGAGACTTCTTAGTCTCATTTAATAAACCAAGATCATTAGTTGCAATCAATATGTCATTAACATACAGAATCAGAAATATAAACTCACTCTCACTAACTTTAGATATATATATACAACAGTCGACAATGTTTTCTTGAAATCCAAAGGACAAAATAGTATCATTAAAATTGAAATACCATTATTGAGAAGCTTGTTTAAGTCCATATATTGATTTCTTAAGTTTGCACACTATGTGTTCCTTTCCATCTTCAATGAACCCTATTGGTTGGTTCATATAAACATCTTAATTCTCATTTAGAAAGGCGGTTTTTAATATCCATTTGATGTAACTCAAGATCATAATGAGTTACTAGTGTCATGATGATTCTAAAAGAATCTTTCTTAAAAACTGGTGAAATATTCTTATAGCCGATGCTATCATTTTAAGTAAAACCTTTAACAACAATTTAAGCCTTGTAAATTTCAATATTACCCATTTACATCCAACTCTCTTACATCCTTTAGGCAATTACACAAGGTCCCACACACCATTCTATGCCATAAATTTAACCTCATCTTTTTTGTTTGGCATCTAACCGATTATCAGAATTATCACCATTAATGGTTTCTAAATGAAACTTAAGTATTATCAATGCCTAAGTTATTTTCTAATTCTTGTAGGTAGACCGCATAGTCATTGGACATAGAAATTTTTTATTTCTTTTTGGGATCTTCTTAATACTTTTTTTTTGTGGTTTCTGCTAAAGGTTCATTGGTAAACTCAGGATCATTAATTTGATGTTCTTCTTGATTGTTGTGTGGTTCAACAACATGAGGAACAAGAAATGTTGAAGTAGAAGTACTAGTTAAAGGAATTCATACTATAACTTTCTTAATGTCTGCATTTCAAGAAGCTTTACTCCCACTAGTTTCACCATTCTCAATGAATCGAACATTTCTGATTTCAACAATTCTTGTACTGTAGTAAGACAATAAAACATATATACCTTTTTTATTTTTCTAAATAACCAATGAAATATTCATTGATTGCTCTTGCATCTAGTTTTTTTTTTCTTGCTGATTGTATATTCTAATTTTTGCCTAACAATCCCTAACATGTAAGTGTCTTAAACTAGGTTTTCTACATGTTTCACAACTCAAAAATTTTGTTTGATTTGCCTTACTAGGAATCTTGTTTAACAAATATATGGCATTTTTTTAAGCATACATCCACATTGATACGAGTAAAGTTGAATTATTTAACATGCTCATGATCGTATCCATTAAGGTTCAATTATGCCTTTTTGACACACCATTTTGTTGTGGTATACCTGACATTGTGTATTGAGCACAAATACCATATTTCTCAAGGAACTTAGTAAATGGACTAAGGTGTTGTCCACTTCCATTATATTTTCCATAATACTCTCCACCTCTATTTAACCTAACAATTTTTACCTTTTTGTCTAATTGTCTTTCTACTTCATTTATATAAATTCCAAGGCATTCATTGCTTGAGATGTCTCATGTAGTAATTAGACATAGCCATAATGTGAAAAATCATCAATAAAAGTGATAAAATACTTTTTCTTTATTAAAAGAATTAACATCCAAAGGCCCCATATATATGGTGTTTAATTTCAAGAAGCTAAGTGCTTTTTATGCCTCCTTTCTTTGTGTGTTTTGTTTGTTTGCCTTTAATACAATCCACACATTCAAATTAGTGAATTTAAATTTGAAAGAATTTCATTCTTTACTAATCTTTACATCTTTTCTTTGAAAATGTTCTCCAAACACTTATACCATAAGTAAGCAGAACTCTCAATTACTAAATTACGTTTAGTGCCAACATTATGATGCAACGTCATAAAAGTTTAAGCATATATAAATCATCACAAAGTGTATTAGATTCATTCATACAAGTATGTTTATACAAACTAAAGCAACTATTCCTAGAAATACTACTTATATAAAAGGTTTCAAACAAGTCTAAATGAAATTCAATGTCAAGGATTTAGCGATAAGTCCCAATAGCTTCCCTTGGAACCTTTACTTTTTCCCCATGAAAATAAACTTCTCATTTAGGTTTATGGTTTGGGTTGTAAGGAATCCCTGCATCATATTAGAAACGAGGATTGTACATTCAGAATCAATCCACAAAGTATTACGGGGAACTACAATTAAATTTGATTTGAAACATACACAAGCATTATGCTCACCTTTCTTTTTAACAAAGTTTTACATTTTGGAAAATTCTTCTCAAAATGTCCACACTTCCAACATAATAATCCTTTATCCTTTCTATGTTTCTTATCATATTTCCTTCCAACTCCTTGATTATTCATATAATGAACAAAGTTGTTTCCTTGATTCTTATGTTTGGTTTCCTCCTGAACTAACATAACGTGCAATTCATGTACATTCCATTTGTCTTTCATGGTATTACAATTCATTTGAAAAGGACCATACTCAGATGGTAATGAGTTCAAAATGAACTACACAAGGAAATATTCATCCATTGTCATTCCAAGAGACTTAAGTCTTGCTGCAATATTTGTCACCTCAATGACATGTTCATGCATAGTACAAGAACCATCAAACTTTATGGTAGTCAAAGTACTAATTAATGTCCTAGAAAGAAACCTGACAGCCGTTTAAAAGTGCTCTTCTGCAAATTTCATAAATTCTTTTGCACTTTCAATTTTGGGAAAAGTAGACTTAATGTTACTTGCTATGTTTATTCGCATAAACTGACTTTTCCCAAGCCTTAAAATGGGCTTTCTCTTCATTGCTACTATCATTAGTAATAGTAGCAGGTTTTTCAACTCGAAGAGCCAAATCAAGATTGAATACCCTATGTGAAATTGGACTTATTCACTCCAATCAGAGAAATTCAACCCTTTAAAGATCGAAACAAATATAGCAAGCGGATGTAAAGATATAAGAACATATACTGCAATCAACACATGCTTAATGTTAATATTTTGAGTCATAAATTAAATATACATTATAGCCATTATCCAAAACACTAACCTTCAATAATCACACTCTCTCTGTGTGCAACCATGGAAGGCCAATATATTGCATGAACATACAGCCAACAAAGGATTTCACCCTATCTATTCTGCTGAGATTGATAATAGCATAAAGGAAAAATCCACATCATTTCCTTCTTTGATGTAACGTAGAATTGGAACTAAACGCTACACGTACCAATCAAAATGAGTGTCTCGGTGCAAATACAAAGAGAGCAAGTTGTGAATGGACACATATACCATGCATGCCAAATTCAAAAACCAAAACTGCATGAGAAAGAAAAAAACTTTTCTTCTCTCGGTTACCAAACCAATGTAAGTGGAGTAGCACTTAAGTACCAAGTTGGAACGATTAGGAACCAACTACACCCTACTCAATTGCTCCCTTACTCAATCACGTGAATTTAATAAAGTATATATCTCCTTTACATAATCCAAAACTAAGGATCAAATTACACTTCCTTGATGCTGCTGAAAAACAAAAGGGATGGAAGGAAGCCGTAAATGAGACAAGGTTAGGATTTGGTGCACTTAACATCCACTAACTGCTCAGAATGCATGTGCATGCAAGATAATCTCCACTCAAGCCCTCCCTCAGTGCAGTATGTGAAAGAAGACAAATGAGATATAATTGCGCACAATTATCAAAGAAAAGCCTAGCGGTATACAACATAAAATTGAAAACGTGAAGATCATTGTTCACTTTCCAAATTCGCTCAGCCTAAACCGAGAACAATTCTCTCCGTCCTCTCTCTTATTCTCACTCCTTCAAACCTTCTTATATTGCATGATACTCTGAACACTGCACTCAAACACTTCTATAAAAACCTTCACCCATCATTCCTAACACCAAGCCAAACGGAGAGCTACCAACACCTAATCTCCACCTGGAATCACTACTTCTCTCCAAGAACAGCGAACTTTTGCACCCTAAGCATACTAAGAGAAGCACAAGACCTTGGACATTCAGGAAGTCGAGGATCATGCCAACAAGACTCACATTTTTAGGCAAACAACCAGTTTGAAGGTAACTTGATGAATCCATATTTTTACTGATATTTTAGCATAATTCTAGCTCATTTAATAAGGAAAATATATGAAGAAAGCAGAAAAACTCAGAAAAAGAGAATGATTGAAAGTTTTAATTCAATTTGTAGTTATTTTTGCATTTGTAGAATTTATGCTTAGTTCTTAAGGAATTTATCTTGTTTTGAAGGAATAAGCTGAACAAAAGTCATGGAAATGGATCATCAATGGAAAGGAAGAGGAAGAGCGGCAATGTTGGACTCCAAAATACAAGAATTATGGGATGTAGGCTGGGCGTGATCACTATTGTTAGTGAAAGTGATCATTCCAAAGCCTAAATGAGAAGAGGAGCCTGTGCGTAATCACTTTTAGTTACAAGAGTGAGCGTTGCCAGTGTGCGTTATCACTTTCGCCAGCGAAAGTGAACGTTCCAGAGAAGACTCTATTCCTGAGGAGCTGCGCGTTGTCACTCTCGCCAGCGAAAGTGAGCGTTCCAGAGGCACTTGTATCAGGACAGCTTGCGCGTGGTTACTATTACTCACGAAAGTGATCACGCGCAGCCCTTGACCTCCTGCGTTGCCACTATTATGAACAAAAGTGAATGTTCCAGAGAAGCCTTCAACTCTGCAAGTTGCGCGTGGTTACTCTTGCTCTTGAAAGTGAACACGCACACTACATAAAGCTTCTGCGTGGTTACTCTTGTGAAGAAAAGTGACAACGCGCAGAACTGGGTTTCTATAAATACATGATTGAAGCGCGAAACTGGGATCTTTTTGCTCATTTTCTGTTTTGTTAGTTAGAGTCTCGTTGAGAGAGAGTGGAGAGAAGATTAGGGTCGAAGCTTGAAGCTCCAAGAAGAGGGATCGGATTGGAGCTCGTGGCCATGGCTGCTTTGCATTCTTCTTCATCTTCTTCTTCTTCTTTCTCTGTTTTTGTTGCAATGTGTGCTTAATTTCCCATAGTTAGGGGTTTATGGAACTCGAATTGATGTATTGATTCGACTTTATCTTCTGAACCTTAAGTTCTTGGATTAATTGAGTTGTTAATTCTGCTTTTCATGCAATCTCTGAATGGAAATTCATTTGATTAATCAAGAGGAATCTTTACCAATGGGAATTGGATTGTTTGCTCCGATCTGAATTGGCAACCAGAGTTTAGGGATTTCTTAGGGATAAGGAGACCTAATTCTGCAATCTTATAGTTCTAATTCTTAATGCAACCTGAAATTGAATCTCACCTAAGGGATTAGGGAGGTTTAGTGGATTGTTAGGGTCAATGAGTTAAGGAATTAACCTTTGGCTAGGTATATGTGAAACTGATTGTCAATTATTCAATTGCTTGAATATTCAGAGGATTTAATTGGATTGATATTGATATTCTTGTGAAGTAAATTCCTAACTATCCTTCATTGATATTTCATTTCATCACAAATCTTATACTCTGTTCTTTGCAAGTTCTTTGCTTTAATTGCTTTGGTTTATTGCTGTTATATGTTACAAATCTCCTTCAAAAATTCGTATGGCTCAAATGGTTATAATTCTGTGAAGTGGTACTTGAAACCTAAATTCCCTGTGGAGACGATATTCTGATCTTAAATTTACTCATCACTTGCTGCAATCCTAGTGCACTTGCTAGTGTTAGATTGCAAACAACATAACTCCCTCCAAGAAACTTGCTAAGTCCCTAAAAAGTATGAGTTTTTCATACATGCATGCAATCTGTCCTATATATTTCAACCCCTATACCATCATATTTTTCACATGGCTTTATTCCTTCATATAGTACACCTTTTCAGTTGTCCGTATATAGCCACTTTCGGAGCAAGATTTGGAGCACAAATCACCAAGATATGCAGATTTTGGTAAGATTGTCTCATATTTAGTTTTTTCTCTGATACCAGCGACTAAAGCCCCTATTTTGGACCACCTATGCTTGATCTCACTGACATGAACTTTCATTACCGTGTCCTGTTAGAATTTTCTTTAATCCATTATGTAATTTCCATTATACAATGAATATTATGAAATTATCATTTTCCATTAGATTTTGAATTACGTTGTTCTCACAATACAATATATGGTTCTCATACAATTAAAGGTTTAGAGAGCACTAACTTGAATCCATTGTACCTCTCTCTTTGATATCGTTGATCCCTTGGTATTTTTTCCAACTCTTCCTTCCTCTTTCAGCTCCTCTCGGATGGTTGAAAGAAAGTTCCTTTCTTGCGTTTACCGTGAGCTTACTTAGAGACCGTGAAAGTGAGAATAGAGAATGTCGTAACTTATTTGGTAACCCCTCTTTAATTTATATGAAGGGAGAGGGGAGAGTTTCCTTATAATTGTATTTATAATTATACCCTCAATGACTCTATATTTTATATTTAACCACCATCACATAAATCATTAATTAAAGTCATGTTATAAGTTACATAGGCCACTATAATAAGATTATTAAAATAATCTAACAATCTCCCACTTGGCCTATGTGACGACTTGAAGATTCAATGAACTATAAGCGTGCATATCATTAATAATATCAAGTCATCATCTTTTAATGATTTAAGTTGATCAGATCATGGCGGTCATAAGTCATTTGATGACATGATTCCTTCCAAGTATCACAGAACCAACCCAAATCATAATAGCTTTAATCAGTCATACTACAGACTATAACTCTGATGTGTTTTTAACACTCAACCTGTTATCAAACTCAAACCATACATATACATTAACACAATTCAGATAACAAGTAAATAAGCAGAAACAATACTTTTATTGAATTCCCAAAATGTCTACAATAATATGAGCAAAATAATCTATACACATATATGTGAATCACACAATCATGCTAACAAGGACTTGTCTATAATGCCCATTCTACCAACATGGCTAGAAAATGTTTTAGGAGACAATCCCTTAGTTAGCGGATCCGCTATCATTAAATCAGTACCAATATGCTCAATAGACACTTTATGTTTCCGCATTTCTTCTTTCACTGATAAGTATTTTAAGTCCATATGTTTTGCTCCCTTTGAGTACTTATCATTCTTAGAGAAGAAGACGGCTGCAGAATTATCACAGTACATTCTCAACAACTTTTCTATATTATCAACAATACCAAGCCCTAAGACAAAGTTTCACAGGCACAAAGCATGAATAGTGGTCTCAAAGCATGCCACAAATTCCGCTTCCATGGTAGACGTAGTAATAATGGACTCCTTTCTGCTTTTCCATGAAATCGCACCTCCAGCTAACAAGAAGATGTAGCCAAAAGTCGATTTCCTTGAGTCTACACATCCAACATAGTCTGAATCCGAGTAGCCAACTACTTCCAGTTGACTAGATCTCCTATAAGTAAGCATGCAGTCCTTGGTGCCTTGTAAATACCTAAGAACTTTCTTTGCAGCCTTCTAGTGGTCCATTGCGGGATTACTTTGATATCGGCCTAACATTCTAACAGCAAAACTGATATCAGACCGAGTGCATGTCTGAGCATACATTAAACTCCCGACCACTGATGCATAGGGAATAGATTCTATTATTTTCTGCTCCAACTCATTCTTGGGACATTGCATTTCACTAAACTTGTCTCCCTTTTGAATTGGAACTAACCCTGATGAACACTTTTCTATTTTGAATCTCTCTAATACTTTATTGATGTAGCCTTTCTGAGACAATCCTAGTAATCCTTGTGATCTATTACGGAATATTTCTATTCCAATCACATAGGAAGCCTCACCCATATCTACATCTCAAAGTTCTTAGAGAGGAATTCCTTTACATTATGCAACAACCCAACATCATTAGTAGCAAGAAGAATGTCATCAACATACAGGACTAAAATGATGAAATTACTCCCACTGACCTTTATATAGATACACCGGTCAACAGTGTTCTCTGCAAAATCATATGACGTGATGGTATCATTGAACTTAAGATACCATTGTCTGGAAGTCTGTTTCAACCCATATATTGATTTCTTTAACTTACACACCATACTTTCTTTACCTGTAGTCAAGAAGCCATTTGGCTGATCCATATAAACTTTCTCTTCCAAGTTACCATTCAGAAAGACGGTCTTTACATTCATTTGGTGGAGCTCTAAGTCATAATGAGCCACCAAAACCATAACAATTCTTAAAGAGTCCTTCTTTGAAACTGGAGAAAATGTCTCTTTATAGTCTATGCCATCCTTTTGAGTGTATCCTTTAGCAACACGTCTAGACTTGTATCTCTCAACGTTGTCTTTTGAGTCACGTTTGGTCTTAAAGACCCACTTGCAACTGACTCGTTTTGAACCTTCAGGCAACTCGACTAGGTCTCATACCTTGTTGTCAATCATTGATTTTAACTCTTCTTTCATGGCATTCAAGCACTTTTCAGAATTGTAATATTCGATGGCTTGCTTAAATGAGACTGGATCCTCATCAATACTCAAGTCACATTCATGCTCAAGTGACTAAACCACATAGTCATTCGAAATAGCCAGTCTTTTCTGCCTCACAGACCTCCTTAATGCTATCTCTTATGGTTCACCTTCCTCTTACTCACTTGTGACTTGCGCATTTTCAACTGGTTCATCCTCTATATGTTGTTCTTGTGGGTTTGGAACATTAACTTGTTGTCTCCTTATGTTGTGTGACCGTGATACAACAAGAGAAATAACAACTGGAGAAGAGACACCAACTACAGAAGTTTCTGCACGTGTCTCTTTAATTTTCACTTTTCGTGTTTCACCACTCCCACTAAACTAACCATTTTCAATGAACCTTGCATTTTCAAACTCAACTATTCTCATACTATGGTTAGGACAGTAGAATTTGTACTCGTTTGATTTCTCAGGATAGCCGATGAAATAACCACTTATGGTTCTAGCATCAAGCTTCTTTTCATGTGGATTATACACTCTTACTTATACTGGACAATCCCAGACATGAAGATGTCTTAAACTGGGTTTTTTCCTGTCCATAGTTCATAAGGAGTCTTTGGAACTGTCTTACTAGGAACTCTATTAAGCAGATACGTAGCGGTCTTTAATGCGTACATCCACAAAGACATAGGTACAGAACTATAACTCAACATACTCCTAACCATTTCCATGATAGTACGATTCTGCCTTTCAGTCACACCATTTTGTTGTGGTGTACCAGACATAGTATACTGTGTACATATGCCTCGACTTTCTAGAAGTTTCGCAAATGGACCTGGACATTGTCCACTTTTATCAGATTTTTCATAATATTCACCACCTCTATCTGACCTCACAACCTTTACCTTTCTATCCAGTTGTCTTTCCACCTCATCAATGAATACCTGTAAGACATCCACTGATTGAGATTTTTCATGCAACACATACAGACAACAATAACGTGAGTAGTCATCAATGAAGGTAATGAAATATCTTTCACCACCCCAAAATAGGATGTCAAACGGACCACAAATATCAGTGTGTATTAACTTTAAGAGTTGACTGCTTCTTGTGGCTAGATTCTTTGATGTGTGTTTAGTTTGTTTCCCTTTAATACAATCCACACATACATCCCAGTCAATAAAATCTAATTGAGGTAAAATTTCACTTTTCATTAACCTCATCATCATTTCTTTGGATATGTGACCTAACCTTTGATGCCACAAGAAAGCAGAGCATTCATTACAAACATTCAAATTACTACTAATAGCATTCTTAACATGAAACAGAGATTCAGCAAATTTAACATTAAGATTGAAATGATATAAACCATCAATTAATGTACTAGATCCAAAATAGTACGAGTGTTTATACAAAGAAAATGTATTGTTTCCAATCTTAAAATTAAAACTAAATTCGTCCAACTTTGCAACAGAAACTAAATTTCTAGCACATTCAGGAACATAAAGACATTTTTCTAGATTTATGCAGCAACTAGTATGCAAGATCAATCTGTAAGTCTCTATTCCTTCTATCCGTGCCTTCATTCTATTTTCCATGTACAAGAACTTTTCAGTTCTGCTTATGGGCTGGATCGAAAGAAATTCCTGCATTATATGTGACACATTAGTAGTTGCACCATAATCTAACCACCAGGTATTTCTAGGTACCTCAATAAGATTTGATTCAAAGCATACTGAAACATAATATATACCTTTCCTTTATAACCAAACCTTTCTCTTCGGACAATCTTTCTTGAAGTGACTAGTCTTCTTGCAGAAGAAGCACCTCTGGTCCTTCTGGATTCGGCCTTCACGAACTTTTAATAAGGCCTTATCCTTCTTGTCCTTGTTGTCCTTCTTACTTGGCTTAGCCTTGCTACTACTAGCCCCTTCATGAAATGTGAGATGGACAGAGTGTTCTTTCACCTTCTTTAGCCTCTATTCCTCCTGAACCAGCATGACCTTAATTTCCTGTATGTTCCATTTATCCTTAATGGTGTTGTAATTCACCTAGAATTGACCAAACTCAGGAGGGAGTGAGTTTAAAATGAATTGTACTAGAAAGAATTCTTTTACCTCTATGCCCATTGATTTCACCTTTGCTGCTTGATTGATCATGTCAGTCACATGGTCATGAATGGGTCGTGACCAATCAAACTTCTTAGTAGTTAGCTCAGTCAACAGGGTGCTTGTAATGGACTTGACAGTAATGTCTGATTGTGCATACTCTTTTACCATTGCCATAAATTCCCTAGCATTTTTAGTCTTTGGCATTGATGGTTTCATATTTTTAGCCATAGTCATCTTCAGCAAGCTCAAGCTCAAGCTCAGCTTATTCGACCTTTCCCAAGCCTCACGAAGATTTCTTTCCATAATGATTGCTAGGTCTAAGTCCATAACACCTAGCTGGAATCGAACTTGTTCAGCCCAATCATCGTAATTAAGCCTATTGAACTTGACTATGCCATTGCTCATGCCATACGTATTCATAGAGACTGAAATATTTAACTCATGCTTAAACATTTATGCTTTCAATAAACTTAATGGATTCGGACAGTCAACTGTCATCAATTATGCATCTAAGTTTACCTTTAGGTAACGCCTAAATACACAATTTATCTATAATGATGCTAATAAACAACTTTAATTGACAACCAGTCACTCAAACTAATATGCAAGTCATCTTTGGATATACAAACATATTATGAAGTGCTTACATGTCTCCTTAATGTCATTAATCATATGCAATGATCCACCTTTGGGCAATCTCCTAGCATTATAATTAATGAGCTAAATTGTTCACTCTTTATTTCCATATAGCATCAAACAATTTTGAACAATTTATAACACACAATTAAATGCTTAGAGAACTTTTAAAACTAGGCCACTTTGGTGACTAACAAGCTACCTTTAAAATTAAGCACTAAATTGTGAAGTTCTCATTATGATAATATAATTTAGAATTAATTAACTTGAAAATTTAATCACTTTGATGAGTAAAATTCACTTTGATGTAATTCTAAAATTATCTATATATTTTATGAATTATATTCCTTATTCTACCATAAAATTCCTATGCACGGCCGTGCTTTTACTTAATGCATGGTCGTGCTTCAATGAAGTAAGGCCATGCTCATTTCTGATGCATGCCCCTGCTTCCTAAAGCATGGCCGTGCTTATAATTGATGTATGGTCGTGCTTACAATATGTAAGGTCGTGCTTCCATCATACAAGGTCGTGCTTCGATGAAGCATGGTCGTGCTTGTTCCTAATGCGTGGCCCTGCTCCCTAATGCATGGCCCTGCTCACTGAATATGGCCCTACTCACTTTACAGATTCAAAATCCAATGTTTCTAACTTTCAAAACCTTAGGGTTTTCAATTATTGAATCCAAAACAATTATTCAACACCAAAATAATGCTAATCCATCATATAAAATACCTAGGGTTCATGTAATTTGAGAAAAACTTTAATGGAGAACCAATCTCTTATGGAGAATCAACGAAATTCACAACCTAACTCTGATACAAACTGTTAGAATTTTCTTTAATCTATTATGTAATTTCCATTATACAATGACTATTATGAAATTGCCATTTCCCATTAGATCTTGAATTACGTTATTCTCACAACACAATACATGGTTCTCATACAATTAAGGATTTAGAGAGTATTAATCTGAATCCATTGTTTCTAGATGTTACCTCTCTCTTTGATGTCGTTGATCCCTTGGTTATTTTTCCAACTCTTCATTCCTCTTTCAGCTCCTCTTGGATGGTTGAGAGAAAGTTTCTTTCTTGCATTTACCGTCAGCTCACTCAGCGTGAAAGTGAGAAAAGAGAATGTCATAACCTATTTGGTAACCGCTCTTTAATTTATATGAAGGGAGAGGGAAGGGTTTCTTTATAATTGTATTTACAATTATACCCTCAATGACTCTATATTTTATATTTAACCACCATCACATTAAATCATTAATTAGAGTCATGTTATAAGTTACATATGCCACTATAATAAAATTATTAAAATAATCTAACATGTCCTTCATAAAACTACCTTTTCATCAAGCTATTCGACACTTAACTTGGAGCTCATTTGACTCCTAAAAGATATCCACCAAGTAAGAACATCAACTCTGCCATGCATGCTCTGAGATCAGTAGGACAGCTCTGCAAAATGAATTTTCTGTACCAAATGCATGGGAGATCACCCACCCACACTATGAATCATTGTAAGTACCTCAGTTTTGAACTCTACCGCATAATAATAGTCTTTTTGTGTTTTCTAGAAGGATCTAAATCCAATGACCTACCATCACTCCTTACAGTAATAAACTTTCCAAGAGCCATCCTAAGCTCAATTTGGACAAATGGTAACTAATTGCTAGCACTGCTCGCAGTATCACTCTTTGCAGTATTAGTGGTGACCTCATGATCACCAATCATGCGGCATGAGTATTAGTTTTTATTCTCATGTGGATGCCAAAAAGATTTTCAAATGTAAACCCGGTCACACACTCTGATTTGTATTAAAAAATGGGACTAAAATTAGTACCCAAGAGGTCAAGGCTGGAATATAAATGACACTGCTAGGTGATATGTAAGTATCTAACGACCTACTAAGCTGTGAAAGAGTCATAACTTATGGTGACCTGTTGCAAAGGTTATGTCTTTAAAAGTAAGCTTCTCTAATTCTCTTTAGTATTCTAATTGCATATAATTTCATCTGAATAAATTTTTATTTACATAAATATCATATAACAATGTGTAATGTATAACTTTGATTGAATACACTCTGCAGCACATAACCTTTTCTGTTCTCTCTCATCTGATTATTTTACACAACGCAATCTCCCTCTCCTTTATTGTTTCGTTGTCGTTGCTTTTTCTTCACTCTCCACATTTAAGCAGTGCTAAGCAACAACAACCATTGAGTGAGACAATGATAGATTCAGATTTGAATAGGGAGAGTGATAAGTGGATTGTTTTTCTTTAGATTTGAGTACAAAGCCCAGGTATGATAGAATGATAGAAATCATTATCCTTGACATTTAACGCAAAAGATATGGATCAAATTTTCAATAGTTGTTCCAAAGAGAACCCCTAATAATGGGTAATTTTTTAAAATATTTAATCTTTTAATAACATTTATTTATGGGACTGTTAATAAATAGGCACGCCCCATATTGAATCGCTAATAAATAGTCATTGAAATTTAATTAGTTAAGTATTTTAGTCTCTCATATATTAACTTTTTTTATTAGTCTTTGACATTGTAAAATGACATTCACTTCATTCTTTTTTAATGCAAAACAATAGTAAAACTTAAATTAAAAAGACTAAAATGAATAATATTTTACAAAATCAAATATTAATAAGGAATTATAAGATCTTTAGTGACGTAAATGTCTGATCCATATAATTTCAAAGACTAACTTGAGTTTATTCAATTATTTTACTATGCCATAAATTTTTAATATGAAATATAAATAATATTCATAAAAAGGCGTTCACAAATAATATTGACAAAAAAAAAACATAAAATTTCAATCCCACAACCTATATATTTCATGTTTATATAGAATCCTTATCAAAATCAAAGTTATTTCCATGCGAATGAACACATGAAAAGTGGATTAAAAAAATTATGTAGTCGAGTAAGAAAAATAACCAGTAAAAAACTATCAAAATGAGCAAAAATTTAGTAAGAATATTCAAATGAGCAAAACAATCATGCAGGTGAGAAAAAAACTTAAAATCCAAATGAAACAGGAAACATTACATACAAAATTGAGCGGAAAAAAAGTGAAATATTCAAATTGGTAAAAAAAAAAAAAGAAAAGTTATAGTAAAATATCATTCAAATGAGAAAAAAAAAAACATGTAAAAAAAGGGGGTCCAAAAAAGGATGTAAATGGGTGAAAAAATGAAAAAAAAATTAATGAAAAAAATTTAAATAGGTTAAAGAAGAGCAAGTAAAAATCATTTAGAGTGAGAAAGCAGTGGAAAAAATACAAATGAGTGAAGAACTAAATTGTGAGATGATTCTTCAATTATAGTATATACAGTTACTAAAAAATTATTTTTTTGTTGTTATTTAAATTTTTTATTTTGTAGACTAAATAATTAAATAATATTTTTTTATTATTATAATACAATGTGTGTGGATTAAAACAATATAATAATTCATCATTACAATTTAAGAAACAAAATACAAAATATTTTGCAAATGAATAATAAGTTAAAGAAAATAAGTAATAGAAAACAGATAACGTAAAATCCAATTTGAAATGTACTGACAAGTTAATTCGATAATTTTTTTTATTATGTGTTTTGTTAGATTGAAAAGAAAAAAGAAAAGAAAATCAACCAATTTATTGATGGGCACTTTGGCCGAAAGGATCAAATGCAAATTATTACTAACCAAAAGGAATATAATTCAATAAAACCAAATAAATTATCCTAACTTTACCTGAATTGATTAATTGCTTTGATTGGAGCTACTTGCACGTAGTGTTCTGCTTCAAGAACTTGGAATGTTTATTATTGTTACCTTGAGAAAGGGGTGCTTCAATAGAATGCATGGCACAGTGTTCTTTTCTTAGCAAACAAGCAAACCAAAAGGAAAAGAATCAGAATGAGAATGTTGATCGCAAAAGAAACAAATAAAAGGAAAGTACAGAAAATCCCAGAAATTTGTAGTAGGTTTCTCACATTCTCCTGTGCTGGCAACGGTGGAAGAATCTTCTTCCATGGTATTTCAACGTTCTAGTTGCTTGCATGGTGGTTTTTGTTTGGGGTCACTGGAAGAGTTGTAAGCAGATTTATTTCATTTCAGAGCTTCCTCAGCTACCTTCTACTTCACCTTGTTAGTTGAAAACGGTATTTTTAAAGTTCACCACATTAATGCCACATTTTATTTTCAGTTAAATACTTAATTAATGTCATACATAAAGCAAATTTCAGCTTGCAAGATTTTTCCCCCTAATCATTTCAATCATTTATCTACCATTTTTCATTAATACATTGTAGTCAATGAAAAGAGATACTATTGTCTAAACGGGTGATTTGAAAATATGGTTTTCACTTACCATAAAAAATTGAAAATATGGATTTCAATATAGTTTAATGGCCTGTTTGTTCCATATAGCCAATATTTCATAGCCTCATGAGTATTTGTTGTTGCTGCATTGTGGTTCCACTGAATTCTTACCTATCCATCAAGTCATGGTGGATAGACAATAGTTTGGTGTGATTTTCATTATCTTTATCTCCGAATCTGGTTAAGTAGTTAACATGATGAGTTCTTATTCATTCAATATAATTGCATTGTTAACTTGTATCAATCATAATCTTGGCAGCTTAGTGAGTATGAGAAACAACCTACGCACTATTGGATTTTTCACGAACATGACTACTTTTATGTATTTTTTGCAGTGTATCATTTTATATTATTGAAATGGCTGTTCCAAAAGTAAATGAAAAGTTGCTTGAAGACCTTGAAGAAATGGGATTTCCACAGGCACGGGCAATCAGAGCACTATATTATTCTGGTCAGTTGATTCTTGATTTATTATATAACTAAAGATTTGTAGACAAGAAAATTATGGTTGGTTTATTGTGCCTTGTTAAATCATTTAGTGAAATTAATTAATATTTTACTGGTTATTTTATTATTTATTGTGAGGTAAATGTTACAAAGGAAACCTGAAGTTCATCAATCTTAAAAGACATTTTAAGTTTTTAACAGAAGCAAAAATTGCAAGTGTACTCGCCTTGGTTTCATCTTCTAGCTAAGAAAACACTAATGCTTTGATTGAAGATGGTACATAATTTTCTGTTCTCTATTGACATGTTAGGTTTCCTCATCAGGTTCCCTTAGAAGTTAGAATTGTTCTTTAGGCCATACATGTCTATCTTGGTCCTAGTGAATATAAAAAATAAGCACACTCTGTGTTACACAGTAAATCTTGTAGTTTTGCTTACCTCATTACAACTTAAAGGACTCTAGCACCTAGTGTTCCTGCAAAGGTAACACTGATCTTCAAGTCTCTGATCTGCTGTGATGACGTCTCCTGGTATTCGCTGACGTAGAGAGGTTACCTGCAAAAGGCACTCCGATGCTGAAGTCAGGATTCAGTTCTGAGTAATAAAATGATATTCAATAATGAAAAGTTCACCTCTACCTACTTCCTACCTCTCTTTTATAGGCATTGTAATGGGCTAATGAGCCTGCTGAGTCAGCCTTGACTTTGGCCCTTTTCTTGATTTAAATAATATTTTAATTATTATCCTTAATTAAGTTATTTACCTTTAAATCCTGAAGAAATATTGGTTCACATTGACCGAGTAAGTATTCGGTTTCCTTTTTCTATATGTAGGTCCGAGCAGTTCCCTTATCCAGTACACTTAGTTTTGTAGGTTTTCTTAAAGGTGAGTTACAATAATATAGAAGTTTATTTCGGTAGTGACATTAAGTTTTTGTAATCTGACCTGATATTGTAGTGCTTTTAAGCCCTTACCTTGACATGAACTCCATGTCTCATATAGAGGTTTTCACATGTATACATGCATTTGTCTGATGAATGTGTGCATATACAAAGAGAGACTGTTAAGGAGAAAGACTAAGCAGATTCCAAAAGGTTTCCTAGTTTCTTGGCTTTAGATACCCGCTGGTTGGAATTAGTTTTTATGGTTTTAAATTCAAGTTCACCTGTTCAAAGGTACATTGATTGTTATCTTTAGTATTGGATTCAAAGTTCAAATCTTCACATTTATGTAACACTAAATATTTCTATCATGGAATGTCACTTTATTTTAAAGCAACACAGCTTCTCATTGTACCAAAAATTATGAATCAAATTTGTGTTTGGTTTTTTGCTGTTGCTGTTCATGGACAAATTTCCTTATATACACATGTTTTGTCTCATTAGGCAATACCAGCTTAGAGGATGCTATAAATTGGATGATTGATCATTGGAATGACAATGATATTGATGAGATGCCACTGGTATGATATCATATCTAAGTTTTTCTTTTCACATATTTTTTAGGGGTATTTACTGTTTAATTTTATCGTACGTATATTAACATATGTAAACACAATGTTTCTCATTACATTGTGGTAAAAGACTTTTTATTTTCGTGAGAAACACGTATATAAACACAAATTTTAATTAAAGTTACGTTTTAGTTGATGAGCTGGAATACTGGAGATTTTTTTAATGTTATTAAATAAATTTGGATTAAGGTACGAGTCAATTCTAAAAGTTTACTCTAAAGGTGAGGATTGCTTTAGCCTATAGTCGATGTGAACTTACAACAAAATGTTTCTACAACATCATAGTTTCTATCATCTAGATTTGCTTTCCCAGTCTTGTCACCAAAATATTGTGGTTTGGGAGACATTCACTGAGAAACCATAATCGTAATTGCAACTGCAATTTAAAATCAGGAATATGTCTCAATTGTTTAATTTCAACAGGTAGATGTAGACATTGATATTGAGACGTCCTCCGAAGCATTTCCTATCACAGATGAAATGAGAATCAAAGCACAGAAATTAAGGTTTGTAACCTTGCTCACTATTTTCATAAAGTTGTTAGACTTTGTTCTGTGTATTATGTGAGCATTTGTTTCTTATTATCATGTTGAAGTTGTCGAATAAATGTTGAAACTAATGATAATAAATATTTCATATGATGCCTTAATCTGAAGATTCTGGCAAATATTTTCCCATATCTTCTGTTCACTTCCTTTTTTCATTAATATTTCACTTTTGCAGAGAACAAGAGCGTAAGAGGAGACAGGAAGAAGAAAAAAGACAGGAGAGAGAAAGGGAGAAGGTGCGTTAATTTAATAACTTCTTCATAAATAATAATTGTATATCTCTTGCTTTTGCTTTCTACCCTATACATTGAATTGGAGAGATATTTCAAATATAGAAGCAAATGTAAATAAAAAAGTGTAATTTCCAAAGTCCTGGTTTATGCAGGATAAGTATGTAATAGACCAATAAAAACAATGGAGATTAGCTCCTTACAAGAGTAGAAAATTGCAAAATTTAAAAGATAAAGTCAAATTCTGCAGATGTGCGGAACTACTTGTCATAACTCATTGCCTTTCCATTCAATTCATGCCTACCTTACACAACTTATTCTTCCCTTCCCAAACAGCATTCCCACCTCCCACTCTTTCTTTCTAGCCTAGCATTCGCTTATGCTCCAAACTTAATAACATGAATATCTATTCTTTTTACTTCCCTTCCTTGCTACGTCTTAACAGAACATGAAACATTTATTTTACCAAAAGAAAAGGAATCTACAGTTTTATAGCTTTTGCAGTTTTTCTCCGACAAAACCATGAAGCATATAGAATTCCCCTTCTTAAGATGCTTAATTCTCACAAAACAGTGCAATATCTGTCGAAACTTAGATGTACAACAGATATATAACCATAAAATTATCATTATATGTGATATGCATGTGGCAACAAGCTATGTATTCACCTTTTGTTTCCTAAAAAGTTTCCATATATGAGTGAAGATGAAAGCAACTTTACAGCACTAGTTCTACCCAATTGGTTCATGTTATAAAAATTATAAACAACAACCAAGCCTTATTCCACTAGGTGAAGTCGGTTAAATAGATTACATAGCTATTCATCTCTATCAAAAACTAAATTTTCGGAAATTTGGTTGATAAAAAATTATATACAATGGGTAGAAATTAAAGATGTAATAAGAAATAAAGTAGGCTTATGTTAGGCATGCAATGCATTGAGCTTAATAATATTTTGCTGCAACTAAGGCATCCAATGCAGTGAGGTTAAGAGTACTTTGGGCTTTCACCTTTACCTGGATTTTATGCGTGCTTTGGAGAGTTTGCTTAGGCTCTCATAGACGCATCCCACCTCAACTCGTAAGTGAATCTATCAAATGTGATTTTAGTCATTCACACCATTCATGAGCTATGAATTCATAGTCTATATACTCATCCTCTTACATTCTAGTTTCCATTTAGTTTTTAACACATTCAACAAAAACTAACCGCCACTATGACACCTTTCTATCCGCTTTGCCAAAATACAATACCAAATGGTAGCAAATGTCAGGCACAGAAAACGTCAATCAAAAAGTGGACTTTCCCATTTATTTTTTCGATTCTGGGCCAAGAGAATCATTTATTTCAATTTCAGAACACTGGCTGCTATAGAGTTGCTTAAGAATAAACATCTTTTTCTTCCCTGTGCCCTTGACATTGTAGAAAGTAAAGACATTTTTGTTGGCACAAATATACTTCGAATTACCATTGTAAGATCCAAGATTTCTACTCCACCACAAGATTGGTCTTAGAAACAATTGCCACAATTAGTCTATCTCGACTAGGTTGGCATTGCTAGTAACGGGTTAGTTGTAACATTTCCTTTATCTGAATTGAGCAGCATGGTTGGCTCGAGTTTTCCATAAGCTTAATAGATACCTGTCCTTCTGTTCGTATGTTTTTCAGCAAATGGCGCTTTGTAGGCCTTGGAGATTTTAGGACTTTCGGTTTCCTTTGCAATGAGACTGCATGTTGAATTTGTAATTCCATTTTCTCCACGTGTAGCAACTAGCTCCTTTTCTTTTTTTGGCTTGTCCTGCAATATATTTTAGTCTTCAATGATGAAATGGACAATAACTTCTTGAAGTCTTTCGAGGATTTCTGAACGGTTTTAATCAATGATCCTCAACAAACGATCTAGGCAATACCATATCCTCATTTGATAATTCAAAAATAATCATTTTGTAATCATTTTTTTTACTGGAAACATTTTTCTTCTCTGTTCTAGCATTTTCTAATAGTTTTCAATAAAAGCATGATCCATATTGCAATAGACATAATTTCTTAGAACAAAACAAAAATATATGCAATACAATATTTTGCGTACAGTCAATAAACATAGAGTCACAATTGGTAAATGGCAATTCATGTGATGAAATTGTCCCATACTAAGGACGATGAATTCTATCAATAACAACGAGTCAATCAACCTTCACCCTCTTGACGATTAACCCTATAAATATCGATTAACCCTATAAATATCAGGTTATGTTGCTGATTGATATAAATCCTTCAATAACTTAACTTCAGTTTGTGTGAGCTAATAGTATATCTTAAAAAGAGTTTCTAGCCACTAGAACTGGTTGGTTTTCTGTAATAATAAAGGTAGTTTAGATTTTCATTGTTTCCTTTTTATCTCTAGCAGTTATATACTTTGATATGCCAGCATTGATTTTTATAACCTTTCTATTAATTTGAATGCAGGAGAGGATTCAAGCTGGTAAGAAACTCCTTGAGGCAAAGCGAATTGCCGAAGAAAATGAAAGAAATCGGTATTTTGATTTTCAATAGTTGCTTCCTTTCTATTTCTATGAGGAAATTAGTCATTTCGACTTACAAAAGTCATATCCTGTAATCAGGAATTTAGCCTTGAGAAAAGCAGAGAAAGAAGAAGAGAAAAGAGCTAGAGAGAAAGTCCTCCAAAAACTTGAGCAAGATAAGGTAGAGAACTAATTTCTCTAATAATCACTGTAAAAGGGTGGTTTGGATCACCACTTTTGATGCTGTGTTGTGTTTGACAAATTGCTTTTCATAATATTTAGAATCTCTGCTGCATTCCCTGAATTCTACTGTAACATTATGTGGAAGCTAAAATTTGTTTAAATAGTGTTAATATTACATACTAAATGATAGTTAAAATACACTAGAAAAAGGTAGTGCCTTGTACTTGCTTTGATTTCAGGGAGATTTTATAAATATCAATCTGTGTTATTTCCCCATATACACTCAATGCAAATAAGATGTCTTGTAAAAATAGTTTGTTGTTTGAAGTACAGAATAAAAAAAAAAGAAATAAATGTTATGCAGTTTAAAAATTGATGTCTATTGATTTTGGAGGACTAACAACTGGTTTTCTGTTTTCTTAAAAAATAAAATGGTACAATCTGGTTGATGATGAATATAACTGTAGTGTTCTATATTTGTAATTGGGTTATAATTATGCAATCAAAGAAATTGTTTGAGGTACGAGTGATGAAGGAGAAGCATACATTAATATGAATAATATTGGAGAGAGGGACTCAGGGATAGTGTTAAGGTTTGTATTCAATTGCTGTATTGTGATGTTGTTTACCGTAGATTTGATCACATTTCTCTTCCATAGGTGTAAGCATGTTGGGTTAAAGCTTTTCATGTTGTGTGCGATGATGTATCTTTTCTTAATTACAAGTATTTATCAAAGCATATGAAGAAAGGGAATGGTGTATAGTATGAAATAAACGATAATATTAAGTAATTTTTTATCATCTTAAGTTATTTTAGTAGATAAATTATTATAAATTACTTTAAAGAATTAAAAAATGTTCAGCGTTAAAAATTTTATTCAATGTTAATTTAAATATTAAACAATTTATGATATTTAAAAAGCCTCTCAAATAACGTTAAACAAATCATTACCTACTAAATTATAAATTAGTATAAAATTATTTTTATATTTTTTATGTTTGAAGGACTAGTTCTATTTTAAGTATAATTCTTGAAGGACTTAAAAAAAAGTTAAAGTCTTTAATTTATAAACTTATTTTTGTATGCTGTTGTTGAATCAGTCGTATTTTTTTAGTTATATTTAAAAACTTATTGTTTCCATAAACATAATGCATATAATAATTGATTTGATAAAAGAAATTATCTTTACTTGCGTTGATAAAAGAATTGACTCAATATGTACTCTAAGTATTGTTGTCTAGTAAAAAATATCAAATCTATTTTTTTTTATAATTTTTAATCTTATATAAATAAAATTAAAAAGTTTAAAGGTAAATTTTTTTATTTTTTTTTTCTTCTAAAATCAATGTTAAAATTTCATTTAAATAAAATACTATCAAAATAAATAATTTTCTTATGATGTTAAGGCTTATATATTAATATATGTTTTTTCTCTATCTAATGTATACATAATAAAAAATTTATACTTTATTAAAATTGTTGTATTTTTATATTCTTTTTTGAATATTAAAAATTATCATAAAATTATACAAAAAAAAGTTGAAAGGGTTATAATACAAAAGATAAAATAACATAGAAAAGTATTTAATAAAAGATTAATAAAACAAAAATATCGTGCAACATCGTAATACAAGAACTTTAATATCTATATTTTATGACAAGATGGAAAATAACTCAATACTTCCAGTATTGTTTTCCTGAACCTCTTGCCTTAAATGCTTGGCAGTAAATGATCCTCTAAGTATATCCTCATGGCACTCCAGAATATTAAAATGCCTCCATACTTTTATAACTTTACAGTTAAATAGAAGGCATAAACAAGGATTGCCTTTGGAAGGCCTGGCTACTGTGAGATCATCTGCTATTGGAACACAAGAAAAGGTATCATTAAAATTTATTTTATTACCAGTAAAGTTAACAACACATTTTTCTCTTATACACTCTTTTTAACATATTTTCTTTTATTGGTTAAAATTTCTTATAAACTATGAGTGACACACGTTAAATTAGGAAAAGAGCTCAAAAAAATTTATAATTTTTGATAAAATTATAATATTTTTCTTTACTATATACGAATTTTATAGTTACTTGAAATTTCCCAATCTGATAACTAATTTAATTTTTGCAATCACCCTCTTACCCTACTCTTGGATCATATATATTTACCTTAATGCAACTTGCAGAAGCCAAAGCCTGCTTATACCACTGCGCAAGTTGAGCACTTGAGAGAATGTCTAAGGAATCTCAAGCGTAACCACCCGGTGAAACACTTTATATCTTCTTTACTTCAACACATTTTACTAGTCTTTGATCTAAAACAAGAATTGGAAAGTCTTTATGTTTGATATGGATCTTGGCTCATGTGCATGCTTTACATTCAAAATTAACTCATGGCCTTATGGTCTTTGTGTATGTTTTATAAGTTCACTACATTTGATCATAGCAATGGATAATTGATGTGTAATCAACACATTCTGAAAACATCACTTGAAATTATGGCAGGAAGTCTAAGACCATATTTTATTTTCCTTCCTAAGTTAATAAAATTAGGATAATATTAACCTCATCTTTTAGGATTGTGTTTAAACAACTAAGTAAATTTTATTAAAGAAAAGTATTTATTACACTTTTTTAACTTTAATATAATGAATGTATTTTATTCTATAAAATTTATTATTTATGGATGCTTAATTAAACTCAACCCTAAGGCTAAAATGAATCAAAACCACAAAATTAATGGTTACTTTTCCAATGATGATGTGTTACTATCATTATTAGCTTTTCTTTTTTATTTCATCAAATATTTACTATATAAAAAATTTAAAATTCTATATAGAGTGAACATGCCAGAGTCAGAAGGGCCTTTGAAACACTTCTAGTGTATGTTGGAAATGTTGCCAAAAATCCCCAGGAGGAGAAGTATCGAAAGATCCGATTGAGCAACCCATTATTTCAGGTAAAACATTTTTCAAGACAAAACAATTTTGTTGGGGAGTTGTAGGTTCATTTTGTTTAATCATGTATATTAAGCAACAATTTTAGATAGAACAGTCAAAGCTTTTAGATAAATTAGATACACTTTTGAAGATTCATTCTCAGAATTTGTTGGACATAGCAAAGTCCTTCACTTGGTGATTCACTCTCCAGCATTGGACTCATTTTAATTGAATTGGTGTTTGCAATTTTTTTTCCTTATTTTTAATCACTGATATTTTGAGAAATGCACCAATCTCATTAAGGTGAGTACATCATAATTTTTTTGTTATTATTGTAGGATACTTCACAAACCAGATTTATATATTCTAAATTTCATGCTAAAATTATTCTAGGATTTCCAAGTTTATTGAATGTACATTTTGTATCTAAAGAGCAGATATGTTTTTAAGGATATCAAAATTTATATATAATTGAGTTTTTGTTGGCTACACTCTTTTCTATTCAGTATCAAGAAGCATCAAAATTCAAGAGTGTTACATGAACCTGATAGATATGTTTTTTCTATATTTTTTTTTAACAGGATAGAGTTGGAAGTTTAAATGGAGGTGTAGAGTTTCTTGAGCTCTGTGGTTTTGAGAGAATGGGTGACTTCTTGTGTCTTCCTCATGAAAAAGTTGACACGTCACTGCTAAATTCAGCTGGTTTTCTCTTACATTCTGCGATGGCAAATCCTTTCTTTGGCGTTTTAAGTATTCCTAATTAAGTTTCAGTGACCACTAGTCTAAAATTGGTTTGGAAAGTGGATAGCCCAAGACAAAAACATTTCCTCTTAAAAATTTGATGTATAACTTCTTCGTCAAGCATAGTGTTAAGTGTTTATATGTAAGGGATGAATTGAACTTATTTTATTATTGATTTAACTTCCCAATTTATCTTTATTTTTTTATCTTTACTCAAAATGGAATTTATTCTTTTATTTGGTAGCTATTTCTAATTTTAACAAGTATATACAACAACAATTAAATTTTATCTTATTAAATGAGGTCCGTTACATGAATCAAATGACGTTTTAAGTTCAGTCAAAAATCAAATTTTACTAAAAAAAATCTATTTTAATAATTTCGTTTAAGATTCTTTTGGCTTTCTCTCGATCCCTTTATGTTGAACTCAGTTATGCAATCTACTCTCCTTACTAACGCCTCTAAAGGTCTTTTGTGCACATGATCAGACCACCTTAAACGATTTTCAATTATTTTTTTTACTATTGGTGTTAATTTGATATTCTCTTGTATACTATTATTTTGTATTCTATTTTATTTCATGTGTCCACTCATTCACCTTAACATTCTCAATTTTTACACTCACTTTTTTTCTCATGTTGTTCATTAAGGCTCAACATTCACTACCAAATAGGATAGTTGGTTGTATTGCAGTATGGTATAACTTTTTCTTTTAAGGTTTATAGTTATTTACTATCACAAATAACTCTTAATATCTTTCTCCATTTTAACCACCTATCTTGTATTCTTTGAACTAACATCTTTATTAATTTTTTCCATCATTTTGTATAATCAATTCTAAGTGCCTAAAATTTGAAACTTTCAGTATAATATCATCTTCAATTTTAACTTTCAACACATGATCTTCATCTTGTCTTTTGCTAAACATACAATGTATGTACTTTGTCTTACTTCTACTCAATCGAAAACTTTTAAATTCTAAAGTTTTCTTTCATAACTCAAGTTTAACATTAACTTCTTTTGAATCCTCAACTAACACTTTATAACATGTAAATAGCATGCACCAATGTATATGCATAGTAAAATGAATAATTTTGACTTAACTAGATTTTATAAGATTACTAAATATTAACATGTGTGATGTATTAGTGTCATAAAATTATAAAAATGATATCTTTAAACTTTATCTTTCAAGAAAACAAAAATTGATAACTAATGCTACTTGAAAATATTAAATGAAGAGAATTAGAGATAACTATTCAAAAACTCTAAATCTAAACAAAGTGCTTCCTCCAGTAAATATGAAAGTTTAGAGAGGCTAGAAGCAATGATTTATCTTCTAGAAAGTTTAGTACTTTTTTCTTTATAGCTCCATTTTATTTATATGTCTTTATGAAAAAGTGAACATTGAGACTCAACATGATAATGTTCTAATCCATGTTAATGTTTGGACATGTTGTGACATGAAATTATGAGACAAATATGTTTTTAGAGGATTTTTTTTTTTTTTATTCTCTCTATTGCTAATGTCTCATTTTATAATACAACACTTTTTCTTTTAATAAGCTGATTGGTTGCCCTTATACTTTTAATTGAGGATGGTTTTGTTAATATTTTGAATGAATTTGGATTTGATATCTAAAACTTTGTTCAAATATGATAAAAGCTTTTTTTTTTTTAATAAAAATTCTTTTAAAGGTTTGTTCATAACATCCTTTAGTGAGTTCTTTAACCAATTTTTTATACAATTTTTATATAATTTTTCATCTTTATAAAAATATTATAATACTTTTTATTAATAAATTTTTATCTTTTAGTATTGTTTATCAAATCTTTACAAACATATATTTAATTAAGTAAATAATCAATACATAAATGATATGTTATTATTAAAAATTTTGAAAATCAATGACTTCAAATGAGTTTGTTCTAATAACAATAGTTACCTATACATGTAACTTTTGATAAACAACTTACCCTACAAACCAACACGAGACTTTTCATTGTATTTTGTCTTCACTCGCACACTTCCTGAAAACTTCCCAGAAGGTCATGATAAGTCTGTAATTAGACCCTCTTTTACAACCCATATATTCATATTTGACTTTTATTTTATTTGGGTTTTACACTAATTTGTATATTAATTGTACAGTTTGGTATAAAGAGGCCGCAAGTAGATTTTAGGTGCATTTTGGGCCCAAATTGATGGAAGATTAGAGCTTCGCAGCAGTCAGCACGCCCATACCATTCAATAAGCACGGGGGTGCTTCGAGCCCATGCACGGTCGTGCTTAAAGCCTTGCAAGATCGTGCTCATCTGCGGGAAGCCCAATTAATTAGAATTTTTAGGGTTTTCAAATTAAAAGGAAGACCGAAGGCATCGTGAGAGGCATCTTGGATATACCATTTTTTGACATCTTGGCTTTTGCTCTGGAATACATCTTTCATCTCGTCTCTCTTGCACGGGATCCTTGGCACATGCTTAGCGAGACTTGGAGCTTCAAGCGACCGTACTTGAAGACTGGGAACTCATCACACTCTAGTTTTTCTATTTCTTTTCTTTATGGCTTTATTCATGAATGTTTTAGTTATTTTCTTTAACATGAGTAACTAAGTCCATAGCTAGGGTTATGGAACTATTGTTTATGAATTTATGAGATTTTGATGTTTGAATCTTAATTTGATTTCCGTTATGTGATTAGATTTTATCCTATTGCGCTTCTTTCTTAATCCTAATTAATTATATCGTCAGACGACTGTACCTCGGTTAATTAATATATTTATAGGGTAAAATGAGACAAAGGATTAGGTGGACCAAACGAATCTTTCTCTTCTAATCGTTATTAAATTAACAAGTTCATAGGTTCCTTAAGCTTTCTTAAATTGATGTCTTGTATGACCATTGGGGATGTTAATTTAGAGAAAAGAATATTAATATTGCACGACCATTGGGTATTAATAGTATTTGTATGAATGATTAGTAATCACAAGGAAATAGGATTTAGAGTTAAACAGAAACATAACATAAAGGATTGAATGAGAAAACTCATATGCCCTAGGTTCCTCTCCGATAAGTTTAACCAAGACGTGCATTGTATTTCTTACTCTTAGTTTTATAATTGATTTTATAAATTCTTGTTTTTAATTAATTTCGTATCTTTGAAGCTTAAACAATTAAATTAGGAAATTCTTAGTAATTGGAAAACAATCCTTGTGAGACGATATTTCGGGAACTTAACTTAAGAATCCTTTATTACTTCTTGATGGGTACACTTGCCCTCCGAACAGGTCACCAATCCCATAATTACTCTAAGTTAAGCACGCTTAACTTTGAAATTTTTAAGTGATAGGCCACCGAAAAGTAAATGCATTTTTTTGGTATAGGTAGTCCTAATCAATTCCTTTAAGCTATCATTAATTGTATACACAGTCTCGGGATCCCCCTCTTATTCCGATGTAAGTTTGATTCATTCATGTGTCCCTTACCACTGGAAGCCTACCAGGTAGCTGCTCCTTGTCCGTGTCACATTATACATTTAATAATTATGACAATTAATTTTAATAATGAAATTAGTGATTTATTTTAAAAAATATATAAATATTTTTTAATATCTTAATATAATATAGAAAGTATTTAATACCCTTTAATTTTAAGAGCCCTTTAACAAGTACAATCACTTTTTACATTAAAATAAAATTATTTAATTTAATTCTATGCATGTTATTTATTTTCTCTCTCTTTTTTTGTCCTTATTGTGAATCTAAATAAATTTCTCATAAAATTAAAGAAAATACCCAAAATTATATTTTTAAAAATTAAAAAAGTTTATTCGGATTTAAATAAAAAATACTTTTCTTTTTCTTTTTCTAAGCTCACCTAGTGATAAGTTAAACTATCCCTTAGCCAACCCCCTTCTCTCTTTCTATCTCTCTCTCATACCACACTCTTTAGGCCTAGACTTTTACTCCTTGAAATTTTCAAATTCTCCTTTAGTCTTTATCTTGCAGAGTCATTCACTTTATTTCTTTTTCACATCCTTTAAAAATATCGAAGACTGAATTAAGATTTTAAAAAACTGCAAAAGATTAAAATCACCGACCATCCTCTCATCTAGAAAATCTCAAAAACAAATCATAAGTTCATTTTGTACTGTGCTCTTGACTTACATTGAAAAACTCCACGTAACATCTATTTTTAACTATTCAATTACATCTTGTAATATTTTATATTTATTTAGTTTAAACTAAAACTACTCTCCTTTCGTCATTAAAATATGCTAATTTCTTTGGTTGTAATAAAAATAAAGATGAAATTAGCTGTTTATATTAGTTCAAACATTAAATAGTCTTTTAAAAAGCGTGACACCATATCACTTATCATTTATTGAAGTACAACATAATTCGTCTTATATTATTTCATCACCAAATTTATCTCATAAGTATTAAATGTCACTGTATCATCATCTATAGTTTATTTCACTTAATCCCTCAAATATACCAAATTGTCACTAAATTTCATATCTTGAAAAGACTAATATAGTATAAAAATTATAAAGTCAACATCATAACACTTCAACTTCTGCAAAATGAATTGATGTAAAAACGTTAAAAAGGCTGTTGACACCTTAATCTTTGGAGTACCATGTTGAATTATTTATCTAAACAAAAAATTATAAGCATACATCACATCAGCGGATTAAAAATATATTAGGAATATGCTGACAATATTGAGATTGAACGGCAAAATTTTAAGTTGCTTTCGGGTAATTGATTCATAGGGGGTATGGTCTCCCGCAATGCCAACTTTGAAGCAAAATGTCGCTTCCAATTAGCAAGGAGAAATGCAAGAATGGACTAGCTTATTATCCATCAAAAGAGACTCACAAATGACCGTTCCAGGAATCCTATACGAGTTATTACCGTAGTCATTTCACTTAAAATCTCTTGAAACGAACTAGCAAATGGTTTTTATAACTTGCAACAAATTGGTTAATCGATGCTTGAATTTGCATTTTCGTACCAAACTCAGGGAGGGTGTTGACTTCTCTGCTAGCATTACTCCAGTTGCGCTTGTAGCATACACCAGATGCTCTTGACAATTTGCAAAATGGGGTAATTTCCACCGTGTCCTAACCTTGGATTGATACACAAAAGATAAACTCTCAAATCCATTAATTACTAGGTACAGTTACGAGCTCCAGAAGATTGACAGGTTTAGCCAAATAAACTCCAAAACTAACTTGAATCATGTCTAAAAATTAAGGAAAAATAAAGAAAAATAAATGAAAAAAGAAGCTAATCAGAAGAGCTATTGCTATTACACTTGGTTTTGAGATTCTGATCTCCCACCACCGTTCATAAACAACAAGTCCATCCAGCTAAGCTAAGCATATTAATCAATTCCATACTGTCAGACTTTTGACTCCAATGCTAAAAGTATCTTCTTTCTCGGCCCCTGGAACGAATAAAGCATAACCAGAATGTGTTATAACTAAAAAAGTGTATTACTGAATGGATTTTTCAAATCGAAGGTAAGAGCATAAGTGACAGAGGTAGAGTAGAGTCAAATGCAGTTATAACACCAAGATATTAGTCAAATAATTACCATAGAAACATAAAAAAATGGCCTTGTCTGAAACTCCTACAAATGAAGGACCCAAAACCCCTTTTAACGTAATATAGACAAAACGTGACATCACTAAAAGTCTCAGGAGATACAAATCACAATAGCTACACTGTACATAGACAAGACGAGTGAAGTGAAATCACAGTCAACTTTAATTTGTGCAACAAACCATGAGTTTTGAAGGTGCAACTGTGACTTGTTGACAAAAAAATTTCCAATTTTCTGATTTTCATAGGGTGTCAATCTCATTACAACCAAAATATGCGAACTTCAAGCATTTCAGGTCTGGGACTTTGAACAAATACTTCGTAGGGTTAGACAAAGGTTAAAACTTTGTCTTAGTAATTTTTTTATTTAGTATTACATACAAATAATTAAAGTAGAAGACATACAAGACAAAGACATCTTCAAGAACTGTCAGAAATGCAGAAAAAATACAAAAACTAGGAGCAAGTAGCACGCAATGCAGCTAAGAAGGATACGCCTCTAGAAATGCCATTAGTACAACACAAAAAAAATGTGACAAGAATTATTCAATGCTAAATGAACTCAAGGTGACTGATGACCAACAAAAGTTCTATCACTACTTTCCAACTAGACAGACCAGATAACTAGGAATTGATAGCGACACCAAAGCCTTATTAGAATCTCTACTGACGCCAAATCCTCTAAAATAAACATACAGGAATCCTTGAGGCAAACCAAATGTTGATGAAAAACACCAAACCGTTGTTCCATAACAGGGAAATTGCTAAGCAATGCAAAAAATAAGAACAACTTTCAGAACTCAGTCTGCACATGGCACACTAATAAGGAGACGAAGCAGTTATAGGTATTCAAATTTGAAGTAAATAATTTGTAGTAATCCTGTTCAGAACTGAAGCCCACACAAAGGATTTGACCTTAGAGGGAGTAATTGATTTCTAAATGACTTAATCTAAAAGGATTGAATCATTACTGGGAAATGAGGTGAGACAAAATAGAATTTACAAGAAAATAATAAGCATGACATGTCAAGAGACCAAATCCTTTTGTCTGGATTAGGAGAGATGGGCTGAATCCAGCCATACCATATGCGACTGTAATTACGGAATTAGTCCAATCTTGCCCTTGCTATAGTGTTTTTTAGGGTTTTTTAAGGGCAAAATGGACTTTTGTCCACTTAAAATTTTTTACTTCTCTTCTTGAGTGGTAAAATTTTTAGCGTTCTCTCTACTCTGTTTTTTTCCCTTCTTCTCTAAAGCCAATTTCTCCTTCACCATTTTTGCTCAAGATGACATCATTTCCGGCTGTTTTCCGGCAACTGTGAGTGGAAGCCCCATTTTTCGGCATCTATTTTCCATTTTGCTTCTATGAGCTCTGTCCCTCTTTTTTAGCTTTTCCCTCTCCTAATCTACTTTTTCTCAATCCTGTTTTTCCCTCTCCCATTCTGTTTTACTCCCCCATATTTTTCATTTTTCCTTATTATTTTGTTTTCTTGATTCTATTTTTCTGTTTTCACTTCCAAGTTTCCTTATTTATTTTTAATTCTCTACCTTTCTGTTATAACTTCAGCATTTTTCACTATTTTACAACCATTTTATATTTTTTTTTTCTCAAAACCTTCATGCTGCCGCCATAACCTGCCATGGCATCCGCCATGATTTTATGGCAAATTTTTTGCTTTCCGCCATGACCCACCATTTGTCATTGATAACATTGTTAAGAAGTGAAAGCTTCTTCATAAATTTGAATACTTCCCAAGAACCTTCAGAAACTGTAAAATTCTGGACCTCATTAACCAAAGGAAAAAACAAAAGATGGTCTATCCACCTATTTTCAAACCCAAGTGGAACCCCACTTAACCTAACATGACTTCAAAACAATGGGGGAATGGTCAGAAACTGATTTAGATAGTCTCTTTAAGATCAGCAAAAGCATCTTCACAATTTTTATTAAACAGAAACCCATCCACTCAAGAGACAGTGTTGTCAAACAGTAGTCATGGCAACACCAGGTCAACAACGCACTATGGTGGGGCAGTAGAGATGTAAGTCGCAACTTGCGAGAGGGAGAAAACGGAGAAGACATTTTTTTAGGATTTGGGTATTTGCGGGTCTCTTTGGACTGGGTGGGGTCAAAGGCCCATTTCATTTTTTCCTTGAAAACTCATGTTTTCCGCCATGGCCACTAGGAGCCTAACAGCCACTATGGCGCTGCCATCCTGAATCTTCCATTTATCACCATGGTTGTGGAGGTTTGAGCGAAAACCACCACCTTGAGCAGTCCACTTTTTAATATAATATCAGAACTTGTCAAATCTCACTGTTGAGTCACTCGCAAATGTCCAATCTTGTAAACTTCACGCACTAGATATTCAATCCTAGGCTTAAGGAGGGGAGGGGGAGTCTTCAATTGTCCCTTTTATATCCAGGCCAAAAGATTATGCATTGGTAAGATAAGAATGCTCACCCCTTGGTTAATTTTACCACCTGAAAATTCATTCATAGAAGATACTCATTTGCCAAGAGAAAGGGATAGACCAGGAGTATAATTGGAGAATGAGATATAGAACATGAGGATACACTCCCTGAATAATAATTCTGGTTTTGAACGCTTGTCCTTGGAACAGGATTAATATAGAGATTAATGATTGCGGAAAATCAAGGGCTTCTTAGCTGCAAGGTCTCCTTCATATGCTTGATGTTCAAATCGTTAACAAAACCTCAAAAACAGCTCATTAAGGGGATCATCGTGCGCAGGAACTTCAGATTTTAAAAAATGATTTTTGAAAGCAATCAATCGGCAGCCAATTGTTTCTAGGGATTCAACCCTTCTTAGACATTACTCATTACAACTCCTAACCCCCTCACTTTTAGAATTTAAAATAAGATTCTATGGATAGGAAAAAGAAATGTTGTTTTGGGCGAAGTCTAGTGAAGACATCCTTCTTGAACCCTAACACCACTTTAGCTTGTAACTATTTTTGACCAACCTCTGGAACTTATTTGAATATGCAAACAAGTATTAGCTTACATGAGGCCATTTGATTGAGTAAGTTTTCTTTTTGAAGAAATAAAATCATAGGATTGTAGAATTTTGCATAATTGCTGTACAAATCTATAAAATCTGAAATGACTCAAATCTCTCAACACATAACTGAGCAACTCTCTAAAACAGCCACCTGCTATACATCATATGCAAGTCAAATCACTCAATCTTATTGCACATTCACAAAAAGGGGGACGATTTAAGATGCCAAAGGTCCTTGAGACACGGAGTATGAGGCACATTTCAAGTTAAAGGCATTTCCACATTGAATGAGTCACATTACCAATGAAACTGCAAAGTATTGCTGAGGAAAACAGAAAAACAGGAAAAAACATGTTCAAAACAAGTTCAGAGCGTACCATTGGTATGCCCATAACCTTGAGATCTTCATCAGTCATATGAGTGAGAGCTGCCATATCAACCTGAAAAAACAGCTTTTACCTACAATATTAGCTCTTGATAATCAAATTAAAACCCAGTTAAGACAAAGGACTTTCGCTAATGGCAGAAGAAGTTAAGATGTATGACATACTTCTTCAGCCTGAAAAGTTATGACATACTTTTCGAGACCCAAAGACTGCAAAAATTCATCCACTGATATATCAGCCTGCAAAACAAAAACCAGAGTTTATATCCCTTTAATTTTCCTTTATTTAGTAAAGAAATTTGGAAACAATTGATTTACTTTTGCCTATTGTGAACATAAATGAGAAAATTTACATTCACTTATCATAAAACACTAATTTACAAAAATAAAAAACTCAAAAATATAGCAGATTGAATGCAAAAATGGCCACCAATAAGAACATTAGAAACTACTATTATGTTATGGTAAATTTGAAGAGAACTATCCATATCCACTACTATAAGAACAAGATCTACAGTTATATTGTATATGCCTTAAAATGTAGAATTTGTGGATTGAATACTAAATCAATGCTCGATTTCCTTTCACCTTCCTCCACTAGAAAAATACAAATACGGCCATTACTAAAACAAATGTCGTCCTTAGCAATATTACAGCCCACCAGCAATAACTGTACCAAGCAGCACATACAAGTCTCCATTACATGCAAACATATATTTGACAGATGTCCCCATTATACAGACATAAACTAAGACTGATGCCACTGATGAAATAAACAGAAAAGTTCTCATTGACTAAAAATATAAATATCACAACAATCATACCTTCCGTGACAACTTTTTAGGAGCAGAATTAGCTGGCCTTTTGATCTGTACTGCAGGGGCCTCAACACTGACATTTTTACTGCTTGGTTTAACAACCACTTTTGACTTTGGTGGATCAGAATTTGTAGGTTGTGGAGTCATTGTCCCAGATAGCCTTTCACGGAGATCCCGTGTGTTTGGAGCTGAACTCTTTCCACTCTGAGTTGCAGGTTGAAGACCTTTCCTTTGAAGCTTGAGGCGAAGATCTTGAGCAGTAACTTTGCGATCTTCACAATCACAAGTCATTAAGAAACAGTCAAAACCCATAAGAAAAAACTATTGAAATCCAACAATAGTGGCAACTTATACTTGTATATGACAATAACAAAATCAATCCATACTAGTGATCCGAGGTTCATCATCATCAAAGAGATCATGTTCCCACTTGTCATCTTGTCTCAACCTGCAATTAAAATAAGAAAAAAAATGACTTTAAATATATTGTAAAGTTTTGTTTTAATAAGCATTCAATCATCCTAGATGAATTTGCTACATTAGAGGTGCATAGTAACTGAAGCTTATATGCATTCCCAATCATGCAGACTGGAAAGGCAGTTCCTCACAATGTGTCTAGCAATTGTAATCACTATTCACCATGATAATATATCATTCAATCTCAGATAGCAACGCAGAGTGGCCAACCCCAAAATTGCTAAATGAAGACACAAAAGCATCTTTAGTTTATTCAAAGTTTGAACTCTATGCAACAGAAGATATTAACAGCATTCCCTTATCCTATTCGAAGAGTAAAACTTGGTGAATGAACTAATTCAAGTAACTGATATTTGCAGAATGATCAAGGTAAACAACGAAATAATTTCTTCATCCTGTGCATATATACATAAGAAAGTAATCACAAAAGAAAGCCCACCACAAATGACTAACCTATCTGTGCCCAATTTTTTTATGCACAAATTAACCAAGGTTGAAAGTGTTTCAAGCAAAGCCTACAAACATGTCTACATGAAAAAGCAACATAAACCCAAAATATACTCATTGCATGAATGAAATCTAATAATACTTCAGAGCAGTGATGGTAAAACAAACCAATTCACCAAATATTTTGCAACTCTGTCATCCCATCATCTGCACTGCAGCATCAAATGACTAACCTATCTGTGCCCAATTTTTTTATGCACAAATTAACCAAGGTTGAAAGTGTTTCTAGCAAAGCCTACAAACATGTCTACATGAAAAAGCAACATAAATCCAAAATATACTCATTGCATGAATGAAATCTAATAATACTTCAGAGCAGCGATGGTAAAACAAACCAATTCACCAAATATTTTGCAACTCTGTCATCCCATCATCTGCACTGCAGCATCACTTGACCAGAAATATATAATTTTCAACGGATTAATGATAGATACCCACATACATATTATTAAAGTCTATGAGAGAAAAATTAGAGAGAATGGCGGTACATTTATGAATCATGTGAGCAAGGTGAGATGGACAGGAATAGGTATAGGAGATTTCTCAAAACTTCCTAGAGTACATGTGGCAGCAGAGGCGAGAGAAGTGAATTAGGGGAGTTCAGCTGGAGAAATTGCTTACAAGCAAAGAGTGGAAGAGAGGGAACAGAGAAACTAGGTAGAGAAGAGGTATTGGGTGCAGTCAGCTATTCATAAGGCTGGTACTCTCCCTTGCGGTCTCTATTAACTTTGTGTTTGGGTAACAAAAAGAAAGTAAAAGAAAATGGCAGAAAAAAGTGTGGGGAGAAGCATGCAAAGAACTAGTACACATTGTCTAATTGTGTTATTATTCACCAAATGAATTCAACATAAGGTTCTCATATTTAATTAGTTAAGAAAAGTTGAAGTCCAATTGTCTAAAATGAATTGTGGGTTAGTTGTAACAGACTTCAACAGAATCGACACAAATAGAACAGAAATAACTAACTGATTAACTATAAGAACTAGTACACACCCGCCTCATTAACTCAGGGTTGAAGCATGAATTGAAATTGATCAGATACCCAGTTTGTCTATATACTAAAAACCTTAGCTTAGACAGAGACTTGGTCGGAATGTACTCCATCTGATAGTGTCTATTAAGCCAATTCCTGCTCAACCACTCCATCCTCCTCATCAAATCCTCAATCCTCCTATCCTTTCTCAATTGAACCAACTGCCCTAGATCAGGAACTCAGATATCAATTTGATAGAAACTTGTATTACTGAGAAAGAACATGGGATACTGGCTCCTTACAACAGGAAAATCCCTTTTGAATTTTGATTACACTAAGAACAGAAAACCACTTCAAAGTTCTACTTCTGGCTTGCACTAAGACTATAATTCCTAACTTAAGAGATTGATTCCCTTCCTCCCTCCAGCTCTTCCTTTTTTAATGTTTCCCTCTAAGACTATATTAAACGTTAACCAAACATGGCCTCGAATTAAACTAGAAATAACATTTCTAGTCATAGTAATTTTAAGAATATCACGTCGTTCATTTATGGCATTACTGATAATGTAATTACATACATTGAATCAAAATTCTTCCCACGGATACCATACCTATATCCATGCAACCATTGAAAGAATTGATAATTAGATCAAACATTAAATTAGCAAACAGCTAAATGCACAATAACCACACCCAAAACAACTTTTTCAAAAAATCACAAAATTATTGTAATGATAACATTGAAAGAGAAAGAATTGCAAACCTCTTGCCGGTGATTTGGCGTTGTTGCCGAGAAGAGTCACTGATACCATTCCCATTAAGGCGTTCCTTCACGGACCTCCTCGCTCCACTGTCCACCCGATCAGCATACATCTTCTCCGATTCAAACGTTACGAAATCGCAAGAACAATTAGCCCGAACCCTAATTTTGCAGCGGAAGAGAGCAGAAAATAGAAGGGAGAGTGAGTGCGCACGACTCGCGGAGGAAGGTGCAGGGTTCCCCCAATGCGGAAAGCGTCGCAGAGAATCAAAACCCTAACACCCCTTTTTCTTCCTCGGTAAAGGGTTTTGATTGTTTGAAGGGAAAAGAACGCAAACGAAATTGGAGTCACAGAAAAAGGGAGAAGTTATCGAAGATTCAAAAGTTGAATGTTTGTGGTGTGTGAGGTCTTGTTTGTGCTGAGGAGAGAGAGAGAGAGAGACAATGGGGCGAAGGGGGTTTCTGTGATTTCGGCTAATGGTTTTGGCGCCCCACGAGAGAACTTTGCAAACGGCGGCGTTTCACAACAGGAAAAAAAAGATATTTCGTGGTTCGTGCTTGAAGAATTTTATTTTATTTTTTTAAGTTGTAAGAAAAGACAAAAATTAAATGTACTTTTGTAAATGTTATTTGTATTATTTATTAATTAAAATTAAATTTTGTCTTTGTAATTGTAATATACTTTTGGAATTATTTGTTATTTTATTAAATTTTATTTATGTATTAAAAATATTATGAACATAAATGGTTTTAGAAAAGCTAAAGTATGCAGTACTTGTTTGAAAAGGCAAAATCATAGAATGCTATTTGTGCAACCTGAATTTTAATGAATTATATATATAAGAAAAATTATTATATTAAAAATTTAAATATTTTTGTAAAACAAAATTTGTATTTCTATTGTAAACCTTAACGTCTCACGCTAATTATTTTTTCTTTATTTTTCTACAACAATAAAGGACAAAAATTCAAGTTATGATCTATAAATGTGTGTTTCGAAATTTAAGTTATGTAAGATAGTTTAATTTTTTTTATTATAAACATATACTATCGTTACTTATTCACTATGTTACTGCTTCTTTTCTGGGTGTCGATGTTACTTTTATTCATAACTTTTAATTATTATTAATAAAATAAAATTATTTTTCACCTTTTTGAGACAAAATTTTACTATTTTGTGGGAGAAAACTTTTTAGTAGATTCCACATAAAATATTCTTTTTCACTTATATAAATTAAAATATCGAAACAAATAAAAATTTTCTTTTTCATCCTTATATAATCTTTTTCATTAAAACAAGTAAAGTATAAAAAAAAAGAATGAGAAGAAAATACTTAATATAAGATCGAAAAGAACTGTGTTTTTAAAAAAAAAAACAACAAAAAAAATATCAAGAAACTCAAAATTTTTGTTAAAGAAAAACAAATATTTCTACGTAAAAAGTTTATAAGGTAATAAAAATAAATATAAAAACTATGTGATACAAAATTTAATTAAATATATCCAATAAAAAGAGCCAACAATAATTCAATTGAAAATCAATACATGGGATTGATGTACAGTGACAATCAATTAAATTAATTGCATTGTTAACTAACTCAAAATGTAAGCAATTGATGATGAAAATTAATTTAGAATTAATTTAATATATTTTTAAATACTTTTTTATAACAATCTAAATTATTTAAAAAATATTTAAGTAAATATTAAGAATTATAGGTTATTTACGTAAGAGTAAATGCATTAAATTTAGTGTTTGTAAACTTAAATAAAACTTTAATTGATAGAATATAATATACAAGAATAATGGTAAAGTAAATTTTTATGAACCTAAACATATTGTTATATAATAGAAGTCTTATCAATCACATTATATTCTTACAATTTTTTGGTTGTTGATGCTTATTTGCACTAATAAGTCATGCACATGTTTGGTAATTTATAAGTTTTCTAAATAGATTGTGTCAAAATCTTATACAAACAACTCCATTCAACGTTCACATATAAGTAGGTGATCTCATCAAGTCCACTTCATCCACCATTTATAAGGAATACGAAAATCATTGCCCAATAATGCAATCTAACACTTTTTTACACTACAGGAATGAATAAGTGCTGATAAAATCAGCAAATGACTTATTTTTATCCATAATTTTTTTTTATAGGATCTCCAATTACATAAGTTGTTTTACTATAATTTTTAATTTCAAATTGGCTAAAGTTTTATTCCTATTGATGTTTCATATATTAATTTTCTACTTATAGATCAGTTAAAAGATTAGCTAAATTCATTTTAACTTTACATAATTAATGAATATTATTCAATTTTTTAGTAGTTGTTTTACCACATTATGCCTTAGTCTTATATGTCTATTTTTACAATTGAAAGTTTTATTCATTGCAATGACTTTTATCGCTTGGCAATGACAATTTATTAACATGGATGGTGTTAGCTTTATTCTTAATTAAATATTTGCCTATAAATTTTGATTCTACCCTATATCAATTTGGGTTAACATCACTATATTGGAAAATATAATCATTCCTTCTATTTAAAACCCATTATTAAACTCGATTTTTACTTATTAAACTCATTAATTTTTATTAATAAGATAAAGAACTTACTAAAATTAAATCACGTGTATTAAATTCATAAAAATTATAAACAACTCATATAAACATTATAAATAATATGTAACATACCTTATTTTATTAGAATATAAATTTTTGATTTAATTATATTTTTTGTCTTTATAAATATTAAACATTTTGTAATAAATTTTTTTAAAAAATTTATTAAAATTTAAAACTTCTACAAAATCACACAGCATGTCATATTATTTATTATTATTTTTATTTAAAATTAATATTATAAATAAATCTCTAAATATATGAATTTAGATTCGAACATGATAATCATGTTTGCATGTTTTTTAATTTTTGCTTGAGCAAATAAAAATTTTGCTTAAGCGAAAGTAAAAAAAATGTTAACACGACTCTCATGTTATCCTGACGCTAAATATATCCTTTCTCTTCTAATTTCCCTTCCTTTCTTCACTGCTGCACACCCCTCCCGCTCCCCCACCCTCTTCCTCTTCCTCACAAACCCAATTATCCAATCCCCTGCAAAAGTTCCCCTCCCCCAAAAATTGAACTCTAAAATTTTCTAGTTAACTAAATAGGGAAAAAGGAAATAAAACTTCAAAATTTGTTTGAGGGCCAATTAGGGTTCGAGAGCTTACGTAACAGAGAGGTAGTGGCTGAAAATTCGTTTCAGGTTATATGTTCAATTTGTAATACTGAACAAGAGGTAGAATCTAGAGTGATTTTTTCATTTATCTTCTCTTTGCTTGAAAAAGCATTGACTCTGTTTAGAACCTCGTTACTTAATAGAAAAATAAATAAAGACTTATCCCTTTATTTTGACGATTTAGGTTGCCGAGGTTTGTTCTAATTGATTTGATGTAAGTCTTTTAGATTTATATTCAGTTTTAATGGATCTATCCTTATATATATATATATTACTAAAACTGACTTTAAAGAAAACTAAAATAAATTAATTTAAAATCTATTTGATATAATTAGATTTAAAATAGATTGACGTGTGATAATCCAACACAATCTAATCCGTCTCTATTCCAAGTTTCACCAAGCCATGCGAGATAGAGAAATAGGACGAGCTCCCTTTATTGAATTCAAACTCAAGACAAAAGGGGTTACTGACATACAAAAGCAAACCCAAATAAACCAACTAGAAAATTACAAGTAATAAACCAAGGAGCTTAGAAATTTTTCCGAATAAAAGCTAAGCTCATGTGACCCTTATAACCTTCCCGAGACAGTTGTCCGTGGGCATAGGCACTGGAAAGCAAGTAACGGGACATTCTAGATTTGTTCGCTCCCACCTATAAAGTAAATTAGTAAAACAATGAATGAAAGCAGAATTCAAACCATTCCCATCAATATATTGAAAGCTAGCTTGCATCTCCTAAAAAACGATTACTAGTGTGAAAGTAACGTGAATTTGTGAATAACGAAATTAAACAGTAAATGAAAAGGGATAAAGAAAGAGTTCTAACTTATAATTAAGGAGAAAATAATGTAGAAATATGGAAATCTCAAGCTTGGCTAGGTCCATTCCAGGACACATCCTACTCCCCCCTCCAAAAGGGTAGAAGGTTCCAGCTTTGGAACCAAAATCCTGCACCCGTCATGAAAACAGATAAATAAATTAAAAATAAGAAATTATAGAGTAATTAGTTGTCCAAAAACAAGTTATATTACATTCAAACTTACATCCCATCTCGAGGGATTAAATTCTTCTGCATTGGGGTAATATTTAGGATCCATATGAAGAGCTCTTATCCAAACTAGTACTCTCCATCCCTTCGGTATCATATAACCTGAAAATAATTGGGTGATGATATAAACATGTTTCTTCTTTTCTTCCTTTCATAAACAGACATAACTAGAAATTAAATAAACACTTTTATAATATCGACAAACCATTGATGTTCACGTCAGCAGTTGCCTCTCGAAAAAGTGTAAAGGAAATATTTGCCAGTCGCAGCATTTCGTCAATTACCTGCAAGGCATGACAACATTATTTAATGTATTTTAAAAAATGACCTAATCATAAAGAAAATCAGAGTGTTGATACATGTATTAAAAAATTTAAATTACTATCATCCAAACATACTTACCTTTGAGAGATAGTGCATTTCCTTGACTTCCTTAATACTTATATTTTTTTGCATTGGTGGTCTTCTCTTTATAATTTCTTCCTGCTCTTCCTACAAGATAATACATATAAACAAATATAAATTACCTTCTCTGTAACCATATCAACTTACTTGATAGCATTTAAAAAAAGTAAAACGTATAAAATGCTAAAGCGTTCAGAACCATTATTTACCATCAATACATGCATGTTGCACATGCCCCTAGCTGGCTTTGTCGAGAGTGATGATCATATCATTGATAAAGTTAGTTGTTTCTGTTAATTTAGTTCTCCTCTCTCTCTCTCTCTCTCTCTCTCTATATATATATATATATATATATATATATATAAATCATGTTAAGGGTTGTAATGGTGATTCATCAATAATAATCTTTTTTGTATTCATAATGTTCTTTTCTTGTGTTTATTTTTCTTCTTTAAACCCTTACTGCTTAGATACCTTTATGGTATCAGAGCTTGATCCATTGTTATGCCATCAGGCATTGTACGGTCCTCTCAGCCCATCATACAAGTGCTCTGTTATCAATATCAAACTGGATAATGAAATTTTTTTCACATGGAAACAACAAGTATTGGGAACCATTAAGGGACACAATTTGCAAAGGACACAATTTTTTCATCCAGGCAAGTACACGTTCTTGTATCTGCACATGTACTTTTCAGACTGAAAGAATTGGTTTGAGCTTAAAAGTAGAGATTTACACTAGCAAATACATGCCTAAATACATGCTAGTGTACTTATTGGATCATGTAAATTAAGCAAAATATTTGAAGCAGAGATATATACAGTCAAGTACATGTCCATGTTTTCAAGAGTGTAGTTCAATCAGAAGCTTAAAGTTTAAAGGGATGAATTATTAAGGAATTAGAGATATACACGGGCAAGTACACGGTTATGTATCTGAGAATATAGATTAATGCGGGCCAGATTTGAGCATCTGCAAGAAAATGGGCAAGGGAGCTGCCAATATAAAAAGAGGATGATGTAAAAAGCTAAGGGGACATTTTGGAAGAAGAAAAAAAATGACGGCTACAACTAAGGATGACAACAAGCCTTTCCTCTCGTTCTCTAATCTTAGATTGTAGTTTGTCTATGTTTAATTTCTAATTTCCTTTTTGAATACTTAGATGTAATAAACCCTTTGTAATCCTTTCGTAGAATTCTCCTTCAGACTATTTCAAGTTTTATTTTTTTGAGGTTAATTGAGTAGTTTTATTTGTTGGTTGATGATTCAGTTTATCTCTTATCTTATTTTCATGTTTCTGATTTTAAGTAGAAATCTAGCATGAATTGATCATTGCTCATTTAAAAAGACTTGAATGCAACTCTATAAATAGAATGACCTAAGTCTTCTGAATCAAGGACAACCCAAATAGTGAAATTCACAAATCAAATTTAATTCAACTTTAGGGGTGTTAATTAAGGAAGAGATTCTAAGTAGTCAACTAAGGGTTACGA
The DNA here is from genome assembly GCF_003935025.1 of Abrus precatorius. Classification (NCBI taxonomy): domain Eukaryota; kingdom Viridiplantae; phylum Streptophyta; class Magnoliopsida; order Fabales; family Fabaceae; genus Abrus; species Abrus precatorius. Next base: position 9,225,450 of record NW_020874439.1, on the reverse strand, counting down.
GCTATTATCCTTGACAAAGGTATTGACTTATCTTAAGAATTTTTGCAGCTCTAAGAGATTAAAATTGAGTAGTTGGAGGAGAAATCTATTTATTTGGATGCTTAGGAGGATTTACAATCTAGGTACTCGCTTTATCCATCTGAATTTACTTAACCCAATTTTTGAGATTTTAATTCTTGAAATCTGTTTTTTTTTTCTATTTGCTATTTTTTGTCTTAGCGAAAGTATCATCATAATTCTTTTGTTTATGTTCTTTGAAAATTGAGTAATTAAGGATTGAAAATCTTAATTAACAGTTGCTGTGGATCAATATTTGATACTTCTTTTTAGTGATTCTACTGTGACAATGTATACACTTGCTCATTCATTGATTTGAGACATCATCTGTATTTTTTTCTTCATTAAACAATTTGACAAACACTGCATATTCTTTATGCTACATATTCAAACAAAGATGAACATGACAAACATGACGAACACAATGAACATTGACGTTTATAGATTTTAATTTAATTTAAATAGTGTTTTAAATCTTAAGAAAATATAGTGATAACATAAACTGTTAGAGAAAAAAAACACTGACGCTATTGACAAATATGAACATAAACAGTAAGAACATTTTTCACTTCGATTATTATGAATAATCTAAAAAGTGACACTTTCTACATCGGTTATTAACAACCAATATAAAAGGTCTTTTTTTACATCACATGTATCTACCTTAGTTGCAGAGCCGACATAAAAAACCCTTTTTAACTGATGTAAAAAGGTTTTTTCTACTAGTGCTCTAATCGAGTATAGAAACTTTCCACCTCATTAAAAAAATTTCAAACAAAATTCATCACCAAATAATTTTTCTTTTTCCTCCCTTCTTTCCCAAAAATAAACTCTCAATTAAACAAATATTAAAAGATAAGAAATATGTGTGCACATATGTATATATACAAGAGTTACATCTAATAAAAAAGTTTATTTTTGTATGAGAATTAAAACATAAATTTAGTTAGAACTAGATATGAATGATCAGATTATAATTTAATCAGAAACAAAGTTTAGAAATCAAGTAATATTTTATAAATTTTATTTAACTTTTATATCTTTAGTGTTAATTTTATGGTAAGATTCAATAGTTGAGTTTGTTCTACTCATTTTTATACAAAAGAGAACACTTGTTAAATTTTAACGAATATCATGAATAAATTAATATTTACCTTGGCTTTTTTCATGATATCTGGATGCTGTGAAAGATATATGGTTGACCACATCATACCTTGCCCAGTGGTTTCATGAGCCGCAAATAAAAACCCTAACAATAAATCAATGATGTCCTCATCCTCCAATTTCTGACCTTTATCACCTTTCACTTGTAAGAGAATATCAATAAGATCTTTATTTTCCATTTGACCACTTTTTATCATCATCCTCCTTTCGTCCACAACACATCGAACTACTTTAGCCAGCTTCTTACGTGCCTAATTTTCAATGTAAAAAGTACACCTTAACAACAATAAGTCCTTTTTTTTTCCCCTAATACAACAATAAGTCCTTTAAACAATTAAATTATTTAAATATTTACTAATTATTTTTTGGCTTAAATATATTTTTAATTCTTACGTTTTTGAAAATTTTTTGCTTTGTTTCATCTAAGTTAATTTTTTTTATTTAATTTAGTCCCTATATTTTAGCATATTATTATTTTAAATCCTTTTAACTGATGTGGTTCCATAAAAAATTTACAATTGAAAACATCTTAATCGATCAGTTCAATAGCAAGGACTAAAAATAAAAAATAAAAAAAATTAATTGACTAAAACTAAAATTATGATAAAATATGAGGACTAAAAACACATTTAAGCTTTTTTTTTATAAATATTAAAAAGAAAAATTTAGATTTTCTATTATAAATACTCTTTTACAAACAAATTCAACTGTTTCTTTTTATTGTCTTTTCTTAAAAATTAATATGATAACATTTTAAATATTTAATTTTCGAAACAGCAATAAAACAAGAAAGAGGAGGAGAGAAAGAAAAAGAAAAACCTTGAGTGCTTTGTGAAAAGCAAAACCGGGTGCATTAACGGGGACAGATAAAACGGCATCAAACATAATAGAAAACAGATTTCCTATTTTCTCAAGGATGTCCTGATTTTTAGAGCCCAAGAAAACGTTAACGATGACTTGAAATGATATTTTCTTCAACTCTGGCAAGAGCTCAACAGGATCTTTCATGCTGGAAATTTCTTCTAATGCATTGACCACAATGTTCTCGATACGCTCTACGTACATTTCTAACGTACTGTGACCCATAATAGGAGCAGTTACTAGGCGCCTAAAACGCCTATGTTCGACACCAGACACATCATTCAAGGGTCTACTTGGTAGTAGCTCTTTCAATGCTGTTGGATACCCAGGCCTAAAATTCTCATCATCTGTCAATACTCGCTTGCACATCTCGGATGTAGTAACAATGATGCATGGTTTCTCAAATAGGTGACTCTTGTAAATACCATCTCCTCCATATCTGAAACATATATAATTAAGCAAGGTAAGAGTGAGAAATTATGTAATAATATATCTATTTAGAATATATTCGATAATAATGTTTCACTTTAGCTAATTAGCAATAAGTTAAAGAGGGTTTTAGTGAAAGGACTATGATTCTAAATGGTTAAAAAATTTTAAACTAACGAGGTTTTAGCCATAAGTTAAAGAGAAAGAAAAAGTAAAGAGATGAACTTGGAAACAAGGTTGTTGATGAGTGAATCTGGATGACCAGATGAGAAGTCCTTGAGGAATGTCAACATATTGCCAAAAAGAGGCCATCCCATATCACCAGGAGGCAGTGGGTACTGTTTGTTTCTGAATTTTAGATCATAATACCACCAATTCAACCCCCTCAAAAATTTACATACAAAAATGTAGCATGCAAACAAAGTGGCAGCACTCTTCCAAACCCAATTCAATTCCATCTTCGAATCTGTCTCATCCTTCAATTGATCTCTCAATTTATAAGTTGATTGCCCTCCATATGAAGCCTCCAATAATTGATCTAATTAATAACTATTTGGCAATAAGGCATGCAAGACATGCTCATCTCGTTTTTCAATTATTTAAATTGCGTACGAAATAAAATCACCAATTGATCTAATTAATGTTTAATTTCTTTTCGTTGTCGAAAGAAAAACTTAGTAAATGTTTAATTAATCATAGGATATAGGCCCACGACCGTACCAAGAATAATTAATCTTATTCACACTGATATTCCAATCCCAGAATATATATTGACTTGTACGCAATAACACATGGTTGACAATTTAGTTATATAAAACCTGTAATTAGAATTATTATTGATGTATTTTATACCTGTAGTTAAAATTAATATTGATGTACGTACGTAGTTTATAAACCATGTAGGAGCATCGATAATGATAGTGACTTTTGACTACATTATTGTTTCAGATGATACCGACTTTTGGCTACATTATTGTTTCAGAGACGTGTAGATAGATAATAATTTGAAAATAATGTTAAAATAGATAATGATATTAGAATAATTTTCAATTTGCTCCTCTTATAAAGAAGAGATGTAAGATGATGAAGACATAAAATTTATTTATTCTTGTTTTAAAAATTTTTAAACTTACAAAATATTTTAATTTAAATCAACATTAAATATATCTTTAACTTTTTACAAAAATCTTTTAAATTTAGAAGAATTATACATAAAAAAAAAAAAAGCAACGATAACTTTGTATCAAAACATGGAGTTGCTTTTGATAAATGAAGACAAACCAATATATTCTATATATTTATCTTGGCTTTTTTCATGATATCTTATCTGGATGCTGTGAAAGATATATGATTGAGAACATAATACAGATGCCAGTGGCTTTATGACCCGCAACTAAAAATTCTAACAATAAATCAATGATGTCTTCATCCTCCAATTTCTGATACTACTGTCACTATTCCTTGTAAAAGAATATTGAAACCTTACTATTCTTAATAGTTAAATTTCCATTATCTAATATATCTTAAGAAAATATTCAAAGTTTTTTTTATAATATATATAAAAGTCAATTATGTCTAAAGTATCAACTAACTTTTTTACATAAAAGTACTAATATCATACAACGACATAATATTATAATGCCCAATAGATTACAAACCTTAGTTTCTTCTAGCCATTTAATTAATTACATCATAAAAGAAACAAAGATCTACGTAGTGACCCTTAAACAGTTCACAAAACATATAACTAGTTGCAACAATCTTAAGTTACTCTCTAGTTAGCTCATCCCTTACTCCTCCGGTCCACTTAAAGGAGAGTCATTCTACATTCATAACATTGTCAAAAGACACAAAACAAAGAAGATGGATGAGTACAAACATTCATAAACAATAATTCAAAGCAAAACATATGCTTAAATGAATTAAACATTATTCAGGCATCAACGGTATCGAGCATCAACAATACCTGTGTTTAAATGAACAAAATAACATTCAAGCATCAAACCAAACTTGTGCTTAAATGAACAAAACAACATTCAAGCATCAAGCAACAATCATTCAATGTCTTTTATTTGTGAATTCTCCATGGAATAATTAGTTAGTTGTCCAATATTTTATTTTCAGGTTGAGATTGAGAGTTTCATGTCTGCAATCTCGTTAGTGTCATAGGTATATCTTCTCATTTTATCAGAGACAGAACATAAATACACAATTCTCATTTTATAATCACTATCAGCAGCCCACACTTAAACCAATTTTGATATGCTCAAGTGTCTATCAGGATAGGTTAGCAAAGTCCCACTACCTACGACACAAGTTAGCTATGCTTGATTCCCTATAAGTCTTGGACACTCTCTTATCCTCTATGGTCAGAACAACATTATTTGCTCCTCACATGTACCATGACTATTAAACCTTTTTCACAATCACAAACACAAATAATATCATAGTCATTAAGTGTCCAACAGGTTTATTATAAATTTGTACTATTCTATCTAATTTAATCCTAATTTGATGATCTTCGGCAACTACGCCAAATTGGATACACGATCGTACATGAGTCAAAATAATAAAAATCTAATTACTATAGCACGAGACAAGCAACCAGAGTTGTCTCTTAAGGAACATTAAAATAATTTATCAAATTAGAGTTTAGAACAGGAAAATTCAATAAAATCAATAAAATAAAATTTTAAAAAATAAGATAAGACGATTAGTTAATTAAACATCTAATTCAAGAATTAAAAAGAAAATAACAACTCTCAATTATTAAATAAAGAAAATTATTAATATTCTAATATGAGGGGTTAAAACTTGAATTTGAATGAAACATAAATCCAAAATAAGTGATCACACGAAAATCTTCATGCATTTGATTCACACAAAATCAGTTAAAATTTAGAAACCTTTAGAATTTAATCAAAATGCATTAATTTTCTGCACCACTTAATTAATCCTAATTTTCTAAAGTTGATTCACACATTTTAAACGAATAATGATGAATCAATTACTTTTTAATTGCAATTAGAACAAATATATTTAGTTCATTAAATTAAATAGATTAAAGAGAAGAGGAGAGAACACGAATTGAGAACAAAAATTGTAAACTGATTCTCAAAATTGTTACACTTCCTTAATCCTTAAATTATATTACAAAAACTACTCTTTTATGGGTGGAAGAGCACAAAAATTCAAAGTTTTGAGTACAGGGAAGAAGATGGAAAAAAAGAGAAAACTTCAAATTAAATCTAAATCTATCCAAAAATAAAAAATCCTAGAACAAATTTGTAACTTGTTCCTTTATTTCGGCCTAAAAATTTTGCATTCTTTTGACTTCATAATCTGAATATGAATTAAAGGCTTGAATGTTAGTTTTCAAATGTCACTAGAATGAGTTCAATTGAATATTTGTATATTGAGATATGGCGCAAAACATTGCACACTGGTTAGATCCACATTTGTCTCCTTTCTCTTCCCATTTAACCCCAATTCTAACTCTAGACATTAGGATTTAGTCTCTTATTTCTCAGTAAGAGTTGTAGGTCCAAATCTTAACTTTCCTACAAAAAAAAAGGGATCACATTAAAACAAGGTTTATAACTCAATTTATAATCTAAATACTAAATAATGTTAGAAGGAGTACTATTATAAATTAATTGAATTAAGGCCTAATTAAAACTTAAAAAGTAAAAATAGTTCAAATAAATTCTTTTATGAAAAAAAGAAATTAATATACCAAAAATAAAAAAAAAATATACATAAAAATTCAATTCATACGTACAAAAGTAAAGCCAGACGAACTAGAAAATTATAAGCTTTTCAGCTCATGTGATCTTTATCACCCTCCCGAAACAGTTGTCTGTGGGCCTACTAAGTGGCAAACAAGTAATGGGACATTCTGGATTTGTTCGCTCCAACCTATAAAATAAATAATTTTGTAAAACAATGAATTAAAGCAGAATTCAAACCATTCCTTAAACCTCCTCCGAAAGATATCGAAATATAAATTATAAAATTCGCATCAATATAATGAAAGCTAGCTTGCATCTCCTGAAAAACGATTACTATTACGTGTTAAAATGACTTGAATTAGAGGGAGTGCTAACTTATACTTACCTTTGAAAGATAATGCATTTGCTTGACTTCCTTAACACCTATATTTTTTTGCATTGGAGGTCTTCTCTTTATGATTTCTTCCTGCTCGTCCTACAAGATAATACATATAAACAAATATAAATATCGACCGTTTTCAACTTACTTGTTGATAAAGATAGCATTAAAAAAAAAAAAAACTAAAACGCATAAAATGCTAAAGCGTTAAGTATCATTTATTTACCATCAATACATGTACATGCCGCCAATGATTATTATTATTATTATGTTTTGTTAATTTCAGCTCTTAAGACTGAGGATAAATATTTAATAATAATCAAATTTTATTAAACAGAAAAATATAATAATTTTTATAAATTTTTTTATTTATAAATGCTTAAATTCAATCTTAAGTGTTGCAGTTAACAAAATTCTTTAATAATACGAGAATATATTTATAATATTCATTAAATAAAAAGACTACTAGTAATTAGTTTAGAGGTTATTAGTTCGACTGTCGGTGTTGCGTAGCCTGCATGTTGTGTGTGTTTACATGTTTAATTTATTAGTTAAATGCTTCCTTACGACCTTTGTTTTTATATATATATAGAATATCGAAAATTTATATCCGTATTACTCTATCAAAATAATTTATATAATGTCGTCTATTTTTAAGGAGTATTTTAATAAATTACACTTTTTTACTGTGCTTTAAGAAAATTAAAATGATAACATCAATATTATTTTTTCAAAAAATCCGGTGTTTGCTACATCTTTTGGTATATTTTAAAAAAATTCTCCAATTTAGGAAACCTAATAACATAAGTTTAATAGGGTTTATGAAACTTTCCATCTCATTTAAATTTTTTTAAACAAGATTTATTACTAAACAAATTTTTTCCTCCCTTCTTTCCCAAAAATAAACTCTCAATTAAATAAATCTTAAAATATAAAAAATATGTGAGCACGAATATGTATATATACAAGAGTTGTATTTAATAAAAAAGATTTTTATATGAGAATTAAAACATAAATTTAGTTAGAGCTAGATAGAATCAAAATTATAATTTTATCAAAAACAAAGTTTAGAAATCAAGTAATATTTTATAAATTTTATTTAACTTTTATATTTTTAGTGTTACATTTATAAAAGTTATTTCGCTATATATATATATATAAATTTTTTTACATTAGTGTAAGTTTAAAATTTATTATACTTGATATAAATTATTTGTTTAACAGTAAATAATAAATTATAATTCGTTATTTTTTTTTTCTTTATCAAGAACACAGTGGACTATTTTAGCCACCTTCTTGCGTGCCTAATTTGCCATGAAAAGTCAAGCACACCATCAACGCCAATAAGTTTTTTAAAAATTTAAATTATTAAATAATCTTTTAATACTTAAATGTTATTATACTACTTTATAAAGATTTTTGTTATTAAATAAAGTTTTTAACACCACTTTAATATTTATAAAAATGATTTTAAAATTCTTGACTATTTTTAAGGAAAATAATTTATCACTAAATTAAACTTTTTATACCGCTTTAATCTTTTTTATAAACTAATATGATGGCATTATATATAAATTTTTGAGAAAAAGTTAATTTGAAGATAAATTATATTTTTAAAACAATAATTTATGAAATCGTTATTCTATAGTTTGAAGATAAATTATATTTTTAGTTTTAGAAAATTAATTTAATTTTTTTATAATAATAATAATCATAATAATAATAAGAAGGAAGAGAATAGTATCAGTATCAAGTCTTTATATATCAGCATTAATTATTTTACCGTAACATGCCGGGTAAGAACTGGCCGAACCTAATGATAATTTGGCTCTACCTGGGAAGAGTTTTAATTCTGTTCTTCCATCATAGACAAGAGAGGAAATGATTGATTCCGCATTGTGAACACCCTTATCCAACTGTTGGGACAAACCTTAATTTCATAAAAGGGCCTCAACACTTTAGAGAGGGGGGTTGGCCACTTTACCTCTTTTTCCTTCACAAGGATAATGGTGTGAGATTGATGATCCAATGGTTGGGACAAACCTTGATTTCATTCAAATCCTTTTATAGCATGATTTAATGCATTTGTACACTTTACAATGGTTTATTCTTTATTTAACTTGCTTATTAGCATTCCTTGGCATCTCTCCTCTAAGGATTTAGTCATATAAATTTTGAGGCACGCACTTTTAAAATAAATAGTTTAATTAATATTTATATAAGAAGTTGTCATCATATAATGATTGCAACATAAGTCTGAACATAAAATAAAGGTGTGTGTTGTGGTACCTAAAATATTTTTATGGGTACGTACTTAAAAAAATTATAACAATAAAAAAAATGACAAGTTAAAAAAAAATATTATTAAATATAACAAATATAATAATTTTGTTTTAAATAAAATATAATTTTTATGTATTATAAATAAAAAAAATTATAACATAATATATTCATATAATAATTAAATATTATTAATAATAGAATTAAGAATATGAAAATATATTAATATAATATTATTATTTTATTTTTAAATTTTAATTTTTTTAGTTTTGATTGCGTTTTGATCCTGTTTGAATATTTAACCGCTCTTCAGCTTATTCAAATATAGCAAATATAATAATTTATTATTAAATAAATTTATTATTTAAGCATGTGTCTAAATATTATTGGTTAAATTTTTTTTATGTACAATGTCTTAAAAATATTTAAGAAACCACAAAATTTACCTAAACTTAATTAGTAATAAGTTTAAAAAAGTTTATTTTAATAAATCATATTAAAAGGTTATATTAAAATATACCAATATAACTTATTAGAATTTTAAGTTATTTTCACAAGCTCTTCATAAGTTTTATACAATTCTTTCTTGGCTCTGTTTGAGAGTTTAGAAGGAGAGGGAAGGGAAGAGTTTGGAGGAAGGAGAAGAGAAGGGAGCCTCCCTCCCTTGTTTGAATGTTTAATATTGAAAGGGGAGAGTGATAGATAGTTTAAATATATAAATGATATTATTATATTTTACATTTTTTATTTTAAAAAAATAAATATTTTTCTTTCTCAAATAATTAATAAATTAAAAATTAATATTTTTAAATTAATGTTTTTATTTGTTTAATTTTTTTAAAAAAATATCATCACTTGGAAAACTAACATTTTTTTTAAAAAAAGTTAGAATTCTATTCGTGAAAAAGTATGAGAGGATGAGTGGGAGAACTTAAAAAATCAGTGTTCTTAGGGTTGTGGAGTGTTTAGAAAAATTTTCAAAACATTCTCCTCTTAATTAAACAACTTCCAAATAAGGGTTAACCCCTTCTAACTTCTTCCTTCTCCTTCTCTTCCCTCTTAAACACAACTCCAAAATATAGCTTTACCTAAAAAATTGCTAGAGCAAGATGATGCTTGTCAATTTTAATAGGGTGTAACTTGAATAATATTACCAAAGAATATTAACATAAAATTGATTTTACGTAACTATAAGTGATAATTTTATATGAAAATTTATATTATATTAATAATATCACACTTCTCTCCCATCCTTTTTTCTTAATGAAAATATTATAAGAAACATAGTTAGAAATAGTATTACTCTTCTAAATTTCTTGTATCTCTTTTATTTTTAATTTTTTTTATTATATTACATATCATATTTTTATTTATCTTTATGTTTTTATTTCTCCCTCCATTTATGTTTTACATTAATTTTCTAATTTTTGACAACACCAATACAACTATAAAACAACAGTAAAATATGAACTACTAAGAGTAAAATTCGGGAAAAAGAACCGATTGTATGGGAAATACTTTAAGAAGTTATGCGGGAGCATCCCGTATTGCTGAATAGAGCCCTTAATCTGCATAGATTAGGTATATAGTCATTCCAACCCATTTTAGTAAAAGGGCATACTATTTGTTTACATCCATTAGTTTGTAAGGAATTCAATGCACACTTTGATGGGGTAGCTAAATAGCCTAACACTTTTTTTTTTTGGGCTATTAAAGGGGGTTAAAAGCCCAACAACCAAAACTACACAAACAGTTTAGGAAATATTATACTACAAGAATCTAAACTCAAGAAAGGGAGAAGAGAAGGAAGAAGATCATAGAAATGGGAGATGGAGACAAGCAAATCTAAGCCTAATTTGGCAAAGAAGTCAGCACACATATTGGCCTCCCTACAAATATGTAAAAGCCTAACAAATTTAATGACTTTCAAAACTCCTCTAATCTTACAAATTAAAGGATATAAAAGATTATTAGTAGGTTGAATCTTCAAGATGAGAGCAACTGCCTCCTTAGAATCAGATTCAATCCAGATAATTGGTATATTAAGTTAGGTTACTAACTGAATGTCAAAGAAAATACTCTAGAGCTTAGCGGCTATGGGGGAACAAAACTCAATTTTGCCATAAAATCCAACAATGTAATTTCCTTTAGCATCCCTAATGAGACCTCCATTGGCTGCAACACCTATAGCTTTAGACACAGCCCTATCAATGTTGAGTTTCAGGTGATCAGAAGGGGGAGGTAGCCATCTAATCTCACCATGATTTGAAGCTCTGGAAGATGAAACATTCTTGCAATACAAAGAAAATGAGTCAGCATCAAACATTGCTTTAAGAGCTAGTTGATTAGGCTTGGCTATTTGATTTTGAAAGATGAAATTATTCTTGTCCTTCCATAAATGTCAAATAACAAACCCAAAAATCATACTCTAATTCTTGAACCTGTTAGGAACAGCAAAGAAAATGTTATTTAATAGTCATGATGACAGTCCCAAGCTAAAAATGTTTACCCATTTATCAGGGAAAATAAAATGGTTCCAAACAGTTTTAGCATTGAAGCAGTCCTAACAACATGGATTACAGATTCTAGAAATTCTCCACATCTAGGACAAATAGGAGAATCTGTCATTCTCTTCTTGACTCTTTCCTCATTTGTGAGTAATTTTTCATGGACTACTTTCCATAGAAATAAAGAAATTTTTGGAGGGCCTTCCCATCTCCAAACAGCTTTGAATAGGGCCTAGTCCACCTGTTAAGTTGTGTATCCTAACTTAAAATTTGGTAAGCAGATCTAATGGGGAAAATTTCATTGTTGGTCAAGGACTAGAACACAGAATCATGGCAATTAATAATGGAGGGAGGTCGAATTAAGCTAATAACTTGGCAAGTTTGAACAAGGACTGTAGAGCCAATTTTACACCAATCCCAATCACCATTTTTAGTGAACATGGCAACAAGTAAGTCCAACTCAAAAGTAGGAACTTGGAAAGTAGCAAAATCAGAGAGATTATTGAAATTTTTGACCCAGTTATTAGACCAGAATTTGATGGATAGCTTATCTCTTATAGTTCATTAGCCTTTATAAAAATACAGTGATATTGACAACAGGCCCTTCCATAGTTGAGATGTCTTATTATTATTCTTAAGATAGTTTTTGCTACCCATTTTAAAATTATATTTCTGGATGAGAACTTGGACTCATAGGTCCTCAAAGGAGGAATTAACCAACCTCCACCACAGCTTCATCATGTAAGATTTTTTCAGAGTAATTAGGCCTTTGAAACTCATCCCTTTTTATTTTCAGGAGCACAAATTGTATCCCACCTAATGAGGTGACATTTCTTACCACTCAAGGATCCTCATATAAACTTTTTACAGATGCTAGTAATTTCACTACACACAAATGTTGGGATTGTGAGAGATTGCAATGACATAGGTTAGGATACTCATAAGACAAGATTAGGCCAATGTTACTCTACTAGCTAAGGACAAAGAATTCATTTTCCATAGAGACAATTTTTTCTAATCTTGTCAATAAGAAAGGAAAACTGGTTCATAGTGGGTTTTCTAGAAACAATAGGGACCCCTAGGTACCTACCAAGTTGCTTACAGGGGTTAATTCCTAAACATTTAGAAATGGAAGTACTATTGGCTAGATCAATAATCTTGGAGAAGATAGAGGATTTGTTTTTGTTAACAGCCAGACCAGAGGCAGCACAGAAGCTATGTAGGATTTCCTGAATAATTTTAGCTTGGTTAATATCAGCTTTAGATATAAGAATGATATCATTTGCAAAGAAGAATTGGGATACTTTAGGACCTTGACTACTAAAGGGGAAAGGGTTCCATTCATTGCTATTAATTTTATCATAATTAAATGGGCAAGTTTCTTCATATATAGAACAAAAATGTAAAGGGAAATTGGATCCTCTTGGCAAATTCCTCTAGCTAAAAGACTCAGTTAGCTCATCATTCTAATTAATAAACATGGAGGAAGAAGAAATACAGTATTTGATTAGATCGAGAAGATTGGTTAGAAGGTCTATTTCTTGAACAGTTTGGAGGATAAAGTTCCACCTAAGTTTATCATAAGCTTTCTCAAGATCCAGTTTCATAATCATGTAGTTGTTTCTATTTTTCAGGAAGGAGAAGGACTGAGCAAGTTCTTGTAAAATGTGGGCATTATCAATGTCTTGCCTACCAGGCATGAAGCTAGTTTGGTTGGTTGACACTATGTGGACAGAGTTGCTCTTAATCTATTAGCTAATTTTAGTTATAATTTTGTAACTATTACATAAGGAATTCGGTCTAAAGTTACTAATATATTATGTACTGTCCATTTTGGGAATAAGGGAATAGTTGTATCATTTACTTGAGTAATTTTAGTAGGGTTATGAAATATGTCCAAAACAAAATTTAAGATAAAGGGAGCCAAAAAATTCCATTGGTGTTTATAAAAGATAGCATGAATTTCATTAGGTCCAGGGAAGTTATAATTACCAATGGTAAATAAAGAGGCTTTAACCTTTTCCAGAGAAATGGGAAAGGATAAGCTTAGGATATCATAATCCCTAAGGGTGGGGAAGGAGTTAATAGTAGAGCGGGCAGAAAGGATGAGTGGTTGATTAGAAAACATATTCTTAAATTAATAAAGAGCCAGAGCTTTTAATTTCAAGGGATTATGCTCCCAAATATCATTCCTATCTTTTAAAGCTTCTATAAATTCTCATTTCTTTTAAAAAGACCAACTTTGTGGAAAAATTTGGTGTTTCTATTGCCTAAACTAAGCCATTTAGATCTGTAATGGTGAAACTAATAAGTTTCTTCAAGATTCAAAATATGTTGATATTCTGTCCAGAGAGTTGTCATGAGTTTAAATAAAAAGGGATTATGCTTTTTGCCTAGCTTATGGGAGATGCCACTCATTTTGCTTATTAACAGTTTCTTGTTAAAAATATTACCAAAAGTTGACTTATTCCACTCAGCAATGTTGGATGTGAATCTCTGGACATTATCTACCCAAGAGCAAGTAAATAGCCAAGAGCTTTGAACCTGATTTGGGAAATCAAGATGGGACAACCACGGAGCAAGAAATTTAAAGGGTTTCTTATAGGAAGTCTTTCTATGGTTAGTTCTAATTTTGAGCCAAAGCCCAACATGATTAGATTTAAGGATAAGTATGAGGGTTACTGAACTATTAGAGAAGGACATTCTCCACTTGTCATTTGTAACAACTTTATCAATTCTCTCTTTTAGCTTCCCTCTTTGCCAAGTGAAAGGGTTATCCTTATAACCCAGATTAGAAAAATCACAAATATTAAGACACTTAGCAAATTTCTTACTTTGATAAATACTAACTGAACTACCTTTAGATTTTTTTTTTCTAGTCATATAGAACAAAGTTAAAGTCCCTATCCAAGCACCAGGGGCTTTGAACAGTTTTACTTAATCCCATTAATTCTTTCCAGACTCATTCCTAGCCTTATCTTAAGGGCTAGCGTATAAGGAAGATAAAATCCAATCAGGTTGATCCAGGTTACTGATTTTAAGGTGAATTACAAATTTGGACTTAGATATAATAGATGCCCTAACCTTTAGTTTGTTTCAACAACACCAAATTCCCCCTGAGAAACCTACAACATCTACTTTGACTGGCCTTCTCACTAAGGTCCTTTTGCATGATTCTCATTAGGTGAAGGATCTCATCTTATCTACCCTTAATAGGTGATTTGGGAGTAAGAATAATAGGGGACTGGAGTCTATTCAAAGGGTCATTATTAGTCTCATGCTCACTATTCTCATTTTTACTTTTATATTTAACTTTAGAAGATTTTCTAGAATTATGATGAGAGTTATGGTTAAGGAAACCTTGGCTATTATTTTTTGATTTAGGGAGAATAGGTTCAGAGTGACCTTCGACATAGGGGCTAGTTTGAGAGTTTTTCAACTCTTGATTGTCATAAATGTCTTTCTTATATAGGAAATTAAAAGTGTTATTCAATACATCAAACTTAGATCCTGTAGAAAACTCCTTACCTCTCTCATGGAGGTTGGAGTTGTTAGTGTTTCTAAACTGCTAGTTTTTTTCCTAATAGGATTTTTAGTTAACATCCATGGGTCAAATCTGCTATGATCCTTCATTTGACTATACTCCTGTTTTGTCTAATCAGTAACCCTAGTTTGGCTTACCTATTCATTAGGTTTAGTCTCGTCCCTTATCCTAGAATTGCTAGCTAACTGATCTGGGTCTATATTATGTTGACCTAGCTTAGTGTTCTCACTACAAGTTTCAACCCTGTGCCCATATTTTCCACAGTGAAAGCATATCAAGTGAAGACCCTCATACTCAACTTTAAATTCTTGGCCAAAGGCTTTAAAAGATGACATTAATTTCCTATTTAGGTCTAATTCCATGTAGAACCTAGCAAACTTACCTCTAGATATTAGCGAAGTGTGGGAATTTATCTTTAACATAGAACCTAAGCAAGACCCAACCTGCTAGAGGAATTTCTCATTATAGAGTTCTAGGGGAAGATTAGGGACATGCACCCAAACTATTATATTCTTGAGGCTATAATCTTGGGGCCTAAATAAAGACCTCCATCTCTGAACTAGGATATAGTGGTCTAGAATTAGCCAGAGGCCCTCAAAAAGGACAAATTCATAATCTTCAAGATTTTCAAATTTTACTAGAAAGTCATTGTTCAGATCTAAGATTTTTAGGTTACCATTCCTACCTCAAATATTATTCATCTTTTGATTAAGGAAATTAAAACTAATATTTTTTCCTAAAAGTTTCACAATTAGAGTAAATTTTCATGGATTGCACCAAAGTTCATAATCTTCTATATGTATTTTAATTTCTGGGCAGAGGTTCTAGGCCTTATATGCCCCTATTTCCTGATTATCTAAATCTTGGGGAATATTTAGGTCTTCTAAAATCGATTTCACAATCCCAGCGTCATTGAAACCTAGATCTAGATCATAACAAGTCATAACATTTTCTTTGTAAGACATGCAAGATGGAGATTTAGGGAAAGAAGACATCTAGTTTCTAAGCTCTTGGTCGTGGGTCTTTCCTTGGCAAAGTGGATCAACCACATTCATAATATTTTCTGCATTCATTTTAACCTTCTTCGTGCTCCTTGCCATCAAGTCTACTTCTTCCTTGAATTGCATCTCTTCTTCAAGTAGATCCATCTTCCTTCCCTACCCTCAGTCTAAAGGGATTTTTTGTTGACAAGCTCCTTCTTGTCGCTTCTCTATCTTCTCACATAGTCCTCCAAAGAAAAAGTGGCACAATGCACTAAGGGGGAAAAGGTCAGGATTGAGAAGCCTTAGCAGGAACGCACTAAGTCACAATCTATTTTTTCTTTTATAGTTGACCGATTTTTCTAACACATTAAGTTTTTTAGACATTAATTTTATAGTATTTGATTTATTGGTATTTAATTATAATTATTAATATCATAAAAATAATATATGTATTTTGTAAATACTCAATTTTGTCTGACTATATTTTTATTTAATTAAAATTAAATTTAATATAATTAATATAGTTAATTTAAACATAAGCAAATATTTAATACCTATGTTCGTTATTCACATGGATACCTATGTACATTTAGTGTGTGAAAATTGAATCATGTAAATAAAATTGATTAAATAAAATAATCTAAAATAAAAAGTAATATTTTTAAATAAAATCTATATAATTATACCAAATATTTTAAAATAATAATAAATGAATTTTAAATAGAAACCAAAAATAGAGTTAAAGACTAAAACAAAGTACACCAAGATAATAAAAATATAATTTTTTTTTCTAAACTAAGAGATTAAAATAATTTAATAATAAATTATTTAAGTTTTCTTTTAACAAAAATATAAAATTTCAAAAGACAAAACTAAATATTCAAAAATAATAAAATTTATAAACAAAATTTTCATTTTTTTTAACCATTTTTCTTAACAAACTGATAGAGGATTTTTTCACCCTCTTTTACATTTATGAAATGAAATGAAGTTTCTATGCTGAAAATCTCTTAAATATCACTTAGTCTCGTGCACTCTTTCTTGAGCGAGAAACAACTCGCTTGAGTGACAGACATCTCGTTTAAGCGATATATGTAGACATTGATCTCGTCCACTATTTTCTGATATGCTCACTTGGGCGAGCTCTATCTCGCTTGAGCGAGATGGCATCCAGAGAGCAGGACGTTTTTCCTATGGGTCCTTGGTTGAGCGACTTATCTCCCATGTGTAAGATTTCATCTCGCTTGAGCGAGATCACTCTCACCTAGGCGAGGTGACAGTTGGGCTGAATTCATCCTATCTCGCTAGAGCGAGAAGTATCTTGCTTGAGTGAGATAGCCCTGCAACGTTATATTCTTGCACGTTCAGTCTCGCTTAGGCGAGATTTACCTCGCCTGAGCAAGGTTTCTCTTACCAAAATTCTTCTAAAAATCCTCTATACTCTCTTCTAAATGTATTCTAATACTACTTAACATTAAACGAAACATAAATTACTAGTTAATGAAAAGAGAGTGTTACACTCTTTCAACGTGAATAATAATTCAAATATAAATCTAAATATTTCATTTATAAATAAAATAATTTTTTAACAATTTGTAATATTGTTGTGTGATCTCTCTTTACTTTCTATATTTTTTATTGTAAGATGCATGCATAACTCATTATCTTGTATCATAAACGTTATAATCTTATTAAAATAATTTTAACCTCAAAACAAACTTTCTTTTACTAAATTTAATTTTAATCCACCTAAATTTTTAAGATAGAACTAAGTGACTTTGAGTTCTCTATTATACCTGAAAATATATAGGAGCAGGAACTGAACTCATCGTGTCAAAACTATTTTCAAAACAAAATTCAAAATAATTTTTCTTTTTTAAAGATATCAATTAACATTTCAATAAATAATTTGTCTTCTTTTAAAATAAAAATAACAATAATTATTATTTAGGGGTTAAATAAATATTTTTAAAAATTATAATAAATTTGCTTGATTAATTGAAAGTGCCCATTATTTAAACGGATTTTGTAGAGTGCTAATACCTTCCCTACATTTAAACGACTCCTGAACTCATTTTTTATTTCTAATATTATTTTTAATGTTTTTTCAAGGTTTTCTTTAATAAACTTTGGTAGTGACTTCTTTGATTTTTCAGAAAACGTTATTTATTTCTAAAAGATATTTTTCTTAAATACATTTTTGCCGTTATAACCTCCGGTTGCAACACTATGGTTGCAATGATGGATTGACAAAGAGAAACATTCATGGTTAAAGGTAATGGGTTGAGAGAGAAAAGTTTTCATGGTTGAGGATGTGGGTTGAGGAAAGGGAAGAAGAAATATGGAGAGGAAAGTTGTTCTTAGTTGGAGAATGAACTTCCATGCATTAGAATAGTGGGTTGAGAGAGAGGAAAAGAAGTAGTGGAGAAAAAAAAACTTTAACAGTGGATTTAAAAGGTTAAAGATGATTAAAATAGTGCTTTTAAGATCTTTATTGAATGAAACTTACATTCATGGTGTGAATATGCTTGAATATATATATGAAAAATTCATAGAATCTATGCTTACTTCCTCTGTCTCTACCTCTTGCTTTTTTTCTCTATCTCAAAGTCCCCCTCAAAAAATTTTAGCCTCTCTTTAATGTCTCCCCCTCTATGGTTCTCTCCCCCTCTTTTTGTTTGTATGGTTTTTGCTTGTAGGATTTTTACATAAAACAAAAATGCTTTATAAGTTTAATTATTTGCAAATTTTAATTTCAATTTTGTAGTCAAATATAAATTTTTTTATTTTGTTAAAGCAAACTTTAATTTTCTTAAAATATTTTGTTCTTATTTTCTTTTTATAAAAATATTCATAATTTTAAAAAATAAACATAAAAAATTTTAAACAAAATTTGGGTATTCACAAAATATATATATATATATATATATATATATATATAATAACAAAAAAATTTGATTAGTATAAATATTAAGTATGTACATTATCAATAAATACATATTAGCGCAATTCATTATTTGTAATCATAGACTGTTAAAGTCTTATTAATTAATAAATAATAACTATTTTTTGTAATGTAGTGTTACGTTCAAATTCATACAATACGATGCCTATTTACAGTATTTTAAAACAAGTAATCATAAATAAGCTTGGAATGCCAACTACATCGTACATATAGATATTACATTAAATTTAATTTAATACTCAGTAATAGTAATATAATAGTAACTGTATTTCCATCATATTCAATAAATGTGGTAAGCCTTTAGTTAAAATATCCTAAAGTTTAATTCTGGGAATATGTATTGTTGACAATTTTCCTCAAAATTATTCCTCAATGACATATACTTATAGTGTCCATTGACCAAAGAATCCTCACATAGGCAAAATAAAAGAATATATAAAACATGAGCCATTGTTCGACCCGACCCGAAAGAGAAGAAAGGTTCCTTTTATTGAAACCAATGCAGCAATGCTACAATTTCATGCTCTATCTACATACAATTACCAAAAACTTAATTTTCTTCTATTGGAGCAGTGGGTGGTCACAAATACGAAAGTAAATAAAAAACATCAAAGTTTGATTTGTAACAAGGTGCTTCAAAATATTGATTTTGCTCACAAAGCTATGCACAAGGGACTTTGATCACCTTAGCGAGACAGTTGTCCTTGGGCTTGGTGTTTGGCAAGTTAGTAATAGGACATTTTGAATTTATTTGCTCCAACCTATAAAATAATTAAATTAGTAAATTTCAAACTCTTCCTTCAGTGTTCCTTGGGAATGAAAAAGAAATTAGATCCAATGCTTACTTATAATTCAGAAGAAAGTGATGCAAAAGAATGGACATTTCAAGTTTGGCTAGATCACTTCCAGGACAAAGTCTAGATCCTGTTCCGAAAGGAAGGAAGGCTCCTACTTTAGCATTGTAACCCTGCACACATAACGATAAGAAAAAAAGATCACTTATAACTTGTCCATTATGCTCCAGACATAGGGTTACATATTAATATTGCAACTTACATCCCATCTTGATGGATTAAACTCTTCTGGATTTGAATGATATTCAGGATCCATATGAATAGCTCTTAGCCAAACCAACACTTTCCATCCTTTCGGTATGATATAACCTACAAGTATTTAGAATATGAGATGTAAGTGCTTTTACTCCCATTTACTAACAGAAGATAGTGTGAAGTAAAGATTTTATATATTGGCAATGAATATAAACAACCGTTTATGTTCACGTCAGCAGTTGCCACTCGAAAAGCTGAAAAGAGAATATTGGCCAGACGCAATGTTTCATTAATAACCTGCAAAACATATCAAGATCAAATGTCTACAACTTCGTAATATAATACACACGAATTATATGTGTTATTTCCTAATATACTTACCTTTGAAAGATAAACCATTTGTTTAATTTCTTGAAGACTTAGATATTTTTGTGAGGACGGTCTCATCTTCATAATTTCTTCTTGCTCTTCCTGCAAGATACAAATAAAGATATATTATTACATTCTTTAATGGCTGTCAGTAAATAAATTTTTGTCATGTAACGTATAGTAGAAGACGGATTAATACAGGAGTTGCACTCACCTTTTATATTGTTTATGATTTTTAAAATAAAAATCATAAATTTTGTCAATCTAACAGCTGAATTAAATGTTTTTTTAATATATTAAGTCTACAAAATATCATATAAATAAAAAATTAATCAACAGTTTATCAAACAACTTTATTTTAATGACTAATACATATTTTTAAAACTTAATATGTATAATCAGTAAATATATAACCTTATTCAACAGTGAGATTGACAGTATTTAATTTGTATAATTAGTTATTAAGTTAAGTAATTTCAACAAGAGTTTAAAAATCAACTCCCTCCCCTCCCCCCCCCCCCCCCTCTTTTTATTGCATGATATGATATTTTATTAACATTACAAAGGAGTATAAAGAAAAAAAAATCCAATGATTTTCATAAAGAATAACGATAATTATTTTACAATAAGTGTTTTACACTACACTTGCACTCTCATCTATCGTGCTCAAAAAATGGAAGAGAAAAACTCAAATTAACGGGAAAAGCCGAAAAGGTGAGTCCGGTAGGGGCAGCATAAAATAAAATAAAAAAAAAACCATTTTTATTTAGAAAAATTAAAAGTATTTGAATTCATTTGTACTTTATATTAGCTTTATTTACCTTGGCTTTTTTCATGATATCTGGATGCTGCGTAAGATGTATGAGTGACCACATCATACCAGTTGCTGTGGTTTCATGACCAGCAAATACAAGTGCTAATAACAAGTCAATAATATCCTCATCCTCCAATTTTTTACCATTCTCTCCATCGACATCCAAAAGAATATCCACAAGATCTCTCTTATCTACAATTTCACCTTTTTTCATCATCAACTTCCTTTCGTCCAGGACAGATTGAATGATTTTGACCAGCTTCTTACGTGCCTAATAATATACCATGCACAAAATCATACAAACGTGAACTCAGCATCCAGAACATACTATTTAAAATATTGATAGGTTGTTTAAAATTTATAGAAATATAAACTATATTTTTATGTTATATAATATTGTAATTATAATAAATTAATATATAATAAAATACTATTTTGATTATTGATTCAATTAAATATTTTTGTATTATCGTAAAAACTATTTATTATATCATAAATAAATGTTTTTTATTTTATTTTTGATATTATAATTAGTGTAATATTATAGTAGTAGTTATATTTATATGTATGATAAATGAATAATATATATTATAACTAAAGAAAATAATTGAAAAAAAAACAGATAAAATAGTTATCAAAATTCAAATGGAAATCAAATTCATTTTACTTTTATAAAATGAGACAGAACCTTCATTTAATATATACCCATAATATAGAAGATAAGGGACAGAAAAGAACCTTGAGTGCTTTGTTGAATGTGAAACCGGGTGCGTTTATGGGCACAGAGAATAGGCCATCGAACAAAACAGTGAACAAATCTCCTACTTTTGTGACGATGCCCTCATTGTAAGAGCCCAAGAAAATGTGAATGATGACTTTAAAGGAAATCTTTTTGGTCTCTGTTAGAAGCTCAACTGGGTGCTTAATGGTAGATAATTCTTCTAACGAATTAATGACAATGTTCTCGATGCGTTCTAGGTACTTCACTAACATGTGTTGTCCCACAATGGGAGCAGTGACTAGGCGTCTTATACGCTTGTGTTCTGCACCAGCCACACCTTCGAAGGGTCTACTTCGTGTTAGTTCTTGGGTGGACGTTGGATAACCATGCTTATAGTTTTCTTCGTCTTGCAACACTCGCTTGCACGTCTCAGGAGCACACACAATGATGCTTGGATTCAGAAACAAGTGAGTCTTGTAGATCCCAGTGCGTCCGTATCTGAAACATAAACAAGGGTGAGTGAGACTAAATTCTATACATACATCCACATTAATAATGAGAATATATGATAAATATGAACCATATAATAACCTGGAAACAAGGTTGTTGATGAATGAATCTGCATGACCAGATGAGAAGTCCTTGAGGAATGTCAACATATTGCCAAAAAGAGGCCATCCCATATCACCAGGAGGAAGTGGGTACTGTTTGTTTCTTAATTTTAGATCATAATACCACCCATTCAACCCCCTCAAAAATTTACATACAAAAAAGTAGCATGCAAACAAAGTGGCAGCACTCGTCCAAACCCAATTCAATTCCATCTTCGAATCTGTCTCATCCTTCAATTGATCTCAATTTATAAGTTGATTGCCCTCCATATGAAGCCTCCAATAATTGATCTAGTTAATCATGATTTGGCAATATGGCAAGACATGCTCATCGCGTTTTTCAATTGTTTAAGTGCCGTACGAAATAAGATCACCAATTAATAAGGGTCAAAATCCTTAGCATGATCAACTAATCTAAGTCCCTCTTTTACTCCTTATTAGTTAACTAACGTTTAATTTCTTTTCGTTGACGAAAGAAAAATTAATTATACCTACCTGGAAAGATTTCGTTCAAGGGGGCAAAAGACAAAATAAAAAGTCTTCAAAATCATGGGGTATATGCCCACGATTGTATCAAGAATAATAAATCTTGTTCACACCGATGATTCCAATACCAAAATATATATTAACTTATATAATCAAAATTATTATTGATGTAGTTTAAACATATATAATTAAAATTACTACTGTTGTTTATACCTGTAATTAAAATTATTATTGATGTGTGTAGGTAGTTTATAAACCATGTGGTGTGAGATATAGTTTCTTATATATAAATATTAACTGGCAGGATCATCGATAATGATACGGACGAGAAGGGGAAAGGTTTGATTACATAATTGTTGTAACCACCAAGCAAAGAGTCCAGAGAAGACGCGAATCTTTTACAACTAAACAATTAGATTCAACTGTTTTCTCGTCCTTCCAAATAAGTGCTAATTAATCATCTTTGCATCCAATTTTGAAGCTTCCTCTGCACCCTGTCAACCCGTGCATTAACTAATTCTCCAAATATTATCACATAAATTCAATTTTTCTTCAAAATAATTTTTAAAATTTAATTCTACTTTTGATTTTACTGCATCCACTCAAAATATCGTTAATTGTTGTTTATAGTATTTTCTCTGTCAATTAGGCATTTTTTACATAACATATCTAGTTTTTTTTTTCTCCCTTGTAAATTATTATCAATATTTTATTAACTATAGTTTAAAGTATTTTTATTAATCTATATATTCATTAAACTAATAAATTTCATATCAATTAATATGTATGATCTTGGATCATAAATAATAATCTTTGACTAAAATATGAATTTTTAAACATAACAAGAAGACGTGTAATTTATTTTAAAAAGGAAAATTATTTGAATTTATATATAACTACTAAATAAAAACTCATAACAATAATTAAAATGTAAACATTAATGAAATGCATTGTATAAAGAAAATAATATGAAAAACAAATAGCAAAATAAAAATGGGAAAATCAAGTTTTAAATCAAATATATTATAGAAATAAGTTATAAAATAGAGAACAAACCAAACTTATGTAACATCCTAAATTTTTTTCCTTGCATTTTCTTGATTCTAAAATAGAAGAGTTTAAAAAAATTAAAAAAGAATAATAATTAATTAATTAATTAAAAATTAAAAAAAATCCTTTTAGCTCAAGCAAAAATTCTTCCTCAAGAAAAAATGGATCATATTTTTTCATCTGTACTCTCACTCAAACGAGAAATCTATTGCTCTAGCAAAAATTCACGACAGAAAATGGTAGTTCTCGAGCATGTTTTTGCTCAAACGAAAATACCCTCATTCAAGCGAAAATATCAACAGAAAAGTAGTAATTTTTGTCCAATTTTCTTGCTCAAGCGAGAAATCATGAGAAAAAGGGGTATTCGAGTGATTCTGACCTTCTAAAAACACATATCTCAAAGCAAGAAACCATTATCATCTCTTTCTCTATTCTCTCATTTAGGGAGGAAAAGATTGGAGTTTGGATACTCTGGTTTTCTTCTTCCTTATCAGTTTGGTAAGTTGTTCTAAGAATGCTAAAGGAAATGTCTAAACCTTATAGGTTTATATGGGAAAGAGCATAAGATACTGATCTTGGTATCTCTGATCTAAAGGTTAGAAATTTGGATGAGAATAATCTCCTCGCAGAAACATAGTCAGATTGTTTAAGGCTTCTATTCTAGAGGAGAAAAAGCTTCTTCTATTGAAAGTGATTTCAACTTTCTCAGAGTTATCTTGAGTAATATCTTGAATTTGAGGAGCAGGTCGAGAAGTCGAAAAAATAAAAGCATTAGTAGAATTAAAAGAAATTTTAGGTGAAGGTTTACCATTTTGGACAGTCGTATCCTTAGTTAATGTTCCCTCTTTCTTCACTCCTTCCTTTCATCATTTTGAGTTATAAGAAGAGACACACTTCACTACACTAGAAATGCTTTTTAGGAACACTAACTTAGACAGCAGTTAGTAGAAACTGTAATACCCCGAATTTTGTAATATTAATTATTATTATTATTATTATTATTATTATATATTTAAATGTGAATGGATGTTAGAATTGTACTTGAGTGTGTGATGCGTGATGAGTATTGACTGGTTATATATATATATGTGTGTGTGTGTGTGTGCGCGTATATGATAAATGTGGATTTTGATTGTGCATTGAGATTGACTATACTGAACTATTTGAAATAGGCTGAGTATAGAGTGTAAAGTGTTCTCGCTGTAGCGAGAGGGCCCTGGGAGGAAGGCGTCAAATTGTCGCCTTCTCGCTGCAGCGAGGGAGCGACAGTTTGGGGTACAATTCTGAGTGCAATCTCGCTGTAGCGAGATTCTGTAGAAACTAGGATACAGTTTCCTCTGAAATTTTCGTTGTAGCGACAAGGGGTGTCGTTGCAGTGAGAGATGTCTTGCTGTAGCGAGAGTGTCACGACCAGAGGAGTATTTGAAGGGAGGGTTTGGGAAATCCATTTCCCATTCTCCTCTTCAAAATCTCTTCGATTCTCTCAATCCAAAACCCTATTTCATCGATTAAATTGCTTCTAAAGCCGTTTGAGAGCTAGATTGAAGGTTGGATTTGTGTTGGGAACGCTTGGAGGTAAGTTTCCATGGTTAGGGTTTCAGTTTTTGTCCCTTTTCTTTATTATTTTTGTTCTCTTTGAGTTCTCATAGAGTTTTTCATTTGTTTTAAAGGCAAAATCTGAGTGGGGACCGTTTTCTACCATCGTATTATGTTAGGTCTTCGATTTGAGGTAAGGAAAAACTCTATCCTATCTTATTATGTTTTGCTTGCCGTTTATTTTACTAAATATTGCAATGTGGCTGAGATAGAGGGTAGAAAATGTGTGTTGATGAAAATTATTATGTGTTTGAATGCAGTGTGATGTGTGATGAGATGGTTGAACCCATTGTGGGTGATTGTGTATTGTGACATGTCATTGATGAATGATTTAATAATGTGACTTGATTGTGGTGAAGACTAATGAGGATTTAATGTTTAAGTTTGATGTGAGTGAATATGGCATATGTGCCATATAATGTGAATGAATGTGGGCCTGTGTGTCGTATGCTGTGAATGAATGTGGGCTTACGTGTTGTGTGCAAATATAGATATCGTATGCAATTAAAATGTGTGTGAATGAGACATGTTAAATGTGGTTATGAATATGCCAGGAATGGTTCAGCGATACGCTGGAGGTGTGGAAGATGGAGACGATAGAAATACCTTGAAGAAGAGAGAGTGGTGGTGACACAAATAGTGAGTGGGGTGTACTACAGGCCACACACTCTTTTCCTGACTAGACCTCTGACTAACACCTTTGTCAAGCGACTCGTGACTGCACATGTGGTATCCGTGATGCGTGAGTAACTAGCGACCATCCATGGTGTGAATCTGTGATCACAATGCCAACGTGAGCGTGGCTAGCATGCAGTGAGCGCACGTGGTTGTTGTTTATTAATTGTGTGAAGGTGCAGTGAGTGCATTGGTGTGTAAATAGAAATGAAATGTTAATTATAGTTGTGAATGCTTGATTTAAATTTTGTTAGAACACGTGTGAAATGTGCAAGGTGAGACTCTATGCTTGCTTGTGTGTATTAGATAGTGTAGAGTACTCACCCTTACATTTATTTTTCAGGTGGTCAAGACGATCAGTACCAGGCTCAGTGAAGGGATGGATGAAACTACTATAGGGCTTAGATTTCATTTTGAAATTACGATGTAATTGAATTGGTCTTGTAGCAGATATTGATATAAACTTGTGATCTATACTTCTAAGAGCGGTTCTTCGTTAACTGCTCTCAAAACTATACTTCTGAAAGCGATTATCTATTAACTGTTCTCTAAAGTCACACATTGGAGAGCGGTTAATAAAGAACCACTCTCTAAAGTCATTGTTGGAGAGCACTTAATGAAGATTCGCTCCCTAAAGTCTTTAAAGTCGTTTATAAATGAAACATGCTTAACACATTTTTTCTTCTTAGCTAACAAAATATGTCTCTTTTATTATAAGTTCTGTTCATCTTCTCTGTTCTCTTATGTTCTTTTCATCTTTTCTGTTAGTCTGCTCTCTTCATCTTCTCTCGCTAACAAATTGATTTTTTTTCACATCTGTAGGTACCTCTTCATTCTCTGTTAGCCTGCTCTTTTCATCTTCTCTGCATTAACAATTGATTTTTTTTCCACATTTGTAAGGCATTCTCTGTTAGCCTGCTCTCTTCATCTTTTATGGCCTAACAAATTAATTTTTTTTTCACATCTGTAGGTACTTATTTATTCTTTCTTTCTTTTTCTCTATATTAATGTTAAAAATCATCCTACTAATTTTTTTTCTTCTTTTCTGCTTACTTGTGTTTGATTCATGCAGATGTGGATTGTTTGGTTAACAAAAAATGTATAAACTCAAGATTCAATTTTAATTTGTGATAAAAATGAAGAAAACTCACAAAGAAATTGATTCCAAATTTTGATTTAAACGTAATAATAAATTAATTTTACTTTGTAATTGAAAACTCAGAAAGAAATTAATTTCAAAATTTAAATTCGCAGCCTATATTTATACTTTGGAAAGCGATTCCATGTGGAACCGCTCTCTAATCTTACATTTATACTTTGGAGAGATGTTCTACGCAGAACCACTCTCCAATCTTAACATTTAAGAGCGATTGTTTAATCGCTCTCTTAAATATAACACATCAGATAGCGCAAGATTTTAGAGCAGTTCTAAACGCTCGCTAATTCAAAACGGAGCCGCTCTTAGATCTCTGTTCTGCGGTAGTGCTTCCTCAAAGTCTCTTTTCTCTTTATTTGTGCATCTACTTTAATAGCTTGGTGAACCAAATCTTCAAGTTCTACATAGGTCCTCTATCCTAGGGTGAAAAATTATTTTGAAATTTAAAAGTTCACTATCCTATGATTACAAACATTCAAAATAAGCATCTATCCTAGGGTTATCAAAATATTTACAAACGATTAAATCAACACGCACAAAATTGAGAAAAAAAAAAGGAAAAACAAACAAACAAACAAGCGGGTCATAATAAATTGCACTATCTATCATAAAGAGACTTAACTCTCAAATAATCCCCAGTGAAGTCACCATCTGTCGCTTGGTGGGCAAGAAATAACGGCTTTGAAAAATAGGATTTTAATTTGAAAAATGTGGAGTTGCCACTAAAATTTTATTTATTTTTATAAGGGCAAAATATTGAAAAAAATTCTTAAGAGTCCCGAGTTCAGGAGTTGGTTACGAATAGAGAAGATATTAGCACTCTTATTCAGCCGTCCAAATGAACGGTATCTCAAGATTAAATAGTGCAACTAATTTTAAATATTGACCTAGATATTTAATTTTTTATTTTCCTATTTTTAATTTTTTTATTTTTAATTTTTGAAACATGCCTCAGGCCATAAGTTGTTATCGTCATAGGAAAAAAATCAAATTTGAGATCTCAAAAGAATTCTTAATCTCAAATCATATTTTATTTAGAAAAAAATAATTTTGTAAATTTTTTTTTTTATTTCTTTATTTGAAAGGAAGAAAAGGAAGAATAACTAAGTAAACAGAAAAAAGAGTTAAAACAAAGAGAAAAAAAAAGGAATAGAATAACCAAAGAAAAAAAAAGAAATAGTGTGATACGACATTAGCGCATATTTTATGAAAGACAGATAACGTAAGAAAGGAATCAAAAGTCATACTTTTTTCTTGCAATATCTTCGTCTTTTTTTGTATTTTTTGTGTGAAGAATTCTATGCAAAAAAACTCTCTTTAAGAAATTGCCTCTAAAAAATTCTCTCTTCAAAATTCCTCTTTGTGAAAGAAATTAGTGTAAAATTCTTCCGTGCAGGAAATTTGTGTTCTTATGTGTGCAGATTAGTCACTTTATAATATGATTATTACATAATTAAAAAAATCAAGTCTTGAAATGTGTGTGAGATTGTTCGCTCTGAAAGTCTGGAGTTCTTGGCGATTCAAGGAATAAAACTTGAAATATGTAACAGTAATTTATGTGCGCGTCTGTGGGGTTCTGTGAATTTTGATTGTTGTGCCTTGCCTTTCTTTGGCAGAAGTGGAGGTATGCTTTCACTTTGAGATACTTCCAAAGGTAAAATACTTTTCTCTTTTTCTGGTACTGGATTCCTGGGTGTTTGCTTGTAGGTATTGGCTACTGGAAACCTATGTGTTGTGGTGAATGTCTATGCATCGTGTAGACTAAGTGAGAAGAGAAAGTTATGGGATGATTTGCTCATGAAAAGAAGGAGTTTTGGCAAATTTATGTGGTGTATATTGAGTGACTTCAATGCTGTGAGACAAGTGAAAGAGAGGAAGGGTTGTTAGGCAGACCATGGTATCTCTGAAATGAAGGGCTTCAATTCTTTCATTCAGGAAATGGAACTTGTGGATCTTCCACTTGTGGGTAAAAAATTTATATGGATAAAAGGAGATGCTTCTATGATGAGCAGGCTGGATAGAGTCCTTGTTTCTAGTTCTTGGCTTGATTACTGGGGAGATGGTTTCATTCAGGTTCTGAGCAGAGATGTGTCTGATCATTGTCCCATTATTCTTAAACACAAAGTGGTTAACTAGGGTCCAAAGTCGTTTCGATTTAATAATTGTTGGTTGACTTATAAAGGAGTTGTGGAGGTGGTGGAGGAAGTATGAAAAAGAGATATTACCCTCCTATGGGCTGCCCAGAGAGTAGGGATGACAATGGGTAAAGTACCCGATGGGCACCCGCAAAATTTACCCACAATGGGTAGGGTATTTACCCGCTATACGGGTACGGGTATGGGTGTGGGTAAAAACCCGCAAATTTTAATGGGGATGGGTGCGGGTATGGGTATCTAAGTACCCACCCCGCCCCATACCTGCATATATATATATATATATATATATATATATATATATATATATATATATATATATATATATATATATGCTTGAACTTTATTCTACAATTATGAATTGAATTTTTGTATTATTATATTACTTATGTGAAGTTATATAAGATTAATATAAAAATATATTTAATAATAAAGTAAATCAAAAAATTTATTTTGGTTTATATTTTTAATAGAAAAATTTATTTACTATTTTATATCATTTAATTCGGCTAACACAATTTAATTATTACATAGTTAATATGAGATTGACTTTTTTTAAAATATTATTTATATATGACACACATAAAATATTTTTGTTAATAAAATTATATTGATGTTTTAATCATAAAGTGAATGATAAATAATAAATATATTATAAATATTTTATAAATTTTACAATCACCTACTATTACCGTAAACTTATTATTTATTAATAATATTTAAATTTTATTTTTATATTTTAATTTAAAATAATATTTTTCTATGCAACATATGTATTACAAGCACAACTATAATTTATTGAATCTAAATAATATTATTCTTACTATTTATTCACATTCAAAGAAGTTTTTGAAAAGATATAAATATAAAAAATTATTGTTAATTTTTATTTGTTAATTTTTTTAAGATAAAAAAGTATAATTTTTTTAATATACACGTATATTTCTTTATTATAAAATTTTATTGTAACTATTTATCTTTTATTCAAATTCTTTTTTTTAAAATTTATATACATTAGAAATATTTAATTCACTAAAATAATTTTTCAAAAATTTATATTTTTGATAAAATACTTTCGTATAGTATATGAGTTAAAAAATACTAGTATTAATATATATATATATATATATATATATATATATATATTAATTATATTATATTATTTTAATTAAATCTATTATTTTTCTTACAATTTAAAATTCAAAAGTTAAAAAAAATATTTTATGTATCAACTTTCTATTGTTAGTATTGAACTTCTCTACTCTAACTCTATTCTCATTCTCAATGTCTGTCTCACTAAAACTTAATAACTATGAAATGTTATTCATTAGAGTTAGTTGTTAATGCCGTCACAAGAGGTTACTAAGCGATCCCACACGAAGGACAACCATTGTACAGATCTATTTTGTTATCGTTCTAACATTACTAAGCAATCAAATCTCACACAAGATAGGATTATCACTGACAAATAACTTGTGTGTTTAGTTTTGCTTATTATTTCTAAGAATTTTAATTTAGAAAATTATTATATTAAGATACATTTAACATTTATGATATTTGAATATTTGTTTTTTTATCTATATTTGTACCTTGTTCGACAACTACATATTGAATTTTTGTATTATTATGCTACTTATGTGAAATTATATAAACATATTTTTTTTTATAAATATTTTTTTCTCAAACAAACGCGGGTAATGGGTACAAGACGGGTATGCGGGTACCCAGAGGGTACGGGTATGGGGATTAATGTTCATACCCACGCGGGTATGGGGCTGGGTACGGGTATTTTTTTAAAACGCGGGTATGGGGATGGGTAGTGTAGTACCCTACCCATACCCTACCCATTGCCATCCCTACCAGAGAGCTAGCTAGAGGTTAAGAAATGTTAAGATTGCATTGAAAAAATGGAATATTGAGGTATTTGGAAATATTGATAAGGTGATCTCTGATTTGACAACTAAGTTGAGCTTGATTGATGATAAAAATTCTGTGATGGAAGTTTCCGATGTGGAGAAGAAGCGTCAACAGATGTTGGTGTGTGATATTTGGAAGGCTAGGAAGAATAGAGAGAGTCTCATAGCCCAAAAAGCTCGGGTGAGATGGGGGAAGGAGGGTGATTTAAATACAAAGTTCTTTCATTTATGTGTTAATGGGAGGCGGCGATGAAATAATATACATGCGCTCTAAATTGGGGAGAAATGTACCAAAGAGGTTAATGACATTAAAGTAGTTGTGGTGTCCTATTTTGCGACTCATTTTAGTAGTAGAAGTTGGCTTCAACCTACTATTGATATTAATAATTTTACCAAGAGTCTTTGTTCTACAGAATGAGGAGCTTGTTAAAGCTTTTTCGGAGGAGGAAGTGGGAAGGATGATTTTGGAGTGTGAGGGTGATAAAAGTCCGGGGCCTGATGGTTTCAATTTTGTGTTTCTTAAGAGGTTTTGGAGAGTGATCAAGGAAGAAGTGATGGGTATGCTTACTAAATTTTATAGAAATGGGAAGCTACCTAGGTCTTTGTTATCTTATTTTGTAGCACTTGTGCCAAAAGTTTCTTGCCCACAACAAATATCTGATTTTCGACCTATCTCATTATTAGGTTGTCTTTATAAGATTGTTTCCAAGCTTTTGGCAAATAGGTTGAAAGGGGTTTTGGATTCAATAATTTCATAAGAACAATCAGCCTTTATCCCGGGAAAGAACATATTAGATAGTGTGCTTGTGGCTAATGAAGCAGTTGATTATGTGCGGAGGTATAACAAGAGGTGTTTTGTGTTAAAGCTTGATTATGAAAAGGCGTATGATTCGGTAGAGTGGGGATATCTTTTGTTTATGTTACGTAGCTTTAGATTTTCAGACAAATGGGTCAGTTGGATGGAAGCTTGTATGTGTGGGGGAAGCCTATCAGCTTTGATTAATAGTTGTCCTACATTGGTGGTTCATATTGAGCAGGGCCTAAAACAAGGAAATCCTCTTGCCCCTTTTCTTTTTCTTGTGGTCGCGGAAGGGTTAGGAGTTCTTATGCGGAAGACAGTGACTTATGGGTTGTTCTCTGTGTGAAGATTGGGGTAGGGTGACCAGATATTTCTTTGCTGCAGTTTGCGGATGACACATTGATTATCGGAGAGGCTTTGATGTAGAATTTGTGGACTTTGAAAGCAGTATTGCGTAGCTTTGAATTAATGTCAGGTATGAAAATTAACTTCCATAAATCTTTTGTATTGGGAATTAACACTGGTGATGACTTTGAAAACTTGGCTGCAGAGTTCCTACTTTGTAAGATTGGTAGTTTCCCATTAAAGTATCTCGGGTTACAGTTAGGTGTTAACCCGAGAAAACCTAGTGCATGGAAGGGTGTGTTAGAGGCTCTTAAAAAGCGGTTAGCGTCATGAAAGCATAGGTATTTATCGATTGGAGGTAGGGTGACTTTGATTAATGTCGTTCTTAATTCTATGTCATTGCACTCGTTATCCTTTTTTAAGGTGCCGAAGTCGGTAATAAAGAAGATTGTCACTATTCAACAGAATTTTTTATGGAAGGGTGTTAAGGATGGATCTAAAATCCCCTGGGTGAAATGGAAAACGATATGTAGAGTGCAGAAGAATGGTGGCTTGGGCATTAGGAATGTGCAGTGGTTTAATTGGGCACTTCTTGATAAATGGTTATGACAAGGTGTTAACTGTTCTAGTTCATTGTGGGTGTGGGTGTTGGAATCTAGATATGGAAGGTTAACTTCTTCTATTCAGCATTCATCAGTTCACAACATATGTTCTTTGTGGTGGCGTGATTTGCTGGAGGTTATTCATTAAGGGAATTCATGGCTGGATGAGAAGTTTGATAGAAGTGTGGGTGCAGGTTTACACACTCTTTTTTGGAGAGATAAGTGGGTAGGCGGAGTGTGATTGTGTGAAGCATTTCTGCGATTATTTGCGGTGGCAAGGAATGTTGAATCATGTGTATTGGAGAATGATTTTCATGATGGCACTAGGTGGGTTTGGGATGTTAGTTGGCGAAGAGGACTCTTTCAACATGAGATCTCGAGCTTTAATCTTTTGTTGGAGCTTGTGGATGGAGTTTCTATTAAGTTACTACACTACTAAAAAGTCTGTTTATACAGACAGATTTACAGATGAAATTTTAGAGCATTACAGACGGTTTTTGTCATTATAGACGGATTTACAGATGGACATAAATTGTCTGTAATATTGTCATCGGTAAAGAATTACAGACGGATTTGAATCCATTTACAGATGGAAAAATCCGTCTGCAGTAACTTACAGACGGGAAAATGCGTCTATAATCCGTCGGTGATATATTTTACTATTATTAGTATTTTTTGTTTATATAGATAGTTATTTCCTGCTATTCTTGATTATCACAATTTATAAACAAAATAAAAACTATAGATTCGACATCTAAACATTCCAAAATGATTTATAAAATATAAAGTTTAAATGTTATTACAAAGGAAGACAAAAAAGCATCTAAATAAATACATTTTAAAATAAAATACAAGTCTTTATCAGGAATAATTTGTATGGTCATCATCCGAAGGAGCATCATCATCAATAGACGAGGAGTCAGTAGAGGAATGATTCGTGGAGGTGAAAACTGGTGGTGTTGGAGCTGGTGGAGGAGGAGGAAGAGGTGTGGAGCTGTTTGTTCTCATGAGCTCAAAATAAGCATGCATCTGCTGCATCTGCATATGTTGTTGCTTCATCTGCTGCTGGACCTCCCTTTGCATTCTCAATGCCACCTTCTTCTCTATCTTCTTCTCCATTTTCTTTGCCCACTTCTTCTTCCATGCACTTTCTTTGCTCTTCCACATCTCCTCATTGTGTTTCTGGAGTTCTTCATTGAGGGCATGGACCTAAGTGCGGACCATGTCCTCCACTTCCTTAGGTGCAAGAGAAGGGGAATAATCTCCAGTGACAGATGCAGGGGACATGGAGTCTGCAAAGCAGCCTCCCATGCCATAATGCGACCTTTATAATGGCCACCCACTATCTGTGACCACATAGCATCCTCATCTATTGACTCTGGATCCTGAGAAGATGCTTCCTCAAGCCTTTGAACATAGTCATCCTACAGTTCAGTTCAGATAATTAGATATTAGTTTGGAGAACTATTTAATAAGTCGCTAATTATAACATATATTATCAATAAGAATGATTTACATATGTGGCCTGAGATCGTGTATCAACCCACAGGTTTTTGTCCTGCCTGCGAGTGTGTGTCTCCTTAAACAACTCTCCAGTCGTAGGTGGCCTCTTCAACGACTTCTCCTGCAATTGGAAATGAATCATAATCTCAAATATGAAATTATAGATAGAGTAAACTGAATTTTAAAATCACATACCAAGTTCGCCTTAGTGCCAGCCAAAGTCGTAGACCCACCAATATGCAGTGACCCCCCTTATTAGATGCCCTGTTTTTCTTGTTCTTTACAGAGAGATTTTTAAACTCATCCATATCCCAATACTCCTGCAAGGCATAAAGAAAGTTGGGTGCTATCCAATCAGTAATAGAAGAGTCCTGGCGAGCCTCAGTGTACATCTGTCTTAGTCGCTTTGCAGTGGACTCTTCCAGGCCTTGAAAATCATATTTTCGTCCTGGGGGGAAATGGAGAAGTTGCTCTACATAAACACAATTTCATTAGAAGAGGTACAAACAGTCATATGTAATTACACTTAGTTAAAATTAATACACTATTATTACCTTCCAATCATTGAACCATTCCATCTTTGTATCCTTTGACACCTTTACAAAACTTCTGTAAGGCGCATCAAACATCTTCTGAATTGTATTTGTGACCTGATAGAGACATTTCTTTGGTGGTATCCAACTGATAATACAGTAAAATAAAACATAACTACTAACATTCACATAAAATATGCAATGTTAGGCATATTTGATTGAATTACTTACCAAGTGGACCCATCCCATCTCAAAGTTTCTAACGATCTCGATGATGCCTGGGTCTGTGATGACTGCTGCCTGCTTATAGCTAGGACAGTAGTGGATCCCTCTCCTGTGCCCTGTGTAGCAGGTGACTGTGTGGCCTGTGTAGTAGGCGGTGCAGAGTGTGAAACTCGCTGTACTGGAGGGGGAGGAGCAATATATCCAGGATTGGGCACCATGATAAATTGCTCCTGTCCCCTAACCTGGGAGGTCTGCACTATTGTTGGTGTGGAGGTCGAAGTCGGAGCAGTGGGTGAAGAAGTGTTGCCACGATCAGGACGCTGAGTTACACCCTTCTTATCTTTACCTGCCATATCTGAATCAAACCATATATATGTTTAGAGACAAATACTATAATCACTATAAAATATGATTAATATTGGTGATAACTCAAATTATCAATAATCATGGAAACATAGTAAATTGACAAACATACTTACTTTACCTCATTTACTCTGACAATTCAAGACTACCTTCATCATCATTCGATGAAAGTTCATCCATAAATCCTTCCTCCTCGTCTTCTATGATGTCATCCATTTCATTATTTCTCATAACTTGGGTAGGAGGGTCAATTATTTCAATTTCATTCAAAGGAGAAGATAAAATTAGAGGGACAACAGTGTCTATTACTACACGTGAAGGGATTGAGTCATCAATTTGATATGCATCTTCATCATCTACTTCATCACTTTCAATTTGACTCCTTGGTTTAGTTTTAATTACAATCCTCCAACTTTTATTACATTTTCCAGGGTAAGATAAGAAATATACTTGTCTTGCATTTTGTGCAATGATGAAGGAGTCAAAGCCTCTATATCTTTTGGTATAGTTAATCTCAATTATATTGTAATGGTTATGTTTACGTGTACCTGTTGGGCGTGTTGGATCAAACCATTCACACTTGAATAAGACAATTCTTTTTATGGTTTCACCAGCATATTCAAGCTCAACTATTTCATGAAGTTTTCCATACCAATCACAGTCACCATCACTTGAATTTCCTCTCACACTAACTCCACTATTATCTGTTTTTCTCCCTTGACATGATTCAATGGTTTGGAATTTATACCCCATTAACAAAGTAAATTGGCCAACAATATGCTTTATTTTTTAGACCTCTGGACAAGTTATATAGGTCAGGATCTGTGATACCATTACTAGGATCACGCACCTACACATACCGATGTCATCGATGTCAATTGATTGAATACAGAATAATATTAAAAAGTTGAATAACTAAAATATTAGGGAAATGTCATGACATACATAACTTTTGAACCATGATGAAAATTGATTAAGGGATTCGTGACCATATAATTGTTCAAAATATCTGTAAACATTGCAACATCATTAATTAGATTTGAATCACCATGATCAGAAAAAATCATTAAAGCAATCATAAGTCACTTACGTTCTGAATGGTTGAACTTCATCACAATTTAATAAGATGTGCAAGTGGGCGGCCTCTGATTCATCACCTAAGATCCATCGTTCTTCGCATTTCCCAGATACACGACCTGGTTGGTTGAATATAGATAGAGTTGGCTCATTACTACTTTCTCTCCCATCATCATTTTGACCAACCCGAGTTCTCCTAGATTGAACATGAGGTTCAAAATAGTATGTGCAAAAATTTGATGTCTCCTTTGATATATATGCCTGGCATATGGATCCTTCCACTTGACCTCTATTTTTCACAGTCCTTTTGAACCCTCCAATTTCTCGTTCAAACGGATACATTCACCTGTATTATACTGGTCCACAAACACGTGCTTCATACGCTAAGTGTATAGGCAAGTGCTCCAAGGAGTCAAAGAAACCAGGGGGAAGTATTCTCTCTAATTTGCACAAAATCACAAGAATATTTTTCTCCATAACTAATAAATCTTCAACCCTTAGCGTAGGTGAACACAGGTCCCTAAAGTACTCACTTAACTCAGTCAATGGCTTCCAAACATGGTCTGGTAGTTCCCTAAATGCAGCAGGTAGAAGACACTCCATGAATATGTGGCAATCATGACTTTTCATCCCAAAAAGTCTTCCTTGTTCAACATTCACACAACGACTGAGGTTTAAAGCGTAACTGTCAGGCATTTTTAAGTCCTTCACTCACTTACACACATCTTGTCTTTGTGGTAAAGTCAGAGTGTAACTTACCTTTGTCTTTGACCATCGACCATCTGCAAGTTGTTCTAACCTCAATTCAGGACGCCTACAATATTCTTCTAAATCTTGCCTTACCTTTACATTATCTTTAGTTCGATCAGTGTCCATTACAGTATTCATGATATTGTCAAATACATTTTTTTCCACATGCATCACATCTAAACAATGACAAACTAAGTTATCCTTCAAATATAGGAGCTCCCAGAATATACTTTGTTTGGTCCAATTATGTGTCATCCCATAACCAGGAAACTTAATGGATTTTCTTACTTATGTTATTTTTGGCAAGTGTCTAACTCTATCCCATACTTGATGACCATTTAAACGGGTGGGAGGTTCCTCATTCTTAACAGTTGCTTTCCTAAATTTGTAGGCTTAACGCCTATAAGGATGTTCCATATCTAAAAATCTCCTATGGCAATCAAACCATGAATTTTTTCTTCCATGTTTTAAAGTAAATGCCTTTGTATCCTCCATACAAATTGGGCATGCTAATTTCCCTTGAGTCATCCATCCAGACAACATTCCATAAGCAGGAAAATCATTTATCATCCACATCAGTGCTGCCTTCATGATAAAATTTTGCTTCCTTGATACGTCATAAGTTACTACACCCTCACACCATAACTCTTTCAACTCATCAATCAAAGGTTAAAGGTATACATCAATTTTAGCCTTTGGATTTTCTAGACCAGGAATTATTTCAGTCAAGAATAAATATGGATTTTTCATGCTCATTTCAGGAGGAAGATTAAAAGGTGTAACCACAATAGGCCAACAAGAATATGGTTTATTAAATTGATTGTTTGGAGCAAACCCATTAGCACATAACCCTAACCTTACATTTCTAGGATCGGATGCAAACTCAGGATACACTTCATCAAAATGTTGCCAAGCCTGACCATGAGATGGATGAGTCATTATCCCATCACTCCTTTTATTTTCAGCATGCCACGTCATGTAAGGAGCTGAACTCATAGACGCATACAACCTTTCTAGCCTAGGAATCAAAGGCAAATAATGCATTCTAGTTTACGGTACATCTTTATGTTTACCACTTCTACCATCTCTTCTTGGTTTAAACCTAGGCTCTCCACAAAATTTGCAATTGGTCAAAACAGCATCATCTTTGTAATACAACATGCAGCCTTTCAAACAACAATCAATTTTGACTTCTTTTAATCCAAGTTTGGAAACTAATTTTTTTGCTTGGTAAAAGTCCTTTGGAATAGAGTCAAGTTGGGGACTAAGCTCACTAATTAATGTAGCCCATTGATCAAATGAACTCTGACTTTGATTGCCTTCTAACTTTATGCTTAACATTCTTACTGCTAAAGATAACTCTGAATGCACACACCCATCCCATAAAGGCTTGTTTGCTGCTTCTAAAACATTATAAAACTTTGCAGCCTCTCCATTAGGTTCTTGTTCAGCTTTAAAATCATGAAAAATTCCAAATTGATGACCAACAGCATCATAAACCATTTCTTGATAATGACTATTGCTTTCTTCCCAACTTACATTACCTACATCCTTACTTGATTGCAATATATTTGAATTACCTACTTGATTTTCCAAATTAACTACTTCCCCATGCTCAGTCCATATCCAATAATCATGTTTAAATCCAAACTTATACCAATCATATCTAATTGAATCAATATTCAAAAACTTTCTACACTTGAACCTAGAACATGGACACCTAATGACTTGATTGGTGATGAATTGTTGCGAATTACAACAGACGCGTATAAATTCCTCTACACCCTCAAAGAATTCACGTTTTATTCCCCCCAACTTTGGTGCAACCTATCATACACCCACTGACAATTTCTGAGAAACATCTTCCTCAATAACTATATAAACCTAATACAAATATACAATGTGGTATATACCTTCTAAAATATATTACAAAAATTTTTAATATAAATTTTTTGCAGAATCTCTCCTAATACTTGTCAATTTCCTTACATTTGTTTACCATTTTTTTACAAAAATCAAAATTTCACCTAAAATCAACTAATAAATTATATAACAATATATTAATCGATACATCAAACACAAACACATCACAATCTTAAACCGTTTTAGAGCACATTCCCTTGTAACTCCACAACATGCATATTCTACAAACTTCACAAACACAAACAATCCCACAGCACACAATAATCAAGTTCAGAGAAGGACCTCTACGCCCTTCCCCCCAGTCATACAATCTCCAACCCTACAACTCTATCTTAGAAATTTTAAGTCTCTAAAAAACATAAAAAATTAAAAAATTAAACCAATTAAAATTTAGAGTATTGTACCAAGAATACAATGATATAAAAAAATTTCCAAATGGTTGCTCCAACCACTTGCAAAGGCCAAAACACTGAGCTCCTAGAGAGAGAGAAGGGGAGAGCGAGAGAGAGAGAGAATTCTGAGAAATGAGGAAGGGGAAGGGGAGGCGCGGTTTTATGGGTTTCAGTCATTACAGACGGGAAAATCCGTCTGTAATGAGTTTAATGAAATGGTGCATTTCAGGTGGCACCTTACAAACGGATTTTTCCGTCTGTAATTTGCCACCTAAAAGGTCAGTTAAAACGGCCATATTTATAGACAAAAAAATCTGTCTGTAATTTCCCGCTATAACATTCCCTCCTATTTTCAAATTACAGACGGAAAAATCCGTCTGTAATTCATGTCTATAATGTTTCGCACCAAAAGGCGAGCAAATTACAGACAAATTTTACAGACAGATTAAAATTCATCTGTAATACAGATGGATTTACAGACGGATTTTTCAGAAAAAAAAAAATTTAATCCACAAATTCGTTTGTAAATTCGTCTATATTAAGCACTTTTCTAGTAGTGCTACAAGAAGATAAATGGGTATGGAGGGCAGATTCTTCAGGTTGTTATTTAGTGTAATCTGCGTATTCATGGCTATTTGAACTTTTTGGTGGTCCTAATAGTGTAGATCAATGTACGGCAGATGCCTTGCAAAGGTTATAGAGAGGAAAGGTCCCTCTTAAGTGTCTAGTTTTTTCTTGGTAATTGTTGTTGAATGCACTTCCTTGTAAAGGTTTACTGATTGATCGTGGTGTTCAAATTGATAATATAACTTGTTGCTTTTGTCATGGTTTGGAGAAACTTCCAACTCATTTATTTTTAATGTGCTCAGTTTCATCTCAAATCTGGTACTTTATTGCGCATTGACTTGGATTCTCACTGGTTTTACCTTCAGATTTATCGACTCACTTGCTTTCTTGGGTTGGTGTTGGCTGTAGTAAAAGAGAAGAAATATACTTATTAATTATTTGGGTAAGTACAGTGTGGTCTTTGTGGTTGCATAGAAATAGAATTGTATTTTTCAATGGTGTTTTGGATGAGAGGGAGGTCCTAGATTCTATTATTCTGAGATCCTAGAAATGGCTATCACTTGTTAGTAAGGGAGAAGCTATTATGTTAGTTGATTGGTATTTGAACCCACGAAATTGCATCTGTCTTAATTTTGCATAAGTATATTTTTGTTTTTTATTTCTCTGAATAAGTAATTTTTTCTGTGTATATGGGTTTTGAGTTCCCCTTGAACTTTTTTTAACAATATTTGTTTTGCCTATAAAAAAAATTAAAAAAATCAAGTATATTTTTTATTCCTTGATTATTTTTATTTTATTCTATATATTTCTAAATTAACCAAAATTAAAAATAAAAATATTTATTATTATTTACAAAATATCTTTATAATTTTATTGATTATATATTTTTAATTATTTTTTATTTTTTAAAATTTATCATTTATTATTTAATAAAATCTACAATTCAGACAAAAATAGTTTGCCTCGAAAAATGTCCAGCTACCTAAACCTATCCCATCAGTCCCCCTTTAATCCAATAGTTACTCTACTCAGAAATTGTTGCACAATCTCCCAGGTGTGACAAAGACCATTGCATCACACTCCATTCTATTCCACACAAAAAGAGCAAGGAAAGAATAAGGATATGTTTAATTTCTCTTTTAAACAAATGTATTCTAACACTTCCGTTTAAACATCTTCAATTTCCATTTTCACTTCAACTTCAGCTTGATCGTATTATGTTGGGTCTTCGATTTGAGGTAAGAAAAAACTCTATCCTAACTTATTGTGTTTTGATTGCCGTTTATTTTGCTAAATATTGCAATGTGGCTGGGATATAGGGTAGGAAATGTGTGTTGATGAAAATTATTATGT
Source organism: Abrus precatorius (assembly GCF_003935025.1). Taxonomy (NCBI): domain Eukaryota; kingdom Viridiplantae; phylum Streptophyta; class Magnoliopsida; order Fabales; family Fabaceae; genus Abrus; species Abrus precatorius. The sequence continues at coordinate 9,183,522 of NW_020874439.1, read as the reverse complement.
GTTTGAATGCAGTGTAATGTGTGATGAGATGGTTGAACCCATTGTGGGTGATTGTATATTGTGAGATGTCATTGATGAATGATTTAATAATGTGACTTGATTGTGGTGAAGCCTAATGAGGATTTAATGTTTAAGTGTGATGTGGGTGAATATGGGCATATGTGCCATATAATGTGAATGAATATGGGCCTGTGTGTCGTATGCTGTGAATGAATGTGGGCCTACATGCCGTGTGCGAATATAGATATCAGATGCAATTGAAATGTGTGTGAATGAGACATGTTAAATGTGGTTATGAATATGTTATGAATGGTTCAGCGATACACTGGAGGTGTGGAAGGTAGAGACGGTAGAAATACCTTGGAGAAGAGAGAGTGGTGGTGATATAAATAGTGAGCGTGGGTGCACTATAGGCCACACATTCTCCTCCTGACTAGACCTCTAACTAATACCTTTGTCAAGTGACTCGTGACTGCACATGTGGTATCCGTGATATGTGAGTAATTAGCGACCATCCATGGTGTGAATTTGTGATCATAGTGTCACAGTGAGTGTGGCTAGCATGCAGTGAGCGCACGTGGTTGTTGTTTATTAATTGTGTGAAGGTGCAGTGAGTGCACTAGTGTGTAAATAGAAATGAAATGTTAATTGTGGTTGTGAATGCTTGATTTAAGTTGTGTTAGAACACATGTGAAGTGTGCAAGGTGAGACTCTATGCTTGCTTGTGTATGTTAGATAGTGTAGAGTACTCACCCTTACATTTATTTTTCAGGTGGCCAAGACGATCAGTACTGGGCTCAGTGAAAGGATGGATAAAACTGCTATAGGGCTTAGATTTCATTTTGAAATTACGATGTAATTGAATTGGTCATGTAGCAGATATTGATATAAACTTATGATCTATACTTCTAAGAGCGGTTCTTCGTTAACCGCTCTCAAAACTATACTTCTGAAAGCGGTTATCTATTAACCGCTCTCTAAAGTCACACATTGGAGAGCGGTTAATAAATAACCACTCCCTAAAGTCATTAAAGTCGTTTATAAATGAAACATGCTTAACACATTTTTTCTTCTAAGCTAACAAAGTATGTCTCTTTTATTATAAGTTCTGTTCGTCTTCTCTATTCTCTTATGTTCTTTTCATCTTTTCTGTTAGTCTTCTCTCGCTAACAAATTGATTTTTTTCCACATCTGTAGGTATCTCTTCATTCTCTGTTAGCCTGCTCTCTTCATCTTCTCTACGTTAACAGTTGATTTTTTTTCACATCTGTAGGTACCTCTTCATTCTCTGTTAGCCTGCTCTCTTCATCTTCTATGCGCTAACAAATTAATTTTTTTTTCACATCTATAGGTACTTATTTATTCTTTCTTTGTTTTTCTCTATATTAATGTTAAAAATCATCCTACTAATTTTTTCTCTTCTTTTTCTGCTTACTTGTGTTTGGTTCATGCAGATGTGGATTGTTTGGTTAACAAAAAATGTATAAACTCAAGATTCAATTTTAATTTGTGATAAAAATGAAGAAAACTCACAAAGAAATTGATTCCAAATTTTGATTTAAACGTAATAATAAATTAATTTTACTTTGTAATTGAAAACTCAGAAAGAAATTAATTTCAAAATTTAAATTTGCAGCCTATATTTATACTTTGGAAAGCGATTCCATGTGGAACCGCTCTCTAATCTTACATTTATACTTTGGAGAGATGTTCTACGCAGAACCACTCTCTAATCTTAACATTTAAGAGCGATTGTTTAACCGCTCTCTTAAATATAACACATCAGATAGCGCAAGATTTTAGAGCAGTTCTAAACGCTCGCTAATTCAAAACGGAGCCGCTCTTAGATCTCTGTTCTGCGGTAGTGCTTCCTCAAAGTCTCTTTTCTCTTTATTTGTGCATCTACTTTAATAGCTTGGTGAACCAAATCTTCAAGTTCTACATAGGTCCTCTATCCTAGGGTGAAAAATTATTTTGAAATTTAAAAGTTCACTATCCTATGATTACAAACATTCAAAATAAGCACCTATCCTAGGGTTATCAAAATATTTACAAACGATTAAATCAACACGCACAAAATTGAGAAAAAAAGAAAAAGGAAAAACAAACAAACAAACAAGCGGGTCATAATAAATTGCACTATCTATCATAAAGAGACTTAACTCTCAAATAATCCCCAGTGAAGTCACCATCTGTCGCTTGGTGGGCAAGAAATAACGGCTTTGAAAAATAGGATTTTAATTTTAAAAATGTGGAGTTGCCACTAAAATTTTATTTATTTTTATAAGGGCAAAATATTGAAAAAAATTCTTAAAAGTCCCGAGTTCTGGAGTTGGTTACGAATAGAGAAGATATTAGCACTCCTATTCAGCCGTCCAAATGAACGGTACTTCAAGATTAAATAGTGCGACTAATTTTAAATATTGACCCTAGATATTTAATTTTTTATTTTCTTATTTTTTATTTTTTTATTTTTTATTTTTGAAAACATGCCTCAGGCCTAAGTTGTTATCGTCATAGGCAAAAATCAAATTTGAGATCTCAAAAGAATCCTTGATCTCAAATCATATTTTATTTAAAAAATAATAATTTTGTAAAAAAAATATTTTTATTTTTTTATTTGAAAGGTGACAAAGTCCTAATAACTTGAAAATAAATTTTTCATTTTTTAAGAAGGAAAATTTTATATTTTATTTTAGAAAAAAAGAGCTTAAAATAGAAAAAGACTTTATTTTAAAAATGATTTAGCATTCTAAAATTTTTGTTTTTTATTTTGAAAGATTTAATAACCTAAAAATTTTAAAAATTACTTTATTTCTTTTTTTATTTTTACTAATTTTTTTTATTTTTAATTTTTAAAAATAATAATTAGGATGTTTAATTGAAAAAAGTTTTTTTATTTTATATTTTTAATACTTTTTGATACAATGGGTGACGCTTGAGGAAGAAGAAAGTTAAAGAAAAAAAATAAAAAAGAGAAAAGGAAGAAAAACTGTGTAAACAGAAAAAAGAGTTAAAACAAAGAGAAAAAAAAAAGGAATAGAATAACCAAAGAAAAAAAAAAGAAATAGTGTGATATGACATTAGTGCATGTTTCATGAAAGACCGACAACGTAAGAAAGAAATAAAAAGTCATACTTTTTTCTTGCAATATCTTCGTCTTTTTTTGTATTTTTCGTGTGAAGAATTCTATGCAAAAAATCTCTCTTTAAGAAATTGCTTCTAAAAAAATTTCTCTTCAAAATTCCTTTTCATGAAAGAAATTTGTGTAAAATTCTTCCGTGCAGAAAATTTGTGTTCTTATGTGTGCAGATTAGTCACTTTATAATATGATTATTACATAATTAAAAAAATCAAGTATATTTTTTATTCCTTGATTATTTTTATTTTATTTTATATATTTCTAAATTAACTAAAATTAAAAATAAAAATACGTATTCCATTTCCACTTCAACTTCAGCTTGATCGATCTGAGAGCTTGTTGGGTTTGATTGATTGGTTGTTATAAGTATAATATCTGCATTTATTTGTAAATCTCTTATATCTTTGTTTATTATAATAGAGCTATTTTTTTAGTTTAAAAAACTTGTAGTTTTTATATCTTACATTGAAAATGTTTTCTACATTAAACAACCCGATACGTATCTTGTAGTTTTATGCTACAATATTTGTTGTTACTCATATATTCTTATAAATTAGAGAATTTAATTCCGCTGCATTATTCAAAATTGCATGTATAGGTGTGCCAATCACCAATAAAATATAAAGAATATTTAACCACCAATCAAAACTAGGTTTCAAGAGGCCATGCGTCGTAGAGAAATACAAAGGCTACCTTTATTGAATTCAAACTCACTACAATATCATATCCCCTAAAGGTTTTACTTGTTGACGTATTATTACTTCTCCTTTTTATCATAGGAGTTACATACGTACAAAAGTAAATCCAAATAAAACGACTATAAAATTATAAGTTTCTTAGACAAAGATAAGAAGCAACGGTTGATACGCAACTAAGAAGCTTATAAAATTATTTTTTCAGCTCATGAGATCTTTATCACCCTCCCGAGACAGTTGTCCCTTGGCCTAGTCACTGGCAAACTAGTAACAGGACATTTTGGATTTGTTCGCTCCAACCTATAAAATAAATAAATTAGTAAAAATAAAGCAGAATTCAAACCATTCCTGAAACCTCCTCGAAAAGAAAAATAAATTATAATTTGTGAATAACCAAATTAAACAGTAAATGAAAAAGGGATAAAGAAAGAGTGCTAACTTATAATTAAGGAGAAAATAATGTAGAAATATGGAAATCTCAAGTTTGGCTAGGTCCATTCCAGGACACAGCCTACTTCCCCCTCCAAAAGGAAGGAATGCAGCTTTGGAACCAAAATCCTGCACACGTCATGAAAACAGATAAATAAATTAAAAATAAGAAATTATAGATTAATTGTCCAAAAACAAGTTATATTTATAATCAAACTTACATCCCATCTCGAGGGATTAAATTCTTCTGCATTGGGGTAATAATTAGGATCCATATGAAGAGCTCTTATCCAAATTAATACTCTCCATCCTTTCGGTATGATATAGCCTGAAAAAAATTGGGTGATGAGTGTAAACATGTTTCGTTTTTCCATCCTTTCATAAACAAACAACTAGAAATTAAATAAAGACTTTAATATAGACAAACCATTGATGTTCACATCAGCAGTTGCCTCTCGAAAAAGTGCAAAAGCAATATTTGAAAGTCGCAGCATTTCGTCAATTATCTGCAAGGCAAAATAAGATCCAAAGTGTATGTCATTACCATATTGACGAGAGTGTTGAAATATGTATTCAAATTATTAGTTACTATCATCTTTCCTTTCGAATATACTCACTTACCTTTGAAAGATAAACCATTTGCTTAACTTCCTTAATACTTAACCTTTTTTGCGATGGTGGTCTTCTCTTCATAATTTCTTCCTGCTCTTCCTACAAGAAATAAAGACTATATCAACTTAGTTTTTCGGATTTTAATTGCATGTAAAATGCTGAAGCGGCAAGAACCATTTATTTAGCATCAATACGTGTAGTACATGCCCCTAGCTAGCACAGTAGTTAATTTTACCCAGCTACTATTATTAATACGAGAGCATATTTATAATATTAAATTAAATAAAAAAGACTACTATTGATTAAAATGCATACTTATATAAGAACTTGACTTTTGATAAAATGTTATGATGGCTCATTTGACAGATCGGCCAATATTTGTTTATATCGTGAATAAAATAATATTCCAGCAAGTTTTGTATGCGACTTAAATATTTATATTTTATAATCCATTGTTCGTAGTTAGATTGGTAACTCTTCTGACGGTATTTTGGTTTCTCAGTCTCATTACATGTAAGTATAAATATGTTTGAGTTTTGAAAATATTATATTCTTTTATTATAATTTTTATGCTTTTTTTATACTTAATAAAAAATAATTTTAATATTTTATTAAGGAATTAATTTTAATTTATAAGATTAAATTTAAGACATTCTATTTTATAAGACTAATTTTTTTATTTCTGTATATTTAAAAAAATCTTAAAAATTAATTTATAAATCTTCAACTTACAAAGTTGCGCATCCTCAAATGCTACTTTATAGATACTCTTTTGGAACCAACTCAAATATTCTAAAAATAAGGTATTTATTATACATTTATCAATAAAGAGTAGAAGGATTTTCAACTGTTTACTGGAATCAAAATATTAAATTTGATTCTCGAAACATTTCTTATAATTAAAATTAATGTATTTAAAGTGAATTAAAATAAGCTGTAAGTAGCAAAGAAAATCGTAATTAACTGATATGTTGATATACACGTAAACAAGTAGATTATTATAGTTAATTTGTTTCCATGACTTGCCAATAGATGATAAAATAAAAATATTTCTTAATTTGATTCTGTTTTACTGAAGAGGCATGTAGAATGATGAAAACATATTTTAACTTATATTAACATTAAATATATCTTTAAATTTTTACCATATACCTTTTTAATTTAGAAGAATTATATATATAGAAATAGTGACTTTGCATCGAAACTTGGATTGCTGCTTTCGATAAAAATTAATGAAGATAAACCAATTCTATACAGGACAAAATTTTGGTGTTATTATATAATTAAAGTGAAATTTTATTTATATAATTTGTGTTATGGTTAGTATTAAAAGGTATATATCACATTAATGTTAAAAATAAATTTTATTTTTAACATAAGATTACGTAAATTTTAATTTTTCCTAAAAGAACATGGGAGTTTTATACTTTTGTTCTTATAGATATATTGGTGCTTGATGTGAGCTATATTTACCTTGGCTTTTTTCATGATATCAGGATTCTCTGAAAGATATATCATTGACGACATCAAACCAGTCCCGCTACTTTCATGACCCGCAAGTAAAAACCCTAACAGTAAATCATTAATGTCCTCATCCTCCAATCTCTGGCCTTGATCGCCGTTGACTTGCAAAAGTATATCAATAAGATCTTTCCTCTCTGTTTGACCACTTTCTATCTTCATCTTCCTTACGTCCACAACACTTTGAACTATTTTAGCAATCTTCTTACGTGCCTAATTTGCCGTGCAAAAGTCAAGCACACCATCAACAACAAATTTTTAAAAAACATTTAAATTATTAAATTAATCTTTTAATACTTAAATCGAGATTATACTGCTTTTCAAACCACTTTAAATTTTACAAAAGTCAGAGAAAGAGAAAAACCTCGAGTGCTTTGTGGAAAGCAAAACCGGGTGCATTAATGGGGATAGAGAATATGGCATTATACGTTAGGGAAAATAGATTTCCTATTTTCTTAACGATGTCTGTATTTTCAGAGCCCAAGAAAATGTGAGCGATGACTTGAAATGATATTTTCTTCGTCTCATGCAAGAGCTCAATAGGGTGTTTCATGCTGGACAACTCTTCTAATGAATTGATCACAATGTCCTCGATACGTTCTACGTACATTTCCAACGCAGTGTGACCCACAATTGGAGCAGTTACTAGTTTTCGAAAACGCCTGTGCTCCGCCTTAGATACATCGGTCATGGGTCTACATTTTGCGAGCTCTCTGGTTGATTTTGGATACCCAAGCTTAAAGTTCTCATCATCAGTCAACACTCGCTTGCACAGTTCTGGCTTACAAACGATGATGCATGGGTTTCCAAATAGGTGAGACTTGTAAATACCCTCTCCTCCATATCTGAAACATATGTAATTTAGCAAGGTTAGAGTAATTAATTACTTAATAATATATCTATTTAGAATAAATTAGATAACAATAAGCTATAGGGTGTTTTAGTGAAAATAAAAATTATTAACCTGGAAACAAGGCTGTTGATAAAAGAATCAGGACGACCAGATAAAAAGTCTTTCATGAAAGTCGATAAAGTGCCAATAAGAGGCCATCCCATATCACCTGGAGGAAGTGGGTACTGTTTGTTCATTACTCTTAGATTATAATACCACCCATTCAACTTCCTCAAAAATTGAAACACTAAAACGTAGCATGTCAATAGAGTGGCAGCACTCATCCAAAACCAATTTAATTCCATCTTTGAGTGTGTCTCATCTTTTCATTGATCACTCAATTTATAAGTTCGATTGCTCTCCAGATATTGTAGCCTCCAATAATTAACCTGATTAATTATTTGGCAAGTGTCGTCCCACGCGCAGCATGCTTCTGAATTGTTTAAGCAAGAAAAATAATGGCATATTAAACAAAATGAGTATACTAGTTTATAAACCATGTGACAAACAGATGTAGTATCGAATATCAAAGCGCACTTAGATACACAGTATCAGTATCAAGTATTTATATATCAGCATTAATTTTTCTTTTTTTTTATTATTATATTACATATCACATACTTTTTTATTTTTTATTTTATTTCTCTCTTCATTTTAAATTTTACATTACTCTTCTAACAACACATTGCAACCATAAAATATATTCAAACTTTAAAACGTGACGCCTACATGGTTGACACTTCAAATTTTATTATATTACGCGTTAATTTACAGGTGGTGCAAACTACTTTTGACAATTACATGTGACCAACGAAATATAAAAATGAAAAATCCAATAATAGTGTCGATATAGTTTAACAAATTAGGGTTATTTGGGCATGAATTTTCCTATTATTGGATTTATGGGTACTTGCTATTACTATTAACGTCATAAATGTAAGATAATTAAATTTATGATTAGTAATATTGATTTTGAGTTTTTAAAAATATTTTTACATGGTAATTTGGTCCTTAGAGTGGTCAAGGATAATTGCAAGAAAACTAAAACGCAGATATACATTACATTATGCAAATAATTTCTTAATGCCATTTAGAATCACGACATATTCTTTAGAAGTTAATGACAAACTATAGAATATTGTACCACGAGGATATACATTTTTTTTAATTGATAAAAAAATAACACAATTGGGAGTGAAAGGAAGTGATGGGAACTGCAAGGGGATTTAATTGTGCTTTGAATCTTATAAAATTTTATTTTAAAATATTAGAATATGTTTGTTTCTTTTTTTAAAGATATTTTTTTAATATTAAAATAAAATATAGTATGAATTTGTATACATTGTTATTCATAGTGACTAGAGGTATGAATGAGTTGAGCAAGATATAGCTCGTTTAATAGCCTCCAATAGTGGTATATTCACTTCCATTTTTTTAAATGTATTAAGAATCTCTTTGTCTTTTTCATCTGACTTCTTACTCTACATAATTCTCTACTTCTCTGGAAATAGAAGAGAAATAAATTGTTTAGAACCTATAGAATGTGGAATAGTAGGGGTGGAAGAAGGATGACAAAATGTGATGGTATATCAATAATATAACATATTTTATATTTATATTCATAGTTTTATTTGATTTATAAACATTTTTCATATGCTTTATTTTTATAATTTTTTATTTTCTTGTTATTTCAATAAATTGGGTTTGTTACTAATAAATGTTTTAATTTCTTATTTTTTGTTATTCTGATCTTTGATTAATCTTTTGGCCATAACTTTTTCTACAGATATCTTTTTTGTCTGATTTCAATTGCATTAAATTTTACACTTCTAGAGCTTCAAAATACATATATGTATTGCTAGATTTAGAGTTATTTTTTTTCTCTATGATTTTTTGAAGTTGAGGCAGATTTGTTAAATTTTATTACTAGATTGCATTTAGACCATTGTTATTTAATAATTATATTTAGACTTTTAAATACAATTGAGACCCGAATTTTGGCCATTTAGTTTATCCTAATTATAACCTATAAATAAACTTATAAAATTCTGAATTAGGGTGAAAAAGAAATTGATACTTTGAGTTTCTAAGATTTGACTTTTAATAAGAAACCTTATTTTTACCTTCTCTCGAATTCTCTCATCTTTCTTTTATTCTCACTTGGATTAAGTGTTTCAATAGTGTAAATATGATTTGAGTTTTGGACTAATTTCTCTGAGTTTGTTCTCTTTTTCTCTAATCTCATATTTGTGAATTGTGATTATGATTAACTTTTATGTGGTTAGAAATCAAATTAAGATTTGATTAATATTCTGATTTGATAATTAAATTCGTGTTAGGTTAAATGATAATTTGATTTAATTCGTAATCCAATTCAATTAGGTTATTCGATTGAATTAATAATTGAATTGGATAATTGTTCAAATTTGAATTAAAATCTTTAGATACTATAATAATCAAAATTACATGCATTTGAAATTCTTTGGATTAATAATTCTTAATTTGTCTTTTTCTTCAAGTTAATTGTGTTCCTAATTTAATTTAATTGATTCAAAATTTTCAAACCCCCAAACTTTACTCGCATTATTAAAGAACCTAAAATTGAATTTAACTGAATATGTGTCTCTGTAAATCAACTTAGGTTGAGCTTTATACTGCAAAATTCTTAGAGAAACTTAGTTGTTTTGATAACGACTCAACATCATCTATCAATCAACACTATTATTTTTGTTACAACTACAATACACATTTGAAATTGGTTTTTCTACAATAATAGTACTCTCAGGTACAGGAATATGAATAGTTCATCCTGACCTTAGAGTGATAGCTTTAACATTTTTAGGATTCACTACTATTAATTGATGAAATGTTCAGAATTGAAATGGATAAAGTGACACAATGTTATGAATTGAATGATAATGTTTAGTTAAGTGTGAAGTCATGTGCATGAATGACTTTTTTTTATTTATTAAAATTGTACAAATAAATAGAGTAGCATAAGCTTAGGAATTGAAAACGATTGGATTTAATTGAGTAAGAAACATAATGTGTATGGTTAAATGATAAATGATGTGTATAGATAATTTTGACTAGTTTAAAATTATTAAAATGAAATAATTCTATTTTGATTTGTCATGTTAGAAAATATTTTCTGCATCACTTTGATTATTTTTATTAAATGAGAATTTAGTGAAGTAGATGATATTCACCCTCACTAATATTTTTAGGTAATGAAAATAAAGACATATAGAAGATTGATTCGCAATGGGTTGTAAGGAAAGAAATTGCTCCATAGGATTTAATTTTTTGGAAAAACTATAATAATATTGATTGAGTTTCCATTCAGAGTTATTTATAATATGTAATTATTTTAAATGATAATTTAAAGTACATGTGTGATATTTAGTAATTAATCGTTAATATAAAACTTTGGCTTTTCTTTAATTGCAAATTTAAAATCTCAAAATTATATCATTAATTCTATTACGAACAAGATTTATATATAAGAATTTTAAATTTTGCTTATTTTCATTGATTCAGATTTTATATACATGAAAACATTTTCTAAATTACTTATGTTTCACTTATTTTAATCATGTAACATCCTTATTTATTTATATAATTTAAGAAAAAAAATTATATCAAAAAGAGGAATTTAAATTGATAATTTACCTGTATTTCGAGTGCAAATTGCTAAAAATTTTAAAACTTTTATTCTTGTTTCTCATATACATAAATTTTTCTAGTAATAAGCAAATAATCGAAGACATTGTACATTATACACCAACCATTTATTGTCGGAGACACCTCCGGACTCAGTTCACAATGTACATATATACATGCTCAACATACATATCATTCAAATCATCGAAGACAAAGAAAATACATTTCACTCAAACATATATTCATAAGCAAATAACACACAACAACAATCTTATGAGCATAACATATCATGTTCTTAAAAATGAAATAGAGCTCTCCTTACCTTAAATAGATAGTTTTGTAAAGTGGTAAGTGAAAGATCGTTCAATAGACTAAGACCTTCCAGCATATTATAAAGAAAAGTACCCATTTTAGGAGAGAAATTAGAGAAAACAAAGGTGAGATTGAAGAGCCAAGATCTAAGATATTCACTAGCGATTCCGTAGAGTGAAGATTCAAGCTTGGATTCAGAGCAAGTTCAGAGCTCAGAAGAGTTTTTCTAGAAAAAGGGAAGAGAGAGTTTAGAGAAAAGGTCAGGGAAAATTTTCTTGGATTGCAATGCAAGTTTCTAGGCTAGAATCCCTTAAATACCCCTTAATTCTCACGCGCTCTCGCTTGAGTGAGCGAGCTCTCACTTGAGCAAAACCATTCTCACCTGAGCGAGCCCTTTCTTTCCTGGATGATAAAACCAGATAGTGATTTCTTAAGCTTTTTCTAGTATTCTCGCTTGAGTGAGAGTCATTCTCGCTTGAGCGAGAAGACATCTAGATAGTTGACTATTTTTTGCTAAAAATTTTGCTTAAGAAAAAAGGAATATTCTTGTTTTTTTTTAGAAACTCTTCCATTTTGTAAACAAAAGCAATGAATAGAAATTAGGGTGTTAAACAACCAATGTAAGAAATGTGGCACGTGGTAAGACGAGAGAAATTAGCACATGCTTGGTAAGTAAGCGGACATATTTGCCACCAGCTTGTCATACTCTTTCTAAAAAAGAAAAAAAAAAGCCTTTGTCATTGTCTACAAGGAATAAAAACGCCACAAGATTTCTCTTCAAATATGAAAAGACTTGTCTCAATGAAAGACCTCAAGTTAGTTGGGCTAAAGTCTCAAGATTGTCAAGTCTTGATATAACGCCTTATACCAATTGTCATTTGTGATATTTTGCTAAAAAATGTGTGAAATATCATAACACAACTGTGTTTTTTCTTTCATAAAGTCTCTAGTAAAGTCTTTGAAATTGAAACATTACATGACTTAGAATTTGAAGTTGTTTTAATACTATGTAAATTGGAGATGTATTTTCTTCCATCATTTTTTGACATCATGGTGCATTTAATTGTGCATCTTGTGAGGGAGATTAAGTTATGTCGCCGCATTTGTTTATGGTGGATGTATCCAATTGAGCGATACATGAAAATATTAAAAAGATATGTAAAGAATCCATGATGTCCAGAAGTGTCAATAGTTGAAAGATACATTTCAAAAGAAGCTATTGAGTTTTGTACATAGTAAGACTTGTAGGGCTTCTTAATTATTATCACGAGTCACGGTCAACAGGAAAGGGTACACGAGGTTTAAATGTTAAGAGCATGGGTCAAGCAAAAGCGTTACAAGCACATTTGTATATCTTGAATAACACTAATGAAGTTCAACCTTATTTATCTACCCACAAAAACATAGTAAAAAAAAATAATCCTCAAATGAATGAAGAATCATTATTGAATGAGCATAATAAGACCCTTTTGAAATAGTTTGAAGATGCAATTTTGAAGGATGATAATGCATCTAAAACATTAAATTGGCTTGCACATAGTCTCAACTTTAATGTGATATGTTGGAGTGGACACGATATTAATAATTTTTGCTTTTATATTAAGCTTTAAGACAACAAGAGTGTAGTTCAAAATAGTGATGTTATGATAGATGTTGAATCACTACATTTTTCCAGTTCAAAAGATAAATCTCTTATATTGGTTTTCCTTTCTTATTTTGGAGTGATTGAAGAAATTTGGGAATTGATTACACTAAATTTAAAGTACATGTTTTCAAATGTAATTGGGTTGACAATAATAGTGTAATTCATATTGATGAATTTAGATTTATAATAGTCAACCTAAATTTATTGGCTTATAAGAATAAACCTTTTATTACATCAAGTCAAGCTAGGCAAGTTTTTAAATGTTATTGATCCTGCTAACAGCAGTTGGTCAGTAGTGCTTCAAAGCAAACCTATGTATGGTAAAGATAAGCTTTAACCATATGATTTTTAACTATCTAATGATCTATCTTTCACCGTAAATTGTTCTACTTTAACTAAAGACAATAAAGTAAATGATGTATATGCCATACAACATGATTACGAAGAAGGAATATGGGAAAATAACTAAAAAAGACATATTCCAAGTTAGTTATATAATTTTTTTTATATTTTTACCTATGATTTAATGTACTTTCCTAACAATTTTTTTCTTATGTATGTAAATATGTCTGATTCATTTGCGCTAAAGAAGAGTAGGTATGCGGCACAACTATAAGAATTAACTCTTAGTCATACTGGTAAGCATAAAATTTCCATTGAGTTTATCCTCATTGAGTTTGACAACTCAATGGATAATCCAATAGGACCCAATTGGACAGAGTTTAAGAGCTATGTTGCACTACTTGCTTGTAGAAAGGTCAACATTTTGACCAAGGTTGAGATGAGATGGAGATGTGTATAAAGAAGCAAATATGGCAAAGCTGATGTAGAATATACTGAACCAAGTAGAATATATATTTTTTACATTGATTACGTCTAAAACTAATGTAGAATATACATATTTTCTACATTGATGATGAAACCGATGTAGAAAGCATTTTTAACTGACATAAAAAAGTCATTTCTATACTAGTGGATTTTGGATACCTAAGCTTAAAATTCTCATCATCTGTTAATACTCGTTTGTACATCTCTAGCGTACTAACAATGATGCATGGTTTTTCAAATATATAAGTCTTATAAATACCATATCCTCCATGTCTAAAACATATATATGTAATTATTCAACTTGAAAGAAAATAATCAATTTCTATATTATAAAAAAGAGTATTAAAGAGTGAGACACTCATTAGCAATACTTTATTTTACAACTAGTCACATGTATATTTTAAGATTAAACTTGACTGAAAATAATAATGTAAATTTAATTTTCTTATTACTAATTTAATTTTTACTTACTTTTTTATTAAATTTATTTTAAATTTTGGAGATAAATTTGTTACTTAATTATTGTTGGATTATTTTTTAATAGTATGTATAATGGCCTATGTAACTTACAATATAATTCTAAAAGATTTAATGTGATAGTTATTAAATATAAAATATAAATTTAGTTAGGTATAATTGTAAATACAATTATAAAGAAACTCCTTTAAATAAATAAAAGAGTGATTGCCAAAGTAAAGGTCATGGTCATTTCTTTATTTTACGATCTTATGGCAACTAGTAAAGAACATTTTTTCTCTTAACCATTGAAGAAAAACTGAGAGAAAAAAATAGTTGGAAAAAAATAGTAAAAGCTCAAGAACATCGTAGGAAGATCACATCAAAGCACAATAAATTCATATAAATACTTTTTAAACTCTTAATAGTGAGAGGATTATATGTTGATGAGAACCACAGTATTCAAGATTAATGAAAATAATAAATTCATAATAGTGAGATCAAACATAAAAATTGCGTAATGAACTAAAATTTAACAATTATTTATTATTATCTTAATTTTAGAAAAAATAATTTATTATATATATAATTATTGAAAAACTTATAAAATTTTATTTTTATTATAAAATATATATTTATTTAAAATTAAATACATATGCATTACATATGCTATTAAAATTACTTATCGAATAATATATCTATTTAGAATATATTAGCTAATAAAATTTCACCTTAACTTGTTACCAATAAGTTAAAGAAGATTTCATTAAAGTACCATAAATCTAAATTATCAATATTTTTATATAAATAAATCATTCAAATTTAAAAATTAGAATTTTATTAGGGACTAAAAATAATTCATTAATAATAATAAAATTTTATTAAAAAAATATTTATTATATTTTTATAATTTTAATACAATAAATATGAATCTTTTTTATTTATAAATATTTAAATTCAGTCCTAAAGACTGAGATTAACAAAGCTCTAAGAATTATTCTTTCTAATGTTCTTGAATTGGGCATGTAATCAAATTCTAATACAAAATATAATGAAAAAAACATGGAAGAAAAATTAAAAGAAATTAACATGGAAACAAGGTTGTTAATAAATGAATCAGGATGACCAGATAAAAATTATCATGAAGAACATAATACCATCCATTCAACCTCCTCAAGAACTGACATACAAAAGTATAGCATGCCAACAAAGTGGCAGCAATCGTCCAAAACCAATCTAATTCCATCTTTAAGTGCCTCATCCTTTAATTGATCACTCAATTTATATGTTGATTGCTCTCAATATTTTACCTCCTAAATTAATGATTTGACATGACATCACTTGTTCATCACGTTTTTTTGAATTGTTTAAATGCCCCTTGAAATAAAACCACCGAATAATAAGGGTAAAAAGAAATCCTCAGCATACGTTGAGTACAATGTTGTATAATTTCTGTCGACAACCAGAATATTTCGATTGAATGAATACAGAAACACTGTTTATTCCAATATCAAAATATATCCATTGATTTATGTGCAATCACGCCTGGTTGAGAGAACCCGCGGCTGTAGAAAACCATGTGACACAGTATATGGGCATTCATTATTTTACTGTCACGTGTCCCCTCCCCTCCCACCTCCCACATGACTAAGCGCAGTTATCGAGTAGAGATGAGTGGGAGTAGGAGCGGTAGGTATTTTTAATAAATATAAAACTTTTTTAATCAAATTATTCAATAATATTATTATATACGATATATTTTAGATAAATTAGAAATTTATAAATAAATAATTTTATAATTAATATTTATTAAATATTAAAATATTACTTTTAAATATTTAAAATCAATCTTAAAAATTTGATAAATAAAACCATAATACTGTTCCAACAACAACAACATCGGATACTGGATTTTTAGAATATATACTTTTTCTTTATCTTGCTGTCACATCATTTATCATATCTCATACTTTTTTATTCTCTAACAATTAAAAATAAGTGAAATAATAATAAAAAAAAAGTTAGTTACTAATAAAATTCTTAGAAACAAGTTTTAATTTAATCAAATTTTTGAATTTTTTTTAGACTGATTTAATAAATGATAATTATAATAGAAAAGTACTTAATATACTAATTATGATAACAAAAACATTGAAATGAATAAAATTGATACTAATATATTAGTTAAGGTAATATAAAATATATAGAGAATAAAAATTTTATGAATCAAATAAATATGAGGTTGAAATATCTCACATGTTATTTTTATATTTTTAGGTAAAAATTATTAACTTATAACTATAATTTTTATATTATAATTAAATACACTTTTTAAATACTTGATTAGAGATGAGAATGGGTCAAGTTGTCTGTTTGAGACTTATGATCTAACTTATTTAAGGTCTATTCTGACTTGATTTATTGATTAAAAAAACTATACTTAAACTTGAAAAAGCCTATTTAAGTAAAGAAGTAAGGTTGAAGCTTTAAAAAAAAATTTAGGCATGTTAAGTCAGTCTAATTAAATAATTATATTATTTTATAATTTAAATTTATTTATTTATTTATAACAATTTAATATAAATATAATTGTCCAGAAAAATTATATATATATATATATATAATATGTAATGTATAATATAATTTAGTATTTAATATTATAATAATATAATAATTATTATAATTATACTATTAGAGTATTAAAATTAAAACTTATCATAAAAAAAAACTATCAATTAAAATTTTGCCTGATTTCTAAAATATCTCAATTTATTATTATAATTCTTTCTTTCGTAATTCATATTTTAGTCTTTTTAATTCAAATAATTTTTAACTTCTTAACTCTAATATAATTTTTTAAAGTCATGACTGCATAAAGCAAAACCAAAAACTCCCACTGTGCCACATTCTCTCCCTTCATCTTCATTGTACTGTCACATGTTTAGAAGTGTCTAATTAAAAATCACTATTTAATATTCATTATTTTGTATAGTGACATTCGCAAAGAAGTGAGGAGTCTTTAGAATATAGACATGTACCTTTTGTTACTTTTTAGGTTATTTGAAATATGAAATTTTATAGAGTTATTGAATATGATTATATTGATATATGATATCTGTGAAGCCATTTATGTATATTTTTTGGATAAACATAATATTTAAATATAATTATTTATTATATATTTTTCACTTTATTAATAGTAGGCCTTTCGGCTTGCTAACCCATAATAATTAAAATTTAACATTTTACTAATAATATAATTTAACACTCCCTTAAGTCCTTTCTATAAGAAACAAACTAAAATCATCAGGACCAAGGAAAGTAATTAATTCTGTTATATTTTCATAAATATAAATTTTATTTCAAAAATATCTATGATATTAAATAGTGTAGTTAGTAATTTGTATATTTAATGATATTAATAAAAGAAGGATATAAAAAAATTTAACAATTAATGCATCTTAAATTTATCATTTGTTTCTTATAATAAAGACTAAGAAAATGCTCCATTTTATTTCTTATAAAAAGGACCGAAAGGAGTAATTATTACAAATGGACTAGTAGTAAAACTATAATTTTTACATTTTAAAAGGTTAAGAATTATTATAAAATTTTTACTCTAAAATTATATAAAATAAAATTTTCAAGACTTTCTAATATCAGGTGATTTTTTTATATTTTATTACTTTTCTTTGATTTCTTTATTTTATAAATATATTAGAGTTAAATTTAAAAGTTTTTTTAATAAATGCATATATTTATTTTATGTTAATGGATATCTTAATGATAAAAATATTAAGATGACATTCAAATAATATAAAAAATAAATACTGAATAAAATTATATTTTTCTATCTCAAAAAGTAATCACAATTGGTTTAAGTAATTATAATAAAAACTAATTGTATAAGTAATCTAAAAATTAAAATAAATTTATAATTTATTATAATAAAATGCAGTTGTTATTATAAATTATATATACATGCACCAAGATTACAAGCACCAAAATTACTTTGATCTATTAGACCTAAAGAGAAATATACCTCTGTTATTACTGGTGTCTGGTAGACAGTGAACTACACCAAGATTTATAATTTTCTTTTTTCCTTTAGTATTTTTAATTAATGTGATTATGTGGTTCTAATATTTAAATATATAGGTTGTGGAATTTAAAATTAAATAAAAAATTATATTTTTATTATTAATAATCGTTAATAACAATTTGTTTTATTGCTTTTATAAAAATTAACTAAAGAGATAAAAAATTTAAAATAATAAAAAATTATAATGAATGATTTTTAAATTTTATTGCAAGACTTAAATCAATGTTTTTTAAATAAGGAACGAAGTCAAATTTTTTTAAAAAAAGGTTAAGAATTAAAAATATATTTAATTTATATACTGTCAACTTGTAATACATGTCATTTTTATTTATATAATAAATTAATATATTTTGAGTGAACACTAAAACTATAAACTAAAAATAATCAAAATATAATTTAACAAGTATTTTTTAAATAATAAACTAAATATCATAATTTATTTTTACATGATTTATATTTTGAAGAAAATGATATTTATTGGTTCAACATTTTTTAGTGAATTTTGCTGTTCCACTAAGGAGGTATGGGTTGCCTAGGTTTAGGCAGTGAGAAAAAAATATATATATTAAGAGGAAAAGGTTATGCACAAAACTATTACTTTGAGACAATTTATAATTATAATTTTAGTAAGTTTTGTATTTATCGGTTTTTAAATTAAAAATAATAAATAAATAAATAAATTGAAATATATATTTATTTTGTTGATAATGAATAATTTATTATATTTAAAATAAAATTCTTAATATTAGAGAAAAATTTGTGAAAAAAAATTATTAAAATTACGATAAATCTTTTAAGATACTGTATGTTAAACTTTAGAAATTGAAATCAAATTAACATTTTAAAAATTTGTAATGATACAAAATATTGATTTATTTTTAAAAAATAAATATATTTTCAACGTGAAAACAAATTATTAAAATTAAGATACTGTATGTTAAACTTTAAAATTTGATTCAAATTAACATTTTTAAAATTTATAATGATACGAAAAATTGATTTATTTTAAAAATAAATATATTTTCAACTTAATATAATCTATTAACATTTTAAACGTTTAATACTAATAAAATCAAACATTAAATACTGATTCAAATTTATAATATTAAAGAAAATTAATTAAAAATTTTGAACTTAATATTTTACAGAAAGTGATTTTAGAAGTTTCCAAAGCGTCTTTAGGGTCATTAATTTAATAATAATAATAATAATTTCATATAAAAATGATACTAAAATATTATATGAACTACGTTGCCTCTATTTGTTAATATTATTGTTCATGCTATAATATTTATCAAATAATTTTTTCTTGTATGTTACCATTATTATTTGTAAAAAAAAAAAGGTATTTAGTAATTTTTTTAAAATAAAAAAACTTAAAGAATTATATTTCATTTTTAAAAATTAATTTATTTTGTGAAAACCTTTTTATGAACTAAAGATATTTTCTTTCCATATTTAAAATTAGTCATTATTGAAAAGTAAAAAAATAAAAAAAATTCAAAAGATAAAATAATATTTTTTCAAAACTAAAAATTCTCTCTCTAGTTTTTTAAAAAACACTTTATTTTGAAAAAAAAAACAATTATTTTCTTCTTAAAAACTAAAAAGATAGGTAATTTCTAAATTATTTAAAAAACTTTCCCAAATTTAAAAATTAATGTTTTTGAAAATTAAAATCATATTTTAAATTTTCAAACAATAATTTTTTGATAATTCAAAAAGATATTTTTTCTATATCATTTCAAATAAATATTTTTTTACAAAAATAAATAAAAAATATTTACCTTACATATTTACAAAATTTTGTATTTTAAAAAATTAAAAATAATTTTTTTACAATATAAAATTAATTATTAAATTAATTTGTCATATTTTTTATATTAAATGGGATCAAAGACCTAAGCAAAACAAACAAATAAGATAACAAGTCTAGGGTGCAAGTACCACCTATATCAAGGCTTAAAAAGAGAAGAAGGGTATTCGGAGTATACGTAAATTTAGCATAGGGAGACAACTTTTCTAGACCATATTTAGCTAATATATCAATACTCATATTAGCTTCTCTACAAAAATGCATAATCCTAATAATCTAAATAGATTTTAGCTTCTCCCTAATCCTATCAATCAGATGGCGAAGAGGGTGGGAAGACGGAGGTGCCTTAAGGATGAGCTCAACAGCAACTTAAAGAGTCATTTTCAATCCAAATAGAATTAATATGAAGGTTGGCTACCAATTGGACACCTAACAAAATACCCCACAACTCAATAATAAGAGGAGAACAAGGAATTATTCTGCTATAAAACCCAGTAATTAGCTTTTCTTGATCATCCTGTATGAGGCCTCCACAAGCATAATTGAAAGAACTAGACCTAGAAACAACACCATCTGTGTTTAATTTGAACTATCCTGCAGGTGGAGGCACCAACGGATGCATCGAGGTTCAGAAACCACGCTAGAAAAGTTCTTAGAATTAACCCTGCAACAAAGTAAAGAATAATCAACCTCATATAAAGGCTTTACACACTACATCCTTAGGTTGAGCATGATGGTTCAGAAAGATAAATTCATTCCTACATTTCCATAATGACCAAATAACATAACCAAATAAGCAATTCAAGTTTTGAAATTTACTGCAAGAAGAATTAGACAGATTTAGAAGTAACTAATCAGAAAGACCTAAGTTAAAAAAAGAAACCCACTGTTGAGGAAAGATTAAATGATCCCAAACTGTCTTAGCAAAAAACAGTCCCTTAAAACATGCATGATAGAATCAACCTGATCTCCACACTGGGACAAAAAGAAGCAGTAGACATATTTCTCCTAAGTCTTTCCTCATTGGTAAGGAGCCTCCCATGAGTAACTTTCCAAAGAAAATATGCAATTTTAGGATGACCTTCCTAATTCCAAACTAAATTAAAAATCTTTGTACAAGTATTAGGAATATTAGAAGGGGTTGAAAGCAGTTGATAAGCAGTTTTAATAGAAAATAAGTCATTACCAGTTAAAGTCCAAAAAACAGCATTAGAACGAACTACTAAACCTATCAAGGGGCCTAATTAGGGCTATAGTGTTAAAAATGTTGACAGGAAAGGCAACTTGAATTTTTGACCAATCCCAGTGTCCATTGACAGAAAATAAAGCTACATGGATACTCAGATCTAAGTCAGAGGTAGGACACTTAGAATAAGTGACTAGATTAGTATTACTAGACAGCCAATTATTAGTCGAAAACTTAGTGGACATGCCATCTTTAATTGTCCATCCCAAACCCTGAGAGAACATAAGCCAGACAGATGCAATACTTGTCCAAAGGTGAGAAATAGCTTAACCAGACCTAAAACTGGGGATTTGACCTAGACTAAATCTAAATCTATACTTGTGACTCAGGATTTGGACCCATAAGCTAGAAGGAAAAGTTACCAGTCTCTAACATAATTTCATCAGGAAAGCCTTATTCAGCATCTCAAGATCTTTAAGTCCCAAATTCCCTTATGCTTTTGGCTTACAAATTTTCTTTCAGCCAATTAAATTACATTTTTCCCATTAAGAACACCCCAAATAAACTTCCTACACAGACAATTAATTTCATTACAAACTGACCGAAGAATTAAAGAAGATTGCATGACATAGGAAGGAATACTCATAAGACATGACTGAGTTAAGGTTACCCTACTAGCTAAAGATAAATAATTTATTTTTCAAAGAGATAGCTTTTTCCTAACTTTATCAATGAGAAAAGAAAAATTCTTCCTAGAAGGTTTGGAATGCAAAATAGGAATACCTAAATAAATACCAATCTAGCCTGAAGTCTTAATAGATAAATAATCACTAATTGATTGGACAAGAGAGGGATCAGAATTCTTAGAGAACACAAGGGAAGACTTATTCGAATTAATACTCAAGCCAGAAGTAGTGCAGACTCCTTCTAGGACATTTTTAATAATGGTAGCCTGTTGTAAATCAGCTTTCGCAACCAAGATTATGTCATCAACATAAAATAAATGAGACACCTTAGGACCTTGGGTACCAAAAACAAAAGGGACCCAATCCTTACTCAAAATTTTATCTTGAATAATATGAGTCAATCTCTCAATACAAAGAACAAAAAAGTAAGGGGATAACAAATCCCCCTGCCTAATACCTCTAAAAGGTTTAAAAGAGTTAGTTGTCCCATTATTCCAATTAATAAAAATAAAAGAAAATGAAATAAAGTGATGAATAAGGCTAATTAGGGAAGGATCAAGACCAACACTCTGAAAAGTCTCACACAAGCTTTTTCCAAATCTAATTTAAGAATCATAAAACTATTCCTACCTTTGATATTGTGAAAAGAGAGAATCATTTCTTGTAAAACTAAGGCATTATCAATCCTTTGTCTATTAGGAATAAAACCGGATTGATTAGTAAAAATAAGATTAGGTAAAACCTCTCTTAACCTGTTAGCAATCAGTTTAGTAATGAGTTTGTAACTAACATTATATAGATAAATGGGTTTGAATTTTTTAATGTATTCAAGATTATTGACTTTGGGGATCAAAGTAATTGCTGTTTCATTAACAGCTGGGATTTTGATAGGGTCTCTAACGACATCCTGAACAAAATTAAAAATGAAAGGAGCTAAAAAATCTCATTGACATTTAAAGTATAAAGCATGCAGTCCATCAGGGACAGGGGATTTAAAATTACCAATACTAAACAGGGAAGATCTGACCTCTTCTGAAGAGATAGGGGCTGAGAGTCTTTGATTGTCAAAGTCACTGATGGGAGGGAAAGAGTGCAGGGTTATTAGGGAAGGGGAGAGGGGAGAATGATCTTGGTATAAATTTTTAAAGTAATTAAGGGCCAAATTTTGGAGTTTAGAAGGATCATACTCCCAGTTCCCTAAATCATCCTTCAAGGCTTCAATTACATTCTTTTGCCTTCTAATAACTGCAGCAAAATAGAAAAATTTAGTGTTTATATCCCCAAGACTGAGCCACTTAGCCCTATAATGATAATACCAATAAGATTCTTCATGATCTAAGATCTGCTAATAGTCATTTCAGAGAGATTTCATTAATTTACTTAAGAAAGGATTATCTCTATTAATTAATTTGCGAGAAATTCCCTCAATTCTATTTAATAATCTTTTCTTCTTGTTAAAGATATTACCAAAACTAGTTTTATTCCAAGCAAAAATATTAGTTGTGAATCTTTGAATATTCTCTTCCTAAGGATGAGAAGGAATCCAAGAATTAGTAACTTGACTAGTAAAATCAGGATAAGAAAGCTATGGAGCAAGAAACTTGAAGTGTTTACTATAGTTATGAGCATTATCCTTAATTCGAATCCTGAGCCACAGACCCATATGGTCAGATTTCATTCACCACTACTTTATCAATCCTTTCTTTAATATTTCTCCTATGCCAAGTGAAAAGGCTCCCTTTAAAACCCAAGTCATGAAGGTTGTAATTATATAAGCAATCAAAAAATTTCCTAATTTGACATAGATTAGGGGGACTACCCCCAGATTTTTCATTTTCATAAAGGATGGAATTAAAGTCCCCAACTACACACTAGGGACTGTTAATTGACTGACTAAAGACCCTCAATTCATTCCAACACTCATTTTTATGATTATCCTGAGGACTACCATAAATTGAGGACAAATACCACTCACTATGACCATGACTACGAATTTTAAGGTGAACTATATATTTTGATTTGGAAATTATAGAAGTTTTGATCCTATTTGAATTCCAAAGGCACTAAATTCCTCCAGAAAAACCAATTGCATCCACTTTAGTATGTTCATTTATATTAATCTTGTTAATTATCTTATCAGTCTTATCCATACTGACTCTAGGTTCAAACAGAGCTAGAAAATCTAGATTATACATGATTATCAAATCATTAATAAGTCTAGCAAAAAATTTACCTTCAACCCCCTACAGTTTTAAAACAGACAATTCCTGAAAGAAGGAAATTTAATATGTATCTTTAAGATACTGGGGACTAGTCAAGCTTGAATCTAGTTTCTTTAAATCAACAGGAAATGAGGACTCTTTTCCTACCAGATTACCCACCAAGTCTATATCTATAGAGGGATCCCTATTAGGTGGTCTATCACTAGAATATTAATTAAGTTGTCAGTATGGGTTCAATGACTCCTAAGGTTAAGGCCTAGAAGATCTTGAATGGAATGACTTTTGGAGGAGTTATGATCAATTTCCTGTTGCATTTTATTCATTAAGAAAAGAATTTCTTTTTGGCACGGATTATCCTTGTCAAATTTATGACCCTCAACTAAAGTTGGATTGGAATCTTCTTTTTTAAGACAAATGCCCTTATCTCTTCCTACTTTATCAACTTTAGGTTTGGATTTTGGCTTAGAACTTTTAATATGAAGAACTGAGGTTTAGGGAACCTTTGCCTACAAGCTTAGACTAAAGTAATACAAATTGACTACTGCCCTCAATATCTACTGGATGATTATTATTAACTAATGTATTATGAACAGAAGGTAAATTTTGACCTTCATTTTGTGCAAAATTACTTAGCACCTCAAATCTGGATCCTAAGGAATGCTCCTTGCCCTTCCCAATATAGGTTGAAGTTCCTAAAGATTTAGGAGTCCCAAGCTTCTTTCTCAAAGGTTTCTTAGCTAGCATCCATAGGCCAAATTTCCCCTGGTCTTCTGGTTACTTATCCACTTGAGTCTTTTTTACTTACCTGTCCAGTGTGGGTTACAACATTAATAGTCCCCTCTTTATTCTCTGTCATGGGGGTACGTGGGTTAGGGTCTAACTCAATATTTTCTACTGATGTCTTGTCTAAACAAGCCTTTATCCTATATCCGTATTTACCACAGTAAAAGCAAATTAAGTGTAAACTCTCATACTCCACCTTGAACTCTTGACCTAGAACCTTAAACGAGGGAATTAATTTCTTATTTAAATCTAATTCAACACAAATTCTAACGAATTTACCTCTAGATAGCAAAGAGGTATGAGGATCAATTTTTAACATTGTCCCCAAACAAGCACCAACTTGCCAAAGGAATTTTTCATTATACAACTCAAGGGGGAGATCGGGGATTCTAACCTAGGCTACTATTCTCCTCAAACTATAATCCTCAGGTCTAAAAAGAGGTCTCCAGCATTGGACCAGAAGATAGTGATAAAGAATTAACCATGGACCCTTAAATAAGGCAAACTTATAATCCTCAATGTTTTCAAATTTAACCAGAAAAAAATTATTATTCAAATATAAGATTTTTAGGTTTCCAAATTTCTCCCAAATATTATTTAACTTTTGGTTAAGAAAGTTAAAGCTTATAGATTTACCTAATAATTTGACGATTAGGGTTAATTTCTAGGTATTACACCAAGATTCATAGTCCTCCAATGAAATCTTAATCTCGAGGCACATATTTTAAACTTGAATATTATCAGTATTCTTAATAGATTCAGTTTCTTCAGGCTTTAGAGGAAGATTAAACTCTTCTAGAACAAATTTGATTATTTCCTCATCATTTAGAACCATATCTAGGTTATTAGTAGCTAAAATTTTATCCATATAGGACATGCATCTAGGAGATTTAGAAAGAGAAGACACCTGATTTGTGAAAGCCTCGATACTGTTATCTTCTTGCATGCAGGAACCTTGATCTTCTTTGACTGGACCTGGGTCCATTTTCACTTTTTTGGTACTATAAGCCATTAGATCAGATTCCTCGATGGAGCGCTTTTCTTGATCCAGATGCTCCATGGCTTCGACTCTCCTCGTATTAGAAAGGATCTAAGAAAGAACCCTCTCTTAAAATTACCACAGGCTGTCAAGCTCTTAGGATTGCGTAGCTGTCATGAAAAGAAGGTTTGAGCCAAACCCTAGCAGAGAAACTATCACTTTCTGTAACATCCTTATTTTATACAAAATCATAAGAAAATAAGTTATTAGTTAAAAATAAATAATTACTTCAAATTCATTTGTGAGTCGAGTATGAAGCATGTAACTATAGAACATTTCATTGATTTTCCTTTATACTTATAAAAATTTAGAGAAACAAATCCATGGAAATTAAACAAGTTAAAAAGGAAATATGAAATAACATTAATAAATATATGGTTCTGAAGAGTTTACAGTGGACTAATCTTATCAAATATATATCAAAATAAATTAGGACTCACTTTTTAACATTTACAAAATATAAAATATAATAAGTCCTAATGAGCAGTATATCTATCACACAACTAGAGAGACACTAGTCATCCCCGTACCATCCCTCTATCATTGCGATATCATCGGAGTCGAGATCATCATCCGATCCGAGATACAAGTCATTAGGGTCCACAGTAACTTAGGCACCAGTGATCCGCTCAAACGTCCAATGGGATGACCTCTCAAGATGATCATGGTCATGATACGTGAACAGGTAGGTCAAAGCTGTTGAGGTCCTCACAATACCAGAAAATATATATACACAAAGAGTATGATGGATTCTACTTGTAGGGAAATCAAAAGGGACACTAAAAGCTAATTTCATATCCATCATAATAATACTACTAGGTACATAATTTACATCTATAGCAATCCTAAAGAAACTAGGTACATCATTTACATCTATAGCAATCCTAAAGAAATAAAGTCTTTGATACTCAATAAATACATAATTCAGTCTATTGGTTACAGAGCTATCTACTAATCTAATCCTCTCGGTGGGTGCTGTCATCTGGGTTCTCTGAAATGTTTACGTAAGGACGAGTCTCTATTCATATTACCAAGCATACATTCACATAGTAAAACAAAGATAATACAATAATCAATCATGTTACAAAGTCATACTCATATTCATGCAAAAATATTTAAGTATTGAACTTATTACTCTTCATCTCTTTCTCAATACTTTGGATTCTCATTTCACTTTCATTGCCCCTAGGATCCCTCGAGGTCTTCCTTAGCATAGATAGTCGCTAGATAGCCGCAACTACACGGATACAACGTGTGCCGACCCGGCCCCTTTTAGCAAAAGCATGATCAGGAGTATTAGTGAGGAAACGAGTGTGAGGCCTATAGTGTTCTTACTCTCATTTGTTTTGCGCAATTTAAGAGGAGCATCCACCACCCTTATTTCCCCAAGACTTTCCAGTCGTCTCCATCTTCTACACTCTCAGTGTACCTCTGAACTATTCATACTCATTCTTATCATATTCCATTCTCATTTCACTTTCTCTTTCCATATTTTCCATCTCATCTTTATATTTCTCACTATCTATTTATTCACATATGATTCATGTTTTTATATCTTTCTTTTACTCTAGTTTATTATTATATCACACATAAATTAATCATTGCCGAGAGTTAATCCTCTCGGACTCAGTCCACTATGTACATGCATATACAGTCAAAATAAAGATCATACACATCATCAAACATCACAAAATAGACTTCAAATGTAACAAAAACATGCTTTCATCCAACATATACTTAAAATCATACATTTCATCACAACCTCTTCATGAATACAAACATACCACTTCCTTAATAATAAAATAGAGTTCTCTTTACCTTGAAATGAAGGTTTAGTAAAAGAGTTTTTGAGAGATCTTGCTCAAAAGGCTGAATTCTTCCTAAATATCAGAAGAGTTTCTCTTTAGATAAGGAAAAACAAGAAAATAACTAAAGAAATGGAGAACCAAGCTCCAAAAACTTACTAAAGAATAAGGGAAATGATCCTTCAAGCTTTGATTGGAGAAAAGTTGAGGTTTTTCAAGGATTTGCTGAGAAAATGAAGAGAGAAGTCAGAGAGAACGTATGAAGGTCATTACTTGAATTACAATCCAAATTTCTTAACTTGGAAACCCTTAAATACCCCTCATTTCGCGACCCAATTCTCGCTACAACAAGACCTTCTCTCGCTACAGAAAAAAATCAGACAAAATTGCACTTTGTTGTCTGTCATTCTAGCTACAGCGAGAGCATCCTCGCTACAGCGAGAAGATCCTCTCTATAGCGAGAGAGTATCAAAATGCCTGATTTTGAACGCTGATTTCTCGCTACAATGAAACATATCTCGCTACAATAAAAAATCTTGCAACTTAAACATATAAAACTCTCCTAATTTCAAGCAACATACATTAACAACTCATATCAAATACAAAACTAATAAATAATAAAAATAGGGGTGTTACACTTTCTCTCTCCACGACCAAAATATTTAATTACAATAATAAATAAAATCAATCAGTTATTGATTCAATAAGAAAATGTAACAAGTTAATTTAGCTAATTTGCCCGTTAAATTAGCTTATTACATTTTAACAATCAATTTCATTTTTTTATTAATTTTTACGACTAATTCTTTTTATTGCTAATTTAATTGTTAATTTTTGTTGTCTATTTTTATTATTATTATTATTATAAGTAGCTAGAATAGTTGCAAATTATCACCAATTTTATTTATCACTAATCAAATATTATTTAACAGCGATTCTCGGTATCAACACATGACGTTTTTTAAATTAAGCACCTAACAATGTTAGTAAAAAAAAATTAAAAGAAAAGATGACAAATTAATAAATTAACTTATTGCAAAAAAATTGTATTGAAAACTTTCAATTTTCTTTAAAGTTAATTATCCTTGATTAGTGTACTATAATATCACTTCTTAAAATGTAATCTTTGTTGGCTTTTGTTTTTTCTCTCTTCTCTCTCCTTATGAAATTGGAGTATCGTGCTTTATTAGGGTTTCCTCAAAACCCTAGCTAATTTTAATCTTGCAGTAGATCCATCCAAGACCTGCTAGGTATGAACCTTAGTATTTCTTGAAAAGTTCAAAATTCTGCGGTTCAATTTCCAACTGATAATACTCCTTATGGACATTGATACTCCTGCTAAAACAATTAGTCCTCTAGTTAGCCTCTTCCTTAACATCCTAAAGATGCTAACTAAATCTTTCTTCTTATTGTCCATGAACTGCTTCTTTTGGAATCACAGGGGGCAAGTGGTAAATCTTTTTACAAACTTATTTATGACCTTATTGCAATTTATAATTTAGATTTTATTGCTCAACTTGAGCCTATGATTAGTTTTGTAAAAGCTGATAAGGTTATCAAGAAAATTTATTTTGGTAAATATGAAAAAATAGATGTTATTAGGTACTCTGGTGGCATTCGATGCCTCTGGAATAGTAATAAAATATTTGTTTTTCTTATTACTAAATCAAAATTTTTCATTCACCTTAAAGTTAAAACCTGAGATGAGGACAAGATTCTATTTTCAGTTTATGCTAGTCCTCAAGAGCATCATAGGGTTGTCTGTTGGGAGGAACTTGTAACACCCTCATTTATATTACCTTGTTTTTAAAAAGAGAAAGTTTGATGCAGGATGTCTCGCTCAAGCAAGATAGAGTATTTTGAATCAGGCATTTTTGGGTACTCTCGCTCAAGCGAAATGAGTTTCACTCTAGCAAAAAAGGATAATATCACCTCAACTTTTCCCTCACCTTGGTTAACTGAGAATTTGGTGAGATGAAGGATGCTCACCCTCATTTATATTTAACATTATATATTTAATACAAGAAATTATTTAAATTATAATAAGGATGTTATAGAACTTGTAAAATCCTCATTTTTATTGCCTTAGTTTTTTAAAATAGAAAATTTAGTGTAGGATATCTCGATCAAGCGAGATTATTCTTTCTGGGCCACACATTTTTGGGCATTCTCATTAAGATAAGATGAGTCTCTCTTAGGCAAAAACAAGTAAGATCAACTCAACTGTCCTCTCATCCAAGCAAGAAGGCACAGAGAAAGGAGCTCTCTGGGACCAGGTCTTGCTTAAGAGAGGAGGGGTCTCACCTAAGCAAGATTATCAGAAAGGGTATAGATATTTTTTGTTTGGTGTTCTCACCCAAGCGAGAAGGGTCTCACTTAGGAGAGAATGGAGCTTTCTCAAATGAGAAGTCGCAGGTTAAAAAGAGTATTTAAGGAACTTTATGCCTTAGAACTTATATAACAAGCCAAATAGTTTTTCCTCACATTTCTCTTTGTTCTCTCCTCTTCTCTTCCTAGAGAAAACTCCTCTGAACTTCGAATCTCACTCAGATCCGAACCTGAACACCTATTTCATTTGATTTCAAGGTAGTTTTTTGGAGCTTAACTCTCCAACTTCACTCCTATTTCTTTATTTTCTCTTTCTCAAAAGTTCTCTACTTTGTAATATTTAGGAAGATCTTGGTCTTTCAAACTATATCTTCCATCCAAAATATTGTACCTTTTTTGAATCTCAAGAAGATTGTGATCTTATCAACCTATTTCCAAGTAAGGGGAGTTGATCCTAAATCCTAACTCCTATTTATGTGTTTTTCTTTAAAAACACCCCATTTATTTCTTATTTTGAATCATAGAACTCAAATATTTTTTTTTTTAAATCTCAATGTTAAGAATGAAATTTTGGGTATGAAAAACCTATGATTGTTTCTTTAAGGAGTTTCATGATTTTACTATTAATCATTATGTATGTAAAGTTAATATTATAAATTATTATTTTGAATAATATGTGTCCTGTGAATGATGTTAAACTTTAAGATAAAAGATTTTATTTAAAACTGAGATAGTGTGATATCCGATAATGTATTTATAAACTGTACGATTGGTTTGAGTCTGAAGGTGTCCGACCTTTAAAATATTATATTGATTTGTATGATGTGAAATTGGTTGCATGATATTTTGTATTCTCAAAAACTTGCACAAGATGTATAACAAATGTGTGGTACTAAATAATTATACAGTAATATACTTCAAATACTAGCACAAAAGATTCACATTTTAAATCATGAAATGTGGTTGGAGTTGAGTCTAGGGGTATTTGACCTCTAACAAATTGATGGTTTAACTGATTGAATGATATACAATGATTGTGAATCATTGTCTGAAAGTTGATACATGTTTGAAAATGGTGAATTTATATTATGATGAGAGAAAATTATAGAAAGAGAATTGATGTAAATGAGGATTTAAAGTTATTTATGTTATCAAAGTGGAAAGAGAAAGTACCAAGAAAAGATGTGTCATAAAAAATTGACTAAAATATGTATGAATAGTTATAGAGATACACTGGGAGTATAAAATATAGAGTCGATTGTGAAAATCTGAGAGAAATATAGAGTGATGAATGACATTTGCTTGTGTGTACACAATTTATTTGAGTGTGAATGCATCACATGGCTTCACACTCATTTCTTGACCAACACTCTTGACTATACTTTTGCTAAAGGACCTTATATTGTATACGTTGTATTTATATACAAGGGCTAACTGGCGATTATCTATACTTATAGAAGACCTTAAGGATCCTAGCGACAATGATTATGAAATCGTGATATGTGTGATTATAATACTGAGTCATAACATATTTATTGGTGTGATTATAATACAGGTATTGTAGTACATTGACAAGTGTAATTATAATATATGTATTGTAATGTATTGATTAATATGATCATAAAGCACGTATTATGATATACTGATCTATGAAGAATCTATGAAATAGCATAATCGAATCTACTTAAGGGTAAAGTATTGTACCTTAGTGACTTTTGAATGAAATGTTATATGAAAGAGTGATTATTATTTTAACATTTGCTTATTTTCAATTAATGTTTTCTATATTATTTGATTATTCTATGAATTAAGGAATTAGTGGGGTAGATAATATTCACCCTTACAAATTATTTTTAGAAAGTAAAATTGAAGAAATTAAAGAAGGTTGATTCGATCTAAAATCATATTTTTAGTGAGATTGTAAAGAAATTTTTTATTAATTTAAAGATTATAATAATTCTGATTGAGTTTTCATTTAAAGTTGATATAGATATATATAATTATTTTTATATTATTTATTTTAAATGTATAATATTTTGATAAGTTTTATTATAATTATTTATTTAAAATGTATATGTAATATTTGGTAATTAATTATTTTAATTATAGTTTATATTCAATTTTAGATAAAAATTTACTTTACTGAAAGACAATATTGTTTATATTTTAAAATTTATACGTATATGTAATATGAACTAAGTAAATTGTTAAGATATAAATTTTAGTTTTTATTTTTTTAATGAATTTAAAATTTTAAAATTATTTCTTTTAAATTTTTTTACATACCTTTAAGTTTTTATGAATTAAATAATAAAAATGTAAATTTTATCTTTTTCTTTATTCTTTAAACTATAAATATAAAAAAATTCACTTTATTTTTGTTCTTCATTATAAATTATTACTTATATGAATAAAAAATTAAAAATATTAAAAAATAATATTAGAACAATTTGTTCTAACAAACTTAAAATATAAGACTAATTCATTTATATTATGTGTTGTGTGTATTAATATTTTTATAGAACTTGAATATAAGATGAGTATTTATTAGTATGACTTATTTAGTATTACAAATAAAGGTTTATGTGAAATATTTTATTTATATATATATATATATGTGTGTTATGTTTATCTAAATTAAATAATGATGAGTAGAAGTAAATTAGTTAGAACGTCTAATGAAATCTTAACAAGTATGATACAAATATTAGAGATTTTAGTATATGTTTAAGAAATTAAATTAGATAAATATTATAAATTATTATTATTCATTAAATATTATTCTTTTAAGTTTGAAAAAAAATTTAAT
Source organism: Abrus precatorius (assembly GCF_003935025.1). Classification (NCBI taxonomy): domain Eukaryota; kingdom Viridiplantae; phylum Streptophyta; class Magnoliopsida; order Fabales; family Fabaceae; genus Abrus; species Abrus precatorius. The sequence continues at coordinate 9,150,551 of NW_020874439.1, read as the reverse complement.
TTATTTCAAAGTTTAAAGAAAAGTTTAATACGAAAAGATTTTGGAAGTGAATTATAATATAAAAAAAAATTTCAATGCAATTCCACTCGGATAATTTTAAGAAATTAACTTATAATTCTTAATTATTTTTTAAAAATATTTTATTAAAAATAAGTAAAATAAATTATTTAAACATAAGTAAAATTTTGAAATTTATTATTAAAAGTTAATATATTATTTTTAGTTAACTTTTATTTTTATTCTATGGTTAATAATTAATTATTTTGAATACAAACTGTTACACGTAACTTTATATATTTATTTTATAATTTAATGAACACCAATAATTATTTTAAAATTAGTTTTTATCTAGCATATTCTAAACACATTATTTTATACAATAAACTTTTTTATAATAAACTATAGATACAATCGGTGAAATATGTTACTTTTTCGCAGCAAAAGCTTACCGTGCACATCGTCCATGGTTAACGATGCTCTCTAGGTGGGTCCCTCAGATGACGTTGGCTTTGTTGAGAAGAAAATGCGAATGGTACCCAAACTGTGCGAGTTTGCGGCGGTTTTCATCGATGCCCAAAGCTCCCATAGACATGGCCGTAAGAGATGGGGAACTGAGGCTCTTCCTCGTTGCCGGCGAAGTTTCTGGCGATTCCATTGCTTCTCGTCTCATGGCAAAGCTTAAACTTCTCTCCCCTTTCCCTCTTCGCTTCGCTGGCGTTGGTGGGTAAGTAAGTAAATCTACTCTTCGTCCTTCTCTTTGCCTTTTTTTCTTTTTAATATTGTTCAAATACCCCTTTTCAACATATTTTTTTTTATGATAAGTTTATTTCTTAAAATGTTAAACTACTTTCGATTCGTAATTGATCATTTTTTAAAATTATTTTGATATTTAAAAAATAAATAAATGCTTACCGGTATTTTGAGAACAATAGTTAAGTAAAAATAATAAAATTTTAAGAAAAATTTTAAATAATATACTTTGTTTTTTTAATTTTCAATGCAGTCAAATACAAATTTTAATAACAATTTTTTACTTACAATATTTTAACCAATGTCTGGGAGACTTATCACCTAATAATATATTTTTTAAATAATTTTGTTTATTTATTAAAAATCATAAAGATTGTGTTATTAGCAATTTTTTTCCTTAAAAAACGAAAAGAAAATAATTTTAATGTTTAATCAATTTCAGGGCTAAGATGGCCAGTGAAGGGTTGCAATCTGTGTTTCCTATTGAGGATATCTCGGTAATGGGACTTTGGGAGCTATTGCCACATTTGAATAGAATCAGAGTGAGTAACAAGTATTTTGTTTAGCGTTTTAGTATCAAAAACTATGGCAAGTTGTTTTGAGTCTGTGCTTGGAATTTGAAGGGCAAAAGTTGCAAATTGGAATTATTCCCCGTGAACAAATAAATGTAGCTGTCTAAACCTAGTATGAGAAAAACAATAAAATAAAAACACAAAAACAGAAGCTATGATTTTGAGTCTGTTTTCTGATAAGTCTGAGAATTTGTTCAATATTACATAACTGGAGTTTTCAGTATGAATATATTGGTTTTTCTAACTAAAACAGATGGATACAATACACGGACAGCAAATAGGACACAGCACAGCTATAATGTTGTTATGAAGTTGATATAAAATTAACATAAAACACATCTTAAATCAAAAGAGAGAATTGGCGTTTTAAATTTGAGTATGAATGGTTGAAAATTTAGTAAAATGCTACTATTTTTATTAGTTATTGCGATATTTACATTTGTTTTAGTATATTTGTTTAAAATTTGAAGGTAAAAAAAGTGTTAATAGATAGGGGTATTCGAAGTGTCCGTTAAGTATCTGAAATGGTTGTTTTCGAAACGGGTATGACACAACATAGCCAGTGTGTGTTATTCCTTGATTGCAGAGCAACTATAGCTTAGATATTTAGTTTCTACTTTTATTGCTGAAGGGGTATCAGGTCTCTTTTACCATATTTTGAATTACACTGGAAGCTTGTGTTTAAAAAATTTGATGTTACACATGTAAGGGTATGTTAATTTTCAGGTAAAACTGCAAGAAACAGTAGAAGCAGCTGCTCTATTTGAGCCTCACGTTGTATTAACTATTGATTCTAAGGGATTTTCTTTCCGGTTCTTGAAACAGCTAAGAGGTACAATTACTAATCGACCCAATTTGCAGGAATAACTGCAGCATATTTGTTTTATAGAGTTACAATATATACAAATGGGGAATGCCTATTGCAGCTAGATACAGGCAGCAAAAGTGGCATTTGCCAGTACACTTTCACTATGTAGCACCATCATTTTGGGCATGGAAGGGAGGTGAAGCGAGACTCGGAGGACTAGCAGAATTTGTGGATCATCTTTTGTGCATACTTCCGAATGAGGACAAAATATGTAGATTAAATGGATTGTCTGCAACATTTATTGGACACCCAGTGCTGGAAGATGTTCTGGAATTGAATTTGGTATGACTTGGAATATTTTTATAATGTTGTTACTAGCTTTATCATAAAGCATGCATGTGTTAATTAGTGATTTTAAGGATTGTTATGTATATATTTTATTCTTCTGTCTTACCTAGCAAAATTTTCTCATCTAGTTGTACTATAATGGTTTAGTTTTGTAAGTAAATGCTGGATATATTTTCAGAGAAACAAATCCTCAGTTCATGAATGGAAGGCTGAAGGAAATGGTGAAGACTTCCGAACTAAACATGCAGTGCCCTCAGGTACCTCTAATCAAATGAAGCTCCAAAACTTAACATACTTATCTTTAAGAAAGTTTACTAATTTATTGATTTTTGTACTCACTTGTACGATTTTATGTTTTAACATTTCATCAATTTAACGATTTTGCTTTTCTGCTCTCCTTCGGGATATTTGGTATAGCTTGATGTGCCAAAATCATGATTTTGGAGCAAAAGTTATTTTTAGTTAGAAAAGCGACATGAAATCAGTTATCTGGATATAGTTTTGCTATTTTGTTTGACATTAAAGTCGTAATTAGCTTTGTCTTCACATCATTTTTAACTTCAAAAGGGGCCACTGTCATTAGCTTGCTTCCTGGAAGCAGAGTACAAGAAGTCAGCCGGATGCTTCCCATCTTTTCAAACACAGTGGAACTGATGAAAGACATGGTTCCACAATTGCTGACGGTCATTCATGTTGCGCCTAATGAGCACGTGGAAAATTTCATTGCTGGTGCCATTCATAGATGGCCTGTGCCTGTAGTATTGGTTCCAGGTGGAACAACACAACTGAGATATGATGCTTTTAGTGTAAGCCCCTTTGTCCCACAATACTTCCATTTTAACTCATTTTGCCAAACCATGTAGAAGTAGAAAATTGGTTTAATACTTCTGATATAAACAGATGGTTGTGACAGTTGTTCTTATGGTCCATTATAGAATGTCTACAGACTCTAGCTTACTTAAGTTCTGGTGGACAGTTAAATCTAAACTTGCAATGACACAATAAATGTTGGTTTCCCAATAGTTCTCCGGCAATTCTGCTCTAATTGTTGCCTAAATTGAGTTTGGCCATTTTCTTCTGTTTCCTAGTCCCCTATGTATTCAATGTTAATAAATTCATTACAATGATCCTGTATTATATATAGAAGTGCAGGTGGTGTAGGTAAGACCAAAGTAAGATACCTTGTATGGCCTTGGATTTGTTTTTGATACGCCCAACTAACATTGTGAATATAGATAAATTTATTTTGACTACAGGTTTCATGTTCAACTAGGTGACCTGCATAAATTATTTCATATTATGCATGAAGACTGCATTTTGTACCTAGTTAATTTAAATTAACTGAATTTCAGGCAAGTAGAGTTGCGTTATGCACATCTGGGACTGTTGCTGTTGAGTTGCAGCTTGCACGATTACCTTGTGTTGTGGCATATCGTGCCCATATTTTGACAGAATGGTTTATTCAGTACAAAGCAAAGATACAATACATTTCACTTCCGAATATTCTTTTGAACTCAGCCATTATTCCTGAAGCACTCTTTCAATCTTGCAAACCGGCAAACCTAGCCTTGTTGCTCAAGTAAGGGTGAAATTCAAATTATCACTATTTCAATCGTAATTTGAGAAGAAATTGAATAACACAACAGAGTTTAAATGTCTCAATAGTTCAGAATTTATTAGTTGGGGGCAGTATTCCTCATTGGAATGTTTGACATTTGTTCTTGACTCTATATTACAGAGATTTAATACACGACAGCGGCTGTCGAGAAGAACAAATAATTGCAGCCCAGAAGTTTGTCAAGCTTCTATTGCCTTCAGAGAGAATGAAGTACAAACTTCCACAACAAAATTCGAGTACATATACTGACTACAGCCCAAGTGCAGTTGCAGCATTGACTGTATTAAACTATGGGAAGTAAATGACTAATATCTAAGGACATTTGTTCTGCAAAAATATTTATTGTCACTCGTTATTTAAGTATTATTATTATTAATTTAATTAACCAATAAAAAGAGTATTTTACATAAAAATGATTTAAAGAGGAGTGACAATAGGCATTTAACTTGCAATAGACTCTCCCTTTTTCTATGATGGCTCTGGCATTGAATTTTTTCACTACTAAGGTTGAAGGTTTGAAGCTGGAGACAGTTAATACATAGACAACATAAACATGGATTTGCTATGTTATGTGTTAAACAAGCAGTCTGACATGCAAATCAGTTACTTGCTAACATCGGAAGAAATATGTTCTTTTTATAGCTAACTGATAAAAGTGGCTCTCAAAAGAGAAGAATCTATTTAGAGATAATCATCAGTTGTAAAAGCACTGCACTGAATTTTGCTTCAATAGTCTCAAATATTCCTTCTATTGCTGCTACTGTGCTTGCATTGATTCACAGGAGTACAATCTTTTTTTATGAAATTGTTATTATCTACTTTTATGCATAAAATGTGAGTCATTATTCTTAAAGCAGAGTGTTGTTAGGAATTATTTTACGAGGTAATTTCCTTTCTAATTGTGCCATGACCATGGTAGTCAAAATTGCAAGTTAACACATAAGATTGTACGCTTGTACGATCTGCCACAAGTCCAACGATCTTCATCCTGGACTGGAGCACATTTTGGTGGGACCACATGATCTTTCATGTGAAATTGTGCGATCTTGAGTGAGTTGCTTTCTGCCTTTTCTTTTTTTATATAAAAAAAATCTGATTGACCTAATTTGACTTGTCTATTTTTATTTGACTTGATGACTTATATACTCAAGCTTTTAAGTTTTTTTTTTTCCAGTCTTCTTTTTGATCTCACATCTTTGCAACTTGCGAGTCATATTCTCTTCTTCCTTGACGCTAAGAGTTTGTTCTCTCCATTCTCTACCCTTTTCTCCTTCAAATTGTCTCTTTTTTCACCATTTTTGGACACGACTAGGACTTGAGGGTGATTGAATAATGGGTTGGTTCAGTGCGTTGCAAGTGGAAAAGGTGTACTTACCTCTATTTTGATTTTTCTACTCTGTTTCAAGATGTCTATAAGTGGGAAAGGTGTACTTGCAAGTGGGAGAAGACAACCAGACAGTAGAAGAGTGGTTCTAAGTTTGACCATTGGTAATACTTCAACTAGCTCAATGAGCAGCTCTGTTGGTGTAGCTGTGGCTAGTTCTTTGTGAAAAAATGCTTCTAGAAACAGAAATGATGTGGCATGGTAGCATGGAATATCAGTGGATGGAGAAGCAAGAAAAATATAATGCAATTATTGTAAAAAAAATAATAAGTGGTGGAGTTTACTCTAACACCCTAATTTTTATTTGTATTTTTGTTTTCAAAGTGGAAGAGTTCTAAAAAAAAGTGCTTTTAGCTCAAGTAAGAATGGATAAGAATTGTTCATCTGTATTCTAGCTCAAGCGAGAAATATCTCGCTCAAGCGAAAAATAGCTAGCTCAAGCAAAAATGAGTTCACTCAAGTGAAAATATCAACAAATGTGTAGAAGATTTTTTTAGTTTTTTTTTGCTTAAACAAGAATAGCCTCGCTCAAGTGAAAATCCCCGAGAAAAGGGGGTATTTAAGTAATTTTGACATTTTTAAACTTAGATTACAAGGCAAGTAACTATTTTCATTTCGCTCTCAATTTTGTCACTCTCTTCCATCACTAGAAAACACTGTTACACTTAAAACCTCTCTTGAATTCGAACTTGAACATCTTTTCCTCTTGATTTCCAATAAGTTTTCTTGGAGCTTATACTCCCAATCTCATTTCTACTTCATCATTTTTCTTTCTTTTCAGAAGTTACTCTACTTTGTAATACTTAGAAAGAAGTTGGTCTCTCGAATGATATTTTTCATAAAACCTTATGTGAATCACATTAAGGTAAGGAGAGTTCTATCCAATCAACAAAGCTATACACATACGATGAGTGTGACTGTATATATATATATATATATATATATATATATATATATATATATATATATATATATACTCTTTGCGTCTATGAATAGTTACATTCTTTTATCTTAGTTTTAAAATGGATGACATATAATTGATTAAAATACACAATTTGATTAACTGAATGATGAGAAATAAATGGAGTAAAAATATGTGATCAGTCAATATGATGATGAAAAGAATTAGTGTAGATAGTTACAAATATACAGTAGGAGTATGGAAGATAAAGTTTGAGTTAGGTGATGAATGCTATTTGTAGTTGCGTGTAAATTAATGAGAGTGAAAGCATTACGGGCCATACACTTATTTCTTGACTCATATTCTTGACCATACTTTTGTTAAGGGGCTATGTTTGCACATGTATCTGTGTTACAAAGGCTAACCAATGACTATCCATACATATGGAAGACCTTAAGGGATCCAAGAGTAATGGTTGATTATGTTAAGGACCTAAAGAATATTCAAAATATTAAAAAACTATGATCACAATGTATGAAAATTTGTAAATGCATATAGTTAATGTATTGGATAGTATGATTATAGTATATGTATGATGAAATTGTCATTGTGTGAGTTGTGAAATTATCAATTGATTACTTAGTTAATAAAATGGTGAGGAGAAGACTCATCCTTACTAACATTTTTAGGAAATAAGGATGACCATCACTTAGAGACTCATTAGATTGACTAAGTCGAGTATTGTGAATAGGTTAAATGATGTATTTAGAGAATGACAGAGTCTGTCACAGAGTCTATCACAATAAATTTGTAATAGATAGTGCAAATAGATTTGATGATGTATTTACTATATATATATATATATTACAGTAGGGTATAATGTTCCCTTTGATTACCCAACTAGTGGTAGGATCTATCATACCCAAGAAATATTAGAACACTAGCTGCAATGAATTACGTGTACACCTTTTATGACCACGATCATATGGGAAGATCAATTAGATTTAATAGAGAGTAGATAACTAGTATATAGGTCACAATTGACATCGGAGACCAATATGATGAAGACTAATAAAGTGTCATATTTTAGTAGTTGTCAATGTATATTTTGACACTTATTTGATTCTTTTTCACATAGTTTGCACTTAAATTTCATGCAATTTATATTTTAATGTATTTAAGTTCATATCATTTAAATTCAACAACTTTAGCCTTAATTTTGTCAAATAATGGAAGATATTTGATCCATTTTTTTTGTGTGAATTCTTTTAAGGGCAAAGGCTTGATAAGGTGTTTACATTTATAGCTTTATTATGTCTTCAAAACACTTTTCATATTCCTTATTTTTATCATTTCTCATTAATAGAAATGAATTGGGCTTGTTATGCATGAATGTTGTAATTTCGTATTTTCAGCTAATTTGACCTCTATAAACTCTTTTGGCTATAACTCTTTATATAGATATTATTTTTGGTTAATTCCAGTTGCATTGGATTCTACACATCTAGGGGCTTTAAAATGCATATATGGTTTGTTGGAATTGAAGTTGGTTTTTATATTTTATGATTTTTTGAAGATGAAGCAAATTTGTTGAAATCGCCTAGATTTTCAAGTCTCGCTCAAGCGAGAATTTCCTCACTTGAGTGAGAAATGCAGAATTTAGACTAGATTTTTTGCTGGTTTTCTTGCTTAAGCGATAATGGCCTTCACTCAGGTACTTTCAATAAGAAATAAGAGATCAAAGAGCTAGACCACCAAGAAGAACTCTTAGGGATTATGCAATGGAGTAGGATTCAAGATACTTTCAAGAATCGCGGCTGAGTATTAAAGAGAAACTTCTAGAGCAGAATAGAATACCCACTTAGTAAATTGCATCCTTAAGGGAACAATTGTCTTCAACCTAAGTATACTAGAATAAGGAAGTCCACTACATGGGGAATCCTAGCCACTATAGTGACTTTGCACAAGAATGGGGACTGAATTAAGACATAAACTATAGTTGGAGACAAGCTCAAGAACAATACAATCAATAACCTTATAGCTTAGAACAATCTAATCAGCACCACCAATTTTTTTGGAATCATCACTCATAAGCACAACTGCAGCCAAACAAGAATTCAAAGTTGGAAGACACCTTAAATCAATAACTACATATGTTAGAAGACACCTTGAATGAGTGAAAGTTCTTCCCTTTTGCATGTATGCCTTTAAATAGAAATTGTCTTATTTTTTCCCTTCCCAAAAGAACCTCACGGATGATCCCTTTCTCTCACAAGTGTTGAGATTTGATTTTGTTCTCTTTTTTACTTATTCCAGAAGCCTAAACATGTGCACATTTGTAAAAGTCCAAATTGCCTTTTAATGATTTTTGTCCTCCTAGTTAGGTTTAGCTTTCCTAGTTCCATCCTAATTATTTTAATTACTTTTTGAAACCTATTTAGTTCAAATCCAATGGCTATAGTCATGGTTCAATTAGATCCACTGGATGAAATTAATTCAATCCTTAACATAAATTACTCATCATTAACCTTATCTCCTTAATGATTACTTTGTTGACTTGACTTTATTGGTTCTTGTAAAATATAATCATCTAGCTGAGATTAAGCCATAATTAATCTTATCCCTTAATCATGATTAGTCTCACATGGGCTTTAATGAGCCATATGGCTCATTTTTACTATTTCTTGCCCACTTTCCTTTATTTACACTTGATTTTTGGGTAATTTATATACGGTCTTTGGTCTTTGTACTTGCACGTCCATAACATCTATATATGGGCTATCCACCATAAAATTTTTAGAATTTATCTCATTCATTTGCTTGTTCAAAATGAACCTTCATTTTAGGCATTTCTAGAGATATTTTAGTTATTTTGGTCAAATTTTGTAATTCTATTTATTTTATATTTTTGAATCTTTCTAGACTTCTTATAATTCATATAAAACCATTCTAGATAGTCTAAAATTATTAAATAAAATTTTTGGCCATTTATTTCTTTTTTATATTACTTGATTCTTTGCTGATTAGACCTATTTTGATAAATTTTGCTAAAGAAAATTTTAGTTCTCAAGTCTCTATGTATTACTTATTTTTAATTCAATGTGATTAACATAATCTAATAATAATTTATAAAGTGAGAGAAAATTTGAGATGTCACACAAGACCATAAGTACGGTATACATGTGACTTAAAGCAACATTATGTTGACTGCTAAGGTCTAAGTATGTTGACCGTTGCGAAGCTCTTTTTTTCAACTAATTTGGACCCAAATTACACCCAAAATTCCAATTATGTCTTATAACGTAAAATTGCACAATTAATGTATAAATTAGTGCAAAATCTAAATAAAATAATTATCTCACATAAATATATAGGTTATAAAAGCATGCCAAAATACAGACTTATCAACCCTCTAATACTTGCGATTTGCTTGCCCTCAAGCAAAGTCCTAGATAAAAATAAAAAAATAACTTAAAACAAATAATCACAAAAAGAAAGGGAAAGTGGAGGATAATTAAAATAAAAAGAAAATTTAAGCTTCAAATCTAGGAGTTTATTGGTGGGTGGTTTGAGCTTCTATTTCTACTCATCCTTAGATTACTTGTTTTTCGGCCTTCTTCTTGGAGTTTCATGCTTCACAAAATTGAAAGGACGAGAAGTAAGTTGAATTCTTGCAAAAGAAGTATCCAGCTAATCAATCTCGGTTTAGAATCTTACTTCTTAAGCAAGTACCTCAAAGTTGCATGATCAGAGAAAATAATTACTTTAGAGCCAAGTAAATATGAACAAAATTTATCTAAAGCAAAAACAATGGCTAAAAACTCTTTTTTTTTTTTTGTAGTGATGTAGTTTGCTTGTGCTTTATCCAAGGTGCAAGAAGCATAGGCTATGACATAACGCTATTTCTTCACTTTTTGACCAAGGACAACACCAATTACGAAGTTTGACGCGTCACACATCAGCTCAAATGGAATCTCTTAACGCAGAGGTTGATGATAGGAGTGAAAGTGAGATGCCTCTTTAGCTCATCAAAAGCATCCTTGCAAGTTTGATCAAAGACGAAATCCGCATCTCTTTTCAAGAGGTTAGACAAAGGAGATGCAATCCTGCTAAAATCGTTAATAGAGTGCCTGTAGAAACCAATATGACCAAGAAAAGAGCATATTTCTTGCACAGAGTTTGGGTAAGTTAAGGAAACAATTATATCAATATTAGCTTTATAAATATCAATACCCTCGTTTAATACCACATGCCTCAACACAGTCCTTTTAGTTATCATAAAATGACATTTCTCATAATTCAGTACTAAGTTAAACTGTATGCACCTATTCACTACTCTATATAAGTTATCTAAACATGAATCAAATGAAGAACCATAAATAGTAAAGTCATCCATGAATACTTCAATTGAGGTCTCTAGAAAATATGCAAAGATACTTATCATATATCTCTAAAAAGTGTCAGAATCATTACACAAACCGAATAACACAGTATGTAAGCAAATGTACCAAAGGGACAAGTGAAGGTGGTCTTATGTTGATATTCCAGGGCTATGTATGTCTAAAAATAATCAAAAGGTCTTTCAAGAAAACAATAATGGAATTTTCCTGCCTTAAAAGCTTCCCAGTGGATGTATCCTTCTTCTTGCGACAGAGTTTGACTGGTGAACCTCCACCAGTCCTCTACTTCACCTCCCAACATATAGGTGACGTAAACCACCTTGTGCTCCTTGCGACATCCCATCGCATTAAATATCTTCTCTATATCCGCTATCCTTCTCTAGGCACCTTTTGGATCAAATTTTTTCTCAAACTTCAGAGGGTTATGTTTCGTGAACAAAGAGAGTCCATGATACTCTGCTGACTCCGCATCTTGGTTTTGCACCAAGTTCTCTAGGACTTGTGCCATGCGGGCCAAGATTTCATTCATAGCACCAGCAGGTCTACCTCTACTGGCCATAGTTCTAATTCTATAAAAAACAAATTTTACACATCAGATTTCATTCCATTACATTTCATATCAAGTTCAAAACAAACAAACATTTCAAGCATCTCAACCAAATCAAATAATTCACAACCACTAAGTTGTATTAGCCAAAAAGTCCTCATCAATAATACAGAACACATAATCTCGATGAACTAGTCCCATACCCAGGCTGGTTTGGATAAACTGTTCTGATTTCAAATTGTAACACCCTAATCTCAAATTTTGTACAATGTATATTTTATTCTTTATAATTTGATATAAAATATGAAGTTCGTACATAATGAGCTTTATTGTAGTTAGTTAATGAAATCTTCTTTGTTGTATAATAATTTGTACAAATATTTTCATTCAGATTAATATAAATGGTACGACAAAAATTTTAAATGTTGTACTAAATATTATCAAAATTCATAAGTTAAGAAACTGTACATACATTCCATAGATAAAGTATAATGATTTACAAACTATTTATCAGAATATGTGGACTTAAAATAATAATTACATCACATAAACGAATATAAGTCTCAGAGCAATCCTCCCATAACTATATACTGAAGACTAGTCATATTCATCCACCATGTACCAACTCTCTATCTTAGCCAAATTCTCTGAATCGAGATCATCATCTGAACTTAGATAACGATCGCTTGAATCAGCTTTGACCTCTGTGCCAGTAACGTGCTTGAAAGTCCATCGGGTTGGTCTTCCAAGATGGTCGTGATCGTGATAGGTGAAAAGATAGGTGAGAGCTACAAGAGTTCTAACCATACCTCTATACATATATATACATAAAGTCTGGTGTATTCTACTCCTAGAAAAGTCAAAAGGGATACTATAAGAGAAATTCATCTCTATCATAACTAAAACCCTAGGTTCATCTTCTATAAGTACAGCAAATTGAAAATAACATACTCTTTGATATTCATTAAATACATAGTTTAACATAAAATGTACGGATCTATTTATGAGTCTAATCCTTCCCTAAGGCTCTGTTATCCTGATTTCTTGAAATTATTAGTAAGAATGAACATCTATTTATCCTTTACAAACATTTATCATAAAATCAAAATTTTAACGTAGATACAACATATTCAATTTCATGAATTCATATTGCAAACATATTCACATCACACATAACATTCAACAATTTATTATTATTCATTTTCCTTTCTTCTATTTCAATACACACTCCCAGTGCACTATGATCAAACATATCGATGCCTCTAGTACTTCTTGAGGTCTTACTCAACTAGGTAAATAGTCGCCAGTTAGCCCATGCACACGAATACAACATGTACAATAATCAGGCCCCTAGCAAAGATATAGTCAGGAGTCTAGTCAGGAAACGAGTATGAGGCCATGTGACGCATTTGCTCTTAGAAAGAGTGTATAGACATACGCGAATATTGCTTACCACCCTACGTTTTCTCCAGATTTTCGTCGTCTCCGGACTTTATACCCCTAGTGTATTTTTGTAACTATTTACACTAGATTCAATCCACATTTGACTCTTAGGTCATTCTCAGAGTTATTTTCTTTCTTATTCATAAGATCGTGCTTAGTAAAACACTTCTATACTAATTTTATTTCAGTCCATTCCACTCATACACTTATTGATATAGTCATAAATGTCAATTCCTTTCTTATCAATATCATTTTATCCAAATATATTTCACAAAATCTCATAAGAATCACTCAGTAAAGTTCATAATATTTCACATTGAACAATCATCATATAATACATATGAACATGTACCAACCACTTATTCCAAACAACCAAACAGTCCAAACCATCAAACAAACATCTTTTCATCTGTTATTCACACGAAAGACATCTCAACCATATATTCTTATAAAATATTCATATAACAGTGCTTTGTGAGCACAAAATAAATGTTATACTATAACAATAAAATAGAGCTCTCCTTGCCTTAGAAACGAGTTTATGGAGAGATGTTGAAAAGAATCAAAGTTCATGGATGGAAGTTCTTCTGAGTATCAAGAGATATCCATAAGAACAAAAACATGAAAAATGATCGGAGAAAACAAAGTTTTACTCGAAGAAACTTACGTCAAGTCATTTAGATTCAACGTTCAAACTCGGCTTTTAAGAGAAATCGGAGTTCCTAAGGCTTTTATCTGGGTGAAAGGAAGAGAGAGTTCGGAACAAACTTGAGAGAGGGACATGAGTTTGAAATAGAATGAATTTCTTATGCGAAAAATCTCTTAAATACCCCTCATCCACGCACGTTCTCGCTTGAGCGAGGAACAACTTGCTTGAGTGACGGCTTTGTCGCTGAGCGAGATATGCAAATAGTGGTCTCGCCTGCTATTTTCTAATATGCTCGCTTGAGCGAGCTCCATCTCGCAAAGAGCATACTATTTTTTCTATGGGTCCTCGCTTGAGCGACCTATATCGCCTAGACAAAATCCCAGATCGCTTGAGCAAGATTACTCTTGCTTGAGCGAGGTGACAATTGGGCAATATTTATCTTATCTTGCTTGAGCAAGATAGCCCTGCAAAAAGGTATTCCTGCATGCTTAATCTCGCCTAGGCGAGATTTACCTCGCCTGATTGAAATCTTCTGCACCAAAATCCTTACAAAAATCTTCTATACTCCCTTCTAAATGCACTATAGTGCTACTTAATATTAAATAAAATATAAATTACCGAAAAGTGGAAAAGAGGATGTTACAACTTCCATTTCTAGTAACTAATCTATTTTTTTTCAAAGTTTTTCATTTTCTGTAAAGTAATTTTATTATTTTATTATTTATTTTATTTGAAAGTAATTATTATTCACAAAATGTATAGTCATGCTTAATGAAATAAATGTGAGATATTTATTTCTAAAAACTATGTTAAAATATCAAGAAAAATAAATTGAAGTATATAAATTAATATCTTTCATGTTTTGTATTTAATTATATATTTAGACAAAAGAGATTAATCATATAATATATTATCACAAAAATGTTATGTCACCTTATTAACATTCTCAATTTTTTAAAAATAATAATGTTATTAAAATTGATCATTATTTAAGATATTAAAAATTTAATTTTAATATGATAATTAAATATGAGAAGAATTTATAAAGTTGCACATAAATGAGTCTCGAGTTACAAGTCGAATCACTTAGCTAACTCTCAATTAGAATTTTAATTATCATAAATGTAGCATTATATGCTAAAACTAGTGCACATTATGGTATTTTTCCCTCGCCAATTAAGCACAACGTTAGCAGTAGAGTCCAGCGTCAGCACTTGTGTAGATACTTATAATTTATATTAAATATAATTACATTAAGGAAGATTATGAAATACTTCCTTATATACATTTTTTGTATATCCTATATATTTATCATCCTCTTCAATAATAAGGATTTTTATTCTTTTTGCTGATGTTACTTTAAACAATGTAACATATAATTGACCATGACTAAATACAAGTTTTGACAAATATAATCTAACATAATTTAACGATTGTTCTTGACTTTTATTTATTGTCATTGTATAACATACCACTCGAAAGTAATAATGATGCAATACTTATAAAATTTTAAAGTAAGAATAAATGAAACATAAATAAAATCATGTATATAATAGTTTATGAAAGTATTCGTTAAAATGTAAGAAATATTATTTTTTAATGGATATTTTTATAATTTTTATGACAAATAGAAAATAATTTTAATGATGCTAATACTAAAATTTAGAATTTTTATGTGTGTAATATTAATAAAATAATATTTTTTGTCTTATTTTATTTAATAATTTTTTTTTATAAGTTTTATAGATAATTTTTTTTATTGTAAGTATTAATGAAAAATTTAATTTATATTAATATAATAAAATAAAATTAGATTTGAAAATTTAATTAGATTTGAAATTTTTATATTTGTAAAATTTAAAATTTGAAAAACAAAAATAAAATACTACATGTGTAAGTACAAAAGTTAATAATAAAAATATATAATTAATATGAGAAATATAATAAAAAGTATTAAATATGAGAAATATATAATTAATAAAAATATAAATCAAGTATAAGGAAGTGGTTGAGTACCCGAAAATGCAACAACAAGTACTATTCTTTTCTCACTTCTTAATTTAGAAATGATAATCTTGTAAAGAAAAGTTTTTTCAGTTCCTCCATGGTCATACACAAAATAAAGTTCACCTACATTAGCAGAGATCGTATTAGTAACTTCATTGTATATTTGTCTTTGTTGATCATTCAGTAATGGGTAGCATCTCAGGTGTTCCAATTTCAACTCTTTAATATTATAATCAAGTTCCTCTCTAATCAGTCTATTGTTCATCACTTCTACTGCTGATTTATCGGGTAAAGGCATTCCATTGAAGTCAGAGAGGACCTTTCCATTTCTCATCAATATCTTGTCAATTTCAATCAAACAATAAGTTTGGATTTGTTGTTCTGTGAGTTCCAAACCAAAGTGATAAAATAACTTTCTTTTTTTTATAAAGAATATCATCATATAGTGTCTGCCAATTGTTATCCTATAGTTTCTTAACATTTGTAACCTCACCAAAAAGAAGAATTGTAACAAATAATTCTCTTAACTGAGAAGGTAAGGCCCAATGACTTGCTTCATTCAATGCATCATTCCACTCTTTATCATCATTTAGAAGGCCAAGAGCATAGCATGCTTCTTTGAAAGTTTTATGTGTCACTCCACCAACTGTCCTAATTTCTTCTTAACTTTTTGGTCCTTGAACAATATTTAACAAAATTCTTAAGTAATATCTTTCACCAGATATTGGATGAGCATAATAAATTCTTCCAATTGTTCTTCCAGTCTGCCTTTGTTTCCATTTTTTGTTTCTATCATCCCAAACAAATTTTGTAGGAAAGTCAGAATATGTTAGTATGCATGCTTCAGAATTTATAGAATTCATTTTCATCCATTCTGTAAACATGGTTTGTTTTATTCCTTCTCTTCTTATAACTGTTGGCAAATGTTCTGAATCTTATAGAGTAACTGAATTTTCTTCTAATAAATGGAAGATCAATCTCATAACAACTGGACTTCTATAATGTATGTCAAAGTTAAAAATTCTCCAACTTGCTTCACATGCTGACACATATATGAAATATGAGCAATAATTATAATATTTATAAAATCATAAAAGTCTGAGTATATAAAAAAGAATAAATATGTTCATTATTGTTTAAAAAATATATATAACACTTAATATCAAAGTCAATATAAAATTTAATTATTGACTAAAAATTTATACGTATAACAACTGCTATTATTTATTTAGTAATACTTATTTATAAAAATTATATATAATTTTGTACACTTAATAAATATACAATAAGTAATAAATATATAGTTTAATAATATTATTTTTATATATATAAAATATTAGTAATTATTTATTAAATTGTCATTCGTAATAGTTTGTTATTACCATTATTAAGATTATATAAGCATAAATTCTAATAAACTTTCTTTAAATATAATTTAAAGATAATAAATATGAATCAATTATAATTTCAATTGTTACGTTATCTAAAATATTATAAATGATTTTAATAAATTGTAATCTAATGCAATTATAGTAAATTTGTTTATGTAATATATTCTATAGTGAATTTAAATATTTTAAATCTTAATAATTATAAATTCATTATAAATACTTAAAATAATATATAAATTTATGGTATTAGAGAAATTAGCATAAAAAAAGAATATATAATGATTTTAACTAAATGGTTAATTAAATTAATTTATTTATAAAATTACATACCTGCAGTCTAAATAAGTTTTGATCTCATCAACTTGTGTGATATGCATTGAATTGTTTGTATTTTGGACAAAAATATTTTCTTCAATTACCATGGTTGCTCTATCTGGACCTTTGTGGAGATATTTGAAGAGATATTTTATAGCCTTGAACTTATTGCACCATTCAATATTTAGATATGTCTAAAATGTGAGTAATAAATCTAAGTTATATGGAACAACAAACCTGTTATCTAAGTTGATATCTCCTTTTTTGACATGTCTGCCATCATCCCGTCTTCTATAAGTAGGAAAACCATCCATATCTATGGTCATTTCATCAGTAAACTTTTTAGGATAATTTTTGTTGCAAAGGCTATCAACCATGCAAGGTGCATTTTTGTTGGTAGTTCCATATGATCCATGTATCATGAATTGTGAAACAACATTGAATCCAACTGGATCATCCACTTGAGATGGTAATTCTGCTGATATTATTTTATCTATGTCTTGTAGTGTTAGATACTTATTATTTTGGTGAAGCCATATTAGGATATGAGCATGTGGTAGACCTCTTTTTTGAAACTCAATGGTGTATATAGCTAAAAGAAGGAAAAAATATAATAAATAATTAGTAAGAATAAGATTAAATTTATAAATTAAAAAATTAGTATAATACTTTTCTTTACTTGATATAACTTGACCAAAGTATTGTCCATCCACTACGTGTTTCATTAGTTGATCAAGTTTCATCTTGAAAAATCTTGTTTTAACATCTGGCCTATCATTAGCTGGTTGTCCTGAAATTTGATCAAGCATATACTGAATTTCGGGCCACTTTGGATTGGTAGTAAAAGTAATTCTACATATGGCCATTGCATCTTGATAGTTTTTGACCATATATCGTGGACCACCTATGAATGAAGAAGGCAATACAATTCTTTTTTAGTAGCAGCAGCTATTGTATCCCCACAAACAACTACATCACAAACATTTTTGTACAACTTTGTGCGTAAAATTGTTTGATTTTGCCTAATCCATCGTAGTCGATCTTCTTCTATGGTTGTATATGCATCAACAATATATTGTTGGAATAACCGACCAATAGAAATAAGAGTCTTTGCTTCAAAGTTTCTCTGTTGTATTCGATATGCATAGTATTCTCTCATTGTCAAATTGTTTCTTTTTGTTCTATTTTTTCCATCATTAAAAGAATATTGAATTTCTAAGTGAAATCCATCCTCACCATATGGAAATAATAACGGATATTGCATTGACATGAAAGAAGGATGCAACTCTGATATTCTTTGTAACCCATTTGTTTGATGCTTTATTATTATATCTCTTCTTCCATTAGATTGGCCAAAATCTCCAACAATAAGTGCAGCAATTTCAGCTGAGGTCGGCTTGTTATACTGTCGAGATTCTATTGATCTAATACCAAGCAACTTGATTCATACATTTTTATCATCAGATGAAGATAATTAATTTATCTCTTGCCAGTCTAAACACCTGTGCAATAGGATTATGCATGTCCAACATATCCTTCAAACTTTGAACAAATGTGTTGTCAATATTTTCTCCATTATTGAAGGAATGTAATCTATTTTGGACTTCATTTTTTGTATCATGTACATAAAGTTGTGAGAATTTTGGTTGTTGACCTTCTTCTGGTATGAGTGCTCCAATCCTGTGATAATTTTGACCACTAATTCTAAAAACATACGTGTAACGCCCCTAATTTTGTAATATTAATTATTATTATTTATATAAATCTAAATGTACATTCATGTGTGTATTTTCATATATATGTTGTGAATATGTATATATGTGTGTGTGTGTATATATATATATATATATATATATATATATATGTGTGTGTGTGTGTGTGTGTGTATGCATGACTGGTTGGGTTGAAATGGGCTAAGTGCCTAAGTGCAAGGCATGTTACTGGGCTGTTCTCGCTGTAGCGAGAGGGCCCTAGGAAGAAGGACCAAAACTGTCGCCTTCTCGCTGCAGCGAGAAAGGGACAGTCTCAGGTGCATTTCTGGGTACAGTCTCACTGTAGCAAGATTCTGCAGAAATAGAGTGCAGTTTTCTCTGATTTTTTCGTTGTAGCGAGAGGGGTGTCGCAACCAGAAAAGGATTTAAAGGGGGTTAGGGTTTAGGGAGAGTTATTTCTCCCTCTCCCTTCGATCCTCTCATGCTCAAAGCCCTATTCCACCAATTAATTGCCCACAAAGCTGTTCAGAAGCGAGATTGGAGCTCGGATTTGTGTGGGGAACGCTTGGAGGTGAGTTTTAAACGGTTAAGGTTTTCGTTTTCCTTCCCTTTCTCTGTTCTTGGTGATTTTTGGGGTTCTCATGGAATTCTTCCATGTATTTAGGCCGAAAGTCGTGTGGGGAGCATTTCTGTAGTTAAGTTCGGACGTGGGTCTTCAATTCAGGGTAAGGGGGACTCTACCCTACTCCTTTATGTGTGATTTGCTGATATTTTGTGTGAGATTGTGATGTGGTTGAGTAGAGGGTAGAAAATTGCTGAGATATGTGATGTGGGCACTTGTTCCGTTTATACATGTGTGTATATCTAAATGAACATTATGAAAATGTGGGCACGAGGGCCGTGTAATATGAATGGAAATAGGCTAGGGGCTGTGTGGCATGAATGAATTGTGGGCTATGTGTTGTGTGTGCTGTGAAAATGAAATATGGGCCTAGTGCCGTGTACTATTAAATGTAGGCTATGTGCCGTATATTGAAATGTGTATGACTGGGACGTATTAATGCCGTTGTAATGTGCTGTGAATGGTTCAGCGATACACTAGAGATGTGGGAGATGAGGACGGAAGAAATACCTTGGGGAAGAGGAAATGGTGGTGACACCGACTGTGGAACGGGTGCACCATAGGTCACACACTCTTTTCCTGACTAGACCTCTGACCACTATCTTTGCTGAGCGACTCATGACCGCCCACGTGGTATCCGTGAGGCAGGGGTAACCGGCAACCATTCATGATGTAAATCTGTGATCACAGTACTATAGTGAGTGTGGCTAGTATGCGTATGCATGAATTTATGTATTGTACTTATGGGTGTGAATTGCTGCCTATGATTGTGTATGTTGAATGTATTGTGAATGTCCTGGAAGTGAGACTCTATGTTGAATGTGTGTTTTAGATAGTGTAGAGTACTCACCCTTATATTCATTTTTCAGGTAATCAAGACGATCAGCACCGGACTCAATGAATGGACGGATGGATTGCTATAGGACATAGAATTTATCTTGAAAATGTTGTAATTGAACTAGTCCTGTAGTAGTCATTTGATATTAATTTGTAACCCTTCCCTTATTTTGAAGTATTTTATGAAAATTGGATATTTGAATTTACGAAATTCTTATTAAATTGAAATTAAAATTAAGGTGTTACAATACGGCCCTAGTCTTAAATTGATTTTGTTGTCAATTTTTGCTCCAATTGATGTAAAAGCAAAAATAGAATTATATGCTCGAATATTTTGTCTAAATTTCACTGATCAATGACCACCTTCATAATTAAGAAGATTTTTTAAAGCATCCAGTAGTTCTTAAAGGATTGATAATTGAACTTTTTCTTATTGACAACAAAGAGAAAACTTAGGCTTTTTTGGCTGTCGCTGTTTATTGGCTCTTTCTACATACCACATAGAACTACTGCAATATTCACAGGTGTAACTTGGGTATCCTAAATTCATATGTTTTGATTTATTACCTACAATTTTAAAAAAATTATTAATAAATAAGCAAGCATATTTTTAATTTATGATTTATATGATATAATATTAATTATAAGAGCAGTTATGAAAAACTTTATATGTGTATAATCAATATATATTAATAAATAAATAAGCAAATATCACTACAGTTTATAATATTAATACTAATATATGCATGAATAAATTTTTATAATTAATCTCTAATTAAAATCAAGAATTAAAATAAATTTAAAATTTAAAATATAAAATAATTTTAAATAATTATTTGTCAATGTAATAATAATAGAATTAATAAAATTATGATAATATTTATTAAGATAATAATAGAACTAATAATATGTTGTATCTTAAAAAAGGCCAATAAATAAATAAGTAAATTTTTAATATATATATATATATATATATATATTGTCATAGATATTATTATTTATTTTAAAATATAATATAATAAATAAATTTCATATAGTAATAATTGTAATAAATTTTAAAAGATAAATAAATAAATACCAACTTACGTAGAAATTTTTTAAAATTCTTTAAATTAATTAAAAAAATTTAATGATGATATTAACAAATATTTTATTTTATAAATAAATAAATTATTACTATCATAATTTTATTAAAAATGATAATAATAAAAATTTCAGTATAAATACATAAAAAAAAATTATATGGTAATGTATGCAGATTAAAATATATTCTTTTTTGTATTGTTATATAAACAAATTTATTTACAAACAATATCATACATATTGGAATAGTATCGTAAAATTAAAATATATATAATTTAGTGATGCTACATTAGAATGTTCTTCTAATTTAAACATTATCTAATACATTACTTGATCCTACAAAAAAGGTCAATATTCAGTGAACCTGATTTAAATATTTTTTAAAATTAAAAAATATAATTTTAAGAATATAACATAATAAATAATTATATTAATAAAAAAATATTTATATTGATTTCATATTTTGATTTATATTTTGGAAACTAATTGTAAGTCCATAAAATGACTGAATTTTTCCATTAAGAAGCATTGTTTTCTGTGTTTGCAATTGAATTCTCTCAGAAAAATTTTCAAAAGCATTAGAACTTATATTCCAATCTGAAAATTTTGAATAATCATATAGTTAGAATATGAAATTCTAATAAATAAATATAATTTCATATGTTAATATAAAAAATACTTCTATAACATTTTAAACACTAACCTCTTTCTCGGATTGAAAGTCTTTTGATAGTTGTGAAGATTTAGACTTCATACTCAAAAAATTTTAAAAGTATGTAAAGAAAAATATTCTAAAACTTTTGAAACAAATGATATATGTATAGAAATTAAATATAATATTTGAACTTAATTCAGTGTTAAAACGTTACATTTTCCTTACTTATTCATTCATTATGATATAAAAGTTTTAAATATACAAATAGAACGGTTATCTAAAGATTTAAAAATCAAATCAATATTTTCATTGTTATAATTTTTAATAATGTTTAATTTAGTTTAATTGTTATAATTAATTAGTTTTAATTGAAGAATTTCGAATTTGTCATTCTCATTATAACATTTTATAAAAAAAAAAAACATTGCAACCAAATTATTAAGGATAAATGTTGTTAATTTTTAATTTAAAAAAATTAAAATTTTCATCATAATTATTATAATATAAAATATAAATAAAATATTGTTTATGTTAATAGGTTATACATAATTATGATATATCAATTCTTATTAAATATTTTTTTTAAAAATAAAATAATAGAAGAAGAGAAAAAAAGAGTTGTTAAAATTTTTTTAATTAAAATTTAGGTAAAAACTAAAAAAAAAGAATGATTGTGTTTAATATAAAAATTAATTTTAATTTCATATGTTAATTTGAAAAATACTTCTATAATATTTTAAACACTAACTTCTATCTTTCTCGGATTGAAAGTCTTTCGATAGTTGTAAAAATTTAGATTTCATACTCAAAAAATTTTAAAACTATGTAAAGAAAAATATTCGTTATGATATATATATATATAGAAATTAAATATAATATTTAAACTTAATTCAGAGTTAAAATGTTATATTTTCTTTACTTATTCATTCATTATGATATAAAAGTTTTAAATATAGAAATAGAACGGTTACCTAATAATTTAAAAATCAAATCAAATTCATTTTCATTGTTATGATTTATAATAAATTTTAATTTACTTTAATTGTTATAATTAATTAATTTTAATTGAAGAATTTTGAATTTTTCACTCTCATTATAACATTTAAAAAAAAAAACATTGAAACAAAATCATTAAGGATAAATGTTGTTAATTTTTAATTTAAAAAAATTAAATTTGTCATCATAATTATTATAATATAAAATATAAATAAAATATTGTCTATGTTAATAGTTTATACATAATTATGATATATTAATTCTTATTAAATTATTTTTTTAAAAAAATAAAATAATAGAAGAAGAGAAAAAAAGAGTTGTTAAAAAATTTTCAATTAAGATTTAGGTAATAACTAAAAGAAAAGAATGATTGGATTTAATATAAAAATTAATTTTTATATCAATAAAAATTACAAATGTTGATATAATATAAAATTTATATAAGTCACATATAAGATTTGTCTAAGAACAAAAATCAATACATAATAAAGTAAGAGAGAAAGATATAATAAAATAACAATTATTTTATAAAAAAACGTAAATGTTTGGTGATATTTTACTTTTCAAATTCTATGCAATATTAAAAGTATTTATACAATATTTCAATAAAAATGATTCAATCTTCTATTGTTGCCTTATATTTGTTACTTTTTGCTTCGTCTTCCTCAAGTTGCAACATAAAAGAAAATATCAAATATAAATTACTGTATGATCTAAGAATTTGAATAATACATTATAAATTTATAATTTATATATTGATTTTTTCCTTCTTTTTGGTAAATTTGGTGTTTCCACAGTTGGAGATATATGTGAACAACTTATTGCCAAGTCATTTTCTTTTATTATTGCATTTGTATTGTCTAAACCTTCTTCCTTCTCAATCTGTAAATATTAGACAATAAAAATAAAATTATTTATCATCGTATCGATAAACATTATAGATAAAAGTAATAAAACTCTAATTTAATCTTCTATATTATCTTTACTATCGGCTTCACAATTTTATTTGCCGTGAAACTTTGTCTTCCACAACTTTCAAAGTAAGTACTCATTTTTATTTGAAAAATATGTGAGGTGCCAATAATTTTTAAAAGTTGTGGAGGCAACTTTAACCCTTCACCATCACCCTTAAAAAAATTATCATATAAAAATAGTTATATGTGGTTAATATATTTTATTTATATAATCAAATATTTGATTAAATTTTTTAATAAGTTAGAACTTAACACTTTTGCTTACAATTTCAGATGTTTCAATAAGATCTTTTAACTTTATTCGTGCTAATTGTTCAACAACTTCATCAAATAAAACAAATATAGTTGAATCCATAGAATCTTTAACATCAAGCTCAAGACGAAACCTGTAATTTATATAAATAAAGGTAATAATATATAATTCAATTTATTTTAACATGAAAATTTAAAAATTCAAATATATAGTGATAAATTAATTACCTTGTCATTGGATAATCAATGTCTTTATAACATGATTCACATTTAAAATTTGTAGTTATGAAAGAAACTTTCTTCTTGCAATGGGGACAAGAAATATAATACCAACCATTTTTAAGCAATATATCGTTCACAGTTGCAATACAACCAATTACGGTATTTTGAAAATTAATAAAAAATTAGTTTAAAAATTTATTAAGAAAAACAAAGTATAAGAGAAATTAAATTTACCATGTCATTCTTTGATTTTGCCATTATCAAAATTTCAGATATGTTTTTGAAATTTTCTAACTTAGAAAGAATGGTAGATCTTGTATTATCAACATTGTCAACAATATGCACATCATTAAAATCCCAAAACAAAGTGATAATGAAAAATTAAAAATATGGTTAAGATAAAAAATAAAGAATTAGCAATAATTAACATAACATAGAGATTTTAGATAATTTTAATACTTGAATGAATCTATAAAATGAGTAACTTCTAGTATGTCAATATTGACATAGATCTTTGTTGATCTTGATGTGGAAATAAAAATATTACCTATAATACATACACTCATAATTTTTATAATTAAATATGAAGCATATATATATATAAAATTTATTTCAATAAAACATTTTAAAAATATAATAATACAATTACCTTGAAATTCTTTTACAATAGTGGATGTGAATATTACAACATTAATTTTTGAATCCTTAGATGTGTTATCTTTTATTATGTCTTCAAATAGTGCAATATAATCATCCTACAGTGTGACTTTCACTCTATTTCCCTTGCAAATGATTTAACCAAAATTATAAGATTTTTAAATTAATAATAACTATAGAATAATTGTTTATACCTCATGTCTTGTAATTGAAGCGTCATGGCATTAACCTTGCCTTGAGCAGTTATTTTTTCTTCAACAGAACTTCTATACATGACCACTCCAATTACATCTATTAATAAAATAAATAATTTTAATGAACTAATTGATAAATTAAATACAAATTATATAACAAATTTTAGTAAAGTTTTACAACAAAATACCTGTTAAGACATTATTTCCACAACAACTATTTAGATCTTTAAAGTTCACAAACTCAAAGATATAGAAAGAAATTATGTTATCATTATTTACTTCCTTAATAATAGTTGTGGCATAGAATTGCAACACGAAAGGATTGTTTTCAACCACAACAAATCTATCTTTTTTCTTTGTCACTTGTAAAATTTGTTATGGAATATACTTTTCCTTCCTTTAGTATACCTTTGAACTTGTAAGAAATACCTCGTCCTATGAAAGCATGTATTTAATTGTTCTATAAAAAAAAGTTAATCGGTTAGAAAATTTAGAAATAAATTTAGCTAGTTATTATAGAACAACATATAAAAGACAACATAATTAGAATTTTTAAAAAATAATAATTCTTTTATAAGAAAAAATAAATCTAATACATTTTCATCAATCAGTACTATATTAGTACTAATTAACTCTTTCTTGCGATATATGTTTAGTATATCCTACAGTCATGATATTCGCACTTTTATTTTCCAATCATATGTTGTTAAATTCAGATTGTTAAGAAAAATCCATTTATCTTCATTAGAACTTTTTCTCCTACAAAAGCATGGAAAACATCAAAGTAAATATCAAACAAAAAAACACATGTACTTACATTGATAGGTAATTCTTGACCGCTAATATGATTGCAAAATACAAAGAAAAAATATGACAATAGAAAGAAAATATCAAACTCGAAAACACATCTACTTACGTGGATAGATAATTCTTGACCGCTGACATGATTGCAAAATACAAAAAAAAAAAAAAAAGATAACAATAGAAAGGATGGTGAGCAAGTTTTTAAAAGTTGTGTAAACAACTAAACATGACTTATATAAGTAAAGATAAAGTCTTACTTAGAGATATATGAAAAGTCATAAAATAAATAAGTAATATAATAAAATTGGTCTTTTCATCTGTATAATAGTTAAGAATAAAATATTATATAATAAAATTTCTAATAAATTACTTTTATTATATAATTTTTTTTGTTAGAAATTTAAGTTAACAATTTTTTTACTTCAAAGTAAATTTTAGTTTTTGAAATATATATTAAATTACGTATTATATTAAACTAATTAAATAGATAATTTAAATATGTTTAATATAATACATAGTTATTAAATAGATAATTTTAGTTTTCATAAATGTGTTTTCTTTAATTCAAACTAAATTTCATAAAAGTAATTTTTTCATAAATAATTTGTTATTAAAAATGTTATTTAACAATCTATAATAAAAGTAATAATCTTATAAGTGTAATTTTTTATTTTGATATTAATTATAAAAAAAATAATTATTGTGACATTAATTAATAATTTTTTTTTTAAGCATTCGTTCATAATATTGAACTAATTGAGTATTTTTCATTACAATAAAAAAAATTCTAAGATAATATATATATCAATTCTAATAAACATTCTTTAAATACAATTAAAAGATAATAAATATGAATAAAATCTAATTTAAATGCGTAAGTTATACGTTTCAACCTTTAATGCTTAGGATAATAAGTAAGTGCAGTCAATAGGATATATTAAATTATTTCTAATTTAATGCATAGGATAATTCAAATTTTAGTGTTTGAAGTATATATTAAATTATAAATTATTTTAAACTGACAAATCAGATATAATTTTAAATCGTAAATTAAAAAAAATATTATAATCATTTTTTAACACTTTAAATTTAATTTCAATTAAATAATAATTTCGCAAATCAGATAACCAAATTTTTCATAAAAGATTTTGAAATAAGTGAAGGGTTACAAATTAATATCAAATAACTGCAATAGGACTACTTCAATTACAACAATTTCAAAATAAAATCTAAGTCTTATAGCAGTCCATCTGTCCCTTTACTGAGTCCGGTGTTGATCGTCTTGATTACCTGAAAAATGAATGTAAGGGTGAGTACTCTACACTACCCAAAACACACATTTAACATAGAGTCTCACCTCCAAAACCTTCCCAATACATTCAACAAACACAATCACAAGCAGCAATTCACATCCATAAGTTCAAAACACAAATCCATGCATACACATACCAGCCATACTCACTATAGTACTGTGATCACAGATTTACACCATGAATGGTTGCCGGTTACTCCCGCCTCATGGATACCACGTGGGCAGTCACAGGTTGCTCAACAAAGATAGTAGTCAAAGGTCTAGTCAGAAAGAGAGTGTGTGGCCCGTGGTGCACCCGTTCCGCAGTCGGTGTCACCACCACTCCCTCTTCCCCAAGGTATTTCTACCGTCCTCATCTCCCACATCCCCAGTGTATCGCTGAACCATTCATAGCACATTACAACTGCACTCTGGTTTCTGCGGAATCTCGCTACAACGAGACTGCACCCAGAATTGCACCTCAAATTGTCGCTCTGTCACTACAGCGAGACGTCTCTTGCTATGGCGAGAAGGCGACAGTTTTGGTCCTTCCTCTCAAGGCTCTCTCGCTACAGCGAGAATCCTCTCGCTGCAGCGAGAACAACCCAGTATCTCGCCCTATACTTAGGCACTTAGCCTATTTCAACCCAACCAGTCATGCATACACACACACATATATATATATATACACATACATATTCACAACATATATCTAAAAATACACACATGAATATACATTTAGATTTATATAATTATCAATAGTTAATATTACAAAAATTCGGGGCGTTACAACTCTCCCTCCTTTAAGGAATTTCGTCCCCGAAATTCAACCAAACACACACAAACTACAAAAATAACCCCGGGTACAACTCTCCATTTCCTATGTGGTATCTCCCTCATCACTTGAGCTCCATATCACCTTCATCAATGATATCTCTTTACCCCTCAGCTGTTTAACACGGTGGTCAGCAATCCTCACCGGGTATACGTCATACGACAAATTCTCTCTCACTTGAACCGAGTCTAGGTCAATCACATGGGAAGGATCCAGCACATATTGCCGAAGCTACGACACATGGAACACCGAATGTAGATTCGAGAGATTCAGAGGCAATGCTATCCGATATGCAGCAGGACCTATTCTACTCAGCACTTCAAACGACCCAATGAACTTAGTAGATAACTTACGAGACTTCAGAGCTCTCCTCACTCCAATTACAGGTGAGACCTTCAGAAATACGTGGTCACCCACCTGAAACTCTAACAGTTTCCTCCTCTTATCATAATAGCTCTTTTTCTTGTCTTACGCAGCCTTCATTTTATCTCTGATTATTCTAATTTGCTCATTCTGCTTTTGGATCATATCCAGCGCACACAAAGTCGCCTCTCCAGTTTCATACCAACCAACACAATGGAGTCCTGCACCTCCGCCCATACAAGGTCTCGAACGGTGTCATTCCAATACTAGCATGGTAACTGTTGTTATATGTGAATTCCACTAGTGGCAAGCACTTTTCCCAAGTTCCCTGCTGCTTGAGCACACAAGTCCTCAACAAGTCCTCCAGGGATTGGATGGTCCGCTCAGTCTGACCGTCAGTCTGTGGGTGATAAGCTGAGCTCAGTCTCAACTTAGTCTCCAACGCCCGTTGCAGGCTCTCCCAAAACCTCGAGGTAAACCTTGGATCTCTATCTGAGACCACACTAGTCGGCACTCCATGCAGGCTGACTATCTCCCGCATATACAACTCCGCAAGTCACTCTAATTTATACTTCATGTTGATCAGGAGAAAGTGTGCAGCCTTGGTCAAACGATCCACTATCACCCAGATGGCGTCATGGTTGTTCCTGGTCTTAGGCAGCCCAGAAACAAAGTCCATTGAAATAGTATATCATTTCCACTCGGGGATATCTAACGGTTGCAACAACCCAGGTGGACACTGGTGCTCTACCTTCGCCTTCTGGCAAGTTAGGCATTTAGCCACATATTCAGTCACGTCCCTCTTCATTCCATTCCACCAAAAACTCTTCCGAAGATTCTAATACATTTTAGTTGCAACAAGGTGAAAACTCATCCTGCTCTTATATGCTTCCTCCAGCACCATCTGTCTCAGCTTATCCACTTGAGGAATGCCTACTCGGTTCCGAAACTTGATCACCTCGTTCTCATCACGGTGGAAATCCAAGTCCTTTCCCTCATCCTTCTGTCCCATCATGTCTTGCAGGAACGCATCTCCCTGTTGAGCATCTCGGACGTACATCAGGAAGTCGTTGTGAATCATCGTCGCTCTGAGATATAAACTCTCCGACCTCACCTCCATGGCCAAATTCATGTCCTGAAATTCCTCAATCAACTCCATCTCTTTCACCATCATTGATGCCACATGCAATGATTTCCGACTCAACGCATCGGCTACCACATTTGCCTTGCCAGGGTGGTAAGACAATGTGAAGTCATAGTCCTTGAGGAATTCCATCCATCTCCTCTTCTGCATATTCAGCTCCTTTTGATCAAACAGATACTTCAAGCTTTTATGATCACTGAACACCTTAAACCTCGCCCTATATAGGTAATGCCTTCATACCTTAAGGGCAAAAACCACCGCAGCCAATTCCAGATCGTGTGTCGGATAGTTGACTTCATGCTGACATAACTGCCTCGAGACATAGGCGACCACTCGTCCATCTTGCATCAAAACACAACTAAGCCCTTGCTCGGATGCATCACAATACACGTCAAACTTTCGCTCCGAGTTGGGCAGCGTTAACACCGGCGCCGAAGTCAATCTTATTTTCAGCTCCAAGAAACTAGCTTCACACCCTTTAGTCCACTTGAACTCCTTTCCCTTGCAGGTGAACTTCGTTAAGGGCAACGCTATCTTAGAAAATCCCTTAATGAATTTCCTATAATAGCATGCCAACCCGAGGAAACTGTGCACTCTGTCACATTCGTCGGCCTCAGCCACTCAGCCACTACTTCTACTTTTGCAAAGTCTACCATGATTCCTTCCTTTGACACTACATGTCTCAAAAATTGGATCTCCGACAACCAGAACTCGCACTTGGAGAATTTCGCATACAACTGTCTCTCTCTCAAAATTTGCAAGACAATCCTCAAGTGCTGGTATGCTCTTCTTGAGTCTTTGAATAAATTAGGATGTTGTTGATGAACACCACCACAAACTTATCCAAAAACTCGTGGAAGATCCTGTTCATGTAGTCCATGAACACCGCAGGCGCGTTGGTCACCCCAAACTGCATTACCAAATACTCATAGTGACCATACCGCGTCCTGAATGCTGTCTTAGGTACATCTGCATCCTTCACTCGGATTTGATGGTATCCTAATCTCAAGTCAATCTTCAAAAATACTGCTGCTCCTCTTAATTGGTCCATCAAACCATCGATCCTCGGAAGTGGGTACTTGTTCTTGACTATCACCTTATTCAGCTGCCGATAATCCACACACATTCTCATGCTTTCATCTTTCTTTTTCACCAAGAGCACTGGTGCTTCCCACGGTGACACACTAGATCTCACAAACCGTTTCTGCAACAAATCCTCTACTTGCTTCTTGACCTCTGCCAACTCCACAGGTGACATCCTGTAAGGTGCAACAGAAATTGGACTTGCTCCCGGAATGAGGTCAATAGCAAACTCTATTTCCCTCTTAGGTGGCAACTCAGAAACGTCTTTGGGAAAAATCTCTAAGAAATCCCTCACCACCAGAATATACTCCGGCTCCACCACACTTTCGGTTTCCATTGAGAACATCACTATAAAGGCCTTAGCATTCACCGTGTTCTCCCATGCACCTTGACTCATAAGCCTTGGAACCTCTGTCATTGTTGCACCAAAGATCAAAGTCTTCTCCCTATAGTCCAGCAGCACATGGTTGGCAGCAGACCAATCCATTCCCATAATAACATCTAGTTGAGAAAGAGGTAAACAAATCAAGTCTACCTCAAACTCCCTACCGTGTACCATTATTGCACACCCCAAACACACCCATGACGTCACAGCTGGCTTACCCGTAGGAGTAGTCACCACAACATTACACGGCAATTCAGTCACATACAAATTTAGATTCTTCACATAGTCCACAGATATAAAGGAGTGCGTAGCACCCGAATCAAACAGCATATCAAGCAATCGACCCTTAATAATGCATTTACCTCGGATAAGCTCCTCTGACTGTGAAGCCTCTGCCCCACTCATAGCAAAGACTCTACCAGGAATGCTCGACTTCTGCCCCGTACTTGGCCCCGTACTTCCTCTTGATTCCGGCCTCTGGGATGCACTTGCACTACCGCTTCTCTTAGCGGCCCAGCACTCATTGGCAACGTGCCTTGACTTTTCACAGTTACTGCAAGTTATCCTCGGCTGTGGGCAGTCCTTCACCATGTGTGGCCCTCCACACCTGAAGCACTTAAGCGGCCCTCTAAAAGATCTTGATCCTGAACCACTTCCACTACTCCTCTCTTGAGATGAACTCCCTCGAGACTGAGAGCTGTTCGAACCAGAATACAATCTCCTTGAGAACCTAGGGGGTCTTCTATCTTGTCTCACTAGGCTGGCTCCCCTAGTGTCCACTGTCTTCAACTTGAGTTAGCTTCAAAGATTCTGCTCTTGCTCACCAGAGTGGGCAAGTCTGTCAGTTGAAACACACTGACTGCAGCCCGGCTGTCTGACCTCAATCCATGCTCAAATTGAGCACACAAATCCTCCTCTCCATCACCATGCTAATAGTGAGGCCAGTATTTCATCACCTCTTGGAACTTAGCTGCATACTTCCCCAAGGTCATGTTTCCTTGCTTTAGCTCAAGGAACTCCCTAGCTTTCTGCTTCCTTAGGTCCCATGGAAAGTAGTTTCCTAGAAAGATGGTCTTGAATGTTTCCCACTAGATGTAGCCATCCTCTTGTGGCAGGGTCTGACCGGCAAACCTCCACCAGTCCTCAGTCTTGCCACATAGCAAATTGGTGGCATAGGCAACCTTGTTCTCCTCACGGCACCCCATTGCATTGAAGATCTTCTCCACATCAGCCACCCACCTTTGGGCTCCTTCGGGATTGAACCTACCCTCAAACTTTGGAGGATCATGCCTAGTGAAGGCAGACAACCCTCGATACTCAGCCAACTCTCTACCTTGATTGTGCACCATGGCTTCCAGAATCTGAGCCATGCGTTCCATTAGGTCATTAGTGCCTCTAGCTCCTCTACCTCTACCTCTACCTCTACTAGACATAATCTAAGCTTCAAAATTTAACAGTCACAATCCAGCGCATCAAATCAGTAATACATTTATAATTCAGGCAAACAAAACAACCAACACTTATCTTGGACGCTTCAGCCCGATACCCCAGTCCGATTCGGATGAACTGCTCTGATACCAAAATTGTAACACCTTAAATTTAATTTCAATTAAATAATAATTTCACAAATCGGATAATTAAATTTTTCATAAAAGATTTCGAAATAAGTGAAGGGTTACAAATTAATATCAAATAACTGCTACAGGACTAGTTCAATTACAACAATTTCAAAATAAAATCTAAGTCCTATAGCAGTCCATCCGTCCCTTCACTGAGTCCGGTGTTGATCGTCTTGATTACCTGAAAAATGAATGTAAGGGTGAGTACTCTATACTACCCAAAACACACATTTAACATAGAGTCTCACCTCCAGAACCTTCCTAATACATTCAACAAACACAATCACAGGCAGCAATTCACATTCATAAGTACAAAACACAAATTCATGCATACGCATACCAGCCACACTCACTATAGTACTGTGATCACAGATTTACACCATGAATGATCGCTGGTTACCCCCGCCTCACAGATACCACATGGGTAGTCACGAGTCGCTCAACAAAGATAGTAGTCAAAGGTCTAGTCAGGAAGAGAGTGTGTGGCCTGTGGTGCACCCGTTCCGCAGTCAGTGTCACCACCACTCCCTCTTCCCCAAGGTATTTCTACCGTCCTCATCTCCCACATCCCAGTGTATCGTTGAACCATTCATAGCACATTACGACGGTGCTAACACGCCTATTCACACATATTTCATTCACACATGCAATAGTCATGCTTACACAGCACACATGGCACTCAAATACACGGCACTAGGCCCACATTTATTCACAATATCATTAATTCACCAATCAATGGCATTCTATCACACACAATCACCCTCATGGGGTCCAATTATTCTATCACACATCACATTGCCTATCAATTTCCATCAAACACAATTTCTATTTTCTATCTGAGACACATTGCATTAATCATCAAAACACACAAGAACTACAATACATTGAGATAGGGTAGAGTCTTCCCTTACCTTGGATTGAAGACCCACACTTGAATTTAACCACAGACTTGCTCCCTACACAAATTGTGGCCTAAAACACATGGAAAAACTCTATGAGAACCCAAGGAAACCTAGAAACAGAGAAAAGGGGATGAAAACCGAAACCCTAACCATTAAAACTTACCTCCAAGTGTTCCCTACACAGATTCAACCTTCAATCAAGCTCCCGAACGACTTTAGAGGCAATTAGTCGGTGGAATAGGGCTTTGGGAACAAGAGGATCAAAGCAATTTTGAAGGGAGAGGGAGAAATAACTCTCCCCGAACCCTAATCCCCTTTAAATCCTTTTCTGGTCGGGACACTCTGACATGCTTTCTCGCTACAGCGACAAAACCAGAGAAAACTGCACTCTGATTTCTGCAGAATCTCGCTACAACGAGACCCTCGCGCTACAGCGAGACTGCACCCAGAATTACACCTCAAATTGTCGCTCTGTCGCTGTAGCGAGACGTCTCTCGCTACAGCGAGAAGGCGACAGTTTTGGTCCTTCCTCCTAGGGCCCTCTCGCTACAGTGAGAATCATCTCGCTGCAGCGAGAACAGCCCAGTATCTCACCCTGTACTTAGGCACTTAGCCCATTTCAGCCCAACCAGTCATGCATACACACATATATATACACATACATATTCACGACATATATCTAAAAATACACACATGAATATACATTTAGATTTATATAATTATCAATAATTAATATTATAAAAATTTGGGACGTTACAATTTTTAATAGATGATAATTTAAAGCAATTTATAGTCACTCTTATTATATATAATTAGAAATTTGAGCTAACAATATATAATAAAAGATTTTTTTATAAATGTGTTTTTTTAATTCAAACTGCATTTCATAAAAGTAATTTTTTTACCAAATTTTTTATTAAAAATATAATTTAACAATCTATAATAAAAGTAATAATCTTGTAAGTGTACTTTTTTAATATTAATTATAAAAAAAATAATTCTTGTGACATTACTCAATAATTATTTTTTTATTTTTGAACTAATTAAGTATTTTCTATTACAATAAAAGAATATTCTAATATAATATATCTATCAATTCTAATAAAACATTAAAATAAGAGAAACATATGAAATATATATTATGTTAAGCTAATTAATAAAACAATTTAAATATACAAATTTGTCTTTTATTATAAATTTAATTTAACAACATATATTATAAACTAATAATATTGTAAGTTTAATTTTTTTAATTCAAAATATATTTTAGTGTTTGAAGTATATAATAAAATATAGATTATATTAAAATAAAATAGTAATTTTAATTCATAAATTATAAAAAATATTATAATTAATTTTAATAACAAAAATTTAAGTTAATTTATAATATAAATATTTATGTTGTCGTTTGTAACATAATATAACCATCAATACTAATAAATATTATTTAAATACAATTCAAACATAATAAGTATGAATAAAATATAATTTTAATTCATAAATTATACGTTTTAAATTTTAATGTACAGAGTAATAAGTAAGTGGAGTCAATGCAAACGACTTTATACATTCTAAATTTTAATATATAAAGTAATAAGTAGATGAAATTACGGTTCAAAATTTAATACACTCAGTAATAAAGTAGATGTAGTCAATTTTACATATATATATATATATATATATATATATATTTGAGAATCTATGTTATTCCATATTAAACCACTGAATTAGACTGATTTTATGATCATCTCAAAAATCTACCCACTAACCCTACTTTAACTATATATATATAGATTTAAAAATCTATGTTATTCCATGTTAAATCACTGAATTAGACCGATTTTATGATCATCCTAAAAATCTACCCACTAACCCTACTTTAACTCTGAAAGCTTTGACCATACTTGACTTGATAATTAGATATTGCAACTAATGTACTGTTATTGAATATTTATTAAGAGTTAATGCTTTGATTAATCACTGAAAGTTACAACTTGTTAAAAATAGACCTTTCTTCCAAAAAAGTTGTGCCTAATAAATAACTTTTCCTGCTCATAATCACAACCATAATCATAAATTGACTACAACATCCAAAAAAGGAGTGAAGATCAGTTTACATGTCTCTTCCACTTTTGCAGCTCTTTATTATATAGCTGTGGCCATTATTATGAAAATTAGATCAAACCAGTTCGTCTATTCATTTTAATTGTGAACCAGAACTATAACATCTCTAGTCAAGCTCATTTGCTCAGTGACTCAATAATTGGTCTCTAATCCACTCAATTTTATGATGATCATCAGAGAGCATAGCCACTATCCTTGTTGTAAGTCCGAAAGGTTTGAACAACTTGCACTTGCTTTGCTAATATGTTAAACATTTGTTACACACAATAAGTTAAACAAAATTCATACAATATATATAAACATTACTTTGTATATATATATATATATATATATATATATATATATATATATATATAACACTACGGTTCTATCATTGTTAAGTCAATAATATTTTCATTGATTACGTGCTCAGTAGCTAATTTTAAAAATATGGTAAAGTATAATTATTAATTAGCTTCGTAATTAGATATTACAACTACCGAACTGTTATTGATTATTATTAAGAGTTAACAAGCAGTTTAATCTTTAAAAGTGAGAACTTGTTAAAACAAACCTTCCTTTCAAGAAGAAACAGACTTTTTTCTGAAAGATAAAAATAAAAAAGAAAATATTTTTACTTACAAGTTGTACCTAATTAATAATTTTTCGTACTAGTAATCACTACAATCTTATCTTCTAAAAAATTTAAGAAAAAATTAGTATTTTTGTCGTCAAATTTAAAAGTCAATTTCAATTATTTTTTAGCTTTATTTTGAATCATTTTAATCTTTTAATTTATATAAATATTTCAAATAAGTTACTTTTTATTAAAAATATTAATAAAATTAATATTTTTTCTTTTCCTGTCATGTATATTATTAATCTTCTTTCCTCAAATTTTCAGTTTAGGGTTTAGAGTTTTCAGCTTATCTCTTCTTTTTCTTCCTCTTCCTTCTTTCTCAAATCAAATCAAGCACTTTCAATATCACCAACCTCGTCGTCAATTGCTCTTACCATCACCACCACCTCCTCTTCTACTATTGTCGTACTCCTCCTCCAACACATGCCACTGCAACCCTGAGAGCGGTCCTATTGCCACAAATATACAAGAGAATTCTTCAGAGCGATGCAATATTTAAGGCAGCAGAGGAAGGAGAGGAGGTAAGTGGTGGGAGCATCTACATGACAATAAGGTTAGTAGTGTAGAGAATGTTAGGAAAAGAAGAAAAGAGGAGGAAGAAAATGAAGATGAAGAAATGAAATTGTTTGAATAGTACATGTGATCCAAAAAGACAAGATATTGATGTAATTAATGTTTTTGACAAAAAGAAAATATTTATTTAAAATATTTTTTAAAGTTAGAGAACTAAAATAAAGTTAAGAATGGAATCAAAATTAATCTCTAAGTTAAAGAACATAATCACTAATTTTGCAAAAATTTAATTCAAAATCATTTAGTGAACAAGTTTGATACCCATCCGAGCGATGAGTGCTGATATGAGAAACATTAATAACGCCCCCAAACAAAACTATGTTTTGCGTAAAATTGAATGTCAAGATGCATCCTTAGACACATTTACAATGTTGGGATTTAACGAGTTTTTTTTTTTTTTTTCTATTATTGATCCACATTTGTCCCTCCCAAAATCCTGAAGTATAAAATTATATCTGGCTCAAATAAAAAGTTAAAAAAAAACAGAGATGGTATCACATTCACATGTCAGGCAATGACGTAACACCAAAATGATGGACAAAGTAAAAAGATTCGCGGGAGGTGAAGGGCAGTTTCAAGCTAGAAACTGCAAAATCTGTAAGCTTGGGGCCCCAAGCTTTTTGGCTGAACCCAAATCACCTATTCTCATTTCCTGTCTGATTCCTCCCCTTGCAACAAAAAACTGACACATAAGGCATAACAATCACTAAATTATGAGTTTCAATTCTAATTTAATGAACCCCCACTCATAATTTTCAATTAATAATAAATAGTGTTAAGAAGAATGTGATAAAGAACTTGCTACTTCTCATTTTTAATTGAAGGGCAAGGAAGAGGCATCATTTCAAGCCATTTTGGTCAAACTTGCATTTTCAAGAAGGGCCAAAAAAATTCTTTTTTCTTTCTCTTTTTTGCATAATTAAGATGATCTTGCAACAAAATCAATGATGGTCAAGCTGATATCTCTTCTCCAAAACTTGGTTCAAAGAATCCTAATTCTTTTATCAATTCTTGTGTCTTGATGCTTGAGCTTGAAGATTTTGGTTATCTTCCAAGAGTCTATCATATTCAAGTAGTAGGTCTGCGGCTTGCTTTTGGAGGGAAGTAACATGAGCTTCAGCAGTCTCAACCCTTTTGTCCTTCTCTTCAGATTCTAACTTCACCTTTTTCAAACTTCCTGAAACAGCTGAAATTTGTTCCTTCAGCTGCTTTATCTCCTTGGAAGCATTCTCTTCCTTTTCTTTAAGATCCACCTTTTCTTTCTGAAGGCTTTCCATTTCTTCTTTAGAAGCTCCCACATTACTCCTCAACTTAATAAGCTTTTGAAGATAATGATGCACCCGATCAATTATGAAACCAAGAAATAATGTAAAACCTACAAGATCAACTTAACTACATTAAGACAAGATAATCTAGTTTTAACATAGGAAACATATACACTGATTCTTCCCAAGATTGTTTATTCTTCATCCAGCAATAAACAAAAATAATATTTGGTCTATACTCTATACTGGTCTAATATCATGAAACAAAGTAGGACTTCACAACAAAAATATATTGTTTTCAATGCTAATTCATTCATTAATATTTAACGCATGTTTGGTTCAGTTTATTATGAAAAATACTTGCTTACTTTTATTGATTTTCTGAGAAATTTTTTGAAAAATAGGTGATCATTTCCCAAGATCTAAGCTGCTCCAACCAAGTATATATTTCTAAATCTATAAACGTACCTAATAACTTACCACGATTTTAAGATAAAGTAAAACATAAGACTAAACAAACTCTGATCAGAGCTGCTGAAATTCAAAAAATACTAAAAATTTACAAAAAAAGAAACATAAATGACCCAGCAATTTCATCGTCATAACAATCTAAATATATTTGTAAAACCTTCATCAACACAGTGTGCAGTGAAAGCATAAATCAATAATATTCTATTTTGATGTTCTTTTTCTCTTTCAATTATGTGTAACCCTCTTCTGTTCCGCATCATCTTTGAAAACACATAATTAATGGATATAATAAGGGAAAAAATTAGCTACCTAGGAGCTAATATGAGCAATTTAAATAAGAAAAATTGCAAAAAGTTTAAAGAGTATTCTGAAAGCTACATAAGGAAACAGTATAATTTTGGATGACAGGAACAAAAATTATGAACAATTAAGACCTTTGAGATGCACAAAACTAACTGATGATAACCTCTCAAACCCTTACTAAATTTTGGTTCGATTTCTCTTGTAATTAAACGTATTCATTAGCCTAACAGAAGTAAAGAAACACAACTACTTGCTCTATGGATACATCAAATGTTTTATGACAGAGCATTAAGAGTTGACAACAGCCAAACATGCCACCACTGCTACCAACTTCGAATTAACTATTTACCATGTTTATGACTCCCCCAACCACACGAAATAATCCATCAGGTCAAACAAACAATTGGCAAAACCACCCTGTTGATATTCAACCACTACATCAGAAACTAGCTTGAACATTCTCCACCAATACTAACATTAAAACTAATGGCATTTCTGCATCATCAAGCAAACAACCATGATAACACCACTGCTCTCTAGGGCACACTGCCACAACAGACTATACTAATATTCTGCAAATCAACATTACTGCTACCGTTGCTACTTGTTCAGTCAACTTTACCATATTTGTCATGACTATTACTATTACCAATGCTATTATTCCTATTGTCAGCTTCAACTTCGTTGCCCCAATTTGTCAATTTATTGATACATCTCACTCCTGTCTTGATTGATACATCTTACTATTATTACTACTGCCAATGCTATTATTAACATTGGAGGAGGCAATACCTACAGCCAGAAAAAGGCATAAATGAAAGAACAGGAAAGAAACCTTAATATGTAATCTAAGTCAAGAAAAATTGTAGTGAGAACAATAATGTATTAAAATTTATTAATAAAAATGTTTTTAATCTATCACCACTTGTTCTTGTAAGGTTCAAGTAATCCTAGAAGATCATTTGTTCCCAGGGAAATCTTGTGCGTACTAGAGACAAATCAAGCAACCTCCTTTAAGGAAAAAATTGTTGAACCCATGAGCCCGTGGGATCTCAAGCATGCCACTAGCACCCTAACCAGCAATCATAGAATAAGCTCTTTCTTTAAATCTACAACAATTTAACCAGTATAATCCTTGAAATATTTTGCCAACAAAAATAGATCCAATTCCTACTTTCACAAGTACTCATTCTTCTACGAGTCCAATCCTTGAAAACCACATCTTTTAGGAATTCAAACACCATCCCCTCCCCCAACAGTTAAATCTTGGTGTGAGTAAGTGTTGCGAATACAGTGGCCAACTAGTATTGATTCTAGTATATTTCAAACAGGCCTAGACTTTTAAAGAATGTTGGAAGTATGACGACAGAGACAGACACTGAACAAGAAGCTCAGAGACATTTAAAAGAAAAAGAACTCAAGTAATCTAGAGACAAGATATACTCTATATGTTGCACAAAATTAATGTGGACATGAATGAATGAATTACCACCAACGTAAATACTCCAATAACAACTTTAATCCAACAGCAAAATCTGCTAGTAATAGGATGATAAAATTAAAACCAGGAAGCACCATTCATAAGAAAGTAGCCATTAATATTGACTTAATATCTTGATTGACAATTAAAGATTAGGATCTTCTCTTATATCATCATCATGTAGGAGAGAGAAAGGAATTAAAATGGATTAAAAAAATCAGCATTTTTGTCTTTCTAAAATGATGTTTGTGCAATTTGCAAGGACACAAATAATAAAATTAAATGATGTGCAATATTACCTCAGCCAAAGCCCATATCATATTCAAGGCTACATACCATTTCAGCCAGTTTTTAATGCTTCCCATATTATACTTGCTATCTGTCCTTTGTTGTGAATCTTATTGATCTCTTAAAGAACAAAGAAGAATGATCATGTTGATTACTAGATTCATATTTGTTAAGATGTCTCACATTGGTTAGTAATAGAGCCAATATACTCCTTATAAGGGCTAGGGTAGTCCTCCTCCTATGAGCTAGCTCTTTTAAGAATGAGTTAGGTCTAAGTTTTTTAACATGGTATCAGAACCTATCCAGTTTGAATGTTGAGTTATCCACAGATGTCCAGTCCTGTTGGGTTCCACCCATGCAGATATTCAATTTAATGTTGGATTACCCACATATATCTAATCCTGTTGAGCTCCACCAGTGCAAATGTCGAGTCTTGGACGTGAAGAGAGTGCTAAAATGTCCCACATTGGTTAAAAATAGAGCCAATATACTCCTTATAAGGGCACATTAGTTAAGAATAGAGCCAATATACTCCTTATAAGGGCTAAGGTAGTCATCTTCCTATTAGCTAGCTTCTCCTATAAGCTAACTTTTAAGAGTGAGTTAGGCGCAAGTTTCTTAACAATATTCCGTTGTATCCAAATTCATGATAATCACATCTTAGAAGGTCTAAATTCAGTTGTATCCAA
This sequence comes from Abrus precatorius, assembly GCF_003935025.1. Lineage (NCBI taxonomy): Eukaryota > Viridiplantae > Streptophyta > Magnoliopsida > Fabales > Fabaceae > Abrus > Abrus precatorius. The sequence continues at coordinate 9,108,976 of NW_020874439.1, read as the reverse complement.
ATTCTCCTTCAAACCAGTAATCAGTACATCAAGAAAACTGTTTACCCCATCTCCTATGAAGACATAATATACTTGCTGAAGGATAAAGAAGTATAAATAATACCAGAAATAGGACTAGTACTTTTGTAAATTCAATATTCTTCCCTGCCGATACAGAAACTCGAACTACTGGATAACAGAAAAAGGAGAAAGAAGATATAGGCTGACAACTTAAAAATGGATCTCTTCCTTATCTTTATATCCAGTTCAACATTTTTCTAAAATTGGGAAATACACGCAAAATTTTTCTATGCTGCAGTTATCATAGTATTGCAGTCAGTATATGAACCATTGTCATTCCATACAGAAGCTTGGATGATGTTTTATGTTCTATGATGCTCAGTCCTTTGTTGATGGTTCTTAATAACTAGACTAGGACATGACCCATGCTGTCGCAAGGGTAAATATGTCATATGTATAAGTTGTTTGTATTTTATACAAGCTAATAGATTATTTATATAGAATAAATATTATTGAAATGTAACATAATAGGTATGAATATGAATAAAATTCAAGTTTTACACATAACAATCATATAGGTAAAATTGAATAGAACTCTAAGAATCATGCAGATATTTAACATTAATTGCATAACATAAGTATAAAGTCAACAAATGATCAACATTAATAAGCGCACATAATAACAAATCAAATACACAAGCATATAGCATATAATGGTCCTAGATATAGAAAGCATTAAAAAATGAGTCCAAAACTAAGGGAAAATCTCAAAAACAGAATTGAATGAAAAAGGAAAATACTATATAAACCTAAAATTACAGGTAAGATGTAATCAAAGACTTAATAAACATGTCAAAGCAGAAAAGATTTGGCATCACATTTATTACAAAGGTCACCCTCTGGGCAATAGGTCCCTCGTATTCACCTATTCTTCATCAACCTCATCCACAGAATGAGCCTAGATAGTCACCAATGTCCCGAAGTCTCAGCGTCTAAGATGAAACTAAGAAAAACTAAAGTAGATTTGAATACGGAACTAGCTAAACATTGAGTTGAAAGAGAGCCAAGCATAATCTGAAAACTATATATGGCATAGTGGTATAGGCTGAAAGCACAATGGTGTTTAAAAGGTATATCAATCAACAACGGAACCTGCACAGCCACAATGTACTTAATTTTTTTAAAATTTTCACCAGGAAAGAAGTGAACTATTTTTTTGGTACAACTGTCATTAATTCATTCTGAAAGAAACTCAGGAAAGATCAAACAAGATTCTACCAAGAAAATTTCAAAAATTAGGTAATAAAGCAAGTTACAAACCCTATTTCTAGCTTTAAGGGAGAAGTAAAATGATCAGGAACATATTTTGCATGGATGAATCAAGTAAGGAATTCCAAACATATAATCCATTACAAATATGTCATTTACAGAGAATAAGTGAATGAAACATTAACCACCTACTCCCTACTATTTTTCAAACTAAATGGTGAATGTTACTGATAAGTCTGTGCTCAGTGCCAATATAAATAAAGTAATATTGATAAGTCTGATAGCAACTCCAGTAACTAATCAGTTCATATTAAGTTAATCATTTCATGACATACTGTAGAGAAATAATATTAATAACTTGCCAATATTGGTCACTACGCATCTCTCGGTTAATCATATCATTTGCATGACAAAAAGATTAATAATCATATTCCAAGTAGAAAGAATGAAGTCATGCATGATGCCTCATAACCATAATGAATAACTGTTATAAAGGCCTGCATGATCAGAATCAACTACAATCCAATCATAAAACATGGCAGCTTCATTAATACAAGCTATTATCTCTGTGTACATATAATGCACATGGAATGCCTTGAGCACCAAATAAGAAAATGAATTCGGAAAAAATAAGAATTAGTACTGTGCTGACTTGCAAGTCCAAAAACGGAACTTTTTGTGCCAATTTTTAATAGTCAATTACAAGTCAAGAGCATTCTTTTTTAATTTCTTTATTGAATGCCAGAGAACTATGAAAATAAGAGAAAGTTGGAGAAAATGTAAGAAACTCTCAAGAGAATCTTTAGAGAAATTCAATTGAGTAGAGTTTGAGAAATTTCAGAAGTGAAGTTTCTGATGCAGAGACTGAAATATATGAAATACCCAAAGCTTCAAACTGAAGCTGTATCTGCAGTTCGAGCTACTATAACTGAAAGCCTGTTGTAAGAGGCTAACTAACTACAATTTGACTATAAGGAATTGTTAGTGTTATGAACCTTTATGCTGAGGTGGCACATTTAGTTGCAATAGAATGATAATGTGCAGTATGGTGGTGGTCTTAGAGAGAGAATAAAAGGTAAAGAAGGTATAAGAATTGGGGGTGAAGAATTAAGTGGAATTTAGACTTCCCTCTATGTATCTTTCTCTCTTCCTCTTCTATGGTGTATTATTTCTTCCTTGAAATCATTTCTTCTGTTCATTGTTAGTCACTTTTATACTGAGTTAATCTCACTTGTTTGATTAATACAAGCACAGTTTATGTTATATCTCAGTAGTGGTTATTGACAACCATTACATAAAGTAACAGCTAATAGTAAACGGCAAGATAACAGTAACTGAAACTAACAGATTTCAAACTAAGGCAGTATAAACACAACTTACTAAATAGTCTCCAATATTCTTATTGACTTGTTAAATAAACTGTAAACATATCTATAATATTATCAAGGTTCAACCCCATAGCACCAAAAGTTCAATGTTCAGATGCCTTAATCATATGGTTATACAAATAAAATAACAAATTTGAGTGTTTGACCATTTCCTTCATCAACTTGACTCATAACTTTCGAGAAGGATACTATCAACATTAAATGGCAAAAACGATATGTACAAGCATGCTCTTTTTAGCCATATTTGGACACTATTGTATGACATTTTAGAATTCCAAGGTATCTAAAATGCAAGGAAATTCAATTACATCAATCTAATTCTTTTCATTTGCAAAATCTATTTATTTGGAAGGTTATTTGTGTGATCTAACAAGATGAGATGACCATAGTATTCCAGAAATTTCATTCCTAACAGTCAATGTCATGAAGAAGCTGCATAGCATCACATCACATAACATTTTCCTCTTCAAATTATCAAGCCATCATACAATCAAAAGAAATCAATTTTCAAACAGATTTGACTTGAACAACTGAGAAACCTCCACATTCTCTCATTTTGAACAGCAATAACCAGTTCAAAGCAGCATCTTATTAAAAACCTTACTGCCTTATTGATATACCCAATCTTCGCATAACCGTACATCATTCCAGCACCAAACAAAATACTGCTCAGGCATTAATACATACACCTTTTGGGCTTTGCCAAGTTTCAATTCTCAATCTTTCCTGCAAGAATCTAATTTCCAATGAAACAACTCTCTTTCTGAGGTTTCTTCAAACAGATCCCTTTCAAGATTTTGGGCTTTCTGCACCACAGTACCCGCCTACCCAGTTTTCATGGCAATGTACATGATAAAGCTTTGACAAGGCGTTGCATAGAAGAACCAGGATACTGAGGGAGAAGCAAATAGATAGAGCAGAGGAATTTTGGAATCCCAATTTTTTGGGCTGAATTTAAAATTTCTTACTTTTTAAGAGAAAAAAACACCCCAACAAATTCCTTACTGTTTTTCAAAACAAATTAGTTCATAATAAGAGATTTTAAATTACTTGAAAAGATTAGACCACCGTCTGAAACCGCTTTATCTAAACACAACCTATAAACATGCTTTCATTGCATGACTAAAAATAATAAAACAAAACCACAGATCTGCAACTCATTCAAACGCACTATTTTTTTCAGCAGGTAAACTACATTTCCAATTTAGAATTGAAATAAACGAGTGTCACCAAAAATGTACCAAACAACCATGAAATTTAAAAGACTTGACAAAGTGTCAACTATCAAGCAAAACATTCACAGCAGCAACATTTATACTCAACATTTCTAGTGCCAGTAAAATTAATTTTGCACTTACAGCCCCAGAACAAATAAAAATCACACACACATACATATATATATATATATATAGATATAGATATAAGAGGATGGAAGTGATCCAGAAGAAAGGAGTAGGAACATACCCATGAGAGAAGCCTCAAGCAAGTGGGTCCTCCACAGAACTTGATCCATGGGTGACATGGTTCCAAGCTTAGCACCTTTATTCTGGATCTTAACAATACTCATGAGACTTGAAAGGAGAATCACAGACATGGTACCAGCAATGGTTTTCACTGTAGCAGGACCCTTTCCCATCTTCAACTGATCCAGTGTCTTCATCACAAGATCTCTCAATGGCCCAATCTTCACTAACAAAAGGAATGTCATAACACCCTCAGCAAAGAGCACCAAAAACAACAACTGAATCATCCTTTTTCTTCCCCAAAATAAACAGATACCCACTTCAATTACAATTGCCAAAACCCCTCCTTTTTCCAAGAAATGGAAGCTAACCCAACAAATACACTTTCATTCTTTCATGAAGCAAAGTATCCAAAGCTACCCTTGTACTCGATCGCATAAAAACAAAAATGGAACCCTCCTCACAAATTCAAACACACACCATTTGTCATTTTGTTGAAACTGAAACAAGCAAAAAAATGTAAATGAAAATGCAACCAAAAATTTATAAAACTAAGGAAGAAGAAAAGTGTGGATCTTCACAGTTACAGGGAAAGCTTAAAACTTCTCTTCGCAAAACCTGAGCTTTCCTCTGCTAATGTTGATTAGTGTGAAGCAAAGCACTGTGTTAGCATAAAGTTGAAAGGCATAAGCTTTTCTTAAAGAAGCGCTTTAACCCTTTGTTTAGTGACTTGTGCTGCAGAAAATTAATATAAGGATTTCAGGTTTAGCCTATAGGATTAGTGAGTGGAGTAGATTTGCTTTATTTCAAGAAATTGAAACGTAAAGAAACGGTTGGGTGAGGCTGTCACGGTCAGAAGTGTAGTAGTATATTACAATTTACAAGAAAAGTGTTAAATGAACAATTAAATTATTTTAATTTTTCCCTTTGATATATAAGATTTTAATTTTTACATAACAAGTATATACCATGCTGTAAAAGATTTTTTTAATCAATAATACATAGAAGAATAAATGCATATTTTAATTTTTCAAATTATAAGAGTTGATTATTTAAATTTTTTAATTTAGTAAAAGTCTTACATTAGTTTTAAATTTTACATAACAATGTTTATTTTAATATTTTTTATATAAAACAATATAAAAAGTTATATTTTAAAAGACCAAAATAGTATTTACTCAATACTTTTAAAGTTGGATAAAACATAAAAAGTTGTCTATTACACTAAGTATAAAAGAGGTGGTGATTAATTTTTATAAAATAACAGTTTTTTAGTCTATAGGCGTAAAAGACGGGGTATCATGGTCTTGGGCTTTTGTCCAAAGTCAAGAGACACGCTATAGGTTTTTGTCTTATTTGTTTTCACCAATCGGTCGTGTTGGTGTGGTGCTATACAGATCAACTTTTTTTTTTTTTTTCTTAAGTCATAGACTATACAGTATTTCTAGGTTCAAGCAAATGATTAATTTTTATTTGTTGTTAATAGTTATCTTTGAGAAAAAAATTTATACACAATTTAGATATTATTTTGAAATCAACTATGTTTTGACCCGTAGAACGGTCGGATTATTTAATTTTATATGATTAATTTATAACAAATAAATATACTACTTAAGTGTAACGCATACACAATTTTAAATAGACACATTATTTTAGTAATTTACACATTGGTTTAAATAAGATTATGTTGTTAAAAAATTACAAATTTTATTTTTATCCTTTTTTAATTTAAATGATTTAGTCTCTCAAAAATTAACTTTATTATATCAACTTTATGTTATATTGTATAAGTTAAGTTGGATGTTAATATGTAGATACTAAAAAAAATAAAAAATTATTAATAAAAAGATTGTATTAAAAAAATTTAAAAAACTTTTTTAAAAAACTTATTTAAAAAAATTAAAAATAAAAAATTTATGGATTTTTTTTAAAAATCAAAACCTCATTTAAACTATTTATATTTTAATGCTTTTTATGTGAACTTATTTTTGTGTAACACAAATAACAATATAACTTAGATATAAATGCAATTTTATGTAAAAGTTTTATTTACATGATATAATTTTTTATTTATACATTGATACAATTTTCACCAGATTAATAATCATTAAAAATGGGGGAAATTTTTTCAAATTTTAACACAAATCAAGATTTAGTTTTAATAAGATCTATAATTTTGAGAACATCAACCTACCCATTATTAAAAGCAATCTCATTTTTATATTTCCATATAAATTTATAATAAACAGTCAAATGTGTCAAATCTTAATTTATTATTATTATTATTATTTATTTATTTATTGCTAAAGAAGGGGATAACACGCCCAACACACACAAAACTATATTATAGGTTTAGAAAAATCAGTCCCATAAGAATCAAAACTCAAAAAAGAGAGCATGGATAAGGGGAGATCAGAAAACTGATAATAGGGAGAAAGCAATTCTAAACCTAGTTTGACCAAAGAATCAACACAAGAATTCGCTTCTCTGCAAACATATGAGAACTTCATAGACCAAATAGCTTTCAAAGTATTTCTAATACTACGAATTAGCGGATAAAGTGGGTGAGAATCTAACTGCAACTTCAAGATAAGGTCAATAGCAGCCTTTGAATTTAATTTTATCCAAATAATGGGTGGATTAAGTTAAGCCACTAGTTGGATGCCAAAAAATAAACTCCAAAGCTCAGCAGCCATAGGAGAGCAAAATCCAATTCTACTGTAGAAACCCGTAATACATCTTCCTTGGGCATCCTGATCAACCCCTCACAGGCAGCAATTTCCGCAGCTCTAGAATTGGCTCCATCAACATTTAATTTTAGTTGATTAGTAGAAGGAGGAGTCCATCTCACAACACAATGGTACCTTAACTAATTAGGACAGTAGGAATACTTTTCCCTGCAACACAAGGCATAATAATCTGCATCAAACAAGGCTTTTACGACAACATTATCATGTTTGACAAACTTTTTATTAAAAATCAAATTATTTCTATCCTTCAATAAATACCAAATCATAATACTAAAAATAGACTTCCAATTTTGAAATCTATTATGATTAGAAAAAGAGAGGTTATTTACTAACCAGCTAGATAGCTCAAAACTAAAAAAAATTATCCAATGCTCAACGAAAATAAAATGACTCCACGCATCTTTAACATAAAAACAATCCCTTAAAATATGAAATACAGATTGTTGATTAACCCCACACCTACTACATAAAGAGAGTCTAACATTTTTCTTTTGAATCTTTCTTCATTAGTTAGTAATTTTCCATGAGTAGTTTTCCAAAAAAAAAATGTAATTTTGGGAGGACCCTCCTATCTCCGGACAAATTTAAACAAAGAATTAACAATTTTAACATTCTGCCTAATTTGGTTCAGCAATAAGTAAGTAGATTTAATAAAAAAGACCTCATTGCTGATCAAAAGCCAATACACTGAGTCCTGATCAGCATCTCTAGATGGAGGTTTAATCAAGTTAATGGACTAAGCGAGGGAACACAGAAGAGATTCTGCACTAGTCTCATTCCTCATTAAATGTAAAGAAAGTCACTAGAAGATGCATATCTTAATCTTTTTTATGTTACCAATTCAACATATTTATAAAAATGAGATTCTCCATTTAAGAATTGTTTGACAAAATTAATGGATAAGTTAACTGAAAGTTGAAAAATTACTTGGAAATTGAAAAATAAATGCTGAAAAATTAGTGATTGAATTAAATTTTTTTAGTAAAATTAGTTTATAAATATAAAATAATAAATAAGAACATAATAACTAAGTAGATAAAAATTTAAAATATAATAATTATATATTTGTTAAAAAATTAATTTTTTATATTTTGATTTATTCGAAATCATTTATAAACATTTTATTATAAGAAACATTTAATGACTTGGTCAAATTGTACTTAAGACATTAATTAATTATTATTTTCTAAAATAATAAAAGTTATGACATTTATTTATATTTATTATTTATGACATATTTTCTTCCTTTCAATAAACAAAAGTTTTAAGAAATTGAAGCAGTAAAGAATGAATTGATTCTAAAATAATAAGGACAAAAATATAAATATACTATCAATTAATAACTAAAAATATATATGTTAGTATGAATAGCATTAACGAAGAAAAGTCAATAACTACTAATCTTAACTCTTTATCAAATAGTTTTATTTTTATTAAATAAAATTTTTAATAAATAAAAATATTTTACCAAAGATGCTCTAACACTGACAAGAAAAAATTGAACAAAGAATAAAAGATTAGATTACACTTGAATTGACACGCAGCGCTAGAAAAATATATATAGATGTGTAGTATGCGTGTGAAACCTGTGATTCTGTGAACCAAATATTAATTATTCTTTCAACTATATATAAATTAAATTTTGATGTATTAGTAGCATAAAAAAATTACACTGACAATAAATTACACAGTATATATAATTTTAAAATTAATTATTCTAAAAGTTAATAATTTTAATTAATTTAATAATTCATAATTGGATGATGATATAAAATATTTTACACTATTACTATATTTTAACTAAATTTTTTTAAATATTATTATGCATTCATCTAAATTTTCCATCAATATGTTATTTATATATTCACTCGTAATTTAGATTTTTAATATATTTGTATATAGTGTTTGTATTCATTTGTTAATATTTATCACTTTTCGTATCATGTCAATATTTATCTTTATAAGTTAGTAGATATTAATACGGTTTTATGTAAACAGTTTCTTTTAAATTTGAAGTCAATATTTATTTACATGAATATTTAAACAATTTAAATCTTGTTTAAATTTTGAGAAAAATTAGTAATGTACTCAATAATACGCTCCTTTTAAAAAATATTAATTTTTAATTAAGACGCATGTAAGTTTCATTAATTATTAATGTACTATTAATATTAATATATTAGCATAAGTAACGTTTTACAAATTTCTTTTGCACAGCATGCTTTATGTCAGACTAATAAAAATTGTTCATTCAAAACATTTACGTTCTTTTGCACTCTTAAATGTCATAATAATCCACTACCATAAGTTTCTCTTAAATGTCATAATAATCCACTACCATGAGTTTCTCTAATCGATGTTCCATTTTCACATAAGAGTAAACAAGCACTACGACATAAACGAATTTTTAAAACGCTAACTTAGATAGTGATTAGTAGAAACTGTTCCATAACAATACATTTAGAGAGTGGTTAGCGCTGAATCGCTCTCAGCTCTGTACTTCTGAGAGCGATTTTCTCTTAACAGTTTTCTAAAGTTATACTTTAAAGAGCGGTTAGCGTTGAACTGCTCTCAGATCTATACTTCTAAGAGCGATTCTCTATTAATCGCTTTCTAAAGTCACTCTTGGAGAGCGGTTAACAGAAAACCATTTTCTAAAGTCTTTAATTTTATAAATAAAGCTCGCTCAACTCATGAATCTATTAGTTCTTCCTCTTGCAAGTTGGTCTCTTTTACTTTTGTAAGTTTTTTCGTCTCTTTTATGTATATAGGTTCTCTTCATATTCCATACTCTCTTTATCTCCTATGTGCTAATAAATTATTCTTTATTCATCATATCTACAAGTTCGTCTCTTTTATGTAGGTAGGTTCTCTTCGTTTTCTATGCTCTCTTCATCTCCTTTGTGCTAATAAATTGTTCTTTTTCCACATCTACAAGTACTTTTTTCACAGTTCTCTCTATTATTTCTTTCTTTCTTTTCCTCTTTATTAACGGTGAATCATCATACTAATTTGTTCTCTTTTTCTCTATTTACTTGTGTTTGGTTCATGCAGATATGGACTATTTGATTAAAACACTCTATAAACTCAAGATTCAATTTTGGTTTGTGATAAAAATGAAGAAATTTTGAATGTCAGACCTATAAATTAAAATTTAAACTTAATAATAAATTAATTTTAGTTTGCAACATATCTAGAAAAGTCACAAAGAAATAAATTTCAAATTCGCGGTTTACACCCATACTTTGGAGAGCAAATTTTGGTTTGTAATAAAAATGAAGAAATTTTGAATGTCAAACCTATAAATTAAAATTTAAACATAATAATAAATTAATTTTAGTTTGCAACATATCAAGAAAACTCACAAAGAAATAAATTTCAAATTCGCGTTTTACACTCATATTTTGGAGAGCAGTTCTGCATTGAATCGGTCTCCAATCTTAACATCCATGCTTTGGAGAGTGGTTCCATGTGGAATCGCTTTCAAATCTTAACATTTGAGAGCGGTTTAAACAACTTTTATCTTAAATATAACACATTAGATAGCGCGAGATTTTAGAGCAAATATAAACGCTCTCTAATTTAAAACAGAACCGCTCTCACAACTCCTTTTTGGCGTAGTGAAGTATACATAATTTAGTTTTTAAATAAAAAAATATCATGCTTATAATAGTCTCTAAGAGTATATTAGAACAAAATCTCAAGCATGCTTAATCAAAATAAAAATTGTTGACACACAGTTCTTTATAAGAATAAAATTAGCACATTTCCACAATGTTTTTTTTTTCCTACAATTGTTGGTCTATAAATTGTATGCTCTTTTGACTACGAGTATCATTTTTAAGTTTAAAAAATTTTCACCAACATATAAAAGCCAAAGTGCATTGGGCAACTTATTTTTTAGTGAATTAAAAGTTGTACCATGTATATCATCCAACTTCAACACAATCTTTTTAAAAAAATAATTTAAATACAGGGTGTAACAACAAAATTGAAGTTTTTTAAAAATCTTTTATAAAAGAAATTTGTTAAGCCAATGACAATTTCTTATCTTAATTGCAATCTTTGGGGTAGGTCATTCTTTGATTTCCTATACCTTTTATTCATGCATGATGTAACATCTTTTTCATTTAATTGATTATTGGAAATTTGTTTGGTATTATACAGTGTTAGAATGTGCTTGAGAATGATTTATGAGTGTTTTAATAGAAGTTTAAAGCATGAGATCTCGCTCAGGCAAGGCTGAGCACCTTGAATCATAGGATTTCAAAGCATTCTCGCTTAAGCAAGAATAGAATAAACTCAGCTCAACTGTCCTCTCACCTAGGCAAGCAGAAATGTCGCCCAGGTGAGCAAAAATCTCGCCTAAGCGGGATGAGTCACTCAGGCGAGGACTCACAGGAAAACCATCCAACTCTTTAGACGTCATCTCGCTTAGGCGAGATTGACCCTCACTCAAGTGAAGATTGACAAAAAAACTTGGGGAACCACTGTCTGATATTCTCGCTCAGGGAGAATTGACTCGCACATGCGAGATTGAGTTCGCTCAAGCGAGAGCGCGTGAGAATTAAGGTGTATTTAAGGGATTCCAAACTTGAGACTTGCATTACAATCTAAGAAACACTTCCTAACTCTTTTTCTCTGAACTATCTCTTCCTTCCTCTAGAGAAAAGCCCCTAACATACAAATATAGCATAATAGGATAAACACTAATTAAGAATGAAAACATAAAATTATCATAAATCATAAAAATCTCAGAGTCATGCAAAGAATCCACTATATCCCTGGCTATGGATTTAGCTAGACATAATATAAAAGAGAACTAAAATAACAATAAATCAATCTATAGTAATCAAAAAGTAAATACAAATTAGACGAGTCTCCAATGAAGAAGAGATGAAGAGAGTTTTTTTTATCCAAAGACATAGTTGTCAACGATTGGTCAACTCTAAAATAAAAAAATAGGATAGGTCTTTTTAAGTCGTTGCCCTTTGGTTTCTTTAATAAAGTTTGAAAAATCCTAAAATTGTTTCAAAGTTAGACATTTTGCAGGTAAGCACAACCATGTAAGACCATAAGTACGACCGTGTATATGTTCTTGAAGCACTACTAGCTACAAGAGTATGAACGTGCTGGCTACTGTGAAGCTCAATTTTTTATCTAATTTGGGCCCAAAATGCACCTAAAACCTAATTGTGGGCTTCTCGCATTAAATTGCACAATAATAATAGAAATTAGTATAAAACCTAACAAAATAATTACCACTCATAAATATATAGGCTATAAAAATATGATAAAATACAAACTTATCAAGTAGTGACTTGACAATCTAAATTTCAAAGGTATGCAATATGATCCATCATTGAGGCATAATTCATTGTAATGCAATGAGTTACAATGGGTGAAGATATTTTTGCAGGAGCTTAATTTTGTTCAAGCCAAATACTTGTCATGTTTATAATAATTAAATTGTTATTCATCATAATAAAAATTTAACATTTCATTTTAATCCAAACATTAATATAAATGAACAATGATCATATTAACGTATTTTATAATTATTATTTTAATTATTTATCACGTATTATTGCCTTAAAAATTTATTTGTTTGGAGATCAAGTTTTAAATTTGTTTCTTGCTCATATGAAAGTTTATTACGATATATATTTTATTTAATTGCATGAAATTATTTGTAGAGTGTCAATTACATGTTTAATTGCCTAAATTTTAATTTTGTATGACAATATTTAATTATGAGAAGTATGCATTGAAACTTTTATTATTAAAAATAAATTTGATTTATGTATAAAAATAATCTCATATATTTTTGGGACAAGTTAAGGTATAAGTTGTGTTTAAAATTATATTTCTATTTAATAGTGTATATTTGTGAACTTTTTTATTTATAACTAAACTTTTGGATGAGCAAATAATTTTTTTTTAAAAATTATATATTATAAGTAAGTTTTTTAATTATAAAATATTCGTGTGTTATTTTTTTTTCTTGTCCATAATGTTTATTATATCACTATTCAATTTGTTTAGCACACTTCCTATTTATTTATTATTTTTATATTATTAGAGGAGAGTTACATATTATTGTGAACATGAACACATCTTAGCATGCTTTCATTATTTCGATGAGCATATTTTCTTTTTTTTTTTATTTTGTTATATTTTGAACCTTATAGAGAAGTTAAATCTTGTGTTGATTATATATAGATTCTTTAGCATTGATATTATAAGAATTTTAAATTTTATTAATTGTGGTTGAATTAGATTTATTTTGATAAACTATTATATTTTTGGGATATGAAATTATAGAAAAAATTCAGCCAAAATTTTGAAAAATTTATCATACTAATAGTTCAAAAAGGTTTATATTTCATAGCTTTTAAATAGATTTATTAGGTTAAGTAATATTATTTAAGTATCGTGACGTCAAAATTACATGTTAAGTTAAAATAATTTGCTGCATGTTCGATAATTTAAAAATATTCCTACTTAAGAATATTACTAAATGTTTTATTTAAATTTTTTTAAAAAAATAAACTTATTTAAAAATTTATACTCGTAGATTATATATAAAGAGATAATAGTCTATAAATTGTTATTTAACAGTAGAGTAGTTTATAATGTAGACATGTCAAATGTGTAAAATTTGAGGATCACAAGATCTCTCTCTCTTTGGTAACATTGGTGAACTATTAGAGAGTGAGATTATTGTGGAGTAATTGGGCATGCTGATATTTAGTTGAGTCCACAAAGGCACAAATAATATATAATTTTAAATATATTAATATAAATAAATTATTTGAAATTGATTATATTTTAAATTTGGCATTGACATTTATAACTCAACACTTTTCAAATTTCTACGATGTAATGCTTGGCATTTAATAAAAGAAAATAGAAAAGACCAAGTAAATAGAAAGTCAATGCCAAATGTTTACAGAAAAGAAAAGGAATAGTGACCTACTCACCGACAAGAAGACAATCTCACACAGCACAGCAAAGCCACAATCCTAATATCATATTATCATCTCTCCTAAGTTCCAACGCATTATTTTAAATTCAGCTGCCACTAACTCTAACGCCGTCATAATTATTTTTTAATTTACTTATTTTATTAATTATATCCATAAAAGCTTCCATGATTTCTTGTTTTAGACGATTCTTATGTCCATCAAGAAATCAACCAATAATTTTTTAAATTTGTATTGTTAATTTTAAGATTTCGTGAGTTTCAATTATAAGGGTATATGGGTTTATTATTTTATTTTAGTTTATTAGTTTTGTCACTTTACGTTTGAAATATGATTTATCTTTAATTTAAGGTATCACTAAGTTAATTGGTTAATATTTTTGCTATTATCTTTTTTCATTATTGAAACAAATCCCTTAATTGCAACGTTTTTATTATTAGAGTAGTTATTAAATTAGTAAAATATACTAATTTATAATTTATTAGTTTAATTAAAGTTAAATTTGTAATAATATAACGTGTGTTTTTAATATTATTTAACATATTGAGTAGTAAATTATATCAACCATATTTTATATAATCTAATATTTAAAAAATAAACAATGCAAGGTTAAATAATAAACATATAAAAAACACCATGCTAGCAATGTACAGAAAAGATAACTATCCGAGAAAATTTTCAATTTATCTTTTAAAATTATTCAATTAAAATATTACGATATTATCCTATCCTTTGGACTTGCATTAATTATGAATATTTAATTATATTGAAAATAAAATTAAAAGAATAAAAATTTTAAATTTAATAAATTATTTTAATCAAAATAAATTTTATTATTGATATGATGAATTTAAAAATTTATTTTATAATTGAATGATTTTATAATAATCGTATGATTTAGATTTGACATGTCTTGGGGAAGTCAACTAATGTGCTCATCATTTAGTTGAATTAAGGCTTGAGGGTTGCTTATCTTCTTCTTATATTGCCACTCCTCCCTTTATTTTTTTCCTTTCTTTGTATGGATTTTTTAAGTATTTGGTTTCCTAGATTGGAACCTTGGTTTGTTTTTGTTTGTTTGAACTTTTTAGCCTCTTTGAATAAAAAATAAATAATTTCAATTTAATATATTTAAAATTAAAAATAAGAACTATTATTTAAAAAAATAAAAGTTATAAATAAAAAAAATCAAATCAAATGGTTAAAGCAAAGGGAGTTACATAAAAAAGAAGCGAAAAATTCTTTAAAAAATATTCTATAACAATAAAGAGGGGAACAGTCTTTCAAAATTTTTGGTTACTAAATTAGATTATCAAAGACTTAAATTGTTACAACATTAGTGCTTGAAATACTCTGATACTAAGTTAGTGGCATACTTCAACAATCAATTTGTATCAATAATTTTATAAATATCAATTATTTATATCATATTTAGTCACTATTTTATAGAACTTAAATTATTTATACCATATTTAGTCAGTTAACATTATTTATAAAATTATTTATACGAACTTTATAAAATTAGTGGCATACTTCTACAATAAAACTTCACAAAAATTATATAAATAATAAAAAACTATAGATTCATAGTTAATTTTATATAATATTTTTGTAATAAAAATATTAACTAATAACTATTTTGATTAATGCATGTGTCTACTTGTATGTATAAAGTCAAAATAAGGTTATACTTCCAAGCTTCCCATAGAACAGCGAGTAAAATTACATATTCAAGCATAACGAACTAAATACGAAAGCGTGCTGCATTTGGCTTTTTGACCCAAAAAAAAAATTACTAAAAAAGGTTAAAAAATAATAATTTACTTATTTAGAATAATTTTATCCATAAATACAATATATATATCATTTTTTGAAGTGAAACTAATTTTAATAATAAAATTAATTAAATATCATATTTCATAGCAACGACGTATCTGAAAAGTAACAATACTTAAAGTATATTTTAAAAAAATAACGATGAAAGAATAATAATGTTTTGTAACAATAAATATAGTAAAAGTGAAAATTTATAAAAAAAGTATTTGAAAATTTTTAAAAATAAAGAAATTTAGAAGTTATTTAATTTTAGAAAATAATTTTTACTTTTGTTTAATAATTTAATTTTCTTAGGGATATTTTAAGAAAAAAGTTACAAAATAATTACCATAGTTAAAAAAAGTGCAAAAAACAATCCCTCGTTATAGAAATGTAGCCTACTTATTTCAACCTTGACTCGAATTGATCTTTTCTAGTTGATAAGAAAAAAAATAAATAAAGCTGGTCCTTTTTATATATATAATTAAGCTTTGCAATGCTTTTTTTTTTCTTTCTCTTTAACCCTTTAATTTCTTATAAAAGATTAAATTAGGCTAGTTGAATTTCTATTACTTTTTTAATTTAGAAGTAAAATTCAATGTATTAGCTTGCAATAATATTTAATGCAAACCTTTTTATCGAGATAAAAATTTATAATTTATTAAAAATAACAAAAATATACTTGAAGAATTACACATATTTTGTTTTGTTTTCTTAATGCACGATTGTGAATTTTTTAAAAGAAATTAATGTGTTAAAAAATGCCCATTATTCCTATGTAATATTTATAGTTCATTGTAAATATTTAATTTTCTTTAAGATATTTAGTATAAATATTATATAAAAAATTATTATTAAAAGAGGCAATTCCATCCTAGAGAATCAAAGAGTAGGCTTCAAAAAGCCAATACATTATTCTACTTTATTTAACTATTTTAAAAAATTAATTAAAATAATCATGCTTGATAACTTGAGAAAATAAGTTTACTTTTACCGACTTATAAGCTTTTAACTCCTTTTTCTTTTCATTTTTATCTCCACTATTTTACTGACATAATGCTATTTTTTACTATCAGCTTCCAAATTTCACCAATACAATTTCTTTATAATATAATATATTTATATATGACTTCATTTTAATAAATATATTTAAAAAGAATTAAAAATAAAAATATTTATTTAACTTATGATTGAATAGGTAAATATATTTATTAATTATTTTAATAATTAATTCTGTTAAATATTTTAATTTATTTTATTTTTTTAATTAAGCATCCATGATCCAACATTTGACCTTGACACACTTTTTTCATTGTACACCACGTCAAAGGCAAGACTGGGTTACTCCGTTCCTTCTATTTCCCTGTCCGAAACAAAAAAATGGTACGTCGCAAAGCTGTTGTGGAATATTCCATGAATTGGTTAAAATGTGATTTTAAATAATTATTTATCAAAACAAAAACAAAACGAAAATCATATTATATGCAACTGCAATTTTAATATGACAGGACAGAAGATATATTTTTATATTTCCCTCTTAAATTATTTAAATATTATGACATCCTTAAGATGACGACGTGAATTCACCTACTTGCTATCAATGCCCAACCACCAAAAACGGTCACACTCAACCTTGCAAAACCCAAGCCATACACAGCTCATAGGCTCTTGAGAGCTGAACAACTTTTAGCGTCAATTTAATAAAAATTGCTTTAATAATAATAATGAAGTTATTAGATATGTTTCAATTAGTTTATTTTTCAAACGGTTTTGCTTAAGAATAGTTCAAAATAAACATAATGGTAATAGAAAATTATAGTAAGAACTCAAATATGGCTTAGATTTTCATGTGCTTGCTTAACTTCTCATCAGAGACATGTTATTTATTTAACATATTTTACAATACTACCTTATCTTCAATTTTTGTTTCTTCTCTTATTATTTTTCTTTCCTGATATAAGCTTTTGCACAAGTTCATATGAAAAACAGTTTCTCTTTTGATAAGTCATAAATAACATTTGGAGATTCGTCTTTGTTTAAATATTGTAATATCTTAAAACATATTAGCTAAACTTTAAGCATTTTCTTTGTGCTATTTTTGGTGTTTTAAAACTGTGCGGGAGAGAAGTAAAAGAGAAATAAAATCTTACTCTAGGAGATAAAAGTTTTACTACAAGTTGATCAATTTTTTTTGTTAAATATATACTTTACTTTCATACTATATTCTTTTTCCAATAAAACAGAAATTATAGATAACATTCTATAAGAAGATAAATTTCATTATATTAAAATATTGTAATATTTTTTCATTTTTATATTCTATTAAAAAATAGAAAATAAATGTTTTTCTTCTCCTTTTCTTTTTTTTTTCTCTCAAACAAAAGACTTAAAAATTTACTAATTTTTTTTATTTCTCTTATTCAAACAAAACATTAAAGATTCTCTTACCCTATCTCATTTAATATTAGTAAAAATATATTAAAAGTAGGTATTATAATGTGTTTTATAACAAAAATAATATATTTGATGGTTTAAAGTGTGACGAGTGAATATGGAAAATATAACAACTTATATATAAGCCTTTAACAATAAACATAAAATTCATATCCTAATCTTAAAAATTCACAAATTCATGTGAGTCTTTTAGAAATAATTAATATTATCATTTTAAAAAAATAAGCATACCATTTTTGTATCTTCATGAATTAGTATATTATTAGCATGTTTTAAAATAAACATACCATTTTTGTATTATCATGAATTATTGTATCTTATTATAAAGTTTTAAGGAGGAATTTTGATTTTTACTCAAATAAAAAGCGTTTGAGAAAATTCTGTGAAATTTTGAGATTTGAAAGCAGTGAAAACAAGATGGTTACATGCCACAGATTTTTATTAAAAAAACTTATTGGTATGTATGACTTTGTCGTGAGAGAGATTTGGGACAAAGAAGGAAAAAAAAGAAAAAATTACAGACACGTGAAAATAATAGTCAAACATTACCGGTGGCGCCGGTCAACGGTTGATAAACCTCTCTATAAAGTTCTCTCATTCTCTCTCTTGCTGAGTCTTTGAATTCTGTGGAGGAGCTTCTTGGGTTCTCTGAGTTTTTGCCTTTACTGGGTCTGATCCAGAAAAGCTTAATTATTTTATTTTTTTTTGGAGAATTTTGCCTTTCAATTTCTGGGTTATTTTCCAAGTTTGATTTTGAAGGAAATGGCAGTAAGTTTTATTTTTTTTTCTCTTTTCTAAATTTGTCTTTTTGTCATGTTTTGGTTGTTTTTCATATGTCTGTGATTGCTGTGAAAATTATGGAAAAGGCTAACGGAATCTGAGTTTCAACCATTTGCATTATGTTTTTGTGTTATGCTGTGTTAGGTGGAGGTTCATTTTGCCTGGTTATCTCTTTTGTTCATCTTCTGAAGTTTCGCTATAGTTGACCAAAATTAGGCTCTTACTTTTCTTTTGGTCAACTCTTTTTCTCTCCATAGACTAATCAACCATTAAAAGCTTCATATTTCTTCTTCTTGGAAATACGAAGGAATTCAATTAGATTCTTATTGTGTAAAGTTTTCATTTCTCTTTTTTGGCATAATAAATGTGTTAACAATTTAGCTTTATGCTTGTGAATATCGAATAGAGGCTTGTTTTGGTTTCATGGATTTCTGATTTATTTTTCCAAAAGTATGGATCAAGTATCAGTACTAGTGATAAAATCTCTAGTTGGATGTTTAGTGGCCTCTTTATTTGGTTTATGGTTGAATCAAAATATGACAACTAAAGCAGCTAGTTGAATTGTAATTATAAGTTTGTTCTTTTACTGTAATGTTTAAGCTAAAGAAATGACTTCCACATGATATTTGTGCTGTTTGTTCTTCTGGAAAAGGATTGGTTATGCATACGGGTTTGATGTCTGAATGTTTACAATGGTAACGGTTTTATGACACGTGATTAATTGTACTGGACATAAGACCTGTATTCTTCAATGGTACTGAATGTTGGGAACTTAAGTGAAAACAATAGTAAAAGTGTCAGTTCACTGATTATGCCATAGGGTATGCATTTTAAGGTTATCTAGAAAGTTGTAAAAATGCATACCAGTCACAAGGATGTTAAGAACATACTATGAATAAGTTGTCATTTCTTAGGAGCAAGGAGATTTTGTCTTTGATGATAAAAGGAAGAGCGTTCATCTTGTCCATGCTTTTGTAGAACGGGCTACAAGAACAAATCTGTACTACAATGTACGAGTCCATAACAGATTCAAAAAATGCAGTGATGCGAAATGTTGGATGATATATAAAGAAGAAACTAGGAAACAAATTTGCACATGCGCAAGGGCAATGGTTTTACGGATTGCTGATTACTTTATTTATTTGATGGTTAATTAGCACATTTTTTTCCCAATATGTTTGTCCTCACAAACATTTATGTTTAGAAATACTTTTTATGGAAAAATCTGATTTAGGTTTTTCTGACCATTTTGTATTGAAAAGAAAAATTTAGAAAATTGTATTGAGTAGGTATATAAGTTTGCAGTCAACAATCAATTATTTTATATAATATGCACTGTTATTTTCACAGTAACTGTGTACTATGTACCATATTTATCAGATAAGATTACTAAACTATAAAACATTGGAAACTTTTGCTATAAAATTTCAAATTGGTCTTTCTATTGTTCCTCAGCAGAAACTCATCTGAAATCATGTTTGAACCAGAATGACCATTCATGAAATCCACCATTACATATGTATTCCTTCAACGGTGACACAACACCATGTGGCCCTATGCATTGGTTTTATCTAAGGAGCTACATTAAGTGTATTCATGCACTAATGCATCTTATTGATCAGGATTACTAGATTGTCTTAAGTCGGTCTCATTGGGAAGATTCCTACGTAAATTCTTCTGAAAGTAGGATTCACAGCCACATGTTCTGTTTAGATCTAAGCTTGTATAATGTTGAATATTCAACTATGGTTTCAATTTGATATATTATTCTGTCCCGGAATCTAATGTAGAGGGAAACCCGACCTTAAGCAGAATTAGTAGAGGATGTTTGTGTTCCAGGTACAGCCACTGCAGCAGAATGCAGGGGAAAGTGCAGCAAAAGGCACTCATAAACTCAACTTAGGCTTTGATTGAGAGTTTGGAGAGGGAAAGAAAGAAAGAATTTGAAAGGTAAAGGACGAGAAGGGAAGAGAGGAGTAAGGGGGTTAATACTGAACTCCAACATTAGGAAACTTTTAAAAAATGGGATTAGGAGGGTTTTGAAGGGTTTATAAACCATCTTCCTTTTGTATAAAAACTCACAAATATGGCTAAACATCACATAAGACTTCTCTTTCCCTTTCCTTCCCCCAAAAAACCAACTCCCAAACAAAGCCTTAGAGGCAGTGCCAGGGAGCTAGTGTGTGAGGTTGAAGATCCCATTTTTTTTGCCTTATATTTATAGTGGAAATAGCTTACTTGGAGAGTAATTATTTAGACTAGGATCCTTTTACTTTAAGGATTGAGAAGGATCTTTAAAATTTTATCCCTTTATACACTGGAAGATCTGGTGTGATCTATACCAGCTTCTAGAAAGTGTAGTAAATATCTGGTGGGGCTTACATCATGGATGATCAAATCCGGGCCATGTGGCCATCATGGCCACAATTAGTAATCCATTAAAGAACATACATTTCCCTGAAAGCACTAAAATATAATCCTTTTTTCAATGAAAATAGAAGGAGCAATGATGTTTTGCTTTCTTTCTTGTTATTTTCATCATTTGTGACTTTGATTCTGGGAGTTGGGATATGACATTCATTAGCATTTGAAACTTGTATTCTGTTGTCTATCTGTTGAAATTTTACTTGGCAGGCCTTTTAAATGTGTCAATTTGACAGCAACGTTCTCATGTACCCAAATTTGGCAATTGGGAAAGTGGAGACAATGTTCCTTATACAGCATATTTTGACAAGGCCCGGCAAGGTCGAACTGGCACGAAGATAATAAACCCAAATGACCCAGAGGAAAACTCAGATTTTGCTCTTGATAATCCATCTTCTGACAACATACCTCCTTCCAAACCCAGAGTTAATTCAGACGATCCATCTGAGAAGGGATCACTGCATTCAACAAATGAGTTACATAAAAGCATTGAAGATGGTGAACCTAAGCATTTTATTGACTCTCCGGCTCGTCATGACAATCTAGGCAGCAGGAGTGGCAGTGATTCAACAACTCGTCAGGGAGTAGGAGGTTCTGCAGACAACCGTAGGAGACCTTCAAGACAAAGCACTGGCTCTGAATACAGCATTGAACGTTCCCCTCTTCATCGCCATGCAAGAGCCACGGGCAGAGACAGTCCCTCATGGGAAGGAAAGAGTTCTTATGACACCAGCCATGGAACACCAGGAAGATCCCGGTTAAGACCAGTTAATCGTGGAGATGAAACTGTTAGTTTTATTTTCTCCTTTCCTGTTTTTCTTCCATGCATGGCACATAAAGTAAACTGATTTTAGCATTATCATGTTGCAGCCTGATAAAGGTGCAGCTGTTCCAAAGTTTGGTGAGTGGGATGTGAACAACCCTGCATCAGCAGATGGCTATACTCACATTTTCAATAAAGTGAGGGAGGAGAGACAGGGCGGGCCAGGACATGTGCCAGGCACACCTAATGAGAGACCACATGCTATCAGGGGCCAACCTACCCATGACAAAGCCCAGGTATGCCTGCTATAACTCTTTAGACTGTGATAGTTGATCTGTTTAAATAGAGTAGCAATAGACACTTAAGAGTGACATTAGTCATACCTCACATACTGATGCATATCCTTATACTATTTCTTGCTTCCCCAGTGTTGCTGCTTTGGGTGGGGCAAAAAATAATTTCTTTCAAGTGTGAATGATGTTCTCAACAGAAATGGAGGTAAAAATAGTGTTGTGAATGGTCATGAGGTGTGTGCAGCTCCTGTAAATATCCAAGGCTCTCTCTCCTTGCGGGAAGATATTGTTGAAGTAAATTTATCATAACTGCTACTTTGTACCTTTTCTTCCACCTTTTGTTTTTCTTTCTAGTGTTCAGCAAAAGACACTTTGCATGCAAGATTGTGTATTTTCTTTCTTTTTTCTACTTTTTTGGCCTTCTGTTGTGTTACTGTTATGCTTTACAATTCAAATTAACTGTATTTACCTGAGATATAGAGGGAGATTGGTTATATAATTCTTTTTCCAGTGAATTGATGCGTTGTGACTCAAGTTCTACTGTGTTCAAGTTGGTGTTGAACTTCACAACTTTCATTGAATGATCCATTAGCAGATTGTTTGTTTATTCCTAGTATCTATTTGGGATCACGCTTGAAAATTATCATGTAGCACATAGCCAAGAGAAATTTTCCACGTCAAACAGTAGTGCATTTGGTCCCCGAGTCTTGACCCCATAAAATTTTCCATTTATTTTGCTCTTGCAAAGACTAAAATTGAAAAAAAAAAAAAAACTTGCTAATTCTGCTTAAAATTGTCATCCAAAACATAGTCGAATTAAGTGAACCTCCGTCTTTTTCCTTAAAAACAGTTGACTTGAAATTTTGTCATAAATAATCCAACGGTTGCCTCGAAGAAAGTCACTGACTAACTTCCACGCATAACTACAACTAGCATAGCTATCATTTGCATTACATCGTGGATTTTTTAAATTTTTGTAAATTTAAATGAAAATTATGAAGAGATAATTATAATTAAGGTTATAGATATGTATGTATATAAATAATTAAGGTTATAGAGTTTAAATTTTAAATGAAGAAAAAATAAGGTTGATAATGTTATTCTTTATTAAAAAAAAATTAAGAAATTAAACCACTCTTTTGTGTGAGAGAGATACACTAGCAAAAAGGTTTTTTTTTTTTTTTTTTTTTATGCGGGTGAGCTGAATAATTATAGACCATTAGATTTAACAATAAACAGTGAAGATTTAAATATAAAAGTCACGTCACGTCACTTCAAAAAAAACAAAAAACCATTATTTGCCATTTATATATGACCGTAGAGTTCATTCTAAATTGATATTGGCTTTCTCACAGTAATCATTCCTTTATTCTCATTTGTTATTATCAAAGCAAAAAATCTTAACCATAGAATCGTATATAAAAATAAGTGAAAAGTCACACTTTAATTCTTCTGAGCTGCATGTATCACCACATTAGTTGTGACACCCATTACACTATATTATACTATTTAAATAATTATTAGTTAATTATTATAAATAAAATAAAACAAGAAAGTTATTTAGGATAACGTATTAGAGCCAACATAATTCTCATCTCAATTTTTTTATTAAAAGCAAGACATTACGGTTTATATGAATTTCTCTTTATTATCTAATAAGTTTATTGAATTGTTCAATTACAACAATATTTTAATCTATAATTATTTAAGAACAATAATCTTCAAGTAAAATAAGTTTCTTCATTAAATTGTTGGTATAATGAAATATCTACAATAAGAAGAACATATTGTTTAATTAACCTATCATTTGTTTAAATATTCATAAAGCATTTGTTAGTTAATATTGACTTAAAAAATGAGATCAAACTCGAAGATGGTAGTATCAAATTCTTAAAAGTGGTAAAATGCCAATATTAAACATGTAAGGAACCCATTTGTCAATTTTATTTGAAAGATGTATATTAAATTGTTTGCAGTAAGAAAATATATTTTTATCATCTATTGGTATTAATGTTAATTATCAAACTACAAGAATGTTGCTAATTGAGTTGAAAAACAGAATATGAACTTAAAAGGAAAATTTAGATATTGTGTAAAAGGTAAAGGTAAAACGTAAGTGCTGAAAAATTAAATTAACAATAAGAGTAAAAATTCAGATGTTAGGGATTGATTATAAATGAAACTAAACTGCAGAATGTAACTAAGTAAGGGAATGAAAATAAGTTTTAAATTAATTAAGAAGTGAGATGAGTTCAGAATCTCTTAATCCTTTACCATTGCATAAAAATATATATAATCCAGAATACAATCTAATCTAATGGCCAGATTTTAAACAGTATTCAATACTGATTCCTTGGTTGATTGGTTCTAAACCAATTCTAGCTTCCTAATTCCTTAGGTAAACAAGAAGGTGATTAGCATTATGTTTAGAAATTAACATGACCACATCATTAGAGATTTCTATTCCTAGACAATTCATAATAAGTGATTTAATCCAAATCCAAGAAAGATTATAACTTTCCAGTTATAAAGTTCTTTCATCAACTTTGGGTGCTAAGAAGCAGAGAAGCATTAAGTTCAGAATTAAATACATTAGATTACAGATTGCATTCAAGTTATATTCACTGTTTAGTTCATTGTAATGAATAAAAGATTAAATTCATCCTTTCTCAACCCTAATAAAATTAGCAAGACATAACAAAAATAAAGAAGAAGAAACTAAAATATATTGCAGAAATGAACTCCATGTTTAACTAAAGCAAATTACAAGGAAATGTAAATGTAGGAATCACTGTTTAATTAAAAAGTAAAAGGAATGCAGGGATGTAGCCCTACTTTGTAATACCTTAATTTAATTTTCAAGTAATAATTTCACAAAATGGGAGTAATAAAATTTTTATTTAAATAAAAAGATCTCATCATAGAGTTTCACAAAACAATTCAAAACAATAAAGGATTACAACTTTATATCCAAGACTGCTACACGACTAATTCAGTTACATCATATTTCAAAATACAATCTATATCCTATAGCAGTTTATCTTTCCTTCATTGTGTCTGGTGTTGATCATCTTGGTCACCTAAAAAATAAATATAAAGGTGAGTACTCTACACTATCCAACACACATAAACATAAAGACTCACCTCAAATACTACTCATTTACTAACATATTAAATCATACATTCACAAGACAAGCATCTCAATCTCAGTCACAATCATCATTCATTAAAATTCAAAACACAACTGGTGCACTCACTGCACCAACATTTCACACACGTGTGCTTACCGCACCTAGCCATACTCACTGTGGCACTATGATCACAGTTTCACACCATGAATGGTCCTTGGTTACCCTTGCCTCACGGATACCGCGTGGGGCAGTCATGAGTCACTCAACAAAAGTAGTGGTCAGAGGTCTAGTCAAGAGGAGAGTGTGTGGCCTGTGGTGCACCCACGCTCACTGTTGGTGTCACCACCATTCTCTCTTTCCCAAGGTATTTCTACCGTCTTCATCTCCCACACCTCTAGTGTATCACTGAACCATTCACAGTATCATTACAACGACATTCAACATGCCCCATTCACACACACATTTCTCATTCACAGTACACGACACAATATCCATAGTCATTAATATTACACGACACATAGGCTCACATTCATTCACACACACTGCACAAGTGCCCTCATTCATTCACAGTATACGCCCCATTGGCCCACATTCATCTACCACACACGACACACATGTCCATTCCATACACAAAACATTTCAATATGCCATCTATACTCATTTCTAACCATTTACATCATTCAAGGACACACAAATACACCTATTTGCCCATATTAGGCTCAATCATTTCACTCATCACATTCAATATCAATTGCTCAACATGCTCATACACATTTCCTACTTTCTATCTCAGCCACATCACAACATTCAATGAAATAATTGGTAAATTAAACACAACGAGATAGGGTAGAATCCCCCTTTACCTTAAATGAAGACCCACATACCAAATTAACAAGGTAGGCGTTTCCCCACACGAACTTTGTCCTAAATACAGGGAAGAACCTAGAAAAACTGAGAAATCAGAGGATAGGGATGAGAAACTGAAACTCTAACCATTAAAACTCACCTCTAAGCGTTCCCTACACAAATCCAACCTTCAATCTTGCTTCTAAGCAGTTTGGAGGCAATTTAATCGGTGAAATAGGATTTGAGAGTGAGAGAATTAAAGAAATCTTGAAGGGAAAGTGAGAAATAACCTTTCCCTAAACCCTAACCCCTTTAAATCCTCTTTTGGTTGCGACACTCTCGCTACAGCGACACCCTCTCTCGCTCAGAGGGAAATGCATGCTGGTTTCTGCAGAATCTCGCTACAGCGAGACTGCACCCAAAAATGCACCCCAAACTGTCGTTTTATCGCTATAGCGAGAATGCCCCAATATTACACCCTTAACCTATTTTTTAGTCCAATCAATCCAATCTAATCATATACAAATATATTTAAACACGTCCACAAGCATTTATACACACCAACATTTAAAGTTCATCACACACTCAAGTGCAACTCCAATATCCATTCACATCATATATATATAAATATATATATATATATATATGTTTATATATATTATAAATACACAACATGGAAAAGTTCACGCAAACACTTATATTAATAATCAAACTATATTACAAAAATTTGGGGTGTTACATATTTCCCATCAATATCCATTACAAAAGCAAAGGAAAAAAAGAATGAAAGACATTCGTACGTAAATATGTACAGAAAAAACCTAGAATTTTGTGTCTGAAGAGTGTAATAAAAGATGTCACCTTAAGTAGAAAATTATATTTTTATATGCTTTGTCAGGCTTGTATCACCACAATCAAATATGCGCGTACCCATAAATATGTCCTGCAATAATTTAATTTCTTCTCTTTTAGATCCAATTGCAATTTCTCTTTTGAACCCTTCAAAAACCAACTGCAAACTATTAATAATTTAACAATTCATTGCATTTCAAGTAGTACCATCTTTTCATTGAATATTCCAATTAATTACATTAATCTTAGTTTATTTACTCAATGAAATGTGCCATAAGTGTTTAGTTGACTACATTAGTTAATAACTTATGAATTTAACACTCAACTTAATATGATCTATAGGAAGATTTTTTATTAGCTTGGCATTTTCCATCTAAAACCTCTATAGTACCTTTTAGTATAATGTTCTTTTTCTTGTGATAACCGAAGTTTCTTCTTTTGTTTATTATACATGCCTTTTAGATGAAGTTGTTTAGGAGTTTTCATGTTTCCTATAGCAAAAGCCTTGCACAATTGGTTCTTCAACTAGCTATTTCTAACAATAAGTATGTCATTAACATACAATAATAGCGTAATAAATCATCTTTTGATTTTTTATTAATAAAGACACAGACTTTACTCACACATAACATACTCAAATGTAAGGTGGTGAATGACATTTACTTGTGTGTGTATAATCTAATGAATGCAAATGCATCACATGGCCTTACACTTATTTCTTGACTAAACTCTTGACTATACCTTTGCTAAAAAGAGCTGTGTGAGCACACACTATATCCGTGTTGTTCTGATTAACTAACGACTATTTATACTTATGGAAGACCTCAAGGGATCCTAAGGGCAATAGTAATGAAATTGTGATATGTGTGATTATAATATAGTGAGTCATAATAGATTAATTGATGTGATTATAATATATGTATTGTAATACATCGATAGGGGCAATAGCAATGTATTGATTAATAAATGTATTCACTACAAGAATGTGGCGTTTAGCGTCAGTTCATTAACAACAGTTGCAAAAAATAAATTTTAATGTCGATTTTAATAAGCATGGGCAAAATAAAGGAGTTTATTGTCAGTTTTAAAAAATGCTAGCAAAAATTAATATTTTTCCATCATTTTTTGTGTAACTGCTAATAAATAAAAGGATTTTAATGGTGTTTTTTTTATTTAATTGCCGCTAGTTTAGCCTTTGCGCCAATATTCTTTACTCTTTCATGCCAAGTTTTACCCTAAGGAATTACTTTCTTGTGCCACAGTTTTACCCTGTGTTCTGCGCCACAGTTTTACCCTAAGTTTCGCGCCACAGGTCTTTAAGTTGTAGAAGCTCTCATTGAGATACTCGCTCTAAATCTAACTTTGTAAGTATCTCGATAAATCCAATCTCGTTTTTCATACACTTCAATTCTGTTAATCAATTTGAAAAGGAAAACTCTAATCTCATTTTCTCATCCACTGTTTGATTCCTAATCTCGTTTTCTCATTTATGCTGTGAGAAACCCTATCTCATTTTCACATTTTCTCATTCCCTACTTGAACCCCAATCTCATTTTCACATTTTCTCATCTGCTTTTTGAAACCTAATCTTATTCTTCTGCTGTTGTTTCTTTTCCAATTTGTTCTTGTAGCAGCTCAGACAGATAGTAGACATCATAAGTTGAATTCAACTTTTGTGATTTTTTTGCTCTGTATTTGCTGTTTGATGTATGCCAATATTAGTATTATTTTAGTTTCTTAGAGGAAAAAACGTTACAAGTAGGCAGGATTTGTTTCTGTATCTCTTAATAGTTATTATGTTCTATATGTCAAAATAATGAAAGTGAAAATATGTGTTTATGGATGCAAGTTAGGAAAGTGTTTGTGGGTGGAACAAAAGAAGATATATTCTACCATCAAGATCATAAAACATGTGGCTTTCTGCTTTTATAAATTTGACAGTTTACATGTTTATATCATTGATTGATGTGCAAATTTGAGTTCGTATACAAAAAGTTCTTTTAGTGCTAATAATGTTCATTATGCAATGTATAGGAGTGAGATGATGAAAATAGTATCAATTGCAGTGTTATCAATAGCCGATTGCGAAAAATTGTAAAAAAAATAAAAACTATAATGACATATAGCGGATAGCATTGCGGGCAAATAGCGGAAGTCACATAGTAGTTGAAATGTAAAAAAAAAATTAAGTAATAATGCAATATATGAATAAATAAGCTACATACAAATTAAAAAATGGTAAACAAAAAAGGTGACATAGGATTGATTCAAGTCAAAAGTTCAATTGTTCAAACTTTAAAACAAAGTACTGAAAATATTAAATACATCTAACAAAGTTTAAAACAAAGTACAAAATACGCTAAACAAGAGACAAAACAAATTCATTCATTCAGTCATTTTCATCCTCTTCTTCCCCTATATAATCATCATTCTCATTGTCAAAAAAGTAAAAAACTACAATGACATATAGTGGATAGCGTTGTGGGCAAATAGTGGAAGTCACATAGCGGTTAAAATATAAAAAAATTAAGTAATAATGTAGTATATGAATAAATAAGCTACATACAAATTAAAAAATGGTAAACAAAAAAGGTGACATAGGATTGATTCAAGTCAAAAGCTCAATTGTTCAAACTTTAAAACAAAGTACTGAAAATATTAAATACATCTAACAAAGTTTAAAACAAAGTACAAAATACACTAAACAAAGACAAAACAAATTCATTCATTCAGTTATTCTCATCCTCTTCTTCCCCTATATAATCATCATTCTCATTATTAGATAGAGAAATGTATCCTTCAACCTCTTCTAAATCTTCAAAATTAATATCTTAATTGTCTTCTATTTCTTTTTTTGATTCCTCCAAGACTGCAGTGTCTTCAACTTCAACCATAAGCTCTTTTCCATTTTTGGACGAAGATGCACTTGCCAAACCTTTCTTTGTCTTAGATGCAGCACCAACAACATGAAGGGGTTCCTTTTTTTTTTTTTTTTTTTTTCTAAAATCTTTGCCTAGTAGATGTTATAAGCTCTCCAACTTCTGAAGCTCTATAAACATCTTCCCAAATAAGGACATTATCATTGTCATCCTCAAAGACCCTCTCATTCCCAACATCATCGTCTATCTTCCCAACTAACCATTCATTACACTCATCAATATCATTGAGTGAGATTAGGTCAATCTCATCCCTAAAATTGTATTTTTTAAGCAATGCTTGATTATATTTGACATACACTAAGTCATGTAGTCTTTTATGTTCAAGCCTATTCCATTTCTTAGAATGTATCTACAACAATAAGTTCAATAAAAATTAACAAAATTCTCCAAGTGACTAAGTATAGAAACTATTATCTACTAAGAAAATTATTAATTAGTAAATTACTTGCTTAAACACACTCCAGTTGCGTTCACATCCTGATGCACTACATGTTAAGTCAATATCTTTATAGCCAATTGTTGTAAGTTTGGAGTTGATAGTCCGTACATTCACCACCATTGTGTTACAAATGCAAAAAAATATTTTGCAATAATACACGTAATAATGGTTACAATTTAGAAGAATAGAGAAAACTTCATAAAGTTTCTCACCTGGTGCAATTGTGTTTCATTGTGAAATTGCAAATTTATTTCCAAACATACCACCAACAACTTTATAAACTAGTAGCTCCTTAAGAATCTTTTGTTTCACTTATAAAGTAGGCCCCAACCTCTCAATGCATGCATACAACTCATTTGTCACCTCAAAATTAAATTCAATTAAGGGATTATTGTAGAAGAATTCTAGATTTAGGAATTAACCAGCCGCATGTAATGGGTGATGAAGTTGAAAACTCTACCTCTTATCAATAATTTCAAAAACCTCTTTATATTTGCTTTCATTGTTCTCAAAAGATCTCATAATAGTTTCTTTAGCCATTTCCATTGCCTCAAATATAACTCATGACTGGTTTTTTCTCACTATCAACAAGAGGAGCCATGACCTTAAGTGTGTATACAACATTATTCCAAAAGTAGGCATGAGTACAATTTTTGTTGCTTCTTTTCCATTGGCCTCCTTGGACAATTTGTTATTTGTCCAATCATCCAATACAAACATTTTTCTAAGATTTGCTTTCTCCTTATGAATCCTTTCTAATGTGAGGAAGAATGTAGCAAATCTAGTAATTGCATGTCTCACTAATTCTCTTTTATTGGTAAAGTACCTCAACAAGCTTAAGGTACTTATATGACTACAGATGAAGTCAACCAAAAATATCGCCTTTTGAATTGTCTTCTTTATCATATGTAGCTTTCCAATATTTTTTAACATCAAATCTATACAATGGGCTGCACAAGGTGTCCAATACAAATGAGGTCTTTTTGTTCTAGTAACTTACCAACAAGAACATAATTGCTTCTATTGTTTGTTATTACTTGGACAATCTTTTCTTCTTCAATTTCTTCAATGATAAAGTCAAGCAAGTCAAATATTTTTTGACCAATCATCACAATGTCTGACGCATTAATAAATTTAATGAACATAGTGCCTGAAGGACAATTCACTAAAAAGTTGATTAAGGATCTTTGTTTTCTATATGTCCATGCATCAAACATGATAGAGCATCCAAATCTTCTCCATTGCTCCTTGAACCTTCAACAAATCTTCAATGTATGCCAACTCTTTATTGAGGAGTGAAACTCTTATATAATGGTAAGAAGGAGGCTTCAAATTTGGTCCAAAGCTTCCAATAGCTGTAAACATGTCATGAAAGCTTTGTAACTTAATCATGCTGAAGGATTAGCCAGCTTGATACCAAAATTAAGCAATGTATTGATGAACTCTTATAGTAGCCTCCTTGTCACATGTTTCCCTTATGCTTGCTTTCCTTAGTTTATCCTTCTTCTTTTTCTTTTAGGCCTTCTGAAATAAAGATCAATAGGTCCCTTAGAAGTACTCTTATTTCCACTAGTATTATTAGACACTATTTCTCTAAACCCTTCATCAAGAGCACGTTCTTCATCACTATCACCAAATTCATCAAGATCATTGAACATCCTTTCAAATGCTTCACTATCTTACTTCTTATCTTTCAAATATTCCCATAATTCTTCTTTGACCTCTTTTGGACATTTGGTGCAAGCTGCAACATTACCTTTTTTTCCTATCAAGTGTTCTTTGGCTCGGGTAATTCCACCTTTCGTGACCTTATCGCAAAAATTGTAAACACAACTATTGGTGTCATTTCCTTGTGCTAGATGACAATATTTCCATCCGAGGTAAATCCTAGCACCAACTCTTGAAGGATTGGAGATTCTTCACTTGCTATACTATGAAAAGAAGAAGAAAGAGAAAACTGCAACAGTAGTTACTGTCTCCAGTGCTTGCCAAAGAATCATCAGAGATCATAGTGCACGTTGTGGACTCATTGGGGGCAATGCTGGTTGCTACAGATGATGGCTGAAGGAGGCTCTGTTATACTCTATTTTTGTATTCATAAACATAGGTGCTGAACAGGGGGAAGAGAGAAAAGTAGGAAACAACAATACTTACATGAGACTCATCAAAGGCAACAATAGTTGTTGGAGATAAGAGACAGACAAGAAGAACTAAGTGGGTAGAAAGAAATGGGTTGGGATATTGCTCTATTTTGGTTTAGAAAATAGAGTAGGTAAAACAACAAATAAGACACTATTCATCTTCAGAAGCAAGTGAGAAGTGACGGGTAAAAAAAAACTTTAACAGTAGTCATGTGAAGTAAGAAGTGACAATTCAAACCTCTGATTAAACAAAAAAAAAAAAACCTTCTATAAAATTGTTAATCCACTATTTCTGCTTTATTTATGCTTTCTGCTACATGAATAGCATCCGCAATTTTGGAAATGGTGAAACTGCAAAGCAATAGCTTTTGCATAGCGGCAAGTCCAAATTTTGCTCCGAAAAAATGTTATAACGGGGCAATAGCCGCTATTTGACAACACTGATCAATTGTTGCCTAGTTTAATGGTTTTCAGTCTAGTAAATTGGCTTCAATGTCAAATATAACAAATTTGGCAAAGTTGAATTAATTACTTACCTTGTCTATTAGAATGAAATATAAAAAATGTTTGAAATATAAAGCATTTTTTATGTAATTTGTGGTCTAGAGTTGAATGCAATCACTCTTAGAGAAGGTGGATTATTGAACACAGAAAATTTTGTTTATTTAAATTGTACTACTACATATGTTGGCCTAACATCTCTCATGCAATCCTAGACTAAAAAACCAACAAGTTAGGTAGGAACAGATCCTTGTAGCAGTGGTTAGGATGGAATTCGTTGCACTAATTCAAGAATTAAACTGTTGTTAGTGGTTGGTTTCTTAGGCCTCTTCAATTAAAATAGATATGAAAGATTATTTCATTATTTCTATTGTTTTATAAACATTTTTTTTCTATGTTTTTCTTATAGGACATATGTGCAAAAAATGCTTGAAATCGAGCTAAGCTTACAATCAATCACACTAGGGGGTCTAAAAAATTAAAGAGAAGGGCGACTGAAATTGTAAGCATTTACAAATTAATTAATCTAACTATTTTTACCAAAATAACGCGACAAAATTTGTTTTACCACTTATTAAATGAATTAGATGGTTGAGACTGGGCAGCAAGTGAGTAGAGGCACTTTATATATCCGTACTCATAAGAAGAGTGATGGGAGTTACATAAATGATGAAACTCAGATTATTTGTGTAAGTATTAATCTTTTATACACTTTTTAAGGAACCATTATTACTTAATATTCAGACTCCTATTCATATTTTTCAAAACTTAATCATATAGGAGAAAATTGTTGAGATTGAAAGTCAAGGAGCTAGTACAACAATCTCACCAAATGATTCACTAGGCCAAGTCTTTGGCAAAGAACATCCAGGCTGAGTTCGAGGTCTTGGTTTAGGTGTTTATCCTTCTCAAGTGTTTAGCACTAATTATCAGAGATACAATAGCTATGTCTAAGTAGCTCTTCTGAAAGTGGTTTAGATGGAAAGTTATAACAAGAAATACAAGACCTGAAAATTCAATTGCTATCAGAGGTTGAAAAGAGAAAGGACATGAAGATGTTGATTGTTTAATTATATAAGAATGCAAAAATTCCTTTACTTGAAAGGATAGCTAATCGAGTTAATGATTTAGTAAGTTACTACTATCATTATTAGTTATACATAATTGATATAATTTAACATAAAATTATTGTATTTTATTTTGCAGCCCACTACTACATCTCTAGTGGATCAACCTTCTACATCACAGTCAGGCACATAATTCCCATAGTAGACTTGAGATTGTACTTCAAACTTTTACTAAGTTATCTATGATTTCTAGTAGTATTTTGTACTTTTTGTGTTGGATGTAATTGCAATCCAATTATGAATGTACCTTTTGTTTGACATTGGTGATAAGGTGAGATCTTGTAATGTAATCTAATTGTGGGTTATCATTTTGAATGACACTTATGTCTTTATTTTTATGCTAAATAAAGCTTCAATGATATAATTGTAATTCATAATAAGTTTATTTGTGAGTGTATATAAATGACATTGTGCTTACTTCATTGTGGGAAGCCACAAATGGACCTGAAATTGTTGGAGAAGAATTCATGTTGATTGTTAGAGACATATTTACTATCTTCTAGGCAAAAATATGTTAAATTAGAAGTCATAATTGTTTCTTTACGTACTTCATCTTTCTTTGTAGTAAACTAAATTTGTTAGGCTAGTGAACAATTTTGGTTAATACTTGTGGTTGTTTTGCTTTACATATTTAGGGGCTCTATATTGTGAATTTATGCTAATTCTTTTTATTTATTAATATTGCATAGTGTTCCATATTACCTTTGAAATTTCATATTATATGTTTTGAATTTATGTCCTTCCACCTGAAAATTTCAACTCAGGTGAGAATTTTTCCATAGTACCTTTGAAATGTCACTTATAGTGTTTAATACTAGTAGTTAGACCCATACAAGTATCATAATTTCAACATATAATGTTATTTCAGAATTTATTGGCATGATTCTCTCTTATAGCCTTTCACTTAACATGTACTTAGTATTTTCAATTCAAAATCAATGCAATATAACAAATTATATAATATCAGTGTAGAGGCTAAATCAATATATGCATATATGAAGTGAGGCCCCAAAAATAATAGAAGGAAAACATCCTCAAGTGAATTGGCCGATTGCTGATAGAGTAGAAATAAATGAATTACAGGTATTTGTTACTAGTTTAAAACTAGCTACACAATGTCCTGAAAAATGAGAGTTGAACACTTAAAATGAAGCACATAATTTGCTTCTTTAAATCAAAACAGATACGATATAGGCCTAATGCACCATAAGGATTAATACATTAATTTTTAGTGTCTTGGTAAATCTTTTATGTTTGTTTATCTCACTTCTCATGGTAATTGTGAACTAATTCTTGTTTCTATTTGAAAGTTCTTGAGAAATGTCAGTTGTAAGAGGCTGTCCTAGAGAAAGAAGAGGGATTAGACTCTTCAGGTATGCTTAAAGTTTTGTTGTAACAACATTGGTGTGACCAATTCTTGTCTAATTATTAATGACCACGGATAAATTGTTATACAGTTGTTGAAGCTAGAGCAAATTGGAGCATGGGGCAACGACAATTATTCTACTTGGGGCATGCTCTTTTGAAGAGAAGTCATATATTGGTGCTTGATGAAGCAACTAATTTGATTCTGTAGAAAACTATCAGGATTGAGTTTGCATATTGTACTGTAATCATGGTATCATGGTCACTATGATGGATTGCATTAAGGTTCTTGCCATTAGTGATGGTGAGTTGCATATTAACTACCCTGTGCCTCATCTCTTCCCATGATTGTAACACCCCGAATTTCAGTAATATTATTTATTGATAATTTTATAAATCTAAATGTATATTTATGTGTGTGTTTTTAGATATATGTTATGAATATGTATGTATGTATATATATATATATATATATATATATATAGATGGGTGTATGCATAACTGGTTGGGTTAAAATAGGCTAAGTGCCTAAGTGCAAGGCGTGATATTGGGCTGTTCTTGCTGTAGCGACAAAGTGACAGTTTGGGGTGCATTTCTGGGTGCAGTCTCGCTGTAGGAAGAGGGTCTTGCTATAGCAAGATTTTGCAGAAATCAGAGTACAATTTTCTCTAATTTTTTTGCTGTAGCGAGAGGGCGTGTCGCTGCACCTCGCTGCAGCGAGAGTATCGCGACCAGAAAAGGATTTAAAGGGGGTTAGGGTTCGGGGAGAGTTATTTCTTCCTCTCCTTTGGCTCTTCTCATGCCCAAAGCCCTTTCCACCGATTAAATTGCCCCCAAAGCTGTTTGGGAGCTTGATTAAAGGTTGAATTCATGTGGGGAACGCTTGGAGGTAAGTTTTAAAGGTTAGAGTTTCGATTTTTCATCCCCTTTCTCTGATTTCGTGTTTCCCCTGGGTTCTCATGGAGTTTCTCCATGTGTTTAGGATGAAATCTGTGAGAGGGAGCATTTCTTGGTGGATTTAGCGCATGGGACGTCAATCCAAGGTAAAGGAGGACTCTACCTTACTTCTTTATGTGTGATTTGCTAATATTTTGTGTGATATTGTGATGTGGCTGAGTAGAGGGTAGGAAATTGCTTGGATATGTGATGTGGGCACTTGTGCCGTTTATACATGTGTGTATATCTGAATGAACATTGTGAAAATGTGGGCCCGAGGGCCGTGTAATAT
Organism: Abrus precatorius; assembly: GCF_003935025.1. Taxonomy (NCBI): domain Eukaryota; kingdom Viridiplantae; phylum Streptophyta; class Magnoliopsida; order Fabales; family Fabaceae; genus Abrus; species Abrus precatorius. The sequence continues at coordinate 9,072,022 of NW_020874439.1, read as the reverse complement.
GAATGGGAATAGCCTAGGGGCTGTGTGTGCTGTGAAAATGAAATGTGGGCCTAGTGCCGTATAGTTGAACAAATATGGACCTAGTGCCGTGTACTGTTAAATGTGGGCTATGTGCCGTATATTGAAATGTGTGTGACTGGGGCATAGTAGCGCTGCTGTAATGTGCTATGAATGGTTCAGCGATACACTGAGGATGTGGGAGATGAGGACGGTAGAAATACCTTGGGGAAAAGGGAGTGATGGTGACACCGACTGCGGAACGGGTGCACCACGGGCCACACACTCTCTTCTTGACTAGACCTCTGATCGCTATCTTTGCTGAGCGACCCGTGACTGCCCACGTGGTATCCGTGAGGCAGGGGTAACCGGCGACTATTCATGGTGTAAATCTGTGATCACAGTGCTGCAGTGAATGTGGCTGACGTGCATATGCATTGAGTTTATGAATTATACTTATGGATGTGAAATGCTGCTTGTGATTGTGCTTGGTTAATGTATTAGAAATATTCTGGAGGTGAGACTCTACGTTTATTGTGTGTTTTTAGGTAGTGTAGAGTACTCACCCTTACATTCATTTTTCAGGTAATCAAGACGATCAGCACCAAGCTCAATGAAGGGGTGGATGGAACTGTTATAAGACTTAGAATATTATTTTAGAAAACTGTTGTATAAGAATAAGTCTTGTAGCAACTGTTTGATATAATTCGAACCCTTTTTTTTTTTATTTAAAATGGTTGATGAAATTTGAGTTAAAATGGAAATTTTATTATTTCAAAAATTTGCAAAATTTCTTATTTTTTAGAAAATTAAATTTAAAGTGTTACAATGATAATTCTAATATACCACATGGTTTGACCAACAAAAAAAAATTGGTTGGTTGATGAATAAGTCTTGTTGAGTCTAAGTAGTATATGCAATATTATAATACCCTATATAAATTTTACTGTTTTCATAAGCATGTAAGTTAAATTATGAGATGGGTGCATAAACTTGAAAAAAAAAAGTATTTATGAATAGCATATATTTAAAATTATTGTCTTTCACCTATTAAATCATGACTGTGTTTTGCCTTGTTGTTTCAAACTTGTAATGAAGTAAATCTTGCTATTGCAATTTGTCTTTTGATTTTAAAGAAGCCTACAAAAGTAATTAATGCATGGTCGAATGTAGCAGCCACATCCCTTCCTATTATAGTTCATTAAACTCATATATTGTTGGTTTTATAGTGTTTGAAGGGTACTAAGTATGGATATTTTAATTTAAATTTGTTGTAATCAGGTTGAATGCATGGTAATAACAAAATAAATTAAATAAAAAAATACATAATAGCAGCTGTTAATAATTTTTTTTAATTTTAAAATTTAGTGATGGTTTAAAACTGTTATAAAAATTATAAATTAACAACGTTTACAATACCAACAAATGCCACAATTATGTTAAAATTATTTTTTTAAAATTTTAAATTTAGTGATGGTTCCAACCACCACAACCTTTTTTTAACGTTTTTGTAAACATTTTTTTATATTACATTTATATAATTTAGTGGTGGTTAAAACTGCCATAATCTTTTTAAACTTTTTTTATAATTTAACAGCGGTTTCAACTGCCACAATCTTTTTTAAGAGTTATAATTTAGTGGCAGTTTTAACCGCAACAATCTTTATATATATATATATATATATATATATATATATATTAAATTTAACGGTAGTTTGAAATTGTCACTAATACTTTTTTAATTTAATTTTTCTTTTTAATTACTGAAAAATTTTTATTTATTAACAGTCACTAAACAATTGCTGCTAATTAAAAAATTTAACTGTCACTAAATAGCAATTTTTTTGTAGTGATTGTAATGCATGTATTATGACATGTTGATTAATATAAAAATATATGAAATAGTATTATCTTATTATATGAAAGTATGGATGATATGATTGTGATCACATGCGATCTACTGTAAATTTGTTAACATTATATTCGAACTAGTACTATTTTAGTATATTCTATATTAATTAATATTTTTTTGCATTGATTTGTTTATTTTATAAAATAAAGGATTTAGTGGGGTTGGAGTGACCTTTACAAATTATTTTAAGGAAGTAAAATTGAAGAAATTACAGAAGGTTGATCTGTTCTAGAATTGTATCCTTGGGGACATTGTAGGAAAGACTGCTCCATTATGATTTAAACCTTAAGATTGTAACATTTTTATTAAGTTTCTATTTTAAATTGACAAGAGTATGTAAATATTTTAATGTCAATTTTAGAATTTATGATACTTGGTTAAATTTTTATTGTAACAAGGAATTTAAAGTGTTTGTAATATTGATAGTTGCATATTTTAATTATATTTTACATTTAATTATGGATAGAAATTTATTATGCTGAATGATAGTTATTTATGTTTTAAACCTAAATGTATGTGATATTAATTGAGTAAATCATCAAGATGCAAATTTTATTTTTTACCTTATTTTAAAAATAAAAAAGTTTTGAAATTATTATTTTTTAACTTTTAAATATCGTTGAGTTTTCATAGTGAATAAAGAAATATAAATTTTACTTTTTCTTCAATTCTTTAAACTATAAATATATAAATAATTCACTTTATTTTCTTTTTTCATTATAAATTACTAAAAAAATTAAAATATAAAATAGAAGATGTTACAGAATTGACTCTCTAATATCCCTTAGAGTTGTCATTTATAACAATTAATGTTGTAACAGGACAATAAATGAAATAGAAAGAGAAAATAATGAAGTTACCATCAAATTTTATTTAGAAAAAATATTGAAAAAATTAAATTAAAAATATATAAGTTTAAAAATTGATTACAAGTAAAGAAGGTATCTAAGACTTTGTTTGAAATTTAATTAATTTTTAAGTAGGAAAAAGAAGGAAATGAAAGACTGACAATAATTCTTGTTTAGAAATTTTTAGATAAAATGGATAATTTTACAAATATTTCAAAATTCCCTGATCCTATTTTTAAGTTTTCTCAATTTTATAAATTTTTTTTATTAACCCTCCTCCCTTTTCTTTTCACTTCTCTTCTCTCATCCTTAAAAATCTATCTTTTCATTTTCCTTCAAACTTTTAAACAAAATCATACACTCTATATTGCATCTTCTAAAATTGTAATTCAAGTTAATTAAATAAATATAAAAAAGAATAAATAAAATATGTATAACACAAATTAAATTATAAAAAATTATTTTAACTTATACAGGATGTATTACAAAATTCTAAATTATGCTGTGCAATGATTATTATTATTTTTTTAATTTTTTCGGTGTTGGGGACTAAGTTAAAAGACCATATAATAAAATCACCAAACTGTCAAAATTAAAATGAAAATGACTATAAAAAGACACAATTAACAAGTTATCACGACTAAACTAACTTCTATCAATATAGAAAAGCTGTTAGGAATATATAAGACTTAAAGAAAGCCATTACATTGCCTTTGATAAATTAAGATATAAACAATAAAAATAAAAGATACAAACATTCAACAAATGAGAAAAAGATAAAATAAAATAAAAAATAGACAAACTCACTTCAAGAATCAAGAGCACCATATCTACCGTGCTGAGAGGATACACCACCTTGATGCTCCAACTTTTTTGTACATTTGGAAATCAAATCTTGAAAAATGTTCACAACATTTCCTTAAAAACTTTAACTCAAGTTACCAAAGTTAATTTAATTAAGCCTAAGTGTTAATTATCCTTAAATCCTTTTTAGGTGATTAAATTATATAATCAACAATCACTTGTATTGGTGAAAGAGATGCTGAAAAGAAAGTTATAGGAATATAAATTTTTAATGTGGGACTTGATAACCAAAAAAAACAAGAAATAAATAAATCTCAATCATTTGGATTTACAAACACGCTAAATTAATAGCTTTTAAATTTTATTTAGTCAATTTTTATTCTTTTATGTATGTATTTATACAGATAAATATATAAATTTGGTAATGTTAAATTAAGAATTTATAGACTATACCATGCATTGCACAAGTAAGTATCTTTACAATAGTAAAAGTATATAAATATTACTATTTTAACAATAAAATTTAAAAAATTAAAATAATAGAAGAAAATATATAAATAATGGATTATTAATAATAAAACTATCAATGATAACAAAATTTTTAAATTATTGGAATGAAAAATTTAATTATGTGAATTTTAATAATTTAATCAGTAAAATATGATTTTAATTAACTAATTTATTTTTTTCATAAATTGATTTAAAAAATAGTTTTTTTCATCTTACTAATAATTAATGTGATTAAGTTTTCATTTAATTTTCATTGCGAAAATTCCAAATCTTTTTCTTTTGATTACAAATGATAATTGATATTTTTATTTATTTATGTTAGTCTATCGTTATTCTAAATCTGTTGTCCTTTAATAATTTGAAGCTTTTACTATAATGGGGGATTCAATTATAGTGCATTTATAAAATAGAACAGCAAACTCCGTAACATTTAACAAGTTGTTATGGAATTTATATAATGAGACAAAATCTATAATAAGGATATTTTTGTCAAAGTCTTAGTATAATATATTTATAATTAGCAAAACAATTTGTGTAAATTTTAAAAATAGAGAGGGTTTGTGTAAAAAATGAAAAACATAAAAGAACTTATAATAATTTACAATAGTTTTAATTAAATTCATCATTGTTACTCTTTATCTTTATTTTAGGACATCGAGTATTAAACAAAATCTTTGCTCACTATTTTATCTTAAACCTTTATAAAAGTGAAGACACATGTTATGATAACATTTTAATATACATAAAAATATATTATTAATAAAATTTATTTAATTAAAAAAATAATAACCGATTAAAATATTTTTAATTATTATTAAAAAGTAATATTAATATTCACACGAAACAAAGTTTATAAATATTTAAAGAATAGTACTTATGGAATTTTACTGATGTATATTTGATGATAAAATATGTGCCTTTCGTAATATGTTAAAAATAAATATACTTAGATTTCCATTTACAAATATGAGAAATTGAAAATGTTAGAAAGGAAAAATAAACATGAATATGAGAAGAATAAAATTTTTTGGTGGGCCTAACAGTGTAGATCAGTATACGGCAGATGTCTTGCAAAGGCTATGGAGAGGGAAGGTCCCTCTTAAGTGTCTGGTATTTTCTTGACAATTGTTGTTGAATGCACTTCCTTATAAAGATTTGCTGATTGATCGTGTCGTTCAAATTGATGATATAACTTGTTACTTCTGTCATGATTTGGAGGAACTTCTAACTCATTTATTTTTAACGTACTCAGTTTTATCTCAAATCTGGTACTTTACTGTGTATTAGCTTGGATTCTCACTAGTTTTACCTTTAGATTTATCGACTCACTTACTTTCTTGGGTTAGTGTTGGCTGTAGTAAAAGAGAAGAAATATACTTATTAATTATTTGGGTAAGTACAGTGTAGTTTTTGTGATTACATAGAAATACAATTATGTTTTTTAATGGTATTTTAGATGAGAGGAAAGTCCTAGATTCTATTATTTTGAGGTCCTGAAAATGACTACTACTTATTAGTAAGGGAGAAGTTATTTTGTTAGCTGATTGATATTTGAACCCACAAAATTGCATCTGTCTTAACTTTGTATAAATATATTTTTATTTTTTATTTCTCTGAATAAGTAATTGTTTTTCTGTATATATGAGTTTTGAGTTCTCCTTGAACTCTCTCTAATAATATATGTTTTGCCTATAAAAAAAAAGAGAGGAATAGAATTTTAAAATCATCCATGATAAATAGTAAAGAAAGTAAGTTTAAATATACAATAATTAAATAGATAGATATTCTTCAAGTTTTAAATATTTTTATACTGTTTTCAATTATTTTTTCTTTCTAATGTAATAAATTAGGCCTTTAATCTCTGCCTCAGCCCAGCGTTGGCTAAGACACTTGAGAGGGTTTCCTCTCAACTTCTGTTTCTATTTTCTCCATAGGAAAATATAACTTCTTTACCCTATTGCAGGATTTTATGACTAGAATTATAGTTCTATTAAATAAAAAGTAATTCTAATAAGTGCTTGAGAGTATTGGAAAGAGCTTATAAAATAATTATAAATTTTGATATAATTTTTTAATTTATTTTAATAAACTTCTTGAAATGACTTATTAAAATAATTTTTAATTTTTTTAATAAATTTTGTAATCGAACATATGATATAATCCTTTGTAGAATAACAAGAGCATGGACTTAATGAATGATCCGTGAACACATGGTACTAAATAAGTTTCACCCATTTCGACAAATTATTAATAAAAGGCTCGTTGAAGAATTGAAAATAAACATTTTTATTGAAAATGATATTTTAATACATGTGACATCATTCCAGTTAAAATGTTTCATATAATAAAAAAAAAATTATGAAAAATCATAAAATTTAATTTAATATATTATAATTTTTAATAAAATTTATTTTACACAACTTCTTATCTTATGCAATGTTGCATAGACTAAAACGCTGGATTGAATTGAAAATCACAATAGAAATTGCATAATTTTTCACTTTTAATTCTTAACCAATGTCGTTAAAGTATTCCTTTACACTTTCTTTAAAACAAAAATAGTTTTATTAAATTTGTTCTTTAAAACTGAATTTAAGCATCTTAAAGTAGTATATTTTTGTAAACTGAAGACACTTTTATTACATTAAAAAAATAAAAGTATAATAAATATTTTATAAAATAAAATTTTATTATTTTGTATTGTTTAAACGAAACCTTAAATAAAGACTGATGTTATTATCAATTTTTACGATTAAATTTAAATATCTAAAAATAATAATATTAAATCGTACTTTTATAATTTTAATATAATTTTATGAACATATTTTTACTTTTGGGCAATCATAATAATTTACCTTCTGGTTGTCGTTGCGAACACTGTAGAGTCTTCTCAATTAATATGAGTTGGTTACCTACCTCTGGAAGTCAAACCCTTCAATGTTTGGGGTAAGGAGAAATAGCCCATTGACTTTAAACATTGTTCTTCATCTTTAGAAAAGGACACCTTCACAAAATCTTACTAATTCACAGAATGAATCAGATCATGAATTAACCAATTATGCAATTACTGTGGACTTGGTTTCTATTTATGTCTCTATAGAGAACAACTCGTCAACCTTAAACCACAACATATGGAAACCTTGCTCCTTAATATTAAAACCATAATCTTCTATCGTTCCCACACGCTAACCCAATTACCATTAATTTTGTAAAATTCAATTTCCTCACGCAAAGGCCAATTTAATTCAATTCCCGTGTCATGAAATCAACACTTCCCGTCATAATGACCAATGGTTCTATAAATTGGGAGTAATTTGGTGCCAATTTTTTCATGCAAAACAAAGAAAAGCAAGAGTTACACTGAGAGGAACAGTAGTTTATCATACACTATGGCAAAGACCACTACTGCATGGTTGCTTTTAGCTCTCATTGTCATGGGAATTCTGAATGGTTCTGAAGCTGCAGGGAGAGGAGTCCCAGAAAAAGATGATCCTGTGTACGAGCCAGAACATTTTGGACTTCTGCCAATTATTTTAATACATCATTGGTCATTTTGTTTGTTTCATCCTTTGCTGTGTCCTTGGGGGTGGCTCAATGATCACAAAGCCATAGAACCTCACCATGGTATCCCTAAATTTGAAAGCTCAAGCCCAAGTAATGACCCAACTGTTCCATGATCAGTGATGGGCCAAGTGTCTTATAGATATCACTGCTTGTTAAAGTGATGTAAAAAGAGTTAAATAACTTATGACACCATGAATGGTTGTCCCCTAGCTATTTGGGTATGTCTGGTCAAAGATATATAGTGTTATATTTATGTGGTATGTATATGCATTTATGTAGTGCCATGTTATATGGTTATGTGCTAAATTTGAAATAAAATTATTGAAAGTGTTTCGTGTCAGCTACTGACGAATTGACTCTAGAAGCATCTTAACATGTAGCATCCGTTTTCCTTTTTCTCTCTTCTAAATGCAAATTCATTTAGTTCCTATATCTCTATACCCTCCACCCAATTAGAGAAGAAAGACTTAACATTACAATTCTGTCATTAAAAAATCCATGTTCATAAGTAATACAACTTCGGGTGATACTAATAAATCTTGCATATATTACATGAACTGGCAGGCATAGGACTAGCAACAAGAAAGACATAGCTGGGGAAAATTCATGGATCACAGAGTCAATAAAAATGCAAAGCTCAAATAATAAAATTTTAAAGTCTTCAAGTGAGTGGACTGACTATTATTTGACAAAAGGAAATCACTTACAGAAACTTCCAGGTACCGCAACGGTGCCATACTACGGCTCATGGACCTTCCAAGTAGGAGACAAAAAGAAGCAACCGAGTTGGTGGTTGGAGAGAAAAAAAAGAAGAAGAAGGATGTTAATTATACAAATGAAAGATATATGAAAATTTTCACATGACTTAAAATAAGGTGAATACGTTTTATGACACAAGAAATAAAAATAAACCATTATGTATCTGTCTCTTCCAGACACTGATCATGCTTACTCACTAAAGTTTGGACTTCATCTCCACTCCAAGGTAAAAGGCCCTTTCTAGCAAAATATAATAATTGATAAATTACAAGAGCTGTCATATTAGACACTCTTTCTTTCCAATCATGTTTGTTAAACATTTAAGCAAATGTTTACCCTTAGTATTTTTGTAGTTGTTTAGATTTTCTTTACTTATTTTTTGGGTCATTAAAGAAGGGAAAGGGGAAGTGAAAATTTTCAAGACCCAAGATTAAGTCATCTTACATATAACTTGACTTATATTGCAAGGTTATTCCTCCTTTACTTCTCACTCATATGAATACAATTTGGACCTCATGCAACATTCGTTTCTCTCTAAGTTTTATATCAATGAGGAGAAGGAACTTGCCGATGACATTTTTGCATTTTTATTTCATCATTATAACTTATATATTTTTTCTCATTAAAAATGAAGTTATTGTTATCATAGATAACGTGTATGTCTTCTTATTAGTGTTAGAAAAAATGATATATTTTTCTTGAGAACTTTCTTCAAACAGAGAAATAAGATAATACAATCACAATACAAGAATTAACATAAAAACTCTAAAATTAGAAAAAAAAATACTTATTATTGTTATCTAAGAAAAATAATAAAATAACATTGTGAAAAAAATTTATAACACAAATTTTTCTTATAACTATTCCAAGTCCTAGTGTAGCCACACTTTCTAAAATAAATATCTAAATACTTCATAACATTTTTAAATAAGAGAATAAAAAAAGTCATATATAAATTTAAAGTGTTTCTAACTGATATAACTTGAAATAAATAACTTGAGGTCAATATATAACTTTGATTTTCTTATTCTTTTACAAATCTAGTAAGTAATGTGAGATTTGATCCAAAATATTTTATTTTAAACAATTCTAATAATTTTTCATTAATTAAAATAAATATATCATTTGCTTTTATTATCTACAATGACAATGATAGATCAAAACACATCTTAATCAACATCAATCAATGTCCACGTACTATCTTCACATGCTTTATAATAATGTCAACTAATATTTATGTATTATCACTTTAGACTTTGCATCAACTTCTACTAATCAATGATCAAAATAAAATTATAAAAGCTTTGAAATATACCAAACATATATTGTTATTCCCTCAAACTAACCTTAAAATAAATAAATAATTTTAACATAGGTATTTATTCTTATGCTACAATGAAATAGAGGGCAAAATGAGGTAGGAATAGGAGGCAAAATGAGGAAGGCTTATTTTCTAAATTGGTTAATGATATAAACTTATATGTAAATTAACAAACTAAATTTTTTAAATAAATTAAATATATACTATCAACTATTATTATTATTATTATTATTATTATTATTATTATTATTATTATTAGTTATGTTTATTTAAATGGGTTGGCCGATTAGATCAAAAGGCTCTTTAAAATAGTTTGATGCTTTTTTTTTAAACTAAAATAACTTCTAAAAGGCCTAATCTAATCTACTTAGCAATTGGAGCTAGGCTTAGGCTTAACATGTTTTAAAAAATGACCTAACTTTTCTTTGTCCTTATTATAAATACTTGAAAGATTGAAATATAGTATTTACAAAATTTTATATATATTAGAAATAAATCCTTGCTTGTTAGAAAAGCAAGCCTTTGACAAACTAGATAACTCCAAAATTTATGATAAATAATATAAGTTATGTTTCTATTCTATTCTTTTATTTATAAGTAGATCTACCAAAATAAAAATAGCTTTTGAGTCACTAAATGTAAAACAAATTGAAATAAAGAAATAAAACATCATAACATTTGAACCAGTAGTATATTTATAATTTCATAAATTCAATTGTTAAATATTTAAATAATTGATAAAAAATAGATCCAATTATACATTCAATATAAATATAGCAAATAAACTAGAAGAGAAAAAGTATTCTCAATTTATATCTGAACAACATTTATACTCTATTTAAAAACTAAGGTTATCCAAAGTTGCACATCCATAAAACATTCAAAACTAAGTTAATTGAGATTTCTTAAAGCTTCTCAAAATTTGGGCAAGTTTAATACAGAATTGGGGAAAATGATACTTTGAAACATTTAAAAAAGTAGAACAAATATAATATTTCAAATTAGTTAGAAACGTAGACAAATACGATTGTTCAAAGTTGTTCAAAGTGAGGGCTAGCAACGCCCAAAACATTTGAAAATGAGGGCAAATATAATGTCCAAAATAGATCAAGAATAGGGTAGATATGACACCAAAAATTGTCCAAAATTAGGATCGTATGATTGTCTAAAGTTTGCTAAAACAAGAACAAACATAATGTTAGTAAATGCATTATCAACCTTTATATTCAGGACATACTTTCTTTGTATCACAAATTTATTTTAATAAATAAAGTATTTCAAATTAAATTATTTTTATAAAAACATAATGATATTTTTAAAATAGTAAATATAACTTTGTATGGTATAAAGTAAATGACTTAATTGTAATATATTATTAAATATTATTCTAAAAAAAATCTCCAGTTAAATATTTGGACAATATAATGTGGTAAGACTATCATGAATGGATTGATGATTAAGTCTCATAGATTATGGATATGAAATATCAAGTCATTATACAAGTACATGTTAGGAGTAATGACATATTGGACTAACCTATCATGAAAACGTCATATAGATTATTATATGAGTGTTATAAATAATTCTCAATGTAATAGTAGTATATGTAATCTTTTAACTTCAAGTTACTAGGATTCCTACATGGTGTGTTCTATATTTTAATATCATCAAACATCACCTGTAACAAGAGAATCTTAGATTTAATTTAGGTGTACAATAAATCATGTGGAAGATGTAAGTGATTTAGATAAAATTTGTCTCTCTCATGTAATAGAAGTTATGAAATCTCTAGATAAAATCAAACTACTAAATGTACAGTTATATTCAGTGAAATGAATATAAAATATTTTTGTTATTTATTATTATTACATTTTATGTTACTCCCTCCATTTCTTTTTATCTGTCTTCTAAGGTTAAAACACACAGAAAAAGAAAATCATTTAATATTTTTAGATCACTAAATTTTGACATCTACTTTCTTGATTTACCCTTGTATTTTTTTTATTAAATTATTTCTAAATTAAATTTTGACTACTCCATAACTTACCTAGAGTTATTAGTATTAATAAATGTTCTAAAAAATTAGTTATTCACGAGATATTCCTAACTTTTCCTTCTTAGCAATATTAGCTTTTCATTCATATCCCAATCCACACCATTTTGTTGCAATTCATTAAATCATCTTATACTATCATAAACTTCAATCTACCATTTCCTCTTTCATTTTACAATTAAAATTTGTTACCACTAAAATTTTTCACTTTGAATGCTTCCCTCCAATAATTGTTAATGTAGATTTCAATGGATTCATTATTTAAAATGTGTATATATTAGTTTTCAGGCTTAGAATTTTCATAAAAGACATGGAAGCAACACATAGACTTCTCGACATAGATCTCAACCTTGAATCCATGCCTCCAATCATTGATAATGAAGACCTTCATCAAGTTTTTGCAAGAGAAAACCAATCTTAGTTGTTGATTTGAACATTGATGTAGAAGAAAGTTGTGATCATGATCTCATCAATGTCATTCCAATATTTCCTCAACAGTCTCCATCATCAACCCAATTTCACTTTGATTTAAATATAGCACTACTTGATGCCAACAATGATAACCTTGAACCATTATTTGATTCAAATATTGACAAGGCCAACAGTGATTTGAATACTGACGAGGCAAAAAACGTTCATACTTCAGGTACATAGCATGTCTTTGTATTATATATATATATATATATATATATATATATATGTATATCTTTATTTGTTCTCATTTGATGAATTCTTACTCTATGAAAACTTAATTATTCAATTGCTATAGTAGTACCAAATTATGAATCACTAGTACTATATGATACTTTTATGATTTTAATTTATTAAGAACAATTTTTATGAAAATTTAGATTTATGATAGTTTTATGTGATTAAGCATTAGATAACCATTTCTTCACTGTTGGCTTATGAATAGGGTCTTTTTTAAATTTATTAAGTAATTGAGTAAAATGTTTATGAAGATTTACAATAATTTCAAGTACTTAAGCGAATACACAATTTTCACTTTCTCATGATTTATTAAACTCTTATTTCTTCACGTAGATGATGAAGACCAATCTAATATGGAAGAAGCACCATCCCAAAATCCGCAAAAGAGGTTGAAATTGCTTGACTAATGAATAACGCATCGCTATTAGTCATATTTTATATGAAAAATGTCCTGATGGATGATTGAGAAAGGGTGTGACAAAGGCATTGGCTTCATTGTTTAATGTTTCAATGAAAAGTATTCAGCGTATATGGAACTAATCAAAAGAAAGTGAATCAGGTGATGTGTCTCAAAGAAGGGTAAGGAATTGTGGACAAAAGAGAATTCAAATTAATAATGCTCAATTTCATCCAATTCCTTTATGTCAACGAACAAAAATTTGATCTTTGGCATTTGCTTTGATTACAAATGCAACTTTAGTATTTAGGCTTCTATAGTAAGGAGATATATGGTGTCATTCAAATGCAATAAAACCTTTCTTGAAAGAAGAAAATGAAGGTCTCGATTAGAATTTTGTTTGTTGATGCTGGAAGGTATACCACATGATCCAATATTTAAAAGTATGCATAATATCGTCCATATTGACAAGAAATGGTTTTATATGTCAAAGAAATTCGAGAATTATTATCTGCTACCAAATGAGGAAGAGCTACACTGTACTTGCAAAAGCAAAAATTTTGTCGCAAAAGTTATGATTTTAGTCGCTCTAGCATACCCGAGATTTGATTCACAAGGCAACAAAATTTTTGACAGAAAAATTGGCATTTTCCCTTTCATTACTCAAGAACTTGCTAAAAGGACCAATGTGAACCAACTAGCGAGAACAATGGAAACAAAAGTAATAACTTCAGTAAATAGAGAAGTGATAATAAAGGTTCTAATTAAGAAAGTACTACCCCGCTATAAAGGAAAAGTGGCCAAGAGATGAGTTGGAGCACCCAATCTTTATTTAGCAAGATAACGCTAGAACACATTAGTCATAATGATGATGAGTTTCTTAAAGCAGCTTCACAAGATGAGTTTAATAGTGCATTTGATGTCTCAACCTGTTAATTGATAAATCCACATTTTACTATATTTTTAGCCTAGTTTTTGTTAATAAATAAGTAGTAAAGTGCTAAGCAAACTTGAAAATATCATAAAAATTGCATTAATATTCATAATTGTGTAAATAGTTTTGATTTTTAGTTCAATTCTGAACAATTTGACTTAAAAGTGACTTAATCCTTGTGTAGAAGTTTGAGCTGAGAATTTGAGTTGAAGATTAAAGTGAAAAAAGTAGAGGAATTGAGCCTAAAAGATGAAGAATCAAGTATTTTATGAAAGGTGTAATCACTCTGAGTACATAGAGTGAACACTTTGAAGAAGAAAATTCATGAAGATCAAAAGAGTAGCTACTTCAAGTGTTCAAAGTAGCTACGCAATTGAGCGCGTAGCCACTTCAATTGCCCAGAGTAGCTACGCAGAGCACGTAGCCACTTCAAGCATTCAAAGTAGCTACGCCCAAGGCTAATTCAGAACTGCACAGTGCGCGTAGCTACTTCAAGTGATCAGAGTAGCTACGCAATTGAGTGCGTAGCTACTTCAAGTGCCTAGAGTAGCTACGCAGTCAGCGTGTAGCTTCTAGAAGACTTTTGATGCTAGAATTTTCAGAGATTAACATGTAGAAAGGCAAAAGGCGGGAAAAACCATATAAATAGAAGTTAGAGGATCAAAATAAGGGACTTTGGTTCATTTTTGTTATTTTTCACTTTGTAACTGTTTTAACTTCCAAGGGAAGTCAGAGAGAGAGATTGGGAGTGACTTTCAAGCTTCATTTCTAGAAGAATCAGAGTGAAGATTGGGTCTTTGAAGATGTTCTTCTGCTTTTTGTCTTCTTCTTCTCTTACTTCTCCTTTCTCTATTGTAATGTTGTTCTAAACTTTTTTGGTTAGGGATCTATGGATCTAGATTTGATGTTGTGATGTAATTGTGGATTGAATCTTGAGATTTAAATTGAATTAAGTATGTGATTCTGTTCTTAATGCAGTTGTGAACTAATCCTTCATTCAATTAAAATTAGAGAATTTTTCATAAATGGAAATTGAGTTTATTTCTCAGATCTAAATCATATGCCTAGGTTATTGAGATCTTAGGAATAAGTATCATGATCTAGTAATCCTATAATTTTCAGAACTTAATGCAGTATTTGATTAAATTTTACCTAAGGGATTAGGGAGATTTAATTAGATATTAGGATCAATGAGGCAAGGAATTGTCCTTTGGTTAAAGAAGTGAAATTGATTATCAATCAATTAAAATTCTTAAAAGTTCAAAACATGATTACATTGCAATTGAAAATCTGGTGAAGTGATTCCTAACTATTTTCCATATATCATTCTTAATACAAAATTCGTATTCTATTTTTACAACAAGTTTATTACCTTTTATTGTCTTTATTTCTTACTTTCACATGTTACAAACCTCTCAATGAATTGTTTTGCTCAATGAATTGTTAAATTGTGAAGTGGTAATTGAAATAAGATCCTTGTGGACGATACTTGGGACTCATATTAAATTTTAAATTTTATTACTTGTTACAACTACCTAGTACACTTGCTAGTTAGTTCTCCAATTGTGTGACACTAATTCTCCATACTTGAATGTCTTGGACCTTGGATTTTTCAGTGCCATATAATCGTTACAGTACAAGGAATCACCCAAAACTATTAATGAACTTGTTGGTGCAATTGTAAAGTCTTTTGTAAATTTTTCTATGGTGAAGTTTAACCATATATTTTTAACATTACAATTATGCATGATTGAGATTATGAAAAGCTAAAGGTTCTAATAAATATAAAATTTCACATTTTAAGAAAAGAAGGCTAGAAAGACAACAAAGACACCTACTTAAGCCAGGTGTGATCCTGAATTGGTTCGAGAAGTCACGAATTACCTCAACAGTGGTCCAACATGAAGCTTATGTTACTTGAAGTTTTGAATTATGTAAACATTCATGTTTGGTTATGCCTATCATGACTGAGTTATGCTCACATTCTTATTTTAGTGTTTACATTAATTAAAACTATTGCTTCTTTATTTAATTTTAGTTTTGTTCAAGTATCTTTAAGTATTTAGACTAGATACACTATAACTAATAATATTCTCTTCACGTTTTTATAGACTACATAAGTTCAAACTGTGAAAGAATCAAATAATACAAATTTAAAAAAAATGACAGCAATCAAGACTTAAAATATCACAAACAAATACATGTCTCTACAATACTTAAAACGAAACATATCACAAACAAATACACATGTCTTTACAATCTACATGCATCAGTTAAGGCACAATGCATTATTTGTTACTAAACACTATCTACTACAACAAAGAGCGCATGCACACCCTTTTGCTCTAGTCATATACAACTAACAGAGGACATGTGTATCAATATTCTTGATTATCATTTCCCAATTATATTTAAATTTGTCTTTTTTCTTTCTCTAAGAGAAAACTAGTACTATATATCAATTTGGTCATTTAAAAACTTGTTTCTGACTAATTTGTTTCTCAAGAAGATAAAAAGAAGATTGTAATAACATAGTAACAAAGTGAACACGGTCCATTAAACTAGGAGAACACAACAACCATATAGCGATGAGACCCAAAATACAACTTAAGGTAGAAATAATAAAATAAAAACATATAAGATGATAAAATCATAACAACTACAGTACGTAGCAAAGAGAAAATGTCACTATGTATGAAATCCTATCCCTTCAAATACTTCAGTGCTTCTGAGGCAAACTTTCCAAGATAATTTTTCAGCATTGTTGCAACCACTTCTTTGAATTCTCTTTCCATATTAGCCTTTTTTTTTTCTTCATTAGCTTCAACTTTGTTGTCTTCATCACCTTCTGGGATCATACACCTTGAGCCTTGAACCATGTCTTGAGAGTCTCCAATTAAAGTGTCACATGTGTTTTCATATGAATCTTGAATAATTTGCACATGTTCTTCAATGTTAGTGTCATCCATGAAGTCTTCAACAATTTCCATGGACTCTTTCACATGAGTGTCATCTATGGAGTCTTCAACAATTTCTATAAAATTTTCATCTTTAGTTTCATCCACGAAGTCTTGAACAATTTTTACATTCTCTTTAATGTTACAATCATCCATGGAGTCTTCAACAATTTTTACAAAGTTTTCATCTTTAGTGTAATCCATGGAGTATTCAACAAATTCTACATAGTCTTCAATGTTAGAATCATGCATGGAGTCTTCAACAATTTTCACACAGTCTTTATGCTTATTGCAATTCATCGAGCCTTAGGGTAGAAATATGCAAGTGTCTTTTGTTCTTTTTTTTTTTCTTTACTTGTAGTTATACTCATGATACAAGGCTCGATGAGTAGTTTGAGAATTAAATCTATCTATAGGAATTGATAAATAGAGTATATTACCAAGGCTATCCTTTAATTAGTCATTTCATGTATGTAAAGGGTAAGGGTATAGTAGGAAAAAAAATAATAAATGTATTCTTGGAATCCTAATGAGATAGATAAAAAGGAACAAAAATTTTCTAAAATAGAGACAAATAAAAAGGAACGGAAGGTGAAATTGCTTATACATATTTTTGACATTAGGAAAGTTTAAAATGTGTGAGTTGCAGGATTTCTTGCTGTAGTGAGATAGATAATACAAAATCAGGCTTTCTAGAGCGTTCTTGTTGTAACAAGAAGTGGATTAGGATGACCAACAACACTATCACTGTAGCTAGGATTCTCTTTGTAGGCAGAATGACAAACAACAAAGAAAAAAATATTGTCTGATTTTTTTGCTATAGCAAGCGACAGCTCGTTATAACGAGAATATCTCGAGTTGAACGATATTTAAGGGTTTTCAACTTAGAACATTTAGATTACAATCCAAGTTTTAAACTTCTCACTTTCTCTCTGGTTTCTCACTCTTTTCCCTCAGAAAAACCTCCCTAAAACCCCAACTTTTCCTCAAATTCAAACTTGGAAATTCACCCCGTTCGACTCCAAGTGAGTTCTTAGAGCATAGTTCATCAATCTTTGTTTTCTTTGTTCCTTACTTCTAAAAATGCACTCTTTTATATTTAGGAAGAACTCAGTTCTTAAAGCAAAATCCTTCATAAATCCCTTTCTAAACTTTCATCTCAAGGTAAGGAAAGCTTTATTTCCATTACTGAGAACATGATGCATTTTGTGTAACATCCCTACTTTATTAATTATTAATTTTATATTTGATATGAGTATTAATGCATGTTGCTTGAAATTAGGAGAGTTTTAGATGGGTGAGTTGCAGGATTTTTCGCTCTAGCAAGAAATCAACATCAAAATTAGGTATTTTGGTGCTCTCTCCCTGTAGCGAGGATCTTCTCGCTGTAGTGAGAAGCTCTCGCTGTAGCTAAAATGATAGATAGCAAAATGCAATTTTGTTTGATTTTTTCGCTGTAGCGAGAGAATGTCTCGCTGTAGTAAAAATTACTCGTTGTAGTAAAAATTACTCGCTGTAGCGAGAACTGGCTCGCTATAGCGAGAATGTCGCGAGTTGAGGGGTATTTAAGGGTTTCCAAGTTAAGAAACTTGGATTATAATCCAAGTCACGACTCTCATGCGTTCTCTTTGACTTTTCTCCTTATTTTCTCAGCAAATCCTTGAAAAACCCCAACTTTTCTCCGATCAAAGTCTCAAAGATCACTTTCCTTGCTCTTTGGTAAGTTTTTGAAGCTTGGTTCTCCATACTTTTGGTTATTTTCTTGATTCTCCTTTTCTAAATGAGGTCTCTTGTGATATTTAGGAAGAACCTCACGTTTTGAGCAAGAAGCCTCAAAAACCTTTTACTAAACCTCCATTTCAAGGTAAGGAGAGCTCTATTTTGCTACCAATAAACTGTTATGTTTGTATTCATGAAAAGGTTGTGATGAAATGCATGATTTTGAGTGTATTTTGGATGAGAATGTGTTTTTGTTATGTTTGAAGCATGTTTTGTAGTGTTTGATAAAGTGTATGATAATTAATTTGAGTGTATATGCATGTATGTGGTGGACTGAGTCAGAGGGGACTAACTCTCGACAATAATTGAATGATGTATGATATAATAATGAAACTAGAGTAAAATAGAGAGATAAAAGTGTGAATAATATATTAGTAAACAAAGAATGGAAAATATAGAGATGAAATGGGAAAATATAGATGAAGGAAAATGAAGTGAGAAAGGAATATGATAAGGACGAGTATAGATAGTTCAGAGGTACAATAGAAGTGTGGAAGATGGAGAAGACTGAGAAGTCTTGGGGAAATAAGGGTGGTGGATGCTCCTCTTGAATTGCGCAACACAAATGAGAGTAGGAGCACCACAGGCCTCACACTTATTTCCTGACTAATACTTCTGACCATGCTTTTGCTAAAAAGGGCTGAGTTGGCACACGTTGTATCTGTGTAGCTGCGGCTATCCAACGACTATCTATGCTAAGGAAGACCTCGAAGGATCCCAGGGGCAGTGGAAATGACAATGTAATTGAGAATGGAATTGAATATGAAAATGAGTATCGAAAGGATAAATAGAGATAAACATAATTGGGATGCATAACTGAATTGTTATATGATGTATGTTGAATGTTTTATCTGTATTATTGAATTCTCTGTGTATGTATGCTTGGTAATGAATGTAGAGACTCATCCTTACATAACCATTTCAGGGAATCCAGATGACAGCACCCATAAAGGGAACAAGAGTAGTAGATAGTTCAGTAATAGATAATGTAAATGGTGTATTTGGCGAGTACCAGAGACTTAGTTACTTTAAAATTCTTTTTTATGATAATGAGGTAGTTATGATGGAGTTGGAGTTAGCTTTTAACATCCCTTTTAATTTTTTTGTGCATCGAATCCATCATACCCTTTGTATTTATATCTTTTCTGGCACTGAGAGAACCCTAGCAGTAGTAACGTATCTGGTCACGTACCATGATCACAACCATTCCAGAATACCATTGCGATGGATGATTGAGCAAATTATGGGTACTCAGGTCACCGCTGATCGGGGTGATCTGTACCTTAGCTCCGATGATGAGCTGGATTCTAAAGACCTAGCGGTGATAGAGGGTTGGCATGGGGAAGACTAGTACCACTTAGTCATCGGTGGGCAGACTGCTCATTAGGACCAGTACTATTTTGAGTATTTGTAAATGTAAATGAATGGTCCTAATGTATTTTGATAACTCTTATTTATATTTGGAGGTACTGATATCTACTATACATTATGAAAACAAATATGACCATATTATTTAAGGTTCTCTTAACCAGTTTTAAAGGCTAATGTCTTATTATTCAGGTTTTTCCGATTTAAATTTCTGTTATTCAAAATTTTCTCCGATTTTATAGTGTTATTATGTTGATTAAAAATAAGGATGTATATTATTGTTTGTTCTTTGTTTGTAAATATGTGCTTGAATGAAACTATTAATGATTTAATTACTTGATGAAATGTGTTTTCTTTGTTCTTGACAACTTGAGTTACATATTGTATTGAATATGTACATTTTGGACTAAGCCTAGAGGTGTTCAACCTTTGCATAGTTGATTGATGTGTGATATAAAAAGTAGACTTGAATAAAATAGAAAGGGAAAAGGATAAAAAATAGGTTATTATGAAAGTGACAAATTGATAATACAATGAGAAATGAAAAAGAGAAATTATGATAAGAAATGAAAAGTGACAAGGATAAATATGGATAGTTCAGAGATACAATAAGAGTATGAAAGATGGAGGCAATTTTGAAAATATTGGGAAAATGAGAGTGGTAGATATTTTTCTTGATTGCGCATAACTTATGAGAGTATAAACACCACACATGTAACACCCTTCCTTTATATATAAATAATTTGCATTTATAAATTATATTATTAAAACATGATTAGGAAAATTGGTAAAGTTTGTATATCTTACAGAAATGGTACAATATGAGAATACAAATTTATATTTCTTGACCAATATACAAAATACCTCAATAAAAGGTTTCAATATGAAAGTAAATGAAAATACATCAAAGACTTATACATTTACTACATTAAATTTTTATTATATCTGAGCAGTTCCTTTCCCACAAATCCTTGACGAGTATGACCCTAGAATGGATCAACCATCTCCATTTCTTCTCTCTCTTTCATTACCTGAAAATAATCAGTAAGGGTGAGTACTTCCCACCCTACTAAGTTTCTCTTAATATAAATTAATTACCAGTAATTAGAGTTATTGTAACACCTTAAATTCAACTTCAATTAAATAATAATTTCGCAAATCGAATAACTAAATTTTCATAAAAGATTTCGAAACAAGTGAAGGGTTACAAGTTAATATCAAATAACTGCTACAAGACTAGTTCAATTACAGCTTTTTCAAAATAAATTCTAAGTCCTATAGCAGTCCATCCGTCCCTTCACTGAGCCCGGTGCTGATCGTCTTGGTTACCTGAAAAATGAATGTAAGGGTGATTACTGTACACTACCCAAAAACACATAATAAAGTAGAGTCTCACCTCCAGAACATTCCAATACATTAAACAAACACAATCACCAGCAGCATTTCACATCCATAAGTATAATTCATAAACTCATGCATATGCATGCCAGTCACATTTACTGCAGCACTGTGATCACAGATTTACACCATGAATGATCGCCGGTTACCCCAGCCTCACGGATACCACGTGGGCAATCACGGGTCGCTCAGCAAAGGTAATGGTCAGAGATCTAGTCATGAAGAGAGTGTGTGGCCCGTGGTGCACCCGTTCCACAGTCGGTGTCACCACCACTCCCTCTTCCCCAAGGTATTTCTACCGTCCTCATCTCCCACACCCCCAGTGTATCGCTGAACCATTCACAGCACATTACAACGGCACTAACATGCCCATTCACACATATTCCATTCACACATGCAATAATCATGCTTACACATAGCACACAACCCACATTGCATTCAAATACACGGCACTAGCTCCACATTCATTTCACATTACACGGCACATAGCCAATATTTATCTATATTACACCACATTTACATACAATCCACATCCATCAAGTTTGAGTCAACACAAATAATATTCACACATCATGAGACATGACCCACATTACATTTCTCAGCAATTTCTTACCCACTAACTCAGCCACAACACAATATGGAGTAAAATAATAACAATTCATGCACAAAAGAGTAGGATAGAGTTCCCCCTTACCTTAGCTTAGAGGCCCACACTCGGATTCGACCACGGACGTGCGCCCTACACAAATTGCGGCCTAAAACACACGGAAGAACTCCAAGAAACCAAGAAACAGAGAATTGGGGATGAGAAATGGAACCCTAACCATTAAAACTCACCTCTAAGCGTTCCTCACACAGATTTAACCTTCAATCAAGCTCCTGAACAACTTTAGAGGTAATTAATCGGTAGAATATGACTTTGGGGAATGAAACGATAGAAGGGAGAGGGAGAAATAACTCTCCCCAAACCCTAACCCCCCTTTAAATCCTTTTCTGGTTGCGACACTCTCGCTACAGCGAGATATTCTCGTCGCAGCAAAGTCTCCTTGCTGTAGCGACACGCCCTCTCGCTACAGCAAAAAAACCAGAAAAAATTGCACTCTGCTTTCTGCAGAATCTCGCTACAGCGAGGCCTTCTCGCTACAATGAGACTACACCCAGAAATGCACCCCAAACTGTCGCTACAGCGAGACATCTCTCATTACAACAAGAAGGCGACAGTTCTGGTCCTTCCGCCCAGGGCCCTTTCGCAGCGAGAACAGCCTAGTATCATGCCCTACATTTAGGCACTTAGCCCATTTCAGTGCTATCCAGTCATGCACACACACACACACACACACACACACACATATATATATATATATATATATATATATATATATATACTCATCCACAACATACATATATGTACATATATTCATACTCATTACACACAAAACACCATCATCACACATCCAATGCAAATTTTTAACATCCCTTTTACGCTTATACACATATATATGCATTTAGATTTATATAAATAACAATAATTAATATTACTAAAATTCAGGACGTTATAGTTATAACCTAATATCCTATTCTAATTCATTATTAACAGGGTACAATCCATATTTACATTCATCACATCCAAATACATACAATCATACAATCATCAATTAGAGCACATACCACAATTCACTCATCATACATACATTTCTATGTTGACCTATATGTTATTATACATGTGTTATATCATTTCAATTCATATGTCACAATACATATGTCCCAATAACACTCGTCGATGTACTACAACACACGTATCATAACAATATAAATCGATCTGCTATGATATATATATAATAATCATACATATTTTATATCATATCTCATTTATAACACTTTTTTTATCATAATTGCCCCTGGGATCCCTTGAGGACTTCCTAGCATAGATAGCTACTGGTTGGCTGCAACATCACGGATACACATGTGCCGCCCCAGGCCTTTTTAGCAAAGGTATAGTCAGGAGCTTCGTCAGAAGATGAGGGTGTGGCCTGTGAATGTTTATTTTCAATAATTTATTGTGCACCCTTTTTATTATTAACATTCACCATACTCATTTCCCCAAGATTTCTCAAATCTTGTCCTTAACTCTATACCACAGTGTATCGCTGTACTATCTATACTTGTTCTTTTTCTCTTTCTCAATATTTCTCATTCTACATTCTTTCTATCAGTCAGTATGTCATGACTCATTAGTCACAATTTATACAAATTCATGGATTACAACATATATGATAACACGTCCTACAATGTGCTATAATTTATATCTTAATCACCCTGTTTCAAGTTACTTGGACTCTTGCATTATAATCACGCATCATATTCTTTCTCAGTCATATTCCCATTACTCATTCATATATTACATGCTTTCAAAATCAACCAACACTTCATTCATTCCTATGATTATGCTCATATTGTATACATTTCAGCTATCAAATCATATCTATACTTGTTGTATTATGTCAGTCCAACATATAAAGTTATCATACAATATCACATCATGCAATTAATACAATATATCAATCTTAGCACAGAGATTACCACACAATATCACACCATACAATCAGTATAATATGCCGCAGGTCAGACACCTTCAGACTCAGCCCAACTCTTATAATCTCAATATAATCTTTTAACCTAAAGTTTATTATTTTGTGTCTTTTATTACTTAACTCATATACATCTTAAGTAACTCAGTTCTAAAACCACTTAATGCTACTCAAGCCCATATTTCTCTCTAAAAATATGGTTTTATTAGTTTAAAATAAACCCAAAATCTTTCTTTATATCAAAATACATTTTCACCGTATGATTTCATAGAAATTATAATTATTACTAAAATAGGTTACTCAAATTCTCCTAAGATCACTATATATGTATATAAAACTAAAGCTCGAGAATACTCCCCTTACCTTGAAATGGATCTCAAAAACTATGTTCTTCGTGTGCTCTAAAGAGAAACTCCACGTCTCGATCTAAAATACTACCCAAAGACAAGAGTTATTCTTAACATTACAAGGTATATTTCTATTACGAAAAAGAGAAAAGAGAAATAGGAAGGAGATTCAAGGGATGAGCTCTAGAAACTTACTTAGATCCGAGAAGAACGGATGTTTGAATCAAATCTGAAGGAGATCCAAAGTTAATGGAGGTTTTCTCTGAGAAGGGAGAGGGAGAGAACAAAGAGGATGGAGAGAGATATGTGATTTGGATGGAAATGAAGATTTTAGGGCGAGAGTTGTTTAAATATCTCTTCAACTCGTGACTTTGTCGCTACAGCGAAAAGTTCTCACTACAACGAAAAAATCAGAAGTTTTCTTCCTTTGCTGTCTGTCATTCTAGCTACAACGAGAGCTCCTCGCTACAGTGAGAGATTCTAGCTACAGCGAGAAGACTCTAGAATGTTTCATTTTCACCGCCTCATTCTCGCTACAGCGAGATTTGTCTCGCTACAGCGAGATATCCTATAGTTCACATCAATTAAACACTTTTAATTTCAAATAACTAACATTAATTGCAATAATAATAAATTACAAAATGAGGGTATTACAACACGCCTCACACTCATTTCTTGACCTAAACTCCTGATGATACTTTTATTAAAAAGGCCGGGTTGACACACTTTGTATTTGTGTTGTTGTGACTAACCAACAACTATCTAAATTAAGGAAGACCTGAAGGGATCACAGGAGCAGTATTTGGTTGAGATAAGGACTCAAAAATATTAATAGTAATATTAAGATGAAATCATAATATTAATGAATGTTGTGCACAAGAAATTGTAGTGAAATGTATCTATTATTTGTAATTTATTGATGTGTTATTTATTCATGTATGACTGCAAAATAATATTGATCATATGTAATAATGTGAAAATAGGCTCATCCTTACTAAAATGTTTCAGAGAAGCAGGATGACCACTTCACCGATAACCTTTAGAGTATAGGAAACACTGTATAATACATGACACTTTTTGTTTAGAGAGTGGCAGTGGTTCTATCACTATAGTTTTATCATAGATATTAATAATGAACCTGGTAATGTATGTATTCTAGAAATAAATATAGAATATATTATTCCCTTTGAGTACCCTGTTAGTGGTAGAATTCACCATTCCATCAGCCTGTAATGTATGATCATGATCATACGAAATGACCCACTCTGTTTACCTTTGAACGAGTGACTAGTACTAAGGTAGTGGCTGACACTGGTGACCTTTATCTCGGTGAGGATGAAAACCTCACATTGAAAGAGTTGGCGGATATAGAGGATTAGTTTGAGGACGATGTTTGGGATCATCTTCAGTCTTTTTGGTGCGAAAACCACTGCTCATTACAACGTACATCATTTTGTTTCTTTTGTAAATTTTATATGTAAGTTTTAATGTAAATTTTTAGATCATAACTTGTAATTACTGAACTCTTGTACTTTAATGAAAGTTAGTATATATGTATTATATTTCAATCTTAACTTAAATTTATTCATTTCTTATGACTTTAATACTTGAACATTTTTTGTCCTTAAATGTGAGTAACTCAGAGGAAAGGTTTGATTATTATCGAATTTTACATTATGCATATGAATAAATTTAACTCCTTTTTAATGTAAACTATTTCACAAATGGTGTAAATATAATAAGAACGTTATATTTAATGTGGTGATACATTACTCAATAGGACTTAGTATATTTAATTTTATAATTATGCAAATGAAATTCTAATTTTTTAATGATTTATAAATATTAAACTTTTGTACCTAAATGTTCAAAAGGCAATATATATATATATATATATATATATATATGTGTGTGTGTGTGTATGTATATGTATATGTATATGTATTCTCTTTCTAATCAAAATATAAATTTTGATTAGCAAAGTCATAGCAAATGAAAAGTATTTATTTCATCTTTTCTTGAGTATTTGGATATTTTCACAAATTGAATAAATAAAGTAAACGTTTAGTTTTTTTTACAAATTATTTTTAATGTGATAGGTATAAAATAATTAATATTAATTATTTCTTTAATATAAATTAACACATAAAATAAAATAATAAATAAGGGTGTTACACCAAAATTTAACCAAATTAATATCATATTCAGAGGTAAGGTATTTTGGTTTATATTAATTGAATATTTTTAGGAGTTACAAATTATACATAATGTAACACCTTAAATTTAACTTCAATTAAATAATAATTTTACAAATCAGATAACCAAATTTTCATAAAAGATTTTGAAACAAGTGAAGGTTACAAGTTAATATCAAATAACTGCTACAAGACTAGTTCAATTACAGCGTTTTCAAAATAAATTCTAAGTCCTATAGCAGTCCATCCGTCCCTTCACTGAGCTCAGTGCTTATTTTCTTGGTTACCTGAAAAATGAATGTAAGGGTGAGTACTCTACACTACCCAAAAACATACAATAAACGTAGAGTCTCACCTCCAGAACATTCCAATACATTAAACAAACACAATCACTAGCAGCATTTCACATCCATAAGTATAATTCATAAATCCATGCATATGCACGCCAATCACATTCACTGCAGCACTGTGATCACAGATTTACACCATGAATGGTCACCGGTTACCCCTGCCTCAAGGATACCACGTGGGCAGTCACGGGTCGCTTAGCAAAGGTAATGGTCAGAGGTCTAGTCAAGAAGAGAGTGTGTGGCCCATGGTGCACCCGCTCCACAGTCGGTGTCACCACCACTCCCTCTTCTTCAAAGTATTTCTACCGTCCTCATCTCCCACACCCCTAGTGTATCGCTAAACCATTCATAATACATTACAACAGAGCTAACACGCCCATTCACACATATTTCATTCACGCATGCAATAATCATGCTTACACACAGCACAAAGCTCACATTGCATTCAAAGACACGGCACTAGGTTCACATTCATTTTACATTACACGGCACATAGCCAATATTCATCTATATTACACCACATTTACATACAATTCACATCTATCAAGTTCGGGTCAACACACATAATGTTCACACATCACGGCACATGATCCACATTATATCTCTCAGCAATTTTCTACCCACTAACTCAGCCACAACACAATATTAAGTAAAATAACAACAATTTATGCACAAAATAATAGGATAGAGTTCCCCCCTTACCTTAGATTGAAGACTCACACTCGGATTCGACCACGGATGTGCTCCCTACATAGATTGCGGCCTAAAACACATGGAAGAACTCCAAGAAACCGAGAAACAGAGAATTGGGGATGAGAAACGGAACCCTAACCATTAAAACTCACCTCCAAGCGTTCCTCACACAAATTTAACCTTCAATCAAGCTCCCGAACAGCTTTGAAGGCAATTAATCGGTGGAATATGGCTTTGGGGAATGAGAAGATCGAAAGGAGAGGGAGAAATAATTCTCCCCGAACCCTAACCCCCTTTAAATCATTTTCTGATCGCGACACTCTCGCTACAGCGAGACTATACTCTGATTTTTGCATAATCTCGCTACAGCGAGACTGCACCTAGAAATGCATCGCAAACTATCGCTCTGTCGCTACAGCGAGACGTCTCTCGCTACAGTAAGAATGCGACAGTTCTGGTCCTTCCTCCTAGGGCCCTCTCGCTACAGGTAAAATCCTCTCACTGCAGCGAGAACAGTCCAGTATCACGCCCTACATTTAGGCACTTAGCCCATTTCAGCCCTATCTAGTCATGCATACACACACACACACACACACACATATATATACACTCATTCACAACATACATATATGTACATATATTCATACTCATTACACACAAAATACCATCATCACATATCCAAAGCAAATTTTCAACATCCCTTTTTACGCTTATACATATATATTGCATTTAGATTTATATAAATAACAATAATTAATATTACTGAAATTCGGGACGTTACACGTAACATATTAATAAGATTAATCACCTCAAAATATGGTAAAACAATGTTACAACAATTGTATACTACGTAAAAGCTTGCGAAATAAAAAAGAAAATTATGTTAACGAAGAAATGAAATATTGGAAAGCTTTAAGTAATACGTAGTAAATAAGTGTAATGTCAGCCAAAAAGAAATATTATCACAGTAAGAATTTTAAAATATTTTTACAATTTAAAATAAACAATAAGACAAGTTGGGAGTATAAAAATAGAAGTAAAAATAAAATATTTTATAAAGAAAGTATATAATATGTATTATTGATGAAAATAAGAATAAGAAATTATCACATTGTAAAAAGCTGAAAAAACGAAGAAAAAGAAAATCTTTCGTAATATTGTAATAAAATTAAAAAATTATTATCCACAGTCGGTGTCACCACCACTCCCTCTTCTTCAAAGTATTTCTACCGTCCTCATCTCCCACACCCCTAGTGTATCGCTAAACCATTCACAATACATTAAAACAGAGCTAACACGCCCATTCACACATATTTCATTCACGCATGCAATAATCATGCTTACACACGGCACAAAGCTCACATTGCATTCAAAGACACGGCACTAGGCTCACATTCATTTTACATTACACGGCACATAGCCAATATTCATCTATATTACAGCACATTTACATACAATTCACATCTATCAAGTTCGGGTCAACACACATAATGTTCACACATCACGGCACATGATCCACATTATATCTCTCAGCAATTTTCTACCCACTAACTCAGCCACAACACAATATTAAGTAAAATAACAACAATTTATGCACAAAATAATAGGATAGATTTCCCCCCTTACCTTAGATTGAAGACTCACACTCGGATTCGACCACGAATGTGCTCCCTACATAGATTACGGCCTAAAACACATGGAAGAACTCCAAGAAACCGAGAAACAGAGAATTGGGGATGAGAAACGGAACCCTAACCATTAAAACTCACCTCCAAGCGTTCCTCACACAAATTTAACCTTCAATCAAGCTCTCGAACGGCTTTGGAGGCAATTAATTGGTGGAATAGGGCTTTGGAGAATGAGAGGATTGAAGGGAGAGGGAGAAATAACTCTCCCCAAACCCTAACCCCCTTTAAATCCTTTTCTGATCGCGATACTCTCGCTACAGCGAGACTGCACCTAGAAATGCACTCCAAACTATCGCTCTGTCGCTACAGCGAGATGTCTCTCACTACAGCAAGAATGCGATAGTTCTTGTCCTTCCTCCCAGGGCCCTATCGCTATAGCTAGAATCCTCTCGCTGCAGTGAGAACAATCCAGTATCACGCCCTACATTTAGGCACTTAGTCCATTTCAGCCCTATCTAGTCATGCATACACACACACACACACACACATATATATATATATATATATATATATATATATATATATATATATACACTCATTCACAACATACATATATGTACATATATTCATACTCATTACACACAAAATACCATCATCACATATCCAAAGCAAATTTTCAACATCCCTTTTTACGCTTATACACATATATTGCATTTAGATTTATATAAATAACAATAATTAATATTACCGAAATTCGTGACGTTACACGTATCATATTAATAAGATTAATCACCTCAAAATATGGTAAAACAATGTTACAACAATTGTATACTACGTAAAAGCTTGCGAAATAAAAAAGAAAATTATGTTAACGAAGAAATGAAATATTGGAAAGCTTTAAGTAATACGTAGTAAATAAGTGTAATGTCAGCCAAAAAGAAATATTATCACAGTAAGAATTTTAAAATATTTTTACAATTTAAAATAAACAATAAGACAAGTTGGGAGTATAAAAATAGAAGTAAAAATAAAATATTTTATAAAGAAAGTATATAATATGTATTATTGATGAAAATAAGAATAAGAAATTATCACATTGTAAAAAGCTGAAAAAACGAAGAAAAAGAAAATCTTTCGTAATATTGTAATAAAACTAAAAAATTATTATCACTTAAAGTTATAAAAAATTTTAAAATATGCAAAAATACAAAAAAAATAGCATTTAAAAATTTATTTAATGTTATAAATATTTCAAAATTAATATAAGTTATATAAATAGTTTTATATTTTGAAATATTTACAATAACATCAACCTAATTATTGTTAAAATAACTCTTATAAATTATTATAAATAAATATTTACGCATTGTGTGTAAAAATTAATTTTTCAATTACCGGCACTCTTTTCAATTGTATCATTTTCTTTTTCTTTTTGAGAATAAAGTTAATTTACAAATAGAAGACAATGGCATAGACCTGGAAACTGAGCGAAGAAATAGTTAAATTCGAGTGTGACAGGTTAATTCAAAATATTTATTCATACTAAAATGTCTAAATGTTTAAATAAGTGAAACAATTAATTATCTTCAAAGCATATATTTTAAATAATTTGTATTAACTTTTTTTCTATTAACTCTTTGTATTTACTCATCCTTGAACTCAAACGATGAAATACCTTAGAACATTTCCTCTCCAAATTAAGTTTGAGCTAACACGTAATATCCTTTTATTTGTCATTTTATGACAGTATTAAATTTAGAATTTGCAAAATTACGGATAGCCACTTGTATATTTACAAACATAGAATAATAGAAAAAAAAAATTATCGAAACGTTGTATATATAGTTTGAGACAAATAAAAATAGTTGAAATGGAAGATCTACACGATAAGTGTAAACTGCGATAAAGATGATAGGTGATAACACTTTTGAACAATGCACAAACTTAGTAGTACACCAAAAAATACATTTAATAATGTGAAAATCATTGGAACATTATTTTGGTAAACATAATAATATATGTCACGTAATTATCGTGTATTAATATTCAAACATCATAATAAATACTGGTAATACACTTTATTTCATAACATATTTTTTTAATACACTCTTGATAATTGGTTAAAATTTATTAAAAGTTACTAAAAATACGTAAATTTCATTTTTAATTTAATGATTATCTTTTATAATTTTTTTAATATTTAAAATAAATTTAACCAACAATAAATGTACTAATGTGTTCATATCACCCCTCAAACATTATCTTCACGACGACATCTGAATATTGGAGAGCAGCCACGTCTGTAAGGATTTGCTTCTACACGTTGTGTGCCCTTGTGACTAAAAAGTCTATGCTCACTATTTTCTTGCATTTTTGCATGTATGTTTCCATCATCGGCTATGCCTTGGTTGAACATTGCCACGCTAAGAAGAAGAAAGCAAAAGAACCAAGCCTTCATGTTGGAATTTGGCTGAGCCTTGCACCCTGAGATGTTGTGTTTTGTTCTATAAAACAAACAAGGTTATTTAGTTCTCCTCTTTCTCTTGCAATTCTCGGGATATATTCTGCATACTTATACATACCACTTTATTAGTCATGGTTACAAATAGGTATAAAATTTGTTTAAAATTAGTGATAGTAAAAAAGGGCCTATTTATAGCATTACACTTTTAGGAAAATTTTGGTTGTTTATATGTTTTTACTGTTGTTGGCGTTGAGAAGTTTGAACATATTCATCCAAGTTTACCCTTACAAATTTAAAGGATGAATTCAAATTTATTATTTTGGTTCCGAATTAAACATTATCATTTTGGCTAGGTTAGTTAATTGCACTTCTAAAGTCTTATAATTAATGAAATTAGTGTTCATTACTTCAAAAAATTAACAGTTATTTTATTCCCTTATTCAATGCTAGGCGTAGTTTATTTTTAAAAATTGTTGTTTATTGTTTCCCTGGAAAACAATTATAATGCCCTTATACGAATATATTATTACGGTCATTTCTTAATTGATATAAAAAATGATAAAATTTAATTACATAATATAATACAAGAGAAAAAATTATAAATAAGGAGATAATAATTTTAATTTGTAGAACATGATAAAGGAGCCTAATTTGAAAGAAATCAATGTTATAATTAAGAAATTTAATTTTTCTATACTTAACATTTTGATAAACATATTTTAGCTTAAATCGATACATATGTCTAATTTCCTTAAGTTTTGTTTAGAAAAAAAAGATAAGATTTGAAGGAAAAGGTGGAAGAAGAGAAGGGAGGGAAAGCAGGTTAAAATTCTCATTTGTTTAGATGTTTAATACTCAGAGAGAAGGATAATGAAAAATTTAATCATGTAAATGATGTTATTACCCATTTATATGAATTAGAAACCAACCAACCCTGTTATCAATAGTAAAACTGAATCATTGATTTACAAATGACGATGAGAAGCAAAAAGAGAAAGCATAATCATTCACTCAATTAGGAAGAAGCGAGACAAGAGAGAGAAGACTAGGAATGATAATGGGTACGGTACTATAGTACTCATCCCCATATCTACGTTTAAAAAAAAATACTTGTACCTGACCTCATACCCACATGAGTTATTACTTTAATCTCCATACACATATACCCATAACTGCACTTATTACTCACACTTATCTAAGAAAAAAAATTATTTATAAAGAAAAATATGATTATGTAACTTCATATAAGTAGCATAATAACATAATTCAATACGCAGTTGTAGAACAAAGTTCAAGCATAGATAAAAATTCACATATATAGCATAATTAATATATATATATATATATATATATATATATATATATATATATGTGTGTGTGTGTGTGTATGTATGTATGTATACAGATATGGGGCAAGGTGGATACTTAAGTATCTATACCCGCATCTATCCTACTAAAATTTGCAGATATTTCTTCGTACCCATATCTATACTTGTTTAATGGGTAAATACTTTAACCATTGTGAATAAATTTTATAGATACGTATCGAGTATTTTACCTATTGTCATCTCTAAAGAAGACTCACAATTTTACAAGGGTAAATTAGTCATTTTAATTTTTTTTTTTTTAAATCTCTCAGCTTGAGAGAACTTAAAAAATAAAGCTAAAAGTGTGTTAGGGTTTAGAAAAACTCTAACCCTTCTCCCTAATTTTTAATTAACTCCCAAACAAGGGTTAATTATAAACAAACCCCCTCTTCTCCATCCATCCTGTCCTTAAAATAACATCAAAACAAAAGCTTAAATTCTAGTTAGTGTTAGTGTTTTGTTATTATGTTTTTTATTATCTAACGTGAATATTAGGTTTAAGTAATACTTGGATTGCTAGTAATTATGTAATCCTAACTTATTCGGTTGAAGTTGATGTTATGGAGTACTATTTTCTTATGCGAAGCTATTACTATGGCCGAACAATTGATGTTACATAAGAATATATTAAAATGACCGAAAAAATAAAACTCGAAAATCAGTATAAGAAGGGAAATTTAAATGTTTATTCTTTAAAAAAAAAAAACTCTTTAAAATAAATGCTTTTCAATTTGAAGAAAACATTAAAGTTGAAATATAATTGTATTGATTGATCTTATTTTTGGACATGTCAGCAAATTTGTAAAAATTACTAATTGGTTTAGTTAAATATCTATAATATTCTATTGAAAATCAAAAAATATAGCCCCTGTTAGTATAAATTGACAGTAGCGCAAAAATTACTTTTAAGATTAGCTAAAAATTACATTTAATATTGTTAAAAAATCAATATAGATACAATTTATATAAAATAATTGATCTAAAAAGTGTTCTTTTTGTTAATGTTCATTAATGACATCAATGTTCTTCTAACAATTTAAGGTTTACTAAAGTCATTAATATTTCTGAATGTTATCAATGGGTTCTTTTTTTTTTGCTAGAAAGAGGGGCTCAAAAGCCCAAAACAACAGACAAACTAGGCACCATGCCTAGGACAACCCTGAGCATTAGAGTCTAAAAACAAGAAAGGTAAGAGAAGGGGAGGGGGATCCATACTCTAGGAACAAGAAGCTAGAGAATCTAGCCTCAATTTAACTAAAAAATCTGCACATTGATTCGCTTCTCTACAAATATAAGCGAATCTCACAAATCTAATAGATTTCAAAGCATTTCTAATATTACAAAGTAAAGAATATAGAGGGTGGGAAGGAAGCTGGACATTCAACACAAGAGTAATTGCTTCCTTAAAATCACTCTCTATCCAAATTACTTAAATTTTGGTAGAAATAACCATCTGAATACCAAAATAAATTCTCCAAAGTTCAGTAAGAAGAGGAAAGCAAAAGCTCAAGCTTCTACTAAACCCAAAACAGAATCTACCATAACAGTTTCGAATTAATCCTCCACAGGCAGCCACCCTATTACAATTAGAAACTGCTCCATCCACATTTAGTTTGAACTGATCAAAAGGAGGAGGACTCCATCGAACCAACCCAAAGTCAGAAATTAAATTGGAAAAAGATGTAGTACTAGACCTGCTATTAAAAGAAAAATAATCAGCATCATATAAAGATTTTTTAGCAACATTACCAGGCTGAGAAAAACAATTTTGAAAAACAAAAAGATTTCTAACATTCCAGATATTCCAAATAAAACAGCCAAATAAAATAGACCAATTATGGAAGAGAGGGCAGTGAGAATTAGAGAGATTGGACAGTAACCAGTTGAAAATTCCCAAGCTGAAAAAAAAGACCCACTGATTAGGGAAAATAAAGTTATCCCAAATCTTCTTAGCAAAGAAACAATTCCGTAATGCATGAATAATAGATTCAGGCCCATCCCCACACCTAGGGCAAGAAGATGATTCAGACATACCTCTAAGAAACCGCTCCTCGTTAGTAAATAATCTACCATGAGCTAATTTCTAAAGAAGAAAAGCAATTTTAGGGGGACCTTTTCACTTCCAAATGATTTTGAATAGGTCAGTCCTACTAGCTGGATGAAGATTAACATTATCCAACATATAATAAGCAGACTTGAGAGAAAATAACCCATTATTGGAAATAGACCAGAAGACAGAATCAGGCCTTGCAAGTCTAGAAGGGGGGTTAATAGAAGAGATGTGCTCACCTATATGGGCAGGAAGGAGGGAGTGGATTTTATCCCAGTCTCAGCTGCCTTGTGAAGCA
Organism: Abrus precatorius; assembly: GCF_003935025.1. Classification (NCBI taxonomy): domain Eukaryota; kingdom Viridiplantae; phylum Streptophyta; class Magnoliopsida; order Fabales; family Fabaceae; genus Abrus; species Abrus precatorius. Next base: position 9,036,730 of record NW_020874439.1, on the reverse strand, counting down.
AACAAAGCAACAGGAGCCTCCAAATCAAGCACAGTGCTGGGAATAACAACTTGGTCAATCAACCTATCAACCTGAGGGATCCAATTATCAGTCCAGAATTTAATGGACATTCCATCCCTAACACACCAGCCTAGACCTTGGGAAAATTCAGTCCAAATACTCATTAAATTTTTCGATAAATAGGACTGGCTGAAAACTTTCTTAACACCAAAATTTTAACTATGACTAAAATTATATTTGTGAAAAAGAACTTGAACCCATAAATGTTCTTCTGACAATTTAGAGTTTACTAAGGTCATCAATATTTCTGAATGTTATCAATGGGTTCTTTAACAACATCATTGTTAGTCGATGATATAAATGTTTGTGAATGTTATTAATGGTGTTAGTGTTTGTCAATGACATCAATAAAGTCAATATTCATTAATATTTGCTAAAAATTTTATTTTCGTTAAGTCTATAAATGAAGAGTACGCAATATTCATCAATGTCATATACCAAAATAAATAAGTTAATAAAAAAAACACATAATCAAATAATATTTATCATTGGCATACCTAAAATCTTACACAAAATTAGTGTTTGTCAATATCATAATAAAAAACACTAATAGAAAGTCAAGAATGTAAGTAAAAATTTATATTTATCATCTCTAATTTATATTGTTTTACTATTGTGCAATTATAATTCTTTTTACATTGATTATGAAAGAACTAATAAAAAAATTAATATTTTAAATTGGTGATTTAAAAAATAACTGATTTAGAAAGTTATATTTAAATTATTTTTTGTGTTTTTAATATTTTTTATATTTTATATTTTTTAATATTTATAGAAAATAAGTATATTTATATAATTTATAGGTGTTAGTCTCATATTAATTAAAATTTAATTAATTATTTATTTTATTATTAAAAAATTTACTCATCTTTTTAAATGAGTTCAAATTTAAATTAATATAGAAAGTATTGTTTATATCTACATCAGTTATTCTTGTGACTAATTTTTAAAAAAAATTATTATTTTTAAAAATACTATTAAACTTTTTATTAGATGGGTTAATATTGTTAACCGATATAAAAATATTTTTAAACTAGTACGGACATATTAGAAAACCTATTGATAATCCCATCAGTATCCCACACATTTCTTATGGTGAGTCTTTTTAGTCTAATACCCAGCACAGGCCACTCTAACGGGTTGGGTAACCAATTTTACCAAATTTAATAATTTAATGGATTCAAATATTTATAGAGCCACGTCATATTAAAATATAATAAAAAAAGTTAGCAAAAACTAAAATAAATATAAAATTATATTTAAACTTACTGTTGTTTTCATACAATCTATTGCTTGAATCAGTCTATGGTAAACCCTCGGATTGGTTGTATTATATATGTTAAATCTTTCAGAATCTCAGCTACCAGTGAAAATGAGTTCAGATCTAAAAGAAGGATCCATTTTTCATTGACTTTCTATTATAATTTATTTAGGGATTGCATGTGAATATAAAATCTAATCCCGTTATAAATCATTCAACACGACCACCACTTATATCACTGTCATAGGTTCAATAATCTCTCTCTCTCTCTCTCTCTCTCTCTCTCTATATATATATATATATATATATATATATATATATATATATATATATATATATATATATATATATATATCTTTGCATTTTATAAATTCAACGACACAGCTCATGTTTGGGTTCGTTTTACAGAAGATGATTGGCAGGACGTATATATTTAGCGTATAACGTCTCAAATCGTGCTATTTAAATAAGGATTATTTGATGATGTAAATGCCAACAACCCTTATACTAGGAAGACTCTCTTAAAATAATCTTTTACAAAACTCTTCATAAAAAATATTAAAATAAAATATAAATAATTTTTCTCTTAATAATTAAAAATAACTTATGTTTTCAAATTTTAAAAAAAAATAAATAAAAAGATTGCTAAAAACATAAATAAACATAAGTTATTTTTAATTTATAAAAAAAATTATTAACTTTTATACTAATTTTTATCTTATAAAAACAGTTTATCCAAACTAGAGTTTTTATATATTAATGCTAATATAAGTATAAAAAATTTAATATTTAAATATTTTATTTAATTTATATCTAGTTATAATTTATTATTTTACTGATTATTAAATATAAATTAAATAAAAAATTTAAATCAAATGTAAGAGTATATATATATATATATTAGTCTATGAAAAGACATTTATGAAAAAATCTATTAAAGAGAGAGAGAGTGAGAGTTATATTTGTGTACAGAACAATAAATTATAGTTACTATAACTTATAAGAAATAAAAATAGTGAATATAAGGTATTAGATCATAGATAAATGATTAATTTTAACAGATAAATGTAAGTGATATTTTAAGAAATTATGTGATTAATATTTAATTTTGATAATTTGTGTATACTTATATGATTCACTTCTATTTTTTCACATTTTAAAATGACAACTGTACCTTCTTGTTATATATAATTTTATTGTTTTATAAAATAAAGAATTAAGAATGTTCTAAAGAAAATAACGTGCAAGCATCATCCTCTGATAATTTAATGCCATGCAACCCAGGAGAGCTTCTTTCAATTTTTTATTTCTGTTTTGTAATATTCAGCAGTTGACGCTTAGTTGGAACTTTAAAGCTGTCTTGAGCATCCATTACAATGCAATTCCACACCAACACGAACCCTGATTTCATGCATTTCAATTAATCAAATGTCAACTTTACACACACTTGGTCCAATGTGCATTCACATGCTGAAGAAGCTTCGAATGAAATGTGCAAGTCAGGGTTCAGAACCCCATTATAAATTGATTTGGTTCCATTCAGTAGTCACAGGAAAATAGGGTTCAGTCTTCATTGAGTTAGGAGTGAAGGTGACAAATAAGAGTGTTAAAAGAAGATGGAAGTTATGGTAAATCAATGGAATGAAGCTATCAAAGAGGTTGAAGAAGTGGCTTTCCAACGAAAGCGGAGTCTCCAGCATAGCATAAGCAGTAGCAGTAGCAATAGCAATAGCAGTGACAGCAATGATTCCAATAAGGACATGGATCCTAAAGGTATCAAACTGTAAAAGTTAAAAGTTTAGTGTTATATTATAAGATAAGTTTATTACTATTTTAAATGTTTATTTTTTTCTTAGTTAAATAAATAATCATTTGAATTGAACGTAAAATTAATATATGGTTTGATTTGATTCGTTTTTAATACAATATTTAAATTAAATTAAATCAAACGGAATTTTGCAGTTGGTTTGAATTTATTTTTTATGACATTTGTTTTTAAAAAGATATTTATTTTTATATAAATTTTAATTTAGATAAAGTGATGGCTCAATTGGCTCAATAAGGATAAAAATTGAAATGATTTTGTTAAGAAAATAAAAAATGGAAAGAAAATTTATTAAAGTGATAAACTTGGAAACAAAATGATAGATTTGTACATAAAAGAAAAAAGGATACTCATTAGCAAAACAAAAAAAGGATACTCAACTGTGAGAAGAGTGTAAGAATTTAAAGTAAATAAAAATATCACATATTTATACAAAATAAGAATAAAATTAAAAAATAATTTTAATATATTGATACAATAAAAAAAAATACTATAAATATAACATAGAGGTAATTCGGTTCAATTTAGTTTAATTTTAACAATAGAAATGGAAAATTAAACCAAATCGCAATAAAATTTACAAATTTTTAATTTAATTAATTTTGTATGGTTTAATCAACTTAACGGATCAAAAATAGTTTGCTTCAATTTTATTTATTTAAGTTTTGTCATTATTTGCTTCAATTTTCAACACCCCTAATATTGTTATTTTAACAGTAGTGGGCCAAGCTTGTTGACATCTATTTGGTATATGACAATGAGTGAACATATTAATAAATTCTTTAACGTTTATAAAGACGAATGATAAAAAAAAATTAATAAAAATTGTTATATTTAATATAATTAATGTACTAAATATTGTAATATTATGTGATTTTAATAAATTTTAGTATATATAGATTTTATTGTATGTTTTTTATCACAAGTAAAAAACAGTTAATTTAAAGCAGATTTAGAGGTACTTTGATTAAAACGTTTAGCTAATTCATGTGATCGTTGTTATGTGAATGAATTTTCCGGATTCAAAGGTGGAGTGTTAGAGTTCGAGGAATCGGAGACTAAAGAGAAATCTTACATTATTACAACAGAGAGGAATGCTGAAATGATCCTTCAACATGAGGATACAGAGAATGGAATAATTTTACCTGCTTCTGATCCACCTCTTCCTGAGGATTCTGCTGCTTTGAACAATGTGGCATCTGAAATTGCAAGAGTTGGCACAGTACAAGAAAATGGCCAGGAAAGGCAAGAGTTGTATTTGGAAAATGTGTTTCAGAAACCTCCAACACATGGATTCTACTGCCCCAATTGTAAATCTTGTATCCAAAAGGTTTACATTCAAAAGGGTGAATGGGAACAAACAAATGCTCCTACTCAACCCCTCCAACCAACTGAGCCAATAAGATGCTCATCATGCTTCAGTTTCCTCATTCCTATAGGTACTTCTACTAGTTTTTTGTTTAGGTTCTTAATTAGTTTTATTGTGATATCAAAGATGACCTGAATTCTTTGGTTTGAATAGGTGGTTGGTTATTCCCTGGGTGGGTATCGGATGGAGGTGAAGCAAATGATCAAGGTAATATAATATATTGAATCTATTTGCTCAGGGTCAACTTAAATCAAGTTCTTTGTTTTCTTGCTACCAAGTTCTCAAATTAAATGAGGACACATACATGATTTTCTAAAACCAGCATTTTATTTAATGATGGAAAAAAGCATCCACATGTCATCATTTGCTTTGAAATTTTGATGGAAATGAAGAGATTTAATGTCAGTTTTGGCCTTTTTCTTAGTTGACTTATTGTATGAGCTTACCTTATTCCGAGCTGTATGTTGTTAAAATTAAATGATTCGTTATAGCTAATCAAGCCTTTGAGAGTACTACACAAATTATTAGTTACAAAACTGAAATTTTATACAGGTCAAATTTTAACCAATGAGTGGATTTTTTTATCAGAAATAATATAATAATACACTTTCAACATGATTTCTAATAAAAAGAATTATTTATTGACCCTTTAACTAGTATTCTAATTAGAGTATTGGTTAGCTGGACCATTTTAAAGATTTAAATATTTAATTTAATTTTAAAATGACTGTCATGTTAAATTATGATCACACTGTTGCCTTACTCTCAAAATACCTTACATTTTGGAAAGTAGTGGCCTTTGATCGATGTTTTTGTGCAAAACTTGTGTTAGTTCTAAAGAGAATGATTTCCTTCCTGTGCTATTAATATGTGATAGCTTATAACAATTTTTCTCTCTCTTCAAAATTTAATTTTAACTGGTTATTACTGTTTCTTTGTGCAAATGAAATCCATTAATTATCAGTGACTGGTTCATCAAATAACAATACCCAACCTGAAGACTCTGTACCAAAAATCAAAGGTGTATCAGAATATGAGGCTTCAGAGCCCAATCAATCTGAGGAACTAGTGGACCAATCTGTGGCCCTTGGTACCTCAAAATTGGGTATTAGCATTGCAAATGGCAATGAAAAACAAAACCTGCAAATTATTGAAGAAGTGCACCTTCGGGGACCAGGACCACAAAAAGTAGCCAGTGAAGGTCAAGTTGCACCAAAGAAGGGACATTTTTGGAGTAGTTGGGCGGTGATTGGTAGTGCTTCTGAGGCCCCTATACCCACACAACCTGAAACTAGCTCTTTAAATAGTGATTGGAGAGTTATAACTGCTACTTCTCAGTTCACTATACCCAATCAACCTGAATTTGGCATTCCTGATAAGAAAGAGCCAGAGCACATCCAAGTTAAAATCGATGAAGTATATACAGGTATGTTTCACAAATTATAGTCATGCAATCAAACTATAAGTAAGGATATTACTGAATTGGACACTAACGTTTTGCAAGAAAACACTGCTTGGCATTTTTTTTTTTGGTTACACAAACTGTGATAATCTAGTTTAGTCTTCATCAATGTGATAATTGAGCTTGATTTCAAAGATGAATCATAGGTGAATATGCTACAAAATTGAATATCCAACATATATTATATTATTAATTATCAAAATTTTTGTTGAAACGAATATCTTCTATATTTTTTTAAGAAGCATCACAATTTTTTTACAGTGTCGTTAATGCTTTAAGGGCTAATTTTAAGTATACAAAAAGAAATATTAAAAAAATTTATATATTTTGTCGTTTCTAATGTAATAAATATTATTTACCATCACCAAAATAATTAATTGAATACCTCTAAGTGGGGCAGTATATATAATCAGACATATGTAAATTCAGACAATAATGAGATCATGTTTGCTAGTATGCCTTAAATGACTAGCTGCACATTTCTTTGACTAATCATGCCTTCATACCACAGGCGGAAACTTTGAAATGATTGTAGTATCAATTTATTTCATAAAATGAACAAATTGTAATTAAAATAAACAAATTGTCTCAATGAATGATAAATGTAGTAGTGAAAATGATGATCGTAGTAAGGGGTGTCATGTATCACTTTATGAAGAATTCAAACATTAATGTATCACATTCTGAAAAGAATAAGAAACTTAGAAGAAGGTTCGGAACATTTTCATAACACTATTCAGGAAAAAGATCGATTAATTTAAATCATCTATGATGTTGTACATTTGTTGGGCAGGACCAATTGAACAAGTTGTAGCTCCTGCTGAAAGCACCCCACTTCTTCCACGTAGGGAGCCACCTGCACCAGCAAGTAATAAGACATGGGAAATTCTTAAGAGTATTGTATACGGTGGTTTGAATGAATCATTAGCAAGCCTTAGTGTTGTCACATCCGCAGCGAGTGCTGACGCTACCACATGTAAGACATTTTGCTTTCACTTCCTCTATATTGATTTAAAATAATGCTTGAAGATACGTTAATTTGAGTTAGAGTTTCTTAATTTTAACTTTTTAACTGAATTTAAGTAATTAAATACTTATTCTCAATTCTAAAAGTTAAAGTTAATATTTATCTTTAAATTATACTATTTATTATATATCGTTGCACTTTTAAATCGATACATAACTTCTGAGAATTAATAATGCAATTTTATTGACAGTTTCATTATTTTGCAGTGAATATCGTTGCACTGGCTATTGCAAACCTGATTGGTGGACTTTTCGTACTTGGTCATAACGTGAGTTATATGTTCAAAATATCAACTTTCAAGTTAATTGATTTCACGAGCTGCTCTTTTCCTCCACAAAATTCTCAATTCCTGTCATCATTTCCATGCATCGCTATTTGTAAAACAAATACATATATTACCTCTAGGATTTTGGGATGTAATATAACTCAACTACTGCTATCACTGTCGTAGTCATTATCTACCTTTCGTTGTGTAGTATTAAATTAAATAAAACACAACCCATTGTGAGTACTTTAATTTCTTAATCCACTCCTAAATAATAATACACATTATGTTCTGTATTAACTTATGTTTACATGTTGGTTTTGATTGAATAAATTTTGAGAAATTTTTTTTAAAAAATTAATATAAAAAATAAATAAAATTTAATTTATAAGTTAGAAATAATTTATACTTTTATATTATCAGAGAAATATTTTTATTTTTTTAATTTTAAAAAATAAAATACTTTTAATTTATGAGAGAATTTTTGTTCATATTAATATTTTTCCTCTTATAAGAACTATTCTAACTGAATGGTCATATTTTATATTAATTTATACACATTCTTTCTCTAATTTCCAAAAAAGAGTTATTTTTAAAAATTTAATAATAATCATAAAATGTAGAGATACTTGTTATTATTAGGTTTAATTGTACTTCTTTAAACACTTGTTAATTACTAGAAAGAGAGTGATAATTAAAGTGATTTTCTTTTCAATTGTTATTTTAAAAACTGTATTGAGAATTTGAAAATAATTGTAATGACATTGACATGTGAATATTTTGCAGCTTGGAGAATTGAAAGCTGAAAACCCTAAAAGAGCTGAGAATAGCACAGAGGAAGCAGTAGTGGATCGATATAATGAGTTACTGGGGCAGAGGGAGAATTTCTTTCTTCATGCTTTTGTTGCAATTTTATCATTCATTGTTTTTGGATTAGTGCCACCAGTTGTGTATGGCTTCTCATTCCTTGAGAGTGATGACAAGGATTTCAAGCTAGCTGCTGTTGCTGGAGCCTCTCTACTATGCATCACTATGCTTTCCATTGGCAAAGCATATATCAAGAGACCAAACAGCTATTTGACATACTTCCAAACAGTGCTTTACTATGTCACCACTGGTGCTGTGGCCTCCGTTCTTTCTTACTTAGCTGGTGATCTTGTGAAGACACTCGTCGAAAAGCTTGGATGGTTTGAGTCAACACCACCATTTGCTTTACAGATTCCTAGGATTAATGTTCCACAACCCGGAAGCGGATCGTACTAGTAACTTTAGAACGAGTTGTTGAGGACATTATTATAAATTTATAATTAATGCTTTTTTCTTTCCAAATATATGTTCCATTTTTTATTACGTGTGTACAAGGAAGGACACACAATTAATATTTCATCTGTCGTATCATGTTTAGACAATATCATTCTTTTCCTCCAAAAAAAATTTGTTACTTACTGACACTTTTGTTGTTAGGTTGTGTCATTTTTTAATAAAATTTAAAGTGTTAGTATAGACATTATGAATTTATATAAATAATGTAATATATTTACTAATATAAAATAGTAATTTTATAAAAGAAAATTAGATTAATTATAAGAAAATCTAACACGACAACTTTTTTAATTAGTTATCTAATTGTTAAATATCGCAGCGTGAGTCACAACAGGATGGTGAAGACTTTTTAAAAACTATCAATTTTAAGAATAAATATTTTTAAAAAATTAAATGAGTTGCCATCAAATTTATTAAAAAATTAAATTTTTTAAAAATATTTAATTTTTTTATGAAACCAAATAATAGTAATGTAAAACCAAAAAAAGAAAAAGAAAAAGAAAAAAAAATCTATAAATACTACCGCTCTAAAATCTTGCGTTATCTAATGTATTGTATTTTGGTTCAAAGTATAGGTCTAAACTGCGAATTTAAAATTTGAAATATATTTCTTTGTGAGTGTCTGTTGCAAACTAAAATTAATTTATTGTTACATTTAAATTTTAATTAATAGGTCTAACATTTGAAATTTATTCATTTTTATCACAAATTAAAATTGAATATTAAATTTATACATTGTAATAACTAAATAGTCTACATCTGCATGAACCAAACACAAGTAAGCGAGAACAAATTAGTATGATGATTTACCGTTAATAGAGAGAAAAAGAAAGAAAGAGAGAATGGTGTAAAAAATATACTTCCAAATGTAAAAAAAGACTAATTTGTTAGTATAGAAAAGACGAAGAGAACCTACAAACTTGAAAGAGACCAAAGACACCAACTTTATTAATGCAGAAAAGATGAAAAGAACTTATCCAACTTTGTTAGTAAGACAAAGAGATTCATGAGTTAAGCATGTTTCATTTATAAAAGTTAAAGATTTTGTAAAGTGGTTATTTATTAACCACTCTCCAAAAATGACGTTAGATAGCGATTCTTTATTAATCACTCTTTAGAAAGCAATTCTTTATTAACCGCTTTTTAGAGAATATTTTTTTATTAACTGTTCTCTAATATGTAACTTTAAAGAACGATTAATAGAGTTGTAGTTAATAAAAAAGAACTGCTCTCGAAAGTATAAATTTAAAAGTGGTTCAACTCTAACCACTCTTTAAATATATTATTACAAAACAATTTTTATCAACAGTAAGTTAGAGTTATTTTTGGCATAATAAAAATAAGAAAAAAGTAAGTTGTTCGGGCAGCCTACAACTATCCAATCAAAGTTGACATTGCAAGAAATAGTAATGACATGTATGAGCAAAGAGTAAAAAGCATAAGAAAAAACAAAAATAAGTCATAAAAAATTTTTAAGAGAGAAGGAAGAACAAATTTTTAAAAGGAGAAGATTAGAAAAATAGAGGAGATAGCATATGAAGGAGTCTAAGAGAAATTTTAAAATAAGGAAGGGAGAGCACAAAGGAGCATAAGAGGAAGAGTAAGGGGAGCAACAGACAAGAAAGAAAAGGAAAAAATGAAGAAAAAGGAGGAGAGGGAAATGTAAACCGAACTCCCATACCTCTTCTACCGTCACGATCATAAACCATTAAATATTTGCCAAGGTGAGCACCACTGATTCCAAACCTTCTTGTCGTTCACTTTTTCTTTTTGTTGCTTCTTAGTTACATATCAATTCACATTGTCCTATTCATGTAGTCTATCTCTGACTCTGTTGTCAAAATTGTTGATTTTTTTTTTTTGCATGACTACGTTTCTAACGCCGTGATTCTCTTTATATATCAGAGCCTTCAAATTATTTGATGCTTATATCCTCAGGGTTTATCGGCTGGACAGCTGACAGACACCTACCGGAGAAACCGTTTTTACGGTTGCCCTTGTCTGTAACAATGCCACGAACTCCTGTATTTATTCAGAGCCTAAAGTCTCTGTTGAAGGAGGGGATAAGTGTGATAGTCATTATAAATAAAGTAAGTAAGAGCTACCACAACACCATGAATACACCCACAAACACCTTGAACACCTCTTTTAATGAAACTTCCTCAATTCTCTTAAACTCTCCTATCTCCTTACCCAAATATTGTATTAGAACTGCTACTGATAAAATAGAAAATTTGATAGAGTACACCTATGTTCTTGAAGATGCTCAGATTCAGGAATCCATAGCTCCTCTTTTAAGTCCTTACAATGTTTTCAGAAGACATAAATCTTGGACCAACAAAGTCAATGCTTTGATCCTTAGAAAACAATCTCCCATAAAGGAATATGTCCAATCCACCAGAATGGACCAATGTGAAATTCCTGCTACCAAAGAAGAAAGGTACATCAACCTAGAAATTCCTAAAACTTTCATAGATCATTGGAAGGTTGAAGGATATACTGCCCTTCATTTTGGAGCAATAAGATTAGTCCTATCACTTCATGGTAGGAAGAATCTTCTAGTTACTGCTAGAATCACTCTCCTTGATTCTACCTATATTCACTATGAACATGCTGTCATAGCAACTCTATTGACCACTCTTCATGTTGGAAGTGCGGTCCTCACAATTTTTCCAAATTATAATGTCTCACTAAGGAACAAGACTCTGCCAGCCAGATTGAAAGTTCAAATCCAGCTCTCTGGAGCAGAGCAAATTGAAGAAGCCATCTCTGCTACACTTCATCACCAGATGATTTATAGATTACAAAATCATGCTCATGACCTTCCTCTACCAGGAATGGTAAATGATAATCTGTTTGTCATAGCTAACAGAAGTGAAGATGATGTTCTATCCATCATCCAAGTTCCCAGACAAATTCTTCGAGAAGAACTTCTCAAATTAATTCCACTTGAATGGACAACTAATTATGAAAAGATCAGGCAAAACAACAGGCCAATTCAGTCTTTTGAAGCCACTTTCAGAAGATCTGTTGATGGTGGTGTCAAAACCATTTTTAAGAAGCCTGATGATGAAACCAGTTCTTCTACCAATTGTTTCCAGTTACTCATGGTGATACCTGTCGGAAAAGAACATAGAATCCCAGTATACAGCTTTAAACCTGATGGATCCTCCATCTATTCTGACAAATTTGATGGACACTTCATGTGGGATGTTGATCCTTCTATGTGTGATCCTGATTGTGACTGTTGGATGCATACTGGTGATACATCTGATGAAGAATCAGATGATGATGAAGATAATCAGAAAAGAAGGAAAAAGAAGCCTTGCAAACCTCCTCCTAAGCCTAGGAGAAGAGACCCTGGATTCACTCCATGGGTAGGAATAAGGAATGTCAGAAAACCATTGCCCATCTATGATGAAGCCTTAGAAATCCTGAGAAAAGAAGGTCTATTGTCCAAACATCCTTGTGATCCAGATCTGATCACATGGCCTCCTCCTCCAGGATTATGCAATTCTTTCAGCACACTTCTAGAAAAGGTTACAACACCTATTCCTTGTATGATGATCACTGACTATGATAAAGATTTTCCTTCATTAGACAAAAAGGCAGATCCTATTACTAAGGTCAATACTAGACCTTTAGTAATCCCTACAGAAGTACAACCAGACGGAACTCTCAAAGTTCCTTCCCAAGCTGAAGAAGTTCTCAACTGGCAAACTGAAAACTCTTTAACTCAAAACAAGATCTTGAAAAAGGTGGACAAAAAAGTAGATCAAATTGCTGAAACTGTTCTCAAGAATGAAGAAAGACTCCAATACCTTTCTGATAAACTCAGAAAGTGTTACAAAGAATCCCAAAAACAGATTGCTAAATTGGAGATAAACATCTCAAAACTGACAGAAGAAAAGGCTGTTTTCACTGGAGAATACCACAAAAAAGATAGAGAAATCAGGAAATTAAAGAGATGGATGAATTGATTACTGCAAAACAACAGAACAGGGAAGCTGAAATTAATCCCTTTCTTGTTCCACCTCCTGTACAGTCAACTTACTATTCTCCTTTTAGTCCATCCTCATTCTACCAAGGTACATTTACAGCACCTTCATACTCCTTGCCCTCTGCCTATAGACCCAAACCTAGGTCTTCTACCCGTGATTCAAAGGGTAAAGGCAAGATGAGTATTTCCTCTTCGGAAACTATCAAAACCAAAAGCTTAGATTCCTCTGAAGAAGAAAAATCTCCTCCAAAAAAGTCATCAAAAGGAAGTCAAGGGAAAACACCCTTTATAGGGGTTATATTTGAAGAGGATCAATTAATTGATGACTCAAAATCCCTCAAATCTTCATCCACTGAAAAAGATTTTCCTGAAGAGTCTTATGAATCTCCAACAACTGAAGAATCCCAGAGTGAATCAGAAGTACCAGAAGTTAAATCCTCTGATGAAGAATTTACAAACATCACTAAGATGCTGATGGTTAACACAGCACAATCCAGTAATCAAAAAGGATCCTTTTATGATTCACCTGAAGATGAAGAAGAAACTAGTAGACGAGAGAAAAAAGGATCAAAAATTAATGGAGGTCCTTATTTCACTCTTGATGATGTCTCTCCACAACATTGGAGAAAAAGACTACTTGATTTTGGAGCCTGGTTAGATACTCAATTCATGAAGCTAGACGCAGATCCATATAAAGTCATTGAAGAATTTTGTTGCAGAATGACTGGCACTCTAAAAGAATGGTACCACAACCTGGGAAGTGTCAAACAAGACCAGTTTCACCAACTGAGAAATACTCGCCAAGTTCTTGGAGCAATACACCAAGAATTTGTGGGAGACATGGATCTTTATGAAAAAAAAATCAGACAAGATTATTTTGAGATGAGATGCTGCTCGTTGAAGAAGAAAGATTTAGAAAGGCATCATAAAAGAATGGTAGAGATTTTCTATCTTCTTAATGGATACAATGATGTCAGTCTAAAAAATACTTATGTTGCTTCTCTTCCTCAAGAATTACAACCAGAAATTCACAAGCTCATAGTAGCCCAAGGCCAGGATTTAACCAGTTTAAGCCTTGGTCAAATTCACCAGAAAACAATGGAATCTCTTGACAAATTATGCAGGACACATCTATTCATCTCTGATGTGATGAATGAAAGATCAAAATTCACAAAAGCCTGCAAGAAAAAATACCTTGAGATTGGATGTAAAGAAAAGAAATGTGTCTGTCCATCCAAGAAAAAGGAAAATAAGATGTCTGTTTTCAAAAAAGAAGAAGAAGAAGATGAAATACTTCAAGAAGAAAGAAAAAAGAGGAAAAAGCAAAGGAACCCGATGTTTTATCTGCGGGAAAAAAGGACACTTTGCTAAGAAATGTCCAAACAAGGATGCCAAAGCCCAAAACTTAGTTAATTCTTTGGATCCTATTGAAGGAGATATTGAATCTGAATACTCCGAACAAGAAGAAGCAGATCAAGATACTGTCTTTGCTATCCAAGAATCGTCTGATGATTCTTCAGAATCTTCAAGCAAAGAAGAAGAATATATTCCTCTTTATTTTATTCAAGAAGTAAATAGTGTTCTTCAAACTCCATCACAACCTTGTGTGGAGGTCCAAGTTCTCGTTAACAAATATGCTACTCCAATCAAGGCCATAGCCTACATGGACACTGGAGCTCAAAGAACTATGATGAATCCAGAAGTTCTTCCAAAAGAATGCTGGACCCAATACATTACCAGTTTTGTAGCAGCTGATGGAAAGATCTTCAACACTCACTTAATTTCCAAAATGCCTATTGGAATCAAGTTATTTCAAGATTGCATCATTTGGATCAAACCCATAGGTTCTCATCTGCCTAATAAAGATATTCTGCTTGGCATGGATGCTTATTGCTTAACTGACAAGCTTCAGATACTTCCAAGAGGAATTAAGTTTAAAAGAAATTTCAAGCCCTATACAGATGTCTTGAAACTTTATTCTCTGGAAGAAAGTCCACCAGAATATTTTGAACTCAAAGAAAAGTTGAAGACCTTATGTGCAGATGGACATGAGAATTTTTCTCATTCCAATCCAATTTGGAACAATCCAGAGTTTTTTATAAAACTCCCTTTCAAGCACAATGAAGACATCAATCCTACCAAAGCCACACATCCTGGAATGAGTCCAACTGATCTTCAGATGGCTCGACAAGAATGTGCTGAACTTCTTCGACAAGGACTGATTGAACCTACCAAATCTGAATGGGCATGCCAGGCATTTTATATGGAAAAAAGATCTGAAAGAATCAGAGGAAAGAAGAGGTTAGTAATTGATTATAAACCTCTCAATCATTTTCTCAAAGATGACAAGTTTCCCATCCCAAAAACCTCCTCTTTACACACTCTTATCAAAGATGCCATGATTTTTTCAAAGTTTGATTTGAAGTCAGGATTTTGGCAACTTGGTGTTGATCCCTCTGATCGATACAAAACCGCTTTCTGCATCCCAAATGCTCAATACCAATGGAAAGTTCTTCCATTTGGCCTAAAAGTAGCACCTTCTCTTTTCCAGAAAGCCATGACCAGAATCTTTGAACCAATCCTTGATAGTATACTCATCTACATAGATGATGTATTACTTTTCTCAAAAAACACAGAATCTCATAAAGCCCTCTTGAGTAAATTCTTTGATCTCTCTAACAAATATGGGATTATGTTGTCAGAAAAAAAGATTCAATTAGCACAAACCCAGATAGACTTTCTGGGAATACATTTTTCTCAGGGAAATTATCAACCTCAACCGCACATTGCAGAAGAACTCTTGAATTTTCCTGATGAAAATTTCACTGTCAAACAAATTCAACAATTCCTTGGAATATTAAATTACATTAGGGATTTTATTCCTAATGCTGCCAAATATACAAGTCCTCTGTCAAAACTGCTAAGGAAAAACTCTTCTCCATGGAGCAATGAACAGACTGAAGCTGTTCGCCATCTGAAAAAAATAGCTCAGAATCCTCCACCATTAAAGATCCTTGGAGATGGGAAAAGAATTCTACAGACAGATGCTAGTGATCATTATTGGGGAGCTATTTTACTTGAAGAAAATAATGGAAAAAAGGCTTACTGTGGACACGCCAGTGGACAATTTAAGGAATCTGAAAAGCATTATCATACAATATATAAAGAAGCCCTTACAGTAAAGAATGGTATCCAAAAATTTGACTTCTATCTTAGAGGTCATAACTTTGAAGTTCAAATGGATAATTCAGCTTTTCCTGCACTGCTTGATTTCAAAAACAAGATGCCACCAGATCCTCAAGTTCTCAGACTAAAAAATTGGTTCTCCAGGTATGATTTTACTATTAAATACATCAAAGGAGAAAAAAAATGTTGTCCCTGACCTCTTATCCAGACCAAAAAAGCCAATTGCCATTGTAACCTCACTAAACTCATACCCTTTAATTTTCCCTCTCAATATTGCTGAAGCCAGTACTAGCTCTGGACCAACTCCTCTTCCAATGTTTCCTCTAGAAATGAGACATGATGTTATCACTGTAGAATATATCAAAGATTTTGCAAAAAATCACATGTTTCATTATTTGTCTCTTTCACTCTACCACCGTAGTGTTAAACCTAAACCTACCTGGTTTCAACCTGATGCACCATACCTAAATATCTTTGCATTATTAATGGATTTTCCTTTAATTGAAGAAGATATATGGTATCTTTGGTGTGCCACCCTGTTATACCACTACCCCATAGTTTTTCCCACTTTCATTATGTTTGAATTCCTCAATGACCTCCGCAATCAATCCACTCTGTTATGGAAATTTTTGGCTTGGTATCAACCTATCCCAAATTGGAAGAAAGATGTTCAACTTGAATTACAAAGACTCAGTATTTGGAAAGAAATAGAGTTACCTCCAACTGAAACTCCAAAACATGTAACAGTGGTCATAATTCATAGACCTTATTTTGAACATCCAGTTTCCAAATTACTTTATACCCAGAATCAAGTCAAAATATGGAACACATTCACAAGTCTCCTAGAGATATCTGAACCAAACAGACCACCTCATAATCAGGCAGATCTGAATGTTCACCTCCATACTGAAAATGGAGCCCGTGAGAAAATGTTCAAAGTAAAGTCCACTTGTTCCAAGTTAAAAGCAATGGACATAATTTGTCCTCCTGATAATGATAATCCAACAATGTGGGACAAGATCCAACTAATAGATCCATCAGTAATTTGTTCCTCTATTACTTTTGGAAATTGGGAAATGAACAGTCATGTCATAATCAGAGATGAAGGCTCAACACGTATTGATCCCATAATGGATTCTCAAGATCCTCAAGATCCTTTTGATTCAATCAGCCTCTGTTTAAGTGACGATCCCAACATGTCACCGAGTCACGAGCCTATCCTCAAGGACTAAAGAATCTCTAAAAAAAGTATCTTTATGTAATAAAGTGTCTTTTATATTTTTTTTTTAGTATGAGTCACATGTACTAAAAGTCTTGGGTTTTGTAAGTTTGCAAAAAGCTACTTTAGAAAAAGGTTTGGAATCTTATCCAACCTTATCAGATGTAATTATTAGGTTTGTTGTCCATCCTCTATATAAGGGGAAGCCTCTTGCCATTTGGAGGAGGAGGAAATCGAAATAAAACTTGTGTGTTTTATCTATATCATGAGTTGTTTCTAAGTTTCTCTCTCTGAAAGCTTTGTTTATAATAACTATCCTCTAGTCCCTGACTAGAAAGAAGTATGCTCTGCACTTGCCATTTTAATGGATCCTGTGCATCAGAAAATTTCTAGGTAAAAGATCCTGTTGCTACGGTCCTCTTTATTATAGCTCAGGAAGGATGATCAGCATGAGTATAAGAAAAATGCATATGGGTTTGCTCAAAGTATTAGAAAGTGCTGATAGTTTCTTTCTGAGTTATGATATATATAGAATAAGTAAATACTGCATTCCTTTTTATTTTAATTTTTTTTCTTAATATTATTATTTTGTATGTATCTTATATATTTTATTTTGTCATTAATGTTTAATATTTGATTCTTTGGAATTTTTTGTAACTCTCTTTTATCCTTATAAATAATAACATTAATAATGGTAAGATGAATAGGAATAATTTTAAAGACGAAATTTTTTATTATAATTTTGTGCTATTTAATTGTCATTTTCTTAGTTATTTATTTATTCATCTTATTTATTTGTTTTTTAATATTATTTTTATTGTCAATTTATCTTTTTATAAAGTTAAGTATAATTTGTTTGGGTTTATATTTTGTCTTTTATTTCATAGTTGATTAATTATACTTTATTTAGAATCACAATAAATAAATAAAATTTATAAATAATTTATAATAATAATATGGAGTAACTTTATCTTTATGTATTGTAAATTGTCAAAGTCTATACCTACCATGGTTAACTTAGGTTTTATACACTATTAATATATTTAAAATTTTAATTTAATTTTTAAAATTAATCAATTACAAGATTATTTTTATTTAATTAAAATTTATCATTTAAAATATTCTTCTATTAATTAAATTATTGTTTCATAAACTTTTAAGATTCCACCGTATTCATCTTTAATTAATTAATTAATTATATATTACTAATTTTAGTATACTTCTTATAA
Source organism: Abrus precatorius (assembly GCF_003935025.1). Lineage (NCBI taxonomy): Eukaryota > Viridiplantae > Streptophyta > Magnoliopsida > Fabales > Fabaceae > Abrus > Abrus precatorius. The sequence goes on along the minus strand of NW_020874439.1, from coordinate 9,018,504 downwards.
TTTTTATTTCAGTGATTAATAAAAAATATACACTCTCAAATATTTCTCTATTATAAAAAATGATAATTTATATATATACTTATTAATTAATTAAATTAAAATATTTTTATCACATTAATACAGCGATTTGTAACACTATTATGTAAAGTCTTTACCTTTATATGCTTTAAATTCTTAAGACTTTTTGTAAACCAACATTCTCTACAAACTTATCAAATAATATTTTAATTTCTCTTAATTAAATAATTATCTTTACTAATCATTTTAAATATTTTTATTTTTCATTTAAATATTTCTCCTTTTATTAATGACAATTAATTTTATATTTAAAAATTTTAAATCATGTTTCTAACTTTAATAAATTAATAACCAAACATTTGATTATTTAAATTTACTTCTACGTTTCATTATACAATATTTTGTGATATAAATGTGCAATTTACATCAAAGGTTTATCGACAAATAAGTATAAGAGATTTATGTATAGTTTACGCTATTTTAAATTTCTTTAATATCAAATTTAGAATTAAAATATATATTCAAATGCTTTTATAAATTCAAATACATTGTCTTGACTATTACACTCTTTTTACATGATCTGCAATATACTTTTGCCTTTTGTATTATTCATCGTAGGATATGTGTATAACTACGTTATCTTATGAAAATAATTTTAATCTTAAAATAAATTTTTTTATTAAATTTAATTTCAATCAATTAACTTCATAATTTTTATGATAGAATTACATGACTTTACATCCCATGTTACACTTGGGCATACGTAGGAGTAGGAATTAGACTCTTCAAGTCAAAATAATTTTTAAAATAATTTTTGTTTTTCCTATTATACTAATTAATATTTCAATAAATAAATTTTATTTCTTTAAAAATAAAAATAGCAACACTTATTGTTTAAAGATTAAATAAATATTTTTTTAATGTTTTAATGAATTTACATGATTAATTTAAGATAATTGTTACTAATACGAATATTGTAAGATGCTAATATTTTCTCTACATGTAATGACTCCTAAAATCATTTTTAGTTTTAAATATCATAATGTTTTAAATTTTTTTTTTTTTAATAAATTTTGATGACAACTCTTCTGATTTTTAGAAAATATTTTATTTATGAAAGATGTTTTTCTTAAAGCTTTTGTGGTCCCGTTGCGACTAGCAGTTGCAACAGATAGCAATTCCACTAGGACTTGTTTTAGAGAGTCAAATTTTTGATAATTAATTATGCAAATTTTTGTATTTTTTATTTTTATTTACTTAACCTCTCTCTTTTCTTAAGATTTTGAATTAATTGCATTATGTTTCTTTTATTTCTGTATGAATTTTGTAACCTTGTTGTATATACTTTTGTTGATATTATTATTAATTAAGAATAAACGACTATTGATAATTTTTGTGATATTCTCGTGTTGTTTAATTTTGAAACTTTTATTTTGGTTGATTGATAAAGTTTGTATAATCCCTTACATGCTCCCACTTTCTCATTCATCACACACTTTAAACAGGTCCTATACTTGGGTGAGTGTCACCAAAATAGTGGTGATACTTGTGCAAACCTCCTACTGTCTTTTGCTTATTTTAATTTATGTGGATTATTTTATCCAAAATAAATTATTATATACTTGAAACAAAATTTGTATTTGAAAAAAACAGAAGGAGGATTTTGAGAGTGTACTCATACAAAATTAGTTTTATTTCATTTTTATAAGATACTGATATATTTAATTCACAAGGATGAAAATTACTATTGTTAGTTTAATTTAAATTAAATATGTAATAAATAATATTTTTTAGAAAATAAATAAATTTTTGTTGAAATTTATTTGTAGTAGTCATAAAAAATTGTTGAATTAATTTTTTTTATTTATAAAAAGATGAGTAGAATTATTATTATTATTATGTATTGGAATGGTAGAATCTATAAAAGAAATAAAGAAGTAATTTTTTAAGGAATTAAGAAAGTAGTTCAAATAAAACAAGGTTAATTTTTGAAGCATTAAAAGGAAAATTTTATTTGGATCTTAATCTTCATGAATCACGTTATTTCTAGTTGAAATTCATGCTTTTTTAATTTATTGATCCAAATGCTAGATAATACACAATTCTGAGATATGTGATTATGAAGACATTAATTGCATGATAGATGCATGTCAACAACAAGCTGGTAGAACTGTTATTGAGTTATACATGGATGTCACTGTTGGAGAAAGTTTATCAATTACTAATTTAACACCCTACTTTATAAACCCTCAATTAGAGAATTAATAATTATTTTAATACTAATAATCTACCCTTTATACATAATATCAATGTATTAAACCATTAATCGCAAAAATAAACTTTAACAAGCAAATTTTCAATAACACATTTCAGAATTTTTTTATTGCATAAAGTACTTAAGGTAAACTTTCATAAGTATTTAGATATCCTTTTACAGTAATACAAAGGACAAAATGGTCAATAAGTTTCTCGCATTACACAGTACTGTATACTAGAGAACTCAATTACCATTTCACCTAGTAATATAATTACATACAGATAAAATATTAGTTACAATTTTTCAAAATAATAAGGGCAACACCGGGAATGACTTCCTATAGAGCAACACAACTAAACAAAAAGAGTGGCTTCTACCCGGTACCGTAAAAGCCTATGTACAACAAAAGAATGCCTACGACTAACTTTTGCTACTATACAAAAAAAAAAAAAATCAAAGTAGTATCAATCCTACTCCGAATCTATATCTTCAGACTCAAGGATCATAATCCTCTGAATATCAATATTCATTTCCTCTCCTCAACTGGAGGGGGAATTGGTGGTGGTATGTGTAACATCCTCGTTTTTGCTAAACGATTAATTTAGTAATGTAATTCTAAGTTAATATATAGTACTTAATTTTTTGTGAAAAATTGGGATAGAATTAGCATGAGATGCTTTAGACAAAATTTTTAGGTATATTTTTAAGAAATATTTGGTAATTTTTAATTTTAAAATTTTTAAGTTTCAAAAAGTGTCAATTTGTATTGGTTAAAATTGCTGTATAATGCTAAAAATAACATTTTATTTTAAAAAAAATAACAATAATAATAATAAAAATTATAAAAATTTATATTTTATTTATAAATATTATTTGGAATATAAAAATAATTTTTTTTGTAATTAATGAGCATTTTTAGATTTTCTGGTTAATTTTATGTAAATTAGTTATATGCTCAAGCAGAAATTGCGTGTAAAAATTTTGGACACCAACTAAAGGATCAATAGTGTCAAAAATTATTTTATAATTATGCTTAATATATTTTATGATTATTTTTAAATTTTGGGATTTTTATCTAATTATTTCAATTAATTATTAAAAAATTAGTGAAAATTCTAATATTATATTATTATTTTTACTATTTAAGATAAGATCAATTCATCAATTCATCCAATTCACTCTTGGCTGCCGTAAGTGCTCTTCTTCTCCTTCCAAAAGCTTTGAAACTTCTTTGGCTCTAATCTTTTGATTTTCCAAGTAAGTTCATTAAATTTTTTTAATATTCCATCTATTTTTATCATTTTGAACACTTTTAACCGATTAATTTTTTTATTTTCTTCCTCTTTTTGGGTGCTGGAACAGTGGCATGAGGGTGTCCAAAAATTTTGTTTCTAAATTATGTTTTAATTAGCTTAATCTTTCTATATTTTATAATAAATAATTTTGGTGCTTTTTGTTTTGTTAAAAATACATTTGGGGGTTTAAAAACCCTTGGTCTAGAGGTGCTGTCCCAAGAGTGTTATGAAGGGAAAATAATTATTTTTAATCACCTTTAGGCTTATAGTATTCCATTTACATCATAGAAAATAATTGTAAGACCCGTAAGCCATTTTTGCGAAGATTAGAAAATGATAGTTTCAACTCACTAGTAGTGGGTTGGGTGATTAATGCCTCTTAACATTGATCATGATTATGTGTGATTATTTGGTTAGGATCGTGGTTTGAGAAGTGGTGGAAAGAAGTCGTTGGTGAGAAAAAAATCGGTATACACTTCAAGATAAGGGGGGACATATCTATTTTCACGGGTATAGTAGAAAAACGTTGAGAAATGGGTGTTTTATTCTTTGCTATGTATATATGAATTATTTGAAGGAATTTATAATTATTTCCATACTTAGTGTACAATTGTTTGATATTCCTTTTTGAAATTGATTTTATGTGTGATAAGGTTTCTATGATAATTATTTGTTGAATTCAGTATAAATAATTGATTACCTAAAATACTTGAGGAATGAACTATCATTCATGTGGAGTGAGCATATAGAAGGTCTGTTCAAAGTTGAAAAGAATTGGAGAATTGCGAAATAAAGATATTAAAAAAAAAATCTTCTTTAATTTCAAGTGGTTTGATCAAAATTTATTTAATAGTTTTTATATATTTAAAATATACCTATATACATATTTAAATAATTTAAAGTATTATTTTAAATGGGTATTTTGAAATGTGGTGATAATTGGAAAAAGGTATTTGAGAGCCATTGAAATGAAAGAAAAGTTGTGAAATGTGGTGGTGGTGAGACTCTGTTTAAAATTTGAAGTGTATTGGAATTTTCTGGCTGTTTTGCAGAGAGAAGAAAATTTAAAAATATCTGAATTATAGAGGAAACTCTGCCGGATTGTTGGTGGAATTTTGAAATATATGTTGTTGATTAAAAAGAAATGTTTAATAGCTAATTAAAAGACTGAAATTAGGTTCATGCATCATAAGCATGTAATGATGATGGTGTTGGATGGGAAGTATACGAAATCTATGGGAGACTCCAGGTTAGTCTTGGGGATAGTTGGGTGTGATTGAGCCGGGCAAAGGCCAGGGCTCGCAACCCTGTGCTATCGGTTCTCACTGCAAAACCGAACTATCCTGACAGAATCCGATGGATTATCAGAATCAGTTGAGCTATATCTTTGAAACTATCTAATGAGATGGTTATAACCAAGAATGATTGGTGACAGTGAACTCCTGATCCTTCCCAGAAAGAAAGAAAGAGAAAAAGAAAAAGAAAATGGTTTGGTCCCACATGCATGTGTCAGTATAGCAATTAACTAGGTGATGCACAGAATCATACATGGCATGTACATTGTGTGTTGAGTTGTTGCTAATTGCTATAATGATTGTAAATATCTTGACGTGTTTTCTACTGTACTTTGGTTGAAATGGGTCTGTCTCACCCTTTTAGCATATATGTGTGTTGTATGTGAATATATTTAGTAGGTGAGGACACAAATGGCCTGACCACCATACTAGTTCAGCGTCACAGTCAGATATGATCCTGAAGGAAGATGGACGCACAATTGGGAACGACAACAGTTCACCCATACTAGCACTATTACCTTTTTGTTAGATAGAAATGGGCCAGGCCCACGGGCATACCCCCATCCCCATCAGGGTACCTATGAGACTCACTTTTCCATTTACTCCTAGAGTACTGTTAACTTTTGGAGGAAATGGTATTTTTTATAATCATGGGTCTAGGGGAAAAGCTTGTGAGGTCATTTTTTGTTGTTGTTGTCTCTGATATCGTGACTCCACTTTATTTTGTATGTAAATCAGCTATGTATATATGTTTATATGACTGGACGACTGTATATTTTGACAGATGATATGTATATATGTATTTGGATAATTGGTGCAGATGATGTATTTAGTTTCTATTAATGTGAATAGACGTAAACTCATACATGTTGCTTTCTTACTACTTGGATTATATTAATATTATATTTATATTGATGGCGTAATAAGTAGTAAGGGTGTCACAGTATGGGCTGAAAAGGATTATTATTATCTAAGTAAAGGGTTAGTTTAGTCCTTATGGTAATAGGGACACCACCTCTCGGTCCTGGTGCTGCTCTCCTAAAAAATATAGTAAGTATGCCTGCAAAAGTATATGTCTATCCCAATCGTGCTGCCATCGATGTGGCTCCGAGCTAATGAGCCTGATCGTCATATTCATTTGGTGTGGAATCTGAGCCATCTCCCTCTGCTATAGGTGGTAACCGATCAGGTCCAATGAGTACCGCGGGTACAGAGAAAATAAAGAAAATAGAAAAACGATAGGATGAGCCACAGTTCATACATCACGTTAAAATCAAACATCATAATCATTCATAGATCAATCGCATTCCAAATGAATGATGATAATGGTACATGATCCTAGTTTGTTTTTCTAAAATGTCCATCCATGCGGGCCCGAATCATTTCTTAAATTAGTGCTGGGTTAGCCAAGAGTTGACACTACTAGGTATGAAAATCCACCCACGGGATTGTTGAGACCCACGCTCAAATATGAACCTAGTAGCTCACAGACCATGATATATGGCAAGAACACAGTCAGGTACAGGAGAGTTTATACAGTGGGATTCCCGAGGACAGGTAGCGAGCCTGAGTCTTTTAGGGCTTCCAACCACTACCCTTTGTATTCCCAAGTCCTCCCTTAGGGCCTCCTCATTGTATTCCCAGAATCCATAGTTTTTGATTCCCCATTTTGCACAAAATACCATTTTTGGATAAGTAATGTATGAGTTCCTAAGTGGTTTTTCTTGGAAAATTCCCATATTCCCAAATTCCTAAATTTGTTCAAGAATGATTAAAAAAATTTCTAAGTCTGAATATTTTTTCAAAATTTCGACAGAGTTTTTCTTGTAATACAGACTTCCTAAAAATTTTCAAATACCTATTACAATCAGAAAACTTCTCAATACAATTTATAAGGGTTCTCAATCCATCATTTCAATTTATTTTCATTAAACTTTCTCATGAAAAACCACCATGCACATAAATGCTCAGTCAAAGACAATTCATATCATGTAACACAATTTATGTCTTAATGAAGTATCAAACATATATTTCCATCACCAAACATGCCAGCAAACCATTATCAAAATTAAGCATATAAAGAAATCAAAATCACCAATCATAACAAAATTTAGACAATTTCAACAAATAAGGTTAAACAAATTTATGATGTAATCCTTACTACATAGTGCACCCCTTATCTGTTACGTCTATGTTTGTTCTCTCCAACGTTTGAAGTTAATTTTCGACGAAATCTATACACGTAATGAAACGCTAGTTAGAACCTTATAGTTCTTTGATTTTATCTCGTGGGAATTTAAACTCATTTTGTTTTTTTAATCCATTTTTGGTAATATGTTAAGCTCACATTTACCTTACACTTAACTTAAAAAAATCATCCTAGTTGGTAGCACTTAGAGTAGGAAGAATCCTAATGGCGAACATAAACAAGGTTTAGTATTTTGGAATTTTCTAGAGTTATATAGACTGTTTTGACATGAGGTCAAAGTCCAAATTTCAATAATGTAATTATCTACCATATTGATGAGAGGTCAAAGTCTAATTCAAGATAGATTGTACAATAAAGTTGGTTAAAGTCATGATAGGAAAATTTTCGAGCAGATTGCACAAGGTTTAGTATTTTTGCCATAGCTCAAGATATACTTAATATTTTAACATGAGACCAATTTATAAATTTCAAGGATTCATTTATCTACAACTTTTATGAGGAATTAAGTTCAAATACCCTATATAATAGTACCAATTTTCAGTTTACAGTGGCTGTTTCTGACAAGGCTCAACTACACTAACACTCTGAACATACCTTAGTAATTTGACCATATCTCATGCTACACAAAAGCTATTGACATGAAACCAATTTCTAAATTTTAGGCATACAATTTCCTACAACTTTTTAGGAGTCAAGTCCTAATTTTACACTCATCAGTCTTAGTAAATCAAAATCTGTGACTGTTGAAACAGGGCAACCTCCTAAGGTGACAACTAGAATACATGTTAGTAAAATAGACATAACTTGAGTTATAAATATCCATTTGAGGTGAAACCAGTGGCTAAATTTCAAGTATTAAAAGGGATACAAATTTCATGAAGCATAAACTCCCAATTTAGTCTATACAAGTCCCAGAATTTAGTGAACAGTGACCTATGAATTTGGGTTCTTAGGTTTTTAGCTCAACCACTTCTAATCCTCCATTTCAAGCATGATTCTAGTATCCTAGGTGTAAAACCACAACAATAAAAGCAAGATAACACCCTTCTCATCACTATTCAAGTTCACCCAAGTAAAAAGAGAAAATTTAATAAGCACCATTTTGAAAAATAAAACCATACAAGTGTAGAGGAGGATGAGGGTAACAAATTTATCTCTTGAAGCTTCTCAAGAAAATCAAAGTTTGACCCTAAAAATTAAAGAATTATTTGAGAGAAAAATAGAGGAAAGAACTTACGGGAAACTTGGAGAAGAAGATTATTTTTCATGCATCTTTTCTCTCTTAATCACTTTTAAAAGTCAAAATTTAATTACTTTATCATTTTTTTTAACTTAAAATTACACTTTCACAAATGTAATTTTTTTTTTCAGTTTAACAGGTAGGAAAATTTTTTAAAACAAGGTAGTAGTAGAATACTTAGAATAATACTGGGATGGTCACTAAAATTTTTAACACAAATCTGATTTTCAATACATTTGTGAATTTTGTTTTTAAGGTTAAACTAATTTGTTGTATGCAATATTACATTAAATTAGTGCTATCAAAATTTTTTTAGCAATATTTATTTATTATATTATATTTTATAGCAGTTTATAAAATATTTATTATTATTTTTAACTTATTTTTAATAAATGGAGTTGATGATGAAAGTTTAAATTAAAAACCTATACAAATAAAATTTAATAATATAAATAATAATAAAATTATTATGTTATAATATTTTAAAAAATATAAAAATATAAAAATAGTAGTAGTAATTAATTTAAAAATATTTGTTATATTTTAATATATTTAACATAATAATAATATTTTAAAAAATTATTTTAAATATTAAATTTTAATTATAAGAATTAAGATTTATAAAAAAATATTAATGGTAAAACATAGTAACGATTAAATTTTATAAACTAATATAGCGCAAAGATTTAATAAGTAAAAATATAAGGTAGTATTTTCGTACATATAGATTTGGATAAATAAAAAAATTCAGTTTTAAAAAGTGAATTTAGACACTAAACAGTTACACAAATATAGTTAATAAAAAAAACTAATTTAATATGAATTTAAGTTTTTAAAACTAATTTCATATTGGTTATAGCTTGGACTTATAAAATTAAATTTTTTGCCTAGCCCTAATCCTCAACCTACAAATAAAAAGAAAATAGATAAAAATTATTCAAAATCTTATATTTGTTTCATTGACATAAGATCCTAGTGGTGATAAGGATCAATATTAACTCTAAATGGATCAATAATTCACTAGGCATTTATTTTAGAAACTTTAAGGTACTAATAATTTGCATAATTTCTAAAGAGTAACTAAAGAAAAATACTCTCTTTATATTCTATTTGGAGTAAATTACAGGTTTAACTTAAAGATGTAAGTTCTTGATATTGACCATATCAGTAGGAAATCTTCTAGATGTAGAATATCAAAACAATGTCAAACTCTAACTAGAATTTTTAAAATAATTAAATAGGATGCGCATATAAAATAACACCATAACATAACTTCTCTAATTCTAAGCATATATCATGCTTCTTATAGCAATATTATCCAGATAATGTTACTGTTTGCAAGTATAGTCCGTGGTTTGGTTTGGTGATACTTTATACGTATCATACTTGTAACTACAAAACATGATAGATCACGTTACTTGTGGACACTCTGCATGTTTTTTCTTGTAATGATAAAACTTCATCTAATATTCTACGATAAAAATGTTTAATTTTTTTTAATATATTAACTTTTATGCACTAGATTAAACAAATTTTGTCAATATTATTTTTTGTTGTCAATTTTATATATTTACTGTAACTTTATTTATTGAATATAAAATATTTTTATATAAATAAAATATGATCTTCAAAATATATATATATATATATATATATATAATATTTTTAATAATTTTATACAAAAATCAAGAAAAATAATAATATAAAAATTTTATAATATGAAAAAATTTATAATTAATATTTAAATAATATTTTAAAATTTATTTATAAAATTATATAAATAATTGTTATAATTATTTAATAATTATAATAATACCGATAAAAATTATATAAATAATTGTTAAAATTATATAATAATTATTATTTTTGTGAATTTTATTTAATAATAACAATTATTATAAATATTTAATATTATATAAATTTTATTTTTATTTTTATTTTTTTAAGTCATTTTATTGGCTACAAGTTTATTATAAAAAAATATTATATGAAATAAATATTTTTATTAAATATTATAATAATTATAACAATTCATATTAAATTTTTTAAAATTTAATTTTTAAGAATATATAAATTTTTTGACTCATAAAACTCTGACTCTAACTCTAATCATATAAGTTTTTCGACCCTATAAACTTATAAATTGATGGATTTTTTTAGCTTTTTAGCCTTAATTCATATGAATTAAAATTAAAACTGAGTCAAATGATCTTTTAATAACTTTACTTTTGTCACATTAACGTGATTCTAATTCTTATTCAATTTTATGGCTATACTTATTAGTAAAACTTTTGACATGTGATTAAAATTATTTCAAGCAGAAAATTAGTTTTCAAAATACAATACTTTGATAATTTGTTTTAAAAAACAATAAAAAATTATAAAAAGCCTTAACAACCCTGGTTACCAAGTTAGGTATTTCTAGCTTCTCATATTTATTACCGTTTACACGACTGGTAGGTACGGCTGGAAGATGACTCTTTCGCCGCGTTGATTGGAGTTGGACTTAACTGTCCTCTCTGAGACGCCACCCCCCAAAAGCCCCAGCTATGTCATTTGCTCAGGTCAACCTTTCAGTCTTCACATTATGTAAATTACTAAACTTAGATACAAGATAAGAAATATTTATGATTTTTTAATGGGTCTAAAAATATATTTTTATCGGTACATTTTTAAAATTTAATAATATTTTATAAGATATTTTATAGTTCAAATAAAACTTACCTATAATTAGATATATAATTTTAATTTTGTTTTTAAGTTAAGATTAAAATTTTTATTTAATAATATATATCAAATGTTAATTTTTATTAAATAAAATACTAAACTAAAATTTTAACTTTAATCGATAAATAATAAAGTACTTTTACTTTTTCATCTAAGCTTTAGGCCTTTAAAGTTTCGATGAAGTATTTAGTATTTTTTTTATTTGTCTTTAATATATAAAATTGATAGAAACTTGAATTAAAAAAATTAATTTAAAAATAATTTTAATTTTTAAATTAAATTTAATTGTATTAAATAAGGTTATTTTTATGATATTAAAAAAATAAATTATATTTTTATTAATTTATGTAATTCTAATTATAATGAGTATTAAAATATGCCTCATAAAAAAAAGTGACAAAATAATAAGATTTTATTTATAATAAGTTCAAAAATCTTAATGCTAAGTTTAAACAACTATAGATAGTAAAAAAAAAAAAAGTTAACAACACACTTTTAATATATTCAGTTATTGGTTAAAATTTATTAAAAATTATAAAATTTATATAGATTTTACTATTTCTTATTTTAAATTTAATGATTATCTTTTATACTTTTATAATTTTTAATAAATTTAAACTAATAATTAACTGTGTTAAAAAAAATATTCTTAACACTCTTAAATAGTAAAATTTTATTAAAAAAGAAGAAGAATCATTTAATGCACTTTTATAATTTAAATGTAACAAATATATTTTTATATAATAAAAAATTATTAATTTTAAATTTTTAAAGTTTAAAATCTAATTTTAAAAGATTAATATTAACAAAATTCTAATAATTCAATGCAATAATATCATTAAATATTAAAATTTTTAATAAAAAATTAGTTATTTATTCTTGGACTCATTAAAAGTTATAAGTATTTTTTAATTTATTTTTTTATCAAAAATAAAGTTGCAGATTAGTAATTTATCTGACAAAAATTGGAATTAAGAATTAGCAAAGACTTCAATTTGTAGGAGAACAATACAATTTTTTTTTACATTATTATACGTAGGTTTCTTCTTATATATAAAAAATATTTACCTTTCTTTTATTTAAAAATAAATTTTTTTATTTATAGTATAATTGATTTTTTTATGTTTTATCATTTCAAATTCATACAAAAATACAAAATAAAAATTTATTTATAATAATTTTTTTTAAAAATTATATTATTTATTAATAGAATTTTGTTAAACTCAATTTGAATATAAACAATTAATAATAGTAAAATTTTATAAAAAAATATTTATTATATTTTTATTAAAAAATTATTTAAAATTAAGTGTGAAATTAACAAAATTCTTATTAATATTGAGTTATATTAAATTTTAAAATTTTTAATAAACATTTATTACGTATAACTTCTTATTGAGTGCATTGCTGCATTCACACCATGGAAGACCTCGATCAGATAACCAAGTTAAGCTTCAGAATGCCATCATAAATCATTATAAATTAATTAGGCACTGTGCCTTTTGGACACACAGCAAACAAGCAACACATTTTTCTAAAATATTGGTGGCATTTGTGATTATTGTCGATAGTTTGTTATGCTTTAAATGTAATTGAGATAATCACCAAAACAGAATGCCCAAAATCATAATTAAGTTTACAATATATTGAATAATTTTATGTTTTTAAAATTCTTTTATATACCTGTAATTTTAATTATTGAAAAAAGAAATTAATATATTTTAAAATTTTCATGATAATAAATATATAATTATTTTTATTTAATATTTATTTTATAAAATAAAAAATTATAAAAATATATAGAAAGATATTAAAAAAATCTATTATATTATGAGTTGTTCAAGCCATAATTTAAACTTCAGATCTCCTCATGTTAAATGTGGAATATGAGGGTCATGTTCCGTTATATTTTTGCATTTGCTTAAGTAAAAATTTTACTTACTTAAATGAATAAAAAAAATAATGGAACATAACCTTCATGTTGAACGTGAAAGGATCCAAATCCATAATTTAATGTTCTGTTTTCAGTTCTTAATTGAATATAAATATCATATATGACCTTGTTTCACAATCTTGTCTTTTTTGAGCAGGCAAACAGCTTTTTACTGGGTTGGGAGAGTCGTAGACACCTACATAATTGACTTCACCAACCATTATAAATGTCTTCTTGATGAGTTACCCACCGATTACTCACAATATCATTTCAAATATTTTTCTTACTAAACCATTTATAACCTAAAATGAAATTTTCCTTTCTTAATTAATGTAAAACCCATTACCACAAACTAATTATGTATAATTTATTTATAATTTTATAAAAAATGAATTAAAAAGTTATATATATATATATATATAAACTAATAAAAAATTATTTTAGCTGCTTCTATAATTTCGATAAGTGATTTTAGTCAACTTGAAAAGGATTGGCTCGTTTACATTAGCCCCCGTCTCAATTCATTTACACCTCTTACTTTTCTCTCCTACAAATCCCCAACTCAGTTTTGTTCTTATCTTTTGGCTGTTGCATGCATTAACTTTTTGGTACTTGCCATTAATATATGTAAAGTTCCATGAATTCCTTTCAAAATATGTTATTTCAGATATTATTTATTTATTTATTTACTTTAACAAATAAATATATTGATAAGATTTTCTAACAGTATACTTTCTTTTGTTATTTACAAGACTTTTTAGTACTTTGTTAACTATATAATCCGTATAAAGTATAACTTAAATGAAATTCCTTAAGTAGTTGTAAAGCATGACATTGATTTGCCGCAATTGGAAGTACTAATCCCAATGACTTTAATTTTGAGAGGGTTTTTTTGGTACTTTTTTCTAGTACTTAAGTGTTTACATAAAAAAAAAATTTCCCATTAAAAGTAATTTCTATATACGTTTACAGCTTAGGGGACCTCAAAGCAGTGAAACATGCACAAATGGATAAATATTATGAGTTATTGGGAAGGATTCCTTCTACATGCCTTCGTTGCTGTCTTATCATTCCTTTTATTTGGACTATTGCCTCCTATAATATACTGTTTCTCATTCCATGAGAGTGATGACAAGGATCTCAAGCTTGCAGCAGTTGCAGGAGCTTCTCCAATTTGTATCTCACACTTTAAAAAAAAAAACACCTTTTACGATAGAAATTTACATCGTTTTTGTTGTGAAACGATGTAGAAAGAAATATGTTACGTATTTTTTAAATTTATAGCAATTTTTCTACGTCAATTGTTAAAAAATTAATATGAAAAGTATTTTTTAGATCAATTTTAAAAATAATTGATGTAGAATAAAATGCGATAGCATTTTTAAAATTTATACAAATTTTTTACATTATTATTTTTATAACTGATATAAAAATTTAATTTTTTACGTTAATAGTTGTAAGTTTTGAATATACAAAACTTTTAGCATTGGACTCTATATTATATATTTATTTTATATAATTTTTTGTTTTATCATTTTTTAAAAATAGATATATAATTTGTAAAAATTAAAATTTTGTATAAAAAATTATAGTTTTTTAAATTTTTTAAATTACAGAACATCACGTCTTAGACTTTTTACATCACTTATATCTAAATTAAATTTAATATAATTTTTTTTAAATGATGTAAAAAAAATTTTTTTTTTACCAGCGACGAGGCTGGCGTTACCAAAGCTTATGTCCAATCACCCAATACTTATATGACATACTTCAATACTTATATAATTCAAACACAATAGATTATTTTAAAATTAAATTTTTATTTAACATATTTCAACATAAAAATAAAATTTTAAATAATCAATTATTATAATAATCAATCATAACCTAAATAAAATTGCATGGTGAGATGAAGAACTACCCATAATGCAGTGAACTTGAAGTCTAGAAAATTCTCATCCGTCAGTGTTCATGGACTGGAATTTATGTGTATCGATAATTAGAATGTGAAGTTTGGGTAAAATTAACAAGAGGTCTTAGTTAACTGACATTGAAATGCCAGGAAACCCACAACAGATCGGCACAATCTTTGTTACTATCTACTTCATCGTTTTCGAATTTAAAGCCGATGACGAAGAAAATCATAAGGATGCAATTGAAACTACTTCCTGTCACGTGCGTTACATGTATTTATATTTATCTTCTTTTTTTCACATTTCTACCAACCAATATTTGTCGTTATATTGGCACTGTACGTTGGAAGATGCCCTTTTCTGTATACTAAAATATATATTTTTGTGTCTTAGCTGTCTTTAGAACCACGACCACAACACTAACGTCACTTCTAAAAACCCATGTTATGTCACAGATATTATCGTCAACCTTTCATATCGTGTGCTACATATTTAATTATAATTGCATTCACACCTTGAAAAGTCTCAGATGACCAAGCAAAGCCTTCACCCCACTAATCATTATAAATTAACATGACACGATGCATTTTGGGCAGTGAAGGGTGATCAAAGCAATCAAAGTGCCTAAAGATAATGGCTGCTAAAATGCCTCTGCTGGAGACTGACGAAAAGAAAGAGGTTCATAAGAGTGGAATGCGAGGAATGCTTAGTACTCATGGGGATCATATGAAAGGTATTTATTAATATTCAGGAACAGCACCAGGTTTTCTAATTTTATTTGGAAAGCAAAATTCATCCTATTTTAATTGTATGATTTTTCAACAAGGTTTAACTTGTAAGCTTGAATTTTCTTACAATCACAGCTGTTGATCATGTTATTTCTTGTTTCTCGTGCTTCATACTTAAATATATACATCATGTTATTCAACCTCTATTTAAACTCGAGTCTCTACGAGGAAGGGTTAAAAAAGCCCTCCTTCTATTCGGGTCACAAAATAAAAACTTAAACCCAACTAGAGCCAATCATTTTTTTTCCTTAAAGAGATAAATTAAAAAATAAAAAATTGATTTAGACTTAAAAATTAAAGCTTAAGTTCTGTAGCTTACTTAATTTGGTCGTTCCGGTCAAATCATTATTTACCATTTTATTAAAATTTCTTGCAAGATTTTATATAAAACGAATAAATAAGTTAAAGTGTATTTACCCTCCTGCTAAATTTAGTACGTTAAAATATGAAAAAAAAATGGTAAAACTAAATTGATGATGGATATAAACTTTACATGCAAAGAGCCTAGCTAATCCGAATTTTGAATGTTCATATTTAATTATAGTTGATGCTGCTTCATATAGCGAGACGTTTACTACAGGAGGGAACGATGGAAACGACCAACAGCATGTGGAGAAGGAAGAAAAATCTGATCCTCGTCTTTATTTCAATCCTTCTAATTCGTTAATCAATGTACGAGATGGAGCATCTATAGGCATAGCCATGTCACCTGCGGAGGAAGTACGAGAAATATATTTGAAAAAGATGTTCATTATGCCACCAAAGCATGAATTTTATTGCCCCCATTGTGACGTTTGTATCGACAAGGTGTTTTTTTGCACTACACGTGAACGTCCAGTTACTGGGAATCCAGATACTGAACCTAACTCAGATATTGAAGGTCCAGTGAGATGCTCTGCATGCTTCAGTTTACTCATTCAAAAAGGTAATTCATATTTCACTGAAGGACCCTACCAATACACTCTTAATTTCTTTCTTTTTAATATATTTTTTTATCATTAATTAAATTTTATAAAAAAATATCAAATTTTACATTTGATTTGGCATTTGATAGTTTTCAGGTTTTAACTGGTATAAAATATCAAACACGACCTAAACTTTACATTTTTCTATGATTTTCACAGGCACACAGTTTTTAACTGGGTTGGTATCACCACGTGTTCCAGGTAATTTATTTTCTCTGTCCATTTAACTAATTGAGCAAGTAGACATAATCGTATAATTGATGTTTGACTATATGGATTTTAATATTTTTCTTTCTCTCTCAGAGAATCAGAAGTAATTCTAACCAATTATGAGACATGTATTTAAACAAATGAAACTGTTGCATTAGTAAATAAATAACAAAACCCTAGTATTTATTTATGTTAGTTTTAAATATGCTGACTTCACACCGTTGCTATCTGACATAAATAATTATAAAGGATAATATTAACATATACATACAATATTTTCTTCAAATAAACCACTTTGACTCTCATATGAATATTTTAAATAAATTCAATCACCCATTTTTAATTCTGATAGGTTTCTACTTTTAATATACCTTTGCAAAAACATACAATTTCTAATTGGGTTGGTCTTATATATTATTTTTTTCTCATCAAATTTGCTTATGTTTACAACCATTAATTAATGTTTCATGCTTATTGGACACATGTAGTTACAATAATTATAAAGTTATGAAAGATTTTTGAATTGTACGATGATTAAGATTAAAAGTTAATTTATAATTAATGATCACATTATTATATATATAAAAGAATTTTTTTACACTTGTATAAGTCTAAAAATTTTTACACTCTATCTTAACCTTTCATTTAACTTATATATAATGAGTTATAATTTATTACTTTATTAGTTGTTAGATATAAGTTAAATAAAAAGTTCAAATTAAGTTTTAAATTTATACTAGTATGAAAAGATCATTTTCTATACATATATGTTATGACTTAGTTTGAGTGAGCTAGTAAATAAATTCTTATAAAAAATAATATAAGAAATAATAAATATTTTTATAAATTAAAAACAACTTATTTCTTTAAATGACACTACTTTTTAAAAAATAAAAAAATATAAAATAATTTTAACTTATGTGAGAAGTTTTGCTCATATTATCACGTAATTTTTATTCTTACAAGTATTTATTCAGAATTTTCAATACTGAGCCTAGGTATATAAACCAATACAAAACAGTGTGTAAACAATGTGATAATATAAATTCCAATTTTGTTTTAAAAAATCGTATAAGAATTAGGGATTAAAAACTATTTAAACCTTATACATATTTCTTACTGGTAGCGGATTACTCTGTGAGTCATGTTATTGCTAAATTTGTAACATTTTCAGAATTGAATATTACAATAATCTATAACTCAGATGATCATTCCATTATATTCACTCTAATTTAATTTGATGCTATGAAATTATGGGCTGCATTTGTTTAACAGAGTCAGGCCCAGATCATAGATCCATTACTATGACAGATTCGTCTAGCCCAACAGTAACACCACCAATCATCGTAACAGAAGGAAGTAGCAAAGGATGGGAAATTCTTAAAAGCATGGTCTATGGTGGTCTGGCTGAACTATTAGCAAGCCTTAGTGTTGTGACATCTGCAGCAAGTGCTGATGCTACCACATGTAATTAAGATTCACTTTTCTCTCTTATTTTCTTACCTTTTTATTTTAAATTATCATTTAACAAGACTACGGAATGGATTTTATATACATTTTACTTGAAATAATATTTTGCTGTCTTTTACTGGCTATATGTACATTTTATCAAATAAGTATATATACCCAGTAAAGAAATTGAAGCATAACTTAATTAACAATCCTAATAATTCAATGGTAGAAAAGGTAACTTTCCCAACAAAAGGGTAGGCATCGATCCAAATAGTTAAACAATTGCAGAAAGTAAAAATTATCCTATGGATCATGAACTTCAGCCGGTGCTAATAAATTTGTTGATTAATGTTATTCTGTTCTTTCTTTTTTGATTTTGGTCAAGAGACTAATGTTATTCTTGAATTTGTATTTGCAGTGAGCATTGTTGCTCTGGGTATTGCAAATCTGATTGGTGGACTTTCCGTCTTGGGCCATAATGTAAGTTTAGTTCAAAATATTTATTTTAAGGCTTCAAATGATTGATTGATTTCACTTGCTGTTTCTTTCCTTGCCCCCTTATATGCTTTTCTTATGTTGTGGGTGTTACAATAATGGTTCAGGTTTACTTGTGTTCAACTTTAAAGCACTCCATTCCTTTAAAAACTGGTTATTTAGAAAATATTTTATTTATAATTGTTTTTTAAAAAATATTGTTTCTCACTGAATCATTGTGTTTATTTCTACTACATATTTAAATGACATAATATTAAAAAGAAATATTTAAAATATTTTTACAAAAGAATAATTTAATCAGATTCAGTAAGAAGTGATTTAA
The DNA here is from genome assembly GCF_003935025.1 of Abrus precatorius. NCBI lineage: Eukaryota > Viridiplantae > Streptophyta > Magnoliopsida > Fabales > Fabaceae > Abrus > Abrus precatorius. The sequence continues at coordinate 8,999,385 of NW_020874439.1, read as the reverse complement.
ATCGAGATGGATCAAATTCAATAATTGTTACAATCACATAAAAGTTGGGAATGAATGAAGCACTGAAATGATTTTTGCTGCTTTTGTATATGTCCTTTTGAGTGTATTTAAATGTTAACATAATTTAACTTTTCCCATTAAAATTAATTCATTCCTATACATACATATGCTTACAGCTTAAGGACTTAAAAGCTTCGCAACCTAGAGAAGAAGCCAATGGTGAAACAATAGCACAAGTGGATAAATATTATGAATTATTGGGAAAGAGGGAAAATTTTCTTCTGCATGGCTTTGTTGCTATCTTATCATTCCTTATATTTGGATTAGTCCCACCAATAGTATACGGTTTCTCATTCCGTGGGAGTGATGACAAGGATCTCAAGCTTGCAGCAGTTGCAGGAGCTTCTTTAATTGGTATCACATTGCTTGGTATTGCTAAAGCTTATATCCAGAGACCTAACACTTACGTTACATACATCAAAACTGTGTCTTTCTATGTCACTTGTGGAATATTGGCCTCATTACTCACTTATGTGGCTGGTGCATTGATGAAGAGACTCATAGAACAACTTGGATGGTTTCAGCCAGCATCAAACTTGGCTTTGTCTATTCCTCAGATGGATACGGATAAACCTGCTGGATGGGGTTCCTACTAATAAGGGTATAGGATGAGTTGTGTTAGACACAACATATATAGATTCAATAATCTTGTTGTGCTTCTTTTTTAAAAAAAGTAGCATTAAAAGGGGAAAGAAAATGGTTGGTTGGACACATTTCTACTGTTTCATTATATTGTAATTTAACATGATATGTTTGATATTCTTTCTACATTAAAAATAATAGTTGTTTGGACAAAAACAGTGACAATAATTGTAGGCGAGTCTGCAGACGAAGTGTCCTTGTACAACCTTGCAGTTAAATGGGCTAATTTATAATAATACAATTTTAAAAATTATCTATTAAAATAATATATTTTAAAAAAAAAATGAATTTAACCATGTATGTCAGAATGTGAAATGCGTCAGTTTTAATGTGACATGTCACATGACACATGTGGGTGCTACCTATTAGTATTAAAATTAAAATTTAAAATTTGAATGTTATTTTTCCTCCTATTTTAGCTAAAATTTAATATTAAAATTTTACTTTTATTTTATATTAATTCAAATTTAAATGTGAATTTTAGTTTTTCTCATGTTAATAAATATTTAAATTGAAAATTTAAATTTTAGTTCTTTTTCATGTAAATTTAAATTAGTTCCCCTCCCATATCAAATAAATTTTAATTTGAACTTAAATTTTAGCTTTTCTCTCATTTTGACTAAAATTTTAATTTTAAATTTTTATTAAAATGTTAGAAAAACTAAAATTAAAATTTCAATACTTAGAAACGTAACACTCAAAATGTATTATGTGTGAAATTTTTAATGTGTAGAATAAAATGAAAAGGAATAACACACTCTGAAGGCGTCATGTGACACATTCATACTGTGAATTGCGTTATGTGACACATATCTACTGCGAATTGCTTACTAAAGTATGATACATGTCACATTTTAGTATATGACACTTGTTCCTTTTATTCGATATTTTTTAAACACAGTTAAATTCACCCATTTTAGTAATTAATTTTTAAATAATATTATTTAATAATAATTTTTAAAATTATATTATTGTAATTAAAAATCTATTTAGGTATGTGCTTTATTTTTTTTTTAATTCGACAACATATCTCTATATTTAAATGGATCAACATTTAATAAATTTATATGGGCATGTCATTAAGTGAGTTGGCCTGCATATGCTATTTTCTAAACAAAGTATTTTATTAATTTTTTAATTTATATTATTTTACTTTAAAATAATTAAAAATAGTAAAATTTACTTTTATTTTTTAAATGTAAAAAATAACATAATTTTTATATGTGTCAAGCATAATGTCTCACACACTTATGAAAACCCATTTAACTTGAGGATTATGTGAGCTAACTCATAAATTTTAAGTTCAAGTCTACAATTTTGTGGGCTTTTGCTGAACAAAAGCATATACTCACTTCTAGTAATTATAAGTAAAAAAAATAATCAAATGCATCATGTTCAAGTAGTCCAATTATTTTAAAGTTTCAAACTTAACAACCTAACAAGTTTGAAATTTTGAAATTTTTGAATTCATTCAAATTTTAACAATTAATTGGAGAAAAAAAACATGAATTTTATTCTTGTTAATTTTCATTTGTGCATTTTTTTAACTATACCATTCCATTTTTTATTTTAAAAAATATTAATTCCTTTAAAAATTATATTTTAAGATTTAATGATGGTACAAAAAGAAATAATCTTCAATTATATTGCATGATGATATTGGTTGACCTAAGTGTTCTCAAGTTTCAGTCTTAACGAATTAGTTGGATTGGATGTTTAGAATTGTCTTGTAAAATATCTAGTGAATTTAGATGGAGACTTGTTCATTCTTCAAAAGTAAGTTAAGATTGAGCAACCTTTTATTTAAGTTGACCAATTAATTAGTATATGAAGAAATCACTTTTATTTTGGCATAAAAATAAGATTTTGATTGAAGAAGTATTGTGTGTACATGTAATAATGTTCTATATTAAGTACAAGGGTAATATATTGAAAAGTTCTCATCTCTTTGATCATTAGAGAAGTATTTACTTGACATAATTTAGTATGAACGTAGCAGGTTAATTTGTCATACCTTATCTTATTACAAGTCATAACAAAATGAGATATGATGAGTTTTATTTTCAAAAGTGGGTTAAAAAATTGAGCTCATCTAATTTTATAACTTAGTGAATTAACTTGTCTCAAAAATGCTTTCAGTAAACTATAGAAAATTAGACTTCAATGTTATTTGTTGATGAAAAAAAAGAAAAGACTGTATTGCTTTCTAGATATATTCAAAAGAAAAATAGAAATAATAAAGATGTTTTTTTGTAAAACTGTATAAAGTGTGTTAGAAAATTAATTACAAAGATCATGCAAAAATAAAAGAGAGAATGAATAATAATTTTGATAGGTCTTAAATATGCAAGGTATATTTTTCTTTTTCATAAATAGATTATCCTTTTATAGTGTCTTGATAAATTCACATCATATATAAGTGAATTTTATAAAGTCATTTGACAGTAATTTGAAATAATAAAGAAAAAATATGCAAAGTTGGACTAAAATAATGAATTTTCTAAAAAGAATTCCTTAAAAATATTGAAATTAGTTCATGTTTTCTACTAAATAGTGATCAATTTAATGTTGAATTACATACACTGAGAAAAGCAAAGAAGTTAGAAGAAAATGAAGTGTCAAAAGCATGGAAGCAAGAAATTGACGAAGTTCAACATGGAAGCGGCACAATGGGACAAATGTTCTTATATTTTAGATATTGAGTATAACATTCATTTGAGAACATCTTCACATCCTAAATAGTTAGCGTTTTGAAAGGTGAGTGAGAACACATACCATATTCTCGACTCTCACGTTGACTATTTGTAGAAATCTATAAATAAACCCTAAAATAGAGTCTTTACATTTTTAGACATTTTTTAAAATGATTTCAAATTTCTCTTGATGAATTAGAGATCAATACTATGCAGGTGTACAAGATTCATGATCCAATCATGCTCTCATCCATGAATTTTACCTTTTCTCTTATCGTTTGTCAATTCTTTTAAATGCTTTTCTAATTTCCTAAGTTAAGATACAATGAACATTTATCAATTCTTTAAAAAGTTTTATCATAAAAATATTGATTTTAGTTTAATTAGATTTTTTTTCCTTCTTGGACCACACAACTATATTTCATATTTCATGCCCAAAGATAATTTTTCTATATTTAATAAAGAGTTCTATGTGCCCCATGACACTTCAAGGCTCAAAGAAAATAAATTGACTCACAAAATATAATAAATAATCGAAAATAATGCATATTAAAACTTCAATTCTTAGATAAATCTATAATTACAAAATAAAGTTAATGTAAATGAAACGTTAGTTATAAAATAAAGTTAAAATTGTAAAATATGATTGATGTAAATATTAGACAAATAACAATTTTAAAAATTAAAATAAAATGAAAGTATCTATATTACCTTATTTTTATCACAGAATTAATCTTATATATTATTTACTATTTACGGTGTATGACTTAAATATTAACATGATAAATAAAAATAAATTAAATATTAATATGATATTTTTAGAATTTTAAAAATTAAAATATTAGATACCTTATTGTCAAATCAAACTAAAGTAAATATTTAATTAAAATAAATTATTTTTAAGAAAATTTAAAATGAAATGTTTTACCTGTTACTTAATATAACACATATTATTTTGTTAGTATTTTTTACCGACAAAAAAAATAAAATGATTAACGATAAGAAAGATTAATTATAATGCAAAGACATGCTCAAATTTGTAACAATTGGAAAAGGAATTAATTTTGTGGACGTTCTAGTTCCATCAACGAAGCAACCCCTCTCTAATCTCCGCTAAAAGACAAGGAACAACCCAAATCTCCAAAAGTCATAATAGCTAAAACAAACACTTCTCACGTTCTATCCATCAATCCCACTCTTTACTCCTTTCACGACCACCTCGTTACACACACATTCGGATATGTGTGAGAGAGAAGACAACATAAAATTGACATGCCCCATACCCAACAACATTGAACATTTCGCTCATTATCTCTATCACACTAACTAAGATGCCACATTTGCCAGATCCAACGTTTTGAGGAGTTGTATCCAATGGTTAGTCTAAGAGAATCGTGGTGTTTCTGCAAAGGGGTGACCAAGTCAGAGAAAATGAAAGCAGCAATTTTCTCTGCGAAAGGCCAAGCAATGGCCACTATCTCGGGTTCTTCCAATCGGGTCGGATTCTTGATCCATCGTAACCTCCTCTTGACCACCCACGCCAACCTCCCCTCCGCCGCCGCCGCTCACACCGCCCAGATTCGCCTCCACAACAGCGTCGCTGCTACTCTCGTTCCCCAAAGGTGCCTTATAAAATATTCAAGCTCTTGCTAATTATAATTATTATTTGTTACGAAAATAACGAATAAAAGAAATTATATTAAATTTTTTTAATATTTATTTAAAGATATGTAATAAAAATTTATTTATAATATTTGTTATTAAACATTTTGAGATTCAATGTATTAGTAATATTAAATATTATAATTTTTAATAAAATTTATATTTTTTATTGTGTGGCACACATTAAAAATGTTATATTAATAATATTATTTATTCTAATTTTAATTTTTAACTTATATTTTAAGAATATTAATAATGTATTTTAATAATTTTAATTTGTTTTAAACAAGTGTTCTCAAAATAGTTATAAATATTCATCAATAAGTTATAATCATTTTGAAAAAAAAAATTGCTTCGGTATTTGTTTTTCGAAGGAGAGGTCTTTAGTGTTAAACTGAGTGTATGATGTAACTTTAGTGAATATCAAAATTCGATGAAATAAATATTTAGTAGTCGTAAGTTTGAAATGCATGTGTGTGTGATATAATTTTATTTGATAACTTTATCTAAAAGGATATAATTATTATCCACTTTTCTGACCAAGTTATACATGTGTCACGAATTGCCAATTTTTCATGAGGATTGTGTTGGAATTGCTCGACTCAATTTTTGTTTCTCTTTCAATTTAATTTAGTTTTTGTTTCTAGACTAGATTCTAGAGTGATGTGGTTGCTTTAAGTTGGAAATTGAAGAAATATTCAATGTTTTGTGAATGTTAGGATTTGCAAATGACGAGATAGATATGTTTCATGCCAAATATTATTTGTAGATGATTCCGAACATAGGGTGACATTGGGGCTTAGCTGACCCCTCCTTTGTACTCCCTTTCCCCCTCATCAAAAATAAAGAAACAGTTTTATTAGCATCAATTCATAAAATTTTATTAAAAAATATTTATTACTTTAAAATAAAAAATTATAATAAATATTTTCTTTTTCAGAAAATTCATACTGCTATTTGTAGTGGCTTAAAATCAGCCCAAAAATAGTATTTCAAGATATTTCTAAGACATTGATACATATGGCTTAACATTCAACAAGTCACTCTATGCTCTGTTTTGCATATACTTGTTGGATATCAGGGTAGTCACATTATGTGCATACTGTTAGAATTAATAATGAAGTGAACTGATTGTATTCTGTTTTCTGTTGTATATCAAACTGTATCAAACCTATATATAGGTCTATGTATATCTATTTTCAATCAATGAATCATAAGTGAATTCTTTCTGTATCCTAAGTCACTAATTCTTTCTTTTCACTCAAATACCTTTGCTTTACATCCTATCACCCAACCTCTCAGTTCCAGTGTCTACCAAATTTCTAACAGTATGTACATAATGAGCCTTTTACACTGCTATCTTTACATCCTTCAAGAAGAGTAATAATACCTCAGCAACTGAGCTGAGATCCCATGACCCCGTTGAAAATCATCAAAAGTGGTTTGGTCATATACAAAGAAGATCTTTAGAGGTGTTAGTAAGAAAAGTGAATTACATGACTCTTGATCCGTAAAAAGGATCAAGAGAGATCCAAAAGAACCTCAGATAAAGTTATTAAAAAAAAACCTTTTAAGTAAATTTTTGAAAATTTGGTTTTTAAGGTGTGGTGTGATCTATGTAGCCAACTTTACTTCTTCTTGTTGCAAGTTGTGGCTGTTGATTGTTGGTGTCATTCTCCACTTCTTTTTGTTGGGTCTAATCCAATAAATTAGAAGAAGGATTAAGCCTTTGCCCTTTTCTTTCCGTTGACAACCCCCAGTTCTCTATTCTATTCTCCTATTGTGTTTCTTAATTGTGCTATCTGAGGAAACAATTTTCTTCCCTGCCCTTCACTTGTCCCAAAAGATGGTTTTTATAATCTATTCCCTATTTTGCCTTGTTTCCTTCTCCTCCATTGATCGATCATATTTTTCTTCCACCCCATCTATCAAAATGCTTGTTCCTTTCACTTTCTGCTTCCGCACTATTGGTTTCTTTTCCACCGTGATTGTTTACTCACCATTGATGCTGCCTCAACCTCCTTTCTTTTGGTTCCTATAGTTCTTTTTTCTCGTTAAGCTCTTTTCTAATTCTTGTAAGTTCTTTCCTTTGTCCCCTAATATGTTGATCATTCTCAATCTCTCTTTTCCAATCTGCAATTTTTTTCTTCAACAATGTCTATAATTTCCTTCTCTGTTCTTGTTGACATTTGAACAGTTCCAGAATTCACCATTATACAGTACCCACTGCTTCAAGATCGTAGCTCTGATGGATAGAAACTGGATCATTAAAGGAGAAAAAAAATAAAATTGAATACTGCAAAACTTCAAAGGCCTGCACCTCCCAATGTCCAAAGGCTCCAACTTCCTCTAAAATTCCATGATATTTTCCCCTCATCCCTTCTACTTTATAAATAGAACTACTTATGGGTATCTAATTAACATATCATAACACCCTACTGATGGGTTAACCCAACGATAGAAGAGACTTCAATATGAAGCAGGAAGAAGTCAGCAAAATCTTCTATATTGTTGATGACCAGCTCTTAGTTAGAAGCGGCAAATATCATATTCTTGATCACGTAATTGTAGACATTGATATCACCCCAAAACACCTACACGCCTAAAAGCTTAAGCTATAAAAGAAGGCTCATCAATGATTTGTATCTGACGTCTATAATTTTTAATAACAAAATAATCGTTGAAGTGCTGTTTTGATGTTTAAGCATTTCATCAAATTAACCATCTAATTTTATAATAAATTAGAATTAATTTATGAGTGATTTAATAACAAAATAACAGTTTGATGATAATTTAATAAAAGGGAAAGAAAGAGTCGTGTTATTAACCTTTTTTAATCGCATAGATATGCTCTAGGATCTCCACTGATTGCTCAGCCATAAAATGCTTCCTTGTTACTAGTTGTTGCCATCTTGTTAACTGTTGCAGGCTAACTTTTAACCATTATTCTTATGAGAAAATTAACAAACTATTCTCTGTATTGCTTTTGTATTTTTAGACCATAACCGTTCCTGCCATTCTAATTTTGAAAAACTAATGCAATGTCACTCTGATTGGATAAAAATCTTTCTGCACAGGATGTTCAAATGAAGACTAGATGGATGACATAAATTTTCTTATAGAAAGATCTACTAATTAAAAGAAGGCTTGAAAATGTTTCGGCTCAGTGATCAAAGATTCACACATTTAGTGTGTACAGTTGACCTTAAATTGGATTACTTTGTCCCTTATCCATGGATTTTCAGGAGTTATTACTTGTTGATATATATGAATAACTTCTAGGACAAAACTTACGCGCAGTTTCTTAGATATTTTTGGTGCTATTCTTTAATTAAAGTTAGAAATGACCTGCATTAACCGTAAATGCTGACCTTTATTTTTGAGTTATTGTGGTGGAAGATTAGCCTTAAAACCAGTTAATTGAGAATTGCTGACTAGATGTTTTTTGTATTTGTTTCTTGCTTCTCTAACTGAAATGACTGCTTCCTGTCCTTTTCCTCAGTCAACTTATACAAAAAATTAGGATTCTGAACTGTCAATATTTATCGGTTACATGTTTTGTATTGCTACTTGCTAGAGCTCCTTTGGGCTTGCAAAGACGTGCACATTTTTTTTTTACCTTCAGCTCCATTTTAACTTGTTTGATTTCATTCTCTTTCATTTAATTTTTCAGAATCTTTCTATTTTATGATTGTGTTCACTCTGTATACTTGGAATAAGGTTCATTTCATTTTTCTAGTTTGTCTTTTGTTATTTTATTTGTTATCTTAATTTCCATCAAGATCTTGCACTTTTAAAGTGACTTTGGCTATATATGATTTTGACTAAAATCTGGCCACCTTATGCTGGTGTACAGCATGAGCCTGCCTTTTTTCCCGCCAGAGGGACACTGCTTGAAAGGAAGATCTTTAGTCGATTTGCCAACGGATTAATTCATAATCTCATTGACATTGCTTATTTATATACTTATTCCCTTAAAAATAGTGGTAAATAAAATAAAGGGAAGTTTTTTAAGTATAAACAATTTTAAATTTCGTCCACAACTTTTTCATTCCCATTTTTATGGATGTACCAAACTAACCATTGGTAATTTTTTCCTCTTGTTGAAAAAAGAAGGATCTGTAGCATAAAGCATGACTTTTGGCAATTTTTAAAGAGACTATTTTTTATAACAATGGCTGATCTTATTCTTTTGACTTGGTCCCAGGTTTTTCATCACAAGTTCTGTATTAGATCTTACAATAGTGGGTTTAGATCATGTGGATGGAGAATCAAATTCCCATAGTCAGTACCCTCACTACTTGAAGACATGTAAAACCAATCTGGATCTGGGAAGTGTAGTTTACCTTCTAGGCTACACTGAGAAACAGGAGCTCACTGTTGGTGAAGGGAAGGTGGTCATAGCCACTGACAATCTCATAAAACTGTCAACTGATGGTATTCCATGGAACCCGGGTTCTGCAGGTTTTGATGTACATGGCAATCTAGCATTTATGATTTGTGATCCTATGAAATTAGCCACATCACCAAATACTAAATCCTCTTCAACTTCTTCATCCGCATCATCGTCGATGAAGGATCTTCCCATGCAATTTGGTATACCAATACCTGTAATATGTGATTGGTTAAACCAGCATTGGGAAGGTAGCCTTGATGACCTTAACAATCCAAAATTACCACTCATTCGATTGATGTCTACTGGGCCAAGGAGTGAGCATTCATGTTCTTCCTTCACACTGGGGCAAGTTTTCAAGTCCCCGGAGGCTGATAATGATGACACTCCTTCTTCATCAAACAATGTGAAGTCAAGGGATCAGGGTCAAAGTTCTTCTGCTGTTGCTTACACTGCTGACGAAGAAAGCATGATCAATAATCCAAATGCAGGGCATGTGCAGGGAATTCCCACTCCAGAAATATATGAATCAGCAAGAGTAAATGCTGCACCACTCAGAAAAAATGAAAATACACAAAAACAGCTTTTGGACATCAATTTTCCACCGAGAATTGCTCAACCTATAGTTTTGTCACAATCAACTGAAAAACTGCGTCCAAAGTCGGCTGAAATTTTTGTCAAGGATCCTTTACCTGAAAACCGTTTAGGAGAACAAAGCCAAGACAGAAGAACAACAACTCCTAGCGAAGAAGTTGCCTCAACAGGTTCTATTAATGCAGCACAAAGTATGGTTCAGTCCAGTTCATCTCCCATACAAGCATCAGAGATGAACAATGAATATAGTAGTGATGGAGAGACAATGTACTCGGCTGAAACTGCTGAGAGTCGCAATTATACAACACCTAGAGAGGTTAACTGTCAACAAGTGGGAAGGAGTCAGAGTTGTGTTAGTTACAATAGATTTGGTACTGCACAAAGGAACCAAGCTTCTCACCGGACAATGGTAGAAAACCATAGGAGCTTCCTTCATGGGAAGAAGATGCATTCTCAGGGAGCAACTTCACAGAGAAGTAATGACTATTTTAGTCCAACTGTATCATCAATTATGAAGCGCAACTCTGAGCACACTATCAGACCCCGGCAAACTCCTGTTCATTCTTCTTCACCTAAATGGGTGTTTTGATTCACACTTCATATACGATAAGAAAAGAAAAAGACAAGAAAAAAGAGAGGAGTATAGTAATATTTTTTTGTCTCTATCAATGCACTGCTAAATTTCCATATCTATCTACTAACACTTTTTCGAGTAACATGTGCAGAGACCAGCTATGGTGTATAAGAAATTTCAGCCAAAATGTAGATTTCTTCAAATCAAAGTGACTGATGTTGATTATTTATTCCATATTGGAAACATTTCTCGTAGTTATTGGAACAAAATTTCCTCCTAGAGTGATACTACCTTGAGATTACCAACTTCAATTGGCACATGACGTGAGTTGATTGTGAGGTGTTTGGTCTTCTATATGTCAAGATATTTGGCTTGATGCCTTCTTTTATTTTGAATTCCTCTTTATTTAGTACAAGGTACAACTCCTAATTACAAAAGGATTCTAATTCCTAATTTGTAGAACCTAAATTAGAAAATCTAATTATGTACAATTAAGAAATTTATTTTATTCCTAATACATACAAGAAAGAGTGATAACAAAGAATTTTCTTATTAACACTCCCTCAAATTGATGCAGTTGGTCAAAGAGCATCAATTTGCTTATGAGAAATGGTCATGGAACAACTTTGATAAAGATACCTGCAAGTTGAAGTTATGAAGTAATATTGAAGAGAGATAATTTGATTTTCAAAGGCTTCACAAATAGAATGACAATCCACCATAATATGTTTAGTATGTTCATGAAAAACAAGCTCAATCAAAAGATCACAAAGTAAGATAACTTCAAAACAAGATGTAGACATAGCCTGATACTCAAATTTGCTGGAGAACTAAGAAAGTCGAGTTTGCATTTCACTTTTCCAAGAAATCAAGGCATCACAAGAAACATGCACCAACTAGAGATCAATTTTTGAGTATCAGTACAACTAATCCAATCTACATTACCGTAGACAAGCAAATTTAGAGGTGTGTTTGTCAGGCCAACATATTTATAAATGAATTATTCCTATTAATTTATAATACATATATTTGGATAGTATGAAATTCCATATGCTGGATTATGAATGAATAAGCTGTGCAGTTACCGGATAGAAGTTTTGAGTTGCAGTGCTGTTTGACTGATCGTTGAGCAAGACTAGTAGCACAGAATTTGATTAGATATCAAACAATTATATATATATATATATATATATATATATATATATATATATATAAGTATTATTCCTTTTTAATGGTTCGATATATGCTTAGATTATGAGGAAGCTATAGAATTGCTGGATGGGTAACAATGTATTTACAATAATGTATGATGGTATTGCTGAAAGTGGTTGGTAGTGCGGGTTAGGAAATGAGTTTTAAGCATGATTGTATGTGTGATAACTAAATAATTATAGCCACGGACTTGTATTGTTCCATTTTAGAAGAAATTGAGAGTTCTAGATGCTGAGTGTCTCACTCAAGTGAGGTAATTCTCGCTTAAGCGAGACTAAGTCATGCATAATGGAATTCTGGAGTTTTCTCGCTCAAGCAAGATTAATCTTGCTCAAGCGAGACAAGATATGATCACTCCAACTGCCCCCTCACCCAAGCGAGAAGAGATCTCGCTCAGGCGAAAGGTAATCTCGCTCAAGCGAGAGAAACCCACTCAAGCGAAGAGTAGCAGGAAACTGTGTGGCTCTTTAGACTCGATCTCGCTTAGCGAGAATGCTACTCGCTCAGGCGAGATGGAGCTCTCTCAAGCAAGAATTGCAGAAAAATTGGGGAGGTTCCACTGTCTGGTTTTCTCGCCCAAGCGAAGGTGAGCTCGCCTAGGCTTGAGAGGAGCTCGCTCAAGTGAGAATTAGTTTGCTCAAGTGAGTGAGCGCGGATCTGGAGGGGTATTTAAAGAGTCTCAGCCTAAAAAATATTCATTTTCTCACCAGACAGTTTCTCTCTCTCGTTTCTCTCTGTTCTCTCACTTTCTCTTCTTAGCGAAAATCTTCTCGAAGCTGAATTTCTTCCCAATTAAAATGAGATCTTTTATCTCAGTAAGATCTAGGTGAGTTTTTGGAGCTTAGTTCTTCGTCTTTACTCTTATTTCTTGCTTTCTCTTTCTCAAGAGTCTTATACATTTCATTCTGAGTAGATCTGAATTGTTTGAGCTATATCTCATACTCAAATCCTTGATCTACCTCTTTGGAAACTCACAAGAAACAAGATCTTGAAACTCGCTCCAGGTAAGGGAAGTTTATCTAAGCTAAGTTATTCGTTTAACAACTGCAGAGTTAATTGGAAATTTAGTCCCGTTATAGCTAAGAATAAGTCTTTGAATGGTCAGATTCTATATTAAAACCCATAGTAGTGTAGCTGATAATAGTATAGCTGAGTAGATTTCTCAGTTGTTTATCTAAGCTGATTTGGGTTCATGAGATAAATAAATTTGTACTAGATGAGGACCAGCTGTTATATGAACAAATTCTAGGGTTAAAAAAAAAAACCTAAAGTATGTATAGTTAAGTATATTTCTCTGCTGTATGATGATTGTTTGAATAGCTATGGCAAAATATAATGTGTTGCAATACTGTGTTATATATATACGCTGGGGATGTTTAAAGTAATACTGCAAAATACTTAGTTTTACTGTGTGCTATATGTCGAAATGCTTAATTTTGCTGTGATGGTATATGTATGGATGTGCTGTCAATGCTGGATGAAAATGAATACATTGCTGCACCATATTCATTTTCATCATTCCATAGTTGCATAAATCGGTAAGCTGTGTTGATCTGGATCCAGATACCTGGATGGGTCGCTCCTAGACTGGAATAGTTCCTCTAGATTACTTAGGCTGTGAAACCAGATGGAAATTGAATCGCTGCATTTGCATTCATCAGCTGTAAATGGGTTGGACATGCTACATAAACTAATTGAAGTTGTTGTGCTGATTGTTGTGAATTGTACTGATGATTTTGATGTACTCATATCCTGTGATTATTTTTTATTTATATAAACTCACCCTTGCTTTTGTTTGTGTTGTTACGTGTGTGTTGCAATGATTGTACTATGGTACATGAGCAGGAGTGACAGGTGGAGTGTCTACTTTACCTGCTGAGGAGTTTGGCTAATAAATAGTCTGGGCTGAAGATTTTGGAATATGTATCTTAGTTGTAGAAGTTCAAGTTTTAGTGTGAACCTATTGTTTTGAAGTAACCATTATGTAAAGATTTTGTATTATGAGCTCCATTTGGAGCCACTGTTGTAATTATATACATATTTGTATGTTATCTCTATGATACGAAAAATGTTTTTGAGCCATTATTAATTTGTTGATAGTTAAAATTTAATTTAGAAAATTATAGTACTTACAAAATATCTGTATTGAATCATGAATCAAACTAAATCGGAAGTAGTAGAGAAAGAAAACAAACCTTAAGGAAAATTGTGTAAATATCTTTTGTTAAGTCACTATGAAGGAAGATACTTTTCACATCCATTTGGTGAAGTGACCAACCTTTAGAAGTAGTAATAGCAAGCATTGTTCAGACTGTAGTCATCTTGGCAACTAGTCTCATCATAATGTACCCTGTACTCTTGTTTGTTGCCTAAAGCAACCAATTGAGCCTTATAGCAATTTAAAGTATCATAAGAATTCAACTTTATAGAATATACTTATTTGCAACCAATGGGCTTAACACCATATGGACAAGGAACAATGTCCCAAGTAAAGTTCTCCTGAAGAATGTGTAGCTTGTCTTGCATTGCTTTGACCCAATGAACATCCTTATTAACATGTGAAAATAGAAATGTTTGATAAAGTAGTAGAAGGAGGAGATGTAGGTTTGAAATCATAACTATCTAGTGAATATTTGTCAAGCGATGGTCAACATCGAGAAAGGGTGGGTTAGGCTGATATCTGACATGCACATGACCTAGTTTACAAAGGAAAGATACTTAGGTGGGCGTGTGGGACACTTGGTAATAATGTGGCTACATTGTTTACAATAGTTGCACAACTTTTTACTACAATAATGAGTAATATGACCATATCGCTTGGATGAAAAAATTGAACTTGTCTCATATCACGACCTTTTCCTATAGTAGAGTAAGCAATCATAATAACTTTAGAACCATGTAACCACATGCACACTCCTTGCCCTCCCTAATTCTCTCTTACCACTATGTAACCACATGCATACTCCTTGCCCGTAACTAACTCGGTGCCAACATAGTAACTTGCATATTCTTCTTTCTTTTAGGAAATACACTTTCCATAACCTCATCTTGGACCAAACTTTTCCTTGGCCCATCTTCATCTTGGACCCTATCAATGTCACATAAAAAATGAGTCTTGTCCTCAAGTAAAGCTAACTTGGCACATGGCTTCAACAATTCAGAACCATAAGCTTCTAGGCCTTTGGGTAGCTCAGGTTGAATATTATAATCACCAACTACCTTTTTAAGGAGCAACATATGAAATATTGAATGAATAAATGTTGAAACAAGTAATTTCAGATGATAAACCACTGCCCCAACACGTTCAAGGACCTTAAAAGGTCCAAAATATCAAACAGAAGATTATGACTAATTTTAGTCATGGCAGAATGCTGTCTGTAGGGATGTAACTTCAGGAAAACCAACTCTCCTACTACAAAACTCCTTTCTGTTCTTTTCTCATCTGCCAAAGCCTTTATACGTTCTTGTGCATAAGTTAAGTGTACCTTCAACTGTTTCACACAAATTTGTATGACTTTCACACAAATTTCTCCTTGTATATCACGAATCACAATAGGTAGTTTGCGTCCATACACTACCCCAAAAGAAGTGGATTGAGTATATTCATGGAAAGAGGTGTTAAACCAGTATTTAGCCTATGGTAACCACTTTGACCATTCCACTTGAAATAAAATATCGCAAGTACGTTTTTGAGGCATCGATTCACCACTTTCGTTTCGTTGTCCATTTGTGGATGGTACATCATACTCATCTACAACGTGGTTTCCTGTGATATGAAGAATTTATTCCAGAAGTTGCTCATAAACACTAGGTCATGATCATTAACAATTGAAGTGGGTATCCCATGAAGATGCACCACTTCTTTCACAAAAATCTTGACAAGTAACTTGGCAATATAAGGGTGTTTCAAGGGTACAAAGTGTACATACTTTGAAAGGCGATCAACTACTACCATAATAGCCTCATATCTACGGGATCGGGGTAATCCTATTATGAAATTCATAGATAAGTCCTCCCACACACTCTTTAGGATTGGAGGAGGTTGTAATAATCCTCTGCGAGAATAAGCTAAGTACATATCACAACTTCTAAAAAACTGCTAGATAACCCCTTTCATTCCACACTACTACACATTAAGAGCTAGGCACCTATAGGTTTTTATAAAAACCCAAATGTCCACCTTGAGGGGTCACATGATACTCCATTAAGAGCTTATTTATCCAAGGAGAATTATCAGTTATGACCAACCTATCCTAAAAAAACAACACACCATATTTATAAGAAAAACTTGGTTGGTTACATACCCCTTGTTGCAACTATTCAATAATTTTCTTCAACTTGTCATCCTTATGAACTTTAGATATTACAGCCTGGCAATCAACCCAAAATGGAAGGTAAGCTAAAGCCTTCAACTCACCCTCTTCAACCCTTTGAGAAAGAGCATTGACATTGTGATTATCAACAACTAGTTTATACTAAATGTCAAAATTGTAGCCCAACAGTCTCACGATCTAGTTTTGTTGATTTCCAATAATTATTTTCTACTGTAATAATTGTTTCAAGCTTTTATGGTCTGTGCGCACCACAAAATGCCTCCCTAACAAGTACTGCCTCCAATGTTGGATGGTTAAAGCCACTGCCATAAGTTCTTTCTTGTATGTTGACTTACCTTGATGGGGATGGGGTATGCCTGTGGGCCTGGGCCGTTTCTATCTAACAAAAAGGTAATAGTGCCAGTATGGGTGGACTGTTGTTGCTCCCAATCGTGCGCCCATCTTCCTTCAGGATTATATCTGACTGTGACGCTGAACTGGTACAGTGGTCGAGCCATCTGTGTCATCACCTACTAAACATATTCACATATAACACACATAGCAACTAAAAGGGTGAGACAAACCTATTTCAACCAAAGTACAGTAGAAAACACGTCAAGATATTTACAATCGTCATAGCAAATAGCAAACAACTCAACACACAATGTACATGCCATGTATCATTCTGTGCATCACCTAGTTAATTGTTATACTAACATATGCATATGGGCCCAAACTATTTTTTTCTTTCTTTCTTTCTGGGAAGGATCAGGAGTTCACTGTCACTAATCATTCTTGGTCATAACCATCTCATTAGATAGTTTCAAAAGTATAACTCAACTAATTCTGAGAATCTATCAGGTTCTGTCAGGATAGTTCAATTTTGCAATGAGAACCGACAGCACAGGGTTGCGAGCCCTGACCTTTGCCTGACTCAATCACACCCGACTATCCCTAAGACTAACTTGGAGTCTCCCTTAGATTTTGTATACTTCCCATCCAACACCACTATCATCACATGCTTATGATGCATGAACCTAATTTCAGTCTTTTAATTAGGTATTAAATATTTCTTTTTAATCAACAACAACATATGTTTCAAAATTTCACTGACAAATCTGGCAGAATTTCCTCTATAATTTAGATATTTCCAAATTTTCTTCTCTCTACAAAATAGCCAGAAAATTCTAATACACTTTTAATTTTAAGCAGAGACTCACCACTACCACATTTCACAACTTTTCAGCCATTTCAATGACTCTCAAATATCTTTTTCCAATTATTACCATATTTTAAAATAATACTTTAAAATGAATTAAAATCCTTTAAATTATTTAAATATATATAGGTATACTTTAAACATATAAAAACTATTAAATAAATCTTGATCAAACCACTTGAAATTAAAGAAGATTTTTAAAAAATCATTTTCTTAAGAAGAAAATTAACCACAATTTCATTTCTCAATTTCTAAAATACTTTTCAAAATCCATCAAATTTTATCTCAAATCTTTCCATTTTTTTTAAAGCATATTTA
Organism: Abrus precatorius; assembly: GCF_003935025.1. NCBI lineage: Eukaryota > Viridiplantae > Streptophyta > Magnoliopsida > Fabales > Fabaceae > Abrus > Abrus precatorius. Next base: position 8,981,705 of record NW_020874439.1, on the reverse strand, counting down.
TTTCACAAGTCTCCAATTCTTTTCAACTTTCAACATACCTTTTATATGTTCACTCCACGTGAATGATAGTTCATTCATCAAGTATTTTAGGCATTTAATTATTTATACTGAATTCAACAAAACAATTATCATAGAAGCATTATCACACATAAAATCAATCTCAAAAATGAATATCAAATAATTGTACACTAAGTATGGAAATAATTATAAATTTCTTTAAATGATTTATACATACATAATAAGGAATAAAACACCCCATCTTCCAACATTTTTCTACTATACCCTTGAAAATAGATATGTCCCCTTTTACCTTGAAGTGTATATCGATTTTTCTCACCAATGTCCTCTTTCCACCACTTCTCAAATCACGATCTTATCCAAATAATCACACATAATCATGATCAATGTTAAGAGGCATTAATTATCCAACCCTCTACTAGTGAGTTGAAACTATCATTTTCTAATCTTCGCAAAAATAGTTTATGGGTCTTACAATTGTTTTCTATGATGTAAATGGAATACTATAAGTCTAAAGGTGATTAAAAATAATTATTTTCCCCTTATAACACTCTTGGGACAACACCTCTAGACCAAGATTTTGAACCCTCAAATGCATTTTTAACAAAACAAAAAACACCAAAATTATTTATTATAAAACATAGAAGGATTAAGCTAACTAAAATATAATTTAGAAACAAAAATTTTGGACAAAATCTCACCCTCATGCCACTGTTTCAGCACCCAAAAAGAGGGAGAAAATAAAAAGTTTAATCGGTTCAAAGTGTTCAGAATGATGAAAATAGGCGAAATATTAACAAATTTAATGAACTTACTTGAAAATTTAAGGGATTAAGACCAAAGATGATCAAAGTTCCTTGGGAGAAAGAAAATGGGGCTTACGGAAGAGAAGAGAGGAACTGGGAAGCTTAAGAGACTAATTCTTATCTTAAATAGTAAAAATAATAATATAATATTAGAATTTTCACTAATTTTTTGTAATTAATTGAAATAATTAGATTAAAATCCTAAATTTAAAAATAATCATGAAATATATTAAATATTATTATAAAATAATTTTTGACACTATTGATTCTTTAGTTAGTGTCCAAAAGTTTTACACGCAATTTTCTGCTAGAGCATATAACTAATTTACTTAAAATTAACAAAAAAAATATAAAAATGCTCAATAATTACAAACAATTTATTTTTATATTTCAAATAATATTTATAAATAAAATATAAATTTTTTATATTTATTATTATTATTATTATTATTATTATTATTATTATTATTATTATTATTATTATTATTATTATTTAAAATAAAATATTATTTTTAGCTTTGTACAACAATTTTAATTAGCACAAATGGACATTTTTTGAAACTTAAAAATTTTAAAATTAAAAATTACCAAAAATTTCTTAAAAATATACCTAACAATTTTATCTAAAGCATCTCATATTAATTCTATCCCAATTTTCTCCAAAAAATCAAGAACTATACTTTAACTTAGAACTATATTAATAAATTAATTGTTTAGCAAAAACGAGGATGTTACAATTTTCTCCTCACCTTCCACGCCATCCAACATCATAACCTTAATAGCCTTATTTAGGAATTGATGTAATGGGTAGTATGAGCCACCATATTTGTAACATAACTCTTTTTGCCAAAAGCTCTTGATAATTAATGTGTTAACACTATTACTATTTGCACCCCTGTTTTAACATCCTTAGACCCACTCCAATAAATTCCTAGCAGGTTATGGGTCACTTGAGTGGAGTTAGGTTTTATACTCTACTCAGATCCAACTCCCACACAATTGTCTCCCATTCCTTTGTTTCCAAATCCCCTTGCTCTATTTTTCAACTCCATTTCCACATATGTTGTCACATTCATCAATCATCCCCAAGGCAAAGGACTCAAAGACTTCAAACTATAAACTCAACCTCGTATTTTGTCTCTGAGACCATGAATAAAATGAATCCAGATTTTCTCTAGTTTAGGCAGGAACTGGACTTCCAGTTCTTTTTTTGCTTAAGCGAAAAAATTCGCTTAAGCAAAAATAAGTTATTTTCGCTTAAAATAATGACAAAATGGCTTAAGCCAATTTTCATAAAGCAAATAGCCTAAGTAAAAAATGGTTTAAGTAAAAATGATAGGCTTAAGCGAAAAATGGATAGAGAACTTTAGCATGTTTGTTTTGATTTTTAAAGAGTTTTCACTCATCTCTTCTCCTTCTCCCTAGACCTAACATTTTCTCCCCAACCACCATATTCAATAGAGATTAAAGAAGAAGAAGGTTGAATATGGGGGTTGAGAAGAAAATGTTAGTTTTAAAGAGAAGGAGAAGAGAAAATCGAGTGAAAATTAAAGCTCTTTGTCCATTTTTCGCTTAAACTTATCATTTTCGTTTAAGTCATTTGTTTTATAAAAATTGGCTTAAACTCTTAAGCAAAAAAATAATTGGAGGTTCAGTTATCGCCCAAACTAGAAACAATCTATATCCGAATAAAATACGAGAAGAATTGTTCATCTGGGAGTTTAGGGATTTAAGCTGCGAGGAACTCAAAATCCTAGATATACCTCTCCACATCTTCCGTTTGTTTCAGGGCTTGGAGTTGCTCATACACTCTCCCTTCTCCCTGGCCCCTATAGCGTTCAAGCAATGCTTCTTTAAAACGATCCCACAGGAGATCTCCCTCTTCGTTTGCTAATGCATTGAAGAAGTGTATGGTGCCACAATCCATATAAAGTTGCGCCAATTTCACCCTCATTGCTATACTCGTTTCCTGCACATGGGAATATATTTTTGCCCTTGTGATCCACCCTACCAGGTTATCTCTGTGAAATATTAGTAGTTCCACCTTTTTCACCCACTGATGAAAATCATTCAGTACGTCGCCCTCTATGTTCCATAGGCCAGAACTCTCACTCCTAACCTCTTTCAAATTCTCCTTATTCACTTCATCACCAAATTTCTCACTTTTGTTCGCCATTGATTTCTTACCTTCGTCTTTTGCCGCTGAACCCGCTCCTTTTGAGAAGGGTGAGATAAGCTTCAATTAGTTTTCTGCATTTTCCTTTTGTGTTGCTTCCATCGCAATGCTATTTTCCTCTGCCTGGAGTCTCATCGCCTCCATGGAATTCCTCATACTTATAAGTTCTCGTTCCAGCACATCCAGACGTGACTCCATCTCGATTAATGCTGCTAGTTCCCTGTATTTTGATTTTCTTATTTTTTTAGGCATTCACCAGAAAGAGGTATCAGGCTGGTCAAACCAAATTGATACAAACTTGTAATAAGAAAATAGCAAAGTGGTAGACAAAACACTGAAAGAGAGAACAAGTATCTGTATTATTTGATTGGAAAGGAGAAATTACAAAGGAAAAAGTATTCTTTCACTACCCAATGCTAAGGTTCCTCCAGAGAACTCAGAGGCTCTTCGTTCTAACAAAAAAATATCAAATGCCAAAAAGATGCCCACCCTAATTCTCTCTCATTACTATTTAACCACGTGCACACTCCATATTTGTTTGTAACTAACTCTGTGTGCCAGTTTATAACAGATATAGATTTTATGAACGGAAATAGTAACTTCGAATTCAGAAACAGAGCAAAATGAAACAAAAGAAGAAATACTTCAAAAAATTTTCCAGAACTTTCAAGCACACCTTAGAACCTGAGAATCGAAGAATAGAAGAATTGAGAACTTATCAGTGAAGGAGAATTGATAAGAGAATTTGAGAGAATATGATAATCAGAGGGAATGAAATATATCAGAAGGAAGCCAAATACCATTTTCCATGCTCAATTCAGTTCATAATCTTTTCATTTATAGTAGGGATTCCTTTCACGAGTGCTGCGCCTGGTCTCCACTATTTTCGAATCATCTGCCATGTGTCTTGATGCTCTAACTAACTCTCCCGCCAATTGTTTCTTCCTTATGCACGTTACATTATCCTCCTCATCAACAACAACCTTATCCTCAAGGTTGAAATGAGGATAAGAACATTGAATATCGCACAAATTCTCCCAAGTAGCATCTGAAGAATTTGTCATATCCCATTGAAGTAATATCTGAGGAACTAAACCATTAACTTGCTGTATCAGATGGGCATCAAGCACTACAACAGGTTGAATGATTGGTCCGAACTCATTGGAAGTTATTGGAAGAGGCAAATACTGTTGGGAAGTAGTGCCACGAAATTTCTTAAGTAATGAGATATGAAATACAGGATGTATTCTTGCAGAGTCAAGAAGTTGGAGTTTGTAAGCTACTGGACCGATTTGCTGCAAAACTTCAAAGGGTCCAAAGAACCTTAACCCAAGCTTAGCATGCTTTCTTAGTGTTACAAAATGTTGCCTATATGGGTGCAACTTAACCAAAGCCAAGTCACCTACTTGTAACTGTGCACTTTTCTTATCAGCTTGATGCTTCATATAATTTTGAGATTTTAACAAATGGTGTCTTAATTGAGTAAGTAATTGATCCCTAGTTTTCAGCGTTTCTTGTAAGGAGATGGGGTCTGTTGTTTGAGATTCATAGCGAACAACAGATGGAGGAGGTCTACCAAATACTACTTGAAAGGGAGTCATTCCTAAACTGTGGTGAAAGGAAGTATTGTACCAGAATTGAACCCATGGTAACATAGAGACCCAACTTTTAGAATTATCAAAGACAAAGCAGCGCAGATACATCTCAACGGTTTTGTTAAGGTTCTTAGTCTGTCTATCCAATTGTGGATGATAAGAAGAGCTCAATTCTAAAGTAGTCCCTTGGGCCTTGAATAAGTGTCGCCAAAAGGCACCCATAAAGACTCGATCTCTATCAGAAATAATAGATTTAGGAAACCTATGGATCTTGACAATGTTGGAAATAAAAGCTGTAGCAACTGACTGGCTATTAAAATTGGATTTCAGAGAAATGAAGTGACCAAACTTTGACAATCTATCAATGACTACAAAAATAGTGGTAAAGCCCTGTGATATAGGCAAGTGAGTAATAAAATCCATCGCTATTTCTTCCCAAATTTGATGAGGAATGGGCAAGGGTTGCAGTAGTCCAGCAGGGACCATATGATCAGTCTTGGCTTGTTGACAAACAAGGCACTCATTCCCAAATTTTCTAATATCATTCCTCATATTAGGCCAATAAAATTGAGCAGCTATCCTTGCTATAGTCCGTCTAATCCCAGCATGTCCACCAATTTTAGAACTATGAAACTCCAACATCACCTGTTGTAACAATTGCATAACTTCAGGCAATACAATTCTATTTTTGAACAACAATAACCCATCATGAACATTATATGATGTTGAATGCAATTTGCCCAACAAACAATTCCGATATAGTTGCTGCCATTTGTCATCCTGTTGTGTAAATTCAAGTAATTGATGGGACCAATTAGCAATAGGTTTAGAAAAAGCCATAAACAAACTTCTGAAAAGAGCATCTACTGGAACATTTTCTTTACCAGGAGTGTACTGGATGGTGAAATCATAACCTAAGAATTTAGGTAACCATTGTTGTTGCTCAAGTGTTTGTAGGGTTTGATCCAGTAACTCTTTTAAACTTTTTTGATCAGTCTTGATAATGAACTTATGACCTAAAAGGTAATGTCTGAATTTAGCAATAATTACCTCTGTAATAGCATAGAATTCTCTAGTGTAAGTAGATTGTTGCTGCATCTGAGGTGAAAGTTTCTTTGAAAAGTAGACTATAGGATGTTTGTCTTGACTGAGAACAACACTTATTCCAGTTCAATGGAATTTGGAAATTTGGAGTTGCTAAGACTGGAGCAGAAGTCATGACTTGTTTCAATTGATTAAAAGTAGCAGAAGCTAGTGAAGTCCACTGGAAGGAATTTTTCTTAAGTAGATCTGTTAAAGGTGCTGCAATTTGAGCATAAGACTTAACAAATCTTCTATAGTAGCCAATGAGTCCAAGGAATCCCCTTAACTGTTTGATGTTACAAGGCTGAGGCCATTGTTGAATAGCTTCTAATTTAGAAGTGTCCATGGCAACACCATTACCCGAAATTGTGTGGCCCAAGTAGTCAATCGTCTGAACACCAAAAGAACATTTAGAGAACCTAGCATACAATTGATGTTGTTTCAGAATACACAAAACCACTTCTAAGTGACTCAGATGATCCTTCCAAGTTGAACTATAGACCAAGATGTCATCAAAGAAAACCAATACAAACCTCCTCAATAATCCAGCAAAAATGTCATTCATGAGACTCTGAAAAGTAGAAGGTGCAATGGTCATCCCAAAGGGCATAACCAACCACTCATAATGATCAAAGTGGGTTCTGAATGCAGTTTTAAACCTATCCTTAGGTTTAAGCAAAATCTGGTGATATCCAGATCTTAAATCCAATTTTGAAAAGAAGGAAGCTCCATATAATTCATCAATTAATTCATCGACAGTTGGGATTGAAAATGTATCTTTGATGGTAATGGCATTCAAAGCTCGATAATCAGTACTACCCTCCATGAATCATCTTTCTTTTTAACTAAAATAATTGAGGAAGAGAAAGGACTTTTACTGGGCCAAATAATTCCTTCATCCAGCATTCCTGCCACCAGCTTTTCGATTTCTTCCTTCTGACTATGAAGGTATCTGTAAGGCTTCACTTTGACTGGTGATGAACCTTCCAATAAGGGAATTGAGTGATCATGAGACCTCGAAGGACGAAGTGCAGTAGGAGTTTCAAATACCACACTATAGGTATGTAATAATAGAGCTAGCTTTGGAGAACAAGAGTGAGAATTATCTTCTATTAACTACATGCTATACACCTTAGCAATAGAGTATGCATCATTCTTCGAATATGATGAAGTTGAACATGATCAGGTGAAACATTTGAATCTCCTTGCAAGGTCGTAAGCTTACTGTTCCACAAAAATTTGAGTTGTAGTACATCATAATAAGCTATATAAGGCCCTATAGTTTTCAACCAACTAGCCCCCAGAATCAAATCAGCGCCAGAGATAGGCAATAAGAAGACTGGAATTTTAAATGTATTCCCTTGAGCTTGTAGTGTAAGATCTGGTATAACACTCTCAGCAGTCATATAGTGCCCATTGCCAACCATTACCTTAAATAAGGTGGCAGGTTCGAGAGGTAATTTCAAAAACTTAGCAACCCTAGGCTACAAGAAATTATCTGAACTACCTACATCAACTAGGACAGAAACTGGCATTTTATCAATATAAGCCATAAATCGTACAGTACCAACTCCAATCCCACCCTTCAATGCATTTAAAGATAAATGATGATCATCAGCATCATTGCCCTCGATTTCAGTAATAGATTTGGACTCATTAATAACAACAGTGTCATCACACTCATCCACTTCCAACTGTAAAAACATGAATTGCCTATTTGGACATTTATGATTAAAGGTAAATTTGTCATCACAAAAATAACATAAACCTTTTTCTCATCGAAGCTGCATCTCAGCGGGACTTATTTTCTTAATTCCTGAATGTGTCAATGGAGGTCCTTGGGGTGTAGGTAACAATGGCGATAAATTTGTCTGTGAAGTGGGCTTAGACTGCACATTAGAGTTGTAACTAGTTGAAGAGATTCAAGAGTATCTACGAGTAGAATTATTGGTAGCAGTTTTAAGTGCAGGTAGATATCTTTCTTCAAACAACTTAGCTAAAGCGACAGTCCTCAACAAGGTAGGAGGAGACATAGCAAGAACATCACGCTTAATTTCAACATGTAAACCACTTAAAAAGCAATTCAGTAATGCTTCATCAGTAAGACCAACAGAGCGATTAGCTAATGACATAAATTTCATGGAATTATCCAAGACTGAGCCTGCTTGTTGCAATTTAAAAAGATCTGCCATGGGACAATCAAATGGAGAAGGGCCAAATTGTGATTCTAATGCTCTAGTCAGTGCTGACCAAGTATTCACCACCGCCATTTTTTGAAGCATCTGAAACCATGGAACTGCCTCTTTATCGAAATGCATCGCAACAATATCCACCCTAGAGACATCTAGAGTGTTATAGTAAGAAAAAAATTTCTCAACCTTAAAGATCCATTCAACCACAGGCGTGGTACCATCAAAATGCGGGAATCCCATGGAAATATCCTTGATCGGAAGAGCTACATTCACCGACATATCCAGCGGGGAGCCGTTGTTCGAAGAACTTCCATGAAGGTGAGAAGTGTTCTGCAAAAGTAAAGCCAAAGAAGCCTGGATTTGTTCCATATGAAGATTTTGTTCCTGATAACGCAACTCCATCATTTCACCAATGCGACGAATGTTATCAGCATGAGCGTTCACTGCATTTTGCAAATCTCTCATCCTTGTGTTCTCAGCGATGGAAGTCAATGAAAGTACCAATATAACAGATATAGATTTTTATGAATGAAAATAGTAACTTCGAATTCAGAAACAGAGCAAAATGAAACAAAAGAAGAAATACTTCAAAAAAATTTCCAGAGCTTTCAAGTACGCCTTAGAACTTGAGAATTGAAGAATAGAAGAATCGAGAACTTATCAATGAAGGAGAGTTGATCAGAGAATTAGAGAGAATATAATAATTAGAAGGAATGAACTATATCAGAAGGAAGCCAAATACCATTTTCCATGCTCAATTCAGTTCATAATCTTTTTATTTATAGTTGGGCGGCTTCCTTTCACGAGTGCTGCGCCTGGTCTCCACTATTTCCGAATCATCTGTCACGTGTGTTGATGCTCCAACTAACTCTCCCGCCAATTGTTTCTTCCTTATGCACGTTACACAGTTCAACAACCTAAATATTCTTCTTTCTCTTAAGGAAATACAATTTCCATAACTTAGGTCCAGTAACCTCATCTTGGACCAAAGTTTCCCTCAGCCCGTCTTCATCTTGGACCCTATCAAAAATCAGGACGAAGCTTCATGATAAGTTGGTCACGTTGGTTGATCTTATACACTTTTTTAATAACAGTTAATGAATTTGTAAGGACATTAGCGTGTAAGATGGAAGAATGCTCTGCCCATAAATCCAGAAAATCAAAATAATTGTCCCAAATGGACATATTACCTTGTTTATAATTTGCAATATCAAGTTACAATTGAAAGTGTTTTGCTACATTATCTTGACTGTAAATACGTTTTTTGGGTAATTTCACGTGTTTTTAGCAGTTGAAAAGGGGTGAAAATTAACCATCTGAGATTCAATAGGGTTGAGAATCCAAGAAATAATTTACGCGTCGTTTGTTTTTCACGTGGCCAACCATTAATATGTACAAGAGCAAGAGAAGACCCATTAATATGACCCCACATCCTTTTCTTTTTCACAAACATTTTTAATTGAAATTCTCATGCAGCATAAATTTTACCATTGAAGCATATACAAAATTTTTTGAGCACCAACAAGCGAGACGTAAGGAACATCTGAGACTACAAGAGCATGCACACTTAAGCTAGGTACCGCATACAAGGATGAAAGGAAGTGATGAACACATTTGAACTAATAACCGACCATATCACTATGATTCTGAATTTCTCTTTATACAATACAAGGTTATTTACATGTCGTAATTACAAATTCTAGTTAGGTGCAGTTAAAAGATTTATTTTATTCTCAATATATACAAGAAACAGGGGACTGATTCTATTTTTAACACTATACCTTTTCCCTCCTCATCTAGCCATGTATTTTTTATTTTATTTTTTGGCATGTTCACTCTTCAACAAGGAAAAAAAAGAAAAACCCTCCGCATCCATGTTTTATTTAATGCTTTCCATGTTCACATTAGAATCTTAAAGATCAGTCCAAAAGAATTGTATTATTTATAAAACGTATTCATATTATACTGTTTTTTTAATATAAAATTAGTTGTTCTTCTCTTTCCATCCCATCAATCATTATATTTTACATTTTTTTTCTTATGTAAATTTTTGTACAAAATTCATTTACAAATGCAATTTCTCAAAGGGTTCTTTTCCCCACTTTCAAAATGCATTCTTCTATGTTTTTTTAGAGTTTGGAAGAAAGAAGAAAAAAGTTTAAAAGATAAGAAAGGGTAATTAAACTCCTTTATTTAGATGTTAATCCTAAGTCCCAAATGAAAAAAACTGAAAAATTCAAAAAGATGTTTTGGAGAATGTCTAAAAAACCTTAAATCCTTTTCTCTTATTTTTAAAACTCTCAAAGAGAGATAATTTTTTAAAAGTCTTCCATCCACTCTCTTTTCTCCTAAACATAACGTCCAGACAAAGCCTTTAAGGTATTATAATAACATCATAGTTGTATAATTACTAAGACATTTCGTGTGCATTGAAATAACATACGGGATCAAATTATCCACTTTTGGGAATAATAATTAGAATAAGCTAATGGAGCAAGTGGAATAAAACAAGAAAAGAGTGAATTTAGGAAGCACATCCTAAACCTAAAGTGAAAGGCAACACAGGACAAGCGAAGCATGCAATAAAATTGAAGAATGCAGCTGTACCAATCAGTAAAGGACAACACACACAATTGAGGCCATTGTAATTGATGGAGGTGAAGGAACCAAGAGGAGAATGGAGTTACATGCTCAAATTTTGGAATCAAAAGTGGCTGTATCGTCATATATATAACACACAATTGTAGTTATGCATTAGATACAAGACATCATTAACATTTGGATTCATCAAACATGGGTTTCTCGGCTCCTAAATTCTTCACCATCTTTGTGTTGCTCTGTCTTGCCCTCCTATTTTTCACCACACAGGGTACAACAGCTACAACTCACTAGAATTTGCATTCTCTCATCTTGTTGAGTAAAATGATATATTATGTTAATGCTAAAGTAGCAACTGTGAGTTAAAAAGTGTAGCACTAACTAAAAATAGACAAAGTTAATTAGCATATAAGTGAAAAGAAACAATAGCCTTATTTTTCGAAAATGCTGCCATTTATTAAAAAAATATAAGGGAGTTCAAATATTAGGAGGATTTTCAACAATAGGTCACGAGCAAACCACAAATTGTTTTGTCTTTAGTCTTTTCAAACTTCTTTTCTATTAGTTTTGATCTTTCTTTATCTTTTCCTAAATTCAACATTTTTTTAATCCCTGGTGAACATAGCTAAGATTTTATCATGTTTCAATTTTTTGTGGAACCATGTTAGTGAGAGGGACTAAAACTAAAAACTTGCAAAATATGAAGTCCAAAACAGAAAAAATAATTGAAAGGACTAGAACTAAAAACTTATTAAAATATAGGGACCAAATACATATTCAAATATTTTATCAAACATAAATAATGTGTCTTTCAATCAATATGATGAATCTTAAAGTAAAAGAAAAACAATTGAATTAAATTGTATCTTTATATATCTTTTCAACAAGTTCCATGTCGTTATTATTAATAAATACTAGAAGATCCAAATTTAAGAAACTATTTGTTTTGTTCATCAATTTCACAGAGGTACAAGCAGATATTTGTAAAAGGCGTAGCAGAACATGGAAAGGGCCTTGTCTTGACAACAAAAGCTGTAGAGATCAGTGCGTTAACGTGGAACACGTAGGTTTCGGGGTTTGTTTTCGTTCTGCATGCATCTGCTTGTTCAACTGTTAGAACAGTGAACCAATTTCCCTCCACCTTCAATATTTCCATTAAAATAATGGGAGAAGATTATTGTAGTTTCTTTCTTTCTTCTCCCATTTCATCTACCAAACATATCTAAAGTTCAACTTTATGTTTTGTATTCCAATAATATTACATTAATAGCTTACGGTTCAGCAGTGAATTACTTGAACTTCTTTATCCCTTACAAGTGTTGTTGCTATCTTGCTATACAGAGCAGTGAAATTATGCCAAATTTCTCTTACGCCTTGTGAGATATCTTCTAATAATAATTTTAATATGTGAAGGATTTTTTACATAAGTTTAAAAAATTTTACATTCAATTTAAACCTTTCATTTAATTTATATATAACAGTTAGTAAAGTAATCAATTATAATCAGTTAGATAAAAGTTAAATGAAAGACTCATATTAGTGTAAGAGTATCCTGTCTCATTTTAATTTTTATTATAATATTATTTTTATTAATCCTCTTATTTAATAAAAAAATTAAATATGTAATTATCACCAGCTTAATATTCACTTAATCAAGATTAAAATATTGAAGTTGTAAATTAAAATTTTTATCGGTTAGATTATAATAAGATTTTAAAAATATTACCTTTTTTATTTTAGATAGAAGATACCTTTGTTTTTTTGTTATTTAGTTATTTATGGGCCCAAAACCTCATCTGCCAATTCACCAAGTCTCACAGTATTATTGTAAATTATTAAGCTCAATTAAGAGTGAGGGCCTATAATCCTTCACAATTTACTTAATAGTTAGGGTTAGGATTGAGAGGTAATCACTGGTCAATCCATATATTGGGATTTGATTTTTTTTTTAATTTTTAATTCAAAAGTTTAGAAACTGACTTTTCCAAAATTGATTCATCTCTACTATCTTAAATTAAAGAAGTGTATTGGATTAGGATTTTAAAGGATTTTTTTAGTTAAAAAAAGTCCTGCAAATTTTAAAAGATTTTGCAAGATTTTTATGACTTTTAAGGCTTTAAAGGATTCTGTATGACTTTAAATTAGGATTTTAATAGATTCTGCAAGACTTTTAAGTCAGAATTTTAGTGGATTCTATAGGACTTTGTGGACTTTACAGAATTTCGTGAATTTTTTACATAAAAAGTTTAAGATTTTTTTTTCATATATTCAAATTTAAAAAAAGTCAAAGACAAAAATAATAAAAAACAACAATGTCTGGATAAATAATAATAATAATTCTCTGTAATATCATATCTTCCTAAATAACATTCACCCACATATCCATAGCTATACTAGTCATTCAAGCATTAGCGTCTTCTCATTCTTACTCCTAGATTTTAATAATAGGCTCAAAATTATGATATTCATTAATCGGTAATATTGAAGATGAAGGTTTATCCATCAGTTCAATTGGAAATTCATCAAAACAACATTCTTGGAGAAGAAAGTTATGCAGTGTTGTACATGCTAACACAAGTTCTACCTGTGTCTTAAATAAAAATGGAGGTGCTAACTTAAAAATTGTGAACCTTAATTTAAAAATACCAAATATTCTTTCGATTACATTTCTTAAAGACGCATGACGAAGATTAAAACAGTTCTTTCTCATTTTTAGGGTTATTACACGGAACTGGAAAATCTTGTAGATGATATCTTACTCCTCGAAATAGACCTTAAAATTAACGTCGGTTAGGAAATTCATAATCCACCAAGAAATATTTACCTAATTACATATTGTTCGGAGAACAAGTGTACTCATCGAGAAGTAATAAAGGGTTCTTAAATTAAATTCCTGAAATATCATCCCACAATGATTGTTTTCTAATTACTAAGAATTTCTTAATTCAATTGTTTAAACTTCAAATATACGAAATTAATTAAAACAAAAATTTATAAAATCAATTATAAAACTAAGAGCAAGGAATACAATGCATGTCTTGGTTAAACTTATCGGAGAGGAACCTAAAGCATATGAGTTTTCTCATTCAATTTTTTATGTTATTTTTCTATTTAACTCTAAATTCGATTTCCTTGTGATTACTAATCATTCATACAAATACTATTAATACCCAATGGTTATGCAATATTAATATTTTTTTCTCTAAATTAATATCCTCAATGGTCATGCAAGATATCAATTTAAGAAAGCTTAAGGAACCTATGAACTTGTTAATTAATAACATTTAGAAGAGAGAGATTGGTTTGGTCCACCTAATCTTTTGTCTCGTTTTATCCTATAGATATATTAATTAACCGAGGTACGGTCGCCTGACGATATTATTATTTAGGATTAAGACAAAAACGCAATAGGATAAAATCTAATCATAGAATGGAAATCAAATTTAGCCCTAGCTATGAACCTAGTTACTCATACTAAAGAAAACAACTAGAACAATCATAAATAAAGCCATAGAGAAAAGCAAACACCAAGTCTTGCCACGAGTATGTCAAAGATCCCCGAGGTGAAAGGGTGTATTAAAGAGCAAAAGTCAAGATGTAAAAATGGTCTCACCTACGATGCCTGAGGTCTCCCTTTTAATAGTGTTTGAAAATCCTAAGAGACTCTTCATAATTGGGTTTCCTGTAGTTGAACACGTCCATGCAAGGCCTTAAGCACGACCGTGCATGGGCTCGAAGCACCCTCGTGCTTGTTGAATGGGTCTGGCCGTGCTGACTGCTACGAAGCTTTAATCTTCCATTAATTTAGGCCCAAAATCCACTTGCGACCTCTTTATAACAAACTGCATAATTAATGTATAAATTAGTGTAAAACTTAAGTAAAATAAAGGTCAAATATGAATATATAGGTTGTAAAAGAGGGCCTAATTGCAGACTTATCACATATGTAATATATATAATAGTAGTATAAAAATAAAAATAATAACAATAATAATAATAATAGTAATTATTATTATTATTATCATTATTATCATTATTTAGAATCGTAAGCCGAACCCTCCCACCTACTAAGGATGTACATGAACTCCAAATCAAAATTACAAGCAGTAATACATTTTGTGATATTTTTTCATAACGATTACAATAATTACTTACATCTCGCCCCTTCATTATTGCTGAAATATGTGTCCCGGCAATAGCCTCAATGCAATCCTAAAATTTAGCATATATAAACTTTATCATATGAAAAATATAAATATTGTAGTGCCAAATTTAATTATAATTTTTATTGTAAGATAATTAGTACATACCTTGAAGAAAGGGAAGAACCTTGTGCTTTATCTAATTTTAGTTGGCATACTTGATCCTGATTTAGTCATCAAAGATGCTATCGTATTCACAGCTTTCAAAATCTTGTGAAAATTTTCACTTATAGCAAATTGTGATTGGCCAAATGTGTTACGAATTACACAATATCGAATATTCTGACCAACAATTTGTAGGAATGATGCAAGCATTTCTGCAACACAAATATATAATGTATCCTCTAGAGGTGTTTTTTCTCTAAGAATTGCACATAACTTTCGAAATACATCTGGATACATCTTATAAACTTGTCAAAATTTAGCAAGATCATCGATTAATGCTCAGTGTATATAGTCATTTCCCATGCTAGTAATTTATTGTCAATTTAATGGACACTTAATTTGTTCATCACATATCATAACCAGAAACTGAATCAACACATGCATTAATACGTGAATTGCTATTACACATGTGTACATGGCTTCATAAAAGTATTCATATGTCTCTTCATCACCCATTTCTTCTTTATCTATGTCACTACCTTCATACATACTCGAATGTGACATTGTACCTATATAAAATAATATAGTTTCACCATTGTAAAACGTGTTCATACACAACAAAATATAAAGCAAACACTTCAATCAAGTGCAACCAAAATAACACCAAAATAATATAGTTTGACATATGTTATAAAAAAATTAGTACTTAAAAAAAGTTAAAATTTCAAGTATTTTTTGTGTTATATATCTGAGGAATAGTCAATGGCATTGTCATTTACATTTTTACTAAATAGAAGAATGGAATGAAAATAGTAGTATATTATTATATATGAGCAGTAGTGCAATATTATTACCAGAGAAAAAAAATAGAGAAGACAAGAGCATAGAAAAAAAAGAGATGAAAAACTCACCTAGAAACTCACAAGTCACTTCAAACAATCCTTCAAAATCTGATGAGTTTGGATGAGCTTGTTTTATGAATTTGGTATTTATAGATATTACTAAAATGTTCTTCAAAATCCCCCTAATACAACAATCTTTTAAAATCCTTATATTTTTTTTAATACCAATGGATTGTTTTTAAGTTGTAAAAAGTCTCAAATGAATACCAATAAATTTTAGTGGACTCTTAAAAAATCTTGAAAATCTAAATTGAATACCACTGGATTATTTTTAAGCGACATAAAATCCTAATTAAATACCAACAAACCTTTTTACTTAAAAAAAGTCTTTTAAAATTATATGAAATCCTAAACCAATACATTCCCTAAATTTTAGATTTTTAAATTTAAACCAAGCCACCATCAATTTTAATTCTGTTCAAATCTTAATGAGTTTGAAAGAATACACATTAATTAAGAAAATTTATTATTATTATTATTATTATTATTATTATTATTATTATTATTATTATTATTATTATTTATCATATAGTTTTTTTAATGTTTTAATTACTAAAAGGTCTTTTTTTTTCTCTCTCAACACTTTGTATTGTTTTAATTTCGCTCTTCTTCTCATTTTACAAACCTCTCCTGTCTATTCCTCTCTATTAGGGTCATTTGTATGAATTCTAGGAAGGGAAAAATTAGGTTTATTATGCATACTAAATAGGAAAAGTTAGTTCTCCAAAATTAAGAGTATGTTTATTTTTTTTAAATAGTTTTCTGATTTTAAAAATATAATATAATATAAATTTGTATAATATTTTATTTCTAAAAAGTAAAAAGTATTTTTAAAAGAAAAACAAACATACTCTAAATAATTAATGTTAAATTCGTAAATTATTTTGTGAAGCAAAACAGATTAACGGGAAGTAGTAGGGGTGGTGGATGTTCTTATGGACATCGTTTTCAACGGTCATCTCACTTGAAAAATATAATGAACTTAAAACTCAGAAAATTCTAGGGACAAAATTAAGACACTCCAAAATTTAGTCATAGGAAAACCACAATCCAATTTTCATTTTGAAAGATTAGATGAGAAGTGGCTGAGAAGAAAATAAAATAAAAAATTAATAGAAAGAGAGGTACAGGAAAAGATAAATGTTTCTTTTTGTCAAAGCTTACAATATAAATGTAACTTTAGCAATATTCTTAGGTGTGTTTGAGGATTGAATTTTTTTTAAAGGAAATTTGGTAATTTTATAATATTTTAATTTTTAAAATAATAGAGTTAATATAAATTTAATGTCCCAACAAATTTTTATGTATTTTTACAAATATTACATAATTATTTTAATTAAAAATAAAAATAAAATTACTTTCTCCCTTTCCTTCTGGTAAGTCACTTCCAAACACACCATAATGGTGACTTTCTAGAAAGCAACTTTTAATTTTCTTCCACCTTTAATATTTCTAATATCGAAAAAAATTTATTGTATTTTCCTTAAACTTGCACTATTTTTTCAATTCCAACATTTTATGTGATCCTGTTACGGATAAACTTGTCTTTTATAGTCTCTTTTCTTATCTTCTGATGTAACGTTCTTATAAAATATTCTAGATTCTTCTCTATTGTGATATAGGAGGAAGGTACCTACCTGCAAAGGCATTCCAATGATGAAGTTAGTATTCGGTATAGGACAGTAAATGCTATTTAATATTCTGAAGTCAACAACCATTTACCTGTACTTCTTATTTTCCTTTTATAGATAGGATATTGGGTTAATGAGCTTCTGATTACTTAGGTAATTAAATTTTTTCTTTTTGATTATCAATTATTAATCTTTAATTAGATCACTAACTAACTCTTTGTGTGATTAAAGAAGTATGAATACCTTTCGTCCTGAGATGTGGCCAAAGGAGTATGGGAACCCTTCATCCTTAGATGTGGCCGAGGGGGTATTCAGTTATCTTTACCAGTGACCGAGTAGTATCTTATCCGATACACTTCCCCCTCAAGCCCAAGGAAGTATGATGTAAGGGCTCTAGATCTAGGTTTCTGACAAGACTACAGTTTCAACAAAATTAGGTTTTCCTTGAGGTTTGTGATATGAAACAAAAGGTTGCTCCTTTGTAACTGTCGATCTTAAATGAGATCTAACGGTTGGGGAAAGGTGTGACCTTTTCTTTTCCCTAAGACCCGTGTATTATAATCTGAGTTGTTGGCCCAACTATTATTTACATTTTCGCTTTGCACCGAAGGGTATAATTTTACTCAAGCTCAAGTGTTTTGGCATTCTTGAAACCTGAGGTATGTTTCTTTTGCCGCTACCTTCCTCATCTTTTATCTTTGTTTGTCGATTATGGATAATATTGAGTGGGAGGATTCCTTGTCCTCGTCCTCGTCGGATAATTTGGGGTCTAATGCTGAATCGGTTAAGGAAGTGAACGTGGATGACTAGATTGTTATTGGGTGGCAACCAAAGGGGTGGAAGATATGCCTTCTAGACTGAGAGATGAGGCGATTGCTCAGTCGGATAGTATCATAAGAGACGTGAGGGATCAGGTGAAAACTCCCATTGCTGAAGGGTGGGTTCTACTTCAGATGAGTCACTCCCCAACGTAAGTCCTATAAAGGAAAGATCCAAGTTCCCTCCATGTACCATTCCTGGTTACGAGTGAGTGGATGGAGAGGTAGCCGCTTATTTTTCATGCTTTAAACATAGGGGCCGACTACAAAATTTTGTAGATTTATATAGGATAGCATTGTGGGATGACTTAGATCCCTTTTCAATAAACATTAAGGTTTGCCGAGGAGATGAGTCAGCAAACCTTGATCTTGTATTTTTAGGTTGAGATGCTAGAATGGCTAGCGCCTTCTTTGTATATGAGTGTCTGTTTAGGGAATTGGGAACAATACTTCCGTTTGATGAATTTCAAATGGGAGTTCTACAGGTCTTAAATGTTGCATCGACCCAGTTACACCCGAATGGGTAAGTCACCAGGCAAGCATTCTGGATTCTCTGTAAATATCACAATATCGAACTGAGTATAAGTTTGTTTCTTTATTTCTTTTGTACCCATCCTTCGGATAAAGCGAGATGGGTTTCTCTAATAAGGCAAGGGGAATTGCCATTATTCAAACTTTATACGTCTTTATTTAAAGGTTTTAAAATCGAGTACTTTAAGGTAGTGGTCGACCTAATTGTCGGTAAAAAATACTTTTACGATAACAAAGACAACCCCTCTTCCCATTTCATTGGACTCGAGTCCCTCCCGATATGATATATATCTAGAAGAAATGTTGATCCCGGAGGAGTTGTCAGCATTGGACTATTTAAAATCTCTTCCTCGAGAACCCCCCACCTAAGCACTCATTGTTTTGCCAAAATCACCTAAGCCCCGTTTGGACTTGAATGGTATTCTTTATTCTTTTCACTTCAGTTGTAGGGGCTATGTTATATTGATTTGACTTCTTGTTTCTGTTGCAAGTATAATGGTGCAAAAAGAAGTTAGGATCTCTTACCATAAAGCATTAAGAAACCAGCACCAGAGGGGACTATGACATATCAGCATCGACACCCTTAGTTAGCTGGATCGGGTGCCAAAATTATTGGAGGCACGCCTTCCTCCCGCCAACCTTCCCCTAACTGAAGGCCTCCCCAAAAAGAGAAAAGACAAGAGGAAAAGAAATGGGGTTGAAAGGGAAAGGGAAAAGAAAAGGAAACATGGCCATGCTGAATCCTTATAGCTTGCCTCTTCTAGGTCAAGTCGTCTTTGCAAACGGTGTTCGGGCTGTTCAACTGGTATTCCCAGACTTGGTGTCTAATGCTGGGAGGGCTCTCCTATATGGTCAAGACAAAAAGGGCCAAGTGGGACTGGTTTTGTGAGCTCCAAACTCGAGCTATAGTGCTAGCTCATACTTGGCTTTGGAGCCAATGATTGATCTTGAAAGAGGGTCTAGTTACCAGCACCCGAAGGGCCTTGGAAAAAAGCAAGGAGGTTTAGGTAAACATGTCTTAGACTAACCAAATGCTAGAAATTGAGATAGCTTAATTGAAAGAGCACCTCAAAATCATTGAAAGTCGAGCCCAAGCAACCGAGGATCGAGTACGAGCTGGTGAAGGTGCTGAAAAGGCCAAGGGTTTGGAGCTGGCCGATGCATTAGCAAGGGTTTGATACCAACATGAAGGAGTTTAGAGCCGATTGCAATAGCAGGATTATAGCTGAACATGAGGTTGGGTTTGGGTTCTTACATGTTGTGAGACAAGCGGCGGAATTCTGTCAGGTTCTGGTAGACTTCCGCTTTGATATGACGAAGGATTTCTTTCAAGGAAAATTCCTAAGTTATGGTGAAGTGGCCGACGACATGGAACCAGATGCCGAAGCTCCTAACCATAGTCAGCCGCAACATACCGAAGGGGCCATGACCCAGGATAAAGAGGAAACTGAAAGGGTCAGAGATGCCTAAATAAGTCATGAATGTTGCTCGAGGGTTTTAGCTTTTCTTTTTATGAATTTTGGCTTCTTAGGCCATTAGCGTCAACTTTTGTTGTACGTCGGCCTTTTGGTGCCATTTTTAATGCAAGAGAGTAGTTTTGTATTTCTATTCTTGCTCATGTTTGGTAGTTTCAAAAAATGATGCTCAAATTAAACAAGTCAAAACTGATTAGTAGTAATTGTAAAACGCACTGATAACTGATACTTTGAATCGAATAAGATAGACAATGATAGACTATGACCAATATTCTTTGTATACTTTAGCCAAGTGAATATTTTAACTGAATTGATTAGTAGATATACGGTTGTGCGTAGATAATCATGCTTCTTTAATCCAAGTGATATGTAACTAGATTCTGCTGAGGTAAATTGTTAGTTAGAAAATTAACAGAAGTCCAAACATATGATCTAGGTATACATTAGAAGTAATAGCCAAGCAATGTGTGTGGTGAGTTGAATGGGTAGCTGTAAACAACGATATTATTATTTTATTCAACCTTAGCCAAGTGAGGTACTTGAGGAGAGAATATTTTATTCAACCTTAGCTAAGTGAGGTACTCAGGAGAGAATATTTGATACAACCTTAGCTGAGTGAGGTACTCAGGAGGGAATAATTTATAATAGCAGATAAGAACACATTGAGTAAAGTAGTCTTTATTGATTGAGTGTCTCATTAAAAACCTTCTTGAAAAAACCTCTTTTCAAGTTCTTTTAAAAGGATAAGACCCGAGTGAGGAATAAAGTGCACTGACTTTACAAATTACATTTACTAGCTGAAATAATGCTTGAGATGTGATATCCTCGGTATAGCTTTACCCTCGAGTGTCTCAAGCTTATAAGATTCGTTGTTTAAGCTGGTTGTTACTCGAAAGGGTCTATCCCAATTGGTGGCAAACTTTCCTTCTTGTCGGTCACGACACGCTTCACCAGTTGCCCTCTATGCTAGAACTCCAGTCTGAAACTGCCTCGGTCTGAGTTTTAAATTATACTTCCTAAATATCACTCTTCTGCTTGCTTTGGTTATGATAATGGCTTGGTCTCATATTTCTTCTATAACATCCAAGTTGGTGGTTAGAGAGAAAGAACTCGCTTCTTCTTCGAAGTGGTGTCGCTCAAACGAAGGTTCACCAATCTCAATCGGGACCATGGCTTCAGTTTTATAAGTTAATTGAAGAGGTGTTTCTTTTGTAGTGGTTTGAGGAGTGCACTGGTACGCCCAGATGATTTCAGGTAGCTTCTCAGCTCATTCTTCTTTTCCTAAGCCTAGGCGTCTTTTAAGTTCATAAATAATAACCTTATTTGCTGCTTCGGCCTGGCCATTACTCTGAGGGTGCTTGACCGAAGTGACCCAGTGTTTCATTTTAATTCTTTCTAGAAATTCATTGAAGCGCCAATCTATAAATTGGAGGCCGTTATCAGTGACTAAGGCATTTGGTATGCCGAAATGCGTAATGATATTTTCCAAGTGAACTTTTGAACAATGTTAGGGATTTGACTTCAATCCACTTAGTAAAATAGTCAATAGTGACGAGAAGGAACTTGCACTATCCTCATTCCTTATGTAACAAAACACCAAGATGAGATGATGGAGTATAGAGTCTAAGTAAACTGATATATAAGTGGGCTGTGCTGCTGACATGGAATAGATTTTTTAACAAAAAGGTCACATTTTTTTAGCAGGGTTGACCAATAATACCCTGCTCTTAGCACCTTTGCTGCCATTGTTCCATAGATGCCCTTGTAGATTTCCCTCATGACATAATTAGCCTGCTCTTCACCAAGACACTTCAACAGTGGGGTGGAGATCCTTCTTTTATACACTTCTCCATCGACAAGGGTATATTTTGCTGCTTGTTTCCTAAGGAATTTGGATTGTCTGAGAGTTTATTGTCAACAAGATATTGGACGATGTTTGTCATCAAATTCTGAGATGCATCTTCGATTTCTATGCATTCATGTCCCAAAATACTTGCCCTGTTGATTTCTTGTTGGATTATGCTTTGGAGTTGTCCTGGCTTTTGATGACTAGCCAACTTGGCTAGCCTATCGGCTTGTTCATTTAGATCTCGTGAGGTGTGGCAGATATGCACCTCATTAAATTCGTGATGTAGCCTTATAAATTCTTGATAATACTTCAACATGGTGGGGTCTTTGACTTGGTAAGTGCCGTTAACTTGCTCGGCAACTACCTGGGAATTGCTCCAACATGTGACTCTTTTGACCCCTATCTCATTTGCTAACCTGATTCCGGTAAGCAATGCCTTGTATTTGGCCTGATTATTGGAAGCCTTGAAGCCGAATTATATTGATTGTTCTAATGTCACATATTTTGGTCCTTCTAAGATGACACCCGCTCCACTACCATGAAGATTTGATGATCCGTCTACATTTAAGTTCCATATGTTGGTAACAGGCATAATCTGAGGACGAATTTGTTAAGAAATTCCACAAGGACTTGGGCTTAAAGAGGTCCTCATGCTTTAAAACGAATGTAGTACTGAGACAACTCAACTGCCCATGCCATCATCCGTTCAACCATTTCTGGCTTACACAATACATTCGCAATTGGACAATCAGTATATACCACGATTCGGTGACACTGGAAATAATGTTTTAATTGCCATGCTGTGTGGACCAACACCAAGACTGCTATTTCCATTAATTGATATCGGGTCTCAGCATCATGCAGTGTTCGGCTAATGAAATACACTAGCATCATGTAGTGTTCTAGGGTCTCTTGTAGGAGGATCGAGCTAATGGCGTTGTCCAACATCGCAAGATAGATTATCATCTCCAAATCAGGTTTAGGCTTGGTCAGGATGGGCGGCGCTGCTAAGATGGTCTTAAATTGTCTAAAAGATTTTTCACATTCTTTGGACCATTTGAATTTCTGTACTTTCCTTAGGAGCTCTACGAATGGTCGTGACTTCTCCGCCATCTTAGGAAGAAATCGAGACAGCGCAGCTATTTTATCAGTCAACCGTTGCACTTCTTTGACAATATTGGGGTTGCGCATATCAAGGATTGCTTGACATTTATCTGAGTTTTCCTGAATCCCTCTTTCTAAGAGCATAAATCCAAAGAATTTACCTCTAGATACACCAAATGTACACTTGTCAAGGTTAAAACGCATTCCATGTCGCCTTGCTTCCGAAAAGACATCGGTCAGATTTGCTATATGCTCATCAATTGATGTAGATTTGACGACCATGTCATCTACATATACTTCCATCACCTCTCTAGCTATTTAGTGAAAATTTTAAATCGAAAGGCATGATCCTATAGCAAAAATTAGCTGACTCAATGATGAAGGCTATTTTCTCTTCATCCGATGGGTACATCTTGATTTGATTGTATCTGGAATGAGTGTTAAGGAAACTGACAAATTTGTGTCCTGCTGGTCCATCTACCAAGGCATCAATACTAGGTAGCGGGTAGGCATCTTTGGGGCATGCTTTGTTCAGGTCCGTGAAGTCTGTGCACATCCTCCACTTCCCATTCGTTTTTTTTACCATGACTACATTAGCCCACTAGGTTGAATATTGCACCTCTCAGATAAATCCTGCCGTTAAAAGCTTATCAGTCTCCTCTCAAATTGCGCAGGCCTGCTCTCCTTTAATTTTTCTCTTTTTTGGGGCAACTAGCTTAGCTTTCTTATAAATTGACAAGTGGTGACACAAGAAACTTGGATATATTCCAGGCATATCTTCTGCTGTCCATGCGAATAATTTAGTGTGGTTGAGGAGTACTTTTCGGATTGCTTGTTGTTCGTCTTGAGATAACCCGGCTCTATGTAACTGACCTAATCGGGCATATTTCCTAACTAGAAGGTTTTCTTTTCTTCATTAGGCTCAACCTGAAACCCTTCATCCACTATTGGGTCGAGTTCCAGATCATGGGAGTCTGCTACTAACTTAGGAGAAATTATGTTGACATCTCAACTGGGATTAGGCAATGGTCTTAGGCGTAGGCTTGCAAAATAGCATTCCCTGGCAAGCTTTTGGTTAGCGTGGACAGTGATTATTCTTCCTCTGTTCTAAGGGAACTTCATGGCTAGGTGAGGAGTGGATACAATGGCTTTTAGCTTGTTCAGGGAAGGGCATCCTAGCAATATGTTATATGAAGTACTTGCGTGAACCACTAGATATGTTACTTTAATGCGCCTTCCTTTCTATTTAGAACTGAACTAGGTGTATAGGTCAATGCATCCTCAGGTCTCCACTCGTTCCCTTGAAAATCTGACAAGCGACTTATCATATTCTCTTAACTCCTCTTTGGGGATACCCAACTGTGTGAAAGTATTCTAGTACAAGATGTCAGTCGAGGGGTCATTAGAGTTTTCTAGACAATGCAGTTGTGGATATCAACGCTTACGACCACAGTTTCATCTTGTACTGGGTCTACCCTTTGAAAATCCCGATCTGTGAATGTTATAGATGGGATCTAGACTCCACTTTCCACCGAGAAATTATTCACTAACCGGACTTGTTGCAAATGTCTCTTCAGAGCTGAGTTAGTGTATCTGCCTCCAGCAAACCCTCCTACGATGGTGTTAATAATACGGTATGGTTGATTTTCCCATTCATCACGGTGTTCCTGGGGTCGTTCTCTTGATCTACTTCGTTGTTGTTCTTTTTTGTTATCACGTCATCTCGGTTGCTCGATCCATTGACCTTTCCCTCTTTCTGTCCGCCTAGTTACAAAGCCTTGAAGATGTCCCACTCTTATCAAGTCTTCTATGTGGTTCTGAAGAGCTGTGCATTCTTCGGTGGTGTGTCTCCGATTTTGATGATATTAGCATGACTTGGATTTGTCTACCCGAGGGGGGTATTTGCCCGCTTAGGGATCGTCAATATTTCTGTTGTCAATGCTTGTTCAAGTACTCTAGACAGATTAGTATTTAATGTTGTGTAACTTGAATACCTGGGCCCTCTCAGTAGTTGTTCTACTCCGATCTTTTGGTCTTTATTTTCTTGTTTGTTCCTAGGATGCTTGGTCCCATCAGATTCTCTTCAACTAGGGCCTTGTTCCATTCGAGCTTGCTTATAGAACTTGGCCAGCTCTTCCGTTTCCATGTACTTAGTTACTCGGTTGGCCAATTCATCTAAGTCTGCAGGAGGTTTTTTACAAATATTGTTAACGGATGGTCCCAGTCTAAGCGCTATTGTGAGGTGCTGCACAACAACTGCCAGATCTAGGTTTTGATAGAAAGGGCCATTTTTCTAAATCGTTCCATGAAAGCTCTGAGTGTTTCCTTCTTTTCCTGACGAATGTTGACTAGAGCCACTAAGGTCAATTGATGAGGACAACTGGTAGCGAATTGTAGATTAAAGCATGCAACCAACGTTGCAAATGAGTCAATAGATGCAATAGCTTGGTGAACCAGTTTAAGGCTGGCCCTCGAAGCGATGTCAGAAATATTCTGCATAGTAAAGCATCATCATCTGTGTATAGGCCAACTTGAGTAGTAAAGATATTGATGTGTTCCTCTGGATCAGAACTTCCATCATATTTTTCCAGCGTTATTCCCTTCCAAGTATCCAGTAATTTTGCTTCCAAAATAGATTGGGAAAAAAAAACTACGACCCAACATTCTATCACGTTTGACCGAGAGGCTAGTCCTTGTTTGTTGAACTATTTTTTCCTTCTCTTGCAGGGCTGATGACTCCTTATGCTCCTGAATAAGAGGGGTAAGTGGGAGGGAATGTAGGTCCTAATTTCACTTCTCATGTTAGCATTCTTTCTTCGCAAGGCTGACAGCTTGAGAGCATCCCTTTCTTAGAGACGTTACATCTCAATCATTTCCGTCTTCAATTGCCTTACTACTGAGGAGAGGTTTTCATCCTATCCCCTCTCAAGGAGAACTTCCGGCATGAGCGAATTCTGCACTTGTTCTTCGTGTTGACGTGACATTCTCTATGGCTAGGTGAGGCCTTCTTGTTGACTCATAATTAGCACCATATCTTCTTGAAATTAAGGTGAATCGAGGCCCATGGTGAGCACCAAAATATTCCTGTTAAGGATACACTTGCCTTCTATAATCTCTCTTCTTGTACTCTGATGTGATGTCCTTGTGGAATATTCTAGATTCTTCTTTGCTGTGACATAGGGGGAGGTTACCTCCAAAGCACTCCAATGGTGAAGTTAGTATTCAGTATAGGACAGTAAATACTATTTAATATTTTGAAGTCAACAACTCTTTACCTGTACTTCTTACTTTTCTTTTATAGACAATATATTGGGCTAATAGGCTTGATGACTCAGCCCCTGTCTTAGCCTTCTGATTGCTTAAGTAATTAGCCTTTTTTTTTATTGATTATTAATTATCAATCTTTAATTAGCTCGCTAACTTAATTTTGGTGTGACTGAAGAAGTATGAATACCTTTCGTCCTTAGGATCCTAACATGTGGTTGAAGGGGTGTGGGAATCCTTCATCTTTAGATGTGACCGAAAGGGTATTCGATTATCTTTACCAGTGATTGAGTAGTGTCTTATCCAGTACAAGATGAAAGAAAAAGAAGTGGTAGAGAATAAAAAGAAAAAAAGCAATATAAAATTAATTAAATGAGAAAAATATATTTAAAAGGATATTATTACTATATCCATATATTTGGAAGGATATTAAAGTTTTTTTTAACGTAAATAATTAATTTTCATTATTTTTTATAAGATTAATAATTATAATTATTTCATGAATTGATTTGCAGATACAGTAAAAGGGCAAAATATTTTTTATTTGAACGGGAAATGGAATTTATCAGGACACGACACGTTTATAACAGTGTACTGAGCTTTCTTTGTTTTAAATAGATATACACTGCAACTTTTCCAACTACGTTCTACAGTAACACCATTTTTGTTACTTTTTTTTTTAAAGAATTATTAAAAACTAAATTTGAATTTAGTTATAGTGTGTCGTGGACTTAGTCATTAACAAAAAATTTTAAAATAACTTTTATTAAATTTTTAATTGTAACATTTTAATTAAATATTTTATATTATGAAAAGAAAGTATTAACTCAACACGTCATTATTGAAATATATTTGATGATATTCATGTTTAGTAATGACTAATAACAATAATAATAATCCAATTTTCAAAACTTAAGGTTCGACCTGTCATGAGACACACAAATAAGAATAAAGATAGTTTTTTTATGAGAGTTACCCTGCAAGTTGGTATATCTCAACTTTTATATATAGAGAGAGAGAATACATGTTACGTCTCTATATTTGAAATGGTATTGATATCCTTTTTATTTTTTATTTTTTTAATAACTGATATCCTATTTATTTGATTTAATGAATAATAAATATATGTATTTATTAAATTTATGTTATGAGTGACATAGAACTAATAATATAATTTTACTATATCAGGCTTTTTAATTTTTTCTTTTATAAATGACTGCTGATTACTTCAATAAAATATGAGGATTTTCTTATCAACCTTTTAACAGTATCCATTCAAAAAAAATAAAAATTCTAGAATAAAATAATAAAAACTATTGTGTATTTATGATAAACGATTTAAAAAACATCTTAAAACATCTTAATAATTAAAATTTTTTTTATTAGTACATAATATTTATAGATTTTATTGTATTTACTCTCATGCAAATTTTTTAAAAATTTAATATTATTAATTTAATTTAATTTTTCAATGTCTGGTTAATAATAGATTGATTATGAAAAAAGGTAGCAAATTATGTTATTGAAGAAAAATTATTTTTGAAAAGAACATAAGTTGTGTGAGTTATATTCTTCAAATGACAATGTTTTCATCTTAGTCCCTACGACTTAAAAGATAATTTCTTATAGTGATTTTATATTCTATGATAAATAATAAATCTGGAGTCAAATAATTAGTCATTTTAAAATATATGTACCTAAATTTATGTTTAGATATTATTATTTTATTTGCCTTTAATAACATTTTAGTCTCCATAAATATCATAGTTTTATATTTTAGTCTCGATATAATTTTTTGTTGTTGCATTTTTAGCCCTAAAATAAATAAAAGACACGATATATTTAACAACTAAAATGTTATTTAATTTATCATATTTTATAATTTTTAGTACAAAACATAAATATGGAAAATTTGTGAATACCATATGATATTCTAAGAGGCGTTTTAAAAACTATAATAGGTGAGTATCTATGACTCTTAAAATTGTATTGTTCCATTATCAAATTATCTAATCCTAAATTTATTTTTTTCAGCTTTTCGAATGAAAATGAAGTAAAAATTAAAAAAAATAACATAAGTAGTATTTATACCTATTTCTTGCAAACTCTTTTTTACATATAATAACGTTATCTACGTTCATAATTTTTTTATATTTAAAATTTTAAAATATTTATATAACATAAGATATTTAATTATTTAATTTATTTTTAAATCAACCTATATAATGATTAAATTACACTGTAACCTAAAAACAAAAAATAAAAAAATTACACTATAGCCCGTGCAGTAGCACATGTCACTTGTTAGTTTGAAGAAAAAAAGTTGCTAACACTAAATATAATAATTTTATATTTTAGTCTATCATTTTTTATTTTTTTTGCTAATCAAAGGAGCAAAAAGCTCAACAAACAAACAAAAGCTAAGGAGCTCCTTTAGGTGTAACACCCCAAATTTTTCTCATTTTATGAATGATTTTGCATTATGTTAACCTCATTTAATTAAAAGTAAGTAGTATAAAAAGACTTGAGAACTAGAATTTTTCTTAATAAAATTTACCGAAACAAGTTCGGTCGATAAATAATCGAGTAATATAAAAATAAAATCAAAATTAAAATAAAATAAAATTTTATTTAATATTTTAGAATATCTAAAATATTTTTTTTATGAATTATAAGAAATTTAGAAAGATCCAAAAATAGAAAATAAATAAAACTATAAAATTTAATTAAAATAACCAAAATACCCCTAGAAACACCTAAAATGGAGGCCCATTTTGAACAATCGAATGAAGGAGATAAATTATGAAATTTTTATGATAGATGGCCCATGTGTAGAGGTTATGGACGTGCAAGTATGGAGTCAAAAGAGTAAGTATAGAAATTACCCAAAAATTACCCAAGAAGGGACCCAAAAACCAAGTGTATATGAAAGAAAGTGGGCTAGGAATAGTAGTAAGGAGCCATGTGACCCATTAGAGCCATGTGAGACTAATCATGATTATGGGATAAGGTCATTTATGGTTTGATGAGCATACTCCATAAGAACCAATGAAATCAAGCCAAAACAACAAGGTGAACATTCTTAGAAGATAAGGCTAATGATGAATGATTTGTGGACTAATTCCCATCCAATGGATCTAATTGGACCATGACCATGGCCATTGGATTTGAATTAAATAGGTTTCAAAAAGTAATTTTAATGGTTGAAATGAAACTAGGAAGGTTAAAATCTAACTAGAATTACAAAACTATCATGAAAAGGCAATTTTGGACATTTACAAATGTGTACATGGGTAGGTTTGTAGAAAAAGCCAAAAAGGAACCAAAATTTAAAATCAAGACTTGTGAGAGAGAGGGTGGAACCGTGAGATGCATGGGAATGGGCCAACATCAAGAGATTTTCTATATAAAGCCATGCATGAAGGAAAAAAAGACCCTTTATACTAATTCTCATGCAACCCAAGAGCTCTTTACTTCTTCTTCATCTCAATTCTCTCTATACACATCCAAGTTCATCTCAAACACTTTACTTGAACCCCACAATTTAGATCACCTAATACCCCACCATAAGGATCTTGAATCAAACCTTTAACCCCACCAAAAACACCAAGATATCCCACAAAATCCACCAAGCCCTCAACTTTCTTTTTGTATACTATGTGGCACTTGAGGAAGTAGGAGGCCAAAGAAGGAGAATACTTTACTTAGGCCAAAGTAAAGCAAAAAGGAAGAGGAGAAGGATCACCCAAAGATCAAGGCAAGATTAACCTAAAAACACCAAGTAAGGGGGAGGGTACTTTTCATAATCAAGGAGAATACTTTGTTTAAATGGTTTTGAGTCAAGGGGAGCCTTAACCCTTTTGGTTGTGATTAAAATTGTGTGTTGATGAATCCATGATTAAAATTTTGATTGGAATAAGTAAATGCATGTGAATCACTAAGAACCATAAAGTGTATCATATTTGATGATGACTTTGCTTGTTATGTAGTTAGTTGTATGAAAATCTTGCATGTTTCATTTTTTGACTTATTTTATGATGATATCTAAGTTGGATTCATGATCTTCTTTTGGATTGAAATTATTTTGGAGTCAAAATGAATTTCTAAAGTATTTTTGAAAATTTATGAAAGAAACTTCTAAAAGGAAATGGATTAAAAATGGAAAGTGACCATGATGAAGACCTTTGGACTTTTGGACATATTTGGACCTATGGACTACATGGAAAAATGATGAGAACAACCTTTGAAAAATAAATAAATAAATAAATTTCAAAGATTGAACCTAAAAATAGGAAAATACCATGGACTTGGACCAAAAATACCTTAGAAATTCAAGACCCTTGTCCACATGTGTGGTAGGACCAAGAGAATGATTTGAACCATATTTGGACATGAATTAATGACCTTGAACACATGGAAGACATACTGGACAATTTGATACTTACCAAATTGGAGACAAGGACCTTTTTGCAATTAATATAAAATATAAGGATTAAAGTGTAAATAATGTAAAATATGAGAAAATCTTTGAAAATGTTTTTTTTAGTATTTTATTCAGGAAGATAGTTAAATTTATATTATTTTCCCACTAGGTTTATTTTATTTGGATTTATATTTAATTAGTTATGATTTTTATAAATTTCTATTACATGAAAATGGTATTCTGGAGCAATATATCTTGACTTATTTTTGTCTCACTGTGTGTTTGGAGAGTTATTTAATTGATATTTTTCTACGAAAGTAGACTTCTTAATGGAGGTATACTCACTGATTTCACCTGATTTAGTTGAAATAAAATAGTTATGAATTTTTGAATATTCAGTTATGAGTAAATGTTTTCCTAAGAACTGGGTACATTAAATCATTTTTGTCTTAGAATTCAGGTATGATTGTATTTTATTTATATTTTTTTTATGAAAGTAGAATTTATAAGGAAAATATGCTCACTGAGTTTGATCAATTTGGAGTTAAAATGAATTATTTATGATTTTCTCAATGTGCTATTGTATGAGACTAACGTTTTATACATACTACTGAGAAATTTCTTTTCGTTTTAAAATGTGTAAATGGTGTTATTTTATTATTATTTTGGTATGATAATAGAGACTATAAGAGAAATATCCTCACTGGTTTGATGAAATTTGGACTTAAAATAAAATAGTTATAACTTTTCTAATTAGCTGATTTTGATGAGTGTGTTATTGTGAGTGATAGAGAATGTTTAGGACTTATTTTGGAATCTTGAAGCTATAAATTTTTAATGATATTTTTTTGTGAAACTAGATAACCAAATTAAAAAGATGCCACTAATTTCATGAGTTTTGGTGATGAATTGAATGCTTTATGAATTTTCCAAATATGCTATGTTGAATTGTGGCATTCTATGACATGAACTGAGAAACTGAAGCACGAATTAATGCCTGTGAATATTTTTATTTTGAAAATATTTTTATATGAAAATAGACATGTTGAGGAGAATAAACTCACTTGTTTCATGTGTTTTGAATGAAAAATGAATTTATTACAAATTTTCTAATGTGTTGGTTGTTTAGTGAATTAATCTGAGAATAGCGGAGATAAATTGAGGTTTAATGAATTTTCTAGAAGTGTTTGAATTTTGACTGTAATATTATATTATAGTAGACATTTAAAGAAAGAAAACCTTAGTGATTTCATGATGTTTAGACTTATATTGAATTAGTTATGAATTTTACGAGTTAGTTCATGAAATCTGGAAAATTTTGATTGTTAGACATGTCCATGTAATTGATTGTTCTCTTGAAATAGAAATGTTATAATGTACCTGTTGGACAATTAATGGCTATGATATGCTTTGTGATTATGATTGTGAAAGAGGTTGAATACGCCACAATACAAGTAAGGAGCAAATAGTGTTGGTTTGACCATAGGAGATAGGAGAGTGTCCAAGACTTACAGAGGACCAAATCTAGCTAACTTGTGTCGTAGGTAGTGGAAACATTGCTAGCTTATCCTGACAGGCACTAAAGCATACTAAGATTGGTTTGAGTGTGGGCTACTGGTAGTGATCATGAAGTGAGAATTGTGCACTTATGTTCTGTCTCCAGTGAAGGGAGAAGATGTACCTATGACACTAGCTGGATTGCAGACACAGAACTCCCAATCTCAACCTGAAATTAAAATGTTGGATAATTAATTAATTACTCCATGGAGGACTCATAAATAAAAGATACTAAATTATTATTGCTTGATGCTTGAATGTTGTTTTGTTCATTTAAGCAAATATATTGTTTAATGCTTGGTGTTGTTGATGTCTAAATGATGTTTTGTTCATTTAAACATGAGTATTGCCTATTAGGTTATTTATGAATATTTGTACTCACCCCTATCTTTTTATGTGATGTGTCCAAAATGTATATGGATGCAGAATGAGTGAAGGTGCACCAATCATCCTTGTGCGTACCATGACCTTTAGTATGGGGACTGGAGAGTGGAGTTTCAATGACTCTAACTAGACCATCATATTTCAAGGCTTTATTATCTTAACTATATGTACTGTTAATAATCCCTACATTAGTCCTACTATTATACAGGGAGAAGTTAGAGTGGAGATACCTTTTCGTCTCTGCCACGCAGCTGCATACCTTGACATTAATCTCGACCCTCCTCTAGAGGGGTTAGATGAACAAGGAATGACTCAAGAGGAGAGGAGGAGTTTAGTTTTTTTATGTATTATATGTAGTATGCTATCCTAGACTGTTATCCTTCCTTATAATGTTTCATAGTTAAATAATTTCAAAAACAATTTAGATGGTATGTAATATTATATTATATACATAAATATAACAAGCATGTTGATGTGTATACATTTGAAATTGAGTAGTTATTAAATGCTTTAATTTATTCCTTATTCACCACAAGAAATGGGATGACATTGAGAAATACCTATTAAAAATAGGGACGTCTCACCAGGAGTCCAAACACCAATGGCATCAAGGCCTAGGAAGGGTTGTAAGCGCAAAGGACCTGTCTCAAAAGAATAAAAGGCACAAGCTCTTCTAAACCTAATTTAGCTAACTTGTCAGCACAAAAGTTAGCTTCTCTACAAACATGAGTGAACTTAACAAAACGAATAGATTTCAATAGATGTCTAATGCTATTATATAGACTAAACAGCGGATGGGAACACATTTAAATATTAGTAATAAGCAAGATAGCTTCTTTTGAATCACTTTCAATCCACACTATGTAAAAACCTTTATGTAAGACTAATTGGATACCCAACAAAATGCTCTTTAATTCAGCAACAAGTGGAGTGCAAACGTTGATAGTAGAGTAGAAACCAGCAAGGAAATGGCCATGACAATCTCTCACAAGCCCACCATAAACAGCAGATTCAAAGGCAGTGGAGACAACACCATTTGTATTGAGTTTAACCTGACCAATGATCGGAGGAATCCACTTTATGAGATGCTGATAAGAGGCAAGCTTAGAAATGTTCTTGGAAATGTTTTTGCAGCAAAAGTTATAATAACCAAAAATAAAAGCATTCCTATCTTTCCAAATATGCCAAAAAATCATACCAAAAAGTCTATTCCATCCAAAAAAGTTATTGGAAATAGAAAAGGATAAATTCAATCTAAGCCAATCAGATAACCCATTGCTGAGAAAAGAAAGTG
The DNA here is from genome assembly GCF_003935025.1 of Abrus precatorius. Lineage (NCBI taxonomy): Eukaryota > Viridiplantae > Streptophyta > Magnoliopsida > Fabales > Fabaceae > Abrus > Abrus precatorius. The sequence goes on along the minus strand of NW_020874439.1, from coordinate 8,947,698 downwards.
TATATTCAGGCAAAATAAAATGATTCCAAAAATAATGAGCATAAAACAGTCACGGATAACATGCATAATAGTTTTTGGAGCCTCTCTACATCTAGAGCAGATAGAAGTGTTAGTCATCCCTCTTTCAAGTCTTTCCTCATTAGTCAATAACTTGCCATTAACTAGTTTCCAAAGAATGAAATTAATTTTAGGGAAACCCTCACATTTCCAAACAAGATTAAAGATATCATTATTTTAAGAAGAAATCTGAGGGACAGTTGTAATCAATTGATAAGCTGTTTTAACTGAGAACACTCCATTATTTGTGAGGTTCTAGAAAATTAAATCCTGGCCCCTACTACTGAGCCATACACTTCCAGACACATTTAAGGAGCTAAGATTTAATCATATTCCAATCTCACTTGCCTCCAACAGAGAATAACCTAACAGGAATATCTAGGTCTTCACTTAAGACAGGAAAGTTAGCAACTTTGCTAAGATTATTAAACTGAGGAACCCAACTGTCAACCCCAAATTTAGTAGTCATTCCATCCCCTATTGTAATGTTCTGAATTTTGTAATATAGTTGATTATTAATATAAGTGTTTGCATTGACTTTTTTGTGTAGTGTATGTATATTTGTAGATGATTGGATGATTGGGATTGGACTGAATTTTGGCTAAGTGTTCTAGTGCATAGTATTCTCATTGCAGCGAGAGATGTCTCGCTGCAGCAAGAGGGCAAGAGAGAAGGATAAAATTGTTGCCTTGTCGCTGTAGTGAGAGGTCCCTCACTGTAGCGACAAAGCCACAGTTTGGAATGTATTTTTGAGTGCAGTCTCGCTGTAGCGAAAGGGTCTCGTTGTAGTGAGATTCTACAGAAATCAGAATGCAGTTTTGTCTGAGTTTTTTGCTGTAGTGAGAAAGGGTGTTGCTACAGAGAGAATATCTCGCGAGAGTGTCGCGACTAGAGAGAATTTAAAAGGAGTTAGGATTCGAGAAAGGTTATTTTCTCACCTTCCCTTAAAAATTTCTTCGATTCTCTCGACCCACAATCCTATGCCACCGATTAAATTGCCTCCAAAGTCGTTTGGAAGCTAGATTGAAGGTTGGATTCGTGTTAGGAACGCTTGGAGGTGAGTTTTAATGGTTAGGGTTTTGGTTTTTTTCACTCCCTTTCCCTCTTTTTGTGATTTTCCTGGGTTCTCATGAAATTCTTTCGTATATTTAGAACGAAATCCGTGAGGGGAGCACTTCCTTAGGTCAATTTGTGTGTGGGTCTTCATTTGAGGTAAAGGGGGACTCTACCCTATCTCATTTGCTTGAAAATCTATTTAATTGCTATGTTTTTGTAATGTGATTGAGATAGAGAGTAAGAATGAGTGTGTTGATGGAAATTATTGTGTGTTTGAATGTAATGTGAGTTGATTATGATTGGGTTGACATACCCTTGATTGAAATGTGTGTGATTATATCTTTGATTGATGATTGAATAATGTAAGTAGTTGGAAATAGGTGTGGATGACATGAGGAATGTAGGTAAATGTGGAAAATGTAGTGTAACGAAATAGGGACATATGTACCGAGTGTTGTAAATGAAAATGGGCTTTTGTGCCGTATAATATGATTTGAATGTGGGCCTGAGCGCCGTGTAATATGAATGAATATGGGCCTAAGTGTTGTGTGATATAAATGAATGTAGGCTATGTGCCGAGTATTGTGAATGAATGCGGGCTATGTGCCACGTCCAAGCATAAATATTGTGTGTGTGACTGAAATGTGTGTGAATGAGACGTGTTAAACGTTGTTGTAATGAAGCTGTGAATGGTTCAGCGATACACTCTCCTCTTGACTAGACCTCTGACCACTACCTTTGCTGAGTGACCTGTGACTGCCCACGTGGTATCCGTGAGGTGGGGGTAACCAGCGACCATTCATGGTGTGAAACTGTGATCACAGTGCCACAGTGAGCATGGCTGGGTGCGGTAAGCGCGCGCGTGTGAAATATTGGTGCAATGAGTGCATCAGTTGTGTTTTAAATTTGAATAAGATGATGAATGATGATTGTAACTGAGATTGAGATGCTTGTCTTGTGAATGCATGATTTAAATATATTAGTAAATGTGTAGTGTTTGAGGTGAGTCTCTATTTTTGTATGTGTTGGATAGTGTGAAGTACTCACTCTTATATTCATTTTTCAGATAATCAAGACGATCAGCACTGGACTCAGTGAAGGATTAGATGGAACTACTATAGGGCTTAGAATGTTATTTTGAGATTGTTGTATTAGAAATGGTTCTGTAGCAATTATTTGATAAACCTGTAACCTTTTCCATATTTCGAAATATTTTATGAAACTTTTATTATTCTGAATTTACAAAATTATTATTTATTTGAAATTAAATTTAAGGTGTTACACGTGTAACCTAATTAAGGCCTTGAGAAAACAAAAGTAAAACTCTTCCATAAAAGGGAGTAAGTTGACCACTATTAAAACTAAGCTATTTTCCTAAGGTGAATCTATATTTATGCTTGACCACCTGACCTCATAAATCATTAGGAGACTCTATGAGTCTCCAACATAGTTTCATTAAATAAGCCTTATTCAATATATGTAAATCTCTAAATCCAAGGCCCCCATCCTTCTTAAGTCTACAGATTTTATGACACCCTATTAAATGACATTTTCTACCCCCAAGGGAACCCCAAATAAACTTTTTACAGATACTGTTAATTTCATTACAAACCAAAATAGGAATTAGCTGAGTTTTCATAACATAAACAAGGATGCACATAATACAGGATTGAGCAAGGGTTACTCTACTAGCTGAAGACAGAGTCTTCATTTTCTAGAAGGACAGTTTCTTCCTAATTCTATCAATAAGAAAACCAAATTGATGCCTAGTCAATTTTAAATGGGAAGCAGGAATGCCAAGGTAATTGTCAAGCTAAGATGAAAGCTTAATATTCAAACAGCCACTAATGGATTGGATTAATGTTACATTATAATTTTTAGAAAAGAAAATGGAAGATTTAGATTTATTAATAGTTAAACCAAAGGCATCACTAAAGCTCTTTAGAACATAATTAATTGTACTAGCATATTTCATATCAGCTTTAGCAACAAGAAGAATGTCATAAGTAAAACACAAATGTGACAGCTTAGGACCATGGTTACTAAACTCAAAAGGATCCTAAGAGCCCTCCCCAATACTGTCCTTGATTAAGTGAGCAAGTCTCTCAATACACATGACAAAAATATAAGGAGATAGGGCATCCCTTGCCTGATCCCTCTAGAGGGCTTAAAGGTATTAGAGATTTCTTTATTCCAATTTATATGAATGGAGGAAGAAGAAATACAGTGATGAATTAAATTTGCAAAATCAGTATCAAAGCTAGCTTTAGTAAAAGTGTCAGTAATGAAACTCCATCTAAGCCTATATAAGCTTTCTCTAAATCTAATTTTAAAATCATATAGCCACTCCAACTTTTCAGTTTGGACAGGGAATGTAAAAGCTCATAGAGAATTATAGAGTTATCTATACCCTGTCTGCCGGGAATAAAGCTACACTGGTTGGTTGAAATTAAATGAGGTAAGGAATCCTTCAGTCTATTGGCAATGATTTTTGTAACTATTTTATAACTAACATTAAATAAAGATATTGGCCTAAAATTTTTCATATATTCAGGATTATTAGATTTTGGAATGAGAGAATTACCAGTTTCATTAACATAAGATATGAGAGAATGATTGTTGAAAACATCCTGAACAAACTTAAAAACGAAAAGGGCTAGGACCTTCCACTAGTTTTTGAAAAATAAAGAGTGAAGTCCATCGAGATTAACAGACTTGAAGTTACCAATGGAAAATAGAGAAGCTTTCACTTCTTCATTAGAGTTCAAATTTTAAACTAGATCTGTCAATAACCCTAAGAGTGGGAAAAGAGCATTGACTCTGGAGGCTGAACCTATGAGGAGTGGGATCAAAGTGAATATTTTTGAAATAATGAATGTCCATAATCTTAATTTTAAGGAGATCAAATTCCCAACTCGTATCTTTATTCCTGAGAGCTTCAACAATATTTTCATTTCTACGCACAGTGGCAGCTAAGTGAAAAAACCTAGTATTTCTATCAATAAGATTCTTCTTGGTCAAGTATTAATTGATATTTTTACTAGAAGGACTTCATAAGCTTTCTTAAAAAAGGATTATCCCCATTAGCTAATTTATGAGAAATCCCTTGCAGTCTATTGAACAACCTCTTTTTTTCTTTGAAAAATATAACCAAAGACATTAATATTTCAGACCAAGAGCTAGATCTTAGCCAGGAATTCTTAACTTGAGTTTGGAAATCATTGTGGGTAATCCAGGACGTAAGAAATCTAAATTGTTTGGGTTTACTCAGAACAAGGTTCTCATCTTTTATTTTAAACGAGAGGTCTAAATGGCCATATTTTAATAATGGAATATGGACAACAGTACTATTAGGAAAGGTAGGCCTCCAAGACTCAGTAGCTACAACTTTATCAAGCCTCTCTTGTAGATCTTCTTTTTGCCAAGTAAAGGGACTCGCTTTGAAACCCAAATTATAGAGGTTATACTGAAAGAACAATCAGCAAACTATCTCATTTTGCTATGAGAGGCAAATCTACCACCAACTTTTTTAGATTCAAAAAGAATAGAGTTAAAGTCTCTAGCCAAGCACCATGGAAGATTAATTAAAGCACTAAACTCTATTAATTCTTCCCAACATTTAGATCTCAGACTATCATTGGGACTAGCATAAATTGAGGAGAGGATCCAATCATTTGCAACTAGATTACTAATTTTTAGGTGAATAACAAACTAAGTTTTAAGAATAACAAAGACATGTACTAGACTTTCAGCAACACCAAATACCTCGAGAGAAACTAATGGCATCTACTTTCTCGTGACTATCTAAATTGAAAGCTTTAATTATCCTATCATCTTTATTTAAACTAACCCTAGGTTCAAAAATGACAATGAAATCTAATTTATAAAGGGAAATTAAGGCATTTACCAACCTAGAAAAGGTTCTATTTCTAGCCCTTCTACAATTCTAGAATAGATAATTCATAAGAAGACTAGAGAGAGAATTTAGAAAGCATCTGAAAGATGCTAAAAACTATAATCAGAGATATCCCTCTGTTGGTTAGATTCATATAAAATAGACAAAATAGTTTTAGATTTCTTAAGAAGATTGAGGGCATCTATATCCATAGTGGGATTTAAGTTAGGGGGCTTAACAGAATACTCTCCAAATTGATAGGGAGAGACCTGCCTTTGATTAATTGAACTTATTCCTAATAAATCTTGGATAGTACTATCTTTTTTAAATTCCTTTTGCATCTTATGCATTAATCCAAAGATTTCCTTACTACTAGCTTGATTGTTTATGTCTGTAGGGAGGATCAGATCAGAGACTGGGATTTTATCTCCCTTATCCCAACCAATATTTTCAACCTTCGGTTAGATCTAATTTTAGAAGTTTTTTTAAGGGAACCACCCAAGGATTTCTTAGGGTTATACCTCTTAGAATTCTTAGATACACTTAGGTTAGAATGAAGCTTATCCCTCTCCTTAGCCATCCTCTGTGAACCAGAGGGTTCTTTCATAGTAGGTTCTAATTCCTGTTTTTGCTCCTCATTAGAATTTTCTAGGACACCATATATAGAGCCTCACAGGGAACCTCTAGTCATACTATTATTTAGGCTTGGCACACCTATTGCTTTAGCTTGCCTTATTTTCTTCCTAAGGGGTCTTTTAACCATCATCGAAGGGCCAAATCTACCTTGATCAGGGGAAGAATCCTTCTCAAAATCACTTTGAGTTTGCTTATTAGAAGAGGGGAGTAGGAACCGGACCCTTTCTCAATCCCTTGCATTCAAGTATCATTAACAACAGAAGGGTTCACAAATTAAAAATTAACCTTATAGGTATCTGGACAAGAATCTTGTCTATGACTATATTTTCCATAGATAAAACAATCTAAATGAAGACCCTCATATTTCATCTTAAATTACAATTTGTGAATTTTTATCTTTTTTTTATATATATTTTGAGATTTACTTGATGGTATGCAAAGTTCATTCATAGTATAAATACACATAAAAAATTTATAAAATGCATGATACAACTTACTTGAAGTTCTTGAAACACCATGTTTGCTTTGCTTTCCTTCTTACCACTTTGTTCCTCCTTCTCTCTATCTTCTAAAAAATTCTTCTCCTCTAATTATCTTAGTCTTCTTCTCCATGATTATCCTCTCTCTTTTTATGTTAGGATTTTTCATAAAAAGTTAAAAATCTAAATTTTTCCTCTTTCATGTATAAAGTAACATTGATTTAAGAGTTTCATTTTCCTTTAGAAGTTAGTTCTAAATTTTTCTCGTTTTATCAAGACTTTTTTTTTCTTAAAACAATTTTTTTCATTCATTTTTTATAATAATTAAATTCATATTTTAAAAAATAAATAAATATAAAGATTTTTAAGCAAATTATAGTATTCACATATCTGAAAAGCCACTTCCAAACACACCATAATGGTGACTTTCTAGAAAGCAACTTTTAATTTCCGTCCACCTTTAATATTTCTAGTATCGGAAAAAAATTATTGTAGTTTCCTTAAACTTGCACCATTTTTTCAGTTTCAACATTTTATATTACTTTGTAAAGCCAATGGGATGAAAGAAAAAGAAGTGGTAGAGAATAAATGGAGAATAAAAAGAAAAAAAAAGCAATATAAAATTAATTAAAAGCACCCCTTTGGGTCAAGCAGAGGTCCCTGAGACGCAATTCCATTGGTGACATGGTGATTTTCAAGGTGACAAGACACATTGACAATGAGGAACCATTGGAAATACAAGGTTTGGTAGAGAAGAAAAATAAATAAATAAGACGAGATTGGGTAAGTGTTTACGGTGAAAAATGACAGTTGTAAACAAATAATCCAAAGATCAATCTGGGGACTGGATTTAGGTCCTCTTTGGGTTCTTTTAAGTGTGTTGTTAACGCGATGCTCAGATTAACGACGTAAAAGAGTATTAAGCAAGAATAGTGAATAATAAATGTGCAGAGTTAAATCAAACGTAGATGCTTTTACAGAAATGTAGCAAGCCGAAAGACTCCTCACAACGGCGAACAGCGGCCACCGTAGGTCTCCTTGTAGCTGGTGTCTGGCGCGGTGCAGGGTTTCAGCGTCTCAGAGTGTTTAGGTGCGGTGTCTGGGTGCAAAAAGTCCTCCCTTGTGAAATAATGCTTTGTAGTTTTTATAGACATGAATATCACCACCGTTTTCCTCCTTTTGCAGGCACTTCTTAGTAACTGCCTTCAACTGTTGATGCTCACTATCCACGATTGCTTGTGATCGTGCTGTTTGTTGTAACCGCTATCGCCCATGATCTCCTTTGCGTAGTGGTGAATGTTGATAACTACTGGTAATCGCTTTTGGATTTTTCAATACTCCTATCTTTTCGAGTATTTCTGAGAGAAACCTAGAAAACTCTTTTAATGTTATGGCCTTGAAATAGTTTCTTCTTGACTTCTCTTTTCGAGCCATTCTGGAGTTTTGAGAGTCTGTCTGGGTCTTGTGGACTTAGAACATTTTCTTTGCTCATTTCTGTTTTTCGAGCAATTTTGGAGGGACTCTTGAGCTCGACTAGATTTGTGGACTTAGAATATTTTCTGACCACTTCTTGTTTTTCGAGCAATTCTAGAGGAAATCTGGAACTCAGCCAAGTTTGTGGACTTAGAATATTTTCTTACCACTTCCTGCTTTTCGAGCAGTTTTGGGTGTCAGGTACTTGGAAACTCATCAAATATTCCTCGAAAAGACATCAGTTTTTTGTGGACTTAGAATATTTTCCTGTTAGTCCTATTTTTCGAGCAGCTTTGGGTGTCAGGGACTTAAAAACTCCTAAAAACTCCTCGAAAAACCATCAGTTTTGTGGACTTGGAATATTTTCTTGCCAGTTCTATTTTTCGAGTAGTTTTTAGTGTCAGTGACTTAAAAACTCCTCAAAACTTCTCAAAAAAGCCTTTAGTTTTGTGGTCTTAGAATATTTGCTTGTCTTTCAAGCAGTTTAGAGAAAAATCAACAATGTGACAAAAATCTCTTAAAATAACTCGAAATGTGTTCCTTTTAATTAAAACCAAAGATCTTCCAATATTCTCTTATGTTCAGGTTTATCTTTGACTCCTTCTTGACCCTCAAAACTTGTTGAAATGTAGTTTTCTTCAAGATTATTTTTAACTTAGAAAATTTTCCTTATCCCAAACAGTAAGAATACTAAACTTTGGACGCAATTTGGAAATGGATCCACGGTTGATGATAGCGAGAGAAAGGGAAGGAGAGAGAGGAACTCGTATATTAATATTGAAGAAACAGATGGCTCTTTCTTTTGAGACGATCGAAAAGAGAAAAAGAAAATGATAATAAGGACGGAAAAAAATAAAGGAGGGTAAAGTATTTACCTACTAAAATAAAATGGCAGTTTAAAAATTAATTTCTACCCTTATAATAAAATAATACATAATATAATAAGTTTTAAAAAAACTAAAATTATTATTAAATATAAAATACTTAAATTACAAAATTATTATCAAATTGAATAAATAATTTAAATTATTGATAACTTTTTTATGTTTTAAATAAATATAAATTAAAAACATAATCAACTGGCCAAAAATTTTACAATTTTAAAAATCAAAGACTAAAACCAAAAGGTCGAGAGAGGAAACAAAATACTACTGTCCAATTTTTACTCGAAAATGAAGCTATCAAGAGAAAGAAAGGTACTCATAAAATATGTTTTTTTTTTTCACCTTGTACTTTACCATTCAATCACCTGAAAGGATTTTCACATATTCTAATAGTAAATAATCTTTGTTTAAAAACCCCGTACAATGAATATTTTAGCATTCATTTTTACATTATGTTTTTCTGATTATGCTATCCATTTGGATTGATTTGCTTTCTTTTCTTTCTACATACATTCAAAATTAAAATGGTATTACAGCTATTCACAAAGAAGAAAAATAGAAAATGTATACTGTTTTAAGCCTTTCAACTAAAAGCAGGGAAGCAAGACGAACAATCAAAGATATCCCTAGAAAAATTAAAGGCTTATAAGTTTTGTTATATCAACTTAAAAAAAATAAATAGTATTTGTTAACGAGAGAATTAGTGGCTCGCATCATCAGTCAGTTAATTACTTCATTTACTACCGTGAACAATGCCATTTTGCTTTTAAAAGAATTATATCTATTTAAATTTTATTTTTAAATTCTATTATTGCAAAAAGAGCATAAAAGCATAGGGTTTAAGAAAAAATCAAAACATTTTTTGATAAAATGAAAAAATATTCGGAATTAATTCTAAAAAAAAATATATATCACAAATAATCAAACTCTTAAACTAATGTTACTTCATACATGAAATAGATAATTTTCATATTTTTAGCATTTTATGAGAAATCTTAACAATAAAAGGAGAGAAGAACTATGGGAAAAGGGGTTCAAAAATTAGAGAGAAGAATTTTTTCTTTTTAAGAAATATAAAAAAGAAAAAAATAGTAGAAGAAAAGAAAAATAAAAGCAAACAAGCATAGAGTAGAAAAATTTCAAGTAAGTTTTTATTATTGTATAAATTTATTTATTTATACATATTCTTTGCATCTGCTGCTGTTGGCTAGCCACCGCATATGGTCGGCACCCACTTGCCTCCGTCGGAGTTTCGTCACCCACCGCCATGAAATCTCCTTCCTCCATCATTCTTTATCTTTCTCCCTCTTCCAAACCATACAACCTTCAACAACCCAAAATCCAACCTCCTCTCCACTCATTTTCCTCTCTTTCAAACCACCACCTTTAAGCACCAAGATCCACTACCTCTTCGCTCACCATTTTTCCTCTTCCTTAATCTATCATCATTCCCAAGCACAAGACCTACCATGGAGGCTCTTCTCTTATTCTTCCTCCTTTTTCTCCCTTGTCTCTCACAGTAACCTTCGCTATCCAAAATCCACATTCATCAACCTCACCTCCACCCTTTCCATAACCCTAAAATCCTATATAGCTCAACACACTTTTTATTATTTCAGTTTCTTTTTTTGTTTTTATTTTATTTTTTATTTATTTATTTTTATCATTTTTATTATTTCTAGTATTATCATTATTAGTATAATTATTATTTTGTCTAAAGATAGAGTTCTTATTATTTTATTTATTATTATTATTATTATTTTGTCATTATTTTTTAATGTTAACCTAACTTAAATAAAAATATACTTTTTTATATTTATTTATTTGTTTATTTATCTTAATTTAGCTCTTTTGGTTCTATTTAATTTAGAATAATTATAATAAAAATTTATTAAAATTGATTAAACACAATATTTTTTTTATTTTATTTTATCACATTATACTTAAGTTGTATTTTTATTTGTAAAATTTATCTCATTCTAACTTTAAAAATAAATTCTTCCCAATATTTTATATTTTATTTATGTCTTAATTATTATGTTGGTTATTTACTCTTTAGGATTGTTATCTTTTATTTTATTTATTGTATATTTATAGAATATTGATGTGATTTAATTTTACAGTTGTGATTTTCCTCCTCTTATATTATGAATGATAAATTACTGCTTTTTATATAATTAATGAATAAATAATAATATAATTATATCAATTTATGATACTAACATATAACTTTTCTATCGTCATGTATTATAAATTGATAAAGTCTATTGTAATTACGTTACCGGGTCTTTAGGTAATATTAATTTATCATCTGTTATCTTTAATTAATTAAAAAATTATCTTAATAATCAATCAAGACGTATTCTCCATCTAATTATTATTTTACTAATCAATCAATTTACATCAAAATAATTTTATTAATGCAACAACTTATAACGTTAATGTGTAGAGACTTTACCTTTATACATTAGAAATTGTCAAAACCTATATGTACTAACGTTATCTTAAGTTTTATATATCACTAGTATATTAAAAAAAATTATTTGATTTCTTAAATTAATTAACTATGTTTTTATTTATTTAAAATTTATTATTTAGAATATTTTCATCATATTAATACAATAATTTATAGTGTTATTGTATAGCGTCTATACTTTTATACACTTTAAATCATTAATACTTTTGTGTACCAACTTTACCTTAAGTCATATGCAATATAAATTTATCAAATAAATTTTTAATCTTTTTATTAAATAATTATTTTCTGTAATCAAATTAAATATATTTATTCCTTCCATTAAATGGAATTAATTTCATATTTTAATTTTTTATAGGTCATATTTCTAATTTTGATAAATTAAATAATCAAATATTTTTTTAATTTATTATACAAATTTTTGGTAATATAGATGTGTAGTTTATATTACCTTTGATTATCCAACAAATTATAAGTGATTTATGTATACCTTACGCTATCTTAATACTTTTTCAACAACATGAATCATAAGTGATTTAGGAGCGGGAACCAAACTAAATAATGTTTCTATTTTTAAGATATCAATTAACATTTCAATAAATAATTTATCTTATTTTAAAATAAAAATAACAATAATCATTGTTTAGGGGTTAAATAATTTTTTTTTAAAATTAGAATAAATTTACACAATTAATTGAAGGCAACCATTATTTAAACAGACGTTGTATGGTGTTAATACCTTCTCTATACATAAATGACTCATGAAATCATTTTTGGTTTCTAAGATCATTTTTAAAAAAAAATTCAAAGTTTTCTTTAATAAACTCTTGTGGCGATTCCTCTAATTTTTAGAAAACATATTTTATTCTTAAAAGATATTTTTCTTAAGATATTTTCGTTATATCGTTGTAACTGTCTAGTTGCGACAACTAGTAATTTTAATGAAACAAATTTCAAATTACTTTTATAATTCTTTTCTCTCCAAGGTCATGAAAAGCACCAACACTAGTACAAAAAAGACTTTTAATATCGGTTAAAAACAATATTTAATATCGGTTAAAGAATTGATGTAGATATAGCCGATGTTGAAAGTCAAGACTTTTTATATCAGTTGTACAATCGGTGTAAAAAGACCTGACTTTCTATGTTAGTAATGAATGACCGATTTAGAAAGTGTTTTTATTCGTTAATAGTATCAATCTAGAAAATGTTCTTGTTTGTCAATAATAAACAATTTTTCAATGGTGTCAACGTTTGTTGTTAATGTTCATCGTCAATGTTCATTAATATTTATTTTGGATTTAATCTTAATTGCATTGTCAATAAGAAATATGCAATAGTGATTGTTGTCATCAATGTTCATCAATAATGTTCATTGTTGTTATCAGTGTTCATCAATATCTAGTGTTCATTGTCAATTCTAAGCAATATGCAGTGTTTGTCGTCAATCTTTGTTAAGTTTGTAAATAAAAAAATATGCAATATTCGTCAATATTGTGTACCAATAAGTTAGTGAAGAAGAAAAGATAGAATGAAGCAAGTTAAAATGATTGATGTACTTGATAAGAATCTCTATTTCTTAATAGTATAGTCAAAATTCTTAACAGAAACTTGAAAAATGAGAATGTAAGTAAAAGTTCTTTGAATTGATTATATATCGGTTCCAAAAATAACTGATATAAAAAATATTTTCTACATCGGTTGTTTATGGAACCAATGTAGTAAGTACTTTTTACATTAATTTCAAAAACAGTCGATATAAAAATTATATTCTTTTTACGTCAGTTCTAAAAATAATTGACGTAAAAAGTTTTTTCACCTTTAATGTCATAAACTTTAAAGTTATATAACTTTTAATACACAATCAACAGATCCAAGATGTATTCTTACAAGGTAAAAGGGGTTCGAATAGATATTAGTTAGGACTCCGAAGGAGTTTGCTCAAACTTTTCAAGATCTATCCAACTTAGACACTCGAAAGGAGTTTGTACAAATTTTTTTTTTAATATCGGTTATTTTAACAACCGATGTTAAGAAGTTCATGTTATTTTTAAAAATGTCATCCATGTTATATTAAATTGATTACTCATTAATCGACATAAAAGTTTATTGTAGAAATATTTTTGGTACTAGTGCCATCTAAATTAAATTATTTCTATCTGAATTAAATTATTTAATCCTTTTTCAATCTTATTGAAAAGTAAAGGCACTAATCCGATTAGGAACTAGTTTGTAAAATATTTTTCCTATAGGAAATATTATATAATTTTTTCATATAAAGACTAAAATCAAAGGAAAATTAGGTATAGAGACCAAAATTAAAATTTAACCATAAAAAAAGCTAAAAACTTAAATATATTTTTAATATTATAGAGCTAGACCTTCTTGACGAATTTTTAACCAAAATAATATATAAAAAAAATAAAAATACTGAAATAGACCTGTCCCAAAAATATTTACCAAAGTAGACCGAATTACTGTTTACGTAGAGAATTCGACTCCCCGAAAGCCGAATTCTGATCTTCAAATTTGTGTCCGTACAGTAGATTCCCAGCTGCGAGAAAGACAACTTTTGAGAGCAGTTAAATACGAACCGCTCTTCAAAGTCGACTTCTGAGAGCGGTTAAATAAGAACCACTTTCCAAAAATGACTTCTAAGAGCGGTTAAATATGAACCGCTCTCCAAAGTAGACTTCTAAGAGCGGTTCAAACTGGACCGCTCTTAGAAGTCGTTTGTGGAGAGCGGTTCTTATTTAACCGCTCTCCAAAGTCGACTTTGGAGACCGGTCCAATTTGAACCGCTCTCCAAAGTCATTTTAATATATTAATATGATAATATTATTTTGAATAATTTTTTTTATTTATCTCAATCACCCATTTTAATATTTATTTACCTAACTAATAATATTTATCTCAACATGTTTTTATTTATTTTAATAATATTTATTTAATTAATATAAAAGTTATTAATAAATTAAATAATAAAATTATATTTAATGAAAATAAAATATTAAATTTTTTAAAAATTAATAAATTAGTTTGCAAAATGATATTAATAAAAATAAAATAATTTGATTTATGATAATATCTTTGTTTTTTAATTTATTGTATGCAAAATTAATTAAATGAAATCATTAAGATTATTTTTGTTAGATAATATGAAATGAATTTATAGATAAAAAATTAAATAAAAGAAGATAAACAACAACTAAATGAAACTTTCATAATTAAAATAAAATGAAACAGACATGGAAACAGAAAAGAAAATACAAAATAAACATTTAATTGGTTAAAAATTAAAAAAGATCTTCTATTGCATATTTTTTCTCTCCATAATGGTCAATATACTTACTGTCATGCTAATAACGAAGTCTTTCTTCAAGTGTTGGGGGTCGTAGGTCTTTTGTTTCTACAAACAATTCAATCTTTGACCAGTTATGTGTACGTTGAATGCTTGAATGAAGTTCAAATATTTTTTTCCATCGTGCGATCATCTGTTGCACATCAAAATCATTTTTTATTTCTATGCAATCATGGACGAGTTTTTGGTTGATGACCCGGATCGGTCGTCTATAATTGATTATTGTAATTTGTTTCCTGTCTCCATAATCCAGTACCTCACTTACCTCTTGAAACAATTAATTGAAAGTCCAACTGTGTTGGATGATCATTCTTATTAGGTGAAGACATTTAAACATAAGGCCATAACCATGTGGACAGCTCATGATGGTGGCATGCTGGATAGGTCCCCCAAAATATATTATAGCTTTGCTAGAAGTGATGAATTGAGGGTTTGATGAAGAGCTTGGGGCTGGAGGGTTTAGAAGCATCATAATTTGTTCTGTTGATCTTTGATAGATGACATAAATTTCAATGATTAAAGAGATTGGAAAATTGGATTTCCAAGAAAGCATCTGCGCCACATGAACATTAGTTAAAATAGAAAAAGCTTCAAATATAACTAAACCCTCACCACTGTGATTTGGTTTCCGATAGTACAAGTTAGTGAACTGGGTGTTATGATCAATGCCTAAAGCATTACAAATTCTTTGTTTCAGCTCCATGAATGTGCACTCATGTGGGATCGTAAATAATTTTGGAGATGAACACTGAAAGCTCACACCTTCGTGATTATGGGTAATCTGGCCATTTGCAAACGTAACAGCTAGATGAGAATTTGTGAAATTGTCGATGTTTGTTATACCGAAGTCCTCCATCTAAAGTTTTGGATGTTAATGTTATATTTTGTAATGAATGTGTGGTGTTTGTTAACTACATGATATGTCTTTTATAGACAATTTGTAAAGTAGGTGCTTGAAAAAAAAAGGATGGTCAGGATCGTTTATAATGTGTTCAATGGTTGAGATTAACTTTGGTAACGTAAAGTCAATGACAATTTGACACACTGACGCGGTGTCATTGATTCCTGACGTAAAGTTAATGACACTCTGACGCACTGACATAAAGCAATTGATTCCTAACACCCTGACGTAAAGTTAATGACAATTTGACGCACTGACGCGGTGTCATAGATTCCTGATGTAAAGTTAATGACACTTTAACGCATGGTCCATCATAATAAACAGTATCCCGAACAGTATCCTGAATGAAGAACATGAACACGAATATGACTATTTATAATGGCACATTGGATTCCTCGTCATTCAATGCCATATCACATCTTACGAGTGATTTTGACCTCTCCATGACACAATTCTCTCCTCCCAACCAATAGATAGTGACAAGTCAGTCACGCTTAACATTAGATTCTCTTCTCATTCAAGCCATCTCATATACTTCCAAACGAGCTTTGTCTCCTCCCAACCAATAAAGATACCTTCTGACATTCACGTAAATTAAATTAGTTTTTTTTTAAAAATGACATTATTTAATATTATAATTTTTAATACCCTAAACTCTAAAACTTTATGATTATAATTTTAAATAAATTTTATTTGAGAAAAAAAATTTATTTTTAAAAAGTAAATAAAATATTAAATTATAAGTTAATTATTTATACTTGAGACAAATATTTTAATATTAACGGTTTCATATTATTAAGGTAACATTGATGAAGACAAAGTGCATTAACAAAGATGATAACAAATTCATAACAACATTAATAATTAACTATCTCCGTAATGGTGGCCAGTTCCACAACGAGGGCGACGTCTGTGACGTGGTGGGTTTCGTCGTTGTGGTTGTTGCTCTGGAATTTCAGGATGAACTTGTGGAGGATTTGGATCATTATGAAGGTGTACTTGTTGGAATGCATTTGATGAATTACTAGGTTCATTAGCAAAATCTGGTTGGTAAAGAGACTGCATGTAAGTTTGTGCTGAAGATGGAGTTGTAAAATCAACTCCAAATAAGTTTGTAAAAAAATCCTCCGATGTTGTTGCAGACGAATGTCTTGTATTAATAATGTTTGCTTCTGGCGTAATGTTCGGAGAAATTGATGCAGTCTCGTGGTACGACGGTGTGGAAGTTGTACTGATTTCAAATGTGTTGGTAGTCCTTAATTGTTGGTCACTCCTCCTTGGATCTTGTAGTAGTGGTGGCATAGATAGAAAATAGATGGAATTGGCAATGTACCATTCCATGTATTCTTGTGTGTGACACAATAGGCCTTGCATTGGATGACCCGTTATTGTCAGCTCACGTCTGTTGTTCCATATCTCGATCCATTGAGCATGTCTTGTAACCTAATTTTCATCCTGTCTTCCTCTCATGTCAATTTTGTGGAGGTCATTCAAATTATTCGGTGGAGAAGAGACTTCTTGGAAGAGACAAAACTGTAATTTGACTCTATCTGTTTGGTGCCATTCAACAATTGCAAAACAAAGGATGGCAGTACATGAAGTCCACAATTGGACATCTCTATATGCTTCCATGGGTATTGATGTTTGCAAGTCTTGATATGGCGCCCATAAAAACTACAAATAAAATTAACTTTGTTACTTAAGATGATGTATAAAAGATAAGAAAATAAATATGAAGAGTTACTTGATTAGCTTGAATGTGATCAAACATTGATCTGTACCCCACAACATCATTGTGGGGTTTATTTTGAAAGTTAAGTACTCTACCCCCACTCCATCTGCACACGAAAGGGTATGTTGGTAAATTACTAGAAATTGGCGCAATATATGGCATGCGATACCATGCCCAGGACATTAAGAGTGATGAGCAACCACCCATTGTTTTTCTACCAACTTCCGTGGCTCTACACATTTCCCTGTACAACATAGCTAAGCAAGCAGAACCCCAACTATATCGTCTTGTTCTTCTAAGATTAGTTAATAAAGCTAAATACATAAGATGTACTTTGTTGCCTGTTTTGTCAGGCATCAAAACACCTCCAATTAAACCTAGTATGTAAGCCCTACAATGAGTGTGAACTTCTTCTTTAGATGATTCTTCTTGTAATGGCAACATGTTGTCTCTCAGCCACTTCAGTTTTACCATAGAGCCAATTAGTGACTCTTCCTTGACTGGTACAATACCAAGATATTTGTCACACATTTCCTCCCAGTCAAACATTGTTGGAGCAATGACTGGTAAACCATCAACTCTTAGCCCGAGTTGTAGTGCAACATCTTTCAGGGTTATGGTGCACTCCCCTGTTGGAAAATGAAATGTGTGAGTTTCAGGTCTCCATCTCTCGACCAAAGCTGTTATCAATGCGTGATCCACCTTAAGATGCCTTAATTTTGCAACCCCAGCAAAACCAAGTTGTTCAAGTATGGGTACAATTAGAGGACTGGGTTCTGGCATTGAATGACAGAAAGATGAAATCATGTTTTCAGTTTCCTGCAGTTATTAATAAATTAGTAACATTATATGTAGAATATTGATTTACATAATGGTAATGTATAAAACTTACCGTTCTTCCAATAAAGGCGGACCTGTGTTCGTTTTGCATCCAGAGCAACATTTTTAGTAATGAGATCAAAGATAAAGAGAAACGAAGAATAAAGATGGACGCAAGTTTGAATGAAAACATGTGCCCTTGGATGAACATATTTATAGACAAACTTCGGTATGAGAGAGTAGCCTTAGAATCTTGAGAAGTCACTATCTATTGGTCTGCGTGACCTGAGAAGTCACTATCTCTTGGTCTGCGTGACCTGAGAAGTCACTATCTCTTGGTCTGCGTGACCTCAGAAGTCACTATCTATTGGTCTGCATGACCTGAGAAGTCACTATCTCTTGGTCTGCGTGACTGAGAAGTCATTATCTCTTGGTCTGCGTGACCTGAGAAGTCACTATCTCTTGGTCTGCGTGACCTCAGAAGTCACTATCTCTTAGTCTGCGTGACCTCAGAAGTCACTATGTCTTGGTCTACGTGACCTGATAAGTCACTCTCACTCGTAAAACGTGGTGAAACATTGAATGACTGAGAATTCAATGTTACCATTATAAATAGACATATTCATGTTCATTTTATTCATTCAACCTTCTCAGCTTGTTCCTTATTCTTGTGAACCTTCTCCTTCTAAAAATGTCTTCAATCTATGTCATTGTTCACTGTGATGGTGCCATTAACCAATGTCCTTATGAAGGAGTCACGTTCACCTCATCATCAGCTAAATTGGTACATCTAAAGAGAGGAGTGACTCTACAAAGGCTCAAGAAAATCATCCACACAAAACTCAACCGAGACGAAAATGAAAAGGTGACAACCGTACATTTTCGCTACCCAATTAGACTTGGCCCAGGAGTTAGTAACTACACATGTGTTGAGTTAAATGATGATGAAGACGTTGAGGCACTGTTCAATATCCACGATTCAAATCAACTTCAATCAGGTATAGAATTATATGTTACATTTGCTACAAACGAAACACAGGCACCACAACTTTCGCCTTCATCTTCACCTTACCAAACTTACGAAACCATAAATCCATCTTTTCCAACATATGATATGAATTCTGACCTTCAGTCCTACACACAACTTTTAACTGGTCAATTCATAGACCTTAATCAAATACCCTCACAACCATTTGAGCAAACTCAATCCTCTCAGCCTCTTGAAGAAACTCCCATTGAAGAACATGCTGTTGTGGGTCTCCCAAACGAAGTATTTGATCCTTTTAGCGAGGACGAAGATGAAATCCTATCTCAACAGCAGGATGATGAAGAAGACTCCCTCCCACTTGCAAATATTCCACCATCACAACCATTACCATTATACAACCTACCTCCACATTTTTTAGACTTTTCCAGTCAAATACAAGAACATGACTCTGAGTTTGGCCATGTATTTGAACGTGAAATGGTAGTGTATCCACCTGGAACACTATTTGTTGGCCAGCGCTTCCTAACAAAAGAACAAGTGCAAGATGCCATAAATAGATTTTACATTGTCAATCATTGCACTTACAAGGTGAAGATGTCAAGCACAACTAGGCTTGTCGTGAAATGCGTTCACAACAACTGTTCTTGGAGATGTCGTGCAATATTGCGCACCAAAGAGCAACACTGGGAAATAATGAAGCTTGATGGGTGCCACACATGTGCTTCCCCACTCATTTCACAGGATCATAAAAACTTGGGATCACGAATGATTTCTCATGGGATTCGTGAAATAATACAGAGTGATCCATCCACACCCATCACAACAATCTTAGCCCACATAAAGTCCACAATGGGTTACACAATCAGCTATAGGAAGGGATGGTTAGGGAAACAACATGCCATTGAAAATATCTTTGGAAATTGGGAGGAGTCATACCATAAGTTACCTAGACAGTTGCTTGCAATGCAACTGTATATTCCAGTCTTCATCTGGAAATTGAGTACACAACCAGCATACAAGGGTGGCTTGCTTGACGAGGGGAATGTGTTCTTCAAGAGGTTATTTTGGACCTTCAAGCCATGCATTGATGGTTTTGCCTTCTGCAAACCAATTGTTCAAGTGGATGGAACATTTTTGTATGGCAAATACAAAGGGACTTTATTAGTGGCAGTTGCACAAGACGGCCGCAACAACATAATCCCCATTACCTTTGCTGTGGTAGAAGGTGAAACTAGCGATGCATGGTTCTTTTTTTTGAAAAACTTAAGGAGGTACGTAACTCCGCAAGAGGGGTTGTGCCTCATTTCGGATCGTCACGAGGCCATAAGAAGTGCATACTCCAAAAATGGAAGTGGTTGGACAGAAAACAATTCTGTCCATGTCTATTGCATTAGACATATTGCACAAAACTTCATACGACGATTCAAAAACGCTGCACTGAAGAAAGATGTCATCAATATGGGTAATTTTAATTTTTTACGTACTTTATATTCTCATTAATATTTTATACAATTGCTTAGCTAGTTATATTAATTTTTTTTGTAATCTTGTTTCCAGCATATGGGATGACTGAACCGAGATTCTTTTACTATTACAACATAGTAAAAGATAATAATCCTGAAGCTGCACAATGGTTGGACAACATCCCAAGGGAAAAATGGACACTGGCATGGGACAATAGACGACACTGGGGGCACATGACAACAAATCTAGCAGAGTCAATCAATTCGGTCTTGAAGAAAACCAAAAACTTGCCAATTTGCTCTATGGTCCTGGCAACATACACCCGTTGCAATAAGTTCTTCATTGACAGAGGCAGAGAAGTAAATGCAATGATTAATGCTGGACATATGTACTCGGAGGTTGCAACTAAAGCAATTCAAGATGCACAGTCAAATGCGAACACTCATAGAGTCATCACCTTTGACAGAACAAGCACTAGATTTTTAGTCGAAGAAATGCAACATCTGACAGAAATTCGACCCGTAGGAAGATTTACAGTACGGTTAGATGAAATGTGGTGTGATTGTGGCAAGTTTCAAAAAGTTCACATCCCATGCTTGCATGTACTTGCTTCATGCTTATACGCACACCACAACTTTGACATATACATATCTCCCATGTATACCTTACAACAAGTTTCTAAGATATACGAAGGTCAGTTTGGAGAACTCAGACATGAAGACTATTGGCCAACTTACACGGGCCCAACTTTGTGTCCAAATCCAGAACTGAAAAGAACTTCAAAGAGTCGACCCAAGTCTAGTAAGATAAGGACAGAGATGGACATTAGAGAACAACAAAGTCGGCAAAAAAATTATTCTTATTGTCATACCCCTGGTCACACAAGGAAAACATGTCCAAACATTACTCAAGCTTCTACTTCCCGTCATTGATTTATGTTGTTGTTATTACTTTAAAATTTTCTTCATGTAATTTTTAATTTTATGAATGTCATTGCAACTTATAAATTTTAGTATTAGTAATTTATATTAAATATATTATTATTATATATATATATCTACATAATATTATTTAATAATGTTTATTAATATTAATAAAATATTTTTTAAATAAATAATTATGTATAAATTTTAATAAAGATTAACATCTCAAATTAAATAAATAATCTTATTATTATTTAATACTTTTATTTATTTTATAAAAATATAAAATTAAATAAATTATTATTGTAATTTTTATCAAATATAAATTTAAAATTATTCAATTATTATTATAATTATTATTTTTTTTAATATTATTTATGTAAAAATCTCACCAAATTCCATACATAATTTGCATTTTTGTTTATATATATAATAAAAAAATATTATCTAATATTTATGTTTATATAATAATTATATATTGTCAAATTTAATAATAAAAATAGTTTTAAATAATAAAATAAAATTTATTATTTGGATTATATTTTTATTTTTATATTGTGTGAAAATAAATATTTATATTATATTAATTTGTGTGACAAATACATTCCCTCAATTTTGTAAATTAATTTTAATGAGTTCACTTCTGAGAGCGGTTTAAAACGAACCGCTCTCGAAATTCGAATACTGAGAGCGGTTGGTTTTGAACCGCTCTCCAAATCCTCCAGATCAACTCATTCCACTTCATGCGTGTACGACTTTGGAGAGCGGTTCAAATTGAACCGCTCTTAGAATTCGACTTTAGAAAGCGGTTCAAAATTGATCGCTCTTAGATTTTGACTTTGGAGAGCGGTTCAAAATTGACCGCTCTTAGATGTAGACTTTGGAGAGCGGTTCGTATTTAACCGCTCTTAGAAGTAGAATTTGGAGAGCGGTTCGTATTTAACCGCTCTTAGAAGTAGACTTTGGAGAGCGGTTCGTTTCTAACCACTCTCAGAAGTCGACTTTCTCAAGGAATTTACAAAATCTGTCACACAGATTAACATAATATAAATATATAAACATAAATATTAGATAATATAATTTTCTTCATGTAATTTTTAATTTTATGAATGTTATTGCAACTTATAAATTTTAGTATTAGTAATTTATATTAAATATTATATATATATATATACATAATATTATTTAATAATGTTTATTAATATTAATAACATATTTTTTAAATAAATAATTATGTATAAATTTTAATAAAGATTAAATCTCAAATTAAATAAATAACCTTATTATTATTATTTCATAGTTTTATTTATTTTACAACAATATAAAATTAAATAAATTATTATTGTAATTTTTATTAAATATAAATTTAAAATTAATTTAATTATTATTGTAATTTTTTTAAATAATATTAAATAAACAAAAATATAATTTCAGAATATAATATTAATACCGTTTTACAAAAATTAAAATTATATTAAATAATATGATAACAAAAATAAAAATATTATTTATTATCATAATTATGTAAAAAAAAATTAATAAACATGTAAAATAAATATTATTTTTATTTTTATTTATTTTCACATAATAGAATATAGATATATAAAAATAATTTAAATAATTAAATTTATTTATTTATATAAAAATATTTAAAAAATTGAAAAAAAATCAAAATTCAACTTCCAGAATTCGGTGGCCTAGGGACCGAATTCTGGCTACCCAATTACTGCTACAGTAATTGGGTCTAATTCTGTAAATTTTGTGAGCACCGGTCTATTTAGGTAATTTTATTTTATTTTTATATTATATTAGTAAAAACTTCCCTTCTTGACACCATGAAGCGGCAATGTGGAGTTACATTCTCAAACGTATGTACACTCATGCTCAAACGTTGGAATCGAAAGCAACCATATTGTCTTTGTCTTGCCATATATAATACACAAATGTGGCCGTGCATTCGGTGCAAGTAAAGCATGCCTTCCCCTTCTCCCAAATTCCCCACCTTCTTTATGTTGCTCTGCGTTGTCCTCCTCCTTTTCTCTACATGGGGTACAATTACAACTAACTAAACGAATGCTCTTTTTTACTATTTATAAGAAACTATTATCAACATTTTTTTAGTTTAAATTATTAAAAAACAAAGACTCATTTTCAAATACATGAATTGGTTAATTAGTTTTATACTCTTATTTAATGAGACATCCACTCATTACCTGTATAACTAATTAGTTATAGACATTGTTTTCCTTGACACATGCAGAGGTACAAGCAGAACCTTGTCGATGTCGTAGCAAGACATGGTCTGGTACTTGTTGAAACTCTAATGGCTGTAAAGATCAATGCATCAGTCAGGAAAACGCTATATTCGGGGGTTGCCACCAAGATGGCTTTGGTTTTGCGTGTTTCTGTTACTACCACTGCGGAACTCAACCATGCTAATTCTTCAACCATGTTTCACCAACGTCACCTTTTATGTTTGCAATATAATAATTGAAGCAATGTGTTATCGGTTTAATAAATTATTGCTTTCTAAAAATATGATAATGTTTTGTTTTATTTCTAAAAATTTTATTTAGTTTTAATCCCTAAATAAAATGACATGGTTTTAGTTTCTCACTCAGAACTAAATTTATGTTATTTTTATAATTTTCGGACTAAACTTTAATAAAATTATAATATTGTTAAAAATCAATAATTTTTGCCTCTATTATGTCTCTGGCTGATGTTGTTGTTTTACTCTAAACTTCAACTGTGTGTTTTATCGTTAGTGATTGTTATGTTTAAGAGCTTAAGTTAATCTCTGGTTTCACGCAAAGACATTTCTTTCTTACTAACTTAAATTTTATTTAATGTTATGCTGTCAGGGTGAAAAATTAAAATTGAGTGGGTAGCAAGCACAAATTTCTGTTTTAATATTTGATTAAATCAAGTTTAGTATTTAAACTTATTCATTATTATTTCAACTATACAAGTATTGTTACACGTCAAATTGCCATATCCTAAAGTGAAAGACGATACAAATTGCAATATCCACGTGTAATCCTAGGGCCCGTCACTTCTTTTTCCTCAATTCTTTAATAAAAATATAAGTTTAATCAGTAATTATTTTTAAAATACTATTATTTTTTATTTTACTATCTATAAAATTCAACAACATATCATTAAATGTTTGGTTTTTATGTATAATTATTTAATTTTTAAATAATTATCCTGTTAATATATAATTATTGATATTTTCAAGACTAAATTGAATAAAAGTTACTGTAAAAATTTTATTTAATTTTAGTTTCTAAACACAAAAAATACATTATATTAGTTTTTAACGTATACTAAAATTATATGATTTTTGTTAAATGTAGTACTAAAATCATTCACAATATTAATCGTACATAAATAAAAGAGAATAATAATGATTCAGGCAGATTAGTGGAAATGATTGGATTCCTTTTCCTTTTAGTAATACTGATCCTACTATTTTTCATTTATTTTTTGCTAATAATATAATTTTGGTAGCTAAGGCTGATGTCCATTAATTTAGCAACTATCTATATTAAGGAAGACTTCAAGATTTCAAGGGCAACAAATGCTTGAGATAGAAAATTCATAAATATTATGAGTAACAATAGAATAAAATCATGTTATTAATGAATGTTAAATGTATATGAAATTGATGTGAATTGTAATTATTATTTTTGATTGATTGATGTATTATTCATATATGTATTGCCTGATATTATGGTAAATAATATTTTGTAATAAGAAAAAAAGGCTCATTCTTACTAAATATTTAGGAAATCAAGATGACCACTCTCAAGGAAACATTAGGGCAAAGGAAGGAATTTATAATTAATATGTCATGAGGCATATGCTAACTGTCATCACAGCTAGCAATACAGAATCTTGAGTTTTGGTAAGTATGATAATTGAATATAAGAACATAATACTTTTTAGTTTACAGTTATAAAGCTAATGTTTATTTGTTATTTGATTTTTTAGATATTTTCATAATTTGATCCAATCCTTGAATAGGAGATTAATGAAATAAGAACACACTGGGCAAAGTTTATTTTAGATTACAATTCTTCAATTTCTTTGTAAACATTAGATTGATTAAAATTGACTTATATATCAAATTATTCCTTTTATATATAATAAAATGTGGATGTTCTTTCAAATTTTATAAATATTTATTAAATAAAAAACCTACTAAAAAATGTATACTTTTTATAACAGTTGTAACCATAACCAATGTAAAAAGTATATTTATATTATGTATGTAACTATAACCAATGTAGAATGTATATTTCTACAATAGTTGTAACCATAACCGATATAGGATGTATATTTTCTATATCGGTTATGGTCACAACTGATGTAGAGAGTATATTTTCTATAATAGTTGTGACCATAACTGATTTAGAAAGTATATTTTCTACATCAATTGTAATCAAAATCGATGTAGAAAGATTACATATTCTACATCGGTTCTTAGCAAAATTAATATATAAAATATATTTTCTACATTAGTTACCTATAAAACTAATGTAGAATATTTTTTTTTACATCAACTAATGTAGAATATCACTACTTACGACATTAGTTATATCTATATTGGCGTGATAATTGATGTAAAATGTCATTTTTAACTGATGTAAAATGTCATTTTTGTATTAGTGAGTGTTAATGGTCCATCATAAAAAGACATTTTTTTTCTAAAATTTTTAAAATATTAGAGCAATCATAATCGTTAATTTAAAAAAATATAAAATATTCTTTCAAGTTTATGGGAATGGTAAAAAGTATTAAAAGACAAAGTAATATCTAAATATATACACAACTGTGGAAGACATTTGACAACTATTTATGTGTTGTGTATGTTTTATCGGTGGTTGTTATGTTTAAGAGTTTAAGTTAATCTCTTGTTTTATGCAAAGATTACATTTATTTTTTACTAATTAAAATTTTATTTAATTGTTATGCTCTTGGGGTGAGAAATAAAATTAAGGTAGCATGCTCAAATTTCTATTTTAATATTTTATATTTTATTAAACTAAGTCTAGTATTTAAACGTATTCATTATTATTCAAACTACACAAACACCATTACACGTCATTCATGTATGATTCCCATAAATCTTAGCTCCCACTTTCCCTCTCATGCGGCAGTTTCAATCAAAAACACTATTTTTAAAACTATAGTTTAGGGATGAACACTCCTGTGTTTGAGCATAAGTTGCATAAGCATAAGATTGATGCAACTTATGTTTTACATTAGTGGTACAAAGGTTCTACAATTATGCATGAGCATAAAATTTGTTCATCCCTAAATAAAATATAAGTCACTAAAGAGTGGTACACGTGACTTATATACAAATTATAAATTGTATCACCTTATATAACTTATATATTTAAAATAAATGACATATTTATAGATTAAAAAATGACACATTTAAAATTTTATATTTATTTTACTTAAAATTTAAATTAAATCTTTAAATTTATTATATAAAACGTCCTTATTTTATTTGTACAATTTGTAAAATAGTTTTATATTGAAAAGAGAAAATAAAATAAATATACTTATTCTCATAAAGCAACATTAAATAAAATTTTGAACCTTTATCTTTGTTACTCGCTTACAAAACATTTGAGTAATAAATTAATAAGAAATAAATAAATTTAGACTGAAACTGAAATAAAATACATGTATACTAACTTCATTAATATACGAAAGTTAGGTATTTACAGATTATAATTTCAAAACACATTATGATTCATATACATAATTTATAAAAGTAGATAATATAACTCAAGTCCTAATGAGTAGTTTATTCCCACACCAAAATATATCGAGGACCCAGTCCTAATCTTCTCTCTATGCCAATCCTCTGTCTCGGCTAGCTCTTCGTGTGTCAAGTTCTCATCCTCTGACCATATAGTCATGATTAAGAAAGGTATACAAGTAATTTGCCGGTTCTGGCATCTTGATCATTCCTCAATATATATATACAAACTTAGTGTATGGCGAATCCTACCACAAATAGGGTATTCTAAAAGGACACTATACTCTATGTTCATTTCTAAAGTACATACATTATCCAATACATTATCAGTATCTACAACAAATTGAAAATAACATACACGTTGGTATTCATTAAATACATAATTTAATATGCAATTTCAAAATACTCTACTAATCTAATTTGTCTTTGGGGATCCATCATCCTTGTTCTCTGAAATATATAGTAAGGATGAGCATCTTTTTTCATTACTAAACATGATTAACAATAAAGTCAAGTACTACATACATGAATAACACATCAATCAATAAAAAATAACAATTACATTTCATATACATATAATGATAATGAATATTATAATTTCATTCCACCATCCTTTTTAATATTCCTAAATTCTTTATTTCAATCATTCACTGCTCCTGCGATCCCTTGAGGTCTTCTTTAGTATAGATAGTTACTGAATAGGCACAATAACACAAATATAACATGTGTCGACCCCCCCTTTTAGCAAAAGTATGGTTAGGAGTTTAGTTTAGGAAACGAGTGTGAGGTCTGTGTTGTTTTTACTCTCATTAGTCATGCACAAATTCAAGAAAAACATCCACCACTCATTTTCTCAAGATTTCCAAAATTGCCTCCATCTTCCACACCTCCAGTATATTTTTGAACTATCCATATTTATCCTTATCACTTTTCATTTTTCATTATGACTTTACTTTTTTTTATTTCTCATCGTAACCTAAACCTGTTACTTTCATGCTAACATATTTTTCATCATTTTCTCTTTCTATTTTATTCAAGTCCACTATTTATATCATATTTCAATCAATCATGCCAAAGGTCGAACACCTCTAAACTTAATCCAAAACGTGTATATTTAATACAACACATCATTTCATTCACCAAGAATCATGAAAATATATTTCATCAATAGTTTCATTAAAAAACATATTCACAAACAAGAAAGCACACAATAACATTTTCATAAGCGCAAAATACATCATGTTCTCAGTAATGCAATATAGCTTTTCTTACCTCAAATAGATAGTTTTATGAAGAAATTAGTGGAACAAATCATCCAAAAAATCAAGGTCTTCCTACATATTATAGAGAATAGTACATTTTAAAAAGAGAGAAAATAGAGAAAAATAGATATGAGATTAAAGAACCAAGTTCTGAGAAACATACTATAATTCTGTAGAATGAAAGTTCAAGCTCAGATTCGAAACAAGTTCAGAGCTCAAGAGTTTTCTGAGAGGAAGAGAAGAGAGAGTTTAGGGAAAAGAGTTAGAAAAAGTTTCTTTGATTGTAATGTAAGTTTTCTGAGTTGAAATATCTTAAATACTCCTCAAATTCGCATGCTCTTGCTTGAGCGAACTAATTCTTGTTTGGGCGAGCCCTCTCGTACCTGAGTAAGAAAACCAAACAGAGGGATTTTTTCAGTTTTTCTGATTTTCTCGCTTGAGCGAGGGTTATTTTCACCTGAGCGAGAAGGGATCCAGAGAACTACTCATTTTTCCTGTGATTCCTCGCCTAAGCAAGCTTTATCTCGTTTGGGCAAGAAGACAGTTGAAGTAACTTTATCTTATATCACTTGAGCGTGGCTTATCTCGCTTGAACGAGAGTGTTCTAAAATCATTTGGTCCAGAACGTTCAATCTCTCATAAGTGAGATATATCTCACTTGAAAGAGATTCCCTGCAACTATCACCATTCAAACTCTTCTAATTCAAAACAACATGCACTAACAAGCCACATAAAATGTTATAATAATAAAAGCAAAAATAAGGGTGTTACATACATTTTTCACACATTAAAGTTAACTAAAATAACATTAATTTGTAACTGAAGATTTGTCACAATTCCACATGTCATTTTAAGGAATCAAGATATTAAAAATTTTAATTATAGTTTTTAATTATTTTTTGTATTATTTATTAATTAAAATTGAAATTTTACTAAATTATATAATAAATATCAGGATCTCATATCAGTGCAGTGAAGTGTAATTCTAATTTTAGATGAAAAGTAACACACAAAATGCTTAAAAGATTATATTAATATTATCCTTACACACTAACATTTTATCATAATTACGTACAAAAGGGCTAAGTCAAACATTTAATAATAGATTACAAGATATCATAAGCATCCATCCAACTTATGGAATCAAAACTAAGAAATAATCCAATCTAGTGGCTTTACAGAGGTTTTTTTTTATTAATAAATCTTAATCTTATATACATCAATACCATTTTTAATAACTCTCACTTTTGTCATTATTGTTACATCAAAACCCTATACCTACGGTGCTTGAGGTTATAAAAACTATAAAGATCAATTGTAATGTAGAATAAACTCTTTTAAAGGATCATGATGCTCTGTTCCAAGTCTAAAATATTTAAAATAGTTTCATATTTGAGTTCTAGAATATTTTCATTTGTTTTTACACTAATCATTTAATTTTTATGTTAAAAATAAATGTTTAAATAGTTATTTTCATATAATTATTTTGAGTTTTATAACATTTTTATTGATTTACTTACTAATCAATTTATTCTAACGTTAAACATGAATTAAACCTTAATACTTAACCTTTTCTAAAATGTTTAAATTTTTATTTTCAATTTAATTATTTTTATTTCATAAAGTGATAATTCTTATTAATTCAAGCATGAACAGATTTAACATGTAAAAGTGTATTAATAAATAGATTAATTTCTATAGGACCAACAATGATTAATTAAGCTTTTTAAAAGTACTATATATTATTGCTAAATGTGCACTATTTGCAATATGACTTAGATAGAAACATATGTAAAGATAATATTTCAAACAAATTTTCCTTAAACCAATTTTAGTTGATGACGTTACATCATATACTACAAAACTTATATAATGTCAAGTTTATGTTGTTTTTCAAAACGGGGTTAGGGAAGAAGCAAAGAAATTTTTGCCATATGATGTTAAAGAAAATTTTCATTTGTTAGATTTAGAAT
Source organism: Abrus precatorius (assembly GCF_003935025.1). Classification (NCBI taxonomy): domain Eukaryota; kingdom Viridiplantae; phylum Streptophyta; class Magnoliopsida; order Fabales; family Fabaceae; genus Abrus; species Abrus precatorius. The sequence goes on along the minus strand of NW_020874439.1, from coordinate 8,917,537 downwards.
AATAAAAGAAAAACGATAAGCAAATCAATGTTAAGAATGAAGGCGTAAAAAAGAATACTACTTAGATATAAATTCAGAGAAAGATCAATAATTATATTTTATTATTTACGTTATTTTACTTAAGAGATTAAAATATTAAAAAATAAATTATTTACTAAATCCTACAAATGTTATATAATCGATTAAAATAATGACGATGTACAAAAAATTATATGTGTATATCAATTATTTTCATTAAATATAATTATTTTAATCTTTTATAGATAAACTTGTACAACGCATGAATGGTCATCTAGTTTGATATATATAATAACTAGAGTAAGGTATTGGAGCAAATAAAATGAAATAACAAAAGAAGAACGAAATCTTGAGTGAAAGACGATACAAGCAAAGCATGAAACACGAATAAGAATGCAGAATTGTATCACAGGGAAAAAGACAAACTCTACACAAACACACCTGCTAAGATCATAGCAATGCCCGTAGCTATATATAACACCCAATTGTGGCTATGCATTTCATATAGAACATAATTTATATTTACATTTGCCTTTAAATTTAGCATCAAGCATGGCTTCCTTTGCTCCTAAGTTCTCAACCATCTTTGTGTTTAGCCTCCTCCTTTTCTTCATATGGGGTATAACTATATAGCTAACATTTGAATACACAGTATAATTAAATGTTTGTTTTAAATCTTATATCATAAAATTAACCATAAAACTTGTTAAGATAAATTAAAATATCCTATTTCAATAAATTAGACTAATGATTTTGTTATCTTATGCAGAGGTACAAGCAGGAGAACCTTGTCAATGTCGTAGCAAAACATGGTTTGGGCCTTGTTTTGATTCGAATGGCTGCAAAAATCAATGCATAAATCAGGAACAGGCTAATTTTGGGGCATGTCACCGTCAGGGCATTGGAACAGCGTGCTTCTGTTACTATACGTGTGGAACTCAACCTTGCTAGTTCCACACTTCCACCTTTTAAGTTTGCAATATAATAACATATATTGTACTTCAAATTTATGTCTCTTACTTTCTCGCACTGCGTCTGTTCAGCTTGTTGATGTTTCACTTTCATGTGTTGCTGCTATTAAAACTGTAATATTATGTCATGTTTTCGCTTATGCCTTCTTGTTAACTGTTTTTATTTTACATAACTTTTTCAATATTTTTTAGATGGTGATTTCACTGATTTGTAAATTAAGATGACACTTTATATCTTCTTTTACATGGAATAATTATCACTGTCAATTTTATATTAATAAATATTTAATACATTAAAAAATTATAATAGTCAATTTAAAGTAGTATAAAATGATGTTTCAAATATCACCAACCTTTTATTAAAACCTGAAAACGAAAAACAAAAGTGCTACCAAGTATATTCAACAACCTTTCAAAAATGTATTAAAGACAAATTTGCAATAAGTTTAATTAAGTAACTAGTCCATAAAATATTATTATTTTTAGTTTTATTATCTATAAAAATCAACAACATATCACTGAATGTTTGGTATTTATGTATAGTTTTTTTTTAAATAATTAATCCTGATAATATACAATTATTGATCTTTCAAAGAATAAAATTGGATAAAATCACTGTAAACCTTTTATTTGATTTTAGTCTCTAAACACAAAACAAGTATATTATTTTAGCTAGCATGTACTAAAATCATATGCTTTTTGTTAAATGTAGTACTAAAATTGGATAAAATTTTTATAAAGACTAAAACTTAATGTGATATGTATTTAGGAACTAATTACTTGAGCTTTTAAAATATGTAGACTTATATATTTTATATAAAATATTAATATATTAAATAAAAGAGGAGTAATGATTGACGATGTTTTAATTAATAAATTATTTAATTTCTAAAAATCTAAAATAGTGATAAAATATTTAAAAATGAAAGTGACAGTAAAAATATTCTTTAAAAAATTTGGCAACGAAAATTTTAGAAAAATAATGTGATCCCCCATATAGTTTTGAAGGGCCAAATTAAAGGTTTATTTTTAATATTTTTGTTCAGTGTTATCTCATATATGATGTCAATATAAAATAGTTGTTTGTATATCTATGCAATTCATTTTTGCTTTGTCTTTCTCTTTGTGCTAACTCTTTATTTTTACTAAGCATTTATTTTTCGTTAGATGACATTATATAAGTCTACTTGAGAAAGGCTAGTAACACTTATTTTAATTCATTCTCAGTGTTTATTTATTTTTAAAAAAGATAAAGCACTTGTCTAAAAAATTGACCTCTTTTAAATATTGCTTTAACTTTTTAATTTAAAAAATGACCAAATACAAAAAATACTTTAAAATTTTTATTCAAAAGAGTACGTTAATACTTTTAAAATTTACAAAATTTAGGCTCAATCACATAAAAACAAGTAATTATGATCAATTTAGCACTTTACAATTACATTTATGTGTACGTACGAGGCTAACTGTGCTACCATCAATAACTATGTAAGAATAAACAACCATAAACTATTGTTAATATGAATTTTGCTTAATTTTAAACTTTTGTTTTCTCTTCATAAGTATTTTAATTCGTTGATCCATCATTTTAATCTACTACCATTTACACACAAGGCATTGTTCCTCATATTCAGGTGCCAATTTACACTAGAACTTAACAACCACAGAATCACTGGCCCCAAATCGTAATAGGCCTTTAAATATAACTCCAAATGATTTAGGGTTACATCAAGAGCAAAGCAAAGGAAATTGGTAGAACAAATAATTTAGAGTAGAAAGCAGAACCATATGGAGTAATACAAGAATATAGCAAATGTCAAAATACAACAAAACAATCATATCAACTATTTATAGATTTTCCTTCAGCTTCAGAATAAAAAAAAAATCAGTTGTTGTCCCCACAACAGTAAAGATGACAGTATAAAACACCACCAAGCAGACCACCTAAAATTCCATAAATAAAAATTTATTAGCAATGCTTGTAACCTTCATAGTTTATCACTCACCAAATTTAAATAAGAATTATTTACATGTAGTTCACACCAAGTAATGCTTTTTAAAATTTAAACATAATCTGATAAAACTTTATTAGCCTCTGACCAAAATATTCCCATAAGCATTGTGATCCTTGGATACCATGCAAATAGGAGACACTCTCAAAATTATCTAGGTCCTTCCACAGTGTGTGCAACTCGTTTACCTCCGGAGTCCACATCAACCCTTGTTGGTGCTAACTAAGAACTTTACGCTTTGCAAGGTGTTGCAAAATAAGTCGTAAATAAGACGAAGAACAAAATTATACTTGAAATAAACATGACACGTAATAAATCTATATTTTGTCACGTTTTTAAAATTTATATATTTTTGTTTGATCTTTATTTTAATTAAATTTTACACTGATTCGCAGCCATCATCATGCCTAAACCCTAGCATCTAGCATGAGATTAGTGCTTTCAACCTATACACAACAGTGTATATTAGCTTGCATGGCCGTGCTCACCTACGGTAATCTAACATTTTTATGATTTTCAAATTCTATTAAAGAAGTTTCAAAAACAATGGCGGGGAATACCTTTTTGGAAGACACCTTTTCATCTCTCTCTCTACCTTACTCTCGATCCTTTGGCATACTTTTAGTGGAACTTGAAGCTTTGAGCAATCGTATTTGAAGATTGGAAACTTTTCTCATCCTCAATCTTTGGGATAATCTTCAATATTATTTTCTTTTCATCCTTTAGCATGAGTAACTAAGTTCATAGTTAGGACTATAAGAATTCTTGTTCATGAGTTCATGAAATTTTGACATTTGAATCTAAGTTAATTTTTGTACGTGATTAGTGTTTATCCTATTACGCATAATTGTATGTTGTGAATTAACTACTCGTAACATAACTCTAATTAATTACATCGTCCGGCAACCGTAGCTCAATTAGTTAATGGACTTCTAGGATAAAAAGAGACAAAGAATTGGGTAGACCAAATCAATCTTTTTCTTCCAATCGTTATTAAATTAACAAGTTCATGGGTGCTTTATGTTTTCTTGAATTAATACCATGCATGATCATTATGGATGTTAATTTAGAGAAAAGAATATTAATATTACATGACCATGTTATTAAATTAACAACTTCATAGGTTTTTTATGTTTTATACTTTCTTAAATTAATATCTTGTATGATCATTGTGTATGTTAATTTAGAGAAAAGAATATTAATATTACATAACCATTGGGTATTGATAGCATTTATACAAATAATTGGTAATTACAAAAAATTGAATTTAGAATTAAATAAAAAAATAACATAAAGGATTTAATGAGAAATTTGTGTTACTTATTTTATTAATAATTGATTTTATAATGGAATTCTTGCTTTTCTCTTTAATTTTGCATTCTTTAGGCTCAAATAATTAAATTAAGAAATTTTTAATAATTGAAAACAATCCTCATGGAACATAATTCTGGAACTTATTTTTAGAACTTTTTATTACTTTTTGACGAGTACACTTGTTCATAAACAACACACTCTTCCTTTATTAGTAGTAGATAATGTTACAACACATTCAAATTCTTTTATTTTCTGTGGATAAAATAATTAATCGGTCAATTTCTAAATTATTTGTTAGTGAAGTATTTGAATTTGTAGGACGGGTTCCACAGCTATTGGTTAGGTGGTTGAGGAGTCTGAGATAACAACAGGAGTAAGACAAAGTTTGGTTGAGGTGGAGGGAAGGGAAACCAATTCAAAGGAAAAACTTGGAATATTAGTATCATATAATTTGTAAGCTTTCTGAGCATAAGATAACTACTAAAAATGCATTGTGTGCCTCGAGGAGCAAATTTTTGTGAAACATGGACATTAGTAACATAAGCAAGACAATTGAAAACTCTAAGGTGGGAATAAGAAGGGCTTTTTTATAAAGTTTCTCAAATGGAGTTTTGTTAGAAAGTACAAGTATAGACAATTGATTAATTATAAGAACAAAAGTAGAGACACATTCATCCCAAAAATGTAAAGGAAGGTGAACTTGAAAATGAAGAACTTAAGGTGACTCCAAAATATGCCTATGTTTGCGCTCTATCACCTTCGTTTGTTTGAGTTGTGTAAAACAGGAATGTTGGTAAATGGTGCCTTGTTTGAAAAAATCTCGCATAGAAAAGAATTCCCCTCCATTATAAACTTGAATATTTGCTATAACAGTAAAGAATTGAGTTTTCACAAAAGAAAAAAAAAATAGATAGAATATTTTTTGTCTATTTTTTTATGATGCATGATGAAAATCCAAGTAAAGCGAGAAAAATCATCCACAACCGTTAAAAGTATTTTGCACCAAGGAGAGAAGGAACTTTGAAGGGCCCCTAAATATCACAATCGGTTAAGTCAAATGGTTTAACAAAGGAAATAGAACTATTGGAAAAAGGAAGTCTTGTTTGTCTTGCAAGAGCACAAACATTACAAGGTATTATTTGGTTGTAAAGGAAAATAAAGTAAGGTCTTGGCCATGAAGTCAAGTCTAGAAGATGGTCGAAATACTGTGAGGGGTGGGGGCTTTGACTGAATGGATAAATTAACTGGATAGGAAGGTTGGAATTTTTTGTGGTCTTTGTAGTCAAGTAATAAAGTCCATCCCGTTGCTTACTATTGTTTATAATCTCTAAACACTAGCAAGTGCACTAAGAATTGCAGCAAGTAATGAGTAATTTTTAAGATTAAAATATCGTCTCCACAGGGAATTAAGAAATCAATTATCATTTCACAGAACTATAACCATTTGAGCCATACAAAATTGGAAGATTTGTAACATTCAGAAGTCAAGAACAGGAACAATCAAAAGGTAAGAAACTTGCAGTAAAAACAGAGTATGAAAGTTGTGATTAGAGTTGAATGAAGGATAGTTAGGAATTTATTTCACAATAATGTCAATATTAATTCAATTATACCTCTGAACATTCAAGCAATTGTTTAATTGACAATCAGTTTCTCTTGTTAATTGTCAAAGTCTAATCCCTTAAATCATTGACCCTAACAAACAACTAAACCACCCTAATCCCTTAGGTGAAGTTTAATTTCAAGTTACATTAAGACTTAGAATCTTAGGATTGTAGAATTAGGTTCCCTTATCCCTAAGAAATCCCTAATTCTGGTTGGTAATTCAGATCAGAGAAGCAAACCCAACTTCCATTGGCAAATGTTTCTCTTTGATTAATCATACAAATTTCCATTCAAAGATTGCAATAACAGCAAAATTAACAACTGAATTAATCCAAGAACTCAAATCTCAGAAGCAAAATTCAAATCAATACATCAATTCAAGATCCATAAACTCCTAACTACAAAGAATTAAGCAAACATTATAACAGAGAAAGAGAAAGAAAAAGAAGAGAAGAATTGCAGAGAACCCATCTCCACGAGCTCAAATCCAATGCCCTCTTCTTGGAGCTTCAAAATTTGATCCTAATCCTCTCTCTCACTCTCTCTCAATGAGAATCTAACAGAAAAAACAGAAAATGAACAAGAGACCCCCAATTCTGAGCTTAAAACAGGTATTTATAGAAATCCCGATTTTGTGCATTATCATTCTTGCTGATAAGAGTGGCCACGCAGAAGCTCATGAAGTTTCTGGAAACTGGAACTATCACTTTCGCTGCTAAGAGTTGCAACGCAGGACGTCGAGTGATTTTGCGTTATCACTTTTGAGAGCAAGAGTGATCACGCACAACTTGCCTTGATTCACTTCTCTCTAGAACATCCACTTTCGCTGGCAAGAGTGGTAAGACAAAGCTCGCTGAAATTTTGCCTTCTCTGGAACACTCACTTTCGCTGGTAAGAGTGACCACGCCCAGACTCCCTTCTTCTTTTAAGCTCTGGAACGATCACTTTTACTGGCAATAGTGATCACGCTTAGTATTTATTCCTCTTTGATGTCTGGAGTGATCACTTTCACTGACAATAGTGATCATGCGCAGTTTGCATTCCATAATTCTTGTGCTTTGAGTTCAAAATTGTTACTCTTCTTCTTCCTTTCCATTGATTTTTTCATTTCCATGAACCTTGCTCAGATTATTCCTTCAAAACAAGATTAAATTCTTAATTTCTAATAAAAAAAAATTCTCACCAATGTTAAAATAACTACAAATTGAAATAAAACTTTCAATCATTCTATTATTCTGAGTTTTTCTGCTTTTCTCATGTATTTTCCCTATCAAATGGGTTAGAAATATGCTAAAATATTAGCAAAAATATGGATTCATCATTTACCCAAACCAATCGTCATCCTTATTCTCAAATCTTGTAAAATACATGGATAAAAGGTTACAGAATAATTTAAATCTCTAGTGACTCGGCTCACAAACATTAAATGTACTTTACAAGAAGGCACTGCAAGCACATTCTTTAAATAAATAACAGGTGTCAAAGGTGAATTCCTGTATTGGTTATGGGAGTTTGGTCTCCATTTGGCATAACGAAGGGAAATAAGGAAATGTTCTCTTTACTATCAACAAGCAAACCTGGAGAAGAAGTAATGTGATATGTTGCACTACTATCTATTATCAGTTCAGGCAAGGACAAACCTAAGAAAGTATTGATGTTGTTGGCCTTGGGAGTTGTGGATTGAGGAGCCCCATGTCCCTTCATAATAGACAAAATTTGTTGCAATTTTAATCTAGTTAATCCATTCATAAGAGGCTAAACCTATAGGGTCAGCGAGTTGTCTCTAACATAATTTATTGAATAGTGATTGTTGTTGTTGGGCTTAAAATTTTTGTCTTTGGCTACTGCATGCTTGGGATGTCTAGGTGGGTAACCATATAGCTTCCAACATATCTCTTGTGTATAATAATCTTTGTCATAGTAAGAACAATGCAGTGACTTATGATTATTAGAATAACGACGAGAAGAAATGCTAAATTTATGCCGAGCAGCAAGGCCATTGAGGCATCTTGTTAAAGTCATAGTAGAAGCTTTTATTGTCTCCCGTCTTGCACCCAAAGTACATCGTTTTAGTTCTTGAATAATGAACGAATAAGCATGTGAAACATCAGGTAGTGGATTCATTAGGAGAAGTTGACAACGAATGACACTATAAGACCTATTCAATCCCATGACAAATTGCATCAATATGTGCCTTTTAGTATCTGCTCCATAGGTGCAAACAACCTATGTTGCACGAATACATGTACAGTACCAGGTATGGATACGAGTACGGACGGGTATGTCAATTAAAAACATTATATATATATATATAGACAAAAAATTGTACAAAAAAAATATGAAAAAATAGTATATAAAATAAAAGTATACAAATTTTAGCATATTTGTGGCTTGCCATTGTCAAAAGTGATGGTCACCAAACATACCACCATTGTCATTTGTTGTTGCTACTTGTTGTTTGTCGCTGACCAGTGAAAGTTGATGGTTGAGGTTTGAGATGGGAGGAGAAAAGCAACCGTATATAGCCTGTGGGTATGTGGGAACTGGAGAAAGTACTGATATGTGAAAGGTGGAAGGAAGAAAGAGACAACTAAATCATATTTTTAGAAAAAAAAATACTTAAACCTCTAAAATTTTAGTTAAAAAAATTTCATTTCCCGTACCCGTGTACCCACTTCCTATACCTAACTTTTTTCTTACAAAATTTTTGGATACGTATCCGGTACATACCCATGACGTACCCATACTTGGTACTCAGTATCAGTACTCCATGAGAAGTGTCGTACCCATGCTTACGAGCAAACAACATCATTGTAGGATCCTAACTCATCTCACAACTTTTTTTAACTTCTGTAATGTGTAGCAACACTCATTTGATCCTGTTTAGACAAGCAATCTCTCTCTCGTGAATGTTTTGGTAACACTTTCTTTCTTATTGTATATAAAAAAACAAAGAATGTGATGAAATATTGTTTGTTCTAAAATATATAAAAGTAACAAATTAAAATTTAGTAGAAAATCTTATGCGAGAAAAGATCGGATTCAAATATACTTTCTAACTCTTTTATCTTTATTGAATAAATATGATTTCAATTCTATTACTTCCACGTTCATTACACAACTTAACCAGATCCCTCAAAATTAAGTCCTAAGGTAATTAATCCTACAACATGATTTCTCTATGTTTTAAGATTAATACCTTGCATTAAGAACAAAACTTGAACATATGTGGCTAATAACCCCAAGTCTATTCCTAGTACAAGTGATTATTAGGTGTGTGATTCAGTTTGGATTTTCAAAAGCATTTCCTAACAAAATTCAAAAGTCAACGATCATAAACCGGGTGATCAATCCGAATTAAGCATTAAGAATATAATCACACTCAAGTAAATAAACTAAAAATCATATAAACTCACGAAGTAATTGAGTTAGGAGTTATATTGAATCCAATCTAAAAGAAATTAGCCACTTATAATGAGAGCCATAGTAAGATGCAGACTGAAATTATAATGAGAAAAAAATGAAGATTTGATCCTCGTTCTGAAGCGATCCTCCCCACGTCTTTCATTGTTCCGTTTTTCCTTTTTTTCCTTGAAAAAGTCTCATTTTTTCTCTGATCTATTATGCTTTTATTGTTTTTTTTCACTTTCTAGACATTTTTCTTTTATGGGCCTTCAAAACAAGGAGAATTCGAACAGAGTTTAACTCCACGGCTATAGCTATAGATTCACCGTTGTAGCTGTAGCTTTGGCTTACACTAATTCTCTCAAGGCTGTAGCTGTAGATTCACAGCTTTGGCTGTAACTCTCTGGAATTCTCCTTTTGTTGCACACTTTCATGATTGTAGCTGTGGCTTTGGAGCTGTAGCCTTGAATTTCAGACTTCACCAAATTCTGCATAAAAGATAGATATTTTAAAAGAAAACACTACCACTCTTGTGACTTCTTTAATTAGATTAATTCATCCAATTGGGAGTTAAATATACCAAGAATTATTTACATTTCAATCAAAAAAATGTGACAAATTAATGATAGAATATGAATTTCTAGCACTTAACAATTCCCCCCAACTTACTCTTTTGTTTGTCCCCAAACAAAATAAGGACAACCCCAAGCCAACTTGCAAATTACTTCTTTATCAATAAAAGAAAGTTCACCAATCAATTCACTTTCATAGGACCATCTTTAACTCATTTGAAGTGCTCCTAAAAGTCAATCATACTTAACCACAGAATTCACATGACAAGTCAAACATGAACACTACAAATCAGTGACCAAATACAATTCTCACAAGTGTATAACTCTCATGGGTGAGTGTTTCTCTCTTTTCCACTCATCATTTCTATGAACATAAATATTGATATCGTCTCTCTACTATCACTCTTGAAAAGAACATTAAGGATCACAAAGACTTTTGAGGGTTATAATGGGGCCTGGCTAACAAGGAAAGACATGGTTTTTCTAGTTAAACAAAGTTCTAACTCTACAGAGCAAAATGAACATGAATAACATCCATCAACAGTGTTTCATTCTCTTCAGTTTTCAACTCCAATCACATCTCTTAGCCCAATTTCTTCCTTCAAATTCCACTTTGACCCTCACATAGAACCTTCTTCTTCTTTTTCTTCTTCTTCTACTACCTCTTCAAATGTTGGCTGAGGAAAGTGGGTGTTGTATATTGGCATATTCTTGAACACAGAAGAACGAAGGCATTGAGCATTTTCTGCCAAATCTGGAGTATGATACATTTCATCTTTGGTCATTCCCAATTTTTGACCAATATTCAGCATGATACATTCCATTAACATAACTCTAGCTTTTAGGCTATTGTGCAACTCATTCCGCCTTTCAGCCAATTGATTCTGCCCTTCAGCTAGTTGCTTCAGAGTGTCCTTCATCATCATAGGCTTCTCTTTCTTGTATTGTGAAGGAATTAGAGCTGCAGAAGTGTACGAGGCAGTAGCATAAATCTCTTTTATCAGAGCTGCAGAGATTGATGGTGCAGCTCTGATCTTCTCTTGGTAATCTCCAAATTCTACTCTTGCGTCTTCACAAAGTAATGTAATTACTGAAGGAAAGGCCAATGAATCCCTTTTTGTCTTCAGGATTCCCAAAATGCAGTCACTTATGACTTCTCCCACATCTATGTAGATGTCGGAGACTATGGCAAACAGCAAAACAGCCCTCTTGACAGCCAATGTGGAGCTATGTTTAACAGGCATGAAGGAGTTCAAGATGAACATGCTCCACACTTTGGAAAAGGGCAGAAGATTCTTGGTGATGATGTGCTTTGGCTTCTTAGATTGGTTCAGCTCCCATGTGGTGCCTGGTTTACCAATCCTTTCCAGAATCTGCACAAAATCAATATCTGGACTTTCCTTAAATGATTTGAAGTCCAGCTGTGCAGCATGTTGTGCAGAGTTGATTTCCAGCACCCTATTGATGTTTGCTAGTGAAAAGTCAATCCTCATGCCTTTGACCATGGAGCTGAACTTAGGGATTCGGTTTCCCTTAAACCTCATGGCATTGGCGTAGAATTCCTGAGTTATTTCCCTCCAACCCAGGCCAGTTGTTGTACAGAAGAATTCCCAACCTCTTCTTTGGATTTCCTCTTTGAATTCGAGATAATTGTTCCCAGCTATTTGGAATGCTCTGTCAGGAACAATTTTTCTTCTTAGAATGTTGGCTCTGAAAAAGTTTTCATGAGCCAAACTTCTGAATCTGGGATCATGTGTGGCAGGTGGTGAAGATCTTGAGGGTGCAGTTGTTCTTGGTGGAGGTGATGGTGAAGGTGAAAGTGTAGGAGATCTTGTCTGAGGCGGTGGAGAAGGTGAAGGTTCAGGTGACCTTGGTTGAGGTGGGTTAGAGATTTGAATAGGTGAAGAACTTGAGACACCATCAGTTCTGGCCCTCTTTGATGCTGTAGCTTGAAGATTTCTGCTAGATCTTCTTTTAGGAGTTGTGGAAGATGCAGCTTGCTTCTTCTTAGGAGGCCCCACTGGTGTATTGAATGAAGTTCTAACCATTTTTCAGTTTCTGCAAAAGAAAATGTAAAATTTTAACACATATGATATATCTATGCTTGCAGAAAATTCTAGCAAATAGTTTACACATTCATTGTTTAACATTATGCTCATTCAACTACCCACACCCAGCTACACAAACTTAGGCATTCACAGTGAAAGCATATAAAATCCTGCTATAGGCATTCAGAGTGTACACTCTTAGAAAATATCAGGTTAATGCAAAGGAAGTATTTCATGTTATCAATCAATTTTTCAACAAATTCTGTAATTTCAGCAGGAAACTATGTTAACAATTGATGGCATATCAATCTGCAAATAGAAAAGCACAAGTGCACATATTTGAACAATCACATTCAAAGATTTCTAAACTGATTTCCCTAGTTTGGTAAGTTTGAGTGCACATTTTCTCAAAAAAATATAGTAATGCAGAGGGATATTTACAGATTGTCAATCAAAATTTAACACAGTTATATACTCCAAGCATCAATTCACCCTTTTCAAAGAACTTGGTTTATGTCAACTCAGGTTCTGCAGAGATTTGGTTCATATAATATGCAATTAAATTTCAACAATCCCAAAAAAATATAATACATGACATGAAACACTTATTCAGAGTATTGCTCATTTTATTGTTAAATCAATTAATATCAGATAATTTCCCAAATACCCCATTTAACATTTTTGATTGCATCCTAAAAAGGAAACTTCTTATGTATTTACTATCAAAGCATCTCAGAGTAACACAGAAAGCTAGAGCAAATTCATCAAGTAGATTCAAGCATTCACATTCAACAATCATTATCTCAAACTTTTGCACTGAAGTCTTTTTAGGTCAAGGTAGTTTCTGCAGCAAATTTGTTCATACAAATGGCACAATGCAGATTCGCATGCTCTAAAAAAAATATAGATTACAGCAAAAACCTAGTCTTCTTATTTTGCAGTTCCAAAGTTGAATCAAATAACTCAAAACATTCCCAATTGCCCTCTTCGACATCTTCCCCACAACATTAAAACGCATCCCCAGAAACCCAATCAGAGATTTCAAAAATAAAGATAAATGTACCTGGGATGGAGATGCAGAATATGTAAACTCGAGTAGGGTGAGAAAAATGTCTTTCTGGGTCGTAATGCAGAGAGTGAGGGTTAGAGAGCTCGCAGAGAGAAAAAGGATTTTTAGGTTGAAGAGTGTGTGCGTGTTCACTTTCAACTATATTTATAGTCACGCATAAGCACGTGACTACTTTTAGGAAACAAAGTGAACGTTATACATTTAAGACACTCAGCGTCATCACTATTTTTGAGCAGAGTGAGTGTTCCAGAGAGTGGATTTTTCAGAGTGAGGCGCGCGTTATCACTATTGCTGAGCAAAGTGATAGCGCGCATCAAAGTGATAACTTTTTTCAATAAAAGTACTAACGCGAAAATATTGGAAGTTTACTTACCTGTGCGCAATTGGTGAAACGAATTTAGCTACTCGTCATGCAAAAGATTGTCGTTCATCCTCATCAAATATGCAAAGAAATAAATGCAGTACTAGGGTGTTGTCCTAGGTCGTCTCCAAGGAATTTTTGGTTGGGAACATACATCGAACAAGTGTGAACATATATTTTAAAGCAAGTAAATCGGGGGGGTTTGTCAATTTTCAGATTTTAATCAAGAGCAAAGTGTAAACTAGTGAAATTCAATCAATTAAAATGAGTAATTTCTAGTCAATCAATGAGTTCCATCATTATTCTTTCAAATGATTCAATAATCCCCTTTCTTTCCCTTGAATTAAGTTAATCTAACAAGCGAAAATTAACTTTAACATCCCAATTAAAATTAAGCATCTTAATGGGCTCCAATCTCTATCCCTAAGATTAAGCAACCTCAAGGATTAATCAAAATTAAGCAATTTTGAATTAGAATTTCGTTGGGTAATTTAGGGTTCATTAAGCAATGTTCCCTTCATGCAAATTCCATTTCATTCAAAGATTGGGGTCAATAAATTCAAGGAAAGAAAGATTTGTATTGCAATTAATCCCAAGAATTCAAGATTCATGTGCATTGACTAGGAATTACAAGGAAGTTTAGCCCTCTGTGTGGATGGGTTTCACAAGTGAAAGAAAGAAATGCAAGAACGTAAGTAACATTAATGTAAATTCAACCAAAATCAAAAGGAAAATTGGAAATTAAAACCTATAGAGGACCCTTGGCTGTCACCCAAGACTCCAATGTTCTGGAAAAATGTCTCAATTTGGCAAAGGAAAATTGTGTAAAGTGTCAAAAGTCCCGTACCCTAATTCCTAAATTCTATTTATAGTGGATGACATGTCAGCAAAGTGTGCACTTTTGCCTTTGAAAGTGTCCACTTTGGGCCTTGAAAGTGTCCACGCGCAATTCTCGTAAATCTGTCAATTCTTGGGAACTTTGGATGCGCGTAGCCACTTTGAAAGGCAATAGTGGCCACGCGCATCATGCTTCAAAATTGCCGTCCCTGGAGCTTCTGGAGTTGCCACTTTTGGACTTGAAAGTGGGAACTTTGGATGCGCGTAGCCACTTTGAAAGGTAATAGTGGCCACGCGCATCATGCTTCCAATTTAGCGTCCCTGGAGCTCTCTGGAGTTGCCACTTTTGGTCTTGAAAGTGGCTACTTTGGAGCCTTTAATGACCAGACTTGCTGTAGTTGCCACTTTTGCTCCTAAAAGTGGCTACTTTGGGGGAAACTTTCATCCAAGGACCAAGATTTCTCAAAATTAACTTGGGGACTCTGCAAAATTATCAAGATAATTAAAATTGCAATCTATATCTATGTAATTAAATGCAAATTAACCAAAAATTAATAAACCTATGATATTTACTCAAAATGTGATTTCTATATTATTTGCACTATCTAAGTCCATTTTTTCTATCAAGGAGCACCAAAAAGGCAAGTAAAAATATAATAAAAAGTGAATTCATCACAACCCCAAACTTAAACTTTTGCTTGTCCTCAAGCAAATCAAAATTCAAGCAAAGCAAATGAAGAGGGTTGGATTTATCCAAATTTTTATTTTTATTTTTAGAGATTTTCATTTCAACTTCATGCTTTAATTAGCACTTCCAACATCTTCGCAACCATAGACTCATTCAACAGACGAATCATATTCATGTCAAATGTTCCATGCAAAGTCCCACTAAATTGAAACAAAAGAATCAAGCAAGGTTTCATGTGACTCACATAATGCAAAGAAACTATCCATCTCACAAGGTGGTGTTTCACTCATCACTCAATAACATTTCAGGCTGAGTGTTTTCCCTTAATCCATGCATTTAGCCTCACCCTACCATAGGCTTGCCCATATTCTCAATCTCCTTTGCCTAGACACAATGAACCACCTATCATGAGGGCTTTGTTGGTCACAATTGGGGTTAGGATATCCTCAAATTTAACCAAGGAGGGTGACAAGATCAAGTGGGTACTCAAGAGGAGGGAGTTTTTTTGAGTGATTTAGTGCAACAACTAGAGTGGAATGCCTTAAATGATGTAGCTTAAGAGGTTAAACCATTCTTTCACCATATTAATTTTTTATTTGCCTTATGTGGAGATCCTTTTTCAACTCAAATGCCTTGCTATATTTTTCTTTCTTTCTTTTCTCCTTTTTCATCCATTCATTCATATTTTTGTGATATCATGGACTTTGACAATCATTTTTTTTTTGACATGTATTATGAACATGTATGCTGTCCACCACCCCAAACTTAAGACATTGCTTGTCCTTAAGCAACTACAAGCATAATCAACACCCCAAACTTAGTTTCTTGCACTCAATCTTAAGGCAACTCAAAAGAAATACCTCTATTAAGGAAAGGAAAATATATTTGTGCACTAAGTTTGGCAAAAGTAAGAAGTAGGGAACAGGGAAGTGAAGTGCAAGGGTGGGGGGAAGGGTATGTACAAAGAAGGCCTCAATCATCCAGATGGAAAATTGCCCAATGCATATTGAATTAAGAAACAGGGCAAGTTCTAGAAGATGAATGCAAAAATACATGTAATATGCACACAAAAAAGAAGAAGAAAGGCCCAATTCACTACCATGGTAAAAGTGATAATAACTTGCAAAATGAGAGTACAATTCGCCCGACAAGAAAATATGTTCAAAATGGTAGGGACAGTAAATATGTACAAAAATAAGAATGAGTAGGAGTTAGATGGGAAATGCAATCAGAGCATAAAAGCAAAATACGAAAGAGAACTAGATTAAATGGAAAAGAGAAGAAATGAAATAAGGAAAATATTTTTGTCTTTTATCATTAATACTACTGTCTTCAAGATACTTGTTGCAGAAATGAGTACCTCCATCACTTATCAGCACTCTAGGCACACCAAATCTTGAAAAAATGTTCTTCCTTATAAAAGAAATCACTACCTTTGCATCATTTGATCTGGTGGGAATTGCTTCTACCCATTTAGAAACATAATCCACTGCAACTAAAATGTATTCATGCAAAAATGATGAGGGAAATGGTCCCATGAAATCAATTCCCCATACATCAAATAACTCCACTTCTAGGATGTTGGTTAATGGCAGTTCATGTCTTCTTGAAATATTTCCAGTTCTTTGACATTTATCACAGTTTTCCACATACTTCTTGGCATCTTTGAAGAGTGTAGGCCAAAAGAATCCTGCTTGCAAAACTTTTACAGTAGTCCTTGAACTTGCATGGTGGCCTCCATATTCTAAATTGTGACAATGCCATTATATCTCAGCTTGCTCACTTTGTGGAATGCACCTTCTAAGTAACCCATCCACTCCAATTTTAAACAAATAAGGGTCTTCCCACACATAGAACTTGCTGTCATGTAAGAACTTCTTCTTTTGCTGCCAAGTAAACCTCTTTGGGATGAATTGAGTGGCTTTAAAATTGGCAATGTCAGCAAACCAAGGCATGTTTTCCACTGCAAACAGCTTTTCATCTGGAAATTCTTCATTGATTTCCAATGATTTAGTGGTTAAACTTTCCAATGGCAATTTGGATAAGTGGTCAGCAACACCATTTTCTTTCCCTTTCTTGTCTTTGATCTCGAGCTCAAATTCTTGGAGAAGCAGAATCCATCTTAATAATATGGGTTTTGCATCCTGTTTTGTCAAAAGGTATTTAAGAGCAGCATGATCAGTGTATACAATCACTTTTGAACCCATTAAATATGATCTAAACTTATCAAAAGCATATACAACAACTAGAAGTTCTTTTTCTATTGTTGTGTAATTCACTTGTGCAGGATTTAACACTTTGCTTGAATAGTAAATAGCATGCAATTTTCTATCTTTCCTCTGTCCTAACACAGCACCCACTGCACTATCACTTGCATCACACATGAGTACAAAAGGTAATTTCCAATCTGGTTTTGCAAGGATAGGTGCAGAAATCAGTTTTTCTTTTAAAACAGAAAATGTATGCAGCAATTATCATCAAATATGAAATCAGCATCCTTTATAAGTAAATTACTCAGGAGTTTAGCAATTTTGGAAAAATCTTTTATGAACCTTCTATAAAAACCATCATGTCCTAAAAAACTTCTAACCCCCTTAACATTGATAGGTGGAGGCAATTTACTAATGACTTCTATCTTAGCTTTGTCTACCTCCATTCCTTTCTCTGAAATTTTGTGACCAAGGACAATGCCTTCTTGTACCATAAAATGGCACTTCTCCCAATTCAACGCAAGGTTGGTATCTTGATATCTCTGCAAAACAGTGGATAGATTAGCTAAGCAATCATCAAAAGAATCACCAAAAATAGAGAAGTCATACATGAACACCTCTACGATATTTTCTACCAAATCAGAAAAAATAGAAAGCATGCACCTTTGCAGGGGCATTACATAAACCAAATGGCATTCTCCTATATGCAAAGACTCCAAATGGACATGTAAATGCAGTTTTCTCTTGATCCAAAGGATCCACAGCTATTTGGTTCTATTCTGAATACCCATTAAGGAAACAATAAAATGAATGTCCAGCAAGTCTTTCTAGCATTTGATCTGCAAATGGTAGTAGGAAATGGTCTTTTCTGGTTGCATCATTTAACTTCCTATAATCTATGCACATTCTCCATCCAGTCACAGTCCTAGTAGGGATGAGTTCATTCTTTTCATTATGTACAACTGTCATGCCCCCTTTTTTTGGAACAACTTGAACTGGACTCACCCATTTGCTGTCAGAAATAGGGTATATTATTCCTACATCTAGCAGTTTCATGACCTCCTTCTTAACTACCTCTTTCATGGCTGGATTCAACCTCCTTTGTGGCTGCACAACAGGCTTAAAATTCTCTTCAAATAAAATTCTGTGCTTACAAAATCCTCTTGTTCTTCCTTGAGCTCATTGTTGATGATGACTGGATTCTCATGCTTTTCATCCAGGAATGCATACCGTAGGTGAGAGGGATATTGTTTCAGCTCTAGCTTCTGCTTTTCCTCTTCTTTATCATCCTTTTCCAGCTTCTCCTTCACTGAATTTTCTGCAGATTTTTGAATTGGCAGGGCTTCCAATTGCTGTTGCACTTCCATGATGTGTTCTTCATTCAGAGTTTCAGATTTGTCATTCCCTGCAGATATTATTTCTTCTAACACAGCAATTTCATCAAATTCATTAATATGGTGTTGTGTAATAAAAGCATCCAGTATATCTACCTTCATACATGTCCTATCCTCAACTGGATATTTTAAAGCTTCAAACACATTAAATACTACCTTCTCATCTTGAACTCGAAGCATAAGTTCACCTTTCTACACATCTATTAAAGCTCTCCCTGTTGCAAGAAATGGCCTTCCTAATATCAAAGCTTCTGCAAAAGGGATGTTAATCTATAATTTCTTAAAGACATTCATAAACCTTTCAAATTGTTCCTCTTGTTTAGGATTTTGAACCCTTTGAGGATAAGGCAGCCTTTTGTATTTTTCTGGATCTATTGGCTTACAAGCTTCTTCAAACAGTTGCTTTTTGGTTTTCCTCTCAGAATTCATAGGAACATCTACTTTTTCTTCTGAAGATCTTTCTTCAATAGCTTAAAATTTCCTTGTTGCAAATCTTGTTCAATTTTCCTCTCTGCTGCATCATTAACTTTCTTTTCTGCAGGTTTAGGACTTGCAACCACAACTCCACTCCTTGTAATTATGGCTTGACATTGCTCCTTAGGATTGATCACTGTATTGCTTGGAAATCTTCCTTCATCCCTGCTGGATAGTTGTTCAGCTAACTGTCCAATTTGTGTTTCCAGTTTCTTCATAGAAGCTTTTGGTTCTTGAAGCTTGTTTGGGTCACCTTCATGAATTGCAACATGGTTTCTTCCATCTTAGTCAACCTCTCATTCATAGGCTTGGAAAATTTCTGAGTTCCTTGAGGTTGAGTGGATGGATTCCTCTGAAAATAAGGTTGTTGTGTTGCTGGACCTGTATTAGAAAAAGGTAAATTGGAGTTAGAATTATTTGCAGCAGAATATTGATTATTCCAATTAGAATATTGCTGAGTTCTATTATTCAAAAATTGAAATCCAAGGAGATATGATGGTTGTTGTCTCTGAAAATTATTCATATAATTCACTTGTTCTTGTGGTTCACTTGTAGATGCCTCGCATGCACCATTTACATGGTTTCCTCCACAAAAATCACAGCTTAGCTGACTGGTAGGCATACTTCCTGTTTGAAGGTTGCTGATTTGTTAAGTTAAGGCAGCTAATTGTTATGAAAACATTTGATTTTGTAGCTGATTCTGTGCAAGAAAAGTCTCCAAAACCTTAGATTCATGACCAGAGTTTCTTCCTTGATTCCTTGAATTTGAATTCTGATACATTGAAGATGGCATCATCTCAATAATTCTCTGAGCTTCTTCCAAGGATTTTGTATTTAATGAACCTCCAGCAGCAGCATCAACCATTGTTCTTGTTGCTGCATTCATCCCATTATAGAAAGTTTCCAATTGCATCCAATCTGGATTACAATGATGTGGACACCTTCTAAGCAATTCTTTGTATCTTTCCCAAGCTTCATACAATGATTCTCCTTCTTGTTGCACAAAGGATGTAATTTATCCTCTCAGCTTAGCAGCATTAGATGGAGGGAAGTACTTAGTTAGAAACTTATTTACAAGTTCTGTCCAAGTTGTAATGCTTCCTTGTGGTTGAGCTTGTAACCAGCATTTTGCTCTATCTCTTAAGGAAAAAGGAAATAGTCTCAATCTGATAGCTTCTTCACTAACTCCATTCATTCTTATGGTGTCACATAGCTGCAGAAAATTTGAAATATGTAGGTTAGGATCATCAGAATTTTCACCAGAAAACGGATCCTGTTGGACTAAGTGTAGTAGGGTAGGTTTAATCTCAAAATGGTTGGCTTGAATAGTTGGCCTAATTATAGAAGAGTTAAAACCTTGCATGTTAGGAATAGCATAGTCCCCTAATGTTCTAATTCTATTTTGCTCTGCCATCTCTATTGCTGGATTTGGTTGTCTTAAAGGTGTAGGTGTCCTTTTCACTCTAGGATTATTCTGAATTTCTAGAGAATAGACAGCTTCTAAATCACTATCACTTCCTATGACTTTTTCTGTTGTAGACTCTTTTCTCAATCTTCTCAAGGTTATGTCTATGTCAGGATCAAAGACCATAATTGATTTATTCTTATTTTTACCACGCATATACAAGTCAAAATGAAACAAAATTAGACTACAATCAGTATTCAGAAATGCACAACAGAAATCATGCAAAATCTATCAGTAAAAGCATATAGACACTTAAATCTAACAGTTGCAGAATTATAAAATCATGTAGAAATTATGCAGAATGGAAATTACAATTATGCAGAATACTACACAAGATGCAGAAAAATTATGCAGAAAGAAATTTGAAAGCAAATCAACAAAATAAATGCTCAATCTAGCTACTCTTCTACTACTAATGATATTGAAATACACAATTCCCCGGCAACGGCGCCAAAAACTTGTTGTTCGCAATCTAACACTAGCATGTGCACTAGGATTGCAGCAAGTAATGAGTAAAATTAAGATCCAATTATTGTCTCCACAGGGAATTTAGATTTCAAGTACCACTTCATAGAATTATAGCCATTTCAGCTTTTCGAAATTGGAAGGAGAGTAGTAACATGTAATAACAGCAAACCAGAACAATTAGCAGTAAAAGAAACTTGCAGAAACAGAACAATGAACAAACAGTTATGTGATAACAGAGGGAGAGACCATAGCTAGGGAATTGCATCACTAAAACTTCAATGTTTAATCAATAAAGTTCTGAATTAGCAAGCAATTGGAAAGAATGACAATCAGTTTCACGTTATATTGTTCAAAGGTTAATTCCTTAACTTAGTGAACCTAACATTCAATTAAACCATTCTAATTCCTTAGATCTGATTCAATTCAATATTGCTTTAAGTGTAAGAAACCAGAAGATTGCAAGATCAAAGCCTCTTATCCCTAAGAAAACTATAATCTCGGTGATTGGTTCAGTTCTGAAGAACAAATTCAATTTCCATTTACAAGAGTTCCTCTAAAATTAGTTAACCAAATTTCCATTCAATTACTACATAAAGTGCAAAATCAATCACTCAATCTATTCCAAAGCTTGAAATCCAGTTCCAAATCAATTCAACATGTTCGTTTCAGATCTACAATCCCTAACATGAACGATGGTCATTCTTGCTTGAGCAAGAAGAAGATTTAGGAGGAAATTAATGAAGACTATTGCTCAACAACTTATGTTTTTCCTAGATATAACAAGATATCATTGAGAAATAGAAAACACAGAGAAATATACAGAGAATATAGAATTAAATTCAGAGAAACTTACTGAGAGTCGCTTAGATTCAACATCAAATTTGGAATTGACCACAATTGAGGTTTGGAGGAGGGTTCTCTAAGAAAAAGAAGAGAAAGTTCAGAGAGAAATGAGAGAAGACATACCTATGAAGCACAATAAAATTTTGATCTCAAAATATCTTAAATACCTCTCAAATCTCGTGGCTCTTGCTTGTACAAGAACACCAAACAGTGGTCATTCTAAACTTTTTTTATTTTCTCACCTAAACGAAGGTCATTCTCGCTTAAGCAAGAAGAAGATTTAGGGAGAAATTGATGAAGACTATTGCTCAACAACTAAAATTTTTCCAAGATATCATTGAGAAATAGAAAACAAAGAGAAGCAAACAGAGAATATAGAATCAAACTTAGAAAACTTATTTAGAGTCGCTTAGATTAGACATCCAAGTTTGGAATCGAGAAACAGTTAAGGTTTGGAGTAGGGTTCTCTGAGAAAAAGAAGAGGAAGTTTAGAGAGAAATGAGAGAAGACATAGATATGAAGCGTAATGAAATTTTCATGTTGAAAATCTCTTATATAACCCTAAAATCTCGTGGGTTTAGCTTGCACGAGAACACAAAATAGTGGTCATTGTAAACTTTTTTTCTATTCTCACCTGAACGAAGGTCATTCTTGCTTGAGCAAGAAGAAGATTTAGGGAGAGATTGATCAAGACCTCAACAACCAAAGTTTTTCTGAGATATAATAAGATATCATTCAGAAATAGAAAACACAGAGAAATAAAAAGAGAATATGGAATCAAACTCAGAGAAACTTACTGACAGTCACTTAGATTAGACATCCAAGTTTGGAATCGACCAACAATTGAGGTTTGGAGGAGGGTTCTCTGAGAGAAGGAAGTGGAAGTCCAAAGGTAAATGAGATGAGACATAGAAATAAAGCACAATAAAATTTTCATGCTAAAAATCTCTTAAATACCCCTCAATCTAGTGGCTCTTGACTTCGCTAGAAAACCACACAATGGTCATGCTAATCTTTTTTTTTGTATTCTCACCTGAACGATGGTCATTCTCGCTTGAGCAAGAAGAAGATTTAGGAGGAAATGGATGAAGACTATTGCTCAACAACTGAAGTTTTTCTAAGATATAACAAGATATCATTGAGAAATAGAAAACACAGAGAAATATCCAGAGAATATAGAATCAAACTCAAAGAAACTTACTGACAGTGACTTAGATTAGACACCCAAATTTGGAATTGACCACAATTGAGGTTTGGAGGAGGGTTCTCTAAGAAAAGGAAGTGGAAGTTGAGAGAGAAATGAGAGAAGACATAGATATGAAGCATAATGAAATTTTCATGCTGAAAATATCTTAAATACCTCTCAAATCTCGTGGCTCTTGCTTGCACGAGAACAGCAAACAGTGGTCATGCTAATCTTTTTTTTGTATTCTCACCTGAACGATGGTCATTCTCGCTTGAGCAATAAGAAGATTTAGCAGGAAATTGATGAAGACTATTGCTCAACAATTGAAGTTTTTACTAGATATCACAAGATATCCTTGAGAAATAGAAAATACAAAGAAACAAACGAAAAATATAGAATCAAGCTCAGAGAAACTTACTTAGAGTTGTAACATCCTCATTTTTATATTTATTATTATAGCATTGAATGTTGGTTATATTTGTGAAGTTATTTGAATTTTAGAGAAGACATTCAATGTTGGTTATCTTGGAGCTTTGTTTTCTCTTTTTGGGTGTTTTCTAGGTTGCAGGATATCTCGCTGTAGTGAAATATCTCTCGCTGTGGCGAGAAAGAGCGTTCAGAAATCAGGCATTCTGATGCTCTCTCACTGTAGCTAGAATCCTCTCACTGTAGCAAGGATGCTCTCGTTGTAGCGATGAGCTCTCGCTGTAACTAGAATGACAAACAACAAAGTGTAGTTTTGTCTAATTTTTTTGCTACAGTGAGAGAAGGGCTTGCTATAGCGAGAATTTATCGTTGTAGTGAGAATGTTGCGAGTCTAGGGGTATTTAAGGGTTTCCAAGTTAGAAAACTTGGATTACAATCCAAGTTTCGAGTTCTCCCTTGTTCTCTCGACCCCTAACCCTCTCTTCTCAGAAAATCTCTCCAAAACCTCAACTTTCTTTCAAATCTAAGCTTGGAAACTTCATCAATCAACTCCAAGTAAGTTCTTGCAGCTTTATTTTCTCTTTTTGGGTGTTTTCTAAGTTTCTCCTTTCTCAAAATGTTCTCTTTTGTGATATTTAGGAAGATCTTGGTCCTTTCACCTAAAACCCTTCACAAAATCTCTTTCAAAACTTCGTCTCAAGGTAAGGAGGGCTCTATTTTGTTATTTTAAGCATAATAATTATTTTGTAACCATGAGAGTACTTTATGTTTGTATTTTAGTATGATTCTTATGATTGATTGAGATTGAATTATTATGAAAAATATGTTTGGCTGATTTTGGGTGTTAATGATATGTTCGAGTAGTCCATTCGTTTGGAATTTAGTTTGGAAGTGCTTTACTAAGTACAATCTCTTACTTGAATAATGAGTTTAGTACGAAAGGGAGTATGAGATAAGTGTAAGAAGCTGAATGGTTCTAGTGTGAATAGTTACAGAGATACACTGGGTATAGAGTCCGAAGACGATAGAAAATTTGGGAGAAATGTAGGGTGGTGAGCGACATTGATGCATGTGTACACATTCTTTCTTAGAGCGAATGCGCCACATGGCCTCACACTCGTTTCCTGACTATACCTTTGCTAAGAGGCCCGTTATTATATACGTTGTATTCGTATGCATGAGCTAACCGGTGACTATTTACCTAGTTGTGTAAGACCTCAAGAATTGTTGGAGGCATCGTATAATTGTGCATATCCGAAAGAGAGCAACATAATAATTATGAATATGTGTATGTCTAATATATTGCTTTGAGATTTATGTTATTATGATTCCTTGTATTTCATGACCATGATTGTGCTGTTATGTTCGTCTTTAAAATAATATTATGTTTTAAATGATAAGATAGGTGCTCATCCTTACTGATAATTTCAGGGAACAAGGATGACGAATCCATAGGGAAGAGTTATGCTGGTAGATAGTTCTGTAGACTTTAGATTAAATTACGTATTTAATGAATACCAGCATGTAAATCATTTTAAATTTGCTGTATTGGTAGAGAATGACCCTAGGGTTTATGTCATGATAGAGATGCATTTTGCTTGTAGTATTCCATTCGACTTCCCTAGGAGTAAGATACACCAAACCTTATGTGTATATATGTATAGGGGTATAGTTAGAATCCCAACAACCCTTACTTACTTATACACCTATCATGGCCACGACTCTTTAGGAAGACCTACCCGTTGGACCTTTGAGCACGTCACAGGGATAGAGGTCAGAGCTGACTCTGGCGATGGGTATCTGGGATCTGATGACGACCTAGACTCCGAGGACCTAGCCGAGATAGAGAGTTAGAATGCTGAAGATGAGTATAACTGAAGCTGCTCTGGGATCCTTTTGTAGTGTCTGGTGTTGTAATTATTATTTTGATCTTTAAATACTCAAACATATAGTTTATAAATTAATATACTGTATTGTGAAGTTTATGTATAGCCTTTTTCTTTACTTTTGATTATGGTAATTTTGGAAGTTTTATGCTATTGCACTATTTTATTGATTTAAATGGAAATATTTGATTAAATTGTAGAAATTACTTCCGGGAAAATTTTATGGCATCCGAATTTCATATTGAAATTGAATTGAAATGGAAAATTATTTATATGTACTGAATTTGAAATAAGGACGTTACAAGAGTCGCTTAGATTAAACATATAAGTTTGGAATCGAGTAACAATTGAGGTTTGGAGGAGAGCTCTCTAAGAAAAGGAAGTGGAAGTTCAAAGACAAATGAGATAAGACATAGAAATAAAGTGTAATAAAATTTTCATGCTAAAAATCTCCTAAATACTCCTCAAATCTCGTGGCTCTTGCCTACGTGAGAACACCAAACAATGATCATTCTAAGCATTTTTTTATATTCTCACGTGAACGAAGGTCATTCTCGCTTGAGCAAGAAGATTTAGGGAGAGATTGATGAAGACTATTGCTCAAGAACTACAGTTTTTCCTAGATATCACAAGATATCATTGAGAAATAGTAAACAAAGAGGAACAAAAAGAGAATATAGAATCAAACTCAAAGAAACTTACTTAGAGTCACTTAGATTAGACATACAAGTTTGAAATTGAGCACCAATTGAGGTTTGGAGAAGGGTTCTCTAAGAAAAGGAAGTGGAAGTTCAGAGAAAAATGAGAGAAGACATAGAAATGAAGCATAAGGAAATTTACACACTAGAAACCTCTTAAATACTCCTCAAATCTAGTGGCTCTTGCCAGCACGAGAACACCAAACAGTGATCATTTTAAGCTTTATTTATATTCTCACCTAAACGAAGGTCATTCTCGTTTGAGTGAGAAAACGTCTAGAGAGATGCTCAATCTTTCCTTTAAAGGTGCCTCAGCGACCCCCATCTCGCTTAGGCGAGACCTTTATTAGCTTGAGTGATATCAGCTCTGGCCTGGTCGAGAGGACATTTGAGCCAAGTTTATCCTATCTTGCCTGAGCGAGAGTCATCTTGCTTGAGCGAGATTATTTTGAAATCATGTGATTCTGGGCGCGAGACTCCCTGTATCAGAACTCTATCAAACACTCATCAATTCTAATCAAAATATATTTCAACATTACTCAATATTATAATAATTATTAAACAAAAAATAAATAAATAAAAAGAAGGTGTTGCCATATACCATTCAAGCGCATTTCCTTTCAGAGACAGAGGAAACTGCTTTAGAAGCAAGGCTTGATTGGTCGCCGAGTTTCCATAACAGGCCGTAAGGCTTCCAAGTAGCATCTCCATCATCACTTGCATTCAACATCACTTTCACCAACAAGATGTCTTTTCCTCTCAACTGCTTGATTTGACGATCAGCAATCCTCATAGGAAATACATCATATGATATATTTTCTTAAACTTGGATATTCTTAAACTTGGATAGGATAAAATTCAATCACATGAGAAGGATCATAAATGTACTTTCTAAATTGAGACACATGAAAATTTGGGTGCAAGTTTGAAAGATTTGTAGGTAAGGCAATCTGATAGGCCACAGGGCCAATTCTACTCAAGATTTCAAATGGTCCAATGAATTTGGGAGATAATTTTTTGGATTTCAATGCTTTACCGACTCTAGTAATAGGTGAGACTCTCAGAAACACATGGTCAATAACTCGAAATTCTAAAGGCTTTTTACGTTGGTCATAATAAATTTTTTGTCTATCTTATGCGACCTTTATCTTCTTTCCAATCGCTTTAACTTGACCATTCTACCTATGAACTACATCGGGTGCATACAGAATTGCTACTTCATCCTTTATACCGACATAGAAGTGTTGTGCATTTTTCTTTTCAATATAATGCTTCATATGGTGCCATATCGATACTAGCGTAATGGCACCATATGTAATCATCCTCTAGTTTTTATAATTAGAGAGATTAGTTAGAGAAACTAATCAAAGTGTAGATTAGCTTGCTAAGGTTTGTCAGAAGTTAGGTTGCCTTTTCTTGTTTTGATAAAGCTCATTCTTTTTTATTATCATTTTAAAGAATGGATGCTTTGAGTATTTGGTCTCCTAAATTGTTCATCTAAAAAGATTTTTATTTTTAGACTTTTAAGTCTCATTTATTAGAAAATATATATATATATACACACATAACAATTAAGAAAAACTATTAAAATTATAAAATAATAACATGTAAACATTTTAGGCAAAAATGAATTATATATTCAATACCTTTTGAAAATATAATATCCACACACACAAAAGGCTCCATCCATCCCTTCTTGTTTTCTCTCAATTTATTTTGATAAAAAACATGTTTAATTGAGTAACTAGTTGTTAAAATTATTATTGTCGGTTGCTTTAGTATTTATATACTCAAACAACATATCTTTGAAAGTTTGATTTTTATATAATTATTTATTTTTAAATAATTAGTCCTATCAATGTATAATTATTAATTTTTTAAAGACTAAAATCAACTAAAAAACTGCATAATTTTATATTTTTATATAAAAATATTATATACAATATTAATCGAAAGAGAAGAATAGTGATTAGATATGATTTAATTAGTATTTTATTTAGTTTTTAAAAAACTAATATAGTGACAAAATATTTAAAAATTAAAGCCACAACAAAAAATTTCTTTTTTCGAGGGTGTGCAAGAAATAAAAATAATCAACTTTGGGAATAACGATTCGAATTAATTATTTGACCAAATAGAGAGAAGAAGCAACGGAACAACAAATAAACGCAGCATATTCCAAACTAAGAAGTGATACAAAGACGAAAATGAGAACCCAAACACATAGTTGAAGTCACATAGCGGCAATGTGGAGAGAGTTTTCTTTGCCTTGCCATATATAACACACAATTATCTGTGGCCATGCATTTGCATTTACATTAATTTAGCAAGCAATTAAACATGGCTTCCACTGCTCCTAAATTCTTCACCTTCTTTAGGTTGCTCTGTCTTGTCCTCCTCTTTTTCTCCAAATCGGGTACAATTAAAACTAAATAAATAACTATTTATTTATATTTGCTTCATCTTAATGGTCCATTCACATTGTTTTTCTTGTCACATGCAGAGGTACAAGCAGATCTTTGTCCATGTCGTGGCAAGACATGGTTGGTCTTTTGTTCCTATGAGGGCTGTAAAAATCAATGCATCAATTTTGAAAACGCTGTTTCCGGGGCCTGTCACCAAGATGGCCTTACCTTTGCGTGCTTCTGTTACTACAAATGCGGAACTCAACCTTGCTAGTGCCCACCTTTTGTATCAGCTTCCGCTACCCTAACTGTTGAATCTTATTTCCTCTATATGTTTTTTAACAGAAATGCCATGGTTTTAATAAATTTATAGTTATTAACCTCTTAATACTTCTCTTTTTATTTGTACCCCATCAAATAATCATTTTTCCGTGAACTTTATAAATAAGATAATTAATTTTAGTAAGTTACTGCAATATTATTTACTACAAAACTTTGAACAAGGCAAAGGGCCTCAGATTTAGAGCTTTCTTTGAAAAACTTCTGTGATCCATAAGTAATCTTACTAAAAATTACCTATGATTTAAAAAACTTTTTACTTTCTTTTTTCTTCTTTTAATCACAAAAGAAATTCTGTTTTTTAGAGGAATAATTCTACTTACAGACTCTATAAAGCAATAATAAACTCTCCCTGACGATGATTCGAATAATGTGACTGTGTTTTCATAGATAGAATATTACTTAAAATCTTGGTATGATTTTGACCTACTACGTTATCACCTTTACAATGAGAATTATTTGCATGATGAAACAAAAGGAATAATTTGTACGTGTTTCCATTTCTCGTGAGATTTTTCCTATATGACCCTTTTTTTTTGTTAAGTCCCCTATCGTGTATATCCTACTTTCTAGAGGATCCATAGCCCACCCATGCGGATAACATCTCCCTCCATTCTCACATTTGAAATTCCTTCCTAGAATTTTATGATCTCTTGAGTCTGTGTGTAACATCCTATAAATACTTTTATTTTTATTCATTTCTATGATTAATATTTAAATGAAATTATATGTTTCAAATTCTAAAATTAAATTAGAAAAAACCATAGAATTAATTAGAAGAAAATTTTGCAAATTAGATGAAAACTTGAATAAACTTGTCGAAATCGAAATAATTAGAAAGCAAAAAGAATTATATAATTTTTAACTATAATTTAGGTTTTATAATTTTAAATAAGTAAAATTATTAATAAGAAAGTTTAGAGTAAATTTTCCATAAAAATAGGATTTGTTTTTCAAAAAACACAATATTTAAGAAATTTTGACCTAATTTTAACTAGTTTGACTCGTGGACCAAGGGCTTATTGAATTTTGAACTTTATTCTAAATGATTAGGTAGTGTGGAAAATTTAGAATAATACTTATTTAATTTTTAAATTTAGATGAGATAAATTATAATTTAATTAGATAGTAAAATATTCATACCCTAATAGCTTATTTTTTTATCAGTTATATTTCTTTGAGTGAAATAAAATCTTTTTCTATAAAAGGAGGTCACCTTGCACGACCAAATTGACTTTTAAAACTCTAAGAATTCAACAAAAATTTAAAAAAAAAAAAACATAATAATTAGTTATTAATTTTTGTGACAAAAAAAAATTGATAGCTAATTTGATCACTAAATTTTTGCCTTAAAATTTAGCCATTGAATTTTGCAACTAAAAAGCTCGATGACGAATTCACTCGCTAATTTTTTTTATATAAATATTATCAGTCACGGTTGCAATCGCTACTAACAGCGAACTTTTGTTCGTGACTAATTGATTATTTTTTTTATCGTGTAATGATCATAGAAATTAAACAAACTCCTACGCCTTCTTAAGGTCAATCTAGGCAATACCAAATATGAATACTCATAGATTCATGAAAAATAAACAACCAAAAGAAACTAAAAATCAAATTAAAATATGGAGAGACAACATGTAGATTGTGTTCTTAAGCTCTGTATAAAGGACCAAAGTTTGGGTCAAATGTATAACTTAATACAAGAAAGCAAGAGGGAAAAAAATGAAGATGGAAGGAGAATGGAGATTGAACCTAGTCAACTAAAGGGAGAAATAGGTGAAAGACGAGGTTTGCTTTTTTATACAAATGTAAGAAATGACTTATGTGAGTGTGATAAATAAATATAATTTATTAATTAAATGAAAGATATAGTCAAATTTGAATGACCGAAGGGGCATTACTCTTTCTAAGGAGTCTTTTCATAGTATTTTTGTTTTCATGAAGACAGTAAATAAATTGAAAGGGAATGAAACCTTTTCCTAACCATCTCTCGACCCATAAAGCTTATATTTCTTGATTTTTCATCTATAATAAAAGAGCATAAGGAAGAAGGGAAAGATTCATATCAATCTCAAACATGAATAAAAATTAGTGTGACTACTCGTTTTTAATGGATTCAAATTGTGAATTTTAAATATCCAATGATTTATATTTATAACACAAATTGTAAACGTATTTTTCACAAGATTTCATGACTACATACCTTTTGAATTCAATTTATTAAATTCATTGTACTTGAATAAATATGTAGCATAACTACATTCTTGAATAAATTACTTTACAGTAATTGTATTTTAAGTATATGGTTTTATTGAGTTTTTTATTTTTATAATATTTTTTAACATGAAAATTTTTCCAGAATTTTCAAACTAATAGACCATTTTGAATATGGTGTCGAATATCGCTTTCTTAATATAATCTCCAAATGTATATAAATTAATTTATTTCATTGAATAACTTATTATAAATTAATAATACGATAAATTTATTAGTTAAAATTAGTTGTTCAACCAATTACAGCTAGCAAAGCAAGACAACAACAATTCGACGGCAACTTATCCCAAAGTATAAAGAGATTCAAGAAGCATGAATCCAGATTGCCGTTCTACCACAAAGAAATACAAACAACAAAAAGACAAAATACACACACAGAGCTATGAGCTATTAAGGTTGTAGCAATGGATGGATGTGAAGCCAGCAAGAGGCAATGTGGAGTTACATGCTCTAATGTTGGAATCAAGAGCAGCGATATTGTCTTTATCTTGCCATATATAACACACAAGTGTGGCCATGCATGTGATAAAAGACATAATTTACATTTACATTTATATAACATGGTTTGTGTTCCTAAATTCTCCACCATCTTTGTCTTCCTTTGCCTTTCCCTCATCCTCTCCTCCACATGGGGTACAGCTACAACTAACTGTTCATTCCTCTCATTATTTCATTCATGGCTTTCCAATGCTAACACCACATAACTCTATTTTCCTTGTTTTATGCAGAGGTGCAACTTGCAGAAGCAAATACTTGTTCAAGGCGTAGCAAAACATGGTTTGGGCCTTGTTTCAACCCAGGTGGCTGTAGAAATCAATGCATCAGACAGGAACAAGCAGTTTCCGGGTCTTGTGATGGTCTTGGTGGTCCTTGCTCTTGCGACTTCAACTGTTGAACCCTGAATTTCTAGCTCACCAATGTCTAGCTTTAATATTTACAATAAAATGATGGGAGCAAAATATTAGTTCTTGTTTCTTTCTCTCTTCCACTCTATCTTTGTTTTATCTTTCAATAATAACAATAACAGTTAATGAATTACATTTCTGATGTGAATTACTTCTGCATAATTAGTTTACAGCATCAGTAAGTGTTCCTATTCGATGATAATCAGAAAGAGTAGAGTACCACCAGAAAACTTGAGAGCATTAAATAGACCTTGCATTAGATGTTCTATTGGAATTTTTTATTTTTGATGGAGCCAAACAGTTTCAAGTGATCCATGATCGATCTAGACAACTCCAACCTACAGGATTAGTTCAGTTCTTGTATCCCTGGGTGAAGATACATAAAGATCGATGATAATCAAGAATTGACCATTTTCTCATTAACACGTTATAGAACTGTCTAGGTAGAACGGATTCGTGAACTTAAAAAGGCTGAACACAACCTATACGTAGTTCCAGTTAGTTCAGGCTTCATCTCACCAATACCTTCAGTTGATAGCACTCAAACATGTTAGTTGATACCTCTATTGTATATATTATTAATTGAGATAAATTATGCAGTTCAAAAAACTATTATGGGAAATTATGATAATGACGTTCGTTTTATTTTTATATTTTTAATATACACGTGTCTTAAACATATTTTTTAAAATTAAAAAAATATTTTAAAAAATTATATATAATAAATATTTTGTATTTAAATTATGTAGGGACTAAAGTTAAAAAAGAAATTATTATAAAGACTAAAAGTAAATTTCTAATATAATGAACGAATGCTGTGTGATGAGGCACGAGTGTTAAGTAAGAAACTAGACCACGGTGCCAAATTATGTGAAAAAAGTAGGTGAAGAGGAACTTATATACAACCAATTTCTCAATAGACAATATACAATGTACTCCACACATTATTCTGTGTTTTGAAGGCAGTGATTTTGGATCCTTTTAAAGATATAATAAGTAGAAAAGCGGAAAGAAATAAAATGGTAGTTTAAATATATCTAATTATAACCTGTATAAATTTTAATTAATTAAAAAAATAAAAACTTAAATCAAAATGATTGACAGAAAATAAAACTCAACACATCAATGGTGGAATAAAGCTTCAAAGAGTAATTTCATAAAATGCCAAATATATATATATATATAAAGATTGTTCGATATGGAGCTCAAAATAAAAACACAAAAAAAAAAAAAAATACATCTCATAACCAACCTGTAGCTAAATAATCTACACTCACACTAAGACCTAGACTAACACATAAAAGTAAAGCTACAGATTTCAAAATAATGTCCACTCGAGTCACTCCTGTAACACCCCTATTTTATTATTTATTAATTTTGTATTTAGTGTGAGTTGTTAATGCATGTTGTTTGAAATAAGGAGAGTTTTAGATATGTGAGTTGTAGGATTTCTCGCTATAGCGAAATGTGTCTCACTGTAGCTAGCAATCAGTGTCCAGAATTAGGCATTCTAATGCTTTCACGCTGTAGCGAGGATGCTCTCGTTGTAACTAGAATGACAGATAGCAAAGTGCAATTTTGTCTGATTTTTTTGCTGTAGCGAGAAAATGTCTCGCTAAGCGAGAATTGATTCATTATAGCGAGAATGTCGCGAGTTGAGGGGTATTTAAGAGTTTCCAATAAGTTGATTAACCTCTTTAGATATAGAATCATGGCTGGTAGAAGTAGACCAATGGGAGTTATGAATGAAATCCTGAATCGCATGACTCAAGTACTAGAAGCTCTAGTACAAAATCATGATGCTGAGCCAGCGGAGTATCGAGAACTATCGTTCTTTACAAAACGCAACCCTCCAAGGTTTGAGGGAAAGTTTGATCAGAAGGATCTCAAAGATGGATCGTGGATATAGAGAAGATATTTAATGCGATGGGTTGCCGTAAAGAGCACAAAGTGGGTTATGCCACTTACATGTTAAGTGGAGAAATAGAAGATTGGTGGAGGTTCGCCAGCCAAACCTTACCTCAAGAAGAGGGATATATCTCCTGGGAAGCATCCAAGACTTGCTTTCTGGGAAACTACTTTCCGAGAGATCTACAGAAACAAAAGGCGAGGGAATTTTTTGAGCTGAAACAAGGGAACATGTCAATAGGGAAATATGCAACCAAATTTCATGAATTAATGAAATATTGACCCCACTTTCAACATGAAGGCGGCGAAGAAGATCTATGCGCCCAATTTGAGAGTGGGCTGAGAGCTGACATCCACACTGCGATGAGTGTATTCCAGGTGACAGGCCTTCCGACACTGGTAAGTAAATGTCGGGTCTATGAAGCAAACTCCATGGGAAAGTTGATGGACAATAGAATTGGGGGACCGGCGAGGCAAGATAGAAGGCCTTCAAGAATTTCGAGGTGACCTTATTTAGGCCCAGCTCAATCTCAGACGAGCAGGATTGCACCTCGTAGAGGTGGTAGCTACAACTCTAATATTCCTCGAGAACCATTGAAGTGCTTCCGATGTGAAGGACCCCACATGATCAGAAATTACCCACAGCCACCTACCGCATGTAGTCACTGTGGAAAGACGAGGCATCTAACTAGTGCTTGTTGGTTTGCACCCCAAGGGAGTGGAAGTGTCAGTGGGAGCAACAAGTTAGCACCCAAGAGCAGTGGTGGGTCAAAGTCCAATGTCCAAGGCAAAGTGTTTGCAATGACTGGCTCTGAAGCGGCAAAATCTGATGATCTTATCCGAGGTAAATGCATCTTGAAAGACAAACTCATTGATGTTCTTTTCGATTATGGTGCTACGCATTCTTTCATTTCCTTGGATTGTGTACGTTGCCTTGAATTGCTTGTCTCTGCTCTGCCATATGATGTTATAGTATCCACCTCTACAGATAAGCCTGTAATAACCTCACACATATGTTTGGGTTGTTCTATGATGATTCATGGTAGAAATTTCTTGGTAGATTTGATTTGCCTACCTCTTTCTCAGTTGGACATTATATTAGGAATGGATTGGTTATCATCTAATCACGTCCTTCTTGATTGTAAAGAGAAAACACTGATCTTTGGTACTAGTATACTGAGAGATCCTAAACTTCTATGTGAGGGTGACTCAATGAACATGGTCAATGTCAAGGCTTTTATGATATTATTCTCTATTGAGATAGAAAGGAGTATGAAGGTAGAGCATATACCAATAATGAACGAATTCTTAGAAGTTTTTCTAGAGGATGTAACTGAACTACCACCAAAAAGAGAGATTGAATTTATGATTGACCTCATGCCAGGAGCAAGCCTAGTCTCCATTGTACCTTATCGAATGTCACCGATCAAATTTGTGAGATAATTTGTGAGACCAAGCATATCGCCATGGGGAGCTCTTGTACTCTTAGTAAAGAAGAAAGATGGAAGCATGAGAATGTGCGTAGATTATCGTCAATTGAACAAAGTGATGATTAAGAATAAGTATCCCTTTCCCAAAATAGATGACTTGATGAATCAACTGCGATGAGCCTCAATATTTTCAAAGATCAATCTGTGATCTGGTTAACATCAAATTCGAGTGAAGAATGAAGATATCCCAAAGACTGCATTCAGAACTCGTTATAGACATTATGAGTACTTAGTTATGCCTTTTGATGTGACTAATGCTCTGGCAGTATTCATGGATTACATGAATCGAATTTTTCATCAATATCTGGACCAGTTTGTGGTATTCATAGATGATATCTTGATATACTCGAAGAACCATGAGAAACATGCCAAGCATCTGAGGATTGTCTTATGGATTCTGAGTGAGAGACAATTATATGCGAAGTTTTCAAAATGCAAATTGTGGTTATCGCAAATACAATTTTTAGGACATGTAGTATCAAGCAAGGGAATCATGGTTGATCCAGCTAAGGTTGAAGCAGTGTCTCAATGGTCAAGACCTACTACTCTGATAGAAGTTCAAAATTTCTTAGGATTGACCGACTATTATAGAAAGTTCATTGAGGAACTAGAGAAGACAGAGGTTTCCAACATGTCTAGAGTTTATACTAGAGAGGACAATCAACAATCATTTTGGAAAGAAGAATTCTTAGCTGGTCTTCCCTAATCTTTCAGAGATATAGTTAGAAGGAAGCTCCGAAACCATTCTACCAATGGAGAAATACCTTATGATAGTCTTAATTATGGCCAACTTCATGCTATCATTACTTAATTAGCTCTGAAAATTTGTCAAGAAGAGAAACTTCAAAGACAACTAGCCAAAGAAAGGGCCATAAATAAAAAGGATTTAGGATCCTTTTGTGAGCAATTTGGTCTATCGTCTTGCTCAACCAAAAAGAAAAAATAGATTCCCAAGAAGAAGGATGTCATAGAACCCAATAGAAAACCTTACAAAAAGAAGTATTGTAGAAAACCTTCTAAGAAAACTGGGAAAGATGTCATCCCCAATAACATCCCAAAAAACCCAGAACAGGTGTAACTTGCTACAACTGTGGTAAACCTAGTCATATCAGTAAATACTGTATACTCAAAAAGAAAATCAGCAATCTCAACCTTGATCCTTCCATAGAAGATCAAATTAACAACCTTCTTATTGAATCGTCTGAAGACGATTCTGTTAGAGAATCAAGTGAAGATATCAATCAAATTCAGCAAGATGATCAAATATCTTCTTCTGATAATGATGAAATTTCAGAAATCAATGTTTTGACAAAAGAACAAGATCTTCTTTTTGAAGCCATTAATTCTATTCCTGATAATCAAGAAAGAAAAGACTTTCTTAGCAAATTTAAAGATGTTTTAGAAACAAAGCAAAAACCCAAAGAACCTTTTACAACAAACAAGTTTGATATAAATAGTATTTTCAAAATATTAGAAAATAATTCTCGTATAAAACCAACTACTATGCAAGATCATCAGATTGAGATTAACAATCTCAAGAAGAAGATTTGTGAAATCAAAGAACAACAACAAATTCAAAAAATTATTCTTTCGTAACTTGAAGAAGATGATGAATCTGAAGTTGCAGAAGAACAATTCATTAAGAAAAAAGATTATGAGAAAATTGATTCTGAAAATCCAGAAGAAATTTTTATGAACTTGATCAATAAGGTAAAAATTCAAAAAGATACTAGTGCTAATTCAAATAGCATTTTAGAAGGATTAATTCCTACTAAATATTTTGAAAAAACTTCTGAAAAACTTAGCACTGCCAATGGTTCGAAGCTTAAGATTAATTACAAATTGTCTAAAGTTGTTATTGAAAATCAAGGTTTTAAGATTGAAACAAACTTTCTCTTTGTTAAAAATCTGAAAAATGATGTCATTTTGGGAACTCCTTTTATTAAAGCTCTTTTTCCACTGCAAATTTCAAAAAAAGGAATTTCTACTTATCACCTAGGTAAGCAGTTAACTTTTAAATTTTTCAGTAAACCTTTTACTAGAAATATTAATTTTATTTAGAATAAAATTAATCAAATTAATTTTTTGAAAGAATAAGTTTCTTATGCTAATATTGACAAGCAACTGAAGAATTCCTCACTTCAGAAAAAGATTCAATCCCTTTTAGAGTTTATCCAATCTTCTATCTGTTCTGACCTCCCAAATGCATTCTGGAATAGAAAAAAAACATATTGTTAGTCTTCCTTATGAATTAGACTTTAAAGAAAGTCAAATTCTAACCAAAGCGAGACCCATTCAAATGAATGAGGAACTTCTCCAATATTGTCAGAAAGAAATTAAAGATCTTTTAGACAAAAAAAACTTATTAGGAAAAGTAAGAGTCTTTGGTCTTGTTCTTTATGTGAACAAATAGGCAGAATTAGAAAGAGAAACCCCTAGATTAGTTATCAATTATAAACCTCTTAACCAAGCCCTTCAATGGATTAGGTATCCTATTCCAAATAAAAAAGATCTTCTTAACAGACTAAATTCTGCTAAGATCTTTTCAAAATTTGACATGAAATCTGGATTTTGACAAATCCAAATCTATAAAGAAGATAGGTACAAGACTGCCTTCACCATTCCCTTTGGGCAATACGAATGGAACGTAATGCCCTTTGGTCTTAAAAATGCTCCTTCTGAATTCCAGAATATCATGAATGACATTTTTAATCCTTATTCTAAATTTATCATTGTCTATATAGATGATGTATTAATTTTTTTCTCATTCTATTGATCAACATTTCAAGCATATAAAAGTTTTCACAAATATTGTCAAATAGAATGGTTTAGCCGTCTCCAAATCAAAGATCAATTTGCTTCAAACCAATGTTAGGTTCCTTGGTCATAATATTCACCAAGGGACTATCATTCCTATTAGCAGATTTATTGATTTTGATAATAAATTTCTTGACAGAATCCTTGATAAAACCCAGCTTCAAAGATTTCTAGCGTGTCTTAATTATGTAGGTGATTTTATCCCTCATCTTAACAATATTATTAAGCCTCTACATGATAGACTTAAAAAAAAATCCTCCTCCTGGATTGATTTACATACTGATTTGGTCAAGGAAATCAAACCAAGGTTAAAGAAATAAAATGTCTTTATCTCTCAATTTCTCAAGCTTTCAAAATTGTTAAAATCGATGCCTCTGACATAGGTTATGGTGGCATTCTCAAACAAAGAGTTGACTCACGTGAGCATATCATTGCATACACTTCAAAACATTGAAATTCTGCACAACAGAACTATCAACTGTTAAAAAAGAAGTTTTAGCAATTGTTTTATGTGTTTCAAAATTTCAGTCAGATTTATTAAATCAAAAATTTCTTATTCGAGTATATTGCAAATCTGCTAAAGAAATTTTTCAAAAAGATGTTAAAAATCTTACATCCAAACAAATCTTTGCTAGATGGCAAGCAATTTTGTGTGTTTTTAATTTTGAAATTGAATATCTCAAAGGCACTTCTAATTCCCTTCCTAATTATCTTACCCGTGAATATGTACAGGATAAATAGAATGCCTAAAAAGGCAACAACCTCCTCCAGAGGAGGAGCTAGTAGCAGAGGAAGAGTCAGAGTAGCTTTGACTCTAAACAAATCAAAATCAAAATCTGCATGAGCAGATTCAAATTCAACTTCTTTAGGGTCATCCACCTCAACTAGGTCATCAACCCAAAAAGCTATCCAAGTTGTTGAGTTATCAACCCAACAATCTGGAAATCCTAAAGAATCCTCCAAAAAGACTGATTCTTCTTCACAAACCAAAACAATCAAGCAAATTAAAGCCGGTTATGCTTTGCTCGTTAGCACACTCTTAGCTCTCCACCAAGAAAGCTTGAGTAGTCTACCAACCAAATCTTGGGCAGATATTGCCTTAGAAGATGAGATGGATATAGATTTAGGAAACCTAAACACTATAATCTAATCCCTTAATCAATCCCAAGAAATTAGCAAAGCTATTAGTATTCCAAAAGAAAAACAAAAAATAACCCATTATATGGCTAAAGGAAAATATTCTTCAGTCATTCAAATGGAACCTGAATTTTGGGATAAAAATCCTTATAAAGCCATTACAAAAGTCTTTCCTCCTTGTTTCCATTTTAGACCTTATGCTCTGCATAAAACCAGACAATTCTATGAATTCATCTTAGTAGACTCAGATTCTGTTTCTATAAAAGACTATAAAGATCAAAAAGATCCATCCATCATTACACATTCAACAATCCAAATTCTCAATGTTTTAACTCTGAAAAACTTTGGAAAAAATCTAAATACATACAAAAAAATTTCTCAGCCCTTTGATCCAGTTGGTTACAATTACTGGGATTACATTGATGCCTGGACGAGAATATTTTGGTTTCAAAACAAACTCAATAGACACTCCTGGTTGATTTACTTCAAGAGGAATCAAATATGCAATCTTCAAAACTAGATATTTGCAAGGATTAAAGATTCTAGCAGATCTCAAATATTTCTCTGCTTTTGCTCTTGCATGGGTATTCTCATAGCAGTATAGATACAGCAAGACAGAAAATGAAGAGGTGTTCCCCATTCTTCATAGGTATTTCTTTGTAAAATGGTGGAATCAATTCAATGCAAACCATGCTGGACCATCAGAAGTAAATCAATTCTTTACTGAAAACCCTAAATTAATAAAGCTTGCTGACCCAGCAACATTCTAGTTTCTGAACCAGAAATCCAGAATTGTAGCTTTATTATCAGGGTGCGATTCAAAAGAAAAGTTGAAGGATAATCTTAAAGATGTCCTCTTTCTTCTCCAAAATCAAGACGAAGCGGAAACCTCCACAAAGAAGAATTCCCAATCCAAAGATACTGAAGGATTTTATCAAAATGAGGATGATTATTTCGGTATAGACATTCAAGAATTGTAATCGAAACTGTTCAAAATAAGTGCCAGTAACAAACTGGAACTGTAGAAACAGTAAAATTTACTTCTTTAAAAGGAGTCTTCAACCATATTGTGAGGCACCCTTTCATTTACAGAAGATAGAGAGTTTTAGACAGATAAGTTCAAGAGTGAGACCATCCCTTGTAAGCCTTTTCTCTATGAGAATTTCAATAAAATCTTATTTTTTGTATATTTTCCTCTCTTCTCCCTCTTAACTGGTTCTGTTCGGACTACCGTCATCCAACTTTCTTCTTTCTCTTATTACTAGATCTGTGTTGGTTCTACCGCCGTTCTAGTTTCTATGTTTTAATTTCTTTTATTTAATTTAGAATTTTTTATTACTGCATACTATTTAATAATCATACTACTGCCTACTTTTCTTTCAGTCTTTTCTTTCTTGTGATCCACTTTGAGTTATCTGGTGTATATATATATATATATATATATATATAGGTCGGCCTATCAAGCTTAACAGCCTTTGTAAACAGCTCAGACATGCCTTGTTTACTTAAACAGGCCTTAAAACAAGCTTAAGGCTTGTTTGTTTATTAAAAAGGCCTGGCCTAGCCTGGTTTAGGCCTCTGTCAGGCGGCTGGACCTATTTTCATCCCTAACGATGCGCGAAGGAATCATGTGCACAGGGACATAAATTTGTCTTTGGAATAGAGATTGGGCTTCCAATTTCATGAGCCCTAGTGACGACGATGTATAAAGTTTTTTATTAATTTGTAAGTGTTGATTTTATGATGAGTAAGAGAGGAAATTTTTTCAAACTTACTATTTTTTTTAATTTTAAAAAATATATTTTTTATTTAACAAATTATATACGTGTATATATATATATATATATATATATATCAATTTTATCTTTTAAATATTATTAAAATTTAATTTTATATTATAGTCAATGAAATTAAAGATATTATAAAAGTTATTATTTCAATAAAATATTTTTGTTTTAATAATTAATTTTCTGTTATATTAAATATAAATAATTAAAAATAAG
Organism: Abrus precatorius; assembly: GCF_003935025.1. NCBI lineage: Eukaryota > Viridiplantae > Streptophyta > Magnoliopsida > Fabales > Fabaceae > Abrus > Abrus precatorius. The sequence goes on along the minus strand of NW_020874439.1, from coordinate 8,876,306 downwards.
ATTATTAATATTAAACAAAAAATATTAAAAAAATTATTCAATTAAAATACGTTGTCATTTACAATATCACATATTAAATTTAAAAATTGAATATAAATTAATATGAATTAAATTTACAATGAAAAAACGTCATAAAATATTTGATAGTAGTGTGTTTAAAAAATGTTAAAATTGAATAATAATCATAAATAAAAAAAATTAGTAAATATTTCAAATGTTTAAATATATTATTATAAGCGTTTTTCAAGATATGTCTTTTAATTTTAAAAATTAAAAAGTAAATTATATGATATTTAGTGAATTAATACAATCATATTTAAAACTAATGTAATATTTTTTGGATATTATTTACTAATTTTTATTTGAATATTTATAAAAAATAAAACATTATAATAACTAATTATTTAATAATTTTAAATATTATAATTTTATCATAGTCTTATGATGTTTATATTTAATTTTAAATACTATTTTTTTTGTAATAATTTTTATACTATTTAATTTTATATACTATGACAGTTAAATTATTTTAAAACAAATAAATTGTATAATAAATTATACTAAATTGATTTCTTTCATATATATTTTATTATATTTAAAAATAAAGAAAAGTGTATCTATGTGTGGACAGAGTTAAAATCATAATTAAAGATCAAATTTTTGCGTTAAGAAAAATATAGATTTATTTGGTATTAATTATTCTGATCACAATAATAAAATTTAATTTAAATTTATTGATCTATAATTATAATTTAAAATTTAGAAATAAATTAATAATTATAATTTATTATATTTTAAGAACGTAACTATATTATTTATAAAAATTATTAATTTTATGTTACTAAATCAATAATATGATGATAATAGAATAATTTGAACAATTTTATGCAACAATCAATAGTTATTCTTATCTTTTAAAATAATTTATCTAACAATAATTATAACTATAAATCTAATCTTTATTTTATAATTATTTATTTTAATTTCAAGTAATATTTTATAATTGTAGTTTATTTATTTTTGACAATGGTTTTAATTTGTTGTTTTAAAAAAATATGAATTTGATATCATTTTTTATATAACAAATATATTTTTATGTTTTTGAAAATATTATTATTTTTCTTTTTAAAAATTATACACACATATAATATATATATATATATATATGTGTGTGTATAAATTAATTTTTATCTTTTAAAATATTATAGAAAAACATATTAACATTCATACATATCTATATTAAAAAAATAAAATAAAATTTATAAAATATTAACAGACTATTTTTATTTTTAATAACACATTTGTAATTATATTCAAAATATTTAATTAAAAAATAATAGATTTTAGAACAACTTTAATTTGTTATTATAAAAATTATAAATTTTATATCATTTTTTTGTATTTGGCGTCTAAATAATATTTGTCACTAGTTTGTTTTAGTTGCTAAATTTGGTGGCTATTTGCCACAAATTTATCACAAATTTATTTTGGTTGCTAAATTCGGTAGTTATTTGGTGCAGATTTATTTCAGTCACTAATTTCGGTTGCTATTTGCAACAATACTTTTTCGTTGTTAAATTGGTTCCTATTTGTCATAGATTTTTTCAGTTGCCAAAATTAGTAGTATTTGCTACAGATTTTTTTTATTGCTAACTTCGGTTGTTTACAAATATGTTTCAGTTGCTAAAATCTATAATTATTTGCCACCTTTTTTTTTCGCTATTTGTTACAAATTTATTTCGGTTGCTAAAATTGACAGCAATTTGCTACAAATTTTTTCGATTGCTAAATTCAATTGCTATTTGTAACAGATCTTTTTCAATCATTAAATTAGTTACTATTTACTACGGATTTATTTCGGTTATTAAATTCGGTAGCTAATCAAGTATTTTCTTGTTGTGTCATACCATTTACACAATAACAAAGAATCCCATCATACACACCTTGTGTTCTACCCTAAGGTTTATCCATATATTAATCCATTCTCAGCTAAAACAAGATTTATATACAAGTGCTTATATATCTAGATGAGTAATATTAGCAACCTAAGACAAGCTCCCTTTACCTAGAAATAGGTTTCTCATATCACACTCCTTGTGAGTCCCAAGAGAGAGGACTCAAATCTTCTTAGTATGACAAAGTAGAAAACTGTTGAGAAAGAGAAATCAAGGGATAAAGAGTGAAGTTGGAGAACTAAGCTTCGAAAACTTACTTAGATCTAAATGAAATAGACATTCACACTCAAATAGAGAAGAGGTTTGGGCTTTGAGAGGTTTTCCCTGAGAAGACAAAGTGAGAGAATAGAGAGAAAAAGAGAGGGAAAAGTTGTTTGGTGAGAAAATGAAAGTTTTACAGCTGGGTTTGATAAGTCCATATTTTGATGTACTTTATGGCTTACATTTGTGTAATTGGAGTTTATTTGATGGAGGTTTCTCACTAGTTTTAATGTTAATTTTTATAGGTAAGCATAAGAGAAACACCGATGCATTTTGGGAATATTTTGAGTAAAAACTTGGATAATTGCAGCAGATCTCGTACTCATGCATGACTGTGCTTCGTAAGCTTACCATAGTCATGCTGGATGATGGTGCACGGCCATACTAAATGGATCTACATTCAAAAGTTTAAATTCAAAATTCAAACCTTGCGTGAGTTTTGATCCAGATTCAGATTTGAAATTCAAATAAAGATTTCGATTGAGATTTTGATTATGGATAAAACCAATTCAAAAAGATAGAGTTCAACTGACCGGAAACTCAGGACACATCCTATATAAAAAGGCCTTATGCTCCACACTTGACATACTTTTCAACTTCATTCTACACCTCTTTCTACACATTGTCTTCCTCTTCTTAGTTCTAACTCACTTCACCATTGAAAGTTATTGGAGATCATTGACAAAGACAATAAATCTCCCTTCAGAGTCTGAGTGAGTGATTAAGCCCCTTGGAGAACAAGAACTTTTTTTGTCTTTTTCCTTTTATGTTTCTCTTAGTTGAATTTTTCTTTATGTTTTATGGATTGGATCATTATGTTTTTTAATAAACCCACATTTTGGTATACTTTTTGAGTATTTTTTATGAGCATTTATTAGTAGATTGAAGGGGTTTCTACATTAAATCATCCGTTAATTGTTGCAGGTAAGCATGTATAGTCATTTACAAGACTTCTAAGATTTATTATGTTTTTCATTGTTTATTTTATTATGAGTAGCAAAATCCAAAACTAGGACTATAGCGAATCCTATTGCATACTCTGTGTATTTTTATGTTTAATAATAATATTGGTTTCTTTGTGTGTTTGGTTTTTATCTTATTGAATTGAATTGTTAATGTTAAGAACTAATCACCCTTAGTATCTCATAGTTAATTGAATAATAGGCAATCGTATCACATGTAATTAGTGAAACTATAGGATAAAATGGGACAAAAGGTTAGGCGAATCAAACTTAACCCTTCTCTTTTGACCATTATTAAATTAACAAACACATAGGTTCTTTATACTTTCTCTACCTTTGGTCTTGCATGATCATTGGGGGTAATCGCCTAGGGAAAATAATATTAACATTGCATGATCATTGGATGTTAATAAATTAAGTATGGGTGGTTGGTAAACACTAAAGAAATTAACATTGGGATTAAACTAAAGAAAACCTACAAAGGCGTAATAGGTGAAACCCTATACCCTAGGCTCTTCTCATCCAATTTCTGTCAAAAAACCTCCTTCGTTTCTTTTAACTACTTTTTGAATTTAAGGATTTTTTATTTTAATTCATTACGCATTCTCTCTGTTAAAACAATTGAATCAATGTATTCTTGGTACTTGAAAATAATCTCTATAGGATGATACTTGAAAATTTAATTATAAAACTCTTTACTATTTTTCGACGGGTACACTTACACACGAACAGGGTTCCTTAAATATCCCTCCAAACATGCACGTTCTCGCTTAAGCAAGCCCTACACTCGCATCGGCGAGAAAACCAAAGAGTGGTATTTACCTTATTTTTGCTATTCTTACCTGAGTGAGAGGCATAGGTCCAGAGAATTCCCAATTTTTTCTGTGAGGCTGCCTAGATGAGACTCCTTCTTGCCAAGGTGAGGTCACTTCTCACTTGAGCGAGATCCCCCTTCGCCTGGGCGAGAGGACAGTTGGGGTGGTATTAACCTTTCTTGCTTGAGCAAGACTAATCTCGCTTGAGCAAAATCGCTCTAAAATGCCCCGTTTAACACGACTTAGCTCGCTTAAGCGAGATATACCTTGCTTAAGCGAAAAACCCTGCACCAAAACTCTTAATTTTTTTCAAAATGAAGGCAATGTAAATGAGGGTTTTATAATAAGAGGCTCTGATATATTCCTTATATTAACATACACATAAAACACTTAATGATCAATCACAAACTCCCACTACTTTACATAAAATAAAGCAACAAATTGCACTACAAATGCACAACTTTCATCTGGCAATTGCACAACTCACACATTTTATTTACCAATATATAAAAATTCATATAGTTCAAACAATTACAACCCAAATTAAAAAGAATAATATATATATATAGGCCTGACAAATAATATTTACTAATGAGAGAATTAGTGGCTTGCTTCATCTGTCCATTAATTACTTCATATTTTACTACTAATTTGAATGAAATAAATTTCAAATTATAAGCACATGTTGAAATGCCTCTTCGAAATGACCTTTATAATTTTTTCTGTCTGGAGTCATGAAAAGCACCCACATTAACACAAAAAAGACATTTAATGTCGATTAAAAATAATATTTAACATCAGTTAAAGAACCAATGTAAATAAAGCTAATGTAAAAGTCCTAACTTTTTATGTTGGGTATTAAAAACCAATCTAGTAACTATTTTTGTTTGTTAACACTATCAATTTGGAGAATGCTCTTATTTACTAATAACAAAATTTTTCAATGGTGTCAACATTCGTTCTTAATGTTCGTCCACAATGTTCATCAATATTTGCTCTGGATTTAATCTTCATTGTGTCATCAATAAAAAAATATGCAGTGTTTATGTTGTCATCAATGTTTATCAGCAATGTTCATCATTGCCATCAATGTTCATCAATAACTAGTATTCATTGTCAATGTTCATCAATATGCAGTGTTCGTCAAAGTTGTGTACCAATAAGTTAGTGAAGAAAACATAGAATGAAGCAAGTTAAAATTATTGATATACCTAGTAAGAGTTCGTGTTTGTCAATGGTAAAGCCAAACTCCTTAATAGAAACTAAAAAATATAAGTAAAAGTTTGTGTTTGTCATCCCTAATTTATGTTATTTTATTCGTACATGCCTCTGAAATTTTAAATTTTGAATTGATTCTATATCAGTTTCAGAAATAATCAATATAAAAAGTATTATACATTGATTGTTATTGAAATCGATGTAGAAAGTATTTTTTTATATTAGTTTCAAAAATAACGGAAGTAAAAGATATATTTGTTTTACATCGGTTCTAAAAACAATCGACATAAAAAGTACTATTTTTTATATCAGTTCTAAAAATAACCATCACAAAAGTACTATTTTTTACATCTATTTTAAAGACAATCGATGTAGAAAGTACTTTTTGCATCCGTTCTTAAAACAATATTGAGTAAAAAATTATGCAATTTTTCATCACCTTTATTTACTATCATAAACTTATAGTTATATAAGTTTTAACATAAAATCTATTTCACATAACTTTTCAATATCTATCCAAAATAGACCCTCAAAAGGGGTTTGCACAATTTTTTTTTTCAAATTTTCAATATTTTCTCTATTTTTTTAATTTTATCTTACTTTTTACATCAGTTATTTTTATAATTGATATTAAAAAAAAATTCTATTTTCAAAAATATTACCGTGCATTATATTAAATTAGTTACTAATTAAGAAATATAAAAGTATATTATAGTAAACTTTTTTGTACCAGTGCCATCCGAATTAAATTATTTAATCCTTTTTCCATCTTATTTAAAAGCAAAGAAACAAATACCATTAGGAACTAGTTTGTAAAATATTTTTCATATAGAAACTATTATATAATTTTTTCAGATAAAGACTAAAATCAAAGGCAAATTAGGTATGGAGACCGAAATTAAAATTTAACCAATAAAAAGCTAAACTTAAACAGATTTTTAATATTATAGATCTAGACCTTCTTGAAACCAAGTTAGATAATAGAATAAAGTATACAAAATAATCACAGCAGAAAAGGTAACAAAATAATCCACTTTGGAAACAACGATTCGCGTTATTTTATTTCACCAATTGAATACAGCAAAGAAGGAGAACAACAAATCAACGAAACATATCGCGAATTACGAGGTGATACAGGAAGCACAAAACAATTTGCAGTTCAACCAAAAAGAAATACAAAGAAGAAAACGACAATCCAAAAACATAGTTAAGTAGTTAAGGCTACAAGGAACATATGTCAAGGCATGAAGCGGCAATGTCGAGTTACATGCTCAAACGTTGGAATCAAAAGCTGCCATATATAACACACAAGTGAGGCCATGCATTGGTGCAAGACATCATTCACATACATACATTTTGCATTCACAGTAATTTAGCAAGTAAAGCATGGCTTCCCCTGCCCCCAAATTCCCCACCTTTATGTTGCTCTGCGTTGTCCTCGTCCTGTTCTCTACATGGGGTACAATTACAACTAACTAAATGATTGCTCTTTTTTACTATTTAATTATAAGAAACTATTGTCAATATTTTTATAGTTTAAATTATTAATAAACAAAGAATCACTTTAAAATCCATTAATTGGTTAATTGTTTTTATACTCTTATTTATTGTGAAGTTTGTGTTGATGAGACATATATCCACTCATTACCTGTATAACTAATTAGTTATAGACATTGTTTTCCTTGACACATGCAGAGGTACAAGCAGAACCTTGTCGATGTCGTAGCAAGACATGGTCTGGTACTTGTTGAAACTCTAATGGCTGTAAAGATCAATGCATCAGTCAGGAAAACGCTATATTCGGGGGTTGCCACCAAGATGGCTTTGGTTTTGCGTGTTTCTGTTACTACCACTGCGGAACTCAACCATGCTAATTCTTCAACCATGTTTCACCAACGTCACCTTTTATGTTTGCAATATAATAATTGAAGCAATGTGTTATCGGTTTAATAAATTATTGCTTTCTAAAAATATGATAATGTTTTGTTTTATTTCTAAAAATTTTATTTAGTTTTAATCCCTAAATAAAATGACATGGTTTTAGTTTCTCACTCAGAACTAAATTTATGTTATTTTTATAATTTTCGGACTAAAATTTAATAAAATTATATATTGTTAAAAATCAATAATTTTTGTCTCTAATACGTCTCTGGCTGATGTTGATGTTTTACTCTAAACTTGATCAATAAACCTTGAAAATTTTCGTGAATTATAATATTTCCAATACATGCGTTGCTTTTAACAACCGTGACATTATGTCATATTATGTCGTACGCTCTCTTGTTAATTGTTTATTGTGGCAAATTGTAATATTCAACGACGCTTTGAAACCACAATAAAGACAAATTGTTATATCTCAATATGTACACGATATGGAAGGCATTTGACAACTGCTGATGCCTTGTGTGTGTTTTATCGTTAGTAATTGTTATGTTTAAGAGCTTACGTTAATCTCTGGTTTCACGCAAAGAGATTTCTTTCTAACTAATTAAAATTTTATTTAATTGTCATGCGCTCAGACGCAAATTTTTATTTTAGTATTTGATTAAATCAAGTTTAGTATTTAAACTTATTCATTATTATTCAACTATACAAGTACTAGTACTGTACATGTAATACCTTAATTTAATTTTTTAAAATAAATAAATTTTGCAATAAGTAAGAATATTAAAAATAAATTTCATTCAAGTGATTCCCAATACATAGTTTCAGTGAAATATTTCAAAATAAAAGTGAATTACAAATTTTGAATTAAGTAATTGCTACATGACTAATTCATATACATTAGTTTTCAAAACAATTTTCTATGTCCTATAGCAGTTTCATCCATCCCTTCACCGAGTTCGGTACTGATCATCTTGGTCACCTAAAAAAAAATAAACGTAAGCGTGAGTAGTCTACACTATCATACACAAGTACATAGACTCACCTTGCACGTTCACAAATTTACTAACATAATTTAGATTATGCATCAAACAGGCACAAGATTAATGCATTTCAACATTTCATTCCTAATTCACATATAGATACGCTCACTGCACCATCAAACAATTAACATACAACACCCACGTGCGCTCACTGCACGCTAGTCACGCTCACTATAGTACTATGATTATAGATTCCTGATACTCTCAATCTCAGGGACTTACTCAGTTCACACTATGGATGTTCACTAGCTCCCAATCTACAGATACAACGTGTGCATTACTGAGTCCCCCAAGCAAAGGTGTTACTCAAAGGTTGAGTCAGGAGGAGAGTGTGTGGCATGTGGTGCACCCATGCTCATTGTTGGTGTCACCACCACACTCTCTTCTCCAAGGTATTTCTACCACCCCATCTTCCATACCCCCAGTGTATTACTGAATTATTCATAGTTTTCCAACATATTCAAACACAATCATATTCAACATGTCATTCACACGAATTGTCGCCCATTTCATATTATTCAACATCAACCAATGACATGCCTACACACACATTCACCCACATTCACATTCATCTTATGATATTTACTTTCACACATGGCACGTATGCCTACATTCAATCTCATTAAATTTAACATCAAGTTTCCATAAAACTCTACCATCATCATGTCACTTTATCACACATAATATCAACCAATGTCTAATATGTCACGTCCAACACAAAATATCCATCAAACACATATGTTCCTACATTCTATCTCAATCACATTGTCACATATAGCAAAACAAAAGAATTTTCAACAAAAATGAGATAGGGTAAAGTTCCCCTTACCTCAGATCGAAGACCCAACATGAAATCAACAGTAAAAATGCTCCCCACACAAATTTTTGTCCTAGACACATGAAAAATCCATGAGAAACTGAGAAACCCAAGAAGAAGGATGAAAACTGAAACCTTAACTCTTAGAACACTTCTCCAAGCGCCCGAAACACAAGTCCAACCTTCAATTTAACTCACAAACGGCTTTGGAGGCAGTTTGATCGGTGAAATAAGGTTGAGAAAAGAGGAATGGGAAATGAATTTCCTAGACCCTAAACCCTTCAAGTACCCCCTATGAATCGTGACACTCTCATTACAATGAGACACATCTCGCTACAACGAGGAGCCTCTCACTGTAGCGATGAGCCTCTCACTGCAGCGAGAATGCAACAGAATAACGCTCTTCACCCAGGACCTTCTCGCTACAATAAGAATGCCCCCTACAATACATACTTAGCCTATTTCTTAGTCCAATTCCAATCACACTCAATCTTCAATATACAACCAACATTCACATCATTAAACATATACACATATACTCACATCATCTTATATATATCAATTGCACATCATCATACAAACCAAATACACATTCATATAGCAACTCACGTATTTACTAATAATTAAAATATTATTACAAAATCTAGGGTGTTATAGTACACATCACGTAGCAGTTTCAATTAAAGACACAATATTTTAAAAATAATTATAGTTTAAGGATAAACACTCCAGCATTTGACTATAAGTCGGTTAAGAGTGATATAACTTAAGTTGTACAAAGATTCTAGACCTATATATAAGCGTAGAGTATGTTCATCTCTAAACAAAACATAAGACGACAAAGACATTAGCCTGTCGTCCATCTCCATCTCACCTGAGCGAGATGTCGTCCAGAGAGTAGGGTATTTTTCCTGTGGGGCCTGTGTGAGATCTCAGCTCGCTTGGGTGATATCACTCTTGCCTGAGCGAGGTGATAGTTGGGCAAAATTTATCCTATCTTGCTTGAGCAAAATTACCCTGAAATAAGATGTTTATAGTCGTTCAGTCTCACTTGAGCGATATTTCTTGCACCAACTTCTCATAAAACTCTTCATAATTCACTCTTAAACCCATCCTAATATAATTTAACATTATATAACTCATCACTTTCTAAGTAATGAAAAAGAGGATGCTACATAAATTACAAATCAAATCAAATTTATATAACTTATATATTTTAAAATAATAACATATTTCTAGATTTAAAATAAAATGACATAATTTTAAATTTTAAAAAATCAATTTTTATCTATAAAGATCAATTGTAATGCACGTTAAAGAAAGTCTTTTAGAGGATCATAATGCTCTCTACCAAGTCTAAAATATTTTAAATAGTTTCATACAGATATTTTGAGTTCTATAATATTATTAACTAATAATTTATTTTTCACGTTAAATATAAATGTTTAAATAGGTCTTTTCATACAATTATTTTGAGTTTTATAATATTTTATTTATTTATTTACTAATCAATTGATTCTAATGTTAAATATGAGTTAAACCATAATACTTAACCTTTTCTAAAATGTTTAAAGTTTTATTTTCAATTTAACTATTTTTAAGTGATAATTCTTATTAATTCAAGAATGAATAGATTTAACATGTAAAAGTATATTAATAAATACAATAATTTCTTTAGGACCAACAATAATTAATTAAAATTTTTAAAACTACTATATATTATTGCAAAAGATTGTACTATTTGCAATATGACTTAGATAGAAACATATGTAAAGATAATATTTCAAACAATTTCTCCTTAAACCAATTTTAGTTATGAGTTTACGTCATATACTACAAAACTTATATAATGTCAAGTTTATCTTTTTAAAAAAAATGGGGTAAGGGAAGAAGCAAAGAAATTTTTGCCATATGATGCTATTTTTATTTATCTTTAGTTAAATAAAATTTTCATTTGTTGATTTTAGAATAAGAAAAGAAAAGATAAGCGAATCAAAGTTAAGAATGTAGGGCATGAAAAAGAATACTACTTAGTTATAAATTTAAAGAAACATCAATAGTTATACTTTCTTACTTACGATATTTTACTTTAGATATTAAAATATTAAAACATAAGTTATTTACTAAATCCTTCAAATTTTATATAATCAATAATCATGATGATGTGAAAATAAATAAATATATAAATAAATATAATTAAACTCTCATTTACGTTTCTGAAAAATAAAAAAATATCAGGTTAGTCCCTAACTTTCATCTCTGACACCCTATTAATAGACAATAATAGAATGCTAGCATATCACGTTAAGTGACATGTGTCATTCATTACATGACATTAAACAAGTCACATGATTACAATGGCAGAGACACTTTAACTTAACAAAAACCACTAAAACATGATTCCCTTAAACAACTAGCACAACAAAAAAAATCACTTGTGACAGTTAAATTTAATGATTAACAACTACCTCTAAATATTTTTCAGAGGTTATGAAATAGACATTAAAATTGGCAATGCAAATCTAAATTTGTAGCAATTTTGAACCACTGCTAAATTTTTAAATTTGCAGGAATTATTTAGTGGCAGTTTTAAACTGCTGCTAAAATTTGAAATTCAAATGTCAAATTGCACATGGTTGTGCTTTGTTTTTGGCATTGCAGTGCGCTATTATTTGTTTCCATACTTTTTTTCCGTTCTTATTTTATAATCAATTCTTTCTTTTGCTATTTAGGTTCACATTCCATTTATTTTTTAATATCACAACATATATATTATATAATTTATAGTGTAGAGTCATTAAAGAAGAATCACTTTTGGAGGAAGTTAAAATGATAGTAGAAGATTATTGAGGTTGTCACGATTAGAGAAGACACTTTGATGGTGGTGGCGATGGTGGCAATGACAAAGAGGATGGTGGAGGAGATGAATGGTAGCTTTGAGTGGGTGATGGAGAATGGGGAGAGGAGTGATGTTTCTTATATTTTGTTATCTTAAACTGACGCTAAATCTCGCATTTTTTGCAGCAGTTACACAAAACCACCACTAAATCCTACATTTTTTGTGGCAATTATTCAAAATCGTCGCTAAATTTCATAAATTTTATGACAGTTACACAAAACAGCCTTTAAATCCTACATTTTTTTGTAGTGATTACTAAAATTAACGTTAAATGTTACTTTTAAAATGTTTTAGTGGACATTATTGTTAACTGCCGCTAATGAATCGAGACTAAATGACGCTTTTTTTTTTTTTTTGTATTGTAGAAGCATAGAAAATAGATTTCATGCTTGTTAATGAGTTGTTTGAAGTATTATGTTGATATCTTAGGTATCTCCTTTTATTCTTTTGAATTTGATATTCTCTTTAGACATTATTGTTTTACTCACCAACTCCTTGTCTCGTCTTTACTTATTTATTTATATTTCTATCTATCACCCATAATAGTTGGCTTAAACAAGAAAATATATTTATCAATAATTTAAAAATAGAATAAAACAATGTAACTTATATACATAACTTATATTTTACAAAGAAGTCGTAAAATAAATTTTTTATAACATTAAAGACTAAAATAATAATTTTTACGATTAATTTAATCTTTTGTAACTTGAATTGTAGCAGCGATGTATATTCCTTTCATAAATACACTTAAAATATTTAAAAGTATTCCCTGTAGTGGCTATCCTTTTGTTCATTGTCCTTTGAACAGTTAGATCATATAAGGCGGGATAAACGAATTTTTTGCTTAAAATATTTGTTTAGACGAATTTAAGTATGCAACTCAACCTTGTTCATAAAACATGCGTGCTACTCCTACGAATTTAAGAATGTAACTTATATACATAACATATTTTTACCATTTGAAATTTTTTTAATTGAAATAGTAAATTATTGATAAATTATTATTTTGCCATTTTATTTGTAGAATTTTAACCAATTTGTTATTAGAAATTGTTACATACCCTGAACTTATGTTTCTCTCGATTTTATTATAAAAAATGATGACGATACAACTTGATAAAATAAGTTAAATCATAAAATAAAATTTTAGAAAAGAGCAAAGAATAGGTAAAATCAATAAAAAAGTTTAAAAGAAGCACAAACAGAAGGCCGGACATATTGACCAGCACGACCATGCTCCATTATATTATTTTATATTGTAATTTCAGATTCTTTAACAAATGCAAGTATTTTAGTGACATGGCCCAACATTTCTGCAAACTACTAACTAGAAATCAGAAACAAGAATGGCAAATCCAGAACTGTCAAATACTCCTCAAAACTGTCATTTATGACTTGGGCAGGCTAACAACAAGAATAATCAAATTGAAAAATTGTATGCTGTCTTTAACATTTAACAAATAAGTAACAACACTACTGAATAATCAAAAAGGAAACTGGATGTGCTTATTCCTTCACAAGTTTGACATCTGGATTTCTCACGGTTTTGAGCCACATGGCAGCAATGATTCTCGAGGAAATGTTCCAGTGGAAAGCGTTAGTTTTAATCTCACAACAAGCCTCTGGCAACCATTTCATGAAGAAGTTTCTCGGCTGTATCATTCTCATCTCTTTCAAAGAGAGCACAGATAATTGTTTCAAAAGTTATAGCATCAGGACTGCAACCGATTGTCTTCCATTTTTGACACAATGGTTCATCAACCTTGCCTTCTTTACAAAGCCCATTGATCATAGCATTGTATGCTGCCACATTTAGACGATAGCCATTATTCAATAAATCCTGAAAAACCTCCTGTGAATCCTCAAGTCTTCCGCCTTTGCATAGTCCATCAATAATTATTGTGTATGTGTGTACATCTGGATGAATGCCCCTGTCTATGACATTATTGAATAATGCAATTGCCTGATCTAGATGATGGTTTTTGAATAATGCGTCTATTAGGGAACTGTAGGTAAGTTACTGTATTTGGAAGGGAACTGTAGGTAAGTTACTGTATTTGGAACCATACCGTTGCAATGCATGTCTTTGAAGAGAACCATGGTTTCATCCACCGTTTTAATCTTGCATAATCCACTGATCAGTGTGATATAGCTGTGTAGACCAGGGGTTACTCCATCTCGAATCATGTTGTTAAATACACATTTCGCATTCTTTACTTCATTAACAATGCAATAGCCCTTTGTTAAAGTATTATAAGTAACAACATCAGGTTTCACCCATCTTTTATCATTACAGCTAACACAATCTGAAGGTTACTGTGTGTTCGGCTGATAATCCAATCTGAAGATCTTGGCCAATACCCCGAAAAAGCTAAGGTCATGTGAAGCAGGCATAAACAATTGATGTGAATTCTAAACGTAAAAATGTCTGGCGGAATTCCCTTGAATACCAAACGATGAATAAGCGAAAGAACAGTGGTAATGCTTAGTCTTGACAAGAGACCCCAAAATCTTGTTAAATTGACGAATGGATGGTTAAGGACGAGTATTGAGCATGCGATTGAACGAGGCAACGGCATCATCAACATCAACGTGGTGAATGAATCGGGTTTGGAGTGAGGACGAAGGAAAGCAGAGAAGAAAAGGAGGAAACTTTGGAACAGAGAGCCGAAAGGAAGAGCTTAACCTTGAGAATGACATTCGGAATATCAAAGTCTGAGTGTCTCCCCTTCTTTAGGATTCCCAGAAGATGTTTTGTGGTTTGGTTTTGGAGTGACTGGGGAAAGAATCATGAATGGTAGTGTGTGCAAGGTTTTGCCTGTTATTTTTAGATTAATCGATTTTTTGTAATCTTTAGGATTTAATATCTTTATCTCACCCTTGGAATAATGTTAGATAGTTAATTTTAGATTCACAAATAATAATAGAGTTATTAATTTAGTTAGAAAAATTATTAATATTTTTTTTATTTTTAGATCTTAGAATAATTTATTTAACGAAAGTATAAAATATTTTTTAAATTTACTGGAAACACAATAAGTGTTCTGTATAGATTATTTAAATTATGAATGATATTAAGTAAGATTTTACGGATTTTTTTAGATTAAATTAAAAGAAAAAAAGATAATAATAAAAAAAAATTATACACATACATATATAAATTTGTATCAATTATGTTTATAGTAGTTACTCACAATTTATTAATTAAAATATGTATTTTTATAAATTAATAAAGTATAAATATTATAAAAAATATAAAATATTTTTAAAAACTTTAAATAACATCATAAGTTCTTTTATATTGAAAATTTTTACATCATTTATTAATTTTTCCTTTCTTATATTTTTTTATTAAAGTATTAAAAAATTAATCATGTTTAATATTATATATTAGATACTAAAAAAAATTGACTTAGCTATAATTAGTTTTTTTCTCTAATTTCAAGGGTATTAGAATTAAGTTTTGTGGTTGTTAATGACTTAAATTGTATATGTTATTAATTTTTTGGATGATAATATAATCTCAATGCATTAAATTCTAAAGTTATTTTAATTTTAAAAGTTTATATATTAATGTTAGAAATTACAATAATTTATATTTGACTATGATTTAGGTGTGCAAGTATCTTGTAGAAATAAATTTCGCATAAATTTAGATTTGTACAGTAAAACATTACTATAATATAGGCAATTATAAGATTTATGCATTTAAAATATTAATTTTACATTATAATTTTATTAAATTATTCAAATAATTCAAAAGTAATTTTAAAATTTTCTATAATCTATTGTAATAAGTTATTTTTTGTGTATCATGTAAAAAAAATCTAGTTCCTTTATTTAAAAAATATACAAGTGAAAATCTCAATATTCTATGTTATTAACTTATACAAAAGAAATTGGTAACAAAAAATACTTTCTATTATATCTTTTATATCATGAAAATTAGTATTTATGACTCTAACCATATTCAAAAAAATGATAAAAAAATAAAATAAAGTAGAGTTAAATATAAAAAACGAAAATGAATATAATAATAAAAATAATAATAGAATAAATATTTTTTCCTATTTCACTTTGAATATATTTTAAAATATATATATTTTTATGTCAATCATGAATTTATTTAATTATATTAGCTTCATTCAATGACATAAGAATAGTAAATGTTTTTTCTATTAAAATTAAAAAATAATTTTTGAGATTTGCTTTCTTAATAAATATATTGTATGTAATATTATAAAATAACTATTTATGTGTGAGATTAATATTTATTTCTCATGATATAAATATTTATATTATTATATATGCAATCATTTATTTGAGTAATATAAATATTTATATAAATTTTTTAATCTCTTATTTTGCATAAAAGTAAAATTTTAAAAACAAAAAAATATAAATTGAAATATATAATAATATCACTTAAAACAAAAATATTTTCTCATCTAATGAATAAACATTAGGATTATCTAAATGTGTGTGATAGATTTTTTTTTTCATAAATTCAAAGTTACCTATTTAGTTAAATTAAATAATTGATGCAAAACTTATATTATCAATTACATTTTTTATGTTATTCAGTTTAATTTTCATTTCTTATATTCAAAATTAAACAAACTCATTAATATAAATTCATATTAATTTTTCTATTCTATTGTTATATAAATATTAAATATTATTTTAAAATAAATTTATTTTTTTTAATTTGAGTTTATTTAATTTATAATTTATATATACCAAGTTATAATTTATAATTAAAATTAATATTTTTAACATTTTTTATATTATTAAATCTTTAACTTTTTACTTAATGAGTATTCTCTATTAAATTTAAAAATTATATATATTTCTAAAAGACTCAATTAATTATCATATTTAACATATTAGAAGATCATATACCAATTTTATTAATAAATTTATATATTAAAAATGAAAAAGAATACTATTACATAGTTTATTATAAAATTTAAAAAATATTAAAAAAATATTTATTACTTAATATTCAGTTTATGATTTAGATATTACTATAAATTTATATAAAAACATTTGCGTGAAATAAAACCTTAAAAATTTAATAATAATTTCAATTTTATTAACTCTCTTTTTTCTTTCTTTTTCTTTTTTCTTTGGACTGTCAAACAAAATTTTAAAAATTATTTCGACAACAAAATAAAAATTATTCATTCTAAAAACGACATTAGTGATTAACTAGTACACGATAAGTTTTTTCATAAACTTGAGACTATCTAATTATTATATAATTATTAATGTTAAAAAATTGATTCAAATCATTTTAATGTGATAAACCAATTTTAAAAAATTTGAAATTGAATAAATCAATAATTAAAAAATATATTTTTAATGGAACTCAATTCAATTTTTAGTTTTGGAATTCAAAATAAACTAAACTGAACTACAAAATTCATATATTTTTTCTATTCTATTATTATATAAACATTATCTTATAATATATTATACTGAATATATTTATTTTTTAAAATTAAGTTTATTTTATTTGTAATTTAGTCTAAATTTATACTTTTAGAGAGATTTAATTATTTTAACATTGTTTTAAATTTATTAAATATTTTTATTTTTATTTAATATGTTTCATTTCTTGAATAAAAAATTATATTTAATAAAAGATTGAATTTATATTTTCATTAATTAAATTTTATTTGTTTACTAACCAAAAAGTGTAGATAGAATGACTTATAAAATGAGGTAAATATTGAAGCAATTTATCCGATTCAAACCAATAAAGATTTAATTAGTTTAATTTAATTTTTTTATAGGTAAAATATATATTATTACAGAAAGTTTAAGGAGAACTTAAAATTCAAATACATAAAGAAAAAAAAATCAACACTTACCTAGAAATATAACAAAACAAAAACATACTCATGCTAAGTTAAGGCAGATACAATTTTTTGGGTTTAAATACCAATTAGTTAACAAAATAGTTTTTCCCTTATTAATAAGTAATAGTTAAATTCAATCTTTAAATCTATTCAAATTAAAATGCACATTTATTTCTTAATTGATTCTAACTTTTTACCTTAGAACTGATTTAAATTAATTGCAAACACCTTGTATAATTATTTAGAAAGTTGTTTAAAATTTATTAAACTAAAACTTGATTCAATGTATTGTTGTGTGCATGACACATGTGAGTTGTGCAAATAATTATATAAATAAAGTTATTACTTAAAAAATTTATAATATTTTAATCTTTGTGTAATATAATATTTTTTTTATAATTTAAATATTTAATTTTTGTTCTGCAAATTGTAAAACATGTGTAAAATTAATTATTAACAAAACTTCATTTTGGTCCCCTAGAGAGTTTATGTCTAGCATTTTACTCCCGAAAATATTAAAAATGTCACGTTAATTTTTTACTTCCATCTCTGTCAGGCACTTAAGTCCCTACACTCAGACGTTGTTGATAGATGATAATAGAATGCTGACATGCCACGTTAAGTAACATGTGTCATTGATTATGTGACAAAACAACGCTTCTGTGTCACGTTAATGACACATGTGATTGATTACATGACAAAAATGACGTTATGTATGGTATAGTATATGTTTTTCTTTCATTTTAGTCCTTGAGATTATAACTTGTCGAGCATTTTATAGTTTCTATGATTGTCACCGACTGACATTTTAGTTCCTTAAAATTGTTATCAACAGATATTTTAGTCTTTGAGATTGTCACTGACGAACATTTTAGTCTTTAAGATTGTCACTGACGAACATTTTAGTCCTTGATAAAGAGAAAGAGGAAAAAGGTGTAGAAGTTCTATTGAAAGATCTAGTGAAGGAGATGATAGAGAGGGTTCATGTGGAGTTGCATTTGCAAGATGGTTGATGGCTTTGCAAGAAGGGGAAGGGATGGGAAGAGGGATTGAGGAGAGGAGAAGAAGAAGAGAAAGCAAGAGTTAGCATATGTATTCCTCCAAAGAATACTCTTTTATTGATGAGGTGTAGATTTGATCCTATCAAAGCGACAACTTTGACTAATTGCTTTCGGGGAATCACCCGTTCACAAAGATAAATAATAAGAAAAACAAGATGTATAAGAAGAGGAAGAATAGGAGGGTCAGAAAGAGGAAGAAAAAGGAAGTAGTAACAAAGATAACACATTAAAATGAATTAAGATGAAGAGCAAGAAGGAGAAGAAAAAGAAGTTGGTATACAAACCAAAGATGATAGCATTTGTAAAGGAGAACCAATAGAAACTAGTTTTGTGGCCATTGAAGAAAAAGAGTTTGTAATCACATTCCCACAAAAAGAAGAAAAATAAAAAGAAGAAACTAAAGAGGATATGAAGGAAAGCTACGAAGATGAAAGTAAAATAAACTCAAAAAACAACTAGTTATAATCTTAGGGACTAAAATACTCGTTGGTGATAATATCAAGGACTAAAATGCCTAACGGGTTATAATTTCAAAGACTAAAATAAAATGAAAACATATATTATACCACATACAATGTCGTTTTTGCCACGTAATCAATTACATATGTCACTTAACATGACATGTCATCATTTTGTTACTATCTATTAACGGCGTTTGGGGTATAGGAACTAAAATGTCCGATGAAGATAGAAATCAAGGACTAACATAATATTTTTTATTTTTCAGAGACTAAAATGTTATATGCAAACTCTCTTAAAAACCACAATGAGAATTTAGTCATATATATATATATATATATATATATATATATATATATATATCTCAATTATTTTAATTAAATATAATTGTTTTAATCTTTTATAGATAAACTTGTACAACGCAACAATGGTCATCTAGTTTAATATATATAATAACTAGAGTAAGGTATTGGAACAAATAAAATAAAATAACGAGAGAAGAATAAAATCTTAGAATTATATCTAAAAGTCCAAATTTACAATATCTACATATCCACGTGTAATGCTAAGT
Organism: Abrus precatorius; assembly: GCF_003935025.1. Lineage (NCBI taxonomy): Eukaryota > Viridiplantae > Streptophyta > Magnoliopsida > Fabales > Fabaceae > Abrus > Abrus precatorius. Next base: position 8,856,494 of record NW_020874439.1, on the reverse strand, counting down.
CCTGTCACTTTTTTCTATCAATTCAAAAATAAGTTTGAGTAAGTAATCCTTAAAAATATTATTATTATTAATTTAGTTTTACTATCTATAAAATTCAAAAACCTATCATTGAATGTTTTATTTTTATGTATAATTATTTATTTTTTAAATAATTAGTCCTGTTAATATATAATTATTGATCTTTCAAAGACTAAAATTGAATAAAATCACTATAAAAGTTTTATTTGATTTTAGTTTCTGAACACAAAAAAGTACATTATTTTAGTTTTTAGCATGTAATAAAATCATATTATTTTTGTTAAATGTAGTACTAAAATTGGTTAAAAAATTTTAAAGACTAAAACTAAAAATGATAATATATTTAGGGACTAATTACTTGAGCTTTTAAAATATGCACCCTTATATATTTTATATAAAATGTTAATATATTAAATAAAAGAGAAGAATAATGATTAAGGATGTTTTAATTAATATATTATTTAATTCTTAAAAAATTAATTTAGTATTAAAATATTTAAAAATTAAAGTGATAATAAAAATTTTCTTCAAAAAATTTGGCAACAAATTTTTTTAAAAAAAATATGTGAGTACCCATATAGTTTTGAAGGGTGCAATTAAAGGTATATTTTTAATATTTTTGTTCAGTGTTATCTCATTAAATGTCAATATAAAATAGTTATTTATAGATCTATGCAATTCCTTTTTCCTTTGTCTTTCTCTCTGTTGTAACTCTATTTATTTTTCGGTAGATGACATTATATAAGTCTACTCGAGAAAAGTTACTAACACTTATGTTAATACATTGTTCGATTTATTAGAGAAAACACTTGTCTCATAAATTGACTTCTTTTAAATATTGCTTTACTTTTAAAAAAATGACCGAATACAAAAAATATTTTAAAAAATTATTTTGAAGAGTACGATAATAATTCTTCTAAAATCTACAAAATTTAGACTCAATCATGCAAATACAAATAATTATGATCAATTTAGCACTTGACATATATGAATATGTACCATGATAAATTGTGCTACCATGAATAACTATGAAGTAATAAACAACCATAAAATTTTGGTAATATGGATATTGCTTAATTTTAAACTTTTTTTTTTTCTCTTTACAAGTGTTTTAACTCGTTGATCCACTATTTTAATCTACTACCGTTTACACACAAGGCATTGTTTCTCATATTCAGGTGCCAACTTACATTTAGAACTTCACAACCACAGAATCACCCTAAATCATAATAGGCCTCTAAATATAACTCCAAATGATTTAGGGTTACATCAAGCGCAAAGCAAAGGAAATTGGTAGACCAAATAACTTATAGTAGAAAGCAGAACCATATGAAGCAATATAAGAATATAGCAAAAGTCAAAATACAGCAAAACAATCATTTCAACTATTTATAGATTTTCCTGGCGTAGTTACTGGATATTGTCTACCCTTAGAAGGGAAAAATCATTGAACTGAAAATTCAATCTCAACATTTCCAAAATCTCTGCTGAAGCCATTGATTGCTCATCAGCTTGAGAAGTACAGTATTACTCACTGATTCAATAAAATAAAATTGGGTATACAAAATGTTTAAGAGGGTGGAAGTTTTCCTCCCTTCAAGATCAGGGCAAACATCCACAAAAATGAATTGTTATCAAGAGTCTTCTTCCTTTAGGTTACGAATCCTTGCCCTCTGTGCAAGGAACTGCTCTTCCTGAGCTCGTTTTGCAGCAAGCGCTTCGTCGTCAAGTACCCGAATTGGGAACCATTCTGGCAATTTCAACCAATTTCCATTCTTCTTTGAATTCTCAATGTCTTTGTGTATTGTTTTAGTGCGATCACTCAAAGCATCCTTCAACTTCAGAATAGCAAAATCAGCTGTAGTCCCCACAACAGCAAAGATGACAGAGTAACGAACAGCACCAAGCTGACCACCTAAAATTCCATAAATGAAAATTTACTTTTAATGCTTGTAACCTTCATAGCTTATCACTCAGCAAATTTAAGCAAGAATCATTTACATGTAGTTCACACCAAGTAATGCTTTTCAAATTTAAACATAATCTGGTAAAATTTTATCAGTCTGTGACCAAAATATTCCCATAAGCATTGTGATCCTCGAGTACCATGCAATTAGGAGACACTCTCAAAGTTATCTTGGTCCTCCACAGTGTGTGCAACTTGCTTACCTCCACAGTCCACATCAACCCTGGTTGGTGCTCACGAAGAACTTTACCCTTTCCGAGACGTTGAAAAATAGGTGGTAAATAAGACAGAGAACAAAATTTTACTTGAAATAACCATGACACCCTCTCTTCCTTATTAGTAGTAGATAATGCTACGGCACATCCAAATTCTTTTATTTTCTGTGGATAAAATAATCAGTCAATTTCTAATTTTATAAGGAGCCAACGACTACCCTAATGAAACATGCTTTTGGTACTAATGCGAAACTTCACAACAATATTGGAATCATTTGGAAAAAAAAAAGGAAACAAAGAGATCATACAAATACAAAGAAAGAGGATGATAAATAAGATGCAATAGTAGATTTTATTTTAACATGTCTAATAAAAATCCTGTCGAGAGCAGACTGGCAAAACTTCACCATGCTTTCTGAACAACAAAAATCACAAACATGTAGCAGAAGAGTGAGAAGGAAAAGCAGAACTAAACCTTGCAGACGCCCTAGAAGAGCTCCAGTTCCAAATCCTGCTACTGCAGAGTTCCATAGATCATCAGGTCCTGTTTTTCTAGTTGCAGTCACAAATTCACGTGCCCCTAACAAATTATACAATATATTTTATTATTTAGACAGAAAAGTGATTTAATAGACAGATAAATTGATGGATTTAACATTATATTTTGTCAATACACAAGTTGAATTTGAACCCTTGGAATTGACACAGGAAGTCTGAATCAAATATTCAGAAGCCTCAATCCAACAAAAGGATGGCCGTGACATCACTAGCATTAAAATTAGTGAAACCCCAACTATTGGAAAAAACTTAAAAAAGCATGGCAAATATACAAACGAAAAAGCTTAAGAACATAAATCATCTGTTTTATTATCCTAATGTGCATCAAGCACAAGGATAGGATAGGAATTTATTCTATTCCTATCATGCATATCTTTATCCAACTCTCATATATTATCATTTTCTATCCTATCATGTTCACTCATATATAGAGACTAACAAATATGATCGGATTGCTAAAACAAATATTATGAATGGGCCAGAAAGCCCTTACAGGTTTATTCTTGCAGACACAAGAAGGCATAGGAAATTAACAATAGACACAAAAGATGAGAGCAAAGATGAAAGATATTCCCATTACTTCTCCAGTTACATGGAGCTCACAATCTCCCTTGAAGCACACTTCTACAGACAGCTAAGACTATTGCTCAATATTTTGTTAAGGATGCAGTCAAATTACATGGTTTTCCTTAAGGTATCCCTTGAGGTATGGTCAGTGATAGAGATCCTTTATTTCTAAGTATTTTCTTGACAGAGCTTTTATTGTCTGCAAGGAATGGTGTTGAAGATGTGTACTTCTTATCACCCACAGTCCATTGAGCAAATTGAGTTGATCAACTGCTGCCTTGAGACTTACATTGTTTTGCTTCCAAGCAACCACGCAATGCTCCTTACGGTTTTCTTGGGAGAAATCTTGTATCACACCTCATTTCATTCATAAACTGGGACAACTGCTTATGAGGTAGTATGGCAGTCCTCCACCCACCATAGTTCATTATCTAGCAGGAGAAACAGCAGCTGATTCAATAGCTAAGGTTTTGACTGATAGAGATGAGGCCCTAAGGCAACCAACATTTAATTTACTATGTGTACAACAGGTTATGAAGTGAAATGCAGATGCTCATAAGATGGACATCACTTGTGACATAGGCATTTTGATGTTCGTCAAAATGAGGCCTCACAAACAAGCCTTGGTTGTCAGAAGAATCAATTATAAATTATCAGCCTGCTACCTTGGCCCTTTTCAAATCATAACTTATGTGGGACCAGAAGCATATAAATTGTTGCTTCCAGATTCTGCCTTGATTCATCCTGTTTCCCATTTTCATGTTGCTTATTTGAAGAAAGTTCTTGGAAAAAATCAAGTGGAGGCTGTTCTCCCTCCTGAAATGGCATCTACTGACCTATTTTACATAGATATGGTACGGGTATGGTACTGGTACCAAGTATGGATATGGGTACAGGATACAGCAATTTGTAAAAAAATAGAGTACGGGTACGTCAATTAAAAAAAAATAATATATATATATACACACACATAAAATTGTATAAAATCAATATGAAAAAATTGTATATAAAATAAAAGTACACAAATTTTAGCATATTCGTGGCTTGCCATTGTTGGAGGAGATTGTTGTCAGACTTGCCACCGCTGTTATTGCCGTTTGTCGTTTGTCCGTCACCAATGAAGGCTGATGGTTGAGGTTTGAGATGGGAGAAGAAAAGTAGCAATATGCAGCCTGTGGACATGTGGAGGCTGGAGGAAGTACGGGTATGTCGAAGTTGGAGGCGAGAAAGAGACAACTAGGTCAAATTTTTGCGAAAAACCGAAAACTCTAAAATTTTAGTCAAAAAATTCCATTTCCCGTACCCAAATTGTATTCGCGTTCCCAATTCCCATACCCAACTTGTTTTTTTTGCAAATTTTTTTGGGTACATACCAAGCATACCCACGACATACCCATTCCCGGTACCGATACTCTATGAGAAGTGTCATACCCATGCCTCAGAGCTGATGATCCTATTCCAATGGAGCCAGAAGCTATTTTGGCTCCTAGGGAGGTACAGAAGCTTGGAAATATTGTAACTGAGCAGTTGATCTTGTGTAAGTCCAAACTTATTAAAGAGGCAAGGCAGGCAAGCACTATTAGAACCCAGATTCCTTTCCTCTACCTCAAAGACAAGACAACCTTTCGACATGGTGGTTGATGAGAATCTGATAGAAAACACAACCAGAAAAGAGAAAGAAAGTATGGAAGAGATACTCTGATATATGTATATTGCTGTATGAATAAGGAAATGTGAAAGATTGCACTAGCAACAGTAAACGAAGAACAAAAGATAGTAACTCAGGAGAGCACCACGCTCCCCTTCCCAAGCCACAATGGCCGCTAGAACAAAATGAATATTCTCTGCCTTTCCCTGATTCCTTCCTCTCACCTATAACCAACTCCCCTACCTCCCATCTCTAGTGGGCCCCAAAACAACCCACTCAGCCTAACTGACTAGTCCTCCCTTTTTAAACACGTGTCACCCTTTTACCTCTCCTGGAGTATACTTTCCAGGTCTTCTCTCCCTCACGTATCTGCTGCCCGGGTATCTCACTGTTAGCTGGGCTCACGAATGTATGGGTCGTATCAGAATCAAAGAAAACCCATTGAAGATAATGGCTTGAAAGCATTAAAAGGGCTTCAAAGACCAATGACAAGCATAAAGACAAAGAGGATAAAGAAACATACATATTTTATGAAGGGTAAATGACCATTCTACCCTTAAAAAATAATCCATACGGTGCATTTTATAAAAAATAGATTAGGATTTCTTTCTTTCCCCCAAATCACGCGATCACAACGCGAACTTCTTCCAATTATGGCCACAAACAGCCGCACCTGCCGCGACATGCCAAATGGCCTGCGATGTGGCGGCAATAGCGGCCGACGACCATGCCACACCGCTTCGGCGCAATAGCGCTGCTATAGCGCACAATTAACAAGTATGATTTTAATATTAATCATTACACACTTTGAGCTTTTATTTAGGATAAAAACTGGTTGTTTTATTTAGTTTATTTAGATTTAGACTTGTTAGTACAAGAAGCTCATTCAGGTTGTTTTTGTGTTGATTTATGAGGATTAGACACATATAAGCTCTTATAAAGACATTTTGAATGCAATTTGAGATTGAACACTTTTGTGAGAGCGTGTGACTCTAGGTTCTTGAATGAGTCAATTTTCCTTGATCTTATTAAAAGGTCAAAACTCATGTAACGATCATTCCTTTTGCTTATCAATTTTGCGATTGTGGTACCATCTTCTATCTTTATTCTATTTTTGCTTTTTTTATTTTTCTTCTTGTCTCGATTTTTATTTTTGCCTTAATAATTCTTTTTTTGTCATATGCAATTCCATTTAAAATCGTTTAATTTGTTAACACGGATGGTGATTGTCATCAGTATTGATAGGATTGCTAAACCAAATATTAAGAATGGGCCCAAAAAACCCTTACAGTTTTATTCTTGCAGACCCAAGCAAATAGAGGAAAATTAATACATATGTGGTGGGGAAAAGTTAGCAAGAGAAGCGACAACAACAACCAAACTTTATCTTACTAAGTAAGGTCAGCTATAGATGACACGATGTCATTAAACTCAGTCAAAGACCAAATTTTCAAAAATATTAATCAAAAGGTCTCTTTTAATAACTTATTCCAAAGTTTTTTTGGATCTCCATCTACTCCTTTCTACCAAACTAAGAGTTGGGTCATCTACTCTCCTCACTAATGCCTCCAAATGTCTTTCGTACTGTGACCAAATCACCTTAGATGGTTGTTAAATCATCTTTCCACTATAGGTGTTACTCCAAAATTCTCATGTATACTATCATTTCTTATTTTATCCTCTCATGACCATTTATTCACCTTAACATTCCTATTTCTGTCTTTCTCACTTTTTTCTCATGTTGCTCTTTTAAAACTCAGCATTCACTACCATATAGGATAGCTAGTAATATTGTAGTACAATAAAATTTCCCTTTCAACTTGATAGATACTTTATAGTAAAAAATAATTCTTGATTTTTTTTTTTTCACTTTAACCACACAGCTTATATTCTATGAGTAACATCATTAATTTTTTCATCATTTTGTAGAATCGATACCAACTTACCAAGTACTTGAACTTGGAGACTTGTAGTATAATATCATTTCCAATTTTAAATTCTAACACATGATGTTCATCTTGTGTTTTTGCTAAACTTACAATGCATATACTTTATTTTATTTCAACTTAAGCGAAAACCCTTAGATTTTAAAGTCTCCTTCCATAACTCAAGTTTAACATTAATCTCTTTTCTTGAATCCTCAACCAACATTATGTTATCTGCAAAGAGCATGCACCTAGAGATAGTTTCTTTTATGTCACTTGTAAACACATCTAAGACTAGATTAAACAAGTAAAGGCTCAAAGCAAAACCTTGATGTAAACCTATCCTTATTAGGAAATCCTTAGATTTCTCATATCAGTTGGTTAGTCAGTAGAGGCGGCAGGGATTACCTTTTTCCTAACTCTCAGCTTCAGGCCAGAGGCTTTTCTCTTAGGCTTGTATCTTAATTCTTATCTTGTATTTACCATTAATTTTCTTCAATAGTAATACAATCTCCTTTTATTTTCAATCAAAATCCTTACAAATTCCAAAAATCTATAATCAGGAAAAAGGATGGTAACTGATTGCAATATGATATAGAATTCACATCATTAGATTTCCATTTGCCTCAGTATTCTTCCAGAAGCAAACTGAAACAACACTTGTTGCTCACTGATTACAGTCTTGTTTCCTAGTGACAATTTCTCAAGAGTAGTAGTAATTAATTATGGATTTCTTCATATTATATGATAAAGCTCTGCTAATAGAAAATTAGAAATTCTTTTCTGTTGTTTACTTTTCTCATTCTGAAAACATTTAACGATCATTTTTCCTAATATTTATGAATGTATGTTGCTTTTCATTGATAAAATGCTACTTCAACAAATCAACTTAAACTATCTATTACATGAAAATGTTCCATAAGGCTAACAGTAAAATTTATATATATAAAGTATCAAAAAAATGGTGCACACTCTCAATGCCACAATTTTAGGAAGCACTCTACAAGACAAGATAACATACTTCCCTTCTATATACCCAGGACTTACAAATAGAGCTACTCAAACAAACTAAATCAGGACAAGTTCAGGCCAGTAATATGTAGAACATCCTCCCCAACAACAAGGCCACAGTTTTCTTTCAACAGATAAGGCAGATTTGGATCTTCTCATTTTTCTTAAAATCATGAAAATATGAAATGAGAGAGAGCAAAGTGTAAACTGCTTTAGTGAAAAACTAGTGGAGCTATCTGCAACAAAAATCTTATGGATTTCTCCAATAACATGATACTATCATATGAAAAATGCAAAAGATCCAAGTCCATATAAAACAGTAGCAAATCAATACACTCAATTTAAAATTTATCAACATTACACAAACAATTCCATTAAACACAGTATCCAACATGTTTCCAAAACTGTAACAGCCAATGATCAGATCAAAAGAAAATCCAACAGCTACCTACCGCAATAGCAACCGGTGATGATGGAGAAATTAGCAGCATAGCTTGCACACACATTAACAAGACCAAGACTTTTTCTGTGCTTTGAAATTAACCCAGTTCCAATACCAGCAACCCCTGCTCCAAATAATCACAGAGATCATAAATACATACAAACAGGTTAGAACTTATTTTCAATCATAATTCCTCAAGTTATATATGTTTATGTGACTTATTAGAAAACTGAACATGACTGATCTAACTCACTCCTAAAAACTAACTCTTAAGAGAATGATTTTCCAAGCCTTATAAGAAGTATTTTGGCCATGTTTCTAATCAATGTGCATCTTAAGACACCCTTTCACACTCAACTGAACATCTAGTGCATGAAATTTGCAAAACTGGTCATCCACGGGTAGTCTCAACATTCAAACTAGATAGGCCCTAAACTCACTCATAGGAGGACAATTGTCTGAGCCTTATAAAGAGTACTTCAGCTATATTTCTAACCGATATGATACATCTTAACATGACTGATTTTACTTAAATTTATTATTAATCATCCTTGCAAAATTGAATAGTTCAAACATAAAAAAATTTTCTTTTGTTTTTTTAAGTAAACAAATTTTTGTGACTAAAACAAAGCAACAACAAGAGAGAGAGAGAGAGAGAGAGAGAGACCTGCAAGGAGGGTGGGAATAAAGATTCGGTTTTTCCAGGAATGAGAGGAAGAGGGTGAAGTGTTAAGTCCTGAATCTGGGGTTCCTTCATTCTCAGAACCCATTGCTTGTTCTTCTTCTTCGTAAATCGTTTACAAGTCAATTCAATCTGCGATGTTGTTTAGATTTGATGGGTTTATGAGCTCTCACTCGTTTCTGTGATACTCACTGCCAAGTAAAATCAGAGTTCGTGAGGGATTTGGAATAGGAAAGGGGCTGAGTTCTCTTTCTTTAACCCATGGCCTATATGGAAATGGGTTAACCTACGTTGGCCACTAACGACCCACCCCATCTTTGTTTTGCCATATATCTAAAATAAGGTAAATGTAGGACATATTTTCAATATATTTTTAACTAATATTATCAGTTAAAATTTGAATAAATTTTTACTTTAATTTTTTAAAATATACACAGTCATTAAAATACATTTTCTAAGTATTAATTTGAAAAGTTAATTCAGAAAATTAACAATCATAATCAATTTAATTATTAATATTAAAAAAAGTTTAAAAATTATTAATTTGTCACGTTAAGGAACAAAGAATCATTAAATAAATTTTTAAACAAAATCATAATAAATAAAAAATTTAAAAGTGAGTTAATAGTTAAATCTAAAAAAAATTATTGTTATTAATCAATTTTAATAAATAATTAAAAATGTGTTAAAATAAATACATAGCTAGTCTTTCTTCTATAATAAATAATATAGATTTTTGTTTCAATTTTGTGAAAAATGGTTTATATTTTGAAAAATTTTAATGACTTTATTTAATATAAAGGTTTTTTATAATTATAAATAAATAAAAATAATAAATTTTTCTATATATTATCTTTTACATAAATATATATATATATATATATATATATATATATATATATATATACTCGCACAAACAAACATTAATAAAAAAACAACTTTAAAAAATGTGACTCTATTATTTTTTAAAAGCAACAATTTATTATTACTAAACACATGGATTAATTAGTAAGAAGCTTTAACATATGATCTCAAATTTAAGTATCAAATGAACTCAGTTATGTTAAATAATTGAAGGTAGTGTGACACTTTTATTACTCACTTTTTTTTTATTATTATTATTAGCATTATTAAAATAGTTAATATTAATTTATTTATAACTAATTCCACATGCAACCTAGCAAAATATCATACATATATATACAATAATATTCAATAATGTATATCACATACAAACTTTAAAAATTGTACAATTAAGGACATCAAAATATTGGTGATGGTCAAAAAGTGTCAATATCATTAATCTAAAACACAAGGTCATGAGTGTGAGACCCTAACACTCCTATTTAGGAATACAATAATTTTCATAAAGATATTAAATATTATAGGTGTAAATCAAAATTTATCTCACTTCCCTCAATCTCTTAAGCCCAACCCATGAGGTAGTGTAAATAGACTATCTGGGAGGGAAAAAGAACTAGAAAAGTTAGGAGAAGTAGAATTAGATGAGTCAGAAAAAATCTCTACAAAGGTGGAGATAGGAGTTGGTACTAGTCTAAGAGACAAGTGGTATTAGAGAGAAATATATGGTATAATGGCATGGATACCTTAAACACTCAACATTAAGTCCAACTATATGTAGATATAAGTAAAGAGTAGTGTATCTCATAACAATAGGAATGGGTACTCATTAAAATGAATTTCTAATATTTTTCTTACATTCCTTGATATAATAATTAAAAAATTCAATAAAGCTAATTTCTAAAATTCCTAATAGTTTTTATTTTCTATTCTAAAATTGATACTTATTTATAAAACACCCCTTGATAGTAATAAAATTAATGAGAAACTTATAGTTTTTACTTTTATGGATACTAGGAAAAATTTGATACAGGAAAAAGAAAGTCTGCAAAGCTTAATTTCATAGCTCTACACAATGACAAATTAAAATATTTCAAATATACATTTAAATAAATAATTAAGCTATTAATTTGAAATAAATTTTTTAAAAATATGGCCATATATAGCACGAATTTTCAGCTCAAAATAGAAGAAAATATAAAATTTTAATAAGTTAAAATGATTTTAATAGAAGAACAACACTTGCTTTTAATTTTTGTCACCAAGAAAAATATATTTTAGAAATAATTAAAAATTTGAGAGGAGAACGAAGAACAAAGGGGCTGGAGTTGCATTATTCACGTGGAGAAGAAAGAAAAAATGAGTTGAACTTCGTTCTTATCCACCAATTTATATATTAAAATATAAATTAATTAATATAATATTAATTTGTTATGTAATTTTCTAAAATAATATGTAGAAAATTTTATTATTTAAATAAATTTTAAATTAGGTATACAGGAGTTTAATTTTATTTTTGACACTAATGTTTTCTATTTTTATGTTCAAGGAAGTTGAAAAAAAAAGTCCAATTACATTTAAAATTAAGGGAATAAATTCACCATAGAATCTAAAAAAATTTAAGTCAAGAAAAATTATAATTTTTTTATGAATATATATAATAACTATTTTAAAATAATCACTTATCTTTTTAGAAAAAACATGAAACTCTTCCTACAGATAATTATTGTAACAAAAAGAAAAGGTTTTACCACCAACATGGTCTATCTACAATAAATCATGTAATCAAGTAAAAAAAACAATAAAACTAGAAAATAATAGCAACCAATTTCTATAATATATAGCTATTTTCATGTTAACATCTTTAAAAATAAATAAATAAAATTTATTACTATTAGATTCAAAACTATTTTTCGCTCTTGAGGTTTTAAAAAAAACAAACACAAAAACTAAAAAAAAATTATAGAAAAGTCAATAATATTTAGTTATTTACTAAATATGTACAAACTATTTGGATATTGATTTGTCTAGAATATAACAGTGAATTTGTGTTAAGATGTTAGTGGTTATTTTGCTATACGCCTATATCCCCATATCTTTTTGTTTATGTATAGAAAGACTTACTCATCTCATTCAAGGTAGTATTATTAATGATAGGTCCCCTTCTATTTTGAGTGTCATGATATAGGTATCTTACATCTCCTCTTTGCTGATGACATTATCCTAATCATTAAGGCTTACATTTTATAAGCTTCTACGATCTAGAATATTTTGCATTCCTTTTGCCAAGCCTCTAGACTGACAGTTAACACTGAGAAACCCTCTCTGTTTTTTTTTTTTCAAGAATACCTCTCCTAATCTAAAATAGGAGATTTGTGAGGTTTTAGATTTCCAAAATTGCACTTCTCGTGAGTCTTAAAAAGAGATACAACACCCAAAAAACTTAGATCTCATTGTTATTACACAATAGAAAATCCTTGAAAAGAGAAACCAAGGAATAAAGAGTAAAGTTGGAGAACTAAGCTCTAAAAATTTACTTAGATCTAACGATATAGTTGTTTACACTCAGATTGAGAAAAGGTTTGAGAGTTTTTCTTTGAGAGAAGAATGTGAGAGAATAAAGAGAAAACAAGAAGGAAAACTTTTCTGGTTGATAAAATGAATTTTTTTGGGGCATAAGTTCCTTAAATACCTCTCCAAATCTGCAAGTTCTCGCTTGAGCAAGCCCTATTCTTACTTGGGCGAGAAAACCAAACACTAAAACTACTTAGTTTTCTGCTATTCTTGCTTGAACGAGAGACATTCTCGCTTGAGTGAGTGGCATCTCACCTGAAAGAGAGGCACTTTTGCCTGAGTAAGAATAGATCTAGAGAGTTTCTTATTTTTCTTGTGACTTCTCGCCTGAGTGAGCTCATCTCACTTGGGTGAGGTCACTTCTCGCCTGAGCGAAAAGACAGTTGGAGCAATATTATAGAAATCCTGCACCAGAACTCTTATTTTCCCAAAAAGAAGGCAATGCAAATAAGGATTTTACAACAAAAGGCTTTGTTATATTCCTTATGTTCAACACTCACATAAAACTCTTAAGAATCAATCACAAACCCTAAATACTAAATATATCAAATAAAGTAACCAAACAACTCTGCAAACACACAATTGTCACCTAGCAATTGCACAACTTACACACACATAAACATATATATATCATACTCATCTCAATACATATAGTCAAATAATTACAACACAAATTAAAAGGAATAATATAATATGTTTATAAAAATATATAGGTTTGCCATTAACACTCAATGATCATGCAATGTTAATAGTTTTTTCTCTAAACTATCACCCTCAATGATCATATAAGGTAAAATGAAGAGAAAGTATAAAATGCCTATGAGTTGTTAATTTTATAACGATTGAAAGACAAGAACTAACACTATTAGAAAATTTGCAAATATAGATGGATTTATAGAAGAATTTTTTATTATTACAGACAAATTTTAACATTACAGACGAATTTACAAACGGTTATAGTTTGTCTATAATATGCGCGTCGGTAAATAATTACAGACAAATTTTTAAATCCGTCTGTAATTTGATCGCGAGTGTCGCTCTCGGACAAATTAATAAAAACCGAATTGCATAAAAATTATGTAGTAAGAGGTGCAATCTGAGTCGTCTCCCAACGATGATAACGTTACACGATTATAAAATTTTTAGACGGGGTTTGATTTATAGAATAACTAATTAGAATCAAAAGTTAAAAATAATTAAAAACTCTAATCCAAGAATTTAGAAGAACTACGACCACTCTATCACCGGATTCCAAGAAGATGCATCAAACAACAAATTAGTGATTAACATTAAATTCGAATGAAACCTCAATTCAAATTAAGCATTCACACGAGAACCCTTATGCATTTGATTAACATACAATTCGCTCAAAGTTCAAAAACCTCTAGAACCTAATCGATTTGTGTTAATTTAATTCACCAATGCTATTAATCTTAGATCTCAAACCTGAAAATCTAATTCACGTTCCCTAAAACTGAACTACATACATCAATCAAATAATACGTAATCAACCAGATGCATAATCATCAATCCAAACGAATAACTTCAATTCAAAAATATAATTACCAAAAGGAGAACATAAGGAAGAAATGAAACTGAATTTGTTATTGAATTTATGCCAATGTGAGACCAATCCTCAAGGGTGTCACGTCCCTTTTAATCCTTGAATTAGATGGAAATCTAAGCCTCCATTAATGAAGGAAAACAACAAGTCATAAAGGTGAGAGGGGCTGAGAGAGAGAGAGAGAAGAAAAGAGCCAAAAAATTAAATTCAAAATTTAAAATTCAAAAATTTCGTTCATCACTTTGTTCCATTTTTTCGGCTATGAAAACGGCCTCTTTTTGGTTCGTGGCCTGAAGGACAATTGTAGCCTTGGATGTCAACTTCAAAACGCCACTAGAATGGGCTTAATCGGATGTCTGTGGACTGAGATATGACCCAAATACTGCACCTTGCTCAGGATCTGCAACTACAACGTTCTAACTTTTTCCAGGCCCAGTTTCAGCTTCTTATCATCAGAATTGGTTTCTGACCTCTCATAGAAATTGTGCACCTTTCTCTTAGCTTTCCTAAAAATCAAGAATAACAATGAAAGGAGTTCTACAACTCAAGATATGGTCCAGAAACCAAAACAGTATCAGAATTTACCAAATACTGGAAAAATTAAATAAAGCCCAAATAAAATTCAAACATCATAAGATGATCCAATTCAACCAATTAGGCACAAAAGAGGATTAATGAGCTAGGAATTAGAGGAAATAATATTATAAAAATCCAATTGATCATAATTACAGACAGAAAAATACGTTTGTAATTACAGACAAAAAAATTTGTCTGTAATTACAAACAAAAAAATTTGTCTATAATTTACAACGAAAAATATGTCTATGATTTATAGACAGAAAAATTCGTCTGTAATTCATTTATGAAATTTTTTTAAAATTGTTTCATTTTTTTATAAACATAATTATTCCTCCTTGTTCCTAATTATCACAATTCATAAACATAATAAAAACTACAAAATTATATATTTAAATCAGAAATTATTTATAAAATATAAAATTAAAATATCATTACAAATTAAGAAGTAAACATCTAAAAATATAATATAAAAAATAAAATAACATTATATATCACTAATAATCGGTGTGATCATCTTCCGAAAAAGCATCGTCATTAGTAGAGGAGGAGTCAAAGGAAGAATGACGCATGGAGCTGAAGATTGGTAGTGTTGGAGCTGGTGGAGGAGGAGGAAGAGGTGTAAAGGTGCTTACTCTCATGACCTCAAAGTATGCATGCATCTGCATATGCTGCTGCTGAATCTGTTGCTGCACTTCCCTTTGCATCCTCGATGTCACCTTCTTTTCTATCTTCTTCTCCATTTTATTCGCCCATTTCTTCTTCCATGCACTTTCCTTGGTCTTCCATACACAAATACACAATATTGTATCGACTTTTATTACACATTACACAAATTTCTAATGTAAATTTTTGCAGAATTTCTCCTAATATATGAATATTTTTTTATATTTGTTTACAATTAATACAACAAATTTCTAATGTAAATTTAGACAGAATCTCCCCTTATATATGAATATTTCCTTATATTTGTTTACACTTAATACAACAAATTTCTAATATAAATTTTGGCAGAATCTCCTCTAATATATGAATATTTTCTTATATTTATTTAACTTAATACAACAAATTTTTAATGTAAATTTTGGCATAATATCTCTTAATAAAACAATATTTTCTTACATTTGTTTACACGTACTTAATATAAAAATCTAAATTTTCTTTACACATAATTTATATATTATGTAACAATCTATTAATCAATGCATCAAAAACATACACATTACAATCCTAAACCGTTATAGAGCACATTCCCTTATAACTCCACAACATGCATATTCTACAAACTTCGCAAACCCAAAGAATCCTACAGCACACAATAATCAGGTTCGGAGAAGGACCTCTACGCCCTTCCCCCAGTCATACAATCTCCAATCCTACAACTCTATCTTAGAAATTTTAAGTCTCTAAAATACATCAAAAAAAAAAAAAAAACTAAATCGATTTAAAGTTAAAATATCGTACCATGAACATAATGATACAAATTATCTTTCAAAAGGATGCTCCAATCACTCGCAAAGGCCAAAAAACTGAAGTTCCTAGAGAGAGGTGAGAGAGAGAGAGTAAATTATGTAAAATGAGGAAGGAAAAGGAGAAGCCGCGATTTTAAGGATTTCACACGTTACAGACAGAAAAATTCATCTGTAAATGGTTTAATGAAACGTTACATTTTAAAGGTTCATTTATAGACGAATTTTTCCGTCTGTAAATTCGTCAAGTTCAGTTACAAACAGAAAAATTTGTCTTTAAATCGCCAGATAAAAAGTTGCTCCAAATTTCCCTCCCATTTTCAAATCCTGTCTCTATTATTTCACGCCAAATGACGGGTAAGCTACAGACAAATTTTTATCTATCTGTATTACAGATGAATTTTTTAGAAAATTTAAAAAAAAAAATTCACAAATCTGTCTATAAAGGCGTCTGTATTACAGACAGATAAAATGACTGTCTGTAAATGGTACTTTTCTGGTAGTGTAAGCTTGGTTCACCTAATCCTTTATCTCGTTTTACCCTATAGATCCATTAACTATATGTGATATGATCGCCTATAGTATAATTAATTATGGTATGTTTAAGAATTGTGTTATGAGTTTGGCAATTGTACCAAGCTTTCGATGTAATATAAAAAACTACTGTATCCACAGGGAATGTTAACACTTAAGTAATTTTAGCTATCCAATTTAAAATTAACAAACTCCTACATATTCACAAATTTACAACTGTGGTTGTTTGGTTTTTAGTAGATTAAATGCATGACAATAAAAGTAGGATGACATAATATGGATTTACTATGGTAATAAAATGTAGGGATTAGATTTCATCTATTACTAACTTTGTATTTTAGTCATAATGTAGTTTGAACAAAGACCAAAGTTTTATGATGCACTCTCCTAGTATTCACTCGTTGGATTCCTCTAACCTATGGTTTTAAAATATATTTATTGCATGATAATTCCTTACCTAAACAACAAATAATCTAGCATTAATAGCAAAAGTTATTTAGCATACAACAAATTAAAATATATTCCTAGAGTTTCAACCTAATGTGTGAGTTTATCCTAACTGGGTCCCAAGGTACTTTTCCAACTCACCCGAATTCTTGAATCATGAATCATTTCCCATAGGATAGAAACAAGCATAAAAACTAAAATAAACACACCTAACTCAGAGAAAATAAACAAACTATATTAATAAACTAAAATACTCAAAAAAGTTAAGATTACATCCAATCCTATATGGAGTTCTAGCCACTGATGGCATACAAAATAATAAGAAAATACATGGAAAAAAGATAGAAATTAGTTCCCCAATAATGTAGCTTCGTCCCTAAGCTTATCCTTTGCTTTGCACCCTTTGATAGGTTAAATCTCCATGCTATCTCCCATGCTACAACTTGCTTAAGTGAGATCCACACCAAAGCGCCTTGGCAACTCTAGACGATATCGCTCATGCGAGCCCTCTCCTCGCTTAGAGGAGATTCTCGCTCAAGCAAGAATAAGGCAAAATGCAATATTGATCAGCTTGTGATCCTCGCTTAGGCAAGTTATATCTTGCCCAAGCAAGATGTCAAGCCTGTAATTTATTATTAAGTAATATGTAATGTTTTATACTTGTTAAATGTTAATTAAAGGATTATTTAGTATTGGAAGAGATTTAGATAGAGTTTGAAATTATTTTAAAAAATGAACAATAAAGTCGGTGTGAATAGTAATTTCAACGTGAATAGTACAACCGTGTGAACGATTGTCATAATCGATCAAAATAATGAGAATGTAAATGTAGTAACTTGGTTAAGCTAACATAGATTGTGTTCGTAAGGATCGTTGCATGATTGAAAGAATATCAAATATCTTTCATGCATTATATTCAAAAACAGGGAGGATTTTCATATTGATTTGGTAAAAATTGAATTGAAAATTAAATTCGATTAAATTCAAACGTAAATGATTGATCAATCTACTGATTAACAATCTAATCTAGAATTCTTCATTGGATTCAAATTATGTTTTCTAATTATTAAACCTAACCTCAATGTGATTACTATAGAATTAGCATTCTGAATTCAATGCTAAACTTTCAAGCAATTAAGTAATTCTTAATGAAGGATTAGCCTCTCCAGCATAGAATATTGTGAACTCTCTCTCACTTCAATTCAAATCCTGCAAGAATAATACTTAACAAAATTCAAATTACATATAATGTAGAAAACACCAAGAAAAATAGATGCCTAAAATCAAGAAAAATAAGTAAATAAATAGTAGAAAATAAAAAAAATTAAGAAAACAGGCAATTTTTGAAAATCTAGGCAACCTCAACCGGCAGAGTGATTAAAGTGGATAGTTAATTTTTTTTCTACCCCAAATGCATATGCAATAATGTCAATTCTGAGTTTCCTAGCCAAACTTATGCTCGTTTTAATTTTCTAGAATTTTTTCTTTGCTATTCACTTGTATATTTTTTTTCTATGACTCTTTTTGCAAATCCGCCAACTCTACTACTTAAAACACATAAAAGAAGTGTGAGCAAAAAAGTTCAACTCAAAATTTAATTCCTAACTATTTTATTTTATTTTTCCAAAATTGGGTGAATAGTAAGTGAATAGACCTATAGTGATGACCACTTTAAGACGAAATACTCTATTTTTCGCGTCAATGCAGGATACCACACGCATAAACAAATCACACAGAATTCAACACAAACTAAATGGAAGCAAAATAAACGAACAAATGAACAAACACAAAAGAAATTAAACCAAACAGTTAGTGCACGCAATAAAATCAAAACAAAATGACTTGTATCCCCAGTAATGGCGCCATTTTGACAACCACATAGTAATGGTTTCAAACAAAACTAGATTACTCAAATAATTTTGCAATATAGGGAGCAAACCAAGGTCATCTCAAAAGGACACAAATTCATTCTGTTTTCAATTTTTAAACATGCAATAGTAGGTAGATATGGAGGTTTGTTGTTTTTTAAGAATTTAAAAAGAAACATAAAATTGGAAACAACAATTTGAATTAAAAAAATGGATCTAAAAGAAACGAATCTAACAAAACGGATCTAGAAAAATGAAAACAAATTTAAAAACGAAAATGAATTTAATTTAACCCAGAAAAATGAAAACAAAAACAAATTGAAAACAAAAACAAAAATGAAAACAAAACGCAAAATGAATTGGAAAACAAAAACAAGAATTAAAACCACAAATTGAAATCATGAATCACAAACGCAAACTAGGATTACTATACTGAATTTGCCTAAATCTCAAATGTAAAAGTAATCAATCGATCAATATTACACTCAAGAATAAAATCAAATTCAATCGAATTATGCATGCATTAATCTTAATCAAGAATTGCAAAAAAGTAAAAAGACCAACTCGAAACGATCAATCGATCTTGCAATCTGTAACGCCCCGGATTTCGATGATATTAATTATTGATAATTATATAAATCTAAACTATATTCATGTGTGTATTTTTAGATATATGTTGTGAATATGTATATATATATATATATATATATATATATTTGTGTGTATGCATGACTGGTTGGACTGAAATGGACTAAGTACCTAAGTGTAGGGCGTGTTACTGGGCTGTTCTCGCTGTAGCGAGAAGGCCCTGGGAAGAAGGACCAAAATTGTCGCCATCTCGCTGTAGCGAGAGAACGACAGTCTGAGGTGCATTTCTGGGTGTAGTCTCGCTGTAGCAAGAGGGTCTCGTTGTAGCGAAATTCTGCAGAAACTAGAGTGTAATTTTCTCTAGTTTTTTCGCTGTAGCGAGAAGGCGTGTCGCTGTAGCAAGAGTGTCGCGACCAGAAAAGGATTTAAAGGGGGTTAGGGTTTGGGGAGAGTTATTTCTCCCTCTCCCTTCGATCCTCTCATGCACAAAGCCCTATTCCACCAATTAATTGCCTCAAAAGTCGTTCGGGAGCGAGATTGGAGCTCGGATTTGTGTGGGGAATAGTTGGAGGTGAGTTTTAAACAGTTAGGGTTTTTGTTTTCCTTCCCTTTCTCTGTTCTCGATGATTTTCGGGGTTCTCATGAAATTCTTCCATGTGTTTAGGCCGAAAGTCGTGTGGGGAGCATTTCTGTAGTTGAGTTCAGACGTGGGTCTTTAATCCAAGGTAAAGGGAGACTCTACTCTACTCCTTTATGTGTGATTTGCTATTGTGATGTGGCTGAGTAGTGGGTAGGAAATTGCTGAGATATGTGATGTGAGCACTTGTGCCGTTTATACATGTATGTATATATGAATGAACATTGTGAAAATGTGGGCCCGAGGGCCGTGTAATATGAATGGAAATAGGCTAGGGGCCGTGTGGCATGAATGAATTATGGGCTATGTGTTGTGTGTGCTGTGAAAATGAAATATGGGCCTAGTGCCGTGTACTATTAAATGTGGGCTATGTGCCATATATTGAAATGCGTGTGACTGGGGCGTATTAGCGCCGTTGTAATGTGTTGTGAATGGTTCAGCAATACACTGGGGATGTGGGAGATGAGGACGGTAGAAATACCTTAGGGAAGAGAGAGTGGTGGTGACACCGACTGCGGAACAGGTGCACCACAGGCCACACACTCTCTTCCTAACTAGACCTTTGACCACTATCTTTGCTGAGCGAACCGTGACTGCTCACGTGATATTCGTGAGGCGGGGGTAACCGGCGACCATTCATGGTGTAAATCTGTGATCACAGTGCTATAGTGAGTGTGACTGTTATGCGTATGCACAAGTTTGGGTGTTGTGCTTGTGAATGTGAAATGTTGTCTGTGATTGTATTTGCTTAATGGATTGATAATATGCTGGAAGTGAGACTCTATGCTGACTATGTGCTTTTGGGTAGTGTAGAGTACTCACCCTTACATTCATTTTTCAGATAATCAAGATGATCAGCACCGGACTCAGTGAAGGGACAGATGGACCGCTATAGGACATAGAATTTATTTTGAAAATGTTGTAATTGAACTAGTCCTGTAATAGTCATTTGATATTAATTTGTAACCCTTCACTTATTTCAAAATCTTTTATGAAAAATTTGGTTATTCAATTTGTGAAATTATTTTTTTTTATTGGAATTAAATTTAAGGTGTTACACAATTCACGCTTGAGACGAGATGATTCGTGAGAAACAAATAATTGAGAATGTAGTAGAATCTGAAAAGAGGCAAGCGAATGGAACTAAAACGGGTTTTCTCTCAAAAATAGGAAAAAGTCTTTACCCAAAAACGAAATTATGAAAACAAAAATATGAAAGGGAAATGAGAGCTACAAAATCAACCTTTTGGCCTGTATATATACTAGTCTTAAATGAAAACAAAAATAAATGGGCCAAGGTTGCCGCAAATAATTAAAATAAAAGCCCTAAATATAAAAAGTATGTTTTAAGTTTGAACTTCAAAAATTAATTAAAAAAAAAATAGCTTCAAACTCCAAACAGCATGATCCATATGTCCAAATTGAAGCCTAGGAAGTCAAGAATCCATTGCAAAAAGAATCAGCCGAAAAGGAGATCTACAAAAAAAGTTATGGCTGAAATAGTGGACATAGGTCAGAGTAGCAAAAATATGAAATATAAAGTAAAGATAACAAGTATTCATGAAAACTCCAATTTAATGCAAGAAATGCAAAAACATGCTAAATGAAATAAATAAAGAAGGAAAGATATTTTGGAAGATGCAATAAAATTATAAATGTGAGTACAAAATATGAATCATCAAAGAGTAGCTATACACAAGCATCGCACTTTAAAACTCCTCTAGAACACTCACTTTTTGCAAGAAAAGTGGAAACGCGCAGAGCCTTTCTCCTCAAACCTTTCAACGTTGCTCCTTTTGGCATGGAAAGTGATGACACGCAGATGAGATCCTCTAATCAGGCTTTGGAGTGATTATTTTTTATGAGAAAAGTGATCATGCCCACCATGGTTTCCCTTTAATGTCTCTGGAACTATCATTTTTTGCACCAAAAGTGATAACTTTTTTATAGCAAATCAGTATCAACTTTAAATGCACATAACTTCCAAGCCTGAAATCCAAAATTCACAAGTGAATCACCAAATTAAAGCTCTATGAATCAACTATTTAAGAATATCTTCAAAAGTTTGACCTCATGAACAAATATTATAGAATTAATGAACAAAGGTCAGAATAGTCAAAGTAATGAAATTAAGGAGATTTTTCTAATAAAGCTCAACTAATGTAGCTTGCATTAAAATAGCCAAAATTAATCAATTAAGCATAATTAAAAGCCTATTGACTCAAAGAAAAGCTCAAAGCATAGGCTCAAAATATTGCTCATCGCCGTGCATGTGAGCAAAACACTTCCATGCTAGCTGCTGGAGTTTGGGCGTGCTAACTATAGCGAAGCCCTATTTTCCAACTAATTTGGGCTCAAAATGCATCGAAAACCCAATTGTGGTATTCTCATATTAATCTGCACAATTAATATATAACTTAGTGTAACGGTCAACCATAAATATATGAACTATAAAAACAGGACAAAAAATGGACTTATCAATGTTTCATTTGCATAAGCAGTCTGTACAACACTATGATAGGCTTAGTGGCAATTTTGTATGTCTTCTTTTTCATTAAGAAATTTCAGTTGCTCCTGAATAAATAAGGCAAATAAGGATAGTATCTTGTCCATATAAACTAGTTCAATCGTACCACTAAAATAATTATCATCACATCGTGGTTAAGGAAAATAAGTAGATATAGTAGTTTATACAATAGTTGATTGGCTATTAATAGGATGATAAATCTTATAATAGGCAGAACATTGTAACTTGTTTAGTTAAAAAGGTTGTAGAATGTTGTAAATGCATGGTATTGAATTATTATTTTGTTGGCTTTGTAGATCAAATGTTACATACAACAATTGCTTCATGGGCTTGAACATTGCCATAGTAGAGGTGTGTTGCACTATGAGATCAAGGATTCAAATTTTCTAATTAACCAAACTAGAAATCTTAGGATTAGAGATTTTGGCCTTGCAATAGTTTTAATCCTACTAAAAATTAGTCATTAACTGGCCATGCTGTGACTTTATGGTATAGATCACCTAAACTTTTGCTAAGTAATATTTAGTATAGAACTACAATTGACTTTTGGAGTGCTAGTTGCATTCTAACAAAATTGCAAGTGAGCAAGCCTATCATGCCAAGACGAGCATCATTAATTTTCATGAACCAATATGACTTTTGCATATTAGGTAATGCTTGGTAGTAATATGTTTCAAAATTAGTTGTTATATTGAGATATTGCTATTTATGTAAAGGATAACTTAACTACAAATGTTAATGGTTGTTAACTAATCAAAATTAGAATTTTATATTAACCTATGATAACATTAAATGTGAATATTTTTATTAAAATAAAAATCTAATTTTAATTGGTAAACAACCATTATAGAAAAATATCTAAGTTTTGTCTTTATCTAAATTATATATACTTTGATTATTTAATTTAACATTTTCTAAATAGACGATGCATGTTATTCTTTCTAATATCATTTAGTTTAATTGTGAACAATAAAAGTGGACAATATTTTGTTGTCTCTGACACACAATTTCCATTACTACTAACTAACCACATGCTAAGAATTGTAATTTAACATTGACAATGATTTAATATGTCTAAGTGGAACAAGTGCATAATATTTTTATGTTAAGATCTTATAAACAAAATAACAAAGTGACAATTTATCAATGATATAATATTTGTATGAAATAACCCTTATATTAGTTCATCAAATTATGAATGAGGTAAATTAGTTTTTAAGATATTTACATAGACATGTTAATCATTGACTTTATCAAACGTTAGGCACTTTAGTGTTATTAACAATTTATGAAGTTAACTTTTTCTGTGTGAAATGCCAAAATCATATCGTTTCTCTCTTCTTCACCCTAAAACGATGTCATTTTCTTCTCCTCTCCTCTCCTTTCCTCTCACCACTCACTAGTTTCCAACTTCTACAAGACGTCAGCTCGGGCAACCAATTCTCTTAGGGCTTCTCCATCAATAAGATAAGTAGTTGGAGTAAGAAAAATAATTAGTTGCAGAACTTCTCATCAATAAAAGGATAAAAATTCAAAAATTGATTCTATATTTTTTATTTTTAATCTTTCAACTTTTTACTTTTTTTAATAGTATGATATTAAGCCTTGTTAATTAAATGTTGTGTCTCTTTTATGTTCATCTAAGAATCAGGCATATAGAAAACTGATACTAGGTTTAAGCATTAGCATTTTTTTTCTTTTTAATGTTAATTTGAATTCAATCTCTAACCTTAAAATACAATAAAAGAAAAATAAAAGTTGAAATATTAAAAATTACATCCTCTTACATAAGAACTTAGTGAGCAACTTGAGAGACATGGGAGGAAAGCTACCAACCCAATGCTTCGGAAACTGTGGCAAAGAAAAAGAGTAAAAATAGTGGTGCCCTAAGAGGATTAGCTGTTAGAGCTGAAGATGTCATTGGAGCTAGAGATTGGTGAGTGGGTAGGAAAGGAGGAAAACGATATCGTTTTGAGGTGAGAGAAGAGAAAAAACATCATTTGGCATTTCTTGTGTCACTTAATAGAAAAAGTTCATATCATTATAAAAAAAATTGTTAATTGAACTAAAGTACCTTATATTGGATAAAGTTGAGAACTAACATGTCTATATAAATATCTCAAGGACCAATTTACTCAACATTCACAATCTTACGAACTAACATAGAGGTTTACTCGATTTTTATGTATGAATGATAATACTTGTATTTTAAAGAAATAAAATAAGGATATATTTTCTTTCTTTATAAGGACATGATATTTATCATTTTGAACATTTCTTTTTTAATTTATGTAAATAATTAAAAAAATAGGAATTAGGCATTTAAAATATATAAATTTAATTTAAATTTTATTTCATATTTAATATTTCTACTTTAACATATGTGTGATTTTAGTTTCTTTAACTTCAATTGCTCACATTTGATCCCTTTAATTTTTTTTATATGTTCAAACCAAATCTTCCACTCAAAAATTTTATCTAATATGTAATAAAAGTATGATAAAAGTATAATATTTTATAATTTTATATAAATATGTAAAGAAAAATATGAAAAATATGTAAATAAAAATACAAAATAAAATATATAAAATATCATTAAAGTCTTAATTTTAAAACAAAAGAACTTAATTTGAACGTTTAAAAAATTAAAAGGATTAAATAAAAATAATTAAAATTAAAGAAAGTAAAATCACACATATATTAACTTATAGAAACTAAAAGTATAATTAAAATTTTAATTTATTTTATAATCTTTAACCCAATGCTATTACATTATTTGAAATAATTTATAAATAACTTACGAAAATAGTTCATATGATTAAATTTAAAACCAATAGTCTATTATATAAATATTTAAAAATTATATATTCAAATCCAATCTAAATATCTTTCTTAACTTGACCAGTTTACTTGTAATGTAATTATTTTTCTTTTTTTAAACTCTTTGTAAGAAAATAAAACAAGTATGAATTTAACTTCAATAGGGTCTCAAAACAAAATTATTTTATACTATTATATGATTATGCATTATCTATTAGTAAAAAAAATACATTAAATCTATATTTATTATCTACTTAATTAATTCTATTGATAAATGTTATAGACTTAAATTTTTAATTCATGAAATTAGAGTTTTAATTCAATCTTGAATAATTATTTTTGTATGACATGTATTTAAAGAAGTTAATAGATACGCTAACGTTTTAGTTGATTTGACACATTTTTATGGTTGTAATTATTTTTTAATTCTCTTAATTTTATTTTATTTTATATTTTATTAAAAATGCAACTTTGTGTAGTGTTACACGTTGAACTATGTAAACCTACCGCATTACTGAGGTAACATAAGAAATATAAAAGAATGATGTGATTATCATATGTGAAAAAATTACTCTTAAATAAGTAATATGATTTATGTGCATTTTTTATCAATAATTTCTAAATTTGTTTTATTAATATTTTTTAATTGAACTTACAGTCGAAAAGAATTTATGAAAATAATTTTTGAATCTTATAAAATCTTTCGTATAAAACTTGTTTTTTACATATTCTAATAAACTTCACGATTAAATTCATGTTATAACTCTCAGAGAAAAAGATATTAAATAATTTAATTATTTATCCAAATATATATATATATAAGTTGAAAATAAGTTAGTCCATTGGTTAAGGCCCCATATAGAGGGGGTCTAAGCCAAGGGAGCTTATTCCTAAATTGGTCAGGTCTAATTAAAAAAAATATATTATTAAAAATTCTATTTTGGATCAATAATAATAATTTAATTTTTTAGATGATGTATTTATTTTAATTAAAAAGTTTAAGTTCATTTATAAGTTTTAATTTATTAATATATTTAGAGTTTTTTTTTTACTTTATTAAAAAAATAAAATTTTAAAAAGACTAATAAGTCTAGATAAGCTTTTAAAAAATTATGAAAAACCTTAAAATATAATTCATAACAGGTAGATAAATCAAATTCAAATATTAAATTTAAGAATCAAGTTAAATTCAAGTTTTATTTGACTCATTTTCAGTTTTATTCATTGGTGATAACTGTCTAAAACATTCAAACTTTAACATTTAAAATTTAATTCGACTCATTTTCACTTTTTAGTAATTGCGATAATTATTTAAAAAGTTGAAAGGTTAACATTTGCTTCATTAAACTGTATTGCATCTCAGTACTATTTTCTAGAAAATACTAATTAAATTTAAACAACTAATAATAATATAATTATATTTAAAGAAATATTTCTTAAACATTTTTATTTATTTAATCTTTTTAATAAGACACTTTTTTAAAAAAAATTAATGGTCTTTGTTATACTGTACAATTTATAGAAACCATTTATTTTTTTTATATTTGTCTTATTAAATAGAGTTTGTGAAAATTCAAATTAAAACTAGTAAAGGTAAATAATATTAATAGTGGAATCAAATTTAGTGATATTAAGTGAAAATAAAATTATCGTATTATTTTATTTTTTTAAAAGTTTACTAATTTTAAATACTTTTATTAATTTGTATAATTTGGTTAAAGGTATCGTATAAAAAGAAGTAAAGTTAATATTATTATGATTTATAGAATATAATTAAAAGTTTTAGAAATTTTTAAAGTAAAGTTCTTCATAATTGATTGAGTAGATCAACTAGCAAATATTTATTCCAAATTAATTTACAATTTCGATTTATATAATCTTTAATATCTCAACAAATATATCTGATATAATAAATATTATTTTTAATACTTAAAATTAACTTTAAAAATTAGTTAACAATTATTATTATTTTTATTATGTGTTCAAAAGTACATGTTAAAAAAATAATAAATAATATATCTTTAATAAAAATTATAATATTTAATAATTTTAATGTATTAAATTATATAATATCTAATTATTTATAATAAAAATTTATTATATATAAATTTTTATTATGTCGTACATCAACTAAGTTTTTAAATAAAAAATCTCAGTATTTTAAACGAGTAAATGAATGTGAGTGCGAACATGTGTTAATATTAAATATTTGAAAAGGTATTTGTTTTAATTTATACAATCTGACCATTAATTTATTGGTTGAACCAGAAATCATTAACGCACTGCCTTGACTAAGTCAACGCCGATATAAGTTTCGAATGCCAACTTCACTATTCTGTTGTTCGTGGTTGTTGACCAATTTCTCTGCGCCCTATTCTTGTAGCAAAGCTAGGGTGACATTCTTTAACATATTTTTTTATCTTTCGTTGAAATTAAAGGTTAAATTTTTTTATATTATATTTATAATTATGTATATTAATTTTATATAATTTAAATATTTATAAATATATTATTCAAAATGTATTTATATTTTAAAAATAAAAAAATATTCTCATATTAATATAAATCTAAAAATTTATACACTGAGTCTTTTATTTAACTTACATTTAACAGTTAATAAAATAATAAATTATAAATCTGAAGTTAAATAAAAAGTTCAGATTGAATGTAAAAATTTTTAAATTTATACTAGTGTGAAGATATCTTGTTCTATTAAAAATATATTATATATTAAAATAAAATATTACAATAAAGTGTTTATTATTATTTTTATATAAAAAATTATAAAATTAATCTACTTAATAAAAATTTTTAAATTAGTTGGATTAATCAATTTTACATTCCATAAACTAAATCTTAAAAATTGAAGATAATAAATCCAAAAAAGATGTTAGATAATATGCTTAAAAGATTAGTTAAAAAAAACATATTAAAAAATATATTCTTATTATTTCGAAACAAAAAACATCAACGAAGCTCTATCGAATTCCCCTAAAGTTGTTTGTCTAGTTCACCCAGAAAAGATGAAACGAAGCCTTGGATTACATTCTACCAAGGAAGTAATACACTTAGGATGTTCGATAGTTGAATAAACTTACTATCTTTCAGCATTATTTAAGATTTCTCAATGCATATAAGCAAAATCACAGCATTTTCTAAAGCTTTATCTCCTCACATAAAACCTATATGGGTATAACTGCTTGAAAATTTACATTTAGAAAAAATATATTTGTTCATATTTTAGTACATAAATAATCATAGAATAATAAATCAAATTAGTCCCTAAAATTATAGTTACTAGTCAATTTAATCCTTGAAATTACAAAAAAGCTAATTTAGACCTTAGAACTCATATAGGTCTTTTTAGTCCTCACTGTTATAATTTGAAGAAATTGTACACATGTAACTTGAAGGACTAAAATAATCATTGTTGGATAATTGAGGAGACTAAAATGAAAATTTTTATAATTTCAAGGACTAAATTAATTGATGCCCATAATTTCAAAGACTCATTTGATGTATTACTCAATAAACCATGTACTAAAATAAAGAAATGTATCTTCATTTTCCACCGCAGGGGAAAAAAAATAGCTAATAGCTATAAACTTGAGTCATGTACAGTTTATTGGGTTAATGAAATTGAAAACGAATCAAGTAACTAAATCTAAACTCTTAGAACTGGAGGTTTCATCCTCTTGCTTCATTCTTGAATCATGTATTTCTAGAGAATGTAGTTTCTTTCTCTGCATCTTCGCTAGCAGAGACACCACTAACTCCTTGCTTAATGTTGCGATCACCTTTGAGCAATGAAGGTTCCTCATTCCTATTTTGTGGTCCAGGACTCTGCGTTTTCTTTTGCTCTATAGAACATTTTATATGGAACAAATATTAAAATTTAAGTCCTAAGAAGGCTAAGAAAATATACAAAATAGTTGAAAGGGAAAAACAACATACTTTTACTGGCGATCGCTTGCCGAGTTATTGCCAAGAATTCTTCCCATTTGAGGTTACACAGTTCTCTCTTTTCTTCCTCCGGTAGCTCGAAATTGGGCTCTCTCCCACACATGAAAGCAGCCCTTAAAAGAAATAAAACATACAAAAAGGATCATAGTTAATATAATGAATAAGAACATGAAAATCTACTGTAATACCGAATCTCCCTCATTCAGTAATGGATAAAACATTGTTTGTCAAAGATTTTTTACTATTTTGCTTGTAGAGTTTGTATTCATTATCTGAAGATGCTCAAATCTATTCTTTGACCATATTGAGATTTCTATTACAGCTAGCTTGCATAATGAACTTTGCTCGTAAGTCAAAAGTTAATGCAAAAATGATGGTTACATACACCATAGTCATAGCTGCTGCATGACTTGCATAACAGACTGACATACATGAATGTTTAAAATTGTAAAAGCATAGAGAATGTAGAACCATCAACATACAGAGATGCCATTGGACATGGTTTTCATGCAATTAAAAAATAAAAATGATCATGCACATATACATGCAAAGGAATCTTGATAACTCCCTAGTTAACTCAATGAATTTTCTCCTAAGGTGCAATGTTTCTACCTCCAAATGAGAAAAGAAAAAGAAATATAAACAGGCAACCAAGAGACTAGGTGCCATACAAAGACAAGCAGTGTCACTGTTGTAACCACAGTTACACAAATATTAGAGCAGCAAAAATGATTGTGTTGACATGGTAGACAATGGCCTAATGGTAAAATCCAAATACCCAAAATTTACATATTATAGGTTTGTTGGGGCCCAGTAAGTTATCTGAGGGTCAATGAGTGAGCAAAAGAAGCAGATAAGTTTGGCAGTTTATAAAAAATAAGAAGTGCATATTCTCTATATGACTTAGGAGTTATCTAAAGAGAACATTATCGATATCGATATGCTACAATTCAAGCTACCTGTCGTATAAGTGAGCAGCTTCTTCCTGTGATCCAACAGTCCCCAGGTGGATCTGTTTCTTGTCCACTTTTATGGCTGCCTGCCACTTCATATTTTTAAGATAGACCCCTCTCAGGAAGCATGTTTCTTGATTATGGACAAGTCTTCTTGAATGTCGCCTTCTGCGTTTAACAGGTGGCCCTGGAAGATGCAGGTTAAAATAAGTAACCACAAGCATGCATAGCCATAGAAAGACAACAGAAATGCTGCAGAATTCATGTTTATCATCAAATTAACTTTCAGCATACATTAGTAAACTGTACATGCATGTAAGCTGCATTCATGCATTCTTATGTTCAAATTAAATTTCTGCATACAGTTCCTATATGTCAGTTAATCCATGACACACTTCATGACGCCATGTACGTACCATTGGCATTACTCAGCACAGCATTCAATGTCAATTAAGGGCTTTGTGTAAAATGATCCAACAACAACCAAGTCTTATCTACTATAATTAGACTAGCAAGTGGAAAAGCTATCAAATCAGGAAAAAAATAAAAATAAAAGAACACAATGAACCAGACATTAGATACCCTTCTTGTAAAGGAAACACTATCTATTACTTGGTCAGTTTAGTAAGCATAAACTAATCAGATAAAAACAGCTAAAAGAAAAAGATATCTCTTAAAAAACAAACCTGTGCTTTGTTGACTAGGTTGTTGCTCTTTGGACGAGCTAGAACCAGACACATTTGATGAACCTGATTCAACTTTCACAGTAGTGTTCTGGGAAACACAAATAGAAGAGTTTAGTACAAGTTCCTGACTATCTAAGAAATGAATAATAGATATAATACCTACGGAGGAGCTCTCAAATATTATTAACTTGGTAAATATCAGTTCTTATTACGTCTTACTTAACACATCTGTTCCATAAATGCTAACCAATCAACCACTTAATGGCAATCAATCTAGAATCTTCAGCTATATTCTTGTATTAAACAGTAGCATGTTGCAAATTTTAGCATTTAAATCAAAACAAATTTAGATCACAGAGGAAATTATCCATGGAAGTAGAAATGGGAATGCAAGAACCCTATATCTTAAAATAACAGCAGATTAGGAAAAACCCATCCCTCATTCTTTTAGAGAATACTTTTTCAATCCCATGTATCATTGATTCTTCCAACAACAGAAATTTCCAAGCATGCCTCAATAGACTTGTTTAAAAACCAGGAGGTTTAACTAAACTCAAAAATACGAAATTCAATATCTTTTTAAAGCTTTATACCTCTTTCATGTTCAAATTCAGCATTGGTTATGTTTGTCTTTTATGTGATAAGCAAAAGCAGGCGACACAAACAACCAATGCCAACTCCTTTCTTTATTCCTTTCTCTCATGAAGTACAGGTATTAGGTTCACAGTTCACAAATAAAATAAAAATATATCTAGTTTATTCAGCCAATTGAAGAAGACAACAGAAGTCTTGGTTAAAGATCACTTTTACAGCTAGTCCAACAGATTTTTCACCCTTATTGTTTACTTGGAGAATACCACATCTTGCTTCCCCTCCCCAAAAGGCTAAACAGCTAAGCAACATAAATATAACTTCTTATGTTCAAAACTATGGGCATGTTGAGCCTGAGCATAAATAGATAAAAAGAGAAGTTTTATACAACATAGCAAACTTATGAATTGTAGGGACCCTTATATCAATGAAATGTGGTGAAAGTATTTAAACATTTTTCAATGAGAGAGAATGACGTAAATAATGTCAAAGTTTTCCTACACTGTCCAGGATGCTTGCAATATCAGAAACAACAGATTGTTCGCTCTTAGGTTTAGCCTGCTGACTTGAATTTGCATCACCAGTTAGATTCTCACAGTATAGAGGAAGTGGAGTGACAAATGAATTGTTTCCTGTAAAGGCCCAGTGAAATTAGTAAATAATGTCGATTAAAGGTTAGATACAACTCATATAGCAGACTCAAGGCAACCAAAGATGTCATTTTATCCTATTTCCATAATAACAGTCCAAATTAAATGAAATATGTAATACAACATTTACCTGAGCATAGTCCCAAAAGTCTGCGTCTTCTCAAGCTCACCATTGTTACTTGTTAGTTCCAATCTACTTACCAAGTTATCAGAGTACGATGATTAATTTCCTATAAAACCAACTTCCCTTCAATACAGAATGAATAGTATATACAACAAAAATAGAAGATTTTCAGGGATATGAAACAAATAAGTTGGAACTACAAAGGAAGAAAAAGCTCCAATCTCAGCAAGACATTGTAAAAATTAACAATCGCAAAATATAATTATCATATATTTGCCATGAGTCAGCCAAAAATAAATTTACAACAAATAAGTAATGGCTAGAGGAATCTTAGAAAGATCTACTTATGCAATAAAAGTAATTAGCACAAGAAATAAGTGACAACACCAGAAGACAATAATTGAAGAAAGAAGACATTAACTAAACATTGAGAAAGACATCCAAATACAAGATTTTGCTCAAAATTTTATCCTGCTTTAACCTATATGCAATGCAATCAGAGTGATTATGCCCTCATGCTTAGACCATGTTGGCCAAACCCATACATAAACAAACAAATACAAATGCAGATAAACCTCGATCACCACACAATTTCAACCACTATCATCCAGAACAAACCATTATCCATAATCAATCAAATAAAAAATCCAATTTCATCATACCATAAAGCACTATTAACCCATCAAAACACAACCAACGATATCTTCCTCAAAGCCAAAAGAAGGAAAAATAAAATAAAATAAAATAAAAACTATTTTTTCTTCTGACAAAATAAAGTTAATACTATACAATAGGAATATTCCACATCCAGAATACAAAGCGAAATTAAATTTTCAGAAAAAAAATAAATCACCCAGAAAAGCACCCCGTGACATGAACTCCAAAATTCTCTGCTTTGGGTTGAAGTCAACCCCATCCTACCACCTTTTCTAACAGAGAAGCCAAACCCAATTATCACACAGCACAAACCAAAACACATACATTCACACAAGGCACAAGACAAGACAAAAATTCAAGAGAAACCCACAAAGCCAAAAGAGAAAAAAAGATCAAGTTTTTAAGCCTTCCAAACCCATAAAAACGACCCACAAGGACCCATCAACGCAAGGCGAATGATGACAAGAGAAAGCCATTGTTGGTACCTTGAGACTGAAATAAGCCATTGTTGGTACCCACTTCTTAAAAAATAAAAAACAGTGTATCGCAGAGGTGGTGGTGTGACATATATGTATTTTGTTGTGACCTATGTATCTACCACCTTTTTGATGTTTGGTTTTGTTTTTCTCCCAGACAAGGTTGTGTGTGTTCTGCGTGTCTTATGTGGAAGGGTGGTGGACAGAGGGGGTGAAGAGAGAGAGAGTGGACGTAGCTGCTGCTGCTGTTTTGCCTGCTGCGTTGGTAGTTTGGTTTGGTTTAAAATTTCAAAGTCTATCATTCCCTTTAAAGGGGCCAGCAAGCAAATTCCAATGAGGTTGGTTAGAGACATGTCAACTTTACCGTATTACCCTTTTCACATTTTTGTTGTTTATTTTTAGGTAATTTATAAAATGTGTTGTAAGTTATGAATACATTTAATATCATTTCACTTGTGAAATTATTATTATTATTAATTTTATATTACAAATATAATAAATATTAAGAGTTAATAATTTATTTAAAAAATAAAAATATTTTTTAATTTTTAAAATATTAAAAAATTTGCAATTATTAATTTAAAAATATATAATTTCAAATTTATAAATATTATAAAAAATTATTTTTATTTTTTATTTAAATTAAATTTAATATAAAATTTAAGAATGTAAGAGTATTTTTTTTAATGTTTTTTATTTTCAAAAATAAAATATAATATAAATTTTTATTTTTTTTTTTATTTTTAATGAGAGAAAAGTATTTTTTAAAAAGGAAAAGAAATATACTTTAAATTTATAAAAAATATTTTTAAAATTTTATTATTTTCCTAGACGAAGATCATTGTAGACTATTTATTTATAACATTAACTATTTATTTCATTAAATGCAAATATAATAATACAATATATTTTAAATTAATTATTTAAAAAGTTATTTAATTTAATATAAAGGAAATTTATTAGCTTGTTATTAACTCCTATATGTAAAAATTTATTAAATGACAAATTTATTATTATTATATCTTTAATGCATATAATTTATTAAAATAAATTTTGGCTTTTTCAACAAATCTTTATGATTATTATAATTTAGACATTAAACTTAAAACATGTTTGACTTAATTTATTTTTAAAATTGCTATTTATTTTATTTTATTTTTGAAAAAAATTAAAAACTAGATAATTATCTGTAAATATTTAAAGTAAACAAATTATATTATTAATTAGTATATTTAAAATTCAATTATCTATTAATTATGTCAACTTTGCGGTTTTGCTATTTGCAATTTAAAAATGTTTGGTAATTTGAAAAACTTACCTAATAAGATAGTGTTTGTTATGATTTTAAGGAATTATTAATTCAAGTATAATATATTCTAATAAAATATATTTATTTTTACAACGATTTTGGTGAAGAACGTATGTTAAATTGGAATAACCCTTAATCATTTATCCACGTACTTACTCGATGCTTATTTTTACAACGATCTTGTTTCTTTACCTTTATATTATTTTAATATATTTTGATATTTTAAATAAATATTTTTTTAGAAAATAGATATCAGTTTTTATTTGTAAAATGTGAGTCCTAATTTTTAAATAAGTGTGTTTTGAATCATTATTAAAAAAAAAATTATTTTAAAAGTTAATTCTCTTTCTCACCATGATATGTTACTTTTCTTTCCTTGTAATAAATTTTTTAATTTAATTTAAATTTTGAAATCTTTAGTTTTTAAAATTGGCCTTATTTAATTTAATAAAACATTTATTAACTAAATATTTAATTTTTAATTTATTCAATTTCAAAATAATCATAATATATATATATATATTATTTAAGATTTACTTTAATATAATAATGCGCACACAATATACAATAAATTTTATAGTATTTCAAAATTTAAAACTTTAAAAAATCACCATATGAAAAAGGAAAAATAGATAGACATTAAAAGTTAAAACAATAATAGCAACAAAAAAAAAGTTAAAACAATTTTGGAAAGAGATTCCAAATTTAATGTTCAACGAATGAATTTTTGCTATACTATACTATCAATATTATATTAAATTACAATATATAATTTTTTAATTTAATAAAATTAAATTAAAAATTAAATGTTCAATGCAAAAGAATCCATAAAGTATATTAAGAAAAAAATTATTCTTAAAAATACATTTATTTAAAAATAAAGAATAAATTAATGCATAAAAATATTTAAGGGAAATATAAACCAATGTTATTAAACTTTAACTAAGTTGTCTAATCATTTAAACCGAAAAGCTTGGATTGTCTAAAAATTTGGTCAAGAAATTAGGTTACTTTGATATATATAAAATAAATGATTAACTGATCTAAATTTTATAACAGTGATATAAATATTAATACATTAATATAAAATATATAAATTTTAGAAGTGTAAGATTAAATGTGTATTAAAAAAATAGTTTAATTTAAGATTATTTCACTATTTCATAAATTTATTTTACCAAAATAGTTGTATTTGATAAAGCAACTTATCTTTCTAATTTTAGTATTTTTTTTATAAAAATTCTCATTTATTTTTATTTATTGCTTATAGTTTAAAAGATAATGATATTTAAATCGAGTTGAAAAAATATTTTAAATATTTAACATTATTATATTTTTAGGAGTTAAAATAATTACACGTTACTTATCACATGATTAGTGATAATACCTATTATATATTATATTATTCATTCTAATTTAATATTATATATTTTTCATTTTTATTATACTATTTATATAATTTATTTTAATCTTAATAAAAGATTTGATTCAATAATAAAAATGAAGAGTAAAAAGTAATTAAAAATCCTCAAATATAATTATCTTAAATATATTTTTATTTGTAAAGTAAAATTAAATTTATACAAGAATTATATAAATTCATTTGTTATATTTATCAATAAATTGAACAACTAATATAACAAATAATTATAATTTAATAAATTTTTTTAACATTTTTTTAGGCTTTAATTTAATATGTATTTCTTCTAGTACTTTTTATAAGGTACATTAATTATAAAATGTTTTAGTGGTCTTTTTATAAATATGTGATTGATTGCATTCTAAGATTACAAATCTTTCATTTTTAATTTTTTCTTTCATCATTTTTAGTTCTCTCTTAGTTAATTTGTTGGACTTTATTTTTTTATATTGTTTTAGTATTCATATATTTTTAATAGAGGCAAAAAGTAATCAAAATTTATAGAAATTTGATTATACATTTGTTTCATCGTCATCATTATTGCAATATAAGAGATAAATTGGTAAGGTTTAGTATTATGGATTGAGAGTAACCACAAACAAAAGTTAATCTTGATATATTGTTCTTCATATGTACTAAATATAAAATAAATATGTTGGATTCTTTGTCTAAACCAATTTGGCAAAGGGTTGTGTTAGGTTAAGGTTTTTAATAATTTATTAAGGTGTTACACATTATGCAAGTTAGTGACTATTGTAATTATTTTGCATGAATTAATAATAGTACTAGTATAGTGGAGAGTTTTATTGTTAATAAAGTAACCTTTGTTCTTAGAATTGTAATAGTTGTATATGAAGAATTAGGTTATCAAGATTTTATAGATAGAGATTGAAATTCATAGATTAATTTTCTTTGCAAAATTATGATGATGATTTGCATGAAAGATTGGATAAGTAATATAAGTTGTTAAATAAAAAAAAATGTATTAGTTGAATGTAAGAGAATGATGTATTTTTCCTCTACTTGATAAAGATTAGTTATTGACTACAATCTTAATTGATTAATATTTTTATGTTTCTATAGAACTAAAAAAAAAATAGTATTCATAATAAGTCACAACATGTAACAACCATATAATGTCTAAATGACATAAATGAATCTATACCAAATTGGTGGCCACCAAAACACAACAACTTGTGAAAAAAAAAAAAAACAAAATAAGTGAAACACATGATACATTTGAAATAATAGACAACATTATACATCCAAAAAAAAAAACAAGTAAAATTTAAGGTGTACTAGTCCTTAGTTTAGGTGTTCGCATGAATAACGTAATTTTTAAAGAATCATCTTTCTAATCATTTGGTAGACATGCTAGTGGGCTTTATTGGTAGTGAAATTAGAATATTTGCAAGATAGAGCCTTTGCCTAATGGTTAATTGGTTTCACTTATGAGTCTTTGATGGACTTAATGTTAATGATGAATTATTTTTCTTGACAAGTGAGACTAATTGGGAAAGGTTAATCTTATCTTATGCAGTAGTTGGACAACCTTTCTAACCTTTCAAACTCAATCAATTGAGTCATATTATAGGTACAATTTCATTTGTAGCCTTTGTCAATTAGGGTTTGAATAAGCCAAATTTTGGAAATGAAATATTGCTTTGTTAGGCTTAAAGCTCTTCTAGTCTTTGTTTTTTTTTTTTTAGCATAAGACAAGTTAATTTGATTCTTTTGGTTTAGGGTTGCACAACTAAACACTTAAACTCAACCAATATTCTTTTGAGTTAACGTGGGTTTAGGTTATCAACGGCCTCCTTACATTTTTATCATATCACCTTTGTTTCTTAGGTCTGCCCATAATACTTCTAACCTTTGGTAATAACGGTAGAATTTGTTGAGTGTGCTCCTAAAACTCCTAACATTGTAATGGTTCAACATGATGTTCATAACTTGTATGAAATAATGTCATTGTTAATCATCCTTAACAATAGTCTTTTAATCGCTCATTTTATATGTTATTACAACAATAATATGCATGCATGACATGTCTTTATAAGTTAAAAAAAGACATATCAACACAGCAACATATAGTACAACAAACTTCAAGTAATATTCAATAAACATGTTAAAATTTGATTAAAAAATGTCAAAATTAATTGAATTAGCAAGATAGAGATAGTTATTTCTTTACATGACTATACTAATGTTCATTTATTACTTTTTTTTTTTCTACTTTGTTTTGTTCTATAAGAGGCAAATGACTAACACAGTAATCAATTTCAACTTATTTGTATTAATTTTAGTCATAATATAGCATATGACCTTTTCTACCATTGTTATAATTGGTTTAAACTTTGCATTTATGATCTTTGCAACGAAGACATCACAATTATTGTTACATATATTATTAACTTTTGACCTTTTAAAAAAACATGTCTTAGTCTAGGCTTCTTGAAACCACTTGTCCAAATATACCCATGCCTTCTCACTCATTATCTTCATTGTCAACATATTTGCATTGAATTACAAGACTATAATTAATCTTACAGTCCTATAATGGTTGTTTAAATTTTCTATCCATTCACTACTTATTAAAATTTTGCTAAAGATATCGTACAGAAAACTTATGTTATGCTTCTAATATGACCTCCTGTAAAGTTGATATTAAACCTTACAAGAGAAATGAATAAGCAATTTAGTTCCTAAGAAATTAAAAATCATGCAAATAAGTTCTTAACTTAGAAACATTATTTAGTCCCTAAAAAAAATCAAAATCCCTACAAATTAGTTCCTATCATAGAAACATTGATAAGTTATTCTCATGTAGAACTTCATCTTGCTGTCAAAGATAAAATTTCATCTAATAATCTCTACATTTTCATGCAAACTTGTTAAAAGTCTTTTTGATTCTCAACATCAACAACTACATAAGCTATATTATGCAAATTTGGTTATTAGCTTATTGACCTATTGTCAATAATAATTGTATGTCTATGTAGTAACGCCCAAAAAAAAAAAAAACATCATCAAAACTTATTAATGGCTTGTATCCACCTTTAAAGTCACCTTTGCACCTAACAAGACAAATATATAATCTTTGAAATTATAGTGTACCTTTAGGTTGGGGAATAATATCAATTTACCTTAACATGGATTACACCTAAAAAGTTTTCCACAGTAGTCATGAAGTTTTTAATTATTTCTTCAAAAAAATTATATTATGCAAGAAAGGGTGAAAAAAAAATATAAGAATAAGAAAGGATTATGTTTAGACAAATTTATCGACAAAGTAAAACAACTAGGAAAAAAATGAAGCAGAAAATTTTTAGATTTGTTCTAAAAAAGTCAAACATGTAACATGTAGTGATTTTTACTAAAAATTTACAAAATAAGGGCACTCATAATGATACTTGAAATATTGATAATACTAAAAAAAATGAATTGGCTTTACTATGTTATTTACAACAACTGGATTTTGGCAAGACATAGTCAAATAATCCATAAGTGTTCAAAAACTTAAAAATTTACTTAGAAATTTTTTCAAAGAACTTTGTATTTCTCTCCTTTTTTGGACAAATTTGAGAAACTCTTGTTTTTTGTTTTCAATAATTTGTGGAAGTCACAGTGATGAAGAGTTGGATGATTATAACAACCTGCATCCTTGATCATTATTTGC
Source organism: Abrus precatorius (assembly GCF_003935025.1). Taxonomy (NCBI): domain Eukaryota; kingdom Viridiplantae; phylum Streptophyta; class Magnoliopsida; order Fabales; family Fabaceae; genus Abrus; species Abrus precatorius. The sequence goes on along the minus strand of NW_020874439.1, from coordinate 8,816,489 downwards.
ATGATCATTATTGCAAATAATAACTTGTTTCAACTTAATTGTAATTATTAATGATATCTTTTATGTTTTTAAGTGTATTTTGAACTTTATATTGTTTCAACTCAAGTAATTTAAATTTAATTTATTTTAGAAATATAGATTTTATAAAACATCAAACTATAATATAATCTTCTTACACTAATGAAAGTCTAAAAACTTTTACATTTTTTTTAGATAGGCAAAACATATATTATTAAAGAGTTCAAAGAGAACTCAAAACTCATATACACAGAGAAAAAATTAATACTTATTCAGGAAAATAAAAAGTAAAAGCATAATTATACATAGTTAAGACAGATACAATTTTGTGGGTTCAAATACCAATCAACTAATAAAATAACTTCTCCCTTACTAACAAGTGATAGTCATTTCTAGAACTTCAGAATAATAGAATATAAGACTTCCCTCTCATCTAAAACACACTTGGAAAACACAATTATATTTCTACGTAACCATAAAGACTACACTGTACTTACCCAAACAATTAATAAATATATCCATTTTTTTTTACTACAACCAACACCAATCTAAGAAAGCAAGTGAGTCGATAAATCTGAAGACAAAACTCATATTTGATTTGAGTCTTTTATTTAATTTATATTTAACGAGTTATAATTTATTACTTCACTAATGATTAAATATAAGTTAAATGAAAGACTCAAATTAAGTGTAAAATTTTTTAAACTTACGTTAAAAGATCTTTCCCTATATATATAAAGAATATCTTAGAATATTAATTTGTAAAAATAGAATTTTGAAAAATTTAATTTTAAATAAAAATAAATGAGTTTAATGTTAAAGTACAATTAATTTAAATTCATTTTTTTTGTTAAATGATGTAAGTACAAACTTGATGATAACACATAATAAATTTTAATTAATGAAGCATTTATAAATCATAATTTTACAACTATAAATAAATTTTTTTTTCTAAATAACGTGTATTTTTATTGAATCTTGTAGTATTACTAAAGGTAATAATATTTTTATTTTAAATATTTAACAAAGTTGAATTGAATATATATATATATATATATATATTGCTTTAAATTGTAATGTTTTTTTAAAGTTAAAAATAACATTGTTTTTCAATTTAAGAAATACAACATAGTATTTTAATTAAATATAAAATTATGCAAAAAATTATATGGACGATAATTAAAATATTAATTATTTTTTTCTTATCTTTCTTCAATTTAACTTTATTTTTTCTTCCTTCGTACGGTTTTAAACCAAACAATATAGTCCCTTCCACATACTCGATAAATGTGATGTTATAGTTGAAAAATATAATAATCTTTTCTCTCTCCTAAACTTGTGGGAAAAATAAAGAAAACTTGTGTGCATGATTTTCTTGAGTAAAGTGAGCGCTTCACTTTCTTCTTCTTCTTCTGAATTGAATCCTTAACACAACAAAAAAAATGAGGAACGTACGAACCGCACTCTCTGGCACCGGAGGGAACAGAAGCTTCGAGTTCTCGTTCAGAGTGTTGGCCTTTGCAATATCTATTGTTTTCTGCGTTTTCTTCACTTTCTCTTTTCTCTTCACTACTCGTTTCTACTCCACTACTCACCGTAACATTGTAAGCTTTTGTTTTTCTTGCAACTTCAACATTCTCACATTTTCTCAATATTTTTTTGGTTGGTTTTCTTTTCTGGGTAAATTTCCCGAGAAACAATCAGTTTTTTTTCTGTTTTATTTTTTTTCCGAGTAGAGTGTGGGCTTTCGTGATTGATTTATGTTTTTGTTTGTGGGTTTGTGTAATTCGTAGGAAAATTTGATTTTTGTTTAGGATTCAAGTGCGGTGAGGATTCCATGGTGATTTGAGTGTTATTTTTATGGGAAACAACAAGAAAATTTGAGTGAATAAGGTAACTAAAAGGGTTTCTTTGTTTTGTTCGTCAGTTACTTTCTTTATGGGAAATGAGAGAGATTGGATGAGTGTATGGAAGCCATGACAGAACCAGATTGATTTTTTATTTTGCTATTTTCTCTGGAAACAAGCGGAAAATTTGAGTGGAAGTGTGACTGAGAAGGTTTCTTTTATTTATTTATTTTCTGGGTAATGAAACAGATTGAGGGAAGATATTGAATAAAGGAAGCCATAGCAAAACCAGATAATTTTGCTGCTTTGCTATTTTCTTGGGAAACAAACGGAAAATTTAAGTGGAAATATTACTCTAAAGGGTTAATTTGTTTTGTTTGTCTTTCTATATCTCTGGAAAATGAAAGAGATTTAATTAATCTGCTATGATTCTGAACCAGGGTTCTGAATGGGGTGCACAAGGATTTGAATCAATAAGGAGATCCATGCTCACACTGAAAACAGATCCCATGAAACAACGATTAGATCACATCCGTAAGCAAACTGAAGATTATCGTGCTTTGGCTCTGGGGTATGCATCCTATGCACGAAAACTCAAGCTTGAGAGTTCCAAGCTTGTTAGGGTTTTTGCTGAACTCTCAAGGAACTTCTCGGATCTTATGAGCAAACCCCAATACAGTGCACTTTTCAGCTCTCATGCCGGCCTAATTAATGAATCATTGCTACGCCAATTGGAAAAGGAAGTGAAGGAGCGAATTAAGATCTCACGCCAAGTGATAGGCGAAGCCAAAGAGTCCTTTGATAATCAGCTCAAGATTCAGAAGTTGAAGGATACGATATTTGCCGTGAATGAGCAATTGACCAAGGCAAAGAAGCAGGGAGCTTTCTCTAGCTTGATTGCGGCCAAGTCAATTCCAAAAAGTTTGCATTGTCTCGCCATGCGGTTGACGGAAGAAAGGATTGCACATCCGGAGAAGTATTCAGATGAGGGAAAGTCGACTCCTCCAGAATTTGAAGATCCTAATTTGTATCACTATGCCATATTCTCGGATAATGTTATTGCAGCTTCCGTGGTGGTCAATTCAGCAACAAAGAATGCAAAGGAATCATGGAAGCATGTGTTTCATGTTGTGACAGATAAGATGAATCTTGGAACAATGCAAGTGATGTTTAAGTTGAAGAATTATAATGGAGCACACATTGAGGTTAAGGCAGTTGAGGATTACAAGTTCCTGAATTCTTCATATGTGCCAGTGCTTCGGCAGCTAGAGTCTGCTAACCTGCAGAGATTTTACTTTGAAAACAAGCTTGAGAATGCCACAAAGGACCCAACAAATATGAAGTTTAGGAATCCTAAATATTTGTCAATATTGAACCATTTGAGATTCTACTTGCCTGAAATGTATCCAAAGCTGCATAGAATTTTGTTTCTGGATGATGACATTGTGGTTCAGAAGGACCTTACTGGGTTATGGAAAATTGATATGGATGGCAAGGTGAATGGAGCTGTAGAAACATGTTTTGGGTCATTCCATAGATATGCACAATACATGAATTTCTCACATCCCTTGATTAAAGCAAAATTCAACCCAAAGGCATGTGCATGGGCTTACGGAATGAATTTCTTTGATTTGGATGCTTGGAGAAGGGAAAAATGCACAGAAGAGTATCACTACTGGCAGAATTTGGTGAGGCTTGAAACTTTTCATGTTTTCAACAATGTTTTTTTCTTTTCTTTTTATAATCCTCAACCAATATTAAATTCTACCACATAATAGTCTCACTTCAAGCATGATATTATTATTCAAATAACATGTAAATGTCAACTAATGCAGCACTAGTAATTATGCTAGAGGTTTACTTTCAATCATTCTCATGAGTACACACTGTTTGCAATCTTACTGAATTATTATCCTACCTGAAGCTATTCTTTATTATATCATATTTAACTGGATATGCTTATGCTGGTGCAGAATGAGAACCGGACCTTGTGGAAATTGGGGACATTACCACCAGGTCTAATTACATATTACTCAACAACAAAGCCCTTAGATAAGTCATGGCATGTTCTGGGTCTTGGCTATAACCCAAGCATCAGCATGGATGAGATTAGGAATGCAGCAGCGGTTCACTTCAATGGTAACATGAAACCATGGCTTGACATTGCCATTAATCAATTCAAGCCCATTTGGACAAAGTATGTTGACTATGAGTTAGAGTTTGTCCAGGCCTGCAATTTTGGTCTCTAAATGGGGTAAGAGTTCTTTTATAGGACAGAATTATTTTATTTTTTTTTAAATAGACAAATTTTAAATTTTAAATTTTTAAGTAATATTGTCTTTCAATTTATAATCTCTGTTTCTAAATTTATTTTTTTATGCAAAATAAAAGATTAAGAAATTTAATCTAAATATTTATGTTATTCAAATAAAAGAATACATATTTAAAGATATAAGAATCTATCTAATTAAATTTTTTTTATAAAATTAACAGAAAAATATATTTATCAATAAAGTAAACCATAAAAATAAGTTTTTTGTTTCATATTTTTACTAGAAAAATTTATTTATTATTTTATATTATTTAACTATGCTAATACAATTTACTTATTACACACAACCTAAAATGCTCTTTAAAGTGTACTTAATGATTCTCGATCGAGTGATAATTTTGGTATTAGAGGTCAATCTTAATCCTAATTTGATATACTTCCTATTTCAGTGGATGAAGATGATTGTGATGTAATTGATGATGAAAAAAAAAAGAAAGATGTGAGTTGTATGAAATCACTTTAAAAAAAAAATATTAATAGAGAAAAAAAAGTTATATACAATTATTGCAATAAGCAACTTATAGGTAAAAGATTAGATTGAACAAATTATTTGCATAAACACTTTTAAATTAAATTTATAAAAGGTTATATAAGAATATAAGACAATTAATTTTGTTGAGAAAATAAAAAAAAAGGTAGATAGATCATTTACTTATTTGAGTAATTATCACTTTGATTCATAAAAATCTAAAATAGATATTGCTTCTACGATAATAATTCTTAAGTATATGCTTTCTATGGTGGATCATTTGATAATTCTGGTATTAGAGGTCAATCTAAATCCTACTTTGATATACTTCTTATTTCAGGGGATGGAGATGATTGTGATGCAATTGATGATAGAAAAAAAAAAGAAAGATGTGAGTTGTATGAAATCACTTTAAAAAAAAACTATTAATAGAGAAGAAAAATTTATATACAATTATTGCAAAAGATCAGATGGAACAAATTATTTACATAAACACTTTTAAATTAAATTTATAAAAGTCCATATAAGAATATAAAACAATCAATTTTGTTGAGAAAACAAAAAGAAGGTAGACAGATCATCTACTTATTTGAGTAATTATCACTTTGATCCATAAAAATCTAAAAGAGATCTTGCTTCTATTAATAATTCTTAAATATATGCATTCTATGGTGGACCATTTGGAGTTTATAGCATATTTACAGAAAAATCTAAAAGAGGTCTTTTTTTTTTATTTTTTATCTATGCTCGAACTTTATTCGGTAATTACGTATTAAACTTTTGTATTATTATATTATTTATATGAAATTATATAAGTATATTTTTTTATAAGTGTTTTTTTCCTTAAACAAGCGCATGTAATAAGAACATGTATGGATATGTGTATACCTAGAAAATATAAGTATAAGGATTAAAATTATTATTCATGCAAGTATGAGACTAGAGGCGGATATTTTCTTAAAACGCGGATATCAAAATGAGTATTATATTATCCTACTTATTGTCATCCTTGATTATAGAGAAGTATTAAGTAACTGAGAAGTTTGTTCCTTAATTACATAGATTAGTAGCTTGTTTAGCAACTTGCACATTTTTATTTGATTAATAAACTAATAATTGTTTAGTTAGTAAAAAATAAAATTAGTTTATGATTTTTAAAAGTTAACATAAAAAACTAATTACTAATAATTTAATTTTTATTTTTTATCTTTATTTTTAAAATAATTTACATCCAAAATAATAAAAATAAATAATAGTTGTGAATTTTATATTGAATATGTATAATAAATAATAAAAATAATAATTTATTTAAAAAAATTACTTTTAATTAAAGAAATTAGAAAAATTACAACTAAAGAGAATATAAATATATAAAATATTCTTTTATATATACCTAATTACAACTTTTTTCATTTTTTTCCGTGCTAAAACCATTGCTACTCTCTTTTCTTTTCTGTTCCATCTTTTGGTTGATTATAAGTACATAAATACTTAATTAACTAGTTGGATAATAAGTACAAAATAATTATCTAGTTAATTAATTGATAAATAAAAATAATTAATAACAAATAAATAAATAAATAAATTTAATTTTAATATTATATATATGTATACTATTAATTGTTCAACGCATGCATTTTAACTAATTAAATAGTTAATTTATTTAATTTTCTATTAATTTTACACCTCAATATTTAACTTAGCTTAGATGAGGTGGCACACGCTCATGAGGAGGAAAAGAATAACAGGGCGTAAACATGGCAAAAATAACTAGGATCTATCTCAGTTATGCAACTCAATATTTAACAGAAAAAGAATATGGCACTAGAAACCGTTTTTGTTTATGCTTAAAAATTGAAGGGCCTAACTAATAAAAATTTGAAGAGCTAAATTATTCAAAATTTGAAATATTTAACAGAATAAAATCTTATTGAAACCATTTTTATGGTGATGAAAATAAAACCGCGAATTCTGATTCCAAAGAATGAACTGATTCAATTATCCATTTTCCTACCGTTGCACGAAGAATGAGACAAAACTGGCAGGATATGGTTATTTATTTGTATCCCAACTCCAACATCTGCAAGAATTTCTTAAAGCCCAGCCAGCACAGTAGGCATTGCAATATAAGAAAAGAGATTTGAGTTCAACGAAACTCAAACAAGAAAACAAAGGAGTTAAGAGTAATTGATTGTTAATGCAGTTAGAATAGTTAATAGAAAGTTCCTGTAACCAAAATATATACTCTGCCTAGAGATCATGTAAGAAAACACAAGACACTTAAAAGTGAAAATTTTCTGCATCTCCCTTTAGACAAGCTAAGAAAAGAGAGAGAAAAAAAAAAAAGGAAGACAAAAAATGGATCACCCAAAGGCAGAAGGAATCACTGTAATGTGCCTTAGAGGGTGTGAGATGTCTGTGCCCCCTGCATGCTGCACAAACTCAGCTGGTGAAAATGTGCTTCCATGGCAGACACAAACAATGCTAACTTCTGATTTTGTATATCTGTATAGAAACCCATTAACCGTTTTCCCATTTGGCCCGTTCCCTTTAGTTGATACATACGGCATTTGAGGGAGTGAAGAAACCTGGGACAGAGGCTTTGGTGGCTTTGCCATGATGTCACCTTTGGTATCCTTCAAAGGGCCACTGTTTGAATTTTCATAAAACAAGGGCGTTTCAAGCATTGAAAGTGCATTGTTGCATGTTGAAGCTTCTTCATTGGGTTTCATTGCCTTGGTTTTTGTGATGTTTGGTTGGGTTTCCTTCACAGTGTGCTTTCTCTCTTGTTGTGCATTATTGTTGCCTTGTTTTGATCCCATAGGATGAGATGAAGCAGAAGCACTTTCTTCAGGTTGTGTTGCGTTGCTCATTTCCTTGGAACTGTTCAATCGGGTTGGTTCGGCTAAAGAATGAACCGAATGGCTGCGGCTGTCGGTGCTGCCTCCATCTGATAAAAGAAATTTGTGATAATTATTAAAATTATATCCAGAAAATAATTGGTAAACACAAGGGCCTTATATGAATGTCAAGTATTGATACCGTTTGATTATTTAAATGTCAGAGTAGTTAAAATTCCAGCCACAATGTGGCACTTTAAAAAAAAAAAAAACCTCTGATAACCTTATCAAATCTCAAGATACTAAATTCTCTTGTCTGGCTACAACCTAAGAACAAATACGGCGATAAGCAGCATCGCTGGATAAGAAACGGCACGTGATTCTGCTTGTTCTACTTTTCATATGCATTAATTTCTAGATAGAAAAATCAAGAAGCCATTTGATTATACTAGGGGTGACCAGTGAGGGATGAAGAAGTAGGTGACATGTTACCCATGCACTGTACCAAAATCCGGATAATGATCAATTTGCATCTATTTTAAAAGCTGCACGATATCATAATCCATGGCCCTCGAATAAAGATGTATTTTTTGTAGCACTAAATTGAATTATTCGATTTCAAGTGCAGAGAATCCACATCCTCAATAATGTCATTGCAAATAGTACATTCTATAAGAAGCAATGATCACTTAGCAAAACTAAGAAGAGGCTCCAAATGCATTCATATAATAGTGATAAATGTGTAAAAGAACCTAGAAAATTGTGATTACGAAGAAAGAAAGAAATCATAATAATTAGCCAACGGAAACAAAATGAATATTCAATAAATTAATAAATAAAAATTCACCTTCGCGAGAAGAGCTTTGGTAATCCGAAACCACAGAAGAACTGCACCTTGAAGACCCATTAGACTTGGCTTTTATACCTCCGCTGTTAACACCGTCTATTCCATCCACATTCTTCTCGCTGGCAAGCCAACACGGTAAAGGAAAGGCGTTACTCAATGGCAGGTACTGCACGGTGGCGTACTGGGGCATACGAAACGGAGGTGTCGTCCACGCCCCACTGACCCCGTTATGAGAATCCGTTTTCTCCCTCTTAAAAGCCCGTTGCAATTCGGGTTCGGGTTCTCTAACCCGGTCCCTCTTCTGCTCTCGCTTCTTTTTGACCTCCATTCTCCGCAACGCCTGAATCTCACGCTTGTCTTGTGGATCGGAGTAAAAATGAAAGGTTTGGGGCGGGGAATCGGGTGCGGGGTTTTGGAGGGTGTGTTTGGTGAAAGTCCCTCCGATGGACAACCCCAAATCGAGCTCTATCTCTTCAACTTGAACCATGGTGACACAGTTTCTTCATACGACAGTGGTACGTGATCCCTCTCTTTTAAGAATTTGCAGTCTGAGTTTTATTTTAGAAAGAGAGGCACACGTGGCGAAAGGCGAGAAGGCAGGGAAGGCGGTTAGCGACACGTAATGGGATCTTGTTGGGGGTGTGTAATTAGATAGGGGCGTTAACGAAGGTTGCACCGCTAAATACTTTCTTTCTTATCGAGGAACGGAGAATCTGTTTATTTATGGTGCTCGTGGAAGGCCACGTGGCGGTTAATGAGGGGATGGGATTATGGGACACGTGGCTCGTTTATGAGCCCCGTGAATCTCTAGCCGTGCTTAAATCTCGAGGTTCAGAGAGAGCGTGATGCGTTGCCGCTTCATGAGGGTGGGACATGTGGCAAGTGGGTTGAGTGGGGCCTACATTCTAGGGTTTCGGAAGGGGTAAAACGTGGATGCGGGAAGGTTAGGTTTTAAAAGCGATGGTGACGAAACGAACGTTGGAGTATCTGATTGGTTTGTACTTGCGGTGGGACTCGTTGCCGAAAGGGACACGTCATCGTTTTGGGAGAGAAGTTTTCACGTACTGTCTATATGTTAACAATTCTGTAACTGTCTACGCCTTTGTTCGTCACGAGTTCAAGCAATTCAATTTTTAATTTTTGATATTCAAATTTAATGTCAGTTAAAGGTTTACGTCAATGAATTTGTCCAGTTTGAAGATATTAAAAAATTATACTTTAACGCATTTAACATTTATTTCTTTAATTTAATCTTAATTTTAGTTTTGAATTTTTTTTTCAAAAATTTTATCTTATTATGATATAATATTTATTACTAATAATGAAAATATTTATTCTTTTTAAATTTATAAAATTTATTAAATAATCATAGAATATATTTTAAATGTTTATTATTTTTAATTTAATAATATTTATACAATGAATGAAATATTATTTAATTATTAAGTAAAAAATTCGTATTAAAATTTTATATTGTGTATAACTGTGCACAGTAAATGATAAATTTTTATTTTAAAAATATAAAATTAATAAATTGCTAATATTAAATGCTAAAAAAATATTATTTACATATTTTTATTTCTAAAAATAAACTAAACAGTTGTAATTAATGTATTTAGTTTTTTTATGGATGTTAATTAATTTTTATTATAATATAAAAATTTATTAAATTTCAATAATGGATTTTAAAAAGAATTAAAAGGGAAACAATTAAACGGTAGATCTCAAATTTATTAACATTGGTGAATTAATAAAGCGATGTAACGTATTAGAGTATTTATTGTTATTATTTATGATGTGTTTGGTAGTAATGTGATGCGATTGAAAGAGTAAGAGGGGAGGATGCATGAAGGGTACGTGGTGTGTGTCTGGGCTTTGTGAAGCAAAATATGAGTTGCAAGGTGGCAGATCTGTGCCTGTGCCACTGCGCCTCAGCGTCTCTAGCTGTCATTCCTCCTTCTGGGGGGAACAAAGTCCTCCTTTAAACGGTTTTTCTTATTTACAATAAAAAAAATCAATTATTAATTTATTAAATAACTTATTAATACTTTATTTATATTAAATATTTTTTATTTATATAATCATAAATATATTTGTGTATTGTACAAATTTGTACAAATATATTTATATTTTTTATTATTTAATTTAGTTTTAAAATAATTATAATTTAAATAAAAATTTTAATTTTTAAAAAATAAATTATATAAAAAATAAATATAATAATTAAAATTAATTTATACGTGACTTTACATATTATAAATTTTAATAATAATAATTTAGTTATAAAATATAAATAATTGTAATTTAAATATAGAAATATATAATAATAAAATTTTATTATATTAAATAATATTAAATATAATTACATTAAAAAATATGATAAATATATTTTTATATACAAATTTTTATATATTTAAAAATTGTAATTAAAATTAAAAAAATAATTTTATTAAATATTAAATTAATTCTTATATAATTAAAATTATACGTATTGATATAATATAAAATTAATCTGGGTAAGTCATATATACTTGCCTGAATCATTCGAAATTTAAACCAGTTATATAATATTTGAACTGGATCAAAATGGCTAACAAAGAATTCACCCGAATAAATTTGAAGGTTAAATAAACACATAAAAGTTAAAGGATAAAAGATTTAAGAAAATGCTACAAGTCACTGCCAATATTCCATTTTTAAATGTGTTTGTAATGTAGATGAATTACATGTTTAAAACCCGTTCTATGAACAGTGTAGATTAAATAAAAGAAAAAGGGAGAGGCTACAGCAAGATCGATAGCTAGCCTTACTAAGTGCTTAACTCTTATTCAAACTATTGAATGAAGATCCTTAAACAGGCATTTTCCTCATAAGTTGTCCTTTCATGAAGCTGAAAAAACAAATAAAGCAAAGAAAATATTAGCAATGATACATATTCGATAACATTTTATCACATTGTAATAAACAAAATGGCATACCTCTTCATGTAATAATAACAGAAGTCGGCCAAGATCAACGATTGAACCATCTCTGCCAGAAAAGCTGCCAAGAACCAGAAGTAGCCACTCCCAGCCAAAAATAGAAATGACCCTTTTGTCTCATAAATCTACAAAATATTAACAAACATTGTTCAATGTGTTCGTATCCTAATAACTCACGCCTTATAATAAGTTCATTATATTTCAATCTCATAAATCTAAAAATGCCATTGCCGAGTTGGGTATTTAATTTCTAGTGCTTCCAAAATTAATTCAATGCTTCATGAGATTTATACAGGGAAGGACTGAAATAATAACTTTCACTTACCTTACTAACCTTTTATCAACATTAAATAAAACTTTATGAAATCTTTCTTGAACGATGAATGTTATATTTTACTGAAAATGCAAGCCAATGACAATTTTGTTTGGGCAATGGGTGCTTCTAAAACTTATATAAAATAATCTAGAAAACTGAACCAAATAAAATTTGATCTAACCTGAATAACCCAGTGAGCCAATGCCAAGAATCTTGAAATACCAAGAGCGAATACATAATATCCTGTAAATGTTTCAATCATCTAGAAACATGCCAGAATTATTACAACATACTCAGAAGGTTTATAAAAGTAAAAATGAAAATAATACTAGAACAAATTCTTGAGGACTAACCTTTGCGTTCCGCATAAAACGAAGTTGAGGGAGAACAGAAACAGCTTCCAAATACAAACTGAAAGCCCAAATGACTCGAATAAAACGCCAATGAGTTGTAAAAGGGTGTATTAGTATCGCAAGGATTGCCGAAGGAACCACCTGCACACAATTAAAAGATATTATTGCTATATTTATTTTGGTCTATGCACATCCATGGTCAAATGAAAAGCATTAATATGGCACCACGAGACCGAGAACATTAAGACAAAATCAACATAGTGTTAGGTACTAGAGTAACTGAGTAATATCATACAGCTAAAATAGAGATAAAAAAAGAGGAATTGAACATAGTAATTTTGCGTGGAAAACCCTCAACAAATAAGGAAAAAACCATGGGATAGACCAGAGAAATAATTTTACTAAGTGAAAGAAATAATACACTTTCTCTCTAATTTACAAGGAGAGAACAATGACACTCTCTCTTGAAAAACTAAGAAAAAACTTACTCACTAGGAACACCTCACAGGAGAATACTATTTTATCTCTCTGTATTTTTCTCTCTATATACTAAGTATTGCTTCTAGTGGGATTACACTCGATGGTATTGGATGTACAAAATGAACGAAGGAAGCTTGTTATTTATAGACAAAGCTTCAGCCTTTCTTTGCCCGACAATAAATGCCACTGAAAAGCATGCAGAAATTTTTGACAAAACATACAGCAATTTGTTTGACTTTTGCTATACATGATGTGAGACTAACACATAGAATGTTAATGAATTGATCATTGTCCTTTTGGCTTATTTGCAAAGATAGCAAGAAATATAAACAAAATATGATGACTAAATATTTAACAATTTTCCCACTTGAAGATTATGATTAAGCTAATCATATCTTCACACATTACAATTTTATGTTGAATCCAAAATCATCTCCCACTTAAAGTCACTTTTGTGATCTTTTCAAATTTTTTTTTTCTCTTCTTGCCATTTCCTGCTGCAATTACGTTTCTGATAGGCCATAGGAGGACCTGCACCATTTAAACTTGTCAGTATTGATTGACTTTGTCATAACATCTGCTAGGTTATCTTTTGTATGAATCTTCTGTAGATCCATACTTCCTTCCTCCACTACTTCTCGAACAAAATGATATTGCACTCCTATGTGTTTTGTCCTGGAATGAAAGGCTGGATTTCTTGCAATGTGCAAGACACTCTGACTGTCACAATACACTATAATCTTTGGTTGCTTATGCTCGAGTTCTTCCAATAATCTTTGTATCCAGATTGCTTCCTTGCATGCCTGAGTCGCTGCCATGTATTCTGCTTCTGTAGTAGATAAAGCTACAACAGATTGTAATTTAGATAACCAGCTTACTGCTCCTCTTGCAAGTGTAAACACATAGCTTATAGTAGATTTTCTTTTATCAAGATCACCTGCAAAATCAGAATCAACATATCCTCTGACAATAAACTTTGATCCTCCAAAACATAATACAGCACCGGAGGTTCCTTTAACATATCTCAGGATCTCTTTTACAACATTCCAATGCTCTTTACCAGGATATGCCATGAACCTACTGACTGCTCCCACTGCTTGTGCAATGTCTAGTCTAGTACAAATCATGACATACATAAGGCTTCCCACCGCTGATGCATACGGTACTCGAGACATTTCCATCCTCTCTGCTTCATTGCTAGGACCCATACTTGAGGATAATTTATAATTAATAGGAAGAGAGGTAGAAATTGGCTTATAGTCTTGCATGTTGAAGCGCCGCAAAACTTTCAATAAGTAATTCTTCTGAGAGAGCCAAACTTTCCTATCTTTTCTGTTTTGGTGAATTTGCATCCCTAAAATCTTGTTTGCTAGTCCCAAGTCCTTCATATCAAACTCCCTAGCCAATTGTGCCTTCAATTTCTGGATTTGATCTTTGTTGGGGCCTACAACCAACATGTCATCCACATACAACAGTAAAATGATAAAAGTATCATCATCAAACATCTTGTAGTATGTACAATGGTCTGAACACAATCTGTTGTATTTGAGGCTCATAATGAAGGAATCAAATCTCTTGTACCAACATCTTGGCACTTACTTTAGACCGTATAGAGATTTGGTTAACCTGCAAACCAAGTTTTCTTTTCCTTGTTCTTTAAAGCCTTCTGGTTGGAGCATATATATTTCTTCTTCAAGTTCTCCATGAAGAAAAGCAGTCTTTACATCTAATTATTCAAGATGTAAATCAAATGTAGCACACATAGCTAGGACTACTCTGATAGTGGTAAGTCTAACCACTGCAGAGAAAATCTCATTGAAATCAATGCCTTTTTTCTGAGCATATCCTTTGACCACCAATCTAGCACGATACCGCTCCACTTGATCATTGCCATCTCGTTTGATCTTGTAAACTCATTTGTTTCCAATGACTTTTCGACCTTCTGGAAGTGTTACAAGTTTCCATGTCTTGTTTCTATGTAAGGCTTCCATTTCTTCCTGCATTGCTGCCATCCACAGAGAAGCATCTGAACTGCTCATAGCCTCTTGAAATGTTGATGGTTCTCCTTCTTCTGTTAGAAGACAATATGCATCATGGCTTGCCATCACATAGTCTGAGTGCCAAGATGATTTTCTTGTCTGACGTGATGATTTTCGAACTTCTCCATCATCACCATTATCTGGTTCTTGTTCTTCGTGATCTGGTTCTGCTTCACAAGAATCATCTTCTCCAGACTTTCTATCTATCTGAACAGTAGTAGCTTTTTTAGAAGTGCTATCATTTTTCTGCTCACCTTGCAGTTCACATCTCTGCTGACAATAACCTTGCGGGCAGTGGGATCCCACAGGCGATACCCCTTAACACCATCAACATAACCCAAGAATATACATTTCCTGGATTTTAGATCTAGCTTTGTTCTTTCCTGGGTGTTGTACATAATATACACAGGACAACCAAATACATGTAGAGAAGAGTAATCTGCTGGCTTTCCTTTCCACACCTCCATTGGCGTCTTAAGACCAATAGCAGTTGATGGTGACCTATTTATCAAGTAACAAGCAGTTTTGACTGCTTCTGCCCAGAAAGACTTGGCTAGACCCGCAGTCTCCAACATAGCTCTTGTCTTCTCCAGGAGAGTTCTATTCATCCGCTCTGCTACACCATTCTGCTGAGGTGTATGTGGCACTGTGAATTGCCTCTGAATACCCTCTTGCTTACAAAATGCAATAAATTCACCACTTATATATTCTTCTACATTGTCTGTCCTCAAGCAATTGATTTTCTTACCAGTTTCAAGCTCCACTTGTGCTTTGAACTTCTTGAATACTGGAAATACATCAGACTTCTTCTTGATTGGGTACATCCATAATCTTCTGAAATGATCATCAATAAAAGATACAAAATATTTTGCTCCTCCCAGAGACATTTCTGGTGACTCCCAGACATCAGAATGAATCAAGTCTAATATATGTTTGCTTCTACTAGTAGACTTATTAAATTTCAATCTATGCTGCTTACTAGTCACACAATGCTCACAAAAAGGTAAATTTACCGATTTGAGCTCGTGAAGAAGATTGCGGTCTGACATATGGCCCAATTTACGATGCCACATCATCGTAATTTCTTCTTGACTAGTTGAAGCAACTAATGCATCTGTCGCCTGCAATGTATCTCCTAGAAGCATGTATAGATTAGCAGCAATCTTCTCTGCTTTCATCACTACTAGAGCACCTTTCACCACTTTCAAGATCCCACCTTCAATATGGGTCTTACAACCGAGGTTATCTAATTGCCCTATAGATAATAGATTTTTCTTCAATCCCTTCACATGGCGTACTCCCTGAATTGTGCGAACAGTACCATAATACATTTTTAATTTGATAGTTCCAACCCCAGCAATTTCCAAAGCAGGATCATTTCCCATGAACACAGATCCTTCTGAGATAGGTTCATAAGTGCAAAACCAATCTCGTTGTGAAGTCATGTGCCATGTTGCTCCAGAATCCATTATCCATGCGTCAGTGAGCTGTCTTTTGCCTTTGAAACCAATTGCAGCTTCGCTGTATAGAATTTCTCCATCATCAGAGGTACTAGCAACACACCCTTGAGATGTACTTGCTCCAGGAGACTTCTCTGGATTTTTCTTGTTGTACCAACAATCTTTCTTCAGGTGCCCCTTCATGTTACAATTGTAGCATTTAAAGTTCTTCCGTCTTCGAGACTTTGATCTACTATGATTCTGTCTCCCACCGGGGCCACGCTCTGTTGATCTTCCTCTTGTCATCGTCAAGGCTTCCACTTGCTTTGAACTTTCTTTACTATCTTCTTTATTTTTGCGTCTGGATTTTTCTTCAAGAATGGCTCCAGCGACATCATCAAAGTTCGAGCAACCAACAATATTATTATTTGTTATATTGATGATGAGTTGATCATAAGAATCTGGTAAGCTCTGAAGCAGAAGTTCGGCATGTTCATTTTCTGGTATTGTGAAATCTGACGCTGTAAGTTGAGCAAACAACATATTCAGATTGTTGATGTGGTCCATTACTGATGTAGACTCACTCATCCAAAGAGTATACAACCTTCTCTTCAAAAATATTCTATTGTGAAGTGATTTCACCTCATATAGTTTGATGAGAGTATCCTAGATCTCCTTTGCAGTATCCTTTTCTGCAATGCTTGACAAAACTGAATCTGCCATTGCTAAGTGCAAGATAGAAACAACGTTGTTATCTATTTTTTTTTCACTTTTTCACTTTTCATCGGTAATGTTGGTGGGTCTACCTTTAATTGCTGCCAAACAATTTTCCTTTCTCAAAATTGTCTTTATCTTCAATTTTCACAGGGAGAAGCTACTCCCACTGAATTTCTCAATCTCAAATTTCGCTGCCATTTTTAACTAAACCAGTTTACACAATTTCACCGTAAATAGTACAGTATACGTGAACAGTATTATATATTTTTACCGTGCACCAGAATAATTTCAGTATACGTTAACAATCACTGTAAAAGTATACAACCACATCGTGAATAGTAACTATGAATAGTACTGCAGCATCAATAATCAAGGATGATTCTCCAACAACAAGGAATTAATCTTTTTTGATGTGGAAGATCAAACTAAGCTGCAACCACAAAGCATACTAAGAATATCCTACCGAACCATTGGCTCTGATACCACTGTTAGGTACCAGAGTAACTGAGTAATATCACACAGCTAAAATAGAAATGAAAAAAGAGGAACAGAACACAGTAATTTTACTTGGAAAACCCTCAACAGATAAGGAAAAAATCACGGGCAAGACCAGAGAAATAATTTTACTAAGTGAAAGAAATATTACACTTTCTCTCTAATTTACAAGGAGAGAACAATGACACTCTCTCTTGAAAAACTAAGAAAAAACTTACTCACTAGGAACACCTCACAGGAGAATACTATTTTATCTCTCTGTATTTTTCTCTCTATATACTAGGTATTGCTTCTAGTGGGATTACACTCGATGGTATTGGATGTACAAAATGAACGAAGGAAGCTTGTTATTTATAGACAAAGCTTCAGCCTTTCTTTGCCCGACAATAAATGCCACTAAAAAGCATGCAGAAATTTTTGACAAAACATACAGCAATTTGTTTGACTTTTGCTATACATGATGTGAGACTAACACATAGAATGTTAATGAATCGATCATTGTCCTTTTGGCTTATTTGAAAAGATAGCAAGAAATATAAACAAAATATGATGACTAAATATTTCACAGTACATGTCTACTCATGTTCGGTTTTACCAGCATTTTGAGAAGATAATAATGTCTTAAATGTGCATCTCTGCATTCTAAGTGCTTCCAAAATGTCTCAAATAGTTTTAGAATGTTTTATCTACTCAGCGAAGGACATGGGGAAAGCTAGATATTTTTCAATATTCAGATTAAAAAACACAAAAATATTTTCAAGGAAGTATTCTTGTGCTATTTCACAATTGGCCTAATGTTTCCTTCTTTTCTTCTCCCGGGGATTTCTAATTGTTGTAGCCTTCAACAACGGAAAAAGTACAAGAGCCCTCCAAGTTCAATTTTTTTTTTTTTTAGATTCCCTTGAGTTTTGTTTGAGAATTTGAAGGGAGAGAGAAGAATAGTTTAAGGGCAAGAGAGGAGAGAAAAAAGTGTTGTAGCCAATTCAGTTCTAGAAGTTAGTTAGTTGAGTAAGTGTATAAAAATCATTATTGTTATTTTTCACGTGCGCATATAAAATTTCTTATTTCTTGTTCTCTCTCACTCTCTGTTCTCTCCTTCTATTATCAAACGAAGAGTGTATGTGAGTGTATGATCTTGCTGTTTATACAACAGGTGTTTTGGTTCTTACAGTGGTATCGAGAGCTTTTGGTCCTTCAGTTTCAGGGAGAGTTCGTTGGAAGATCGTTGTGTTCTTCTTCACATTTGGTCACTATTTTTGTTGCAGATATGAATAGAAACGAGTTTCTAGCACACATGCCAATTCTTGATGGCAAGAACTATGATTCTTGGTGCATCCAAATGAAGGTCATCTTTGGAATGCAAGATGTCCTCGAGTATGTCACGAATGGTTTTCAAGAACTGGAGAAAGATGCAGGTGATTCCCAGAAGGCTACATTGAAATTGGCCAAGAAAAGGGACTGCAAAGCCTTGTTTCTCATCCACCAATGTGTCGATGCTACTAATTTTGCAAAGATTGCTTCCACTGCAACAGCTAAATAGGTGTAGGAGATTCTTGAGAAGGCTTACTTTGATTCTGATAAATTGAAGAGGGTGAAGTTGCAAGCTCTGAAGTGCAATTTGAGTTACTACAAATGAATGAGAAGGAGAAGGTAGTTGAGTATCTGAGTCGTGTGCATAATTTGTCAAATCAGATGGTAGCTTATGGTGCAAGTCTGAAAGATTAAGATGTGGTTGATAAAGTTATAAGAACTTTGAGTCCAAAGTTTGATTATGTTGTTACTGCCGTAGAGGAGTCCAAGAATTTCACAGAAATGAAGTTGGATGAGCTTCAATGCTCATTAGAGGCACACGAGCACAAAATAAATGAGAGGAGTACTAAAAGATCTACAGAGTAGGCTTTGTTTGCACAAGGTGGCAAGAAATTTGACAATGGTTTAAAAAGGAAAAAAGGAAAAGAGAAGCAGAAAAATGCCAAGTTCAAAAAGCAACCAGTGTTGATAATTCCTGTTACAGTGAGAATAACTCTGTGAACAAGAAAAGCAGTTCTCAGAATGATGGGGTGAAAGGGAGGTCTAGTAAGAAACCTATACAATGTTATTACTGCAAGAATTCTAATATCTGGTTTACTTGTAAGTTTTATTGGGTATGCCTTATAAATTGCTTTTGGGTAACCCTCTCAACAACTAAGAGAACACAGTGCAAGGTCAGAAAATCAAAGAAAGCTAGATAAGATGAGGCTCAGTTGGCTCAAGAAGATGATTTTGATGAGGAGCAGGTGTTGCTTATGGTGACAAATAATTCAGACAAAGCAGGTAGTAATGAATGGTATTTAGATATTGGATGTTCCAATAACATGACAGGGAGGAAAGATTGGCTTGTTGACCTGGATGAGTCTGTCAAAAGAAGCATTAGGTTCATAGATAACACGGTTGTCAAAGCTAAAGGCCTTGGAAGAGTCATGATATGGAGAAAGGATGACAAAAGTTCATCTATCTCTGAGGTCCTCTATGTGCCCAGCATGAGGAATAATTTGTTGAGTTTAGGGCAATTGCTTGAAAAGGATTATACAATGAATCTTGAAAATAGATATTTGAAGGTGTATGACAGGAGGGGCAAGTTGATTATCAAATCATCAATTTCAAGCAATAAAACACTCAGAACTAAGATCCAAGTGCAGAATTAGCAGAAGTGTCTCTCAGTAGTGGATGACTCAGAGAGTTGGCTTTGGCACAGGAGGTTTGGACATCTCAACATCAGAAGTTTTGGTTTGCTAAGTAATAGTCAAATGGTTACAGGTATAACTAAGATATAGCAGCTCAACAAGGTGTGTGACAACTGTTGTGAGTCCAAACAACCTAGAGAGTCCTACAACACTGAGGTAAAGACTAAATCAACTATAGTTTTAAATCTGATTCACTCTTATGTATGTGGTCCTTTTGAGGAAGTTTTGCTTGGTGGCAGCTGCTATTTTGTATCATTTATAGATGATTTTAGTAGGAAAGTATGGATTTGCTTACTAACCAAGAAAAGTGAAGTGTTCTCAACTTTCAAGAAGTTCAAGCTGCTGGTTGAGAAGCAAAGTGGCAGAAATATTCTCAGAATCAAAATAGATGGTGGAGGAGAAATCACTTCATATCAATTTGAGAATTTTTGTGAAAGTGAAAGTATTATACAAGAGATTACACCTCCATATACACCTTAACTCAATGGTGTTGCAGAGAGACTCAACAGAACTATTGTAAACATGACTAGGAGTATGCTGAGAAACTTTAAGATGCCAAAGAAGTTTTGGGGGGAAGCAATATCCATTGTAGCATATCTTCTCAATAGATATCCAACCAAAAGGTTAAAGGAAATTACACCTAAAGAAGTCTGGAATGGAAGCAAGCCAAGTGTAAAGCACCTAAGAGTGTTTGGTTGCTTATGCTTCAAACATGTCCCATATCAGTTAAGAAAGAAGCTTGACAGCAAGGGAGAGGCAATGGTCATGATTGGCTATCATAGCACTGGAGGTTACAAACTTTATGACTGCAGTGAAAATAAAGTTGTAATAAGTAGTGATGTTGTGTTTGATGAAAGCAGAAGCTGGAACTGGGATGAAACTACAAGTAGGAATTATTCCATAAGATGGATTAGCACTGAAGATTATGAACCTTATCATGTACCAGATGATGATCTTGTTGAGCAAGAAGGAACTGGTCACATTGATTAGGATGCTACAGTGATTTTTGCTAATAGACCACAGATAAGAAGGCAGCTGTTATCTAGATTACAAGGATATGAAGTCCATTCAGATGACCAGATCACAGAAGAAGGTGATCTTCTGCCCAGTAAGGTGGTGCACATAGCCTTATTTGTTGATATGGAGTCTGTGTCATTCAGTCAAGCCATCACAGAAGCAAGGTGGATTGAAGCTATAAAGGAGGAACTGCAGTCAGTTGAAAGAAATAGAACATAAGAACTAGTGTCATTGCCTCCAGGAAAGAAGACTATTAGTGTAAAATGGGTCTTTAAGGTCAAGCACAAGCCTAATGGACAGATTGCCAAGTAAAAAGCTAGGCTGGTAGCAAGGAGTTTTCTTCAGAAAGAGGAAGTTGATTACATAGAAGTTTTTGTTCCAATAACAAGACTTGAGACTGTGAGGCTAGTAGTAGCTGCTGCAAGTTACAAAGGGTGGTGATGCACCAACTTGATGTAAAGTCAGCTTTCTTGAATGGCTATTTGGAGGAAAAGGTCTACATAGAACAGCCTCCAGGATTTGAGATTGAAAAGCAGTAGCAGAAGATCGAAGCGATCCCTAAGGGCTTGGAATCAAAGAATTGATGGAGTTCTTTTGAAGCAAAAATTCAGTAAGTGCAAGTTAGAGCATGGAATGTATGTAAGGTCCACTTTTCACTCTAACTTGCTATTGGTTTGCCTTTATGTTGATGACCTATTGGTTACTGGTAGCAAAGAAGAGGAGATTGAAGCCTTCAAACAATTCATGATGGCTGAATTTGAAATGACAGACCTAGTGAAATTGTCTCATTTCCTTGGCCTTGAATTCAATCAGGTTGAAAAAGGCGTGTTTATGCATCAAAAGCGATATGCACATAATATATTGAAGAGGTTTGGGATGTTAGAATGCAATCCAACCTCACTGAGCAATGACCCTGAGGAAGAACTAGCAGATGCAACTGAATTCAGACAGCTAATTGGCTCTCTGAGGTATCTTTGTAACAGCAAACCAGATATTTGCTTTGTTATGAGTCTAATTAGCAAGTTCATGCAAAAGCCTAGGATATCTCACATGAATGCGGCTAAGAGGGTGTTAAGATATGTGAAGGGAACCATTGGCAATGGTGTTCTATTCCCTAGTGAAGCAACTCTTGAAGAATCAGATTTGATAGGATATACTGATTCTGATTGGAAGACAGATCCAGAAGAAAAGAAAAGTACAGCTGGTTATGTGTTTTTGTATTGCAATGCACCAGTTTCATGGAGCTTAAAGAAGCAGGATGTGGTGACATTATCCACTTGTGAGGCTAAGTATGTGGCAGCCTTCTTTGGTGCATGCCAAGCTGTGTGGATGAAGAACTTGCTTGAGGAGTTGAAGCTTAGAGAGGCAGTGGCAGTCGAATTGTTGATTGACAACAAGTCAGCAATAAACTTGGCAAAGCATCCAACATTTTATGGTAGAAGCAAGCACATTGAACCAAGATTCCATTACATAAGGGATCACGTACTCAAAAAGCAAGTGACAGTTGAGTATTGTAGAGGGGAAGAACAAGTTGTAGATGTTATGACTAAACTGGTGCAAATTGCAAGGTGTAAGCAAATTTGTAGCAAACTTGTAAGGAACTTAGAAGAACTGAATTGAGGGAGAGTGTTGTAGCCAATTTAGTTCTAGAAGTTAGTTAGTTGAGTAAATGTATAAAAATTATTGTTGTTATTTTTTACGTTCGCATATAAAATTTCCTATTTCTCGTTCTCTCTCACTCTCTGTTCTCTCTTTCTATCATCAAACGAAGAGTGTATGTGAGTGTGTGATCTTGCTGTTTGTACAACAGGTGTTTTGGTTCCTACAAAAAAGAATAAAAAAGATTAATAAAAAATCTCTTAAATTGGAGGAACTTAAAAATATGTAATTAGAAAAGTTTATAAAACTTTTCATTCTTGTATAAAAAACCTTCCGATTCTTTTTTGAGTCACTTCACCATCATTTTTCATCATCCATGAAGTGCACATCTTTGTTTATAAGAATTTTTCTAATATAAGGTTGAAAAATCTGATAAGTTTTAGAGATTGTGTTGTAGGCAATACTTCATGTGCAACTTTTTTGTCAAACTCATCACGCTTAACTTAAGGTACTTGTAAATAGCACAAACAATCAAATAATTTTAAAATTCATAAGAAGCTTTAAAACCAAATTAGACTTAAAAAAGAGTTTAATTTTATATAGCTCCTGTAGAAATTCTGTTTTGAATAAACACACTTGTATTTACAGCTTCAGCCAAGAACTTCTTTGGTCATTCATTTGGATGGAGCATACACCTAACTATCTCTATGATTGGTTTATTTCTCCTTTCACTCATTCCATTTTGTTGATGAGTGTACGTTGATGAGTGTAAGAAGCTGTCAATTGATGCTTGATCTCAACTCCATCACAAAATTGTTGAAATAGACAAGCTATATACTTTTTTCCATTGTTTGAGTCAAAATTTGAATACAAGAATTACTTTGATTTTCAATATATGCTTTGAATTTCTAGAACACTGCAACTATTTCTTATTTGTATTTAAGAAAGTAAATGATTTTCATTAAGTCATCAATAAAATTAATATAATAAAGACTTCCATTTAGTGATGGAGTTCTTTGTGGTCCATCAACATCAGTGTGAACAAGCGGCAATTCTTGACTTGCCCTCCAGCTACTTTTAAGAAATGATTTCTATATTTGCTTCCTAAATTTACAAGTTTCACATTCAGTTAGATTTTCTATCAAGTTAGAAACTCCATGAACTAGTTGATTTTTCAGCATATAATTCATCTAAAATGATAGAAATGACCTAGCCTTTTGTGCCAAAGATCAACTGAGCTTGCTATAACTGAAAATGCAATATGCTCCTTTGTTGGATCAAATGAAAAAATCTTGCTCCTCATTTTGACCTTGAACACTTCAAGGCCTATTAGATGCAACTTTTATCTTCAAAGATAACTTTGAACCCTTTCTCATGTAGCAGTCCAACACTAAGCAAGTTTTGATTAATTTTAGCTACAAATAAAATATCATAGAGGTTCTTGTATATATGTAGCTTGTTATAGCTTCAATCCCTTGCCTTTTACTAGAATTTGTTCATCATTCTCGATTTTGACTCATTTGACTTCGATGTTGTCCAAACACTTAAACAATTCTATGCATAGGTCATGTGGTTAGTGCAGCCACTATTTATCAACCAAGATTCACTTGAACTACTGCTAGAGAAATAAGTAGCAACGAAGAGTTAGTCTTCATTCCCTTGTGCATTTTTTTTTTTTGCATTAGCTACAACTTGTTGAATATTTACTTTGCAAATTACAACTTCTTGTCTGATCTGATTACACTTTGTATCTAGTCTCTTTCGACATTTGAAAAATGGATGAACCATTTTTTCGCAATGTTGACGAGTGGATAATTTTTCTTTTATCTTTGCCTTTGTTTTGGTTGTATGTTGTATTCTTGTTACTTGTTGGTTGGTTCTTAAAATTTTTCTTTTTAGGAGGTCTAGCATCATGATGCTTGGTTGGAAATGCACCTTTAATAACACAATCTTCTCTTATCAACCTTCATTGCTCTTGTGCCTACAAAGCATGAGCACCTATGCCAAAGTGATCTTTGACAAATTCTTTGTGTTCTCTAATGAGGTTATGGATGCTTTATACCTCTTAGGCACCATTACCATAATTTTTCAATAATTCTAGAATCAGCAAAGTTATTGTTCAACAACCTTACCTTACTGGCAATACCCAACAATCTTCCTGTGTATTCTTTGATTGTCTCATATTTTTTCATCATTTGTAACTTCAATTCTCCCGTTAAATTAAGCACTTACATGGTTTGTATTCTTTCATCTCTAACATATTCTGCCTTTAAATGATCTCAAATTGTTTTTACTTATTTGAGAGTTATAATCCTGGTGAAGATGGTTGTGAAGACACCAACAAAAAGACATGATTTTTCCTTTACTTTTTGAGTTTTATTCTCCTTATGATTCTTGAACTAAGCCATGGTAGGATTGTCTGATAGTAAAGGGACATCATCATAATCCTCTTCCACAACTTTTCAAATATCAAATGCCTCCAAGCAATATTTCATTCTTATTTTCTAAAGTTTATAGTTTTTCCCATCAAAGATTGAGAGAACAACTTGGGAAAAACTTGTTTAAAAATTTATGACAACTTAAAACATATACATGTTCATCAATACGATAGCTCTGATACTAATTGTTGATTTTCAAAAAGGTAAAGGCAGTAGCATAATAGAGAAGAAAAATAGTGAAGAAATAGAGCTTAAAGTGTTTAAAGGAAAGAGAATAACAAAGAGAATTGGTTAGAAAGAAACATTTTTAATTTTATGCAATTTAATTTTAAATACATTAAAAAATAATTGACTAGGAAGTCATACCCCAATTATTCTAACAACCACTACTAATAACACAGTTGAAAAAAAAAATAGCTAATCTACTATATGCTAATGATAGATTCTAAATAAAACAATTTAACTTATTCAAATTGAAACAAATCTTAAAAGCTTCCTAAAAAACATGCAACATTCAATGACACTTTTCAACAATATTTTTTTTATTAAATAAATTTTATTGAGAATAAAAAATTAAGTGAATCCTACTCTAACTTTAATGCATTTCACTCATAATTTTATAATTTTAATAAATTTTAATTAATAATAAAGAGTGTGTAACACTCAGCTTATAATCTAGTATGAATCTCACTTAAGACTGGTATGTAAGCTTGAGAGATTATAAGACGCTTGTTTGAGCTACCTGTTAAGTGCATAAATAACTTGTGAAGAAGAAAAGGATGAATCTTGCCGTAATTAGTTACAGCTAAAAATTACTTTTTCTGGGTACGGATTTGAACTCCACACTGAGGAGTGAACCACTATAAAACACACGGTGCAAGCTTGTCATTTTTTTACTGTTTAAATACGTGTTTATGTTGATGTGTGTTTTATTTCATGCATATCATATGCTAACTAGTTTTGCACAAGGTTACTCATCTCGGCACAGGTTTTGTTCCAAAGTTTTTTTGCTAGAATGTTTTAAATGGTATCTTGATCCATCTCGTCATCTCGAGTGATCAACCCAACATTTTCAAGCCACATAAATACAAATTTGAGTGTTCCAAGCAAAGGCAACATGTTCAAATTGGACACACCATATTTATTGAATGCATGCATGCATACAAGCGAAATTAAGCTTCAACTTATGCTACAAAATTACAGAACAGAGTGTATAATGAATAGTACTTACCACAAAGGAAAGTCGCAGGTTGTCAAGCTCTTTGATATAAGATGACTTTAACTTGAATCTTATCATCCATATAACCAATAAAGTTGACAAGAGTGATATCAAATCTAGCACAGTGTGGATGTTAGCCACCATAAAGGTGCTACAACTAAATCTTGCAGCTATGAATAAAGCAGTGAGCTCTTGGGTCTTGAGTGATAAACCTAAAAATGGAATTATAAACTCGTCATTTAGACTCTTAAATCAAAATATGTATTTACAAAGTTACAAGACATCAATGTCCATGATGATGTCAGTATTACCAAGATAATAGCATGTTCAAAATCTAATGATTTCATTTAGACTCTTCATCGAGTGCGAAAGCTGAAAAACAAACTATTACTATTTATTATATTTCCTTGAACAGACTGGGTCTGTATTGTTCTTAACATCCTATGCTTTTCACTTTGATTCACATTGCATTACTTTTTAAGCCCTCCAAGTAATACCGGGGTGGAAAAATAATGATACTAATAATTTTTATGTTAATGTTCGATAAAAGTGCCCAGTTTTCTATTAAGAAATAAAAATTAAGTGGTTGAATAACAAGATATCATAAAGTCAAAATCTGCTCTATTAGAAAGGGTGGTTATTTGAGGGAAACAAGTTCAGCAATCATACCAACATGCTTAAAGATAAAAAAAAAGAGAAGGAAAATAAAAAATTTCTAACACTCTGCATCCATATTCTACTCTTTTTGGGTTTTACAAAATTATAAGTTTTGTTAGATAAATAATATCCAAATCAGTTAATTGCTTAATTAATTTCGTTTTTCGCAGTAAGCATCCTATTTATAGCATGAAATTATACAATTACAGCCGATCAAAATATGCATGCTTAAGTTCCTTTGCTCGAGTTGAGTAAAGTCTCTTTGAGCTCTACTTTATCTTATTTTCGAATCTTGAAGCAGCTCTTAAACTCCACTTACGAAAAAAAAAAGTTACATTATCAAAGATGATAGGAGAAACCTAGCCTGTCGCTCCATTTTTTTTACCATATAATGTTAAATGTTCAAATATAAATTTAAAATTACGAATTTTATCTTGAGGGGTATGCTACAACAAAATTTTATCTTTGTAAGTACTTCATCCAAAATCAAATATTGAGAAGAGTCTTTTTAAAGAGTACGAAAATTCATCTAGAACAAGCTCTGGTTTAAAGGTTTTCCCTAAAGTTTCTTTCATATTTCTCTCTTTTGATCAGATCATAGATCTTCCGTTTGATATACTTATCTTTGTAGGGCCTATAGTATTCCCCTCACATGAACA
This sequence comes from Abrus precatorius, assembly GCF_003935025.1. Lineage (NCBI taxonomy): Eukaryota > Viridiplantae > Streptophyta > Magnoliopsida > Fabales > Fabaceae > Abrus > Abrus precatorius. The sequence continues at coordinate 8,789,004 of NW_020874439.1, read as the reverse complement.
AACTGCCTTACACATTAGAAGTTTCTACCATTTTTGTTCATTTAATACCATAGAGGATCGCAGGTCTTATACACATGCAGAATGATTTTCATCATCTTTAATAGGCACCTTGTCATTAAATAATATGCCTAGTTAAAACAATCTTTCATTTAAGAAGAATGCTAACAACATATTATCTAAGATACTGTCTTTAATACACTCTTAATTATTAATTAATATTTATTAAAAGTTAAAAAAAATTATGTGAGATTTATTCTTTTTTCTCTTCTAAATTAATGTTTTTGTTTCATGTTATTTAGTTTTTAATAAATTTTAACTAATAGTTAAAAATGCGTTAAAAAGAGTATGTTAGCGACTACATTGTCAGCATTTCTCTTCATTTTATACATTAAACTTGAATCTTATGAGTTAGATCCTCAATATCACTTTGTATAGAAGCTTGATGCTTAAACCATGCAAATTGTGGATTGATTGTGATCTAAGGCAGTTCAGTTAGGTCAAACCTCTCATACCTATATTTGTACTCTGCTTATAATCCTTCTTCCAAATTAGGATTAACATTTGCTTTGTTGCCCAATAAGCAATTTGTGCATATATACATTGAGCATTCCTTAACGTTTACAACCGGGATCCCAGCCATAATTCATGCTTATTATCACATGAAACCCAAAATTTTCCTTGGTCATGTCGATTGTGCGTCACTCGCATCCAAGTATTGAATAACTAGCTGCATGCTACTTGATGGGGTACGTAATCTATTCCTACTATTAGTCATTACAAATACTAACTTGAGTGTTAGAATGCCTTTGTAAGTACACCATCCATTTACTTCATTGACATCACGTACCAGCTTTCCAACAATTATTCTCTAGACTTCATTGGGCCTATAACCCTTTTGGGCTCACCAAAGAATGACCAGATGAACAAGATAACTAAATTTCATATCCTACATATTGGTAAATTGTCTTTTGTTCAACTTTAATTCCATATATATCTTCACTTTCACTTCTAGTTAACTCTAGTCTAAGCCTTTCATTTTTGGTATCCCATGAGGTGTCCTCACACCTTTTGGGCATGTACACTGCACATAAGATTTAGCTACACACTTGAATATTTCATTAACTCTTATCACAAATATGTCTCTTCATTTTATCTTACCTTCTCCCACACCACACACGTGATAAGAATCATGAAAAAGAAAACAAAAAACCGTGGCCTGTGTTGTAATCTATTCTTAACTTAATAAAAATGCATTTTAATGACTCAATGATAGTGCATAACTAGTAAACAAAAAAAATATACTTATAAGATAGCTTAACATTGCTCAATTTATGTACATGTTAATAAAAATGCATTTTAATGACTCGGTCTAAACCATGCAAACTGCTAGGAGTATTATATTTAATGCGAGACATCTTAATATCTTCTGAGTGAAGTTATGGCATTAGACATTTGAGTTCAGCATAATACAAATAAATTCACCACTATTACTATCTAAGAGAGCCTCAATATATCTTCACTATAAACTACTTTGTCAATATAACTTTAGGAAGAGTGTTAGGAAATATAATTTTTACACGCTTTTTATTTTTTGTAAACATATATTAAAACTAGAAAAGGATGAGAAAAATTATTAATTTAGAAAAAATACATAATTTTTATAATTTTTAATAAATTTTAACCAGCAGTAAAATAATATATTTAAACAAATATGTTAAATAGTATGTAACTATAATTTCTCGTAGTCACAGGCTGCCAATTCAACCACTTGTATTAGCCTCAATTCTACCACTGCAACATGTTTTTATGTACAAATTAATATGTGTCAATTAAATGAATTTAATTTCCAAATAAAATAAAATAAAATTGAAAACAGGGATTTTTTTTTCCTTTTCTAATTTTTTTCCTAACTAGCATAATATCCTTTCCTCTTTACCTACATCTGTGTTCTAACAACTTTGAATTTCTTTGTCCTAGAAAAACAACTATAGTAATACATCAAATAAAGAGGAATGATACACCTATTTTAATGCACTCTTAATCATTAGTAAAATTTATTAAAAAATACAAAAAATTGATAAAGAAATATTAGTTTAGAAGTAAGAATAAGATATGTAATTTTTGTAGCATTTACAAAGTAACAATATATTAAAAAAAAAATCAAATATCCTTTTCCTCTCTTTCTTATCATGGTGCTCAAGAACAAAACCTCTAAAACAAAAAGAGGTTTGCTTTTTTTTTTTTTGGAAAAAAAGGAAATTTGTTTTCTACTGGGTAGTAATAGGAAGGCCAATAGTTCCAACTTCATGATGGCAAGGATTCTAGAAATGGGGGAAAGAAGGAAATATGATATAGGTATGTGAAAGAGTAAGTGGTGGCCACTACAATACGTCATAGATAATAAGGTTTGATAAGTTAGTGCCACATAAAGTGGTAATTAGAGTCTGAAGGATGCCTTCAAAGTTAATTGTGTTCGGTATACATATTTGAAAACTTAAATGTGGTGTCTAGTTTGAGGTCGGCATCAAACTACAATTGGGATTAGCTCGGCCTAAATTAAAAGGCTAGTTAATAATTTAAGATTAATATAATAGTTCTTAAAAAATTAAATATAAATTATAATTTTTTTGGTTGGGCCTTAAAATATTAGGTCAATTAAATTAGAAGAGTGAAATAGAGTTGGGTAATTTGGTTAAACTCAATCTAACACTGAAATATGTATAATTTAAAATTGATAACGTGCTCGTATCATATTTGTACCCAATACTCAATATAAGTATCATAAATTGTCCTCTTATTAAAACTTGATTTTATTCCTTTTAAAAATCTTCAATATATAGTTTTGTCTTTGAGTAAGAAAGAGCTTAATATCATAACCCGAAAATAATATTTTTATTTACATTTAATTATGACTATGCTTTTTAATTGAACCTTTTCAAGAGATTATACATTTAGTTATAAAAAATTTGAAAAAAAAATATGAATCTAATAGGTTCAACTCACTCCATCCTGATTCCCTTCATTTTGTACGATAAATTAAGCGAAACGATGAATTCTATAACTCAATCTTTCCCATTAAAATAAGCAATTTATGAATCGAATCATCAAGTAGAAGTTGTTTTGCCATCTTCATAACTTAGCTTAAATATTAGATAACATTTCATAAATGAGAAAACGAGAAATCACGCTACGACTATCGAGCTAAGGAATTTAAATTCTCTCTGTGAAAGATATTTCTTCAGTTTTGACATGTTTTTGGTTCTAACTTAATTTTTTATGAGTAAATTAAAAATTTCAATTGTTGAATTATTATTAAGCTTTTCTAAATACAAATGGCCAAATTTGTCTATTAAATTTAAGTATTTAGAGAAAAATTAGGTGAGAAGTTTATAAGTTATTTTTAATTTTTAATTTTTTTTATGAATACTAACTTAAAAATTTATCTAGACTAACTTTAAATTTCCGGTCTAATTCAAAATTCTCATACCAAGTTAGGTAGGTTAGGTCATGGATAAAAAACTGCTATATTCTATTTAAGAATTTATCTATTGTCAATGTATTTATGTTTTCTTTTTTAGCGCTAACATCTTTAAAGTTATAACTGGTTGACTTTGATCATTCGTAGAAATAACATGCGATAAGAATTAGATAAGCAACCAACAATTTTGGGACTAAGAAAATTACTTTATTACTGCTAGACTTCATTGAAATAAAATAAGTTCTACATTGTCGAAGATTATTAAAAAGAGTAACACTTTTAGTTTGTATCAAACTTTTTTCTTATACTCTTATTCTGAAGTGTTACAAAATGTTCAAATATTTACTCTAAAAAATTTAAATATATTAGAATTATAAAATAGTTATACTTTTTTTTTAAAATATTTGTAAGAAATTTCACATAATGTTATTTTTAGGTTGACTTTAAAACATAACGTGATTTTTTTTTTTTAGTTTAAAATTTTTTTTTTGTTAATTCTTGTATTGTGATTTTTTATTTTATTTTTTGTCATGTTTTCTGGTAGTTGTATATAGCCTTTGGTTTAGTGAAATGTTGCATTTTTAACATGTTTTGTGGTTGCCATATTTTTTTATCTTCTAAATTGGAAGAGAAGTGTGATTCATGACATATAATTGCAATATCAAATTTTCAAAAGTGTCAGAAAAAATTTGATATAAATAAGTGTGATGAAAGAATCTATTTTGTTTTGTAGCAAATTCAAGTTCAGGAGTGTTAACACAATTATGATTACACAAGGTTAAGTTAGATGTGGATAATGTCTCTCGTTGTAGGAGAGAGAGATTTTCTTGTGTAAACATTACTGGTTGCTAGAAAAATGATTAGTAATTGTTCGAAGATTTTCAATTGCATATGAACATTAGTTAATATTAATATAAAATTTGTAGTAATAACACGAAGAACATTAGTTTATTGATGTAAAATGTGTTGTGATAACATATGAACATTGATTAAGATTGACGTAAGGTGTATAATAATAACATATAGGTATTAATTGATATTGATGCATTGACTAACATTGACAAAATGTGTGTTAAATACTCGTTATGATAGAGTATAATAGTTCGTTTAAATTAGACAATAAAATTAAAAGATGTTTTATTTCAATCAAAACGAAGATTATTAGAAGTAATTAAAACAAAATATTTTAAAATAAGTCTAACATTATCAAAGAGAGAAACCAATGATATATATTAACTTTAAATTATTTATTTTAAGTTGTACTAGTTAAAAATACTTTAATTTTGTATTTAACTTTTTTTTATAATCTTATGTTAAAGTGTTGTAAGATATTCATACACTGTAAAAAGTATGGGTAGGAGAGCTGCAAAGTAGTTATAAGAAAAATCTATTTATTATAAAATTTTTACATTGTTATTTTCAGATTGATTTTAGTTATGATTTTTTTTTCGATTTTAAAGTTTTTATAGTAATTCTTGAATAATAATTATGTTATCTTATTTTTCACTCACTCTCAAGAGAGTTTTCAAAAAAGAAATCGTCAATTTTCTAAAAAATTACTGTGCTAATGCTGATAAAACTAGATAGAATATAAAGCTAGTGAACAAGTGACAGAGGTTTAACTGGGTCAAAACAGAGTGCTAAAGCAGATAATGACTTAAAATTAACTAATTGACACAAGAATATAAAATCAACAAAATCTAATAAATTGAGAACCAAAAACTATTGGCTTCCATTTTAATCAACTAGAGCCGCTAAACTGGTCAACTATGAATACTGCAGCAATCCCTTTCCAAGTTTCCAACTAAAAATTTAAAATTTGATGCTACCTATTTCATTTGAATCAGGGACTCTAATTAAGGTAGGTGGAGCTAGGATAACTTTTTATTTTAAGAATGATAACAGTTAATTTCATCCCTTTATAAAGAGATGAAATAAATGTTATGCATATATCTTTCAAAGTTTTATTTTTTTCTTTATGGTTATTAACTTTTCCATAGGAAAAAAAAATTAGAGAGGGACCTATGTTTACCATGAAAGTTTAAGTATTTGATAAAAAAAATATAATTATAACATATTCGTATGAAAAATTAATTTCCTTGAACGAGTAATCAAAACTGAGAAAGTTCTGTATGCACAATCAAATCAAATACCAACTATTCTCCATAGATCACTCACTATACAGATCCCCCATTACAAACATTCACAAATATAAACAAACAAGTACCCAAAAATTAGGAAAAAAAAACTAAAAATCATCTAGCCAGGCCCTTTTCTAATTTAAATTAAAAAACCCACATTTTTTACATGACTGAAGATATGAGAAATAAAAGTATATATGATTTCTTGCTAACAATGAACAATAGAAATTAAACATATGAAAATATATAACTACAGATGAATGAGAGGAAAAGAGAAATGTACCAGAGCAGGTCTTCTGGGCAAAGAGCTTGTATATGAGGGCAATTATTCCAGCAGCATGGGTTGCTGCAGAGGCTATGAAGAAATAGTAGTGATCTTTGATGATGAAATTTAAAGCCACCAAAACACAAACAGCAAGCAATGCCCCCAAAAGGATCTTCACTTTTATAGACTGCTTCCTCAGCCTTTCAAACAAAACATTCATTGGGGAATTACCTCTCTTTGTTCCCATTGGGGATCTTCACAATATATGGGTATGCTCTGTTTGTTTTGGGTTTGTATTTGTGTTCACAGTGACACCCAAATTGTTTAGATGATGAGAGTAGTGTTAGAGAATTGACAAGATTGAGAAAAAGAGGCGTTTTGAGGAGACACCAAAAGAGCATGCAGTGGATGGTGTGATGTTATGTGGCATTGAATTGGGACCATTAATGGCACTTAGGCAGTTATGGAAAAGTCCAAAATGGCAAATGAGGATGATCCCAATGCTTCTGCCATTTTAGAAGAATATACATTCTTTTCTTTTTACATAACAAATAAAAGGATTCTGAATGTTGAAAATTGGAACACTTGAATAGCTTTCCTATCTTATTTTCATATTTAATGTATTCATACTTATTATTATTATTATTATTTATCTATCAACAATTCTTTGCATTTCATATTTAATGTGTACTTTTTAAATTTTAAAATATATAAATATATGCATAATTAATTTAAGTAAATTAAGTAATATATAAATAAGAAAACAGACGAGTAATAAATATATTTTATTTTATAACAAATAAGGACAAAAAATGTTTAAATAAATGTGATAGTTTGACTATTTTTGAATCTTGACGAAGGGATTTATTTATTTCTTTTTATATATTAAATGTGAGCTTCAATTTTTAAATAATTTTTTAAAAGTTATCCTAAACAAAACGTTTTTAAGAGTCGACATCTTTTTAACTATGTATTTCTCCTACGTTGACCTTTTAATGTCTTAACCAATAATTTTCTTCATATACTAGAATTATTAAAATAATTAATTTTCTGAATAAATAATTAAAATATACTAGGTAGTACTCTATGCAATGTACAAGTATTTTATTTTAAAATTAATGTATATAATTTATAATTTTGTAGAATTATATATAATAATAATAATAAAATTATTTAAAATATTAAACTTATTTAAAATTTATTTAAACATAACTCAAACTACAAATAATATGTATCAAAATAATAAAAATACAAGCAATAGAAATAATATATTATTATGAATTGTATATATAAATAAATTAAGAAATTTAAAATTTTATATAATATAATAACAAATTTAAATAACAACTTATATTTTCAAAAATTTGAATGAAATTACTAAAAAATAAACAAAAATAAAATTATTATCGTGAAAAGAGAGTAACTCATACATCATTTTGTAGGCAACTAGTTTAGCATTTGTGCAATACACATGTATTTAATTTTAGAATAAATATACATATAATTTAATAATTAAATAAAAAAATTTATATTTTTAAATTATATTATGATAAATTATTTTAAATAATAACTTCTTTTAAAAAATTTAACTTACTTCTATAACTACTAATAGTATGTATTAAAATGATAAATATTTACTAAAATAATTTATTTTTTAAATCTATACAATAAAATTATTAATATATAATTTTATATTTTAATATTATATATTTTACTTTGAATAATTTAATTTATTAAATAAATTTATTTTAAAATAATACTTTTATAGTATAGTGTTAAAAACTTTTGAATTAAATATTAATAATTAATATATATTAATAAGCATGAATTTAAGATATAAGACTCTTTATATTAAATTTTTAAAAAATATAAAATAATATTTATAAATGTAAGAATAAGTATTCACGAAAAATCTAAAATTCATATAATATAATAAAGAAAAGATAAGTAACAAGTTTAGTTTCTAAAATTTAAATAGAATTAACATAAATGTGAATAAAAAATAAACATTATAATAATAGATAGTGTAGTTTACATGTTATTCTTAATTATTTTTAACATTAAAATGTATATATGACAAACTATGTTAGAGAATAATCTTATGAAATGTTTTACTTTTCAAATAGTAAACTTTTATTCGTAGTATAGAAGTTGATTTTAATATTAAAAAGTACATAATCTAGTTTTAATTTTATCTTTTTATTTTTCTTAATTTTGAATTCTTATCTTTATAATTTAATTGTATACAATATAATAGAATATTTATCATTAATAATAAAATATTTATATTTTTCTAAAATTATAAAATTTATTAATTTCAAAATAATCGTGCAATATATTATTATCAATATTTTACTTTTAAATTTTAGTTTAATTTAATAAGATTCATGCAATGGAAGAAGAATAATAAATTTTTTATCAAAATTCAAAAAAGAAGGAAAACAAGTTGAAAGAGGAGAATGAAAGATAAAAAGATAAAAAAAAAAGAAGAAGAAGAAAAAACTAGAAAATTTATCAGAATATAATATATTTTTGCTAAAATTTACAAGGAAGTATGTAATAAATATTAATTTTCAATAAAATTAATATTTTTATTAAAAAAATAACTTATTTAAGGTTAAGCTAAAGAATTAAAATAAAATAAAAAATCTATTAATTTAATTTAAATAAAAACATCAAATCTCATCTCATTACCGATCAAGATAAATAATCAACATCCAGCAAAATTACATTCGTCCAGCAGGTATGATGGATATCGAAATCCATCTAAACCTAAAGAAATATTTTAAAAGTTCATTCGTCTTTTAATTATGTTATATTACTTTTTAAAAATTCTTTAATATTTTAATTAGTACTTTTTTTATATAATACATGATTATAATTATATTTTTTTATTTAAATAATACAATTTTAAAAATTATTTTTAAAATAAAATTAATTAAATATTATTTCTCTGTTTGTGAATTTTTTTTACCATTAAGTATATCATATTATTTTTTATTATTTCTTAAAACAGCAAAACAAGTGTCTCATCTTTTTTTTTCTGGATAACAGTGCTATCTTTACTTTTGGATATTAACATGTAACATTAATTTAAAAATATTTAAAATTATAATTTAAAAGTGTTTAAATTATAAATTTAAGATTATAAATGTAAAAAAAATTTAAAATTTAAATTTAAAAATATTTAAAATTATGAATATAAAAAATAATTAAAATTATTTTTAGTAATAATTAATACTAAAATTAAGATAAATATTTTACAATTTTTAATAATATTTTTAAAATTTATAATCTTAATAAGTCAAATAATATAAATTTAATTTTTATTTTTATACATGTTATGTCATCTAAACTTATTTTAACTATTTTTTATTAAAAATTAATACTATAATTAAAATTAATTTTTTATTATTTATAATTTTATTTTAAAATTTATAATCTTATTTTAAAAAATTTTAATTTTATAACTAAATTAATTATAAATTTAATTTATATTGTTATAGAAAATATGTCAATTAAACTTATCACAACTTATATTTTTATTAAATTAATATCATATGTTATTGTACATACATGGAGATAGCATTATCGCAGCAAAAATAGAGATAATAGTATCGTCCAAAAGAAAAAGATATTCGTCCTGCTCTTGTCATAGGTTATTATTAGAGTATATATTGATATAAAATATGCGATACTCTTTAAAAATATATATATTTTTGTCCATAAGAGTCTAATACATACATTAAGTGATGTAGCAAAAAAAGCCCTCAACAAAAGAATTTTTTTTAATTAATCTTATTTTTTAAAATAATTTTTAAAATTTTATTATTTAAATAAAAAGTCCTTTTATTTACATTTTTAAATGAATAATTAAAAATTATTTTTAAAATATAAAATAATATGAAATTAAAAATAATTATATACTTTGAAAATTACTTGGTATATTGAAAAAATAATTTTTTAAAATATTTATATTTAAAAATACTCCTAAAATAATTTTGTTCAAAAATAATTTTAAAATATTATTGTTTAAGAATTTATATTCATAAAGTCCTATACACAAAGATTAATAAGAAAAATATGTAATAAAAAATTTCACTTGACATGATAACAAAAAATCTAATTCTTAAAAATGTTTTTAAAAATGTTATTGTTTAAAAATTAGTAATTGCAAATTATATATAGAGGTTGATTTAATTTTAATTGTAACTTCTGTATTTTTTTCTTAATTTTAATTTCGTTGTATTTGTTATAATAAAATACTATTATAATAAAAGTATTTACATTTTTATAAGATTACAATATTTATTAATTTTAAAATATTCGTGCAATATACTTTTAATGTTTTAGTCCAAAAGTTTATTTTAATTTTATAAGACTAATGCAATTAAGGAGAAATTTGCTATTTATATTATAAAAATATTTTTTAATCATGAATTTCTCTTAGAGGTTGATTTATTTTAATTTTTGTCTAAATTTTTTTAAAAAAATTTGGGTCAAAATTTAAAGGAGGAAAATGAGTTGTGAAAGGTGGATGAGGGGTTAAAGTAAGAAGAAAAAGAAGCCAAAGGAGGAAGAAGAAAGATAAGAAGATAAACTAAGTCACCATATTTTTTAGGGATTAAAGGAAGAAGAAAAACAAGTAAAGGAAGAAGAGGAAAAATAAGAAGATAAGCTAACCATATTTTTGAAAATGTATGTTATTGGTTTTTGAAAATTAAGTTACGAAATTAAATTTAAATGCATTTCGAAAACAAGTTAAAAAAGAACAAAAGAATAAACACTTGTTGATAATAATTCCAAATTTGAAAACTGGTCTAAGCTGAAGTTAGCCATGCTAATAACAACGTGTGAGTTGAGGTTTACATGATTCTAGAAAAGTACCAAGTTGTGGGTTTATGAATAACTTCTTAGAGATGAATATATGTCCTGTGAGAACATATGAATAACCATTTGTTTAAAAAGTTGTCTTCTGCATCTCAGTTTCACTTGTTTATATAACCATCTTCTGTTAGTTTCACGTTATGAGCGTAACATTCCTATCGCTCCCAAATTGAATGTTTTGTTTTAGTAAAAATAAAGAGTGATCAAGTCCCCGGAAAATGGTAACGATGATCACTGGATTAGTAACATCAATGATGAATGAGAAAATGATCGCTATTACATAAAAATGTGATTTTGTTGATGGTCACTTTTATGTTGGGTAAGAAATTTTTTTGGCTTTTTTAAAATAATAAAATAAAATAAAAGTAGAATTACGTAAATGTCCTATTTTTAAAAGAATTATTTAAATGTTCTGTTAGCCTTTAAAAGTAGTCAGCTTGAATGACTTCTGCATACTTATATATCTGCTATCATAGCTAATCTGAAAGGAAGTAGAAGAAGCCTCTTCTAGAAGAATCCTTTGAGAGAAAGAAAGAGAAAGAAGTTATGTACATCTTTTGCTAATTGATAAAACGAAATCTCAAAAAAAGTAATTTATTGTAATTATGGTATTTAAATAATATTGATGTCCTTTATCATGGTTGTAAAATATCACACCAGCTTTAACATGAGCAAGTTTAAGTTCCATTCTTCCAGTGTTGTTCTATACTTCTATAAACATGTTCTGTATATCATAGTTTGTCATATCACTACTGATACTTTGCTGACAAGTGAACGAAGAGGTCGATTAATTTCAAAAGCTTTTGTGTTGTTTCTGTTAAAACAATTGGTAATGTCAAAGTTATTATTTATATCAACATAGTAGATGAGAGGAACAAAATTTGGACATAAATTTGACAGATTTTTCCTACAATTATGTTCTAAAGAATTTGATGATAAATTATTTATAGGATGCCACTTTTGGTAAAGATTGTGCTTGAACGAGGATTCTTTGCATACTCCACAAAGACATGCCAGTGTGAAAGCATCAAATTTGGATATTATCAATTACTTAAACTTATACATAAGGGTTAAGATTTATAGAACAGAGCAGTGTCTGGTTCAGTGACAAAGTTGACGAGGCCTTACAAGAATTTGCAATGGGGTTAACTTGGGCAAGGTGATCCCCAAACCTTCTCTCAAATCAACAGGTTCATCGATTGGAACAGTGAAATGAAAGGCTTGAAGCAAACGAGCAACGGTGATGAGGCTGACTTGGGTGGCAAAAGTAGAGCCAGGACAAGCTCTTCTACCCATTCCAAAAGGCATGTACTCAAAATGGTGACCCTCATCAACTTCTCCATTGCTATTAATGAACCTCTCGGGTGAAAACTTCTCAGGCTCAGCCCAAAGACTTGGATCTCTATGCAGTTTCCACACATTGCCAAACACACGGGTCCCTTTGGGTACATAATACCCTTTAATGTAGCAATCTTCTCTTGCCTCGTGGGGCACCAATAGAGGACCTGGTGGAAATAGCCTCAGTGTTTCCTTGAAAATGGCTTGTAAGTAAACTAGATTTTTTATGTCACTTGCTTCCACCCTTCTCTCCCTACCCACTTGCTTCTCAATCTCCTCTTCCGCACGCTTCAAAGCGTGTGGGTTCTTCAACAATATTGCTAGCATCCATGTCATTGTTGTCGATGTTGTGTCTGACCCCGCTAACATTAGATTCTACATTTCAAATAATATCACAATGATACATAGTTTTCGTAACAGTCTCGTAAAAAATTTATACCATAACATTTGTAAACAATTGGTAACTTAAAAAAAGCTTACCATAACATTTGCTTTGATGATAGTATCACGGGTATGACCAGAGACAGTATCGTCCTCAATAACAGACAGCATGACATCAATGAAATCATGTTTCTCCCATGATTTGTTAGTCAGAGGATCATTCTTAGCATGTTCTTCAACCCAGCTTCCCACAAGGGTGTCCAAATCTTTAGCAATTCGTTTCATGGACTTAAGCACTTGGCCATGTATTGGTAACCATCCAAAAATTGGAATCAAATCGGAGGGAACAAACTCCCCAGATATATGCATAAACTCTTTTATAAGTTTCACAATACCATGCGCTTCTACATCATCCACATCTTGCAAATAACTAAAATACCTGTTCACAAACATGGGAGAGCCCAAAATTGAGAAAATTTTATAGTATAATTAGTAAAGTGTAATGATTGATTGATTGAGTGAGTGAGTGAGTGAGTGAGGATAATACAATTAAATAAGTTCACAACATGAGTAATATACAAAAGGGAAATTCACTAACTAACTAATTAATCTCTAACCATCTCCAATTATACCTTTTCCCAGCAATCATCTTTGTGATCATATTGAAAGTCAAGCGTTCCAACCATTCACTTATTGTGACCTTAACACTCATGTTGTCCCCAATATACATCCGAAGATCCTTGATCAAAGTGTCAATTTCAGATTCATAAACATGCCTCAAAAATTCGAGGCGGCGAGCTGAGAGTAATTCAGACATGGTAAGCTTTCTAAGCTTGATCCAATATGTGCCATAAGGGGCAAATCCAAATCCTGCAAAGTTATAGCCAAGGTGAACTCCATGACTTGACTTTGGGCGTGAGGCTAAGACTTTGTCATTTGTGGTGAAACACTCTTTTATTGCTTCATGATTGGAAATCACAAGGGCAGGGTATGCTCCTAAACGGATTTGGAAGATTGGGCCATATTTGTCAGCAAAAGCACCAAAAGTTCTTGCAAGGGGTGTTTGGGCTCCTAATAAGTGGAGGTGACCAATCAAGGGTAAGGCTCCTGAGGGTTCTGGTGGTTGTAGACCTTTCATTTTTTCACTTGATTTTTTCATCCTCCATATGTTGTAGAGAACCACTAAACCTATAGCTATCACTACAATTGTTGGTTGTGTAAGCAAATCCATGGAATCTGATCTCAGCTGGTTAGAGATTAAAGAAGATGAGATCAGTGTTCAAATGATTTTGAGCACAGAAATTAACTGTCCCAGTTTTTTACTTTTGATATAATGCTCTCAGGGTACGCCTGAATATGAAAATACTTTATAAATATTATTAGATTATACACAAACACTTTCTGAAAAGAATGAGAAAACAGAAGAGTAAAACGACAGGAACATCACATTCAACTTTAGGTGTAGACTTGTTTTTTGATACGACTTGAAACCAATGAAAGCGATTGCGTTTAGAAATGGATGGAGGAAAGTTTTTGTGTAAAAGACTTTTCTTTACTAACTTGTGCAGATTTTAATTTAATCAAACAATCATAAGTGATCGAGTAATCTGAGTTCCAAATAGAAATATTTCATTGTATAAATTATAATATATCCTTTGCAATAAAAAAAATGTTATATATCATTTATTATAATTGCTTGACCGATACAATTATTATAATCTTGTAAATATATTTTATAACATAGGCTTCATTATTATTATTTGAAGAATTACACTTTGGATATTGTAATTAAAATAAATTTTTGACCATTTTTTAGTTATTAATAACATTCAATAATAAAGAATGTTAGAATGAATATGTCGACAAAAGTATAGTATAAATATTCTCTTAATTTCATGTTCAACCTGTCTTTCTTTTCTTTATACTTTATTTGGATGAGAAAAAAATAAGTAAAAACAAACAAATTAAGAAAAAAAATGTAAACAAAAGAGAGTAAAAAAATAGATAATATCCTCTAGTATTTTTAATTTTTTTTTTAGATTCAAGTAAACTACTTTACTGATTTATTTATTTACCAAAAGATTTCTCAACATCATTCCTAATATTTAAAAAGAGTATCTAAACTTCAAATTACAGAAAACAAATTTTTAAAAATTTATTATAATATATGATGTTATTCTTAAAAATAAAAATAAGAATATAAAGTTTCAAAACAATTTAACATTCTAGAAGTTTATAAAAAATATAAAAAATATTTAAATTAATTCAAAATTTTTAAGATATTTAACACATTTCAACTAGTTATTTAATTAATTTTCTTAAACAACTCTAGTGCAGTTAAGTAATCATAAGATATAAGCTTTTAATAAAATAATGATTTATATAATTTTATAAAATAAAGTTGATATATAATATCATGAGAATCTAAAAATTATGAAAAGGAATGAATATATCACGAGAAATGTATGTTAAGTGTAAAATCTTTCTAGAGATAAAGTGCAAGTGCGAGATATCTTCTTCTCAAGAATTGATTTAAAAGGATGAGTGTTCACCATAAGTCACTGGATAATATTATTTATGGTATCTCAATATTCATTGTTAATATTTATTAATTTCTAAATTTCTATAAAATGTCATTTGATCTCATTCTTGTATAAATTTTTAGAACGATTTAAATAGAATTATATCATGAATAAATTTAGTGGTGTAGCTTATGTTAGATATTGATTATTTAAATTTAATATAAAATTTTATTTAATTGGTATAATATTTCAAGTTAAATATTATTTATTATAATACAAATTGATTGTTTAATTATTATACTAAGTTTTCATTTGAATTTATTGTTTAATAAATTTTATTCAATGTAAGGATGATATGTTCTTCATGTCAATCGTGTGATATAAGGTCTAATCCAAATGATTTATCTTTATTGAAAATTCAAAATGTAAATATTTGACCACATATAAAATAGTATTGTTGATTGTATTTAAAATTAAAGTGATATATCATTGACATCATAACGAAGATAATTTGCCTTATAAAAAATTTTTACTTGATTTAAGCCCATTTTTACCCAAATAACAAATTTATATTGACAATTATGTGTGGTTACAAATTCTTGCCATAAGAAAATTTTTAGACTAACACAATTAATTTATGTGTATGAGATAGATTGTCACGCATTGTACCTATGGATCCAAGCATTATAGAGGTATGACAACCTTATGAAACAAAGTGTGTAAATATGACATCTTTGGATTATATCTATGTTATAAGATTTATTAATTATATATGTATTAATGTTACATATAGTTGGATAGTGGTACATACATTTAAAGCAGTTAAGTAAGATTTTACATACATCTATTTGAGACAACGAAATAAAATGATGTATTCATATATTTGCTTATGCAGTAATTAGAACAAATTATGAGATATAATAAAAGTTGTTACTAATTGTTAATATATGTACATTGATTGTATAGTAGTCTTACAATCTTGATGTGATAACTTGATTACCTCAAATGTGCTTAAATAAAGTAGATTGTTAAAGAGTTGTTGTCCTACTATGTGTGATACGACAATTTATTATGAATCCACATATTTATAGTGATTTAAGATAGGATAAGACTATTGATAAGTTTGTATTTTGATACATTTTTTTTTGTAATATTTTAAATTAATTTTTAATTAATTATTTTACAAAATGAAAATAATAAAATTTTTATTTAAATAAAAGATCTCATCATAGAATTTCATAAAGCAGTTTAAATAATAAAGGATTACAAGTTTATATTAAAGACTGCTACAGGACTAATTGAATTATATCATAATTTCAAAAATACAATCTAAGTCCTATAACAGTTCATCCTTCCTTCACTGAGTCCGGTGCTGATCGTCTTGGTCACCTGAAAAATAAATGGTGAGTATTCTACACTATCCAACACTCATAAACATAGAGACTCACCTCAACTACTACACATTTACTAATCATATTTTAAATTATGCAACCATAATATAAGCATCTCAATCTCAATCTCAATAATCATTCATCACCTATTCCAATTCAAAACACAACCGGTGCACTCACTGCACCAATATTTCATACACGTGTGCTTACCGCTTGGGTAGTCACGGGTCACTCAGCAAAGGTATTGGTCAGGGGTCTAGTCAGGAGGAGAGTGTGTGGCCTGTGGTGCACCCACAGACATCCGATTAAGCCCATTCTAATGGCATTTTGAAGCTAACATCCAAAGTTACAGTTATCCTTCAGGCCACGAACCAAAAAGAGCCATTTTCATAGCCGAAAAAAGGAACAAAGTGACGAACGGAATTTTTGAATTTTGAATTTTGAATTTTAATTTTTTTTGGCTTCCCTCCTCTCTTCTCTTTTTCGTTTTTTTTTCTCCCCTTTTACATCTTGTTTCCCTCCATCCATGGAGGCTTAGATTTTCATCTAATTCAAGGATTAAAAGAGACGTGACACTCTTGAGGATTGATTGATCGCACATTAGCATAAATTCAATAACAATTTCGGTTTCATCTATTCCTTATTCTCTCCCTTTTGCTAATTATATTTTTGAATTGAAGTTATTTGTTTGGATTGATGATTATGCATCTTGTTGATTACGTATTATTCGATTGATGTATGTAATTGAGTTTTAAGGAACATGAGTTGGATTTTCAGGTTTGAAAACTATGATTAACGGCATTGGTAAATTAAATTGGCACAATTCAATTAGGTTCTAGAGTTTTCTGAATTTTAATTAATTATGTGCTAATCGAATGCATGAAGGTTTTTATGTGAATGCTGAGTTCAAATTGAGGTTTCATTCGGATTCATTGTTAATTACCGAATTATTTGTTGATTTACTCTCTTAAAAATCCGGTGATAGAATAGTCATTTTTTTTTCTTAATTCTTGGATTGGAATTTCAACTTCTTCATTCTAATTATAATTAAGTGCATTTTTGTTTCCTTTATAAACAAACCCCCCCCCCCCCGTTTTATACGCTTTCTAAATAGATTAATTTGTCATTGTGATTCTTTGAGAAACGACCCCAGTTGCTTACCTTGTACTATAGTAATTAGGTTTATTTTGACCCGTGTGCGACCTCGTGCATTTAACGCGCAACAATTTTATGCACTCAACATTCAACGTAATCCACATTCACAAATCAAGAGCATAACAACTCAATCACAATCAAATTACCCTATCAAAACATACATATTCCGACCTCCTACCTCAATCACATGGTCACACAGAGTAGAGTTTCCCCTTACCTCAAATGAATATTCACACCCAATTCAACAAGGTAGGCGCTCCCCCACACGAACTTGACCTAAATACATGGAAAAACCCCATGAGAACTCAAGAAAACCAAGAAAATTGTGAGTGGGGACGAGAAATCATAAACCTTAACCATGGAAACTCACTTCCAAGCTTTTCCAAAACAAATCTAACCTTCAATCTAGCTCACGAACGATTTTGTAAGCAATTTAATTGGTGAAATAGGGTTTGGGAGTAAGAGAATTGAAGAAATCTCGAAGGGAAAGTGAGAAATAACCCTTCCCCAAACCCTAACCCCTTTAAGTCCTCTTCTAGTTGCGACACTTTCGCTATAGCGAGATACTTTCGCTGTAGCGAGGTCCTCTCTCGCTACAACAAAAATATCAGAGAAAACTGCACCTTGGTTTTTACAGAATCTTGCTACAGCGAGACTGCACCTAGAAATGTACCCTAAACTGTTGCTTTGTCGCTACAGCGATAAGGCGACAGTTTCATGCCTTCCTCCTAAGGCTCTCTCGCTACAGCGAGACTCTCGCTGTAGCGAGAACACTCTGCACCAGGACACTTAGCCAAATTTCAGTATGATTCTAGCATACACATATTCTCATCACCCTATATATATATATATATATATATATATATATATATACATACATACATACATACATAATAATTAATAATAACACATAAAAGTCCACGTAAACACTTATATTAATTATTAAACTATATTACAAAATTTGGGGCGTTATATTTTCAGCACGTTTATATGTATTTATTCTTGATTTCAATAGATTTTTATATTAATTACATTGTTATTTTATGCAGATGAATGTGTTTAAGGCTATATGTAATTTATGGACATTTTGGGAAAAGTTAAGAAAACTATACCAATATTGGTCAAAGTACGCCTAGTCCACAAGCAGTTAGCATGTTTATGCTTATATAATATGCACGACCATGCATGTAAAGAAACATGCCTATGTTCAAGCACGGTCGTGTTCAACTGCGTGACCACAACTTCTAAACAGATTTCAGGGTTTCAAAAACCTATTAAAAGAGGTATGAGAACAACATTCAAAAATCCCAATTTTTACACTTTCTTTTTTATCTTGATTCTAGCTATCTCGTTTCTTCCACGTGATCATTAGCATATTTTTTGTGTGACTTAGAGCTTCAAGTGATCGTAATTGAAAATTGAAAACTCCTTTCAAGTTTACTTTTTACCTTATGATTATGGCTTTATTTTTTATTGTTTTAATTCTTTCTTTTAGCATGAGTAACTAAATCTATAGCTAGGGTTATGAAAATTTTTGTTCATGAATTTATGGAATTTTGATAATTAAATCTAAGTTTGGTTTCTATTCGTGATTAGTGTTTATCCTATTGAGATTGCATGTTGTGAATTGCCTACTCATAATATAACCCTAATTAATTATATCATAGGCGATCGTACCTCGATTAATTAATGGATCTATAGGATAAAATGAGACAAAGGATTAGGTAAACTAAACTAATCTTTCTCTTCCAATTGTTATTAAATTAACAAGTTCATAAGTGCTCATTGCTTTCTTAAATTAATATCTTCATGATCATTGTGGATATTAATTTAGAGGAAAGAATATTAATATTACATAACCATTAGATATTAATAATATTTGCATAAATGATTGATAATCATAAAGAAATTAGATTTAGAGTTAATCAGAAAAAGAACATAAAAAATTGAATGAATAAACCCATATGCCCTAAGTTCTTCTCCTATAAGTTTAACTAAGACATGTGCTGTATTTGTTTGTCTTGAGATTCAGTGATAATTGTTTTATATTTTAATTCTGTTAATTGATTTTGCATCCCTTAAGTTCAAACAATTAAAGAATGAATTTTTTAGTAATTGGAAACAATTTCTATGGATGATAATTTCGGGAACTTATTTTAAAACTCTATATTGTAGCATTCTTATTTATTTAATATAGTAATAGAAAATATTTTCAGAATTGAGAGGAAAAGATTAAATTAAGTTCGTTTACTCATAAAATACAAAATATGGAAATATAATGTCTTTATTTAATTTACTCATACTTATAAAATTTAAACGATAAGGTAATGGGAATTAAACAATTTAAAAGGAAACATGAAATAACATTAACATACATTGTTTTCATAAGTTTACAAGAGGTTGAACTTTGTAAAATATAACTTCAAAATACATTAGAACTTGTCTACAACATTTATAAAATATAAATAAAACATGACAAGTCCTAATGAGTAGTGTATCCATTCCAAAAACTGAAGAAGATTCTAGTCATCTTCCTCAAACCACTCGTCTATATCTGCAAGATCCTTGGAATTAAGATCTCCATCAGACTTGAGATAGCGATGGCTTGAATCTGTAGTGGCCTTTATATCGGTAACCCGCTTAAAAGTCCACTAAGGTGGTCTTTCGAGATAATCATGGTTATGGTATGTAAAAAAATAGGTCATTGTTGAGGGAGTCCTAACCGTACCTCTATAAATATACATAGGGTATGATGGATTCTATTGTTTACAGGAAAGTCAAGACACATACTATAATATAATTCCATTTCTAACATAATAATATGACGGGGCATCTTATCAACATGTATAACTAACTTAAAATAACATTTTTTTAATACTCGTTAAATACATAATGTAACCTACACTGCACTGAACTATCTATTAATCTAGTCCTCTCTTGGGGCATTGTCAACCTAATTTCCTGAAAAGTGTTTGCAAGGATGAGCCTCTATTTTCATCACCGAACATGAATTCACATTTAAGTCAGCAAAACAAGCAAGGATAATGTATTAATCAATCACACAACAAAATCACTAATCATTCAGCTTAATACATTTCATCTTTATTAATATTTCGGGTTCTCATTTCACACATTCTGTGAATACCCAATTTTATCTAGGTCCCCTCTTAAAATAAATAAATACATAAATAAAAAAAAAAATTTAGATAAGACTTTAAATTTTAGGTCTATAAGAGATTAAAATTTTAAATTTTAAATTTTAAATTTCAAATATTAAATTTAAATACGTAGATATTTAGGTTAGTGAGTAGATTTTAAGGGAAGTGGATGAGATGTTTAAGGAAATGTGAGAGGTGGCCATCAGAAAAATAAGAAGGTGGAACCTTTTTTTAATAAAAAGAATAAAAAAAAAAAATAAGACCTAGGGTTAGGAGGTGTGGCTATAAATAGGAAGCTTAGGTCTTTAGAAGGGCACTTTTACACTTCATATTTTTATGTGACACTTTGAAAGCATAGAGAGAAAAAAGAGAGAATTCTAGAGAGAGAGGGCTC
Organism: Abrus precatorius; assembly: GCF_003935025.1. Lineage (NCBI taxonomy): Eukaryota > Viridiplantae > Streptophyta > Magnoliopsida > Fabales > Fabaceae > Abrus > Abrus precatorius. The sequence goes on along the minus strand of NW_020874439.1, from coordinate 8,767,894 downwards.
GGGAAACGAAGAAAAAGAAGAGAAAGCTGAAAAGAAATCAACCGACAGCATACCAAGGTGCACCCGAGGTCAACAAAGAGAGTAAACCAAAAGAGTTGAAGGTTAAAGCTAACAAAATTCTTATTCTCCGAATCAAGTAAGATTTCCTTTTGTTTCTTGTTCTTCCTCTATTATTTGCTCTCGTTTCTGCTTGTATATTTTTTTTGTTATATTAAAAGTCTCAAATTTTGTTTCTAAATGAAATACCTCTGCATCTATTATATTGTTCTCATTTCTTCCTTCTGTTCATATTAAAAGTCTAAATTTTTATTTCTAAACAAAAATCTCTTTGTTTTTATTATGTGTACTTTTCTTGCATCTCTATCTTTTCCTTATTTGGTTAGTTCACATTGAATGTATCACTTTTTTTTTAAAATAAAGATTGTCCCTTTTTTGCAAACCCTAGTCTTTGCGAACCCTAAAAAATTCTATAAAAAAAAGCATTGTTTGCTTTGCCTTTTGCCAACCCTAAGCGTTTTCTACCCAAAAGTGTCCTTTTTTACAATCCCTAAACATTTTTTTAACCTTAAAAGTATCTTTTTGCAAATCTTAAAAATAATTTTTTTTTGAAAAATCCCAAGTATTCCTTTTTTCAAACTCTAAACATTTTTTTTAACCTTAAAAGTATCTTTTTGCAAACCCTAAAGCATGTTCTACCTAAAAGTGATATTTTTTTTTTAAAACCCTAAAAATAAATTTATAAAAAAGATCAAGTATTCCTTTTTTACAAAAACCTAAAAAAAAGAACCTTTTTTCAAAACCCTAACCATTTCAGAAATTATAAAAGTCTAAATTTTTCAAACCCTAAAAATTATTTCTTTTTTTGTAAATCTTAAAAATTTCAATTTCTTTACAAATTTCAAAAAAAAAAAAAACTAATTCCTAGATCAAACAATGATTATTTTCTTATTATTTTGTTTGCTCTTGTGTTTGTTTTTATTGTTCTATATATTTCTCGTTTATTTCTTATTGTATATATATATAAAAAAATCCAATATCGATAAGACATTTTTGGTTATATATATAAAAAAAAGAGGCTTTTAAATCCACGCAACGGCCAAGTAATTTTGATAGAGTGGTGGATCCACCTTCAACATCGCTTGGATCGTAAGGGTTTATTGAGTAGTCATGTACTAACTTGAACCCCGTGCAAGAGTGGATTTAAAAATAAATAAATAAATAAAAAATAATAATAATAAAGTAAAAATCAAGCAAAAAAAATTAATTAACACTTTTGAAACTCTTTCAAACCTAATTTTCAAAAGAACTATGTGACAACTTTGATTCTTCTGTTACATACGGGAGATACGTAGGAGCGGAAATTTGACCCGTCAAGTCTAATTTTTTTTTTAAATTTTAAATTATTTTAAAAAAATTTTACTATGAGCAATTCAAAATAATAAAAAAGGAAAACAAAATTTCTATGTTTATTTAAAAAAGGGGAATAAGTAAATAAAGAAAAAAATATTTTAAGATTATTTTCATTAATGCCAAAAATGTAAAAAAAAAAGAAAAAGAAAAAAAAAGAGGGGGCAATAAGATCCTATGATTAATTCTTTCTCTCAATTCAAATTAAAATTTTTATGTTTCTTTATTTAAAAAATAAAAAATAAATATTTACTAAAAAAATCAAGCTAAATTTTATTTAATATGAAAAATAAAAAATGAATAATATTTTATAAATAATCCATCTTCCTAATTTAAATTAATTTTTTAATTTTTTATTAAAAAATATAAAAAATGAATTTTATACTTAAATAAAAAAGAGAAAAAAATAAATTAAATTTTGTTTAAATTTATCCAATTCAAAAAAATTAAAAGGAGAATAATATTTTGTAAATAATCCATTTTTCCAATTAAAACTAAATTCTGTAGTTCTTTACAAAAAAAAAATGCAAAAAACGAATTTTTACTTAACAACAAAAAAATTAGGTTGATTTTTATTCAAATTTATTTAATATGATAATGAAAAAGTAATATTTATAAATATTTCACTTTCTCAATTAGATTTTTAGCACAATTCAAAAACTAAAAAAAAAAAGAAGGGAAATCTTACTTTAAGAAAAAATAAAAAACCATATCATATTTTATTTAAATTTATTTAATACGAAAATAAAAAGAAATATAGTATTTTTTATTTTTTTTAAAATTTATTTAATATGGTAATAAAAAGAATAATATTTTATAAATATTTCACTTTCTCTATTAGATTTTTAGCTCATTGTTCAAAAATGAAAAAATACGAAAAAGAAAAAAGGAAAATCTTACTTTAAGAAAAATAAAAAATCATGTCATATTTTATTTAAATTTATTTAATACGAAAATAAAAGAAAAATAGTATTTTTTATATATATATTCATTTCTTTAATTCAAATTTTTTTATTGTATTTTTAAAATATATATATAAAATTAAAACTTAAAAAAAATGTTAAAAATGTTAAAAATAAATGAAAAAAAAAAAAAACATCAATAATTTTCTTTGAAAAATGAAATAAATAATTTTTAAAGTTGAAATAATTTTTGCACAATTAGTTAGAAAGTAACCGTTTTAATCAACGGATGTCGTAGGATGTTAATACCTTCCTTATGCGTAAACGACTCCCGAGCCCAAACATGGCTTCGAAGATTATTTTATTAAAAGTTTTTTCCAATGTTTTTCTTTAATAAACTTTGGTGGCGACTCCTTGTCATCGTCGTCCCGTCATGGCGACTCCACTGGGGACTTTTTCTAAAGTCAAGCTTAATCTAATTAATTGTACAATATTTTTAACTTTTTACATATTTGTTTCACTTTTTATCTTGTTTGTATATTCCTTTTATTTCACTTATCGTCTAGTGTATTTTGTAAATATATTTCGTTCTCTTGATATATTATGAAACTTAGGATAGATGACCCTTGTACTATTTGTTATTTGTTTGTTGATATTTGATGTAGGGTAATGGTTTGTGTACTCCTTCCACACACATCACTAACGCTCACCTCACACACATTTGGGCTCTATACCCAAGCCTGTGCAAGCCTAGGAATAGAAGATGCCTTGACTGCTGTTATTGAGGGGCTTGATGCCCACTTGGCCGTCGTCTGGGTATCGCTCAGGTTGTTACTAGCATCATGGCTTAGTCATATTGAGAGGAAATGTCCCTACTTGTGGCAAGGTTATAAGCTGGGTCCTTATAATTTAATAGGGACAATCTGAGGGCCATAATAGACTTAGGGATTTAGATCCACCTCAAAACCATGCACTAATTAATGACCATAGTGACCACCTCACTATAGGATTCTACCCAAAATAAGGACACATGAGGAGCTCACTCTCCTTTTCTCTTCATTCATCATAGCTTTAGTAACATGACATGCATACCATGAGCATACAATTTTCTTTCCTTTGCATCTAAAAAATTAAAAAATATTCATTTTGCGAAAATCAAGGTCATTACGTTGAGCATGCATCGGTAGGACATCTCCTAAGGATGATGGGTTACATTTCATCTCATTATTTGCAATCATCCAAATTATCATGCATTCATTAAGTTTACATATCAAACATCAATTTTATTTTATTATGTTTTTCTTTTTTCATTATGCTCATTTTTTTTGTATAAAATTTTTACAAGATTTAATAGCATTCAAAAATGAGAGAAGTTCAAGGTCACATTAGCAATGCATCAGGACCAATGAGAAGTATCAAAATCACTGTGTTGAGTAATGACCTTCAAAGAGTGAATGAGATTCGCCAACATATGCCCAAAGAAGCACATTTAAACTTTGAAAGGAAATATGGTCAAATCCTCGATTTGCTTTCTATCTCAATAGAAACACCAATGTTGAGCACTATAGCCCAATTCTGGAATTCAAAACTCAGATGCTTGGAATTACCCAACTTGGATCTTGTGCCTACCATAGAAGAATATGAAATAATGGTTAGGCTATCAATCAAGGAAGACAATAAGGTATATCTGTATAGAGGAAACTACGTGGGATCCAGGAAAATAGCTGCTTTTATCGGCCCAAGCACAGAACGAGCCGAGTTTGAGAACAGGGGATCAGTTCAGGGTTGGAAGAAGGGCTATTTAGAAGAATATCTGGAGTCGTTATACAAGCAAGGGAATTGGGACAATTTCAACAAGACTCTCGCATTATTAATCTATGGATTAGTTATATTCCCATTCACCTCAGGTTTTGTAGACCAAGCTGCTATGGATGTATTTTACCAATATGAAACAAACAGAGTGAATCCAGTTCCAGCTATCTTAGCAGGTACTTTACTTTCTATGGAAGTATGTCATCAGAGAAAAGGGGGTACATTACGATGTTGTTCTCATTTACTATTTATTTGGTTCACAACCCATCTCTATGCAGCAAATCATATAGGTCAAATACCCGATCCTTTGAGGAGTTTTCATCGCATTCCAATCAAAAAACAAGACTCTCGACTATGGAAAGAAGACTTCTTGAGATTCAATGCTGAAAATTTTCCATGGGTATGTCCTTGGTACCACCCCAGAGACACCATTGTTAGTTGCGGAAAGTTTTCAAGTGTGCCTTTGATGGGACCAAGAGGATGCATAGCATATACTCCAACTGTAGCTCTCAGATAACTCAAATGGACTCAAACCAAGCCAAGGAATGAAGAATTGGGAGGACTGATATTCCAGTATACTGGAGATGGTGCAAATAAGCGTCTAGAAGAAATCAAAGCTGCATTGGAGAATGTTAGAAGAAAGGGAGAGAAGGAACTGGGTAAACCTTGTGTGACCTTCTCACCATAATATTGAGAGTGGAGGGAAGCTAGAAGTACCCAAAATCAAGCCCCTAAAGCAGATTGTCAAGAAAAGAAATCTTCTCAAGCACCCAATGAAGCAGTGACTTCCTTGATGACCCAGTTAGAAGGAGTAAAAGCACAAATGAGATTATTGGAAGAGGAAGGAGAATATGCCAAGGTGGAGGTTGATCGGCTCAAGAGATAATGTCAAAAGAAAGATCGAGAAATAAATCATTTAAAGATCAATGTGCCGACGGGTTTGACAACTCAAATGGTAAAGGGGTAAAAAGAAAGAAGAAAGAAGAAGCTTCTCTCTCAAAAATGAAAAGAATGTGAGATGAAATAAACATGCTGACGGAGGCTCTGAAGATAGAGAAGGAGGCATCCCTCTCTAAAATGAAGGGAGCGCAAGATGAAATGAATATGTTAAAGAGAGAATTGACCGAGACTCTTGAAAGGGAGAGGAAATTACAAAACCAAAATGAAGCACTTGAGAATGAGAAATATAAATGGCGCATTCGAGCCGAGTACGAACAGGAAAGGAAGAGGGAGTGGATGAAGAGGTGCGATGACATGTATGACTGCGTCCAACGTCACACCACACAACTGTTAGAACACTTTCGAGAAGCAAAGGAAGAGTACTAGAGGAACGATGAGATTGTGTTTCCTCTTAAAGTCATTATGTTCTTCAGATATTGTAAAAACCTTGCTATGAGTTTTAGGGTGCATGTGTAATTCCTTCACTTGAAAATGACACTGTATTTATTCTATTTGATATGGGATAAAATTTATTTGTGGCGTTCATATTTGGCTTTAATACAAATCTCACCTATTGAGGATACCCTCATTCTTAACCGAAGTGATTTGCCATGGAATGAGAGCAAGAGGCATATGATGCATTGCTAATGAGTAAGATCTCGGCTATTGAGAAGTGAATGCTTCCTTAGACTGAGTGTCAACTACTGCTCGACCTAAGGGGGATTTGCCTCTAGCGTTGAAAAGTAGGGACTTCTCTAAAAACATTGAATATTTAACAAAAACATATTCATTCTAGTAGTCTTCTTTTTACTCATCATGCTCTTTTCATAATTAAAATTAGCAAAATTGCGAATCAGACATCCTTACAGAACGCGTTGCCAGTCAAAGATCATGGACGAATTAGAACAATACAATGAAGAGTTGAGAAATGAAGTCAACCAACTGAAAGATCAAATGGCCAGAATTCTTGAAATACTGCAATCTTTGAAAAGGAGAAACACTGAGGGGATCACGCCAGTTAATGAAGGACCGCCTGCTACTCCCACGTATCCACCCAGCTTCATCCCCCAAGGGACAATGGCACCACTAACATTGCATCCCACTGGGCCTGTCCAACAGACTAATTTTTAAGAGGCTCAATTCCCACCTTATGGCCTCCCAGCTGGCTATGCACCACCTATGGCTCAAGAGGCACAATTTTCATCATACAATAATGCACCTTCAGCTATAAGTGATTCATTAATCACTCAACAACAATCTACCCAACCCCCAGGCATGCCCTCAAACATCACCGAAAGCCCTCAAACCTTTCCTATATTGCCAAAGGATACTATTCCTAACCCACAGGTTATCCTTCAACAGCAAACTATCAACCTGAGCACCCAAGGGAATCCACCTACCCGCATTGGTATTGCTAACACATCTTTTCATCCCACTATTGAAGAGTTTCAGCCAGATGAGGATGATCCTTCTAAAGGGAAGTTGCAACTCTTGGAAGACAGGTTGCGAGCTGTTGAGGGTAATAGTTACGGTATTGGAGACGCAATTGACCTTTGCTTGGTGCTAGACCTAGTAATTCCTCCAAAATTTAAAGCACCAGAATTTGATAAATACAAAGGCATTACATGTCCAAAGAGTCACCTAACAATGTACTGCAGGAAAATGGCGTCGCATGCCCGTGATGACAAGTTGTTAATCCATGTCTTCCAAGATAGTCTAACTGGGGCAGCTTTAAATTGGTACATGCATCTGGAACGTACTCGTATTCGTTGTTGGAAGGATCTGGTTGATGCTTTCCTGAAGCAATACAAGTACAACATTGACATGGCTCCTGATAGATTAGAGCTTCAAACCATGATGAAGAAAGACCATGAAACTTTTAAAGAATATGCTCAAAGATGGAGAGAGACGGCAGCACAGGTTGAGTCACCCCTTTCAAAAAAGGAAATGGTTTCTTTATTCATTGATACTTTTAGATCTCCCTATTATGACAAGATGATTGGAAGTATCTCTGCAAACTTCTCTGACGTTGTCATTATAGGAGAAAGAGTAGAAAGTGGCATGAGAAGTGGAAAAATTGCATATGCTACGGGGGCAACTAGCATCAAGAGGCCATTGAGTGGACCTGGGAAAAAGAAAGAAGGGGAAGCCAATGCAGTAACGTTTCACCCCTCTAGAAAAGTCGACCGTAGACCAGCCCATACCCCCTATAAATCTTACCATCCCAACACACAAAATCCATCCTCCACACTCCCTATACAACCACCCCAAACCAACCAAGCCCATCACACTTATCCTAACCAAGCTAGACCCCAAAACTATCAAGACCGAAAATCAGTTCACTTCGACCCCATCCCTATCACCTATACAGAACTGTTATCTCAGTTACTGCAGAGCTCAATGGTGGTGCGTTGTCCCATGAAACCCCTGGAACCCCCATATCCCAGGGGGTATGATCCCAATGCTAGGTGCGAATACCATGCAGGTGCTGTTGGCCATTCCACAGAAAATTGTAAGGCACTAAAGTTTATAGTGCAAGATTTGATTAATGTAGGGTGGATAAGTTTTGAGGAGAAGAATCCCAATATCGGAAGCAATCCTTTGCCAGGTCATCAGGGACCGTCTATCAACCTCATTAATGAAGGCAGAGAACAATTCTTGAGGAGAAAAGTTGAAGAAGTGAAGACCTCATTGAAGTCCATTTTTAGAGAAATGTGCAAATTTGGACTACTTAAGCGATGTTCAGAAAGAGGAAATGGTTGTGAGTTTCATCCTAATGCAACCCACACATTGGAGGAATGTATTGAATTTACCCACACTTTGCAAGACCTTATGGATAAGCAATTAATTCAAATTAGTTGCTCTAAGATTGATCAAGAAGTGTTAGCAGTTGACGAGTTGACCTCAAACAGCCCAAAACCTTTAGTGATCCATTACACTAAGAAAAGAATCGCATTGGTATCTACTCTACCAAAGCCCATCACTTTACGAGTCCCTATGCCTTTCCCATATAAGGACAATAAAGCGATACCTTGGAAATATGATGTGAAAGTTTACACTAATAATCATGGAGAGAGTCAATCAGAGGACATTGATTCCCATGCTGTTGATGTTACAAATATCGCTGGTGTCGGAGGTATGACTCGGAGTGGTCGAATCTATACTCCTGAGGAATTGAGGAATGAACAGTTGATAGAAAAGAGGAATAATTGTGGAAAGGAGGGCACCAAGGCAACTGACTCAATAGCTAAAGACAAAAAGGGGAAACAAAAGAAAATGGTCTCTCATGAAGAGGCCTGTGAGTTTTTGAAGCTCATAAAACAGAGCAAGTATATGGTGGTGGACCAACTAAACCGAATTCCTGCTAGAATATCATTGTTGTCATTGACGATAAACTCAGAACCTCATAGAAAATCATTGTTGAAAGTCTTAAATGAGGCTCACGTTGTCCATAATATCTCAGTTGACAAGTTAGAAGGTATTGTGGGCAACATCAGTGCTAATAATTATCTTACATTCACTGATGACGAAATTCTCGTGGGAGGAGCGGGACATAACAAAGCTTTGCACATTTCTGTGAAGTGTATGGATCATATCTTGGCAAGAGTCTTAATTGATAACGGCTCTTCACTAAACGTAATGCCTAAAATGACCCTAGCAAAGTTATCATCAGATGGATCATACATGAAGCCAAGTACCATGGTGGTTAAAGCATTCGATGGCTCTCAAAGAGAAGTGATTGGGGAAATAACTTTACCGGTGATGATTGGACCTATTATCTTTGAGGTAACATTCCATGTGATGGATATCGCACCGGCCTATAGCTATCTCTTGGGTAGACCATGGATTCACTGTGCAAGGGCTGTACCTTCTACACTTCACCAGAAACTGAAGTTTATTATAGATGACAAGTTAGTCATTGTCTCAGCTGAAGAGGACCTGTTAGTAACTAAGCCTTCATCCACCCCTTACATTGACGTCACTGAAGAGGCTCTGGAAACCTCATTCCAGGCACTCGAGATTGCTAATACGACGTATGTGGGGGAGGGAACATATGTCATGAAGCCACAACCATCAGATACAGCTATGATGATAGCGAGAGTTATGCTTGAGGAAGGTTACTGGCCTGGATGCGGGTTAGGCAAAAATGAGCAAGGATTGATTGAGTTGCCTAAACCAATTGACAATAAAGATCAATTTGGACTTGGTTATAGGCCAACAAGGGCAGATAAAAGAAGGATAATAGCTGAGAGAAGAGAAAAGAGGATGGCCAAATTAGAAAATAGAGAGCCTGAAACTGGAAGGATCCCCTTTTGTGATCTCCTACAAAGCTTTCAAAGTGCAGGATTTGAATTTGCAGATCCAGTGGCTGCTGTTGAGGAAGATACCCACGGAGATGAACATGTTAATTTAGTTTGGGCGTGCTCGCCGAATACAGAGATCGGCAATTGGGAGATCATTGAGCTTCCTGTGATTTTAGATTCAAAATTCAAGTAATTTGTAATGCTGATTCTATTGCTCTGCCCAAGGCTTTAGGATATTTGTTTTTCTTTATTTTGTTTTATTGAATCGGGCATACATATTTCCTTTTGATATTATCAATAAAATGCATTTTGAATTTTCCAATAAAATTTCATTCCTTTCTTATTATTAGACCTTTTGCTATCTTCTTATCTTTTTGTTATTGCAAACTATAAATTGTGCAGACCTGACGATGATATACTCAAAAGTGTCAATGCTAATATCGCTCAGAGTAATGTTGAATGTCTCATTAATCAAGCTAGCAATGAAACTGAGCATGAGCACGATCTTTCTCCTGAACTGCTAAGGCTAGTAAAGCAAGAAACTAAAGAAATTTTGCCCCACCAAGAACCTACAAAGATGATTAATCTGGGCCTCGGAGAAGAGAAAAATGAAGTCAAAATCGGCACCTTATTGAAAGAGAATGAGCGCCGCAAGTTGATAGAACTCCTCTATGAATATAAGGACATCTTTGCATGGTTATACCAAGACATGCCTGGCCTCGATGCAAATATTGTGGAACATAAATTACCACTAAGGCCAGAATGTCCCCCGATCAAGCAAAAGTTAAGACGGATGAAGCCCGAAATGTCCTTAAAAATCAGAGAAGAAGTGAAGAAACAACTTGATGTTGGTTTCCTAATTGCTGCAAAATATCCACAATGGGTTGCAAACATAGTGCCTGTCCCTAAGAAAGATGGAAAAGTCTGAATGTACGTAGACTATCGAGATCTGAACCGAGCTAGTCCTAAAGATGATTTTCCACTGCCTCACATCAACATGCTTGTAGACAACACAGCCCAACACTAATTCTTCTCCTTCATGGACGGTTTCTTAGGATATAATCAGATCAAAATGGCAGAAGAAGATAGAGAAAAGACTATATTCATCACACCTTGAGGTACCTTTTGCTACAAAGTTATGCCGTTCGGGTTAAAAAATGTCGGGGCAACATACCAAAGAGCAATGGTGACCTTATTTCATGATATGATGCATAAAGAGATTGAGGTGTATGTAGATGACATGATTGCAAAATCTAGAAGTGAAGAGGATCATATTGTTCTTCTTCAGAAGCTATTTGAGCGACTGAGGAAGTTCAAGCTGAGATTGAATCCAGCCAAATGTGCCTTTGGCGTGAAGTCTGGCAAGCTACTTGGATTCATAGTTAGCCAAAAGGGGATAGAAGTGGATCCTAACAAAGTTTGAGCAATTCTTGAAATGCCACCACCCAACATAGAAAAAGAAATTCGAGGGTTCTTAGGGAGACTAAACTATATTGCCCGATTCATATCCCAATTGACCGCTACATGTGAACCAATTTTCAAGTTATTGCGCAAAAATAAACCAATGAAATGGAATGATGATTGCCAAGAAGCCTTTGAGAAAATCAAGCAGTACTTACAGGACCCTCCAATTTTGATTCCACCAGTTCATGGAAGACCCTTAATCATGTACCTGACAATACTCGATGGATCAATGGGTTGTGTGTTGGGGCAATATGATGACTTTGGAAGAAAAGAGCATGTCATTTATTACTTAAGCAAAAAATTCACCAATTATGAAGTCAATTACTCATTGTTGGAGCGAACTTGTTGTGCTTTAACTTGGGCTGCCAGCCGATTGAGACAATATATGCTTAGCCACATGACCTAGTTGGTATCAAAGATGGATCCAATCAAGTATATCTTTGAAAAGCCTGCTCTCACTGGGAGAATTGCTCGTTGGCAAGTACTTTTATCTGAATATGACATTGTGTACGTCACTCAAAAGGCAATTAAAGGCAGTGCCCTAGCAGACTACCTAGCTCACCAGCCAGTAAACGACTACCAGTCAATGCAATGTGAATTTCCCAATGAAGACATAATGACTTTGTTTAAAGAAGAAGGGTCAGGAAAGGAAAAATGGATCATGCTATTTGATGGGGCCTCCAATGCATTGGGACATGGAGTTGGCGCTGTGTTAATCTCCCCAGAGAAACACCATATCCCAATCACAGCAAGGCTATCTTTTGATTGTACAAATAATGTGGCAGAATATGAAGCATGAGTTCTAGGGATTCAAGCAGCTATAGAATCAAAAGCCAAGATTCTTGACGTATATGGTGATTCGGCCTTAGTGATTCATCAATCGCGAGGTGAATGGGAGACTAGAGATGGCAAGCTAATCCCTTATCAAGCTTTTGTGAGAGAGTTGATAAAGCAATTTGAGGAAATCACCTTTCATCATATCCCACGGGAGAATAATCAATTGGCAGACGCATTAGCTACCCTAGCGTCTATGTTCGAATTGAGCAACGAAAAAGATATGCCGCTTATAAAGATTCAACATCGCGATCAGCCAGCTTATTGCCAACTAGTAGAAGAAGAGTTAGATGGACGACCATGGTACCACGACATCAAGCAGTATATCCAAAATAAAGAGTATCTGTCAGGAACTTCAGAGAATGACAAAAGAACTCTAACAAGATTGGCAATGAGTTTCTTTTTAAATGGTGAGATACTCTACAAGAAAAATCATGACATGATACTACTTAGATGTGTGGATGCCAATGAAGCACAAAATATTATCAGAGAAGTTCATGAAGGCTCCTTTGGAACACATGCAAATGGACATGCCATGGCAAGAAAGATCTTAAGGGCTGGCTATTATTGGCTAACCGTGAAGACTGATTGCTTCAAATACGTGAAAAAATGTCACAAATGTCAAACTTATGCAGATAACATCCATATCCCACCAACAACATTAAATGTCTTGTCATCACCATGGCCTTTTTCAATGTGGGGGATGGATGTCATAGGGCCCATTGAGCCTAAGGCATCGAATGGACATCGTTTCATCCTAGTAGCAATCGACTATTTCACCAAATGGGTTGAAGCCACCTCATACGCCAATATGACTCGAAATGTAATAGTAAGGTTTATCAAAAAGGAATTAATATTTCGGTACGGCCTACCAAATAAGTTGATCACGGATAATGCCACTAATCTCAATAACAAAATGATGACAGAGTTATGTGCTAATTTCAAGATTCAGCATGATAACTCTTCTCCGTACCGCCCAAAAATGAATGGAGCAGTTGAAGCAGCTAACAAGAATATTTAAAAGATTATTCAGAAAATGGTAGTGACGTATAAAGATTGGCACGAAATGCTTCCCTTTGCCCTACATGGGTATCGTACGTCTGTCCGCACATCAATCAGGGTAACTCCATTCTCCTTGGTATATGGTATGGAAGCAATTCTTCCAATTGAAGTTGAAATCCCTTCACTAAGGGTGCTGATGGAAACTGAATTAGAAGAAGCGGAATAGGTATGAACTCGTTTTGACCAATTAAACCTTATTGAAGGAAAAAAGGTTAAATGCAATGTGTCATGGTCAATTGTACCATAAGAGATTAAAGAGAATGTTCGAGAAGAAGGTACACCCTCGAGAGTTTCAAGAAGGGGATTTGGTAGTCAAGAAGATACTCCCTATTCAAAAGAGTCGTATTGGTAAGTGGACTCCAAATTATAAAGGACCTTACGTCGTAAAGAAGGCTTTCTCAGGAGGAGCCTTGATTTTTTTGAACATGGATGGCAAAGACTTATCATATCCTATGAATTCTGATGCATTTAAAAAATACTACCCTTGAAAAAAAAAAAGAGGTGAAAGCTCACTAGGTTGAAAACCCGAAAGGGCGACCTAGACAAAAATTAGAGCAGCTCGTTGGATTGAAAACTCGAAAGAGCGATCCAAGCAAAAATTAGGGCAAGATAACTCACTATTAAGCTGTAACCCAAAAAGGTAGTCTAAACGAACAATTGAAGCGTCATCCAAACCTTTGAGGTTCCAAGATGAAAAATTGAAACTCTAGGAAGCATGTGCCTCAAGCTTTAAATTGGGGCAACTTATGATTTACTAAAAGGGTGGTCAGGGTCATTCACAACTATGGAGACAGTCACGTGCTTGCGGCTCTGGGAGAAACGTATTTCTGAAGCTCTAAACTGGGGCAATTCATGGTTTGTTTAAAGAAGCAGTCAAAGTTATTCATGTACGATATTAGCATTGTTCATCTAGAAAGTGTTCATCAAAATAGCTATGTACTCTTACCCTCTCCACTCATCCAACAAAGCTTGTTCATGTAAATACATTCTCTTTATTGAGTAAATAGAGTTATCTTCTTTAAACCTAACCATGGTTAATTCATTGTGCATTTTGTTAAACACATATCAAGAGGAAACAAAAATAAAAAACAAAAACAAAAGGAAATGAGTAGAGAAAGAAAGAAATGGGCATCAAAGGTGTCTTGATAGATCTAGCAATTACAGTAAGCTCATTGAAATTCCACAGCTTTAATCTCCCTGCAAACTATTATTGGGGATCGTCAATTGCAGTCAAATTGGAATACACCTTGATAAGAATTCAAATAACAAAAAGAGTCAGAAAGTCAAATCTCATTTCAAACTAGAAGACACACGATTCTGTAAGGATGACAGATCACAAATTCAAAATGAAAATATTATTGTAATTTTGAAAAGACTTTCATCTTCATTACTTTCAAAAGTCTTGCATCACGCATCTTCATTGCTTTCAAAAGTCTCGCATCATGCATCTTCATTATTTTCAAAAGTCTTGCATCACGCATCTTCATTGCTTTCAAAAGTCTTGCATCATGCATCTTCATTGCTTTCAAAAGTCTCGCATCACGCATCTTCATTGCTTTCAAAAGTCTCACATCATGCATTACTCTTGCATCATCATTATACCACTTTTCATATGATGCATCATTATGCATGGGCAAACACTCTTGTCCAAAATCTGACTGAAACTCTTACTCTTTTTAAAAATAGTCCAGAACCTGACTGGAACTCTTACTCTTTTGCTAAAGTTTAGAACTTGACTGAAACCTCTACCTTTTGTCCAAAGTCCAGTACCTGACTGACATATCTACCGTTCGCTAAGGTCCAAAACCTGATTGGCATGTTTACCTGTTGCCAAAAGTCCAGAACCTGACTGGCACGTCTACGTTTATTAAAGTCCAGAACCTGACTGGCATGTTTACCTGTTGTCCAAAGTCTACAGCCAGACTGACATGTCTATCGTTTGCTAAAGGCCAGAACCTGATTGGCATAATTACCTTTTGTCTAAAGTCCAGAATCTGACTGACACGTCTACTCTTTGTTAAAAGTCTAGGATCTGACTGGCCCTCTTTTTCGGACCACAGATAAAATTGATTCACTTCTTTACCCATTTCTTACCATAATAATATGAAATTTTTATTATTCATATCATTGAGTAAGAAATAAGTAAAGAGGGGCAACTGTGAATACCCAATTTTATCCAGGTCCCCTCTTAAAATAAATAAATACATAAATAATAAAAAAAAAAATTAGATAAGATTTTAAATTTTAGGTCTATAAGAGATTAAAATTTTAAATTTTAAATTTCAAATTTCAAATTTTAAATATGTAGATATTTAGGTTAGTAAGTAGATTTTAAGGGAAGTGGATGAGATGTTTAAGGAAATGTGAGAGGTGGCCATCAAAAAAATAAGAAGGTGGAACCTTTTTTTAATAAAAAGAATAAATAAATAAATAAATTAAATAAGACCTAGGGTTAGGAGGTGTGGCTATAAATAGGAAGCTTAAGTCTTTAGAAGGACACTTTTACACTTCATATTTTTATGTGACACTTTGAACGCATAGAGAGAAAAAGAGAGAGAATTCTAGAGAGAGAGAGCTCGGGAAACGAAGAAAAAGAAGAGAAAGCTGAAAATAAATCAACCGAGAGCATACCAAGGTGCACCTGAGGTCAACAAAGAGAGTAAACCAAAAGAGTTGAAGGTTAAAGCTAACAAAATTCTTATTCTCCGAATCAAGTAAGATTTCCTTTTGTTTCTTGTTCTTCCTCTATTATTTGCTCTCGTTTCTGCTTGTATATTTTTTTTTGTTATATTAAAAGTCTCAAATTTTGTTTCTAAATGAAATACCTCTGCATCTATTATATTGTTCTCATTTCTTCTTTCTGTTCATATTAAAAGTCTAAATTTTTATTTCTAAACAAAAATCTCTTTGTTTTTATTATGTGTACTTTGCTTGCATCTCTATCTTTTCCTTATTTGGTTAGTTCACATTGAATGTATCACTTTTTTTTTAAAAATAAAGATTGTCCCTTTTTTGCAAACCCTAAATTTTTTTAAAAAAACAAGCATTGTTTGCTTTGCCTTTTGCCAACCCTAAGCATTTTCTACCCAAAAGTGTCCTTTTTTACAAACCCTAAAAATATTATTTTTTTTTGAAAAATCCCAAGTATTCCTTTTTTACAAACCCTAAACATTTTTTTTAACCTTAAAAGTATCATTTTGCAAACTCTAAAGCATGTTCTACCTAAAAGTGTTATTTTTTTTTTAAAACGCTAAAAATAAATTTTTAAAAAACCTCAAGTATTCCTTTTTTACAAAAACCTAAAAAAAAAGAACCTTTTTTTAAACCCTAACCATTTCACAAATTATAAAAGTCTAAATTTTTCAAACCCTAAAAATTATTTCTTTCTTTGTAAATCTTAAAATTTTCAATTTCTTTACAAATTCCAAAAAATAAACACTAATTCCTAGATCAAACAATGATTATTTTCTTGTTATTTTGTTTGCTCTTGTGTTTGTTTTTATTGTTCTATATATTTCTCGTTTATTTCTTATTGTATATATATATATATATATATATATATATATATATATATATATATATATAAATCCAATATCGATAAGACATTTTTGGTTATATATATAAAAAAAAGAGGCTTTTAAATCCACGCAACGGCCAAGTAATTTTGATAGAGTGGTGGATCCACCTTTAATATCGCTTGGATCGTAAGGGTTTATTGAGTGGTCGTGTACTAACTTGAACCCCGTGCAAGAGTGGATTTAAAAATAAATAAATAAAAAATAATAATAATAAAGTAAAAATCAAGCAAAAAAAAATTAACACTTTTGAAACTCTTTCAAACCTAATTTTCAAAAGAACTATGTGACAGCTTTGATTCTTCTGTTGCATACGGGAGATACGTAGGAGCGGGAACCTGACTCGTCAAGTCTATTTTTTTTATTTTTTTTTGAAGTTTAAATTATTTTAAAAAAATTTTACTATGAGCAATTCAAAATAATAAAAAAGGAAAACAAAATTTCTATGTTTATGTAAAAAAGGGGAATAAGTAAATAAAGAAAAAAAATGTTTTAAGATTATTTTCATTAATGCCAAAAATGTAAAAAAAAAAAGAGAAAGAGAAAGAAAAAAAAAGAGAGGAGGCAATAAGATCCTATGATTAATCCCTTTTCTCAATTAAAATTAAATTTTTTATGTTTCTTTATTTAAAAAATAAAAAATAAATATTTACTAAAATAATAAGCTAAATTTTATTTAATATGAAAAATAAAAAATGAATAATATTTTATAAATAATCCATCTTCCTAATTTAAATTAATTTTTTAATTTTTTATTAAAAAATATGAAAAACGAATTTTATACTTAAAAAAAAGAGAGAAAAAATTAAATTAAATTTTGTTTAAATTTATCCAATTCAAAAAATAAAAAAGAGAATAATACTTTGTAAATAATCCATTTTTCCAATTAAAACTAAATTCTTTAGTTCTTTAAAAAAATGCAAAAAATGAATTTTTGCTTAACAATAAAAAAATTAGGTTGATTTTTATTCAAATTTATTTAATATGATAATGAAAAAGTAATATTTTATAAATATTTCACTTTCTGAATTATATTTTTAGCACTATTCAAAAACTAAAAAAAAAAAAGGGAAATCTTACTTTAAGAAAAAATAAAAAACCATATCATATTTTATTTAAATTTATTTAATACGAAAATAAAAAGAAAAATAGTAATTTTGATTTTTTTAAAATTTATTTTATATGATAATAAAAAGAATAATATTTTATAAATATTTCACTTTCTCTATTAGATTTTTAGCTCATTGTCAAAAATGAGAAAATACAAAAAAGAAAAAAAGAAAATCTTACTTTAAGAAAAATAAAAAATCATGTCATATTTTATTTAAATTTATTTAATACGAAAATAAAAGAAAAATAGTATTTTTTTTATATATATTCATTTCTTTAATTCAAAATTTTTTGTTGTATTTCTAAAAAATATATAAAAAATTAAAACTTAAAAAAAATTGTTAAAAATAAAAAAAATAAATGAAAAATCAGAAAAAAAAATCAATAATTTTCTTTAAAAAATGAAATAAATAATTTTTAAAGTTGAAATAATTTTTGCACAATTAGTTAGAAAGTAACCGTTTTAATCAACGGATGTCGTAGGA